>NC_050580.1:27403772-28771272 GCF_011100635.1 Trichosurus vulpecula | reverse complement strand
ATTCATATATGAATATGTACGTACATATATACATCCATAAAGCATAATAACACATAAAAAACACTATAGAAAAATTAGCTCCTGCAGACATATTTCCTGTGATCATACGTTCTTTCTCTGTCTCTGTCTTTCTGTCTTTCCCTGTCTCTGCCTCTGTTTCTCTGTCTGTCTCTCTCCTTTCCCCATGCTCCCTCCTCTCCAATGGCCCTAATTCTGGGCAGAGCTAAGGATGTCATCTCTCTCCCACTCCTGCTGCTAGTCAGCTTGTGCATCCCCAGCAGCTTCCTCTCCCTGTCTTTTCTTTCAAGCTACGTGTTTCTTACACATGTGCCAAGAGACTATTACACACCCATTTGTACATGTGAATCCGTGGGACTATTTTCATAAAAATGATTTATAGCAAGCACTGAGTGCAATTAGAAACAGGAAAAAAAAGCCTCATCCTTATCACCAAAGAAATTTTTCAACCAATAAGACAGCCAATGGTTTTCTAAGAATTCAGAGAAGACAGGGACATATTCTTAATCACAATCAATGGCAGGCAGTGTCCCATTATGAATAAACATATTTGGATATGCCTGAACATTATACTGCATAAGGGACTCCAACACACATATACATGTGGATTTCTATATATAACCATGTAAAAATCTACTCTTCTTCATATGTATATGTTAAATTCAACCTCTTAAATAGACTAAAGTTTAAAATAAGAATTTACAGAGGTTTTGCAGAATTATTAATTAGATCACATTTTAAATATTATTTTGCCTCTAAATTCACAAAACTTTAGCAACTCTAAATGTTTAGAAGGATTCCAAGTATTCCACTTTCCCATTGCTTGTCAGGACTTCCCTTAAAACTTCCCCAACACATACTTATCTACCCGTTTTTTACAGGTTCTATATAAAATAACTCCATGCCCTCTGAAAACAATTACGATTCATTTTCTCTCCTACTCTTAGCAGTGTGGCCTGAGAATGACTGACCAGCCACCAAGACATACTTCAGCCTTCACTCCTATTTTTTAGCATTTCCTTAAATGTGCAATCTATTCACTCTGAGCATCACTCAGTGTGTCATGACAAATCAACAAGTGTAGAAAATGCTCCACCCATTCTAGGTGGATTTCTATTTTGGTAGATTATCAATGATAAATCATATACCTGCATCAAATTTCATTGGTGGTCCTAAGTACATGCAAAAGAAAATGACCCAGATTAAAATGCAAAACTAAATGCCAGTGGCTGTGCCTTGTTTGGGTCTCCAGTCAGAAATTGCCAATTATGTGGACAAGTATAAATACATGTTCATTTAAACTGGAATTGCAGAGGGCAGATTAAATTCATTCACACAATGTCCCGAAAAGGAAAACTTCTCTGTATGACTATTGTTATCACTGGTTACACATTAATGCTATACTTTGAGCTCCCACATGCCTAGTAGTTCAAACTTCAGAGAAGATATGGGGTTAAATGACTAAAGGGGCAGCTAGGTGGGCACAATGGATAGAGTCCTGGGCCTGGAGTCAGGAGCATCTGACTTCAAATCTGACTTCAGACACTTAGTAGTTATATGATCCTAGGAAAATCACTTAACACCATTTGTCTCAGTTTCGTCATATGTCAAATGAGCTGGAAAAGGAAATGCCAAAGCATTCCAGTATATTTGCCAAGAAAACCCCAAATGGGTTCACAAAGTTTTGGCCTTGACAAATTGAACCCACCAAAATAACTAAGGGTGAACATGTGAGTGAAAACACAGAGCTTAAACCCTTGGTCTTACTTCCTTAGTTTAATTTTACTAGAGATACAGTAATAATTTAATTATTAAATACATTAAATATAATATCTCACTCAAGTAAGATTCAGAGTGAGAATGTGACAACATGAGATCTTGGATTCAGAGCTGGAAGGTATCTTAGAGGTTCTTGAGTCCGTTCCTCTCATTTTATAGATGAGCAAACCAAAGAACAAAGACTTTCTGTAGATCATCCAGGGTCACACAGCTAGTGAGAGCTGGTGTGTGTATATGGGGGGGAGGGGAGCTTAATCTCTATGTCACAATATGGCTTTGAATTGGCTGTAGCCATCCCTATTCCCATTCAATTGAAGATATGTTCAGGTTAATTTTTTCAGTTTTTGCTGTGAAAGTGCTGTACCATTGCCAATGGCAGCCAAAGTGGCTTAACCTGTCCCCCTTCCTTGCTCACTCTGCTGAGTTGCTAAGGGCAAGGATATTTAAAAGAGATTTTAAAAAGGGAGAAGTGAAATGACTTGGCAATCAATTAAATACAGTAAGCAAGAAAGGGTGAGAAGATTTCCTGACACCTAGAGTAACTGGGAAAAAGGTGGAACTCTTAACAGAACTTGAGAGGATAAGAAGAGAAAAGGGTTTGGGGAAAAAGATAACATGATCCATTTTTGACACGATGAGTTTAAGATGTCCACAGGACATCCATTTTCGGATGTCTGCTAGGCAGTTGGAGATGTGAGATTAGAGGTCAGGAAAAAGGATCACGTTGCATTTGTTGATCTAAGAATCATCTGCAGAGATCATACTGGTATCAATGGGAGATAATGAGAAGAGAAGAGGGCCCAGGACAGTCTTGAGAGATACCCACAGTTAGCAGTTATGACCTGAATAATAATTCAGTAAGCCATGAAGAAGTGGTCAGATATTTAGGTGTATGAAAAATTTTTTAAAATGATATTACTTCTAATGTCTACTGTACTGATTCTATGCTGTAATTGTTCCTATTCCCCATTTTGTCAAGACACAGTTCTTAGTTCTAGAGTTGAGACCAAGACTGCAGTTGCACTTCTGAGCTGGATCAAAGGCCTGAATGAAAGGGAATGTTGCTATCCCTCATATAGTTAACCCCTTGGACATCTGCTTGTTGTTTCTGAGATCCAGCTGGCTAACCCTGGTGCCATCCCCCCAAAAGACAAAATATCTCTCCTTGCCTGTCCTTGTACAATTAAGGGACATTTGATCTTCTCTAGTAGTTCTAGTCTTCAAACCAAGATTTTAAAAGTCAAATCACTCCCAGTAAAGGAATTTACATTCCTTAAGTGTCAGAATGGAGTGTGATTAGCCACACCTGAATTACCAACCCAGTTTCCCCAGTATAGTCAACCTTAATGTTTCCAAAATACCCAGACCCCCTCAATAAAGAAGATTCTCCTTACTGGGGTCACTGACATTACTGAGGTGCCTAGTCTGGCCTTATTTTTTAACAGTTATATGCATCACTGTTAATAAACTGATTTAACTCAGAGT
Organism: Trichosurus vulpecula; assembly: GCF_011100635.1. NCBI lineage: Eukaryota > Metazoa > Chordata > Mammalia > Diprotodontia > Phalangeridae > Trichosurus > Trichosurus vulpecula. The sequence goes on along the minus strand of NC_050580.1, from coordinate 28,767,990 downwards.
AGAAAACTCAGTTTACCTTTATTGCATTTACTTACCACAGGAGGAGAACTAAGGCAACATTTTTTAAAGTACCTAGAGAGAAGGGTATATTAAGGAGTAGTAAATCATAAGCAATTTTAAAAGCTACAAAGAGGTCAAGAAGAATGCAGATCAAGAAAAGGCCATTTGATTTAATAAGAAAAAACTTTAGTAGTAACTTTAAAGAAAACAATTTAATTTGAAAAATGAGGTCAGAAGCCCAACTGTAACCTGAGAATTTAGTGAGTTATGATGAGGACAGGTGGAAAGGAATTAGGGACTCTGGTTTTAAATGGCCTTCTCTAGGAGTTTAGCCACAAAATAGAGGAGAGACATAGTTTGATAGCTAATATCTCACTCAAGTAAGATTTAGAGTGAGAATGTGACATCATGAGATCTTGGCTTCAGAGCTGGTTGTATCTTAGAGGTTCTTGAGTCCATTCCTCTCATTTTATAGATGAGGAAACCAAAGCACAAAGACTTTCTGTAGATCATCCAGGGTCACACAGCTAGTAAGAGTTGGTGTGTGTATATGGGGGGTGGGGAGCTTAATCTCTATGTCACAATATGGCTTTGAGTTGGCTATAGCCATCCCTATTCTCATTCAGTTGAAGATATGTTGAGGTCAATCTTTTCAGTTTTTGCTGTGAAAGTGCTGTACCACTGCCAATGGCAGCCAAAGTGGCTTAACATGTCCCCCCTTCTTGCTTACTCTGCTGAGTTGCTAAGAGCAAGGGCATGTAAAAGAGATGAGTGGATGGGTGGATGAAGTGAAGATTTTCTTTTTTGGACAAAGGAGTCATGGAGTTGTTTGGAAGCTGTGGAACACCGACCTATAAAAAGGAAGAAGTTGAAGATAAGTGAGAGAATGATTATTATAGAGGAGTCAAACTGCCAGGGAGGACTTAATATGTTCGGATCACTTATATATGTAGAAGAGTTTGCCTTGGCCAGGAGAAGGGCCAAATTATCTTGAGAGACAGAAGGTGAAGGAATTAATCTCAGTTTGACAACAGACAGCAATTATTATCTGCTCACCTGGACCATTTTGCAAGTGTTAATTATTATGAATTTGTCCCCTTATAATGAATTTTAAGCTTTTTCTTGAGCTTCTAGCAATTAATTCTAATACGCTATTGTTAATTTGTCTTTCCTCACTTTTCCTGATTCCCGCCTTTCCCTGTGGTACTACTTGAGATCAGGGAAGGAGAAAGAGATTAAGGACCAAATAAGACAAAGATGGCAGATACTCTTGAGCTTTGGCCTATTTGGACGTGGGGGAGGGCCCTGCCAAAATAGAGAAAGAAAAGACAAGTTCTTAGATATGTTTCCCTCACCATCATTGCCTTGCTTAGATCCAACTTCAAAGCAGCATTTTTTTCTTACCTCTCAGAATCTCAGTAGCCTTCTTATATCACTTGCACAGGACTATCCTCCCCCAATACGAAACTTATTCTCACTTTAAAGATGATGAAATGGAGACTCAGAGAAACCAAGGAATCATAGACCTGAAGCTGGAAGGGCACTTGGTCATCCACTCATAGCATCATAGAATCTTACAGTGAGTTGGAAAGGACCTTAAACGCCAATTTCTCCAACACCTTCAAATTAAGGATAAGAGCTACTAAGTTTGATAGAGGTGAGATGAATTGTCCAAGACCACACATTTAGTAAACAGGACAAATTGGATTTCTACAACCTGGATTCTTCCTTCTCTGACATTGTTCCTTAATCAGTATTCCGTGGACTTTAGCAGACTTCTTTTTCACATTTGGCCTTGCCTCCCTCCCATATCTTCCAGTTATCCTTGTGCTCTTCATTTGGTTAAACAAATAAATAGATTGTCATTTGTAGAAATAAGTATGTCTCTTAGAGGTCATTTGGCCATGCTGAACACACCATACATTTGTGTTGTCTTCCACTGTTAGAATGCAGTAAACATTGATTGGGATTTGTTTTCAATCATCCCATCCTAATACATCCTTGTGCCACACCACAATGCAATTGTTGATACAATCTTGATCTCAATATCATATGCATGCATTTTACTAAAAAGGCATAGAATTTTAAAGCTTGAAGCAGCCTTTGAGGCCAATGAGAACATTTTGCCAGGGAGGGCATTGGAGCTCTTAGTGGGAAGATGATACACCCAAGATTGTAGTTGCCAGATCTGGCATTCTGAATTGAGATACAGAGTACTTTCTAACATATCCTACTGCCTTGCTAAGTTTTAGTTAGACTCCAGAAACAGATCCATTCACAAAGCACTTGAGGGCTGTTGTCTTCCTTTTGTTGCTTTGGAGTAGGAATGGAGAGAGATAGTATTGAATTATGACAGTCTTGTCAAATGCCTTATGGGGATTGCTGAACTTTCTATGTTTCAAGTATACCTGAAGAGAAATGGGGGATGTAACTATTTGTCATCTGTTAACCCAGTGAGGAAATGTGACAATAAAAATGTTAATAGTGATGAAAGTAAAGATGATTCAGAGCCTAATAGAGCCCTGTGCAAAGTAGGAACTTAATAAATGCTGCTTTAATTGATTAGAGAAAATGAGAGTTCAGAGGGAGTAGAGAAATCCTGACTTCTGTGGTGAAGAAAGACTCAGCTGTGGTGATGGGACAAACTGGCAGTCAAAAAAAAGAGAGAGATAGTTAAGCCTTTGAAGCAAAAGAGAAGGAAAATTGAGGCAGAAGAATTTGCCCCTGGTAAGTGGTTTCAATGGCTTTGACCATCACTCTTTCTCACTGATTGTATCATCCTGCCTATTCATTTCTTAAGACAATGGAAGAAACACTGAAGGATTATTCACTGGAAAATATACATGTCTCTTTAACTGGCAGGCAATTTTAGTAATAGAAAACAAGTCTTTAATGTTCAAACATGACTGATTATTGCTCCTCTCTGGCTAAAAGGAAATCTTTGCTCAGGTCTTACCCTCCATAATGAAGCAAACCCAGGAAAAGAAAATTTAAAGGAGTTTATTGTGGCACCCAAGGCAAAAGTCTGTTAATGATATCTAGGTGCCAACTTCAAACTTAGTGCTGTTTTTTATAGATTAATTTAATTAAGGAATGGCAATCTGGATAGATGTGAACTTCTAAAAGGGAGTGGGCTGGTATCTTTCAGTTCCTCCCTTATTGACACAATATAGAGAAATGAGATGATGCAGACTAAGAGGTACTACTAAGGCCAAGGGGATGGGATCCAAATTCATGCCTCCTTTCCCTACACTGCCACATACCAGAAGACAAACAAGACCAGAAACAATGGGGTCTATTGGACTTATTCAGCACCGATTTCAATACTCTCATCTGTCCCAAAATGGACTTAAAGTTTCAGAAAGCTAAAGAGTAAGTGCTCTACTGAATATTAAACTAAGTTACTGCTTCAAAATAGGAATTGGATGAGGGCTTCGATGCTACAGAATGGCATCTGGACCCCAGTGACCTCAGCAGCCTAGGCTATAAACAGAACATGATTCCTTTAGCCCCAGAGCTAGATGGGCTTTGGGAATCCTCCCCACCCTTCCACTACCCCCTCAATCTTTAGAACAAGAAACAAGTGGAATGATTTGGGGAGAGTTTGCTAGATCCTGGGGAAACAAATACAAAGAATAAAATAGTTCTCCCCTCCAGGAAATTTATATTCAAATGGTGGCTACAGCTAGTACATATTTAAATATTTACAGTGTAAATACAAAGTGAACAAATGCAAATGAATGCCCAGTAGTTATCAGAAAGGAAGCTAGCACAACATGATGTCTGAACTGCATCTAAACTTGAATGGAGTGATTCTAGAAAGTACAGATGAGGAAAATGGCAATCCAAGCATGAGGAATAGCCAACTGACTTTAGCCAATTTTTTTGGCAAATAGTAGGAATGTAATAAATGTTTACTGATTTATTATTTTAATTCAATGTCTTAAAGAAAACTTACATACACACACACACACACACACACACACACACACACACACACATATATATATATATACATATATATATATATATGTGTGTCTACACAACATACACACAAATATACAGAAAGGTAGAGAGAGACAGAGACAAAGACAGAGACAGAAACAGAGAAAGACAGAGACAGAGAGAGTGCAGGAAGAAGTTTAATTTATGGAAATACAAGTTTAAGAAGCTTCAGCTCTGTAAATAGAAAACCTGGGTTCAAAATCAAGGTGTCAATGCCTGCCTGTCTGTATGAATGTGAGCCATTCATTGACCCTTCCTGGTCCTCTTTTTCCTCATCTGAAAATTGATGGATGAGACTAGATGGACCTTTAGTTCCCCTCAATGTCTATATCTATGAACCTACAAAATGAAAAGTAGAGTGACAGATAGTATAAGACATTGTACAGAGTGGTAGACATGGAATCAGGATGACTGGGGCTCAAATCCCATTTCTGGCACTTATTAGGTGAGCAATTATGGACAAGTCACCTGACTCTACACAACTTCAGTCTCCTTATCTGGAAAATGGGGATGCTAATAACTATCATCACTCCTGATTTAAGGTGTTATAAGAATATCAAAGGAAAGAGTGTACTTCCATAGGGTGCTATATGTTAGTTATTACTATCAGTAGTCAGTCGAAACTATTCAGAGAAGCCTAAACTGTAGGATTACAAATTTAAAGACCCAAAACACTAGGCAAAGGAAAGGAAAGGAATAAACATTTATTGAGTCCCTACTATATACCCAGAAACTATGTTTATTATCTCATTTGTTCCTCAGGAACACTGGGAGATAGGTGCTAATATTATCACCATTTTACAGTTGAGTCAATTGAGGCAAACAAAGGTTAAATGGCTTTTTCACACCTCTAGTAAGTGTCTGAAGACATATTTGAATTCAAGTCTTCCTGACCCTCTTTTCACTGCCCTACTTAACTTACTCTAAATTGGCTTTTCTTAGATTCCTGTGGGCTGCATAACTATTCCCAAAAGAGATAGTTGAGGAAGTTTGATATAATTGGGGGGAGAGCAAAGAAATCACTAGAATCGCATTCAAATATAAGCCCTGGTACTAAAGTTCTGTATCAGCTGTCAACCAGAGCAGAACTGACCTCCAACCTGTGGGTGGCCAGAATAAAAACAAAGCAGGCTAGAGACAGGAAAGTCAGGAAGCAAACAGAAATTTAATTCCAAAGTGAGGGAAATGGCTTGCATGAAAGGACACATGTGGGACCCCTGGCCCTAGTGGGGGACCTGGGGCGGTGTGGAGAAATCTCAATACTTCTACTAATGGCAGCACAGTGAGCGACAGCCCTGACAATGAGGGGTAATAGCAGGAATGTGACCAGTATGATTCATGACCAGAACATAGGTACTACAGGTGCTTTTCCAAGTTCAGAGACCACCTGGTGATGGAGTGAAGCAATTCTGGGATTTTGTCAGGGCTGAGATCATCCGGAGGGTGAGTGCAAAGGATTATTGTTATGCCAAGCTCAGGGCACAGCTTGTTTGCTGGGCCTTAGCTCTTGAAAACAGGGTATCTCCTAATATCTTGACATAGTGTGCCTCAACTATGACTCAGTTTCCAACTTTGGAAAATTAGATAATCACTTGAAAGTCACTTACAACTCTAGGTCATATTAATTAAATAGAGGAACATATCCACTTACATTTGTTTCTGTTTTCATCCCCTTTTTTTCTGATTAGAATTTCTTTGTGAGAAGCTTTTTGTTTTAAAAATGACTTGAATTCCTGGAACAATACAGAGAATAGTCTTTCATCTATGTCTTCCTCCAAGGGTGTTGGGCTGGCATGTACTGGGTGCAAAGGAAGCCCAGAGAGTGCAGTGTTATCTTCATGGAAGGCTAGCACTGATTTTATGGTAGTTGAGATCCATAATTAATTATGCAAATTGGAGCCAAAGCCCAGAAGAAGGCAAACAGAGCCAATAAGGAGTTGGGCATGGAGCCAGTCAATACCCTGGAAACTGTAGGAAAAGACAAACCAGGTTCCAATGTTAGCAGTCACACTGTATCTTTTCTCACATTTTTGGAAATCCAGATGGCACATCACAAACTGGATGGTTTTGGTGGGCTGTTTCTAACAGAGTTTTAGAAACTCCTAAAAAAGTTAATGAGTAAGTATGGAGAACAAGGATCTTCAGTTATTAAGTCAAGAGGTTCCAGATATGAATGGAAAATAATGATTCTAATCTAACCTCACTGATTTGAAGAGTTGTGGTAATAATCAGAGGCCCATAGCGATAAACCAAAAAGAGACCTCAGAGGTCACTTGGTCTAACTGCCACATATTAACAAGAAGGAAACCTAAGGATAACAGTTCTTAAATGACTTGCTTAAGGATAAACTAGCAATAAGTGCCAGTAGGTAGCATCATAGAAATAGCACTGGCTCTGGATTGAGAGGACCTGGGTTCAATGCATCAAAGGTAGGACTGGAACCAGGTCCTATGACTCTAAAATTGGTGTTTTCTGTTTGTTTGTTTTCTTTTGTTTTTCTCTAGAATCCTACCTACTGCCACTTAACATGTGGGTATCTTTGAGCAACACAATTAGTCTCCTAGGCTTTCAAGTTGCTCATATGTGAACTGAGAGGGTTTTTTTAAAGACCTATTATCTTATGATCATACAAATTTATTGTAGTTGGTATAATTGGAAAATGTTAGTTTTGAATGTGTGTAAGCAAGTGCAGATATATTTTCCAGTGGGTACGTGGGCATAGTATTGCCTGGTAGAGGACCTTAGGGGGAATAGTATTAATGCATAGTATGGGATTATCTCTCATTATTTTATTTGTTCATAAGTAATTGAGGATTTGAAAAACTCTTGAGGGTGTTTAAAACTATTTTGTTCTCATGACAAAATTATATAGTCTTAATGGTTTGCACAGAACTTGCCTCAGGAAACCTTCTCTCAATGCGAGCAGGTCCTACAGTGGAAAGAACACTAGATTTAGCAGGAAAAGCCATTGGTGCCAGTCTCAGTTCTGCCACTCAGTAGTGTGTAACCTAGGGCCAGGCACTCAACTTCAACGGCAGTGGTTTCTTCATTTGTAAAATGGGGGTAGTGGTAGCTGCAATCCTTACTCAGATAACTGATATGGACCTCAGATGAGGGATTCACTCCATCAGCAAGCATCCATCAAATGCCTGCAAAGTGCTAGGGACAGCGGAAATAAAGACAACCAAAATGAGAAAGTTTTTTCCCTCAGTATTTACCAGGAGACGCAAAGTGTTCACAGGTAAGCCAATACAGGATATATACAAAGTGACTGTAAGCACTGAAATTTTGACAGAATTATAGAGTTGCTGTAGGAAGGTGGCTATCATATTTTTTGAGAGTGAAAAATTGGGGTCTTTTTACCTGAGATGAAACAATGCTTGGGACTTTGGATGTTACTTTTTCAAGGTCATCCAGATAATAAGCAGCACAGCTAGTTCCTTAGACTTCAAATATGATGTGTTTTACATTGTATGACAAAGCTTTGTCTTAGAGATGTGGTCACTGGAGCCTAGCAGAGAGAAGAGCCATGCCAGTATCAAACAGCCAGTAACAGATATAATCCGGAGCACAATTACCATGAAGTATTTGGAAGATTATCCCAAGGAAGAGGAATAACTTTGTTCTTCTTGGCCTCAGAGAGCAAAACAAGGAGCAAGGGGTAGGAGATTAGAGAGGCAGATACAGGACAGGGGAAAAAAATCCTAAGGATTAAAGATAGACATCCCAAGATGAAATGGAGACATTAAGTTTGCTTCAGTGGAAGTCTTCAAGCAAAATGAAGTGACCCTTTGTTGGATCAGGAGGAGGGGAATCATTCTTTTTTTAAGTGTAGTTCAGACTAGCTGGCCTACGAGATTACTTCCAAGTCCAAAATGCTGTCACAAGATATTGTCAAATTCTGAACTACGAGACAAAGTTTTCTTCAGATGAGGACTTTAATGAAGAAATGTAATGTGGCATTTTATGTAAATTTTGAGAATTTTTCTTACACATAAAGTCGATTTTTAGCATTCATTTTTAAAAATTTATTTTCAAAATTTCTCCCTCCCTCATCCCCCTCTTTACTCCCTCCCTGAGGCAGTAAGCAATTTGATATAGGTGTGCAATTATGTAAAACATATTTCCATATTAGTCATGTTGTGAAAGAAGACACAGACCAAAAAATGAGGGATATAAAATAATATGCTTCGATCTGCATTCGGACTCCATTACTTCTTTCTCAGTTTATAGATTCCATTTTTCATGATGAGTCTTTTGGAACTCTCTTAGATCATCATATTGCTGAGAATGGCTAAGTCATTTACAGTTGATCATCACATAATAATGTTGTTTCTGCTTTCCAGTTTTCCCAGCAGTTTTGGTCAAGTAGCAAGTTCTTGTCACAAAAGCTTGGCTCTTTAGTTTTATCAAACATTAGATTACTATGGTTATTTAATGTATATTGTGTGCTTGATGTATTACACTGATCCACCACTCTATTTCTTAGCCAGTAACAGACCCTTTTGATGATTACCACTTAATAATACAGTTTGAAATCTGGCACAACTAGGCTACTTTCCTTCATACTTTTTTAAAAAATTTATTCTCTTAATATTCTTGACCTTTTCCTCTTAAACATGATTTTTTGTAACCCTATTACATGATTTTTGGAAGCTTGATTGGTATGGCACTGAATAAGTAAATCAACTTGGGCAGAATTGTCATTTTTTATTGTATTTGCTCAGCTTACCCATGATCAGTTGCTATTTTTTCCAATTATTTAGAACTGACTTTATTTGTGTGAAGTATCTTGTAAATGTGTTCATATAGTTCCTGGGTTTATCTTGGCAGGTAGGCTCCCAAGTATTTCATATTACCTACAGGTAGTTTAAATACAATTTCTCTTTCTGTTTCTTGCTGCTGGACTTTGTTGCTAATGTATAGAAGTGCTGATGATTTATGTGGGTTTATTTTTTTTTATCTGCAACTTAGTTATTTCAACCAGTTTTTTAGTTGATTCTCTAGAATTCTCTAAGTATACATACTGTCATATTACCTGCAAAAGTGATAGTTTTCTTTCCTCAGTAACCACTATAATTCCTTCACTTTCTTTTTCTTCTCTTACTGCTATAAATAAAGTTTATAGTATAACATTGAATAATAGTGATAATAATGGACATCCTTGCCTCACCTTTGACCTTATTGGAAAGACTTCTAGCTTATCCCCAATACAGATGTTTATTGGTGGCTTTAGATGGATACTACTTATCAATTAAAGAAGAGCTCCATTTACTCCTATGCTTTCTAGTGCTTTCAATAGTAACGAGTCTTGCATTTCCCCCAAAGTTTTTTTTTTTTTCTGCATCTCTTGAGATAATCATATGATTTCTGTCATTATTGCTAAGGTCAATTACAGCAACCAGTCCTGTATTCATGGTGTAAATACCCCCTGGTCATAATGTAAGATACTTGTGATATATTGCTGTAATCTCCTTGCTATTGTTTTATTTAAATTTTTTGCATCAAAACTTATTAAGGAAATTTTTCCTGTAGTTTTCCTTCTTGTATTCCACTTTTCCTGGTTTAGACATCGATAACATATTTGTGTTCTAAAAATCATAAAAGGAATTTTTGCCTACTTTTTTTTCAGATAGATTATATAGTATTGGAATTAATTGTTCTTTAAATGTTTGGTAGACTTCGCTTGTGAATCCATCTGGCCCTGGGTATGGTTTATGAGGGAGATCATTGGTTGCTTTCCAAATTTCATGTTCTATTTCCTCTTCTGTTAATCTGGCTACTCATATTTTTATAAATAATAATCCATTTTTGCTTAGATTTTCAGATTTATTGGCATATAATTGGGCAAAATAGCTCATAATGATTGCTTTAATTTCCTCTTCATTGTTGGTAAATTCATTCTTTTCATTTTTTGATACTGGTATTTGGGGTTTCTATTTTTTTTAACAAATTAAGCCAAGGTTCATGTATATTTTCCATAAAACCAGGCCTTAGTTTTTATTTACTAGTTCCATGGTATTCTTACTTTTAATTTTATTAATATCTCCTTTGACTTTCAGAATTTTTAATTTAGTGTTTAATTGGGGATTTTTAATTTGTTTTTCTTCTAGTTTATTTTTTTCTTAGTTCTGTACTCAATTCATTGACCTGTTATTTCTTTATAAGCATTTAGATATATAAATGTTCCCCTAAGTACTGCTTTGGCTGCATGCCATAAATTTTGCTATATTGTTCTATTATTTTCACTCACTTTAATGAAATTATTGACTCTTTCTATGATCTGTAGGAATAGATTATTTTATTTCCAATTATTTTTAATTTATCTTTCCATGTCCCTTTGTTAAATGTAATGTTTTACTGCATTATGGTATGAAAAGAATGTATGTAATATTTCTGCCTATCTGCATCTCATTGTCTGATTTTTTATGCTCTAATATATGGTCAATTTTGGGGTAGGTGTCATGTACCACTGAGAAAAAGGTATATTGCTTTCTTTTCTTATTCAGTTTTCTCCAGAGGCCTATCACATCTAAATTTTCTAAAATTCTATTCACCTCTTTCATTTCTTTCTGGTTTATTTTGTGGTTAGATTTATCAATTTCTTTTTGTTTTTAATGAACAAATCTATTTATTTAATATTTCTAGTTTTCAGCATTGATTTTCACAAGAGTTTGAATTACAAATTTTCTCCACATTTCTACTCTCACCCCCCAATCCAAGATGGCATATATTCTGATTGCCCCGTTCCCCAGTTAGCCCCCCCCATCTGTCACCCTACTTCCCCCCCCATCCCCTATTCCCTTACTTTCTTGTAGGGCAAGATAGATTTCTATGCCCCATTGCCCGTATATCTTATTTCCTAGTTGCATGCAAAAACTTTTTTTGAACATCAACTTTTAAAATTTTGAGTTCCAAATTCTCTCCCCTCTTCCCTCTCCATCCACCCTCCCTAAGAAGGCAAGCAATTTAACACAGGCCACACATGTATCATTATGTAAAATCCTTCCACAATACTCATGTTGTGAAAGACTAACTATATTTTGCTCCTTCCTATCCTATCCCCTTTTGTTCAATTTTCTCCCTTGACCCTCTCCCTTTTCCAAAGTGTTTGCTATTGAATACCTCCTCCCCCTATCTGCACACCCTCCTATCCTCCCCCTTTTTTTTAATCTCCTTGCTCCTTCTTTCCTGTGGGGTAAGATACCCAATTGAGTGTGTATGTTATTCCGTCCTCAGGTCAAATCTGATGAGAGCAAGATTCACTTGTTCCCCCTCACCTGCCCCCTCTTCCCTTCCTACAGAACTGCTTTTTCTTGCCACTTTTATGTGAGATAATTTACCCCATTCTATCTCTCCCTTTCTCCCTCTCTCAATATATTTCTCTCTCGTCCCTTAATTTGATTTTATTTTTTTAGATATCATCCCTTTATATTCGACTCACCCTGTGCCCTCTGTCAATATATATATATATATATATATATATATATATATATATATATATATATATATATGTGTGTGTGTGTGTGTGTGTGTGTGTGTGTGTGTGTGTATGTATGTATGTATGTATATTCCCTTCAGCTACCCTAATACTGAGGTGTCATAAATTATACTCATCATCTTTCTATGTAGGAATGTAAACACAACAGTTCAACTTTAGCAAATCCCTTATGATTTCTCTTTCTTGTTTACCTTTTCATGCTTTTCTTGATTCTTGTGTTTGAAAGTCAAATTTTCTATTCAGCTCTGGTCTTTTCATTGAGAAAGCTTGAAAGTCCTCTGTTTTATTGAAAATCCATATTTTGCCTTGGAGCACTTATTTCAACAATCCGGTTAGCAGCTGTTGTGGGGCTGAAAGACCAACACAACCCCAACAACAAGAATACTACCAGCATGCTGCAAAAGCACAGTTTCTTTTGATCTGCTTTAGTAAGGAAAGCAATGTTAAGGGGTTGACAAGCTTACTTTAATTCAGCATACAAATATCATTCACTTTGTTCAGAGGAGAAAACAACCATCCTGAACTTCAGAGCAAAATACAAATAACGTACAAACATGGACAGACAGACCTTGTCTGATTCAAATCCCAATACATAGTTACCAGAGTTTAACAAAGTCCCAGCATCTGGGTTGCAAGCTGGAGGGCCCTTAGCTACAGCTGCCCAGAGTGTCTGCATCACCACACAAGCACGAGTGAGAGCCCTAAACAAATTACAAACATAGACAGACAGACCAAATACAGATTCATAGTTACCAACATCTAGGTTCAGCCCGGGAGCTGATAACGAAGGCTGGCCCAGAGTCACTTGTGCCACCACTGCTGTGGGTAAGAGTTCCAAAGACTAGAAAGCCAACCCCTGCTTTTATATCTTTTTCAGGGTCAGGGGTGAGTCACACATTCCACTCACCAACTTGACCTAGAATCATCACAATGAAGTGACTTAAACCCACATGGTCTAAAAGCCTCTGCTGTCCCAGACATGTCACTCAAACTCATGTGTAAACTAGGCCCTCCCCTTAGTTAGCCCCACCTTGGGCCCCACCTTAGTTAATCCACACCCATATAGGTTTAACATCTAATAGGGGTTTGAGCCTGGGAGTTAGCACCTAGTAAAACTCAATGAAATACACTGAATTGCTCAAAGGAAACAAAAGCCAAACTCTTCAAGGGCACTTGGTTGAACTAAGTGCTAAGAGCCCATTTTGCTTACCAACACAGCATTATACTCAGTTTTGCTGGGTAGGTGATTTTTGGTTTTAATCCTAGCTCCACTGACCTCCAGAATATCATATTCCAAGCCCTTTGATCCCTTAATGTAGAAACTACTAGATCTTGTATTATCCTGATTGGGTTTCCACAATACTCAAATTGTTTCTTTCTGGCTGCTTGCAGTATTTTCTCCTTGATCTGGGAGCTCTGGAATTTGGCAACAATGGTGCTAAGAGTTTTCTTTTCAGGATCTTTTTCAGGAGGTGATTGGTGGATTTTTTTCAATTTCTATTTTACTCTCTGGCTCTAGAATATCAGGGCAGTTCTCCTTGATAATTTCTTGAAAGATGATATCTAGGCTCTTTTTTTGATCATGGCTTTCAGGTAGTCCAATAATTTTTTAAATTATCTCTACTGGATCTATTCTCCAGGTCAGTGGGTTTTCCAATGAGATATTTCATGTTGTCTTCCATTTTTTTCATTCCTCTGGTTCTGTTTTATAGTATCTTTATTTCTCATAAAGTCACTAGCTTCTACTTGCTCCAATCTAATTTTTAAGGTGGTATTTTCTTCAGTGGTCTTTTGGACCTCCTTTTCCATTTGGCTAATTCTGCCTTTCAAGTCATTCTTGTCCTCTTTGGCTTTTTGAAGCTCTTTTGCCATTTGAGTTAGTCTATTTTTAAGGTGTTATGTTCTTCATTTTGGGGGGTCTCCTTTAGCCAGTCATTGACTTGTTTTTCATGCCTTTGTTGAATCCTTCTCATTTCTCTTCCCAATTTTTCCTCTACTTCTCTAACTTGCTTTTCCAAATCGTATTTGAGCTCTTCTATGGTCTGGGACCAGTTCATGTTTTTCTTGGAGGCTTTTGATGTAGGCTCTTTGACTTTGTTGACTTCTTCTGGCTGTATTTTTTTGGCATTCTTTGCCACCAAAGAAAGATTCCAAAGTCTGAGTCTAAATCTGAGGCCGTTTTCACTGCCTGGCCATGTTCTCAGCCAAGTACTTGAATTCTTTGTCAGTATATGACTGCTTGTAGAGTAGAGAGTACTTTGTCCCAAGCTTGAGGGGCTGTGCTGTTGTTTTCAGAGGTTTTTCTGCACAGCAAGCTCTGCAACACCAGTGCTCCTCCTCCCCCAAGAATCACCAACCTGGACCACAACCCAGATCTGAGCAGGCTCTGCACTCCTGCTCTGATCGGCCACTTAATTCCTCCCACCATGTGCGCCTGGGGGTGGAAGCAACTGCAGCTGTAGTTCTGTAGCTGCACCACCTCCACTCCCCCTGGAGTGGTGGCCAAACTGCAAACTCCTTTCACTCTGTCCCCGCAGTTTTTTTCCCACTAACTTTCTCTGTTGTCTTTGGTATTTGTGGGTTGAGAAGTCTGGTAACTGCCACAGCTTACTGATTCAGGATGCTAGGGCCTGTTCTGCCCAGCTCCTGGTCTGGTTGGTCCTGGTGCAGCCCATGCTGGGCTCTGCCCTGCTCTGCTCCCAGCTCGGTGCGATAGACCTTACCCAGTGACCATCCAGGCTCTCCTGGGCTGTAGCTCTGCTTCCCTCTGTTATTTGCTGGGTTCTGCAGCTCTAGAACTTGTTCACAGCCATTTTTTATGGGTGTTTTGGGGGTCCTGGGTGAGAGCTTTAGGCAAGTCCCTGCTTTCCAGCTGCCATGTTGGCTCCACCCCCTTAGTCTCAGATTTATCTATTTCTGAGAGGCAAAAGGGGATATCTACCACTCATATAGTTTTAGTATTTCCTCTTATAACTCATTTAACTTCTCCTTTAGAAATTTTGATTCTATACCATTTGATGCATATATGTCTAGTACTGATATTACTTCATTGTCTATGATACCTTTCAGCAAGATGTAGTATCTTTGGTCTTTTATTTAGATATGCCTTTGCTTTGTCTGATATCATGATTGTTACCCCTGCTTTATTTTCTATTTCAACTGTAACAATAGATTCTTCTCCAGCCCCTTACCTTTACTCTATGTGTGCATCTCTCTGCTTCAAATCTGTTATTTTGTTAACAATGTATTCCCTGCTTCTGGTTTTTAATCTACTCTACTATCTGCTTCCATTTTGTGAGTGAGTCCATCCAATTTTCAATCACAGTTATATTATTAATTGTGTATTTCTTTTCATCCAAATTTGCCTCTTTATCCCCCCCCATGTCTTTCTCCCCCCCCCCCTCTCTCTCCATCCTGTCCCTCCTTTCAAGTATTTTGCTTCTGACCACTGCCTCCCTTAGACATGGTACTTTTAAAGAAGTTCAGAGAAATGAACAAAGAAGCCAGGCTAGGAGGATAAGGAGAGAGGAGGAAAGGACAAGAATCAGAGGCTATCAGATAATAATTAATAATAATAATAATAGCTAACATTTATGTATACCTACTATATTCCCAGGCACTGTACTAAGCACTTCATAATATCATTTGATCTTCACATCAACCCTGAAGATAAGTTCTGTTTTTATCCCCATTTTGCAAATGAGAAACAGCAAACAGAGATTCAGTAACTTGCTCAGGGTCAAAAAGCTAACAAGTATCTGAGACCAGATTTGAACTGAGGACTTCCTGACTCGGCCCAGTGATCTAGCCACCGTGTCAAATAGCTGCCCAAGTCACCCGGAAGTCAGGGAAGGCACCTGAAAGAAGAAGTGGTCTAATACTTTTCCCAGCAGGGATTGGTAAACAAGGCAGTACAGAGAGGAAACACCTTGCTCGTAGAGTTTGTATTGCATACTTGTGTAAGCTAGGGGAAGGCCCAAAAGGAACAGGAAGGACAATTATTTGAATGATGGTGATAATGCCAGGGATGTCTACTTTTTGGAAGGAAATTTTCCTGCACGATTGGTGTCCAGAGGTAGAGCCCTATTTGCCCATGCTAGTTAGTTACCCATGCTCTGCCAACTGTTATTGATCCTGAATCACTTAAGTTCAAATTAATGAGAAAGTGTGAAATTTCAGAAATAAAGCAAATGCACCCAGTCTGTGCTCTGGTTCTGATTAAGTTCAAAGGCACATGGGAGTCAGTAGTTCTTTTCACTATCAGCTTTGAAGAAACATCGTTCTAAAGTTAACACCAGCAATATAATCTGGTGTACTTCACACTTTACTAATAAATTTTCAAAATAACTAAGCAGAGAATAGGGGAAGGTTGTATTCATGTTGCAATTCCTACATCTCACTTTGATGTCTTTCAGATGAAAATTCTTTGTCATTTCTGTTCATATGAATCGTTCTCCAAAGAGTTGCCAAGGCAGGCTGTTGATAAAGACCCAAGATATCCTGTTCGTTGTTCTTCATCATTTCCTTAAAGTCATTGAGACCTGGGTCTGAAAGACCAAGTATTCATTTGCATAATGTATTTTCCAATTATGTGTGTGTATGTGTTCATATCCACAAATTATGCAGAATAGCATTATGATTTACTAAGACAAATAGAATTTTAAAAATCATAAAAAAGTGAATCGAAACTTTACCTCAAATACAAAACAGTGATCACTTTCAAGGCATTTATTCAGAACAGGATTAGGGAAACTAGCAATATAGTATGACAAGAAAGGAAAAGAACTTAAAAGTATTAAAATGGAAAAGAAATAAGTAAAAACAATGTTGGACAGTGGAAGCACTGAGAGATTAAGCTGACCAGGTGGGGAACCTGCAGCCCTGAGGACACATGTGGCCCTTAACAAATCCTTAAGGCTTTGTTCTGTGATGTTTGGATTCAGTCAAAGGGCCACACTTGAGGACCTTGAGGCCACAGGTTCCCCATCCCTGGATTAGAATCATAGGATCTGAATTTGTATCTTCGATCTGTTTTCTACTTGCCTGACATTGGGCATCTTATAATCTCAGTTCATTTATCTTTTTGTAGTACTCCCTCCAAGGTTATCTGTGCCTGGATCTCACACTAACATCTTTGGGCCCTCAGGGGACAATCACTCCACATTTAAGTTGCTCTTCATGTCAGTAGTCCTGAAACTATTTTTCATGAGGTCTAGCCATCCAAAGGACCAAATGAGTTGAGATCACAGGCATTTATTAGTATGACAGGGTTTTAACAATAGCCATGTAACATCTGCCCCATAAAACTGATAGTCCCTATTCCACTAATATATGAAATAGTAGTGGAAAGAATGCATGTCCATTGAGTTCACAAGTGGAGAGGCACATTTATAAGGAATATAAGGATCCGTGTCAAGCTCAAAGAAAGACAGCTTGTCGTATTGAAGGGATCCTAGTGCCTTCTTTCTATTCGTAGCACATTTTCTTTCTTTTTTTTATGAATTAGGATTTTTATTATTGAATTGGGAAGTTGGGGGTGGGTGGGTGAGAGCATGTACCCAGTGGTGGATGCCCCCATCCTCCAGGAGGCTGTTTCAAAAGGCACCTTATGTTACCACTCCCAGCCTCTGGGGGGTGGGGAGGGACTGGAGTTAAGTACCCAGGTAGTCACCAAGCATTTCACTTGAAATTATACAACACATGAAGTAGGGGACAGAGCTTGGCTTCCAGCAATGCAGTCAGCTGACTCCTTCCACCACCCATTCTCCAATACATATCCTGCCAGCATTTATTTATTGTTCTTTGACTTGGGAGATTTTTACTGGTAGATCTCCTCAGTGAAAGGCTCTTCATACATAATGGCAACTGTGTAGGTGAGAGCCACAATGACCGTCAACAGGAGGCCTGCAGGGCTGGTATTCATGATTGACCACCCCAGGTAGTTGGCTGTGCTCCCCCAGTACATGGGATTGTCCAAGACACTAAATGGAAATGATGTCACTCTTGCTTCCTTCAGGATTCCGAAGTAATCACCTAGATATGTCCCAACAAATCCAAGGGCATAGAAGCTGGAGAGTGCAAAGACGATGCCAACTCCCAGGATGACCAGGCCTACAAAGTAGGCCCCTATGTAGTCCAACCTTTCCATCTTTGGCTGGCTCAACATGGCCTGGGTAAAGCAGTGAGACCGGAGGAAGTTCAGCAGCAGGACAATTGTGCCAACAATAACACGTGAGATAGGGAGACCCAAAGGCCCGGCTCAGCTTGCGTGTTTTATATTCCCACCTTGCAACCAGGTTCCAGAAAAGGGGATTGAAAATGACGCAGAGGACAGCAGGCATGAAGCTGAAATCTGTGACATCAACGTAGCCAAAAAGCCAGGTCATAACAGAAAGTTCTGCCTGGGGTTACTGACCTGTTGTCCCTCTCTTCTGCCAGTGATGGGATAGAAAAGTGAGGATGGGGGGAGTAGATATAAGTAACTTCCCCTGCGGGAATCTAGGAGGTAGATTTTCCGTAGCACATTTTCAATGATGATGATGATAAATATGATGATAAATATTATATAGCACTTCAAAGCTTGTAAAGCATTTACACATGTAAGCAAACATGGTCTTACACAAATTCTACTTATATTCTAAGAAGATGAACCCTAGAGTACGGTTACTACATCAGTTCTTGGCACTAGGGGTACCCTTCATAGAATAAGGTTTTTATTTCTTAATGCTATAGATAGTTAGGTAATGTAGTAGATAGAGCACTGGTCCTTGAGTCAGGTGTATCTGAGTTCAAATCTGACCTCAATTACTTACTAGTTTGACCCTGGGCAAATAATTTAATTTTGTTTGCCTCAGTTTCTTCAATTATAAAACAGAGATAATAATAGCCCCACTTCTCAGGGATGTTTGAGGATCAAATTAGATAGTGAAAGTGCTTATTACAGTATCTGGTGCATATTAAGTGTCTACTAAGTCCTTCCTTCCTTCCTTCCTTCCCTCCCTCCCTTCTTCCTTCCTTCCTTTCTTTCTTCCTGTAGTTTATAAGCCCCCAACACTGTGCTTCCCACTATAGTTATTAACTCAGATTTATTAAGCCAGACAGACATAATTAGTTTTTCAAAAGAGGTGTTTCTAAGGTAGTTGATTTAAAAAAAAAATGCCTGCAGAGAGGGTTTATTGCTCAAACTTAGCAGCATTTACATAACAACACTGTAAACTAGAGTCAATGAAGGTCTCATCATCACTAGGACTGAGCAATGTAAGGTTGAAGGACCAGCTGGCAAAAAGGATGTAGAAGGGTCCATTTAATTGTAATTCCCACTTGAACGTTACTAAGTTAAACACCTTATTCAATCAATATTTATTAATTGCCTATGAGTCAGGCAGTGTGCTAGACTTTGGAGACACAAGTACAGGAGACCTATTTTGTTCTCAAAGAGGAAAGATTTCATGATCCCATTATTCATCCATAGTGGATTGGAGAGTTCTCTCACTTTTACAACTGCTTTATATCCCCCATTGAATTAGGCAATAATTACAACAAAAATTAATTATTACATTTCCTGAAGTTTATGTTTTTATCATTTATTATTTTTTTGTTTTATCTACAGAATGCTAAGCAATGCTCCTAGAACATTGAGTCTACAGCTTCTTGATAAGATTCAGAAGTAATTTTGGAGCAAGCTCAATAGGCAAAGCCTATGTAAATAATGAACTAAGCAGAAATTTTATTTTATATCTTCTTTCCCCCCCCCTCTCTCTCACTCTCTCTCTCTCTCTCTCTCTCTCTCTCTCTCTCTCTCCCTCACGAAACCACATTCCTCTAGTCCCTATTCATTCATGTCACTATCAAATCATTGGCACTAACCTGGTGAACTAGTTCAGACTAGTGTATCAGTGACAAATAATGACCCAATATACTATGCTCCTCCTTACTTTGGATTTTTTTAAGGAGTAGTTAATTTCCAATAGTGATTGATGGTGGAATTCTGGGTTTTGAGGCAGGATGTTGATACATTTCTTTTTGGAAATCAATCTGTATAGGTAATTGTGTATTGTCCCCATATGTAAGCTTTACAGTTAGCATATTACTTTACTTGAACCAAGTGAAACATTCTCCAACAGTACTAGGCCTAGAAAAGAGCTGTTCATATAAAGGAGTTTTGATAAGCCTTAAAAGTATGCCTTGTTACTTAGGTCAAACGGGCTGATACTTACTTGTAATGAAATCATTTCTAAACGTCACTGTATTTGACAGATTTTCATGACTTTCCTTTTTCTCTCTTTTCTAGGTCATTTCTTTCCTAATTTTATATTCATCTATTGTGAAGATCAAGCATGAATAGGAAAGGATTCTTTACTTTAGGTGAAATCTCATACCCTCAAAGAATTTCAGAGATGGAAGGGAATTGATCATTCATTCCAAAATCTGAAAAAAAAAAAAAACACAACAATTCCCCTATACCAAATATAACAACTGGTCATCAAGCTTACTGAAGACCTCCAATGAGGGGTACCCCATGACTTCTATGTCAGCGCATCACATTTTGGAACAGATCCAAAGATTAGTATGGTTTTCCCCCCTTAAAGTTTAAACTTTTCTCTTTGCAACGTGCACCCGATTTTTCTAGTTTTGGTCACTGAGCCAAGCAGACCAATTATTTTCTCACCTAACAGTCCTTCAGATATTTGATTTCAGCTATCATACATATTATTACCTGAACCTCTCAGTTCCTCAGTCTTTCAAATGACCAATACCTCCATCTGCTCAGCTACACATGAAGATAGCTATACTGTTTATCTTGTCATCAGCCACTAATACTTCACATTCAAAATCAATGTTATATGTTCTTCAATCTAATTGCAACCACCTGTAACTTCATCTCTCACTATTTCCTCTTATCCCAAATCTATTCTTTATCATTACCATCACCTGCAATCTCAGGATTTTGCCAGGCCAGCACCAGTTCTCTAGATATACTCTCTTCCCTGCTTAATCTCAAATCTCTTAAGGAACCAATCCATCTCTTCAATCTCCTCTATTTTTTGTTCATTTTCCTTATCTTTACTTAACTCACCAAATCCCAACCCTTAATTTCTCCCACCATCCACTCCCTCTGCTGCTATCCTGGTGCTGATGCATAGAGCTGAGGAATATTTTAAAAACATGCTGAAAAGGATACATAACAAATTACCTTTGGGAAAAAACAAAACAAAAACCTTTTAATTTCCACTACAGAAAGACAGTTTATTTACTCTTCCCTAATCAATTTTCTTTGCCCACTCAGGATAGCAGTTTTTCAAAATATCTTTTTAAAACCCTCCCATATCTCTCCCTGCCAACTCTATTAAGGTCCTCTCTTCCCACTCTAACAAAATAATATGATAACAATAACAACATGGAAAAGTCATCAAATGCTATCTTTCTTGCTTTCCCCTTGACAACCTTTCCTTCTCATCTCACAACTCTCTGATGAAATCCTCATTGTTTCTTCCTCTAATCCAGAGTCTGCTAAAAGGTGATTAGGCCCTGCCTACTCTAACTATTCATTACCTCCCTTTCTTAGCCAGTTTTCCTGGAAAAGCCCTCTTTAGTCAATGCTTTGTCTTCCTCTTCTCTACATTCTTCCTAACCCTCTGCAATACGACTTCTCACATTTTCTGTAGTGGTCAATGATCTCCTAATTGTCAAATCTGATGTCTTCTTCTTACTCCTCATCATCCCTGTTATCTTTGCTATAGTTGGTACTACAGATGCCTTCTCTTCCTGAAGAAGTTCCCTCTCTGGATTTTCAGAATGTTTTTTATAAAATGTCCAGCCAATTTCTTTCAAAACTGAGGAGAAAACCAATAATTCATTTGAGTTCATTGATGCAATAACGGCATGTATCATATTTAAAGTTATTTGACTCCAAGATAGATTATGTGCAGATAAACATTATCAGCCAGCAGAAACATTTTCCTTTTTTCTTTCCACCATTTTTTCCCCAATTTTCTACATTTCTAAGACCATTTTTAGGGTAGGAAAGGGGAAGAATGTCAAGTGAAACACACTCAAAAGCACCTCCTTCATATATTTACAATAGCATCCATTATGCCGAGAATTGCCCATGTTAATTAAGTTTCAAGAGCTTCAGTGTAGTTTTGGGTTAAATAATATATTGTTCCATATATTTTAAAACTGTCCATACATATAAAGAAAATGAGTAATTTTGATTCTTTTCATTACAGTTCTAAATGTTGATAATTAAGACTGATAGCATTTACATGGTGCTATAAAGTTTGCAAAGCATTTTATATCAATATGTTACCTCATTTGAGCTCAATTGCCAACCCACGTGACTTGTTTCTACTCTCTATAAAATCTCCTTGAGAATGGTCCATAACACATCCATAATATATGTCATGTATATAGCATTTGAGGTTTACAGAATGTTTTTAGAACTTATATCTCCCAGTGAGTTAAGGTATTCCACGTATGGCAAATGGGTAAAGTCATGTGCTTCATGGTAATACAGATAGTATCTAAAAAGCCTCCAAACCCCATTCTTTTCTAATTATAAGTTTAGCCTTTTTTCTAGTGAACTCTATTTCCTAAGTGTCCATACACTAACATGCATTAGAGGTACCCTTGATGAAAATAAAAGTGAGAACTTAAGGTTTTAATGAAAATATTTTACAGCAAACCGTGTCTTTGTAGTTTAAAAAATCATTGAGAGGGCAGCTATGTGGTGCAGTGAGTAGAGCACCTGCCCTGGAGTACCAAATTGGATCTGGTCTCAGACACTTGACACAATTACTAGCTGTGCGACCTTGGGCAAGTCACTTAACCCCAATTGCCCTGCCTTCCCCCCTCCAAAAAATTATTGAGAAGTCTATAAAATGTAAAATAATCCTGGTTGCATCATTTGCCGATTACATACACACAAATACACCTATGCACACAAATAAACATTTGACTCTTAGAGCAAAGACAATACTTGATGGTTCTCCTTAACATTGTCCCATATACTTCTGAAGTACTCTCAAAATTATTTACTTTCAATGAATACATTTGTTCAACAATCCCTCACAGAATCAAGATCCAGAAGACATCAAAGACATTAAGAATGCTCTTTCCCCAGACTTCTCAGTTCCTCAATATTGCTAATGGCCATGACCAATACCTCCACTCTGCTCAGCTACACAAAAAGAGAATTATATTGGTCATCTTGTCATCAACCAATGCTCCACATTCAATATAGGCTTCTTAATCCAATTGCAACCTCCTATAATTTCATCTCTCACTATTTTTCACTTGTCCAAACTTTCTTTTTTTTTTTCCTTTTTTTTTCCTTTGGTGAGGTATTCAGAATCAAGTCACAAAGCCGAGGCTGGATTTGAACTCAGGTCCTCCTGACTCCAGGACTGGTGATCTATCCACTGCACCTCCTAGCTGTACCTTGCAAACCTATTCTTTATTGTTACCATTACCTGCAATCCCTCCATCAGTATATCTCTACCAAAAGTGATCATCATTATTATGAAGAATGTATTTCATGGAGAATAAATAGGAGAGAAATCTCTGTTCAAAATAGACTTTCTACACAAAGTCCAAGACCTTGATGCCACTGAACAATTCTTTAGGTCACAGAGAACTTTGGGACCTCTTCAATGAGATCCACTAACACTCAATAGGTTGGATTATCTAGTGACATCGAAATAAAATAAATAAACAAATAATGCATTTGATATGATTATAACATGCAGCTGGGTGGAAAAACCATTGAGCTAGACTTTCAATCCATATACATTGGATAGACATAACAGATGGTGAGTGAACTAAACCCAGTCAGTTGAGTACAAGGATAAAACTGGATTTGACTGTATTTGAGGAATTTTGAAATATATATATATTTTTAATGATTCTAAGCTTCTTCTTCTCACAAATACATGCACATATAAACAATGATGTTCTTGCAATCATTCACTATGGCCACAAATCAGAATTATTTCAGAATAATAAAAACTTCAGGTTACTGGAAGGAAATGAAAAGGCATTTTGTGGGAATAAGTAGGTTAGATTATATGATCATCAATGAGTTTGAGGGGAATTACCATACAAGTGCCATAAAGGAAAAAAAAAATGAAAAGAATAGGAGATAAGCTGGTCATGGAGAAGAAAATATGTTGAGTTATTAATGTATTATACACAAAAAGAGGCATCCCATGCATTGAGAAGAGTCTTCATGGAAATTTTTACATCCCACTCCCACCCCCATTAGAATATAAGCTTCTTTAAGGCAGAAGTGTTTACTCTTTGTTTTTCTTTTATCCTCAGGACTTATCTGGCACATAGTAAGCACTTAATGAATACTAGTTGATTGATTTATAGACCAAAGGAATGACTCCATAGACAAGATCATGGATATATTACTCTCTGAGATATGGTACCTGTGTGACTTTGGGGAAAGACCTGTTGAGACTTCAGTCTACTCATTTGTAAAATTAAACATCTAGGACCTCTGAGGTACATTATAGTTGAAAATCTATGACCTTGTGAATGGTGGCTAACTTTTAAAAATATGCTGAAAATATACATTCACGTGGTACCAGTTAGTTTAAGAAGGAGGAGGATATTGCCAAGAGATATTTAAAGCAGTTTTCACAGTATAATACGAAGGGAAAAATAAACATAATTTCTCCCCAAATCATAAACAAATTTCAAAAGATTGACACAATGAAGAGTGTGTGGGATTGATAGACAGGAAGAAGAATGTTTGATTCTGGCCTCAGACCTTGCTAGCTGTAAGCTTGTTCAAGGCTGCTGTGTTAGTTTCTTCACCAGTAAAATGGGTTCAATTATATGTTTAGTAGTTGATTCAAAGGTTATTGGATTAAATACATGAGATATTGTACATAAAGTATTTTGTACCCCTTAAACATTTCAATAAAATTGTAAATGTTTCAGTTGATTTTATTATTGAGGGGGGTAGCTTTGAATGGAATAGACTGACCTCTTACAAGAAGACTCACATTGGCATTATTTTCTAGAAGACCAGGGCTTTTTTTTAATGTAGTGAGGCAGGAAAGTGTCAAGGGAACACATTCAAAGGCAACTCCTTTATTAATCCGCAGTAGCACCTGCAATGCCTAGAATAACTCATTTTAATTAAATCATTGAAGGTCTTTATTGAAATGTGAATATGCCATCTGGAAGGGGCATATCATTAAGTTATTATTAGTTATTATCAGCCATTAACACTTCATTGTGATTTTGGGGAAAGGATCATTTTAACATCTTTAATTTTATAACTGTGACCCCACAGACTTGGAGAGTTTAAATTTCTTTTTTTTTTTTCTAATTTAAATTCATTTATTTAACATATTTAGTTTTCAGCATTGATTTTCACAATAGTTTGAATTACAAATTTTCTCCCCATTTCTACCCTCCCCCCCACTCCAAGATGGCATATATTCTGGTTGCCCTGTTCCCCAGTCAGCCCTCCCCTCTATCACCCCTCTCCCCTCTCATCCCCTTTTCCCTTTGTTTCTTGTAGGGCAAGATAAATTTCTACATCCCATTGCCTGTGTATCTTATTTTCTAGTTGCATGCAAAAACTTTTTTTTTTTGTTTTTGAACATCTGTTTTTAAAACTTTGAGTTCCAAATTCTCTTCCCTCTTCCCTTCCCACCCACCCTCCCTAAGAAGTCAAGCAATTCAACCTAGGCCACATGTGTATCATTATGTATAACCCTTCCACAATATTCATGTTGTGAAAGACTAACTATATTTTGCTCCTTCCCAACCCATCCCGCTTTATTGAATTTTCTCCCTTGACCCTGTCCGCTTTCCAAAGTGTTTGTTTTTATTACCTCCACCCCCATCTGCCCTCCCCTCCATCATCCCCCCCTTTTATTTTTTTTTAATCTTCCTTCCTCTTCTTTCCTGTGGGGTAAGATACCCAATTGAGTATGCATGGTATTCCCTCCTCAGGCCAAATCTGATGAGAACAAGATTCACTCATTCCCCCCTCACCTGCCCTCTCCCCTCCTCCCACAGAACTGCTTCCTCTTGCCATCTCTATGTGAGATAATCCACCCCACTCTATCTCTCCCTATCTCCCTCTCTCAGTATGTTGCTCTCTCATCCCTTAATTTGATTTTATTTCTTTTAGATATCTTCCCTTTATCTTGAACTCATCCTGTGTCTGCTCTCCCTCTTTTATATATATATACACATATACATATATATATATATATATATATATATATATACATATACACACACATAGATATGTACATACATACATATTCACCTATATATACAGAAACATATATACAGAAACATATATATATATATATATATATATATATATATATATATATATATATGCATATTCCCTTCAGCTACCCTAATACTGAGGTCTCATGAATAATATACATCATCTTTCCATGTAGGAATGTAAACAAAACAGTCCAACTTTAGTAAGTCCCTTGCAATTTCTGTTTCTTGATTACCTTTTCATGCTTCTCTTGATTCTTGTGTTTGAAAGTCAAATTTTCTATTCAGTTCTGGTCTTTTCACTGAGAAAGCTTTAAAGTCCTCTATTTTATTGAAAATCCTTTTTGCCTTGGAGCATGATACTCAGTTTTGCTGGGTAGGTGATTCTAGGTTTTAATCCTAGCTCCATTGACCTCCGGAATATCGCATTCCAAGCCCTTCGATCACTTAAGGTAGAAGCTGCCAGATCTTAGGTTATTCTGATTGGGTTTCCACAATACTCAAATTATTTCATTCTGGCTGCTTGCAGTATTTTCTCCTTGATCTGGGAGCTCTGGAATTTGGCAACAATATTCCTTGCAGATTTCTTTTTGGGATCTATTTGAGGAGGCGATCGATGGATTCTTTCAATTTCTATTTTGCCCTGAGCTCTAGAATATCAGGGCAGTTCTCCCAGATAATTTCTTGAAAGATGATATCTAGGCTCTTTTTTTGATCATGCCTTTCAGGTAGTCCAATAATTTTTAAATTATCTCTCCTGGATCTATTTTCCAGGTCAGTGATTTTTCCAATGAGATATTTCACATTGTCTTCCATTTCTTCATGCCTTTGGTTCTGTTTTATAATATCTTGATTTCTCATAAAGTCACTAGCTTCCACTTGCTCCAATCTAATTTTTAAGGTAGTATTTTCTTCAGTGGTCTTTTGGACCTCCTTTTCCATTTGGCTAATTCTGCCTTTCAAGGCATTCTTCTACTCATTGGCTTTTTGGAGCTCTTTTGCCATTTGAGTTAATCTATTTTTTAAGGTGTTGTTTTCTTCAGTGTATTTTTCAGTATTTTTTTGGGTCTCCTTTAGCAAGTCATTGACTTGTTTTTCATGGTTTTCTCGCATCCTTCTCATTTCTCTTCCCAATTTTTCCTCTATTTCTCTAACTTGCTTTTCCAAATCCTTTTTGAGCTCTTCCATGGCCTGGGACCAGTTCATGTTTCTCTTGGAGGCTTTTGTTGTAGGCTCTATGACTTTGTTGTTTTCTTCAGGCTGTATGTTTTGGTCTTCTTTGTCACCAAAGAAAGAATCCAAAGTCTGAGACTGAATCTGGGTGTGCTTTCGCTGCCTGGCCATATTCCCAACCAACTAACTTGACCCTTGAATTTTTCAGTGGGGTATGACTGCTTGTAGACTAACGAGTCCTATGTTCCACGTTTGGGGGAGAAGTGCCAGCTCTGTCACACCCATACTTCTCCTTCCCCAAGAAGCCCCAGTCTGGACTGGGCTTAGATCTTCAGCAGGCTGTGCACTCCTGCTCTGATCCTCCACTTAATTCCTCCCACCAGGTGGGCCTGGGGCCAGAAGCAGTAGCAGCTGTAGCCACCCCACCTCCGCTGCCCCCGGGGCTGGAAGCCGAACCACAAACTCCTTCTACTCCCGCAGCTTTTCCCACTAACCTTCTCCTCTGTCTTTGGTGTTTGTGGGTTGAGAAGTCTGGTAACTGCTGCAGCTCACCGATTCAGGGTGCTAGGGCCCGCTCTGCCGGGCTCCTGGTCTGGTTGGTCTGTGCCACTCAGGCTGGGCTCTGCTCCACTCCGTTCCCAGCTCCCAGCTCCCAGCTCCCAGCTCCGTGTGGGATAGACCTCACCCAGAGACCATCCAGGCTGTCCTGGGCTGGAACCCTGCTTCCCTCTGCTGTTTTGTGGGTGCTGCAGTTCTAGAATTGGTTCAGAGCCATTTTCTATAGGTTTTTGGAGGGACTCGGTATGGAGCTCATGCTATTCCCTGCTTACCAACTGCCATCTTGGCCGAGAGTTTAAATTTCAAAGTAGGATAGAATAAAGAGGCAGGGTGAAAATGCCTGGGAGACCAGAAAATTAAGTGTAGTACAGCAGATTTTACAAACAGCAACACCAATGGCTAGGATTAGTAGCGCACTTAGAAGCTGGAAAAGCAATTGATGCATTTTCACTCATGTCAGCCTCACAATGACCCTGGGATATTGTGCTATTGTAATTCCAATTTTACAGATGTGCAAATAAAGCCAAATAGAAATTAAGTGAATTGTCCAGAGTCACACAACTAGCAAGTGTCTTTTAGGCAGGATTAAAATGCAGAGATTCATTACTCTGAGTCCAGAGTGCTATATCAACTGTTCTACTTAACTGAAGAAAAAAAAGATGGAAAATGTACTTGTCCTCAAAAAATCGTATGTAAAAATACCACTTAATCAACCAATCATAAATGGAATAATATGTTTGCAAAGAAGACAAAGACACATATGAAACAGTCCCTGTCCTCACGAAGCTTACATTTAAATGGGGTTAACAAGACAGACACATGTGTATATACATAAATAAATAACAAGCAGTTTGGAGTAGAGGGGCACTTGGAAGTGGGGGGATTGGGAAAGGCTCCCTGTAGGAGGTGGCACCTGAATTCAGTCTTGAAGGTAACTAGGGATTTCAAGTGGTAAATATAGGTAGGGACACAATTCTTGGCATAGGGGATAAGCAGCATAAAAGCACAGGGACTAGAGAGGAAGATTTGTGTGTGTGTGTGTGTGTGAGATGAAGAGCAAATAGGCAGGCATGTTAGAATTGTAGGTGGAGAATTTATGAAAATAGAAGAAAATCAGAAAGATAGAAAAATGCCCATTTTGTGTATCATTAAATGCCAAACAAAGGTATTTCTATATTTGATCTTGGGAGCAATAGGAAGCCACAGACACTTATTAACTGGTACTGATACAATGAAACTTACATTATCATCTCATATTTACATTGTATCAATTTTGCTTATGTATGGATACATTGTTTTAAAAACAGAATATAAACTTCTTGAAGGGATAAGATGTTTATTTTTTTTTTATCATTGTAGCATTAGTGTAGCAGAATACATTGCAGTTAGAAGACAATAAATGTTTATTGATTGGTTGATTGATTATAAAAGCCAAGGGGACATAAACATGTTTCCTTTTACATTTTACTATGAAAAGCCCTTATTTAATTAGTATAAATATACATCCTGACTAGACTATTTATAACCATCATTTTAGTTTAAAAAAGAAACCCTTAATAGGAGGTAATGCAGAATATTAAGATTCTCAGCTACTTTTGAGTTTCCTTCCAAAAATTTGGCTGTCATTTTCATTTATGAATACTACAAGCACAAATGTGGCTCATAACATTACGTGCTTTAAATTAATTTATCTCCTGCATATTGAGGTTATTGCTGAGATCAAAGTTAATATTCTACTCAAAATTGAAGTGGGACAAAAATCCTGAAAAATAACCACGCTGAGAACATACATACACACACACACACACACACACACACACACACACACACACGCATGTACTTGGATCAGGCTTCACAAATAGTCTTCAGTGCAATAATGGTTGAAGAATATTTATGAGGAAGGAGAGACTATCTGGTTAACTGAGGAAACTGGAAAACTGGATAGCCTTGAGAAGAGTGTAAACAAGATAGAGAAGGAACTGGAAACTGTGTCATATGGATTTGCAGTATAAGCATAATTCCTGTCTTCATTTACTTTAAATGCTGACACATGGTAATCAAGTTAGAATCACCTTGCTTGGACCCAGAGGTGAGAGTAAAGAACTCTGAGTAAAGGGTGTACTTTGGCTCAGGAATTAAATTAAAATCTGTGAATATTTACTGATCACCTGCTACTTTCAAGGCACTATGGAAGGTCCTGGCAAGATTGAGAAAAAAGAAAAGAAAACAGTCTTTTCTCTTCAGAAACTTACATTCTCTTTATGGCCATTTGTCACATACTAACATGGGTGAATCATAGAAGGATTTAGTCTTAACAAGAGGGTGGGGAAGGATTGTGGTGAGAGTAAGATTGGGTGAAACTTCAAGAAGAAGGTGACAAATATAATGAGTCCTGATGGAGACAAAAAAATGCTTTTAGGTAGAGATGATGAGGGAGTCCACTCAGCACATGGGAACCAACATATGTGCCTTACAGCTGGTGAGTACAGAAGTAAAATTTAAAGTTCTATGAACAGTTAGCAGTATAGTTGGCTTTCTTCATAAATAATGAAGTATGAGGATGGTTGGGTGACACCGAGATGTGGGGGAACAGGGAGCTTCCTAACAACTAAAACTTTCTTAAAATTGGATAAAGGGCAGCTAGATAGAACAGTAGCTAGAGTGCCAGACCTGGGGTCAGGAAGACCTGAGTTCAAATCTGGCCTCAAACACTTATTAGCTGTATGACCCTGAGCAAGTCACATAATCCTGTTTGCAAACCACTCCAGTATTTTTACCAAGAAAATTCCAAATGGGGTCAGAAGAGTAGCATACAACTGAGACAAATGAATAACAAAGCTGAATGGGTATCTCATCACTGAACATGTTTAAATAGTATTAGATGCCACTTCCCAGGTATATGATGGAAGACAGGCCAGATTTGATGAGTTCTGAGGTATCTTCCTATGCTGACATTTGACAATCTGAACAGGTCATAAAAGTTCCCTTGCATATTAAGACAAGGTTAGACAAAGTATTTTATTGATATGATTCAAGTCTCCAACATCAAAAAAGAATGGATTGGATGATCTATCATTGTCATAGACTATTAGAATAAGCACCTTAATGATCATTCAGGCCAACTTGTTAATTTTACATATGGGGAAACTAAAGAACAGAGAGACTGAGTGACTTCCCTGTGATCACTTACACAGAAAAAGCTAGAATCCACATCACCTAATTTAGAACTGAGCCATAATTGGAAAATGCTAGTTTCTTCAGTCTGGTACTGAGGCTGATGGTATCTGTGAGAGCAGGGTCCTGAGAGAACAAAAAGATATGATGTATGGGAATTCTGTGAGGAAGGGCAGGGCTACAGGAAAGCTAGCCTATATTATATAGATTCACCGGATCACAGATTTATAGCTGAGTAGGACTTCAGAAACCATCTAGCAAAGGGCTCTGATTTCAGAGATGAGGAATCTGGGCCAAAAGAGGTCAAACAACTGGCTAAAATTCATATACATATTAAGTGGTTGTGCTGAGGTCAGAATGTAGGTCCTCTGGCTCCAAATTAGGGCTTTTCCCACTTTGCCACACAGTTATGACATTGAGAATACATACACTACTACTACTATTACCACTACTACCACCACTACTACTACCACTACTACTACTACCACTATTACTACTACCACCAGTACTACTACTTCCACTACTACTACTATTACTATTTCTACCACTAGCATTTATATAACAATATAAAATTTGCAGAGCACTTTACATGTTACATTATTACGTTCTTGTTGTAATAATTTATAATGAGTTAAGATATCACCAAAGTATTATTTGTAAAGTATACCTATGAAACATTCAGCCTTAAGGGTGGCAGTATAATATACTGAGAGAGTACTACATTTAGGCTGCAGAAGACCTGAGTTAAAATCCCATCTTCGATATTTTCTAGCTGTATTACAAAGGAGAAGTCACTGAACTTTTCTGAGCCTGAATCTTCTCATTTGTGAAAGAAAGATTCTAACACCTACAGTCCATACTTATGTCATAGAGGTTCTGTGAAGTTCAAATGAAATAGTGTCTGTAAAGTGTTATCAAAAACATTTTTAAACAAATTTAAGTGAAAGAGAGAAGAAAACCATCAGGGGAAGGGTAGCCCATTACCCAAAAGAAGAAATGTCAGTTATTACTTGAAATCACAAAGGACTCATCAAATCAGTTTGTCATCGTATTTGAGGGCAATTGTATCTTCCTAATTGTTTGCATTACCAATTTGGAAATTGATGTAGGACCAAACATTTTATAAGATTGGTGTTCCTGTTGTTAAAGCCAACAAAAAACAAGCAATACTTTCCTGATGTATAGTACCAAAAGGTTTCTCCTACTTAAATGTTGAACTTTAATATACTAGTGAGCTCCTTCAATTAGTACTACATCCACTGGTGTTTTTTGCCCGCACCAACCCACAGCTTATCTTGTATGATGCTCATCTGTATTTTATCAGGAATCTTCCAGAGTTGTGACCCTGTATTTTAGAGACGTGACACTGGTTCTTTTAATGTTTCATCTAGGTGGTCTACTGGACAGAGCGCTAGACCTAGAGGTAGGAAGAACTGGGTTCAAATCATTGCCCCAGACACTTATTTGCTGTATAACACTGGGCTAATCACTTAATCTGTCTGCCTCAGTTTCCTGATCACTAAAATATACATCATAATAACATGAATTACCAGAATTACTGCATGGACAAAATGAGGTTATATTAATAAAATTACCAGAATTATTGTGTGGATAAAATGAGGTAATAAATATTAGCAACAAAAATTATCTTCATTACCATTATCATCATCATCATCCTCTTCATTGTTTTTATCATCAAAATCACCAACATTTCATGGATACCAGGGCAATGCTCATATACTCCATCTGTTTTCTAGTGCAGTGCTACAGAGGATTGTCTTACTTCCTTTTCATTTCATTAATCCACTCGATGAATTTCTTTCACGCTGCTTCCATTTTGCAAGGTATTATTGTTCATATCCTTATATGCATTCTTCCATGGCCTTTTGAAGAAGTCTTAAAAACAAATGCCCCACAACCTTGTTCTTAGGAATAGAAGAATGATTTTGTGTTTGAGTGTAAAAGGCCTTGAACTTGTAATGTTGAACTTGGATTTAAGGGGCTTGACGCTGAATTCTATTTCCGCCCTTTTATTCCTTGAATCTTCGGAGGCAACTCACTTAACCTCCTTTGGCCTCAGTTGCCTCATCTGAAAAATAAGCAGGTTGGACTAAGTAACTTCTGATGTCCTTTTCACCTCCAGATCTAGGATCCTTTGGTCTTTGATTGTATGTGTGCATATTTTTTGCTGCTATTCCCTTGTTTTCAGTTGGGTCTAAATTTTCATGACCCCATTTGGGTTTTTTTTTTTTTTTTGGCAAAGATGCTGGAGTGATTTGTCATTTTCTTCTCTGGCTCATTTTACGAATGAGGTAACTGGGGTTAACATTGATAATGGGGATTTAGGATGATGAGTGTTCCTAACTCCAGGTCAAATGCTATATCCACTACATTACCTCGCTCTGTGTGTGTGTATGTGTGTGTGTGTGTTTGTGTGTGTGTGTGTGTGTATGAGCATGTGTATGTATATGTGTGTACACATACACACAGATATACTACCAACAAATATATACAACATGTATATAATACACACATATTTTGAGGGCCAAACAGAGAAGAAATATCCTCTTCAAGTCAAGGGACTTGAAACCTAGAGACCATAATAAGAGACAGAATCTAAAAGAGATCCTGAGAATATTGTCCATTTTAATAATCCAAATTAATCACTAGACAAGTAGGGAGACACAAGGCACACGTATATACACATACACACACACACAAACACAATCCTATACATCCATGTGGACGATTTAACTTTTCACTAAATTGGCAATATAAAAGCTTGTAATAATTAATATTGGGTTTAGAAGTGGTATGGCAAAGATAGCAGTCTGCAAATTTGCTCTTCTAAATTGTTATGATGTCAGTTTCTACTTAAATATGGGTGGCTCTTTCTTCAAAATCATTTTTCACTGATAACTTTCCTAACCTGGTTAAACTATAAGCTTTAATGTTAATTCTACCTCTAAATCTGACAATCCTCCCATTATTAATATATCTGGTAATCCGAAAAACTACAGAATAGCAACAGTTGATATTAGGTCCCTTCCCTTCCTGATTCCTGTTATTACTTGCTTAGAGAGACTAACCCCAAATTTGCTTTCCCTGAACAAGGACCCCTGACAATCCCCCAGACTCTTCCTGTGGACATAGAATAAGGAGAAACTCATCACTTCAAAGACTTGAACCATTCAGTGTCCAAGTAGCCCCCACCTAAGACAACTAAAGGTCTGAATCTCTTGGGTGGGGCCTTTATGTTTCTTACAATGAAACAGAATGGAGCTAATGGGCTCACACAGGGAGTGTGTAACTTTAGCCTCATTAGCACCAAGCTCTAAAGCAACAAACTAATGTGCCGTGGGCATAATGGAGGAAACAAGGCATCCTGGAGCCCCTAGATAAAGTGTCAGGCTACTAGGGCCCAGAAAAGAGAAACTAGGTGCCAAGAAGTCATTGACCTCCTTTCCTGGCAATGGTTTAAACACTAGGAACAGGGAATTTACTATATTTTACTGTTGTTTTTCTCTGTTTTATATTCTCAGTTTTTATGGATCAGTCAGGCTCTGCTGAGAGCAGAACACTGGGAGGAATTACATTTTTTAAAAAGTCAATTTCAAATTCATCAAACATTTAATAAGTGTCTACTATATGCAAGGGACTGAACTGAGGCCTGGGGACACAAAATATGAAAATGTGAATCAATCATTCAATATGGATTTCTTAAGCACCTAAGAGATGTCAGGTACTACCCTGGGTGCTGGGGTCATGAAGACAAAATTGAAATCATCTTTACATTCATACGTGTGTGTGTGTGCATGTGTGTGCATGTATCTAGATAGCTCCATAGATCTATCTACATCCTTGTACATGCATATATATACATATTTGTGAATATATGCACATAAGCTTATATGTGTATGCATACACATACCCATCTGTATATACATGCCCATACATACACACACGCATATATACATGCAGATCCATTCAAATGCACAAACAATGAATACATATGCATACATGAACACCACACACCTATATGTATATACATTCACACATATACACATATGCATATGCATGTGTAAACATTAGTACGCTCGCAATATTCACACACCTTACACATATGTATGTATTTATGTAAGTGTGCACACACATATCACATACCCACATGTATACACTCATACATATGCACATACATAGGCATAGAATTCACATTCACAAATATATAATACATATACCTGCAATGCATATACACATGTGTGCACAGATACATACATGTATACATATATTATATAAATACCTATACAAATTTTAAAAATAGTTAACTTTAAAAGGAAAGACATTAAAAGTTGCTACTAGCAGAAAAATCCTGAATTTTGAAGGGAAGCAGACCTTCAGGGAGGTGGGATTGAGAATAGAGAACATCCTAGGCCTAGGTGATAGCCAGTCATAAGATAAAAATGTTGGTAGGGGTTGTAATGCAAATAGGACATAGGCCAATGAAGCTGCATAGTAGAGCCTGTGAAAAGGAAGAATAAATGAGAAGCCTCAAAAATTAGGAAGGGGCCAGGTAATGATGAGCTTTAATGACCAATAGAGGAGTGTATAATTTATCCTGGAAATATTAAGGAATCACTGGAGTTTATTAAGTAAGAAGTAATATGATCTGCTATGTACATTAGGAAAATCAAAGGCCCAGCCCCAAATGATCTTACTTCATACTGTGGGGATAGATACACTAGTATATAATTAAGGATAAAACCAGGCAGGGACAAAGGAGGGGGGGGAAGAGAAAGATTAGTCAAAAAGATTTTATTTGGCACCTACTATTTGTTGGCCGCTGTGCGGGCAATTGGGAAAGAAATACCAAAATGAAACAGTCCTTACCCTAAGGACCATTTAATTTTATTGAGATATAGGCCAAGTGATCTAGCCTTACTTAAGGAGGAGAATTCTCTTTGTTGGGATGGTTCCTGGGAAAGACTAAACACAGGGGCTGTCATGTGAGGTAAATCTTGCCAAAAAGTGAGGATTCTGTGAAATGGGGAGTAGGAGCAAGGCAGTGAAGACTTGGAACAGGGCCTTGATGAATGCAAAATTTATCTCATCTTTACATTATATATATATATATATATATATATATATATATATATATATATATATATATATATATACACACACACACACACATACACACACACATATGTGAGCATTTGCATACATATTTATCTCCATACATCTATCTATATCCATATGCATATGTATATAGCATATTGTATGTGTATGTGAATGTGAATTAAATGTCTTTGTGAATGTGAATTGTACATCTACATATGTGCATATGTATGATTATATATGTATGGTATGATAGGCATGTATACATGCATATTACATATATAATATATAGGTGAATATTGTTCATGTGTGAATGTTTACACATGCATATGTGTTTATGTGGGCAACATGTCATTGACTAAGAAGCTTTGGCCAGAACATAGCATGAGGGCTAAGGAGTCTTGGAGAATAAGGCTGAAAAGGGATTCTGGGTGCTAGGTGGCAAAAACACAGGAATGGATTTTCATGGTGTGTTGGAGGGGTTATGGAAGTCAGAAAAGGCAGCCTGGCCTCTTTCCAAGCTGGATATTTCCTGGCAAAGTGGGGCCTCAGAGAGTACTTTTACTCAGCATTCATGGGACACATGTCACTTCGATCTAGTGACAAACACAGTAGGAATTGGGGGAAAGCCTGGACTTTTGATTTTACTAGTATAGGGAACTCCTGGATGGAGAAACTTGTATCGATGTAGCTAGTCATCTTCTCTGCCACTTAGCATCTTAGAGTATTGCCTAGTTAACTGATACTTTAAATGCCTGGCCAGGGCTACAGAGCCAGTATGTTTCATAGCACAGACTTGAACCCAGGTCATCCTGCCCATCTCTCCACTACGTTAATTTTCTTTCTCTCCAAACAAACAAAAACATACTCCACCTCTCCCACAAATCTATGAACTTTTCACCATGGAATATTTGAAAGCCATTCATCTCATATTGATATTCAATGAGTGTTTCATTAGTATTTGAGAAAATCTATGATTTCATCCATGTGGGTATTTTCTCCAGTAACAGAGAGTACAACTTTATTACTTCACTTGGATAGCAATTCCATAAATTGTTATGGCTCAAAAATTCATCCTAATCCTTCATGTTAAATATCTGTCAACCAAGATAGACAGGACCATCCTTGAGGAGAATCTCTTCGGTAAGACTTGAGAGAGTACATGTTCCACTAGGCAAGTAATGTCAACACCATGCCAAGGTGTCAAAGGAAGACTTTGGTAGAGGACAAATAGATGTGGACATGAATAAAATGTCCATAAAAACAAAATGATCCCTTGAAGTATTGCCTTTTCCACTACATTCCAAATGGAAAATTCAAGAAAGTAGAATATTAGGGACAACATCACATGGTAGATCAGTGGATAGATCAAAGGGAAGGGAGCCAGAAGACCTAATTTCAAATCTAGCTTCAAACAGTTACTAGCTATACAACCCTTGGTGCATGGGTTGTTCTTGGAGGACCAGCATCTTTTGTATGAGGGTTGGCTGAGATGTTTTTTTCCCAGGCCTGCTCATCCACCTTTGGTGTCCACCTTCACCTAACTCTCACTTGTGGCTTTGAAAAACTAGCACACACAGTGGCCACCCCACTGGTAAACCATCTCAGGTTAAACCCGGTTGAGGGTAACCAAGAAGACTCAAACTGTTGGTGAATTAGAGCAATGTCTACCCCAAGCATGTGAAAACTTTCCGCAGCAAAATGGGTATCCATTAGAGCTTGGTCAGGCATCAAAGACTACAAAGTCATCTACTACATCATGGGCCTTTTGTCTTACCACAGGACTTTGATGTCTCAGCAAGAGAAAGTGAGGCTGATAACTTTGCCAAACTCTGCCTCACAAATCTAATTCGGGAGCAAATCAAGATATCACCCATGATTGCATTGGTCTTCTTCAAAAACAAAGGATGAATGACAGTTGTGTGACCTTGGGCAAGTCACTTACCTTCTATTTGCCTAAATTTCCTGATCTATAAAACGAGGGCAATAATAGCACCTACCTCCTACAATTGATGTGGCATTAAATGAGACACTAATTGTAAAGCGCTCAGCACAGTGCTTGGCACATAGTGACCACCATACAAATATTTATTGTTGTTGTTGTGAAAAGCAAACTATATCAGTAAGGCAAGCTTCATGACCTCGAGGATGACCATGACCATGCCTGAATGGTTCAGAATTGCCAAGTATAAGAAATTCTAGGTAGAAGGCAGAGGAAGTATAATATTGATTTAGGCACTAGAGGATCCAGTCCCAGGACCAGTAATTCCAATTCCATACAGTAGCAATAATATTCCAAAGCCAATAAGCCCACCTCAATGTAGCAACAAGGAAACTGTAGCACAATATTATAGGAAGGGGCCAAGCCATCCTGGAACCTTCCCCGCTGCTAGGGCCTTCCTGTAAACAATCACTCAAGAATTCTAACTTTCTTCTCAGCCCTCTCTTCTAGAGCTTGTAGAATCTGAGTTCCTGCTTCTTCTCCTTGGGCTGAATCCTGATTCCTGTAGCTCTAGCTGCCTCAATGTCCTTTTGATGTGTGCTTCTGAATCCTGTCACTCTCAGTACTTCTGCTCTGCTTCTCTCAGTTCTGGAATCTCTTTTTCACACAGTCCTAGTCAGCATCTGATTGACTAGAACTCAGTGCACATACCATTGGTGCTGGCCAATGTTATTCCCCTTTGGGCCCTGAGGGCTTCAAATCCACATAGGCTTAACTAGCAAAAGGGTAGGTGCCTGGGGTCTCATACCTAGTTAGTGAAAGGGTTGGGCCTGCCTCTAATCAGGCCTCCCTTTGTTGGCCCCACCTGAGACCTATTCAATCCACAGGAAAGATTTTTCACTTGCTAACTGGCCTTATGCAAACAAACAAACAAAAACACTGGATCTATAGTCAGAAGAACTCTTCGCATAAGGAAGAGACTGTGGAACATGGATTCAGGAATACAAGAGTTTGAAACCTACTATCAATGCCCCCATCAACCTTATTCCCACAACTAATTCCTTTATAAATTGGAATTTATCTTGGAATTTCAGCATTTAGGAGATTGTCAGGAACACAGGATTTTATAAATCATTAGTGAATTTTAATTGCATCATCTCTAAATTCTATTCCAGCTTGAAGTTTACTGTTTCTAGCCCAAGTGGAGACAGATGGTCAAATGGATTAGTAAAATCCATAGGGCCAGACAATATGAAAGGGTAGCATTAATTCTTTAGAACTAGAAGGGACCTTTGACAGCTAGGTGGATCAATGGATAGAGCACACAGCCTGGAGTCAGACAGACTCTTCTTCCTAAGTTCAGATCTGGCCCCAGACACTTACTAGCTGTGTGACCCTGGGTGGGTCACTTATCAGTTTCCTCGTCTGTAAAATGAACTGGAGAAGGAAATGACAAAGTGTTCTATCTCCTTGCCAAGAAAACCCCAAATGGGATCCCAAGGAGTCAGATACAATTGGAAATGACCGAAGAACAGCAATAACAAAGAAGGCACCTTACAGGTTATATCGCTAAATATCTTTATTTTATAGATGAGGATCCTCAGGCTCAGAGAGGTAATGTGATTTACCAAAGGTGACACAGGCTATCCCTCCTACCCTTGGGAGTTTATTCGCTGGAGAAAATCTCTAATATCTCAAACTTCTCAGGAGATTTTTTATAAGCTAA
Organism: Trichosurus vulpecula; assembly: GCF_011100635.1. NCBI lineage: Eukaryota > Metazoa > Chordata > Mammalia > Diprotodontia > Phalangeridae > Trichosurus > Trichosurus vulpecula. The sequence goes on along the minus strand of NC_050580.1, from coordinate 28,728,534 downwards.
GATAGTTAAGTTAGATAAGTTAATTCATTTGATAAGGTAAATTAACCTCAATATTAATGAACAAGTTGGACTGCTGGGGAGAATGCACCCAATTTCTACCAGCTTTTGATGCTATTGTATTCCTAAATCAATCAGGGTTCAAGGACTCCTATGATTCTAGATTTCTGTAAACATTGGTTGGAAGTGCCACATTTTATGAGGTTTTTTTTTTCATGTTCCCAAATGTTAGACTTTTCTCCCCTATACTTACCTTGTACCTGCTTTGTGCATGTGTTTTGCACCAATGCACATGCACAAATACCTACACATATTTGTATGCCTTTAGAATGTAATCACCTAGAAAGCAGGAATATGGTTTCTTTTTTCTCCTTCCCTTGCCTTCCCTTCCCTTCTCTTCTCTTTCCCCAGTTCAAAGAACATTGTCCCTACACATAGTATGTGCTTAATAAATATTTATTTATAGAGTATTAGGGAATTCTTAGTTTCAAAAAAGACAGGCTTATCTCAAACTACCTCTCAGCACTGTGCCAAGCATACACTAAGTGCTTAATAAATGCTTCTTGAATGACTCGATGATTTACTATCAAGCACATTGTCCATGGCCCATCTGGGGAACTTTTATATCAACAACATGTAAATCTATCACTAATGTTCTCTGTTTATGTACAATTATTTTTAATCTTATAAGCCAAGATCCACCCTAAATTCCCACATAGACCTGTAAAAAAGATACATTGGGTTACCTCTCTTAGGTTCAGTGAGGCTTTCTTTGATTTGAAGCAAGTATCTCAAATCCAGACTCAGAGAAAAAGAAGGAATAAGAAGGAAGGTTTTGGCAGAAAGGGGAAGAGAGTCAGAGAGACAGAACAGGGACAGATACAGAGAGAGAAATAGTGAGAGAGAGAGAGAGAGCTTAATGGGCAGGTAGGAAAGTATATATAGAGAACAGCAGACAATCAGAACAAAGCCACATCTCTGCTTGCTGGTTTAATTCCATTCATAGGAAACCAGGATGACCCAGAGTTCTACTGAGGGAATAAAAGGAGGAGCAGACCTAATTGTGTCTTGCTTTTTCTGTGGTCAGCTTGCAAGACACCAAAGTGGGAGTAGTCAGGCCCTGCGTCATTTCACAGGGGGCAAGAAAGTAGAAGAAAGAGAACATCCACCAGTGTATGCCTTCCCAACATCCAACAAGAGCGAAAGGTAGGGACAGAGCTGCCAGCGTCTTGCTTCCTTAGTAGGCTACCAGTCAGAAAAAGAGAAAAGAATCCAGGTTCCTGCTTCCTTCATGGATGGGAGTACAGAGTAGGATGACAACAAGGAAGATCATAGGCAGATCTCCTGCCTGTAACAGGCCGAACTAGTTTCCAGGCTGATCCTATTAGAAGAGACACAGTGCCAATCTGTTTCTTAAGCAGCGCATGTCCAAATCAAAAGCTCTGCATGCAGAGTCAGATGGGATGGGAGTGTCATTCTCATTAAGTGGTGGGGGGAGGTGGGTGGGAGAGAAATAGAGATAGAGAGAGGGAAAGAGGGAGAGTGAGAGAGAGAGCGAGAGAGAGAGCGAGAGAGAGAGCGAGAGAGAGAGCGAGAGAGAGAATGAGACTCTTATCAATTACCATGATATTGAATCTGCCAGGAAATATCTTTAAAATTGTGACCCTATATTAAATAGCTTCAAGAGCTAATGTGAAATACATACACACATACACACAGACACACACACACACACAATCGTATATGTCTATGTATATGTGCATATGTATATAACAGAAATAGCCAGTAATTATATAGACATGTGTGTGTGTGTGTGTGTGTGTGTGTGTATGTGTGTATGGTTTTGGGGGGGTGGGCATGTTTTTCTACTACTCCATTCATATTCAAACAGCTCAAAGGTATCAATTGTTAACTATCATATGAAAACAAATAGTGTACCTGGTGACGCCATGGAAGGTCACTAAGGGGCATACTTTGGAATATTAGGATGCAAGGGTTAAGGGGTGGGTATGCACAATTAAGATCTAAAAAGAGGGGCAGAGCCAAGATGGTGGCTGGAAAGCAGGGACTTGCCTACAGCTCTCCCCCAGGACCCTCCAAACACCTATAAAAATGCCTCTGAACAAATTCTAGAACTGCAGAACCCACGAAATAGCAGAAGAAAGCCAAGCTACAGCCCAGCGCAGCCTGGATGGTCACTGGGTAAGGTCTATCGCACCATGCTTGGAGCGGAGCACAGCGTGGACTGCACCTGGACCAAGCAGACAGGGAGCCAGGAGGAAGAGGCCTTAGCACCCTGAATCAGTGAGCTGTGGCAGTTACCAGACTTCTCAACCCACAAACACCAAAGACAACAGAGAAGGTTAGTGAGGAAAAACTGCGGGGATAGAGTAAAAAGAGTGTGTGGTAGGCCACCACCCTGAGAGCGGCAGAGGTGGTGCAGCTCTGAGGCTGCTTCCAAAACTACAGCTGCAGTTGAGGCCTCAGGCCAACCTAGTGGGAGGAATTAAGTGGCAGATCACAGCAGGATTGCAGAGCCTGCTTAGATCTGAGTAGCAATCCCAGTTGGTGGTTCTTGGGGGAGGAGGAGCACTGGTGTGGCAGAGCTTGCTGTGTAGAAATAGTTCTGTAAACAACAGCACAGCCCCTCAAGCTTGGGACAAAGTATTCTCTACTCTACAAGCAGTCATATTCCGATGAAAAACTCAAAGGTCAAGTAAGTTGGCTGGGAACATGGCCAGGCAATGAAAATGGACTCAGATTCAGACTCAGACTTTGGAATCTTTCTTTGGTGACAAAGAAGACCAAAGAATACAGCCAGAAGAAGTCAACAACCTCAAAGAGCCTACATCAAAAGCCTCCAAGAAAAACATGAACTGGTCCCAGGCCATGGAAGAGCTCAAAAACGATTTGGAAAAGTAAGTTAGAGAAGTAGAGGAAAAATTGGGAAGAGAAATGACAGTGATGTAAGAAAACCATGAAAAATAAGTCAATGACTTACTAAAAGAGACCCAAAAAAATGGTGAAGAAAATAACACCTTAAAAAATAGACTAACTCAAATGGCAAAAGAGCTCCAAAAAGCCAATGAGGAGAGGAATGCCTTGAAAGGCAGAATTAGCCAAATGGAAAAGGAGGTCCAAAACACCACTGAAGAAAATACTACCTTAAAAATTACATTGGAGCAAGTGGAAGCTAGTGACTTTATGAGAAATCAAGATATTATAAAACAGAACCAAAGGAATGAGAAAATGGAAGACAATGTGAAATATCACATTGGAAAAACAACTGACCTGGAAAATAGATCCAGGAGAGATAATTTTAAAATTATTGGACTACCTGAAATCCATGATCAAAAAAAGAGCCCAGATATTATCTTTCAAGAAATTATCAAGGAAAACTGCCCTGATATTCTAGAGCCAGAGGGTAAAATAGAAATTGAAAAAAATCCACCAATCACCTCCTGAAAAAGATCCCTAAGAGAAAACTCCTTGGAATATTGTTGCCAAATTCCAGAGTTCCCAGATCAAGGAGAAAATACTGCAAGCAGTCAGAAAGAAATGATTGAGAATTGTGGAAACACAATCAAGATGACACAAGATCTAGCAGTTTCTACATTAAGGGATCAAAGGGCTTGGAATATAATATTACAAAGGTCAATGGAGCTAGGATTAAAACCAAGAATCACCTATTCAGCAAAACTGAGTATAATGCTCCAAGGCACAATATGGATTTTCAATAAAGCTTTCCCATTGAAAAGAACAGAGCTGAATAGAAAATTTGACTTTCAAACACAAGAATCAAGAGAAGCATGAAAAGGTAAACAAGAAAGAGAAATCATAAGGGACTTACTAAAGTTGAACTGTTGTGTTTACATTCCTACATAGAAAGATGATGTGTGTAACTCATGAGACCTCAGTATTAGGGTAGCTGAAGGGAATATACATCTATCTATCTATCTATCTATCTACCTATCTATCTATCTATCTATAGACAGAAGGCATAAGGTGAGTTGAATATGAAGAGATGATATCTAAAAAAATAAAATTAAAGGATGAGAGAGGAATATATTGAGAGAGGCAGAAAGGGAGAGATATAATGGGGTAAATTACTTCACATAAAAATGGCAAGAAAAAGCAGTTCATTGGAAGGGAAGAGGGGGCAGGTGAGGGGGAAGGAGTCAATCTTGCTCTCATCAGTTTTGACCTGAGGAGGGAATAACATACACACTCAGTTGGGTATCTTACCTCACAGGAAAGTAGGAAGAGGATAGAAAGGGGGGACAATAGAAGGGAGGGAAGATAGGGGGAGGAGGTAATCAAAAGCAAACATTTTTGGAAAGGAACAAGGTCAAGGGATAAAATTGAATAAAGGGTGACAGGAGCAAAATACAATTAGTTGTTTACAACACGAGTATTGTGGAAGGGTTTTACATAATGATACATGTGTGGCCTATTTTGAATTGCTTGTATTATTAGGGTGGGTCTCTGGGGAGGGAAGAGGGGAGAGAATTTGGAACTCAAAGTTTTAAAAGCAGATGTTCAAAAAAAAGTTTTTACATGCAACTAGGATATAAGATATGTAGGCAATGGGGCATAGAAATCTATCTTGCCCTACAGGAAAGTAAAGGGAAAGGGGATGAGTGGGGAGTGGGGTGACAGAAGGGAGGGCTGACTGTGGAATGGGGCAATTGGAATATATGCCATCTAGGAGTGGGGGGAGGGTAGAAATGGGGAGAAAATTTGTAATTCAAACTCTTGTGGAAATCAATTCTGAAAACTACAAATATTAAATTAATAAATAATAATTTAAAAAAAGATCTAAAAAGAAATAAGGAGCTTTCTTAAAGATTATGTTAAGCACCTAAGCAGTTGTCTCCCACTTCAAACACACATCAACCACACTAGAGTTTATTTTCCAAAAACTCTTAATGGGAGGTGGATGATGAGGGCACAGTTACCCTATGTCACTGAATTATTTTTCATCTTTAATCAAAAAGAATAGTTTGCTATTATTCATCTACCTGCTGTCAAAGTAGAGCTATTTATGACCTACCACAAAGATTTTGTTTTTGTAAATGATGGCCACAAGTGTGATTAATAGGATTTGGTTTACACAGGAAATGCCTTTGAAAAGAGGGAGACTGGCAAGTTTAGCTTGTAATCAATGAACACACACACACACACGCACATGCACACACATGCACATGCGTGTGCACACAACTTCCTAACAATATGATTTCTCCTAAAATGGAATAGGCTTTCTGAGTGGGTAACGTGTATTTTTTCCAGCCACAAGGATTCTTCAAGAAAAGTCTGAATGCCTGCAAGATAGCTACACTGTCTAGACCATAAGTAGCATAGAATTTTTTTCTGCTTGAGGTAGATAGCAGAATTGATTTGGAATGCCTGTCCAGAGATGGGGAACCTGTAGCCTCGAGGCCACATGTTGCTTTAACTGAATGTCAAAGGGCTGAACTTGAGGACCTAGAGGGCCAAATGTGACCTCAACACTGCAAGTTTCCAATCCTCGCGCCTTTATCCCCATGGACTGACATCTTGAGACACTGACACTGAGAATTCTTAAGCAAAAATGAATAAAGTAAAGTGGGATGGGGCAGGGAAATATTCATTCAGGGTTCAGCCATGGTAGATTTTGGAGGGGAAAGAAATAGTATATCTGTTATCATAGCTTTGTATTTTAAAAAGCTCTTCTTGTTAATTGTTTGGATCTATTGCTTTTGAAGAACCATAAATGTTTTAAGTACTACACAGATTTAGGGCTCTGTACAAAACCTTAACTACTGTGCTTTAGTTATAACCCTGTGTACTGAAGAGATAATATTTGTTCAGGTAAAGTTTAGACTTGATTGGCCTCCATCGTTCCTCTCCTCTTTTTTATTCTATGACCTAGAATAAGCCAGACAATTCACAGGATGAACACAAGCTTTGGGAGAGTAAATTTCAGCAAAATCAGGAGACTCTGGAGTGGATGCTGCTGACACTAATGGGACCAAATACAGGAGTCCTACAATTCCAAATTAAATGTGAGCCTTGCCCATGTTCACTGTAGCAGCAAATTACATGATGCCTTATAAATCACCATTAAGTGATGTTTTTTTTTTCTTTTGAAAGTACGATATAAGGAGAGCAACACAAGAGGAGTAATCAACATCCTACTGTGTTCTACTTAAAGGAGGATTGTGTTTAGGGCTGCTACTACACTCTGGGGATGTCTCTGGCTTCTGACAAGCCTGGCTACCTGCCATTTGCTAGCTCCATATCAGTTTGGTTTGCCAGAATTTCATTAGGCTTCTATTACATATTTTTAAAGTGCTTAGCACACTTGCCTGTTTCTCTCCTATCAAATGGTCACTTTGGGGGCAGCTTTGTGAAGGATCCATTATACACTATCATGTCGCTTGCCTGGAACCTTGTACCATAGTCCAATAAGTAGTCACCATTCCATTCTTGGACAACTCTGTGATGAACAACTAAATCCAATTAGAAGATGTCTGTGGTAAATTTGTATATTCAGAGAAAGTATCCCCAAAGAGATGATGTAAGCATATTTGTTTTGTTTTGTATGTATTTTGTATTTAATTATCAATGTCCTTATTATCTAAGAATCCATAATAGAATATACACTCCTTGAAGGCAGGGGCTATTCGCATTTGTCTTTCTATTCCCAGCCCTTAGCATGGGGCCTAGAATTGTTGTCAACAAGGAAGTGCTCATCAATATGCAACAGTGAACAGTCTTTTATAAGGAGATATCATCCCCAGAGTTGTAAAAGTGACAGTAGAATAAATATCATTTTAATTGTTGATTCAATGAAAACTTATCTATAGTTAATAAGCAGACCAACGGGCTATCACAATACTGGTGTGTCCTGGAATTTGAGAATTACAGCCACACTTGTGTTAATAGGAAAAAAAAACAGTAAATCCAGAAAAGCTGCTATTCACATGTAATAAAATATAAGAAACTTAACCAGGGGGAATTAGAATTAATCTCTCAAGAGTTATTGAAGCTATGCATTAAGCCTTGGACAAGGGGTTGGATAACTAAAAAGAAAAACAAAAAGAGTCTTGGAAAGAGGAGGTTCTGAATGGGGGTCAGTATCTGCAAATGCTCAGTAGGATAAACCTAAGAGGCTAAACCATTACTATGGTGACAAGTAATGGCATTACTACTTTTTTTCATCTGATGACATTATATTTGGCCTCAAATTTTACATCAAGGCTTAAGATTGTCTAGAAAAATACTGTTTTTGACTACCACCCATCACAAGCTCCAGTGGATTGAGAAAATTATTATTATTCATAGATGATTTGTTCCTTAGATGTACAAAATGAGCAGTGCCCTAGAAAGAATACATTTGAAACAAGAGCAAAAAAAAAAACCCTCTTGAAATAGAAACAGGTAAGAGAAATCTGCCAGCAGAATTCTGCCAGAAGCAGACTATCAGGAATTCATAGTCTGCTATATTGGTAAAAATATATACTGAAAATGAAGTCACTTGGCATCTTGGGATTTTCCCCATCTAGCTGGGTAAAGTAACACAAAATGCCTTTTGCAATCTTTAGTTCTGCCCTGTGGACAAAAGAGTAAAAAAAAAAGATGGGTAGAAATCAAAAATGGAAATGGGGCAGGAAAGAGAACATTTGTGTATATAGTAAAATATATCCACCCCCAATGGAATATGGACTGGAAACAGTTTAAAAATATGTATCTGCAATAGCAAGTATAATTATAACAGTGAAAAAAAACTATTAGTATTTGTGAAAAGGGCAAATTGTGAAGATGTTGATGATATGCCTTCTATTAGCATCTTTAAGGCTTCCAAAGCTATTTTGACATATTTACTGTATTAGGTATATTATATTCCCCATTTGCCAGAAGAGAAAACTAAGAGTCTGAGAGGCTATGACTTGTAGGAAATGTCAGAGCTAGGATTCAATCCCAGGTCTCTCCTCACACTGATCATTACACTATTCCACATTTCTTCTCTTTTCTTCCCTGAAATATACAATCAACGAGAGTCCATTTTGAAAATTCAGTCTGAACATTTCTTAAGCACCTACTAAGTGGTATGTAAAACAAACAAGGATAAAAAAAAAAACAGGCAGCCTATTTCTGATGCCAATTCACACCCTAGCCTGACTGATGTAGATTCCTGCCATGATCTGGTCCTCTATTTAATTATTTAATGCAGAGCCAGAAGGAAGCATTCTGATACTTTGGTAAAATTGGTCAGGGGAAGTCAAGGTATTGCCTATCCATTAGTGACTGAATTAGAACAGAGACAAAAGTCATTGAAGTTTAGGAGATCGAGGAACTGAGAGGTCAGGTTTTTACAGGGAATACAGAGTAGAGGAAGAGAAGAATGTTTTAGGTGGCAAACTAATTGGGAAAGTTGATGAGAGACCTGGAGGTCAGTAGATAATGGCAGTAAGGAACTGGATAAGACTGAGCCATTTTAAAGGAGTAAATATGCCTGTTAAGTCATGATTGTAGAGGATATAATAAGTAAGCATTAAGTAAGAAATATGCCAATTTTTTCTTCTGGTACAAAGCCAGGTAGTGTACAAGGAGCAGCTGATATTGGAGAGAGTGACAAGAGGGATGGCATTCTCAGAAGAAAGTTAAGGTTCAGCGAGCACAAGGCAAGGGAAAGATTACAGGATCATAGATTTAGAAGTAGAAGAAATCTTACCTCATTTAATCAAGGTGGAGTCTGGAGCCAGAAGAATTTAACTGACTCAAGGTCACACAAATAGTGAATGAATCTGAAAGAAAGAAGGGAAGGATGTAGCAGAATTTATTAAGGAGAGGGGAATGTTTTCAGAGAACATAATAGAAAGGAAAGTCTAGAGGCTGGTAGAGTCTATGGTGGGATAGGACTGAGTTCACTATGTCAGGGGCAGTCAAAGGCCTCATTTATTTGTGATCTGCCCTCTACACTACTACACATACTTATTATCCTGGATATAGCTTCCTTTGTGTATTTCACTTGCATGTTGGTTTCCCCAGTTGGAGTGTAAGCTCCTTGAGGGAAGGGACTAACTATCCTTTGCCTCTTTTTGTATCCCCAAATCTTACCAAAAATATAGTAGATGCTTAATTAATATTTACTGACTGATATTGCTGAACTGGGATAATGCCCTGGTTGTGCCACTCTCATGCCATCTGAGGATGTGAATTTATTGGAGCTGCATCAGCTCAATAAGAACAATAGGTTCAGACCCAGAAGTCCTGGTACCGAATTAAACACTGATTCTTACTGGCTGCATCATCATGGCCAGATTCCTGCCCCTCTCTGCTCCTTAGCTATCTCATGTGCAACAGGAGCCTAGTGATAACTTCCCTATTTCCCATTACAGGGCTAATGTTTGGAGTATACTTTGTTAAGTTTATAGTAACATAGACAAGTGCGCTACCATCATTGTTACTGTCTGAAACCCCTCCCCTTTTGATCCATTACTTCACAGCTCATGACTACCATTATTTATATAATTTAAATTGCAATCATTCATGTGATTGAAATATGTGCAAACATGCAATCAATTATAACAGCTGCCACCAGTAGGTTACCATCACTATTGGAAAGAATATGATAATTGGCTCTGTTCTCTCCATACATAATAATTACATCCTTCTATTGCCCTGGACCCAAACTTCCTTTTTCTGCAATATTACTCCCCCATGTGTTATCTTCCCCTATTAGAAGGTTAGCTTCTCAAGGTCAAGGGCTATCTCATTTTTGTATGTTTACCCTCAGCACCTAGAACCGTGGGGAGCATAAAATATAGGGATAGGGACTAACCTGGGATTTAACTGGTACTGAAAACTGCCTTCACCAAAATAAGTTGGTAACTTCTGTACAACTTGCAATTTTAGAGAGTTATCTAGAGCATATAGTGGGTAAGAGATTTGTCCAAGGTCACATGGCTATTAACTGTCAGAGATAGGAATTAAAGCAATATATTCCCGGTTTGAAAGCTGGGTCTCTACTTGCTCTGTGATGCCACCTCATTCATTCATTCATCCATCCATCTCAATTATTCAACAAGCATTTATTAATTACTTGACATGTGTCAGGACATACAAAAAATATGTCAAGAATATCAAGAAACAACCTGCTCTCACAAAGTTCACACTCTAACGCATTTCACAGATAAGGCAACAGAAATTCAGAGAAATTAACTGCCTAAGCCAAAGTCACAAAAGTAGCTAGAGAGACTGAATTCTCACCCCAGGCTTCTAGGTTCAATCCCAGCACAACTTTTACTACATAATAGCTCACACTGACTTTACAAGATTGACTTGACCTGTAAGTGAAGCTACCTCCTAACATTTTTTTAACTATTAATGAAAAATTAGAAGGCACAAGTTAACACAAGCAAGTCAACAACTTAGAAAAGACCCCCGGATTACAGAGAACCTTTGGAATTCTGAATAAATACACTTTATTTGCATTGTAAATTACTGTGGTTGACAATACTCAGTCATTTGAAAGACCTTTAACTATTTTGGAATTTTATTTTGGGAAATGGACTTAAATGCCACAGATTTCAAAGGCTAGCTGAAAATGACCAGCCAGCCCTGAGTGTAGCATGAATTTTTAGAGATGCACTGAACAGTAGGCTAGGAGTCACATGGTTGTTCATTCTATACTGTGGGGTGGAAATTTGCAAGTTTTTATGGAAATACCCTTTCCATGTGCTGGTGTTGTGCCAACCTGCTTTCTCTTTATTTTGACAATTCAACAATAAATTTACTTTCTAAACTCAAGGCCTATTGAGAGAAAAGAGGGGAGTTATTAGTGATTTCCCAATGTAACAAACCCATTAGCTTGAAAGTCAGGAAACTTACATTTTGAAGACAGGCATCCCTTGCCTGATTGTGTTAATTGGTTTGAAGAAAACAAAACTGGAGGCGAAGGATTCTGAATCAGGAGTTGTTAATTAGACTAGTTGGTCTGTGTTTCTGGTGGTCAGCCAACTCATCTTGTGGCTGCTTTCTATTACATAACTGTGAGGCTTGGTTAAATAGCATTAATGGGTAAGTGATTTAGAACTGGATGAATCATTAGAGGCAATCTAGTCCAATCTTATCTTTTTATAGAAGGAAACTGAGGCCCAGAAGTGAAGGATTTCCAGCATTTGAACCCAGGTCATCTTACTCCATAGCCAGCAATCTTTCTAGTATTCACCTTATCTCAAGAGTTGTTAAATGGTAATGGTTAGAGTATATTTAGCTTTTCTGAGTTAAATATAACAAATTCCTTCAACTAGTTTTTATATCACATAATCTTGAGGCCCTTCATCATCTTGGTTGCCCTGCTATGAACGAGCTTGTCAATATCATTGCTAAAATCTCCTACCAATAATGAACATCGTTCTCCACCACTGTGCAGAGTATAGCACGACAATATTCTCCCCAGTCCTAGAAACTCTTTTTTCTTAACGCAGCCTAAGTCACTTTAGCATTCTTGGCTGCCATTATCACACCATGGCACAGTCCCTCATGCATACAATTCCAGGGGTAAAAAAAGAAAAATAAAAGACAATATCCCCAAAACATGTCCTTTCTAGATGAACTGCTTTATAGATTCTCTGTCTCCTCACCAGCTGCCTTCCACCTCAGCACTAATGCCCCACTCTTCTGATTGGTTACTCGTTTGCCCTTACCATCATTTCATGAGGGGCCCCCCGGCAGGCTGACTTCACTCCCAAAGTGACTTACTTGCTTGACTTCAGTTCCGTACCCATATCTTACCTATCCTGTACCCAGCTATTATCTGTGTTGTCAATATAAGTTGTTTCTTGTGCTTGTATCCTCATTACTTAGAACAGCACCTCACAGAGCTCAATAAATGAATTCTCTCTCTCTCTCTCTCTCTCTCTCTCTCTCTCTCTCTCTCTCTCTCTCTCTCTCTCTCTCTCTCTCTCTCTCTCTCTCCATCTCTCTGTCTTGCTCTTTCTCTGTCTCTGTCTCTCTCACTGTGTGTGTCTTCTCCCTTTCAGTATCTCTTCCATAATTTAGGAGTATCTCATTCATCTTAGATAAAATCTAAGTTCTCTTTTACATCTGCCAACTGTGTTTGTGCAGCTAATTTTTGCAACCTAAATATCTATATCAAATTCTGTTTTCCTATTTTGCACCAAATTTTCTAACCTATTACATCTTGTTGCCATCTTATTTTCGTTTGCAATATTTTGATGTCAGTCTATAGCAAGTGTATGTCCAGAATAAAATAACAAAATGGTATTTGTGAATACCATGCTTTTAAAAAATGTGCTCATATAAGAAGTTTCTCTCTTTCTCACTTTTTGGCATTCAACCTCTGTCTTTCTGTCTCTGTGCCTCTCTCCCTCTCTTGTTCTCTCAATTCTTTCATTGTCTCCCACACACCACTCCTGACATTATCTTCCTATAGAAATCATTTGACTCCCAAATGCAAATGCATATCTTCACCCCTGACTCACTTCTCAGGTACAGACCAATATTTCTCTCTGGCTCTCCCATTGATACTTAAGACTGAAGATGTTCCATATACAACCTGTCATTTTCTTCATGAAATTATTTTTTAGTCTCTTGATATCCTCGTTAATGTTAATAGCAACATCAAGTAACATTCCCAAAACATTTTAGAGTGATGTTTGACATTTTCCATCTCATTCCCCACATCCAGGCTAAGCACTGTCAAATCTGTCTCTGCAGGTATTTGAACCATTTTCTTATCACACTATAATCCCTCATTTCATGCTTTCAATGCCTCTTCTCTGGTAGATTTCAATAACTAAAAAACCTGATTCCCTCAATCTGGGGTCTTCTGCTCCCATTCCACTGTTATTTCTCTTTGGTTACACATAGCTTAGTCAAGTTACTCCCCTATCAGGAATGAGGAATAGCTTCCCATTTTCTCCCCCTTCTCCTACCTGAAAGTTTTAAACTCTGTCACTTAGCCATCAATTTCCTCTTGAATCCAGCCACAATACTTAACTGAATGTCAGCAGAGTCTTGATCACGCCAGGCCAGATTGTAGAAAAGATTCTGGATTAGGTCCATTTTGGACTATGTGGCCTGACCTCTGACATGCCTTCCTTATCCAAAAGTCTGTAATTACTTCATATATTGTAAGTTATTTTTTAACAGAATTGGACATTCCATATGTTTTCCAAAGTTAATACCTTGGCTCAATCCTCCCTAAAGTGCTCCTCACCTCAACTCTAGCTACTGAAATTCAATGTTCACTTCTAATGTCAACTTCTCTATACAGTCTCCCCTAATGGAAGTAACCTCTCCATCCCATGCCCTCTTATATTATCTTTAAACCTCTTCTGTGCACATAACTGAAACACAGAATTAAAACAAAATGATTAGACTTACCATGGTGTGCTGCATAGGGCACTGGATTTGAAGCCAGGAAGACCTAGGTTCATATCCTTCCTGAAAAATTAGGTGAATGAGAAGCCATTTAAACTCAGCATTTTTCAGTTGCTTCCTAAGTTAGACTTAATGATATATAAGGTTATATAAAATTCTAAATGTATTGTCCTAGAATGCATTTTTGTATATGTCTTATCTCTTTTATCAGATTGTATGTTTGAAGAGGACTAGTACCATGGACCTTCCAACTCAAGATCTGATTTTCTTGAATTATGAGAGAGGGTTATTAAAATGAAAAGGAAATGAATTATTTCTGTAACTACATTAATCACCTATTTTTACTGGATAAACATAAATTGAACATTTTTTTTAAATGGGGCCAACAAGAGGAGACTTCTGTATTGCAGTATGATAAGGTTAAATTGTAGTTTATATAATCTTCTTAAGGACCAGAGAATGACCTGGCATTTTCAGACTCCTACAAACATGAAAAGCCATATGCTGTTGAATAGCATGTAGTGATAAAAAGACAGAGTGGTGCTTTTGGAAAGCCAGTTCCCAAGTGAAGCTTTTCATTAAAAAATTTCCTTCACTGCATTGTCCTGATTGTGTTTGACTGTTTCTTTGGCATGCTGTATGACTACTCTCTCACTAACTCTGAGGATACAGAAAACTATTTGGAGTTACTGATCCTTTCCTAAAATGATCTATTTCTTTACTAATTTGGTAGGACAGCTCAGGAGGTACAAATTCAGTGTCAGAATGCTAGCCATGATGTCCAGGGCTAACTCTGGATCTTCTGCATCAGTCAGTGCTACTTATGTGATATTACATCCATTTACCACTTGTATTAGGAGGGCAGAGTTTATAATCACAAAGAGGATCATAAACATGTCTGAAAGGTTCGGAACCGCCGGATATAAGAAACTCTCAAAGTAGAAGGCAGAAGAATCAAAACATATATTTAGGCTCCACAGTAACCAATCCATGAACCAGCATCCCCATTTTGACATATTAATGAAAAGTTTCCAGGCCCAATAAGTACGCCTTGAAAGAGTAACCAGGAGGCTACAGAGAAGCATGATTGCATAAAGCAAAATCATGCTTCCCCTTCTATGGTAAAAAGATTACCCACTGGCCTGAAGTCTTTGTTCAGCTTCCTCCTGCAGGTCAGCTCTGCTACTGGCAGCTCCTGCTTCAGCTGTAGCTGTAGCTGTGGCTGTGGCAGCCTCTGGCTCCAACGGGAGCTGCTTTTAACCATCCAGCTTCTGCGGGGGTGTAAGGTATGCCGGGGAAAGCACAGGTTCTTTCAATCTGCTTAAGCAAGGTGAAGGGGTTGACCGGGAAAGCACAGGTTCTTTCCATCAGCTTAAGCAAGGGAAGCAAGGTGAAGGGGCAGACAAGCTTACTCCAGTCCAACATACAAACAGCATTCAGTTCAGGGGAAAAAGCCAAACTAGTCAAGGCCACTTGTTGACTAAGTGCTAAGGAGCCCATTTTTGGTTGCCAACACACCACTTTAGTTCAAAATGTTTCCAAATCAAATGAAATAGTTGCCGTCGCTGGGAATTCGGAAGAAAGCCTTCTCAAATTAAGGATATTTTTCTTCTTATGCTCTCCATCTTAAGGGGGTAAAACTATCATTCCCCAACCTTTGTCAGTGAGTGGAAAAGGAGAAGAAAATTTGATTGTAAAAAAAATTACAAGAAAAGAGTTAATAACATCACTGATGATTCAATTGTTGCTTCCTCAAAACACGTAATATTTTCTAATAGTAAAAAGATCATTATAATATTATTTAATATAGAAAGAACTTCCAGCAAGACAACTAAGGGGAAAGAGGGACATAAACCCAACTCTGACATCAGCAGTGAATGTTTAAAAAGAAAAAAGAAAATCACTGCCCTATCCATTATTCCATACTGCCTTTTCCATGCACATATAGGTTGGGTCTATGCTATGTATAAATGTTTTTGAAATGTGTACAAATGCATTCATTAATCCAAGTGCCTTCAGCATAGTAGGTGCCTAATAAATCAAACAGCCTTTTTGCAATAGGACAGGAAGGGTGTGACACCATGATGAATCACCTGCTTTCCAGTTGGCAGGGATAGCGTTGTCCTTGTACATCTTCTCCACTCTCCATCTTTCAACCTACAATACTCTCTTGTAAAGAAATGTAAGGCAATAGGGTGACATTTTCTTTTTTTTTTTAATTTGTTAATTAGATTTTTTTTTTATTTTTAGTTTACAACACTTAGTTTTACATGTTCTTGAGTTTCAAATTTTCTTCCCTTCCCTCCCCTCCTCCTTCCCCCCCAAGACGGCATGCAGTCAGATATAGATTCTACATAAACCTTTGCATTAAACTTATTTACACAATAGTCAAGTCAGAAGAATTATGACCAATGGAATGAGTCAGGAGAGAGAAGGAACAAAACCAAAAAAGAAGAGAAAAAAAAGAGAGTAAATAGTTTGCCTCAATCTGCATTCAGATTCCACAGTTCTTTCTCTGGATGTATCTACCTTTTTCCATCATGAGTCCTTTGGAGTTGTTTTTGAGCCTTGTATTGCTGAGGAGAGCCAAGTCTATCAAAGAGTCTCATCACAGAATCAATATGTCTGTGGTTGTGTATAATATTCTCCTGGTTCTGCTCTTCTCATTCAGCGTCAGATCACATAGGTCTTTCCAGTTTGTTATGAAGTCCGTATCTTCCCCATTTCTTATATCACAATAGTATTCCATTACATTCATATACCACAACTTGTTCAGCCATTTCCCAATTCAGGGGGATCCCCTTAATTTCCGATTTTTTTCCACCACAAAAAGTGCTGCTATAAATATTTTTGTACGTACAGGTCCCTTTCCCACTTGTGTGATCTCTTTGGGATGTAGCCCTAGGAGTGGTATTGCTGGGTCAAAGGGTATGAACATTTTTATAGCCCTTTGGTCATAGTTCCAAATTGCTCTCCAGAATGGGTGGATCTGTTCACAACTCCACCAACAATGTATTAATGTTCCCATTTTTCTACATCCTCTCCAGCATTTCTCATTTTCCTGTTTTGTCATGTTAGCCAATCTAACAGGAGATATGTGGTATGTAAGAGTTGTTTTGATTTGCATTTCTCTAATCAATAGTGATTTAGAGCTTTTTTTCATATGTCTATAGATATCTTTAATTTCTTCCTCTGAAAACTGTTCATATCCTTTGACCATTTCTCAGTGGGGGAATGACTTTTATCCCTATATGGGTGACATTTTCAAGAGAAAGGAGGGAAAACATACATATGCTATTCCTGAGACCTCCATTCTAAGTTCATTTTGGGCATCAAGACAAAAGTCTTTCTCTCTGTGCATGACTTATCTTCTGTCAGTTATATTCATATACTTCATGAATATCTTGATGACATTTTTTTTCATTCATCTTGATTCTTATTATTTTTAGAATCTGAAGTATTCTTTACCTCGTGTTTAATAGAAAATGTTACTCAACTTTGTGCACCTGAAATGCCATTTTTGCATCAGAAAGACCATCTGTTCTAGCAACAAATTCTGAAAATTTCTTATGTGTGCATACACTCAACGTGTTGTTTTTATTTGTTTATTCATTCATTCATCCAGTTTTTAATTAATTAATTAATTTTTATTTATTAGGGAAAAGCAAAAATAAAAATACTGGCTATATCCAAGTAAAGACAAAATTGAGACATACTATGTAATTGAGGCAAATAAGAAGTGAATTAAGGACAACACCTACTTTTGTGGGTCAGATCAAGGTATGAATACAAAAAAAAACATACACTAAGAGTTGGATCAAATCTATATAATATGTTTTGATTGAGGCTGGTATTACTGTTCTTACACAAGTAGGAAAAGCAGTTGACAGAGCCTAGATGCAAACTGAGATTATGAAAAAGGGTGTATAGTAAGTAATTTGAATTATCAACAACAACTCTTTGTCTCTTTCAAATGGTTTCTTTTTGGTTTTCGGTTATTTTCAGTTGTTTGCATTCCCAGTGCTCACACTGTACTGGCATGCTGATGTGATTACCGCCTTGGCTATCTGTACCACTTAGACTCCTAGTGCTTGCTTTAATGAGTATAAACATGGGTTTAAATCCCATTGTTCCTATATGAACACTGCTCCCTTTTAGACCAAAACTTTATACCTATTCTGGGTTGTGTATAGTGTATACTGGCTCTCTTTGGACACATATCCTGGAATTCCAGTCAATATTATTGTAGGTAATATCATTACCTTTTTTAGTGAGAGAAATAAAACTATAGAAAATATGGGAATAAAAATGTTGACTTTGCTATAAATGGATATCAAGATGAGAGCTCCAAAAAAGAGATTTTAAATGTGGCTGCATTCCCCCAAGGTGAGAACAAGAGACAATGATTTGAAGTTTACAGTCACATTTCCAAACTGGGGCAAAGTAAAGGTATACTTCCAAATCAAGGGAATTATTTGAGAGTGGAATTGGCTGCCTCAGGAGGTAGATGGCCACCTCTAGGTAAAGTAATAGAAAGGAGTCTGATTGAGACTAGATGGTCTATCAAGTCCCTTCAAAATCTGAGATTTGGCGAATTTCATCCAAATGTTGGTTACATATAGATTCTCACAGTGATTTCAAGTAAAGGCATTTGCATCTGGAAATACAAATATTCACACAAATGTTACAACTATTTACATCATTAGTTACTAAAGTTGAATCCCAGACAGTGTTAATTTTATAATCCCTACCTTGCTTCAAGCCTAACTCTTGGTCAGCACCACATATGAAAAGCCTGTCTCAGTCTGTATAGGCAACAATCTTTGCTTTCTCCTTGCTCCTCTAATGATCGTGTATGTATTTGTTACTTTGTATTTTGATTCCTCCCAGCATGATATAAACTCCTTAAATATTGGAGCTATTTTTTTTTTTCACATTATCTTTGGACAACCAGCCCCTAGCATAGGTTACTTGTATGCACCAGATACTCAATAAACTGGCAAGTTCCAATTTGTTCCTTCCTTCCTCCCTTTCTTCCCTTTCTCCCTTCCCCCTTTCCTCCTCTCTCCTTCCCTCCTCTCCCTCTGTCCACATAGGGAAACATACCCTTATCTGTGGGTGCTCTGCCCAAAGACTATCACTT
Source organism: Trichosurus vulpecula (assembly GCF_011100635.1). Classification (NCBI taxonomy): domain Eukaryota; kingdom Metazoa; phylum Chordata; class Mammalia; order Diprotodontia; family Phalangeridae; genus Trichosurus; species Trichosurus vulpecula. The sequence continues at coordinate 28,710,002 of NC_050580.1, read as the reverse complement.
TTCATCACCGAATCTTCACAACACATCTTAAGGTTTATGAGCTAGATTTTTTTTAAGGACCATAACTTTAGCCCTAATCACCCTGCCAGCCCAAGCTTAATTTGCCCATTGTTCTGGATCTGATGGCCCAGAATGAGTGTAAATAGCAAGTGTTTCTGTTTTGGCCAGAAACCCTGAGGGTCTTCCCCTCCCAAATTGATTTTTTTTTTTGGACTAGGTAAAAGGGGACATTCTTTGTGTCATTTCTTACCTGTCTGTAATCACTGAATGAGCATTGCCTTAGACAAACTGAGACATGGGGAAGACCTTTGCTTTGAGAAGCCAAGGTCTCCCATTGCATCTCCAGTCGTCTGATTTTTGTCTTGCCCTTCTAGACGGCTCTGGAAGAGAAAGTGAGTCTGGTGACTGTGCACAGCCCTGCCTCACTTAAATCCAATTCATTTGCAAGTCAAGTATCACCTTGCCAATGCCATGGTCTTCTTCCAGAATGAAGGACAAACCACAACAACAACAATAACCACTAAATTTGTAATTTTATATTTTGAATACTCCCAGTGAAGAGGGTTTGGGGTGAGAGGTGCTCGACACCCCAAAGTACAGAAACACCGGGTCCTGCCGAAAGAATTCGACTCAAGCCTTCTCAGCCAAGGGAAAAGAAAGTTTATTAAGAGTTAGCCACATAGGCCTGCCCCCAGAGATCCCATCCCTTGCGACGCCTGTAAGGAAAGCGGGCCAGACCAATCTGAGCTAGATTGGATCTGACCACCCTCGTGGAGGCAAGATGGAGATTATATACACAAAGGTTGTGGGAGGGATTGAGGGGTGGTCTGGGGTGGCCAGAAGAGGGGTCTAGGGAGGGACTTAAGGATGAAGTCAGACTCCCGGGTGGGGGAAATAGCTGAAGGCTATATGGAAATGACAACCCATCAAGGGCTGGGGTAGCAGAGCTAGGGTATAGATATTTTGATCAGGATTAAGGATGGGAAACAGGATTAAGGGTGGGAAACAGCTGGACAATAGAGGACTGGGCAAGGTAGGCATTTGGGCTTAATGGTTATAGCCTCAGGCCAAGGCCAGGTCGAGTGGCAAGATTCAAGGAGAATTCAAGGGTTCAAGGGGTTCATAGAGACTGTGCCCTCATCATTCCCCCCTCAAACAAATGGGACCCAAATTCTTTTGGGGTCAGGGACGAAGGTCTCAGCTTCTGGAATTGCTTCCTGCTGACAAGGGGCGTAGAGCTGGCTTGATGGGTCCAGTTCAAGGGGTGCACAGTCATCTGGAAGTTGATGGCTTGGAGACTGGAGGAGACAAACCTGGCAAGGAAGTTAAGCAAACAACAAAACAGATAGTACAGGAGTACAGAGAAAGGACAATATCCCTGGTGGGAATTAAAGATGACTATTTCATACCTAGCTCCCCTAATCACTTGTTCTGTGTACCACACTGCTTGCGGGTTCAGGAGTGTGTAGCACATCCAAATTAGGTCAGGAATATCTAAGAGCAAGGTTTGATGTTTGGTGAGCCTATACTTAGCCAGGCACTGGTGGCCCTCTGCTTCCAGGGTGCTCTGGCAAGGCAGAGCTTCTAGGGGCTGGTCTGCTAGAGGCTTAGAAGCTTCCTCAATTGGAATGGCTGTAGCAGCCAGAGAATCTAATTGTTTTGGAAAACAGGGGTCAGATCCTAAGGACTGGATTAGAATTCCCAAAGCCTGTCCTCTCCTTCCTTCAGCAGAGTGAGTGAAGAGTTTTTCTAGATTAGGTAAGGCTAATGCTGGAGTGGTGGTCAGTTTAGTTTTCAAAGTCCCAAAAGCTTGTGCTGGGTAGGGGCCCCACTCTAGAGGGAGCGAGTCAGGGCCTTGAGTGGCAATTAATGGTTGCCGTCCCTCCCAAGCCTTGGGCTTAATTGGATATTGAAGGCTATGGAGGGGAACTATGGCTGGGGTGGCAGAAGTGGCTTGCCCAGGAATTCCCTGATCCCAAACAATTGGCTCAACCCTCTCCCACGCCTCTGGGGGAACATGGGGAGGTCTGGGAAACAGGGGGAAAAGGGAGTTATGAGGTTTAACTATAGAAAATTGGCTTCCCAACTTCACCATCAGGTCCCTTCCCCAAAAGGCAGGGCCAGAGAAGGAGTGTTCAGACAACAGATCCTTGATGCCCATGACCTGATAGGTTGAGGGGCATGTGGGGCCAAAGCCACTAGTTAAAGCAAGAGAACATAGCCGTGATAAAGTGGGTAACCTTACCTTCTGCCTCGATTTTGCCCAAGGCTCCGCGACAGAGGTGGAGAAAGTGGGAGCACAGCCAAGCCCCAGGCTTTCCCCTCCTCCCGAGTACTGGAGGACAGGGTGCTGGGAGGAGGCTCTACCACTTTTCCAGCCTCGGGGACATGCTGGGCATGGTCCTGGAGGCGTGGATCCTAGAGGCTTCTTCCAGGGGGGCGCCCTAGAGGGGCACTCCTTAGACCAGTGACCCTCCTTGTGACATCGAAAGCAGGTTTCCCCTTTGCCAAAGTTGCCAGAAGCACCCTCTGGCAATCTCCTGGCCATGGCAGCCGCCAAGAATTGGGCATGTTCTCTGTCTCTGGCTTTTTCCTCTGCCTGGACTAAGTCTCTATTATTGAACACTCCGAATGCTGTCTCCAGTAATTGGGCCTGAGGTGTTTGGGGTCCCATTGCCAATTTCTGCAGTTTCCTCCTAATATCTGGGGCAGACTGATTAATGAAATACATGTTAAGTATTGCCGCCCCTTCAATAGAATCAGGATCCAAATTTGTATACTTCTTAATAGCTTCTACTAGCCGGGCTTGGAAAAGGACAAGGTTTTCTTTTTCTCCCTGAGTAATCTCCCTAATTTTTTGAAAATTTATTTGCTTTTGAAATGCAGTTCTTAGGCCTTCTAAAAGGCAAATTTCCATATGGTCTCTCTTTTCTCTATCCTCACTCCTTTGATAATTCCATCCTGGGTCACTAGTTGGAACAGCAGCTGTTTCTGGGGGATATTTTATGGGGTTATTGCTAGCCAAACTGTCCCCAAATTTTTGAGCATGTTCCCATATTCTCCTCTTCTCCTCAGTGGTACAACAGGTAGAGAAGAGGATATGCAAATCACACCAAGAAAGTTCAAATTGCAGGAACAGATCCCTAAAACCCTCAGTAAACTTAGTGGGATCTTCTGAGTATCTCCCCAGTTTTTCTTTAATTTGGATGAGATCTGAAATGTAGAGTGGAACATGCACTCTCCTTGTCCCAGCAGGGGAGGCAGGCATTTCCCTCAGGGGAAAAAGCCTTGAAGGCACTGTGGGACCTGGAGCTTGGGGCTGAGGTAGATTAGACTGCAAGGCCAGGGCATCTGCCTGGCAAGGGAGATCAGCTAGTACCTGAGGAGGGGTAGAGGTCAGAGGGGAAGATACCCCAGAGACCCAAGTGGGTGCTACCTCAGAGAGAGGGGCTAGGGGAGGAGATATTGCCGTGGGGGCAGGGCCCGAGGCTGGAAATTCCTTCCTCCTTAGTAAAGGAGAAGTTGGGAGTAATTGTCGGGGGACAAACAAAATAAACAAGAAGACAAAATATACAGAAGATACCTGAAACTTTCCCAAATTCCCAGCTCCGAAACAATTGAAAGGATCTGGCACATGCTTCCGGATGGGGCATCCGTCCATGTCCTTCGACATGACCACTGGGCCGAGAACCACCTGATAGTGTCAGGTTGAGTTGACCAGGACAGCGTGGCTGTCCAACCCACTGAGACCACTGGACCGAGCTGTCCGACTGGACCGAGAACCACCTGATAGCGTCAGGTTGACCAGGACAGCGTGGCTGTCCGACTCACTGAGACCACTGGACCGAGCTGTCCGACTGGACCGAGAACCACCTGATAGCGTCAGGTTGACCAGGACAGCGTGACTGTCCGACTCACTGAGACCACTGGACCGAGCTGTCCGACTGGACCGAGAACCACCTGATAGCGTCAGGTTGACCAGGACAGCGTGACTGTCCGACTCACTGAGACCACTGGACCGAGCTGTCCGACTCACTGGGACCTGCTGAGGTCAGGCCCGAGAAGCACATCCAAAATGTTTGGAGAGCGAGGAGGGGGATTGGGAGAGGGGGAGGCTCACATACCTTCAGTCTTGGCTGGAGAAGAACTTGAGATTAGCAGTACTTCCCGGTTCAGGGAACCATAAATGAAGAGGGTTTGGGGTGAGAGGTGCTCGACACCCCAAAGTACAGAAACACCGGGTCCTGCCGAAAGAATTCGACTCAAGCCTTCTCAGCCAAGGGAAAAGAAAGTTTATTAAGAGTTAGCCACATAGGCCTGCCCCCAGAGATCCCATCCCTTGCGACGCCTGTAAGGAAAGCGGGCCAGACCAATCTGAGCTAGATTGGATCTGACCACCCTCGTGGAGGCAAGATGGAGATTATATACACAAAGGTTGTGGGAGGGATTGAGGGGTGGTCTGGGGTGGCCAGAAGAGGGGTCTAGGGAGGGACTTAAGGATGAAGTCAGACTCCCGGGTGGGGGAAATAGCTGAAGGCTATATGGAAATGACAACCCATCAAGGGCTGGGGTAGCAGAGCTAGGGTATAGATATTTGATCAGGATTAAGGATGGGAAACAGGATTAAGGGTGGGAAACAGCTGGACAATAGAGGACTGGGCAAGGTAGGCATTTGGGCTTAATGGTTATAGCCTCAGGCCAAGGCCAGGTCGAGTGGCAAGATTCAAGGAGAATTCAAGGGTTCAAGGGGTTCATAGAGACTGTGCCCTCATCACCAGCACAATGCCAACTCCTTTGAATATTGGGACATTTTTCCACATTATTTGTGGACAGTCAGCCCCTAGCATGGTAGGTTGCATGCATAAGGTACTTGGTAAATTGTTTTCATATTGTACTGTATCATATTGCATCACATCACATTGTATAGCATCATATCCTATCATATCATGTTGCATAGCATCTCATCATATGGCATCCTATTCAAATGTATTCAGTTGTAACAGTTGGTATTTTACTGGATTGAATTGCATTAAATCAGAGTCAGACTAATGGGTTTCAGGTCATATGTCTTAAAACAAATCAACAATCATGTGCTTTGGGTTTGGTTTGTTTGGAGATCTAGTAAAGATGTAATAAAAATGTTGGCATTAAAAAAATAAGATGCATAAACCAATCAGATCCTTATCCAAGTGTATTAATAGCTCCTTAGTCTTTATTATTATTAACTATTCTATCTCTTAATATAAAGGTAGAAATGTGAATGATATGTAGATAACATTTTTTCTAAAATTTAGAGAAGATTTCGAGAATTATCTGAGGCTTAGAGATGCGAACCAACTTGCTGATGCTCATATAACTCTTGTCAGAGACACAATGAGAAAACATTCTTTTCTTCATGCCCAGTCTATTATGACATGCTTTTTATGTACACACACACACCCCACACATACCCCACACATCACACAGAGATGCTCAAGCACATACACAGAAATTAGTAGAATAGTAAAGTTAACTCTAAAGTAAAATGTAATATGCCATATGAAGCACATTTTTCCCTTTTCTAGAGCTTGAGATATGTTTGGGGGATGTTAAGTTTGGCGAGAAAAAGTGGGAGTAGCTCTCTTCTCCTCAATCATTGTGAGTCTACTATACATATCCAAATGATACCTACAATTGAAGGATCATCTCCTGGTATATACAGTAGTTTGAGATGAGATTATTTATTTTTTAATGTATCTTTTATTTCACTAAGTATTTTGCAATTACATTTAATTATTTTTTTTAACATTCATTTTAAAAAAAGGATTTTCAAATTCTTTTTCTCCCTCCCATCATTCTCAAACTTCTTGAGAAGGCAAATAGAGTGATAATGATTATCCATGGGACTCATGCAAAACATATTTCCATATTAGCCATGTTGCAAAAAACACACACACACAAATAGAATAACATTGAGTGGTATGGTGAAGCCCTCTCATGAAATCTGGATCACTGCCTTTCTGTGAGTTAAGTGGGGTGAATGGAGGTGGGGACATTTTGGCATGGCTCAGGACTTCTAGTTGACAGCTAGGCCTAAGTTTCCAGTTACTAAAAACACCTTAACTATGTCCTCACCAAGTAAGGATAAAAGTGTTCTTAGTGTCCCTTGTAACTGGGTTAGATTTCTCCCGAGGTTGTGAGCCCGGGACTCCACCAATGAGAGTGAAAGGTCAATGGTGGGGTGGGGTTGTTTGCCTTAAGGTATAAAGCTAAAGTCTGCCCTCTGGGCTGTGCCTCTATCTATGGATTATCTATCAGTTTGGAGACCGCCCTTTCTCAGGAGATCTTAATAAAGAAGTTAGACTTCAGAATTCAGCCAAACAAGAAGGAGTAAGAACTCCAAGTCCGCAGAGCTGCCGAAAAGAGTGCTGAGTGGAGAGTGGAGAGCAGAGAACTGCGGACCAGAGTGCTGAGGCAGAAGAGGACACAGGCAAGCAAACAGCTAGGATTTGAGAGTGATTGTTTATGAGAAGACCCTAGCAGGGGGGAAGGTCACAGGATGACTTGGCTCTTTGCTGTAATACTGTGTTTTAATCTCCTTGTTGCTACATCGATGTGGGCTTACTGGTTTTAGAATACAATTACTGCTATATTGAATTGGAATTACTGGTTCTGGAATCTGATTCTTTGGTGCCTAAATAAATGTTATACTTCTTCTACCTAGAGAGTTTTTAATACTTTGCGATTCTGAACCATACAGGCATATTCATGGTCATCCTCCAGGTCATGAGTCTTGCCTTACTGATATATCTTCCCAGGTTTTCCAGAACAATCCTGCTCATCATGGTTTGTAGTGCAATAGTATTCCATCACAATCATATACCACAACTTATTCAGACATTCATCAATTGGTAGACATCCTCCTGATTTCCAAATCTTTACCATCATAATGTAATACAAGGAAAATTAGGAACCCTTGAGAAACCCCTAGCTACTGACAAGCCCCCCCAGAAAGAATGGATTCAGATATCTTTGGTATTTAGCAAACCCCCTGGGACTCCATGGCTCCTTCCTAGGTGGGGCCTGGCAGCTCCTTGAGGGCAAGGAGCCTACCCTCCCAAGCACTAACTAACCAACCCTGTTTCTTTACAAGTTTCCTTTAGCTTCAGCTCTGATAACCTTTCAATGTGGAGGGTGGGGGAAGGGTGAGACCAGGAGCAGCACATGGCAGCCAAGAGGAGCACATGGACTCCTGACTAGACAGGTAATCTCAAGCTGCTACTCTACAACCCCCTAAATATATTATATATATTTCTATCTCTCTCTTTCACAAATTCACCTTTTAAACTTTACCACAAGGACGGGCTACAAAGGTACTCAGGGGCACAGGACTGACTGTCAGTCTGTGAATTTCTGTCCCTCTCCTCATTGCCCGGTGGGGAGGGCGATTTAAGTTTTTCCCTACAGTTCTCCTGCATTCTCTTCTAATCTGATCTGGGAGGAGAGGAGTTTGATTTAACTGCTCTAACTTTTACTGCAGCCCTAGTGAAAAGATCTCAATGATTGTAATTCAAGTAAAACTTCACCCCTTGCTCACTCCCAAAAACCTCTTTTGTACTTGAATCTAAGGGAATCTGGGACTGAGACAAATGCGAGAGTCCCACTGAAGACTTTAACGGAGGTTTTAGCCAGAAGGCATTCATTGGGAGGAGATGTTTTTTAGCAAGAGTGAGCTCCTGGAATGACTTTACAATTTCAGGAGTTCTTTCTTCCCAAATTCAACTAACCAATTTCCAAACTTTTTAACAATTTAAAACCCAGAATTTGCCAAATTTTAACCCATTCCCCGTAGTTCCACACTGGCCAACCGGGAGCCACAAGGAAGGGAGTCTTTGTTTCCCTAGTGGCAGCCTGATATCTCTGGCTGCCTATGTTTCAGATTTTTTTCTTTTTTTTTTCAACAAAACATAGACATTTCACAATTAACACAGACACGCGAACAGAGACGAACTCAAAACACAACAAAATTCACGGTGTGGATCGAATTGAAGGCTAAACAGGTCCCCTCAGAGGAAAGATTTCCCCCTCAAAGATAGGACCCCCAATCTTTCTCACACCTCAACACAAAACAGAGAACCACACAGTGTGGGTGAAATCGAAGGCTAAACAAGTCCTCTCAGAGGAAAGATTTCCTCCTCAAGGATACGACCCCCAATCTCTCTCACACTCCAATACAAAACAGAGAACCACACAGCGTGGGTGAAATCGAAGGCTAAACAAGTCCTCTCAGAGGAAAGATTTCCTCCTTAAGGATACGACCCCCAATCTCTCTCACACTCCAACACAAAACAGAGAACCACACAGTGTGGGTGAAATCGAAGGCTAAACAAGTCCTCTCAGAGGAAAGATTTCCTCCTCAAGGATACGACCCCCAATCTCCCCACACCCAAAACACAAAACAGAAAACCAAATGGCATGAGCTGATTGAAGGCTAAACAAGTCCTCTCAGGGGAAAGATTTCCTCCTCAAGGATATGACCCCCAATCTTCCCACACCCCAATAGGAAGGGTGGCGTCCCAGCTTCCTAGCTCTGTACCACAGCCTCGTCAGGGTTTAGCATGGTATCAGAGATCCAAATGGCTAGCCCCAAACCAGAAAAACCTTACCTCTAGAGGTCTACAAACCAGAATTCTCCGTAGGCCGAAAAGGGACAGGTCAGCAAAGAGCCCATTCTCCGAGACCATCACTCCACATCAGAGTCCTAGGAAAAGAAATCCCCAGGAGCCGGCCCTCTGAAGTGAGAGAAGGTGGATCGGGGGCAGAGACTCCCTGTTGAGGTCCGGAATTCTGTGTGTGTCTCCAGGGCAGTAACATGAAATACCACCTCATCTCGCTGGGGCCTCCAAAATGTTGTACCAGAAGCGAGCGAGACACACCACAGAGTATAAGTTTTAAGTGGAGAATTTATTAGCCGGCGGCCATCGGGGTACGGCACCACAAATCAATGGCAAATGTGTTGGGGTGATGGCTTGGCTTATATAGGATATGGGGGTACAGAGTAGGGGGGAAGAGGAACAAAGGTCCTGGCTGATCAAAAGATTCAGTCAGGTTATCGTACTAGTGGGATAATCTCATTTACATTCCTTGGTGGAGTCACAGAGTCTCAGGGATATCTGCTAGACAGGATCTACCAGGTTATCTCTCAGTGGGATGGTCCTATCTATTGACATTTCAGGAAGGAGCCATGGAGTCCCAGGGGGTTTGCTAAATACCAAAGATATCTGAATCCATTCTTTCTGGGGGGGCTTGTCAGTAGCTAGGGGTTTCTCAGGGGTTCCTAATTTTCCTTGTATTACAATAAAAACAGCTATTTTTAAATTTTAACATTTTTATTTAAATATAATTAACATTATATTTAAACATTTTTAAATAGGTCTTTTGCCCTTTTTTTTGACATTTTGAGATAAAGACCTACTAGTGATATTTCTGGGTCAATGGGTATGCATAGACTTATAGCACTTTAGGAATTGTCCCAAATTGTTCTCTAGAATGGTTGGGCTAGTTCAGTATCCCAATTTTTTTACATCCCCTTACAAATTTATCATTTTCCTTTTCTGTCATGTTAGCCAATCTGATAGGGGTGAAGTTGTATGCCATGGTTGTTTTAATTTGGATTTATGTAAGCAGTAGTGATTTAGAGCATTTTTTTTCATGAAACTATTGATTGTATTGAATTGTTCTTCTGAACATTGCCTGTTCCCATAATCCCTTGTATCTTTTGTTTGGACATAAACTCTTCCCTCACCCATAAATCTGACATTCCTTTTCTATGCTTCCCTAATTTATTCATGGTATCACTTGTTATGTCTAAAACATTTATCCATTTTCATCTCATCTTAGTATACTGTATCAGATATTAGTATATACCTATCTAGTTTCTGCCAAACTCCTTTCCAGTTTCCTGGCAATTTTTGATAAAAGGTGAATTCTTTACCCCCAAATCTTGGATTTTGAGTAATTTCAAATTCTTTGTTCAGTTAGAAGGGTGAAGCATGTGAAGACTTCCCCTAGAGGAATGGACATATGAGATCAATTTGTTTCAGCAGCCACAAAGGCAGCTGTGGAATGCTTAGATCTTGGTTAGACATCTAAGATGCCAGTGTTTTCAACTGCATCCTGAGGCATCGCCAGTTGTCTAGACTGTCTTGCCATTGGACTTTGATGACACTGGAAGAGAGAGGGGTAGCTTGATTGATATGGCACTGAATAAGTAAATGATTTTAGGTAGAAGTGTCATTTTCATTGTATTGGCTCAGCCTCCCCATGATCAATGAATATTTTTCCTAATGTTTTAAAATCTGACTTTATTTGTGTGTTTTTTAAGTGTTAAAAAAAGCATTTTTTCATTGTGTTCATATAGTTCCTATGTTTGTCTTGGTCTTTAAACTCACAGGAATTTTATACTGTCTTCAGTTATTTTAAATGGATTTTCTCTTTTTTTCCGCACTACTGGACTTTGTTGGTAATGCACAGAAATGTTTATGTGGCTTTATTTTATATTCTGCAACTTTGCTAAAGTTCATTATTTCAACTAGATTTTTAGTTGATTCTCTAGGATTTCTAAGTATATCAGAATATCATCTTTATATCAGAATATCATCTTCAAAGAGTGATAGGTTTTTTTCCTCATTGCTTATTTTTATTCCTTCGATTTCTTTTTATCATCTTATTGCTGTAGCTACCATTTCTAGTACAATATTGAATAATAGTGGTGATCACGGATATTCTCACTTCATTCCTGATATTATTGTGAAGGCTTCTAGTTCATCTCCATCATAGAAAATGCTTGCTATTGGTTTTATGTACATACTGATTATCATTTTAAGACAGTCTCCATTGATTCCTATACTTTCTAGTTTTTTTTAATAGGAAATAATGTTTTATTTTGTCAAAAAAAACCTTTTTCTATACCTATTGAAACAATTATGTCATTTTGATTGTTATTTTTATTGATATTCTCAATAATGATCATAGTTTTCCTAATATTGAACTGGTCCTATATCTCTAGTACAGATCCTACCTTGTCATCGTATATGATCTTTGTGATATATTGCTGCAACCTCTTTGCTAGTTTTTACTTAAATTTTTTGCATTGATACCCATTGAAGTATTTGGTCTATAGTTTTCCTTGTTTTTGCTCTCCCTGGTTTAGGTATCAAATCCACATATGTGTTATAAAAAGATTGGTAGGATTCCTTCTTTACTTATTTTGGGATTTTTCATTAAAACTTTGTTAGAATTAACTTATAAATCTCTCTGTTCCTGGGGAGTTTTTCTTAGGCAGCTGATTCATGACTTGTTCATTTTCCCTAAGATAATGTTATTTAAATAATCTAGTTCCTCCTATTTCTGTCAGGTCTGATTATCTTTTTTTTTTTGTATGTATTCATCCATTTGACTTAGATGGTCTGTTTTAGAGTCCTATAACTGGGCCCAAATTACTTACTTTAATTTCACTTTCATCGATGCTATATTGACTCTTTTTCATTTTTTATATGGGTTATTTGCTTTTCCTTTTTAAATTAAATTAAACAATGTGGTATTTATTTTATTGCTTTTTCATAAAATCAGTTCCTAGTTTTATGATTTATTTTTAACCATGTATGTTTATTTATTTCTCCTTTAATTTTCATTTAATTTTTCATTTTTTCTTTAATTGAAAATGTATAATTTGTTACTTTTGTGTTGCATGTTCAATTCATGGTATGTTCTTTCTCACTTTTATTGACATAAATTTTTAGAATTTTTTCCCCTAAGTACAGCTTTAGCTGCATCTTACAATTTTTTATATTGTCTCTTTGTTGTCATTATCTTTATTTAAATTTATCATTTTTTCTGCAATTATTTCTACAGTTTTTTATTGTTGATCCACTTAGTCTTTAGGATTATATTATTTAGTTGCCAATTAATTTTAATCCATACTTCTATGGTCCTTTATTGCACATCATTTTTCTTGCATTATGCTCTGAAAATGACTTATTTTTTCTGCTTTTGTGCATTTGGTTGTGAGGTTTTTAATGCCATAATACATGTTAAATTTTTGTGAAGATGAATGTACAGCTGAGAAAACAGTTTTGTATTTCTATTACCATTCAACTTTCTCCAGAGTTCTAACATATCCAACTTTTATAAGATTCTATTTATCTTGTAAACTTCTTATTTATTTGTTTAGATTCATCTAGTTCTGAGAGGGTAAACTTGAGGTCCACACTATGATAATTTTACTATTTCTTCCTGCAGTCCCCTTAACTTTTAAGATTTTGGATGCTATGCCATTTGGTGAACCTATGTTTAGTATGCATATTTATATATGTATGTATATATGTATATATGTGTATATATGTATATAAATATAAATTCACTATGTTGCCTATTAGCAAGATTTAGTTTCCCTGATTATCTCTTTTAATTAGGTCTATTTTTACTTTGTCTTTTTCTGAGATTATGATTGCAACCCTTGCCTTTTTTACTTCAGCCAAAGCATAATAGAATCTGCTCCAGTCAATTAGTTTAATTCCTTGTGTATGCCTCTGTTTCCAATGTATTTCTTGTAAACAACATATTGTTGGATTCTGGTTTCTAATTCATTCTGCTGTCTGCTTTTATTTTTTTTTATGGGAGAGGTCATCCCAGTCATATTCACAGTTATAATTACTAACTATGTCTTTCCCTCCATCCTATTTATTTCTATTCAAGCTTTTTTATATATTTTTATCCTGTCCTCTCCTTCTACCATTTTCTTCTCCACTGTAAACCTGTTCCTTGTGTGCTTCTTTTTCTAAGATAATTTTCCTCATTAATCATCACCCTTCTTTCTTCTGCCAGGGCTTCTCTTTTCCTTTCACCTCCTATTTTTTCATCATCCTAATATAATCTACTAAATCTTGCATTGTCTTTCTATGTAGAATCATTCTAACTTCCCTAATAATAACAAAGTTCTTTAAAAAGTTACATGTATCATCTTCTGATATATAAATATAAACAGTTTAACTTTATTGAGGCCCTTGTGATTTCTCTTTCTGGTTTATCTTTTTTACAATTCTATTGAGTCTTTTATCTGAAAGTTATATTTTGTATTCAGTTCTGCTCTTTTCATCAGAAATATTTGAAAGCCTATTTCATTAAATATACTTTTTTTCCCTTAAAGAATTGCACTCAGTTTTGCTGGGTAGGTTATTCTTAACTGTAATTCTAGTTCGTTTGCACTCTGGAATATTACATTCCAAGGCTTCTGCTTTTTAATAAGGTAACTGCTAAGTCTTGTGTGAATCTGACTGTGACTCCATGGTATTTTATGCTTTCTTTCTAACTTCTTGAAGTATATTCTCTTTTTATGTGATCTCTGGCATTTGGTTATAATATTTCTGATTGAGAGTTTTTATTTTGGGACCTCTTCCAAGTGGCAATAGCTGCTTTCTTTCAATTTTATTTTACCTTCTGATTCTAAGATAATGAAAGAGGTTTCTTTATAATTTCTGGAAATCTTATGTCTATGCTCTTTCTTTGACCATAGCTTTTGGGTGTTCAATAACTCTCAAATTATATTCAATCTATTTTCTAAATTATTTGATATTCTGAAGATGTATTTCAAATTTTCTCTAATTTTTTATTCTTTTGACTTTTATTGTTCTTGATGTTTCAAGTAATTATTACTTTCTATTTTCACAATTCTAATTTTTAACATGATTATTGTCTTTGGTTATCATTTCTATCTCTTTTTCCATTTGGACAATAACGTTTTTTAAGAGTATTATTATTTTTTTTTTACCTTTCACCAAGCTGTTAATTTTACTTTCATAATTTTCTTGCATTGTTCTCACTTCTTTACCTAATCTTTTCCTTACTACTCTCATTTGCTTTTGAAAATCAATTTTCAGCTCTTCCGTGAATTATTGTTATGTTTGTTTCCAAATTCACTTTTTTCCCCTTTGAAGCTTTGCTTGTAGCTGTTTTCATTTCATTTTCCTCTGAGACTGCGTCTTGATCTTCTCTGTCATCACGGTAACTTTTAATGATCAATTTTTTCTTTGTTATTCGCTTATTTTCAACCTGATTTCTTGATTTTGAACTCTGTGTTAATGTTGGACTCTGTTACAGGCACGAGGTTGTGAGAGACACTGTTCCAAGCCTCAGGTTTTTTCACACTACTGTATTCATAGCTAGTTCCGGAGGTTTGAAAGTTTTCAGTCCTTCCATGGTGTTGTGATCTGGGGAGAGAGGTTGTCACTGCCCTTCTGATCTCTTGTCATTACCCAGGAAGAGCTCCTGATCCCTTGGGATTGTAATCGATATAGTTCCTCAGGGTTCCTGATCCTTTGTGAACAAAAGTGATAATGCTTTTCAGGCCCTTTTTCCCTCCTAATGGAAAGTGCTACTCTCCAGTCTTAAACTGTGACCCAGTATTGGTTATAGACAATGGAGCTGCCAAATCGCATCTAGTTCTTAATCCATTGATAGGATGGGGTCCCATTGTTATCTCTTTCTGACCAGTTGCCAGGTCTCTATATCATCTCTGTCTTGAGAGCTCCCAAAGCTCCTGTTGCTACTGTCACCAACTGCTAGTCCTATCACTGGTCTTTCATCCATGTGGGCTCTTGGCCAGTCTCCTGTCATGTTTTTCCTTCCAAACTCCTTGTTTGCCTTGGCTTGGAAGAGTTTGCAACCCTCACCCTATGTCAGTTTTGCAAATCCATAATTCAATTAAGGTTATTTGGAAGGGAATATTGAGAGAGTTTGGCTGAGTACTTCCTCTACTCTAAGGTCTTGCCTCCCCTACTCTAAACGCACATCAAAGTGTTTCTTTACATGATATTAGAAATATGTGGGGCTAGGTCCCCTGATTGTAACCCTGTGCAGAAATGATTCATTGAGGGAGGACTTCTGTCCTAGATCTAATCAATTTTAGTCAATTCATTATTGTTAGCAATTATTTTAATATATTCATCTAGCAATATATATTTAGTCAGTCTTCTAATAATAGGTATAAGAATGAGCAACATATTAACCCATATTTTATATAGGTCATGTAGGAATACAGATTTTAATAGGAAGGCTCTATAGTAGGCTTCAAACTTTAAAGTAATGCTTGATACTTGTTTACTAGCTATGGAACTTGCTTGTATAGCCAAAAAAATGCTGACACAGATATCTCCATCCTGTTTTGCTCAAATTATGTGTATCAAACCAAGCACGGATGGTGGTACGGTATGGGATGTCCTCTTCCCCGTCATGTGTTCTTGGACTGTATGTATAACTTGTACCATCTCCTCTCACCCAACCTAAGGAGGAGCCCATCCATCTTGGGTCCACCTAGTTGGTGGAGATATTCCTTGCTTCACCTAAACTGTGATCCTGCTGATATAACATTTTTGCTTCTTTTAGCTTACGTGCTATATGTCAACCTATGTGACTTTCTATTTTGTATAGTCACTTTAGAATGTTTAAGTAATAAATCTGGTATCAAACAATATAAAAATAGGGCACTGAAAGGAGGGGGTATCTCAGATTGTAAGGAAAGTCTGATGTTCACATCATTGGAGGGGACCAAGTCCATTTAATAAAGTGCTTTGGCTCAGAATCCTGCCTCAGTTTCTCTTTTATTCATTCAGGATGATTTTTCTCTCCAAATGCCTTATCATGATGTAGTACTTATTCCAGGGTCTCAAAGGCTAGGTCAGCGTTGTATAAGCTCAATAGGATAGAAAAAGTACAGGTTTATTGTGGGTGGACCAGTTCTTTTTTTTTTTTTTTTAACAAAGAGCTATCTTTGGGATTAGCTTGGCGAGGGAACTAGGGCTTGAATCATTAATTTGGCTTCCTTGACCACTAGATACAAAAAGTTCAGCTTATGGATAGCTCATTATCTAAAAGTTTTTTTGGTTTTTTTTTGGAACTCCATTAACCTGTAGGATGCCTTTCTGTCCTAAAATCATCCATTGTGGGAGTAGAGATACAGAATTGTGGTTGTTTTTAATATCTTATTACAAGTAACTTCTTTAAAAAGTGAACTATATGTCCCACATCAAATTGTTTTCTAATCTTAGGTCTAAATCACAATATTGCCTTGAACTAAGCCTGGTCTAGACTAGTTTGGAAGTTTCTACCAAGATCCTTGCAATACTCAAAATGACTAAATATAGAGCTCTTTATCACAACATGGCTTCTTCTTGGTTTAGCCTTTCTAGGTGATTTGGCAGAAAAGAAAAAAAAATTGATACCGTGAGATATACTGAGACAATCTTTTCCTCAACTGTGTCATCTTCTAACAACAAAAAAATATACAGGAAGGCTAGATGTTTCTCTTCTACAATTGCTTATCTCTCTGTCTTTATCTTTGTCATTGTGAGTCTCTGTCTCTCTTCTCTGTCTCCCACTGTCTGTCTTTCTCTGTGTCTGTCTTTCTCTCTCTCTCTGTGTCTGTCTCTCTCTCTTTCTCTCTGTCTCTCTGTCTGCCTCTCTCTCCATATATATATATATATATATATATATATATATATATATATATATACATATATATATACATACATATATGTAATATTCAAAAAATATACAGTATAAATATAATACCAATGACTACATTATGAGTCTTAACAGGTCTGTAAATCATTTTATATAAATGAACACATTTGTTGCTCACAAGAACCCTGTGATGAAGGTCGTATCTTTATCCCTACTTCGAAGAAGAGACAATTACGGCTCCGTGAGTTTAAGCACATAGCTGGGAAGTATCTGAAGCAGGATTCAAACCCATTTCTTCCCGTTCTCATGTACAGCATAATACACATGTGCTTTGCCATGTTGCCTCATTGAAATTGCATGATTCAATGGGATAATAATAAATAATATAATGGACTGTTGCAGGTTTTTTGACCAACTTTCCATATATCATTTCAACTGAATCTTTTATATCCACTCAGCAAGGTGTGTACCACAGGTTTTGTTACTCTCATTGTATACATGGGGAAACTGAGTCTAAGATAGTTTAATAGTGTTACCAATAGCTATTAAGTATCAAAGGTGAGGTTTTAACCCAGACTTCATTCATGCCAAGTCTACTACTCTATTCACTAAGACAGCTGTCTCTCTGAATTATGTATTTAGAATACTTTAAGGCTATAGGGGAATACATGATAACAGATGCCTTAAATCACACATTGATATTTAATTCAATAAGGAAGGAAAGAATGAAAGAAGGAAGGGAATAATCATTTATTAAACATGTACTGTATGCCAGTTACCAATGCCAAGGACTTTACAAATATTATCACATTTGATCATCATAACAACCCTGGGAAGTAGGTATCAATAGATTAAGTGACTTGTCCAGGGTCTCATAGCTAGTAGATATTTGATGCTAGGTTTTAACTGACATCCTTTTAACTCCAGTTTTATGGCTCTGGTTACTGTGCAACCTAGCTACGAATAATAAATAGTCAATTTAACATACACTAACACTACCAGGTTCAGGATTAAACAGGAAGAAGTCTGGGTTACTTCAGTTTTACCAGCCATCTCGTGCAAGAAACATTTTTCATCCAAGCTATCATCACATACTTTACCCAAAGGATATCTATTCTCCTAATTTATTTGCCCTTCAGTTGTACTTATCAGTGGGTTTGTTTCAGATTACAAGACATTTATGCTTTGATATTTTTGAAGGAACTGTAGAATCCTGTATTTGTTACTAAGAGAAAAAGATGTAGCAGGCACTGGGGAGTGCCAACTAGTGTCAATTATGACCTACCTGGCCTGGTATTACATAAATGTCTCTTATGCGCCTGAAAAAATAACTCTGAACTCCAATTTGTTTTTTATTTTTATTTTTTTTTAATTCAGGTTGGAGAAGTTCATTGTTCAGGGCATCAGAGTTCAGGGATCATTTGGACATAGGAACACATGGGTTTTGAAACACTCTTCTTTTTCAACTTTCTTATTCTACACTTTACATAGGTAGGACATTTTTTCCCCTAGCATTTTAAGTGGGAGATTATGTGTGAAGATGTCTGGAAAGAGATTGAAAGGGTTTATTTCCACTGTTCAGGAGGATCTGGCAGCAATGTCTTTTCCCAAAAAGTGTCAGGGACTCCAAAAATATTTAGAGATTTAAATTCCACTGACTAAGTTAAAGCTTTTTAAATTTCATTGCTCCTATACTCATGAAAATCTCAGAAGTCAATTCTAATTTTAGTGCTAGCCATCAGTGAAAAAAGAAGCAGGGATGTATAACTTTTGAATGTCAAGAGATGTGACCTGTAGCATTCTGTCATGTGACAAATGTCTAGTGTGAAGTTGTGGATAGATTTCCAGACCTGGGCTTGGGAAGAGCAGGGTTCCCATTCTGTCTCCATTTTTATTTTTTGCTTGTAACTTGAGTTACAAGGAAAGGCACTTTCTTACTTTTCTCATATATAAAATGGGGATAAGAAGAAACATGTTACAGTTGACACAAAGCTAATCTTGGAAATAGGAAGATAAGGGTTGAATTCTTGCCTTTGCCACAAGGAGTTCTGGGGACGGGGTACTGGGCTTAGAGCTAGAAAGGTCTGAAGTCAAATACTGCCTCTGGCATTTACTAGCTGCGTGATCCTGGGCAATTACCCTCTCTCAGCTACAGGTTGTTCATCTGTGAAATGGCAGTAACATTATCTACCTTCTAGAGTTGTTGGAAGGATAAAATGTGATAATATTATTAAAGCACTATCATTAGAATCCATTTCTTTTAGAAATGCTAGAAAGTATAGGAATCAATGGAACATTTATTAAAATGATAAGTAATGTCTATCTTAAAATCAAGGGCAAACATTATCTGTTACAGGGATCAACCGAAAGCCTTTACAATAAAATTAGGAGTGAAGCAAGGATGTCCATTTTCAGTGATATTATTCAATATTGTCCTAAACACTAGTTAATAAGATAATACAAATAATGATAAAAATAATAAAATATATACGTAAATAATAAAAATAAATTAAAAAATAAATAAAATAATGAAAAAAGAAAAGAAATTGAAAAAATAAAAACAGGCAACAAAAACCAAAACTATTGCTCTTTGCAGAAGATATGATGGTATATGATATGATCAATTGTACAAAAGTACACCTGATTTAAAAAAATCCACAAACTGCAAGCATCTGTTAAAAAAAGTCTTTAAATAATAGTAAAAAAATAGGGGCAGCTAGGTGGCGCAGCAAATAAAGTACCCTAGAGAATCAACTAAAGACAAAAAAAAAGTGGAAATAATTAACAGCTTCAATAAAATTAAGAGAGTGACTGAACAAGCTGTAGCATACGATTTTAATGGAATTCCACTGTGTTACAAAAAAAAAAAAAAAAGATGAGCAGGAGGGTTTCAGAAAGCCATGGGAAGACTTACATGAATTGATACGATGTGAAGTAAGTAAAACAAAGAGGCTAGCACTTTGAGATAGAGTGACAAGAAATAAGATAAAATAAATTGTCCTCATACTCAGGGAGTTTACATTCTATAAGTCTAACATTCATAACGAGCCTTCAATTATGCTTCACCTCACAGCTATGCAAATGCTTTCATAAACATTCTTTCATTTGTTCTTCCTAACAATAATGTCCAGGAGGCAGAAGTGAAGACATCATCACTTTACCAATTTATTTGTTGAGAAATGTAACAATAATAGTAATTACAGCCTAATAACTAACATTTCAAATTTGATAAAACATTGTAGATACATTTTATATGCTCATCTTGACAATTCTGTGATGTAAGAACTCTAGGAACTATAGTCTCCATTTGATCAATGTGGAAACGGAGATTAAGAATGCTTAAACGATTTGCCCAAGGTCCTTGATCTCTAAGTGTCTAGTGAAAGATTTTTCTTTTTTCTTTTTTTTTTCAGGGGGGAAGGCAGGGCAATTGGGGGTAAGTGACTCACCCAAGGTCACACAGCTGGTATGTCAATACTCACTGCACCACCTAGCTGCCCCCTCTAGTGAAAGATTTAACACTGATATTTTTGATTCTGAGATGCAATGTGTTTTAGTGCAGAGAAGGCCATCCTTAGGATCAGGAAGACCTGAGATCAAGCCTTGTCTCTAATGACAAAAATCTCTTTGTGCTTCTTACACTTAGAGTTCTCTTACACTAAATAAAACATGATAAAAATAAAACCTTAATTCTGTATCCAGTGACATGAATTTTCTTAGAAATGAACAAATAGTTTTTTTGGAGAAATGGGTCAATTTTGTTATAAAAACTTCTTTATGTGTATGTGTTATACTCTTCTTTTTCAGTACTGCAACACAATTTACTTCTCTCTAAATATGAATAACTTCTGCCCATGAAGGTCACATCGTATCTAAACCTATATCATTGGATTTCAAGTTCATCGTCTTTCCACTACACCTCAGAGGTGATCCATGTTGAGGAGGTAACTGATAATTTCAAGCTGGCATAAGTTGAATTGTAGTGATATCATGACTTTCAAGTAATGCCCAGAAAGTTTGAAATTGAAGACTAGATTTCAGGACTTGATTTGGGAATCCAGCTCATAGATATGAAAACTGAAATAATTAGCCAATCATGAGATTATTTGGCACAAAATATATATTGGGTATATGCTCCATTCATCAGAATCCCCTTTCAAATCTCCATTGAACACTAGTTGCTAAGGAATGTAGAGTGTCCACAGGCCTATAGCTGGTTTTAATACGGTCCTCAAAGTCACAGATCCACTTAACTGTGAACATCTGTGGATGATTCTTCATCCATTGCTAGTGATTGCTTTCATCGATTTTATTACCTTTGCTTACTCAAATTATTCAGGTTTCTGGTGTTATCCAGTTCAGTCTTACCAAAAACAAAATATGATTGCTTGACCTAAAAGTGGCTGTACATGATCTGCTCTTCTTCTCTTGTTATTTGAGTGATAAGATAACCAGGAGTTATCATCACTGGTACAAAAAATAATATTTTCTTGTCTTTTGTTATCTGCATTTTTGGGATGGTGAAAGCCCATGTATCTCTTTGTATCTCAACAATATGAATTGTTAGGAAGTGAAAATACTCATTGGTGAAGCAGGATTTATTGTTGTGTGTGTGGATGTGCATGTGTGTTTGTGTGTGTGTGTTTAAGAAAATATTCAATTCATAGGTTGGTACCCTATGATGAAATTTTTCCTCACAGATTCTAGTTTTTAAGTATGATTTAAAGCTTCACATTCACTGAAAATGAGTCAGAAATATAATGGGAGAAATAGTCACCCAAAACATTAATTACAAGAATGGATGAGACCACAAAAGGTATAGCTTAAGAGTATTGGATAATATATAAAATAATGTGAAATGAGGTGGGTCCAATAAAGTCAATAAAGTAGGGAGAGAGGGAGGGAGGAAAGAAGGGGGAGAGATAGAGGGAGGGAGGGGGAGAGAGGGATACAGAGAGACACAGAGAGAGAGACAGACAGACAGACAGACACAGACAGAAAGAGACAGAGAGAAAAACCATCATGATGGCAGAAAGAGATCCAGAGAATTCAATACTGCAGAAATGAATCAAGGAGAGACTTCTAAGAAGAAAAACGATTGACCAATAATAGAAAATTCTATAGCAAAGTCAAGGAGAATTAAGATGGAAGAGCTTAAAAAGAAAAGCTTAATGTTCCCCATTTGGTAATTTAATGTCTTCAGGGAGATATAGACCATTGGTGAAGATGATTTTGAGAATAGCTAGCTGAGCTTTATATTTTACTGGAACAGTGAAGGTTCCTTTTGTTTATGGGATCTGGGGATGGTTATATTTATTCAGTGGTATCCAAACACTCAAAGTCCTTTATTATTTATTTATAACAAGTACAAGTCAGAGGAAAAGTGACCTCACAGATGATCAAATTGAAGGGTAGAGAAAGCAAGTGTTTTTTCAGCGCACCTAAGGAAGTGATGTGAGATTGTGTCTCAGCAGTCTTCATTCAATGTTCCCAGCAAACTTGGTGGGGCAGATCTAGTTGTTGCATAAAGAAGGGACTCTAGAAATTCTTGTTAACACTTTTGCAATGTATTTGATAACCACAACTATGAGCTCTAAAATGTCCATCTTTATTTTATTGCCCTCAGCCCACCAAATTCACTAGTCCTTACTTATCACATTGCATGCTTGACTCATATGGAGCAAAGTCATGAGATGGGATTGTGGTGCAGTGCCATTGCCAACCACCATTAAACTCTGTACACTTGCCAACAGCCCCCAGTCTTTCAGGGAAGCTTTTATTTCTAAGGCCAGGCTAATTGGTATGGTTGTATTTACTTTCACCAGCCTCTGGAGTACTATTGAGTACAACAAAGCCATCATTGACTAAATGGTCCCCTAGTGGCCCAGAAGAGTTAATTTGGAGTGGAAAAACAAGTACAGTAATTTTACTTAAAAAACATGTTTAGGATTCCATGATATCAAGAACTTTTCTCTAAGTTATAGAGGAGGAATTTTCCATATACATCTGAATTTGGCAAAATGCAGTGAGAGGAAAGGGGGTGTTTTCTGACCCTAGGTCTTGGTGTATGGCATTGCTATCAATAAACAGTTTTAAGAGAGATTTCCATTGGCATATAGTTTTTTGGCAGATCTCATAAAATTATAAATATGTATGAATGATGATTTGTTGGGATAAAGGCCCAGAAAACCTCTTGGCAGTCCTTGAGAAGAACTGCCTTCGAATGTTGATCATTACAATTCCTCACTGTCCCAAAAGGAAAGGGACACTTAAAATTAAACAGTAGCAAAAGAAAGACACCACCCTAAAGGAAAATTTCATTTCTGAACCAGATTGGGGGTCTATTTAAAGATCTAGAAGGATACCTGAGATTTCTCAGCAGTGGTTGAGGGAAAATCACAGTAATCACAGATAGCAGCTCTCAAGAATTTACGAGTATTCAGCCTCAATTTGAATAATTAAACTCGTACTTTTTGGAGGCATTCCATCTCAACTTCTCTAAGTACTGGATAAGACTATATTGCATGTCCAAAGAGCTGATTCATATCAGTCTTTAAAATAAGACGTTACGCCTCTTGGACTAAAATAGCATTTTTTATCGAAAAATTGCAGAATAGACAATAGGTTTTACTTTTATGTGAAATTACGAAGTATGAAGATTAATATCTTTTATGGAATAACACTCATAGAGATATTGAGCTGTCCTCTGTGTTAGTCTATTAGTTTACCCCAGAAAAGAGATGATTTCACTGTTTTCAAGTGTTTAAAGATCTATCACTTGAGTTAGGAATTAGACATTTCCACTTGACCCTCAAGGGCAAAACTAGGAGCAGTGGCATGAAGTTATGAGGCACATGTAGGCTTGTCTGGTTGTTGTTTAGTCATCCAGCCATGTCTGCCTCTTCTTGACCCTGTGGACCATTGTACATCAGGCTCTCCTATCCTCCACTATCTCTTTTCAAATAATAAATAGTATTTTATTTTTTCCAATTACATGAAAAGATAACTTCCAACATTCATTTTTATAAGATTTTGAGTTTCAAACTTCTTCTACCTCCCTCCCTCCCATCTGCCCTTTCCAAGATAGCAAGCAAACTGATATAGGTTATATATGTGCAGTCATGTAAACATATCTCCATATTAGTCATGTTGTGAAAGAAGAAACAGAACAGAAAATTCACACACATAAAAAAAACAACAAGAAAAGTGCAAATAGTATGTTTGTTCTGTATTCAGACTCCGTAGTGCTTTCTCTGGATGTGGATAGCATTTTCCATCACACATTTTTTGGAATTGGCTTAGAACATTGTGTTGTTGAGAAGAGCCAAGCCAATCATAGCTTATCATCACAGAATATCACTGTTACTGTGTTCAGTGTTCACCTGGTTCATACCATTTCACTCAGCATCAGTTCAGGAAAGTCCAGGTTTTACCAAAATCTGCCTACTCATCATTTCTTATAGAATTCCATTACATTCATATACAACAACTTATTCAGCCATTCCCCAATTGATGGGCTTCCCTCAATTTCCAATTCTTTGCCACCACAGAGAGCTGCTCTAAATACTTTTTTGTACATTTGGGTCTTTTTTTCTCTTGTTTATGATCTCTTTGGGTTACAGAACTAGGAGAGGTATTGCTGGATGAAAGGGTATGAATGGTTTGACTGCCCTTTGAACATAGTTCCAAATTGCTCTCCAGAATGGTTGGAACAGTTCACAACTTTACCAACAATGCCTTAGTGTTCCAATTTTCCCACATCTTTTCCAAGATTTATAATTTCCCTTTTCTGTTATATTAGCCAATCTGATAGGTCTGAGTTTGTACCTTTGCATTTCTCTAATAAATGTTTGAAAACATGTTTTCATATGACTATACATAGTTTTAATTTCTCCGTTATCTCTTGAAGACTATCCAAATTCATGTTCATTGTTTCCATGATAGCATCTATCTGTCTCATCCTCTGCTATTTGCTTTTCCTTTTGCCTACAATTCTTTCCTAACATCAGAATCTTTTTCAATAAGTCCTGTCTTCTCATTATGTGACCAAAGTATTTGTTCTTTAAGTTCAATATTTGACATTCCAATATATAGCATGAATTAATTTCCTTACGTATTGACTGATTTGAGCTACTTGCTGTCCAAGGGACTCTCAAAAGTCTTCTTGGGTACCACAATTGAAAGGGAGAAAACAAACAAAGAAACAAAACAAAACTAAACTTCCTAACAATGAAAGCTTCTCCAAAACAGAACAGTTTCCCTCCAGCTTATCAGTCTCAGAGAGAAGCTGTGGTTGTACTTCCTCAGGAAACTCACCTGATATTATAACAGAGAACATGCTAACATTGTGAATGTTAAATGGCTGAATGAATGAAAACTTTTATTAAGTGCTTATTATGTACCATACATTGTGTCAAGCATTGGGAATGCTAATACCAAAAAGAGACAATTGCATCCCAATAAGAGTAGGCAACACTTATTAGGAAGACCTAATAAGGAAAATGAATTTTGCTCTGAGGACTCAAGTGAATAGAGGTGTTTCATTTTTTTTTGATTTTTTATTTTTAGTTTACAACACTCGGTTCTCCATAATTTTGAGTTCCAGATTTTCCTCCCCCCCGCTTCTCCCTCCCCAGGATGGCATGGAATCTGATATGTTTTCTACATATCACTTTGCGTTGGACTTATACAATAATCAAGTTGTAAAGTAGAATTATGAGCAATGGAATAAATCATGAGAAAGAAGAAACAGAACCAAAAAAAAAAAAACCCAAAAACAAAAACAAAAGAGAAAAAAAAACAAAGGAGAAAAAAGGCGAGCATAAAGGGTACCTCAATCTGCATTCCAACTCCATAGTTCTTTCTCTGGAAGTAGATAGCATTCTCCATCGTGAGTCCTTTGGAGTTGTCTTTGCATATTGTGTGGCTGAGAAGAGCAAAGTCTATCAGGGCTAGTCATCACAGAATCCATATATCTGTGGTTGTGTATAATGTTCTCCTGGTTCTGCTCTGCTCACTCAGCATTATACCATGTAGGCTTTTCTAGGTTATTATGAAGTCTGTGTCATCCCCATTTCTTATAGCACAATAGTATTCCATTAACTTCATATACCACACCTTGTTCAGCCATTCCCCAATTGATGGACATCCCCTTAATTTCAAATTCTTTGCTACTACAAAAGAGCTGCCATAAATATTTTTGTACATATGGGTCCTTTTCCCACTTGTGTGATCTCTTTGGGATACAACCCTAGAAGTGGTATTGCTGGGTCAAAGGGTATGAACATTTTTATAACCCTTTGGGCGTAGTTCCAAATTGCTCTCCAGAATGTCTGGATCAGTTCACAACTCCACCAGCAATGTAACAATGTCCCAATTTTCCCACATCCTCTCCAGCATTTATCAGTTTCCTTTTTTGTCATTTCGACCAATTTGCAGGAGATATGTGGTAAGAGTTGTTTTGATTTGCATTTCTCTAATCAGTAGTGATTTCAAGCATTTTTTCATATGCCTCTAGCTAGCTTTAGTTTCTTCCTCTGAAAACTGCCTCTTCATATCCTTTGACCATTGCTCAACTGGGGAATGACTTGTATTCCTATAAATTTGGCTGAGTTCCCTGTATATTTTAGAGATGAGGCCTTTATCAGACACTGGTTGTAAGGATTGTGAATAGAGGTGTTTCACTGCACAGTGTATTGACATACCCTTTCTAAAGCAATTGTGGTATCAATTTAGCTTCTATGAACAGTAGGAGGTAGAAAGGGAAAATATACCTGAAGCCTTAGGACAGATACAGATGACAAGATACAGATAGATGGCTGCATGGGAAATGAAGCATTGTTGAGTCTGAGATCAGCTAGATATAGTGGGCAAGTCAAAACTGCACATGCTCAGTTACCAATCACAAAAACTCAGCCCTATTATGTCCAAAATTGGAAGGGTTAATTTACCCAGGGCTGGGAGCAGGATTCCCAGAAGTCTATGCTGGATGGTGTATTTTTTTTCCTCGGGTCAAGAGGAGCAGGGCAGCAGCAGATCCAATAGAAAAGTGGTCTGGGGAGCTGGTAGGATGGTTTATAAAACATTGTCTGGATATAGTAAGATAAGTGAATTGTGGGATAATATTCCTGGAGGGGCTTGAAATGTGTTTACCTCAGTATTTTCTTTTGAAAGCAAATTCTGAAATCATAGGGCAATTGGAGGAGTTGGGAGTGCAGGGAGAGACAGGGAGAAGCACAGGAAATAGGGATTATATTCTTATTAGAGGCATAGAGAGAAGTCAGCCTTTTAAACTATGGAGGTAGAGTTTGTGTTTTTATTGACTTTCAGAGCTGGCATTTGCATAAATTTCTTTTCTGGACATATGCAGAGTTATGCTGTGTAGCTATGAGATCCAAAATAGATTTTATCATAATGGCTGGGCATTTGATAAATTCTCCTTTATAAAATGGAAATGTGCTTTGATTTGAATACTTAGCTGCTAAGCCTTTCACAAGGTGAAGTGCTTTAGAGAAGTGTATTTCAAGGAAGTTTCCCTCCCAATAAGTGGCTTGGAAAATATACTCTATATTTCTCTTTTACAGTCAGGCAACTCCAAATTGTACTTTCTGAAATTATTGGCCATAGGCAATATATGCTGTCAGGGATAAGGCGGGACAAGGAAGGTGTGCTCTCTCTTTTTATCTCTCCCTCTGTGTGTGTATGTGTTTAGAAATAGAGGCAGACATACACACACACACACACACACACACACACACACAGAGGGGAGGGAGGGGGAGGAAGAGAGAGCGACAGAGACAGAGAGAGAGCAACTGAGACAGAAAAAGAGAGACAGACAGAAAACCAGAGACAGAGGGACAGAGACAGAGAGAGAAAACACAAAGAGAGGCAGAGAGACACACGGAGGGAGGGGAGAAAGAGACAGAGGGTGGGAAGGAGAGGAAAAATAGACATGGAGTGACTGAGACAGATTGAGATAAAGAAATAGAGACAAAAACAGACAGCAAGACAAGAAATACTGACAGAGACACAGAGAGGGACAGAGAGACAGATGCAGAGTTGGACATATATTGACAGAGAGAGATCTAAACACATACTGGTTAGACAGAATAAGACAGAAAGGGATGCAGAGACAGAAAGAGATATATGAAGAGATAGAGATGCATCTAAGGAGAGAGTGAGAGACAGGGAGACAGAGATGAGATAGCATAAGCTGAATCCAATTATGTTGGAGTTTACTGAACATTTCACTCTATATGCTGCACTGAGTGGCTCTATTTATATTACATTTTCTCTCCAGGAATTCAAACCGCAGCCAAAATGACTGAGGAGCAAATTTTAGAGCAAGTTATGAGTGAGATAATATGAATAACATTTTTCTCAAAGCATGCTAATATTTCAATTCATAACAGACTAGAGAATTCAAACACCATAAGAGAAAAATAGCTTTGTTTATTCAAATTAAGCTTTTCCTCCTGAAATCTGATAATGGGATTTTGGGGATGTTTCTAAATACACAATTTTTACTTGCCCCTTCCACCTCAAGCCCATCTATGCAATTGGTTCCCACCTATTAGCATTACTTGAGAGAATCTCAGGTGTCTATCAAGAATAACAAATCACTCCTGGTCTGTGCACCTGGCCCCCAGAACAAGCTCTATAGCCCCCACCCTTTCATGGACATCCTGGAAATTGCCTCAGGTAATTTGAATAACCTAGACCAGACTCCCTGGGAGAGGAATGGACAACTGAAAACAAAAAGCGTGGAATCCATCCTCCAAGCCCTTGGATACAATACGAAATGACGAGGTAAATAGAAGACACTTCATACAAGGGGAGAAAGTACACATATCAGGGAGCTCCCTCAGGATAGAGTCCATTTTTGCCTTTCTTTGTATCCCTAGGGCTTAGCACAGTGCCTAGCACACAGTAGATACTTAATAAATGTTTGTTGACCTGACTTTATTTGACAATAGTGAGCCACTGTGGCACCACATGGAATCGAAGAGAGTAGCTCTTCAGGAGGTATAAGGAGATAATCTTTCTTGCGTCACTGAGAAACCTTTTGTGTGGGTGAATCCAGGCGTTCCTGAGACAGATATGCAAAACA
This sequence comes from Trichosurus vulpecula, assembly GCF_011100635.1. NCBI lineage: Eukaryota > Metazoa > Chordata > Mammalia > Diprotodontia > Phalangeridae > Trichosurus > Trichosurus vulpecula. Next base: position 28,681,396 of record NC_050580.1, on the reverse strand, counting down.
AGTCTGAGAATAAAAAAGTACCCTGGTCTGGGAGTGTAGCATCTGGAATGTTCTTCCCATGAGGTCTAGCTGTGAGAGACCAGATCCCCTAAGGAAAAGAATGAGCACCATCTGGTAGAGGTTGAAAAGAAAAATCCAACCATAGATATGCAGGATATAGTGAAAAATCTGCAACGAAGAAAGAGCTGAGAAAGACTACAGGAATTAGAACCTCAGAGTGTCATGAGAAACAGTAATAAAAGATTACCCCTACAGGGATTATGCTTATCTGTCCCAGTAGCCCCAGGATTCACCCACACAAAACATTTCTCAGTAGGCAAAATGCAACTGATTAAAATTAGTAGCACTGCCCATATTAGGACCATTAACAGAGGCATTAACTTGGATGAGCAACACCCAAGGGGGCCTTGGGTGACTGGTTAGGGAAGTAACTGTGTCTAAGAAAGGCCACTCAGTGATAGGTGTCACCAATTTCTTTAGGCTCAACGTCAAGTTCTTTTTCTAGCAAGTTACCAGTAAAACATCCTTTGCTGAGTTATATTAGTTTGTGTGTTTGTAAGAAGATCTAATCACCTGCTGTCACATATGGCAGATCCTTACATTCCCAGCTGATATGACTGGAGAAAATGAGTCAGAGACATGAATCTACCACTGTGGCCCAGGAACTTTGGGTCAAGAAGTAGCCTCACATGGTGGTAATATGTAAGTGTATAGAGGCATGTGTGTGTAGTGATAATCATTTAATATTAATTTAGTAACTTCAATAAGGGCCAGAGCATGAACTGATAATCAACTAGGAGAAAAGCCTGGACCTAAGCTTCTTTGTTCTCTGAGTAAACTCAGAGAATGCCCCTTCCTATGTCAACAAGGCCAGATCAGGCTGACTTAAGAGCAGTCTTTCCTCTGTCTGTGGCCATTAAGGATGAGACCCTTAACACGAGAAACTATTTTGAATAATGTGACTCTTTCTTATCTTAATATTTGATGGACATATACTATGTTATTGCAAGTTAATGGTAAATTAAACACAGAGATCCTGGGTTGTAATTTCAATTGACACTTCGTCAACTCATTTATCTTATTGTATTTACAACCTATTCAATTAAGAAAAGTCATTTTCTTGTGTCATGGTTAATCACACATGGGGATCATAAAATTGAAGTAAGGCAGGCATGCTGAGTTGGGACTAAAAATGTATTTAAACCTTCTCATTCCTTTGTTCAGGCAGTTGGAACTTAAGCTCTGGCTCCTTGTATGTACAAGTAAGCTAGCTCTGCTAGCTTTACGGGAATAAACATCATGAATTTACATATCACCTAATCTGTTTGCCTCCTTTAACCAAACTTGCAGGTGGACAGTACGTATATATATATATATATGTATTTTTGTTATTGTTGAATTGTTTCAGGCATGTCCATCTTTTATGATGTCTTTTTGTTTTCTGAAAATGTACCAGAGTGGCTTGCCATTCCTTTTCCAGTTCATTTTGCAAATGAAGAAATTGATGCAAACAAGGTTAAGTGACTTGTCCAGGGTCATACAGTTAGCATCTGAGGCCAGACTTGAACTTGGGAAGATAAGTCTTCGTGATTCCACATCCTGTGCTGTATGTACTATGCCAACTAATTGTTCCATACATATGTGTATATATTTGCATGTATATGTGTTTTGTATGTGTTTTATATAGCACACATCCATATATATATGCAGGTATATGCATATATGTATGTGTATGTATGCTTATTTCTCTTTTGCAGTCAGTCAACCTCAAATGCACTTTCTGAAATAATTGTTGAGTACACACACACACACACACACACACAGTCACACAACATCCATGCAAATTCCAACTGAAGACCTCAAGAGAAGGGAGCTATGTTACAATTGGGGGCATCCTATTCCAATCTGAGACATTTCTAAGTATTGATTTTTTTTCCTTTATATCAAGCATCAATAGACCACTTTTCAACTTCCAGGCATTATTCTCTCTTCTATGAGATGGCTGTTCAGATATTTGAAAGCGGTTGTCATGTTTTACTGAATCTCTTCTCCTAGCTATACAACTATATTTCCTTCAGTTGACCTTGATATAGCACAATTTTGAATTTCTTCATCAACCTGGTTGCTTTTCTCTAGAGAACAGCAAATGAGATAATAGCTTTCTAAAAATACAATACCAAGAAATCCGATACTTCAGATGCTGACATGGGAAGAATACGATTAGCTCCTGCCTTTTTCTGATCATTATGCTTCTACGAATCCAGCCTAAGATTCCATTGACTTTGTTGACTCCACGCCACACACCTTTGACTTGTTAACTTGCTCTAATGTAAGGTTTATAGTAGAGGGTACTGTGAACTAAGGCTCTGTTGTAAAGCTAATCATATTGTCATCACTGATATTGAATTGCAGTGTGGTATCACTGAGCTAAGAAAAGAGTGGTCCCACCTAGGTCACATATTGAAGGAGTAACTTCCTATTATCAATAAGGCAGAAGAACCCACTTGATTTCACAACTTGGGCTTATAATAGGACATGTTGATGGAATGGAGATATCATATTTAAAGGAGGATACCCTTAAACATGATTCAAAACTCAGTGTGTCCCTTTAAAAGGAACACCACTTTCATTGGTCTTCAGAGATGATAAAACAGCTATTTCTTTCACTTTAGGAGACATTCTGACCTCCCTCCTAGTCCAGTATTTGTGCTTTGGAGTTATGCATAATAATAGCTGGAAAGGTATTTAGGGTGAGCATTGATATGGTCAAGATAGCGATAATCTTTGGAATCTATTTCTGAGCCAAAAAAAGTAGGCCAAGACCAATCCCCTCTGGTAGGGTATCTCTACAAGCTGTGTTTGCAATGATAAGTTTCTGATGAAGATCTGCAGCTCTATCTATGCAACTACTTTACCACTTTCAAAGCAAAATTGTCAGGCAACCTTGGCGGTTTTGTGTGTGTGTGTGTGTGTGTGTGTGTGTGTGTGTGTGTGTGTGTGTATGTATGTTCTACTCAATAAACATGTTGTCAGGGATGGGAGGGTATAGGATCCTGAGCACAAGCTGAAAGATCTGGGAGTAAATCCTAGCTCTGTCATTGGGTTATCTTGGCCACATCACTTTATCTCTTGGAGCCTCAGTTTCCTCGATATAAACCTAGGTGCATGCACTGCTGGGACTCTAAAGTACTTAATAACTGTGAATCTTAGGATTCCATTGCATAGCTTTTCTCAGAACTAACTGAATTTTTTTTTTTTTTGCATTCGGCTTATTGAATTGACAGTTGTTTTGGCATCTCCTGCATGCAGGTGTCTGGTGCATGACTGATTGAAGGTAGGGAGGTGATGAGGACAGGGCTTATGCAAATTTTTCTGGCCTGAGAAATGTGGGCACCCAGATGATTTTCTAAAATGCTTTTCAAGGCTGTCATCAGATATTCAGACTCATCAATCAATTTTGAGTGAGAAGGACATCATCTTCTCACCTCTACTGGGCTCTGTCAAGTGTGTGGGATTGGGATCCTGCCAATCAAAATGCAACATTCAGGGGCAGTATCATTTCTTTATCTTGACTGCCAAGAAATAGCATGAGGCCATTGCTAAACTCTGATCCTTAACTGTATTCTGATGTGAATGAATGATTCAGAGCAGTTCAATACCAAGGCACTTTTGGTATGCTCTGCACACCTGTGTGTGTGTGTGTGTGTGTGTGTGTGTGTGTGTGTGTGAGAGAGAGAGAGAGAGAGAGAGAGAGAGGAGAGATATGAATAGAACAAGAAAGAGAGAAAGAGTGAAAGACAGAAAAAGTGAGAGATACACAGAGAGACAGAGAAAGATAGAGAAAAAACAGGAGAGAGAAAAGGAAAGAGATTTGATGATGAAGGCAATGATGAATCTTATGCAAATGCAAAGTGAAGTTGGGTTCAAGTCTGTGCCATATGAGGATTAATTGAAGAAACAAGGAATGTAAAAACTGAAAAAGAGAAACATGTTGATATAATGGAGAGAGAGGGAATTTTAGTGTATCTAGTGAAGAACTGCATTGGGGAATAGAAACTTAGTGACCTAAGAAAGCACAACTATGTAAAGCAGACAGAAATTACAGTGTCAAACATTAGAGCACATAAGAGAAAGTGTTTGTAACCAAGAAAGATAAAAGAAAGCAGATCAGGCTGCCTCCACAGGTACTAGGATCACTCTCACTGGGGTCTTCAAGTTAAGGCTTGGTGGCCAAGTGTTGGTTATGATATACCAAGTGTGCTCACTCAGGTTTGATTTGAATGACATGGCCTCTGCCCTCCAGTGCTAAGAATGAGATTCTTTGTATATATTTGAGTTTTACATTTTTGATTAAATCCTAAGAGGAAAGCTTTTAATATGTGCACTAGGCAACAGTTCCTCCCTCAATGCATCCATCCATCCATCCTTCTTTCCTTCCTTCCTTCCTTCCTTTCTTCCTTCCTTCCTTCCTTCCTTCCTTCCTTCCATTCTTTCTTTTTCCTTTTTACTACAACTTCCTGTACTCTTCTCAACTGCCATGGCTCCACCTACAGACTATCTTCACACACCACTGGAAGCTTAGATTTTACCAGTGGCTCCCTCAGTTCTGATAGGTGAGCCATTTGCTTTATCTTGAAGAAAACCAGGCCTCCTCATTAGTTCTTATATTTTCCTATAAAAAAGCCTTGAGAAGTATTAAGTAGGTACCCCTTCCCATTTTACCCATCATCCTTGTCACCTCTTTCCAGCTTATATTAAGTGTTGTCTTCTGAGGGCTGGGTCTGTCTTGCTTACTTATATTTGTGTCCTCAGTACATAGCCCAATGCCTAGTACGTAATAGGTACTTAAACAATCTCCATCTATCCATTTAATCTCACCTATGTTTATTTTATCTAGCCATTTTTATTCCTTCCTATCTTCCTTTCTTTTCTTTCTTACAAGAGAATATTTTCTATTCAAATGACCATGAATTTTAAAGAGCACTTTATACATATAAATATTTTCTTTCATATAAATTTATTAAAATATTTTAAAATTAAATTTATAAAAGTATTTTATAAACATGAATATTTCATATCTCAGTTAACTGCACTAACGCATTGATGTTACACTAAGTAAAACAAGTTTTCCAAGCTTAAATATTACCTCATAATATCTGACTGAACTTTTGTTTACATGAGTCTGGGATAATGAATAGGAGAAGAGAAAAGAATGAGAGACATGATTATCAATAGAAGACAATTTATCCCTCCAGCTACTAAATTGTATAGTAAGCATTTGATGAACCTCAAATAACTCTTACTACAGACAGAAAAAAAATTAAGGGCACCTTCAATAATGATGACCCTCTTCTGTTAATTAACCCTTTGTACTGATACAATAGGCAGTATTGATGTAGGGATGCTGCTATGGCTGCTGGGTGAGTTTATTCTAAGTTTCTAAGTTGTATAATAGGCATCTAGGTGGCATATTGGATGAGGAGGAGAGGAAACAACCATCTATTAAGTGTCTGCTGTGGTCCAGAGACTGTGCTGAGTGCTTTACAAATACTTCATTTGGTCTTCAAAACTACCCTGGGAGGTAGATGGCATTATTATGACCATTTTATGGTAGTTAAAACTGAGGACAGGGCCTGTCTTGTTTATCTAGATTTGCATACCTGCCTTGAATAGAGTAATGAGCTTGGAGCCAGGAAGATCTGTGTTGGAATCTTATCACAGAAGCTTAATTGCTATGCAATCCTGTACAAGTGACTTTACCTCTTTCAGACTCAGTTTCCTTATATACAAAGTAAATACTAGCACCGTAATTGTGAGGATCATATATGTGTGTATATATATGTGTGTGTATGCATGTATACAAACAGAGACACATATATGTACACGTACACACAAAACACATATGTGTTGTATGCATACGTGTGCATGTATATACATACATGCACACATATGCATACACACATCAATCCATACACATATATGTGTATATATGTATGTGTGTATATATTAATATATATACATATATGAATATATATGTATATGTATATATATATGCATATAATTATTTCAAATCCAGCCTTAGATACTTGCTTGCTACGTTACCCTGGACAAGTCACTTAACCTCAGTTTGCCTTAAAGATCCTCTAGTCCAGGCAGCACATATTACAGATAAATCTAGGGTCAATGAACTTTCCAAGGTCACCCAGCTATTCAGTGACAAAGCTAGCATTTGAATGAAATGGCTCCTGACTCTAAATCCAACAATAAATAAAGACTATATAATTATTTTACAAAAGAGCCATTCATCAATAGGAAAGTGGTCAAAAGATATGAATAAATGGTTGACAGAAGAATTGCAAAGTATTAACAATTATACGAACACATGATTCCAATCACTAATAAAAATGGAAATCAAAATCACCATAAGGATTTTCTTCACACCCAATAAACTGGCAAAAAGACACAAGATAGGAATAGTCAATATTGGAAGATTTGTGAGCAGATAGTGACACTAGTGCATGGTGGGTGGATCTGTGAATGAGGACAAACTTTTCAGAAAACTACTATGTAAATAAAGTGACTAAAATGTCCATATCCTTTGAACCAGAGATTCCATTACCAGAGTTATCCTCCTAGAAGTAACTGAAAAGAAGAAAGTCCTCATTTAAACAAAAAAAAAGTATTTGTAGCATTTTGGGGGGTGATAGCAAAGGACTGGAAACAATGCACTCATCAGTCCATTGGATTAGTCAATTGGATTCAGTGGAAAATGGCTAAAGTAATTGTGATACATGAATATAATGGACTATTTCTGTGTTGAAAGAAATTATGTGTGTGATGAATATAGAGAAACATGGAAAGATCTACATGAACTGTTGTAAATCGAAGCAAGCAGAGCCAAGAAAACAATATATACAATGACTGAAAATAAATAGAATGATCACACATGCACACATGAGAAACGCATACACATATCAAAGTGAATGTTGTAAAACGACAAAGAACAAGTGTGGCTTGAAAGAAGAGTTATGAGAAGCAACTCTCACCCCACCTCTCTCCAGGGGTGGGATGATTGCATGTGCTCTACACTGCATATATATTCAGACTTTCTTTGATGTATTAGTCATGCTGATTTTTCCCTCTTTTTGTCTTCAAAAACATTATTTATTATATGGGATGGCTCTCTGGGAAAGGGAGGAGAAGGGCTACAGGGGAAAATTATGGTGGTATAAAAATCCATCAAAATAAAGTTCTTTAAAAATAATTATCCAAATGTGAAGTTGTCTTATGCCTTCAAGTAAAGAGACTTGTCTATTTTACAGATGAGCAAATGCCAATTTTTATTAGATCCAGGCATCATGTTATCATATTAGCCACCTTCATTTCATTTCATTATTTTCCTATTATTAATATTAATGTTCTCCCCTCTCTCCTTTCCCCTCCCTTCCCTTCCCCTCCTCCCTTTCCTTTCTCTCCTTTCCTCCCCTCCCCTCCCCTCCGCTCCTCTCTCCTCCTCTCCTCTCCTCTCCTCTCCTCTCCTCTCTCCTCCTCTCCTCTCCTCTCCTCTCCTCTTCCCTCCTCTCCTCCTTTCCTTTATCTTTGGTTCTTTTCCAGCTCTACATTTATGTTTCCATGATCATTCACACACACACAGAAACAACCATCCATGTGTACATAAATAGCAATAGGTGGCACAGTAGGTAAAGAGCTGGGTATAAGGAAAATGACTTTTGGGGGCATGTGTATCCCCAGCATGTCATAAATGTGGAAAATATTAAGTATTTAATAAATCCTAGTTGATTGATTAAAATTCTGCCTCAGACACTTACTAACTATGTAACCTTGTGCTATTAATGGATCCTTCCTGTGCCTCACTTTCAAATAAAATCAACAGATTTTTTATACCTACTATGTGCCAGATCCTATGCATTAGCACTGGGGATATAGGGTAAAGGGTGTGAGGAACAGCTCCTGCTTTCACGGAGCAGTAAAATAGAGGAGTTACCATAGAAAGAAACTATATACATACAAAATATATACAAGATAAAAGGTATATAACAGCAGCTAATGAACAGGAAGGCAGTAGCATTAACAAAAGGCTCCTTACAGAGGTGAAATTTTAGCCAAAGCAATCTGAAGAAACCAGGGAAGCTAAAAGGTGGAGATGAGGAGAGAGAGCATTCTAGGCATGGGGGTGGGGGGCAGCCAGTGAAAATCCCGAGAGTCAGGAGATGGAGGGTCTTGTTTAAGAAAGAAACATTGCCACTGGATCACAGAATACATGGGAGATATAAGATGTAAGGGGGTGAGGCCAGGGTTATGAAGAGCCTTGAAAGCAAAACAGAGGATTTTATATTGATCCTAGGAGTGACAGGGAGCAATTAATGTTTATTGGATGAGGAATAAGGTTACATGGTCTGACCTGCGCTTTAGGAATTTCACTTTGACAGCTGAAAGGTGGATGAACTGGAGGGTAAAGAGACCAAAGGCAGCGAGCCAAATCAGAAGGCAATTTTAATAGTCTATGCGTGAGGTGATGAAGCCCTGTTCCATACAGGAGAGGAGGAGTCCCATAAGACATGTCCCAAAGGCCAAATCAAGAATACAACAGTATTTCTTGAATTGAACTGAATCAAAAACAATTTAACATGTTTTGTTGTATTAAAGATATTGTCAACTTTTACACATGTATTTATACATATATATGTATATATATATATATATATATATATATATATATATATATATGTATATACATATATATCCACACACATATTCATACTGGACTGTATATACTGTGGCATGTGAATTTCTCAGGGCAAACACTTATATTTACATAGATTAGGATTGTGGCAGCAAGGGACATACTAATATGCTTCTGCTGACACTGTTTTACTCATAACACTTGAAATGGTTTGAACTGGTTTCCCTCATTTTAGTTAATTGAATGCTGGATTTTGGACCATTCACATGCATGTTTCTGATTTTGTGTTATACTATTAACTCTTTTTCTTAAAAAAGCTCACTGATTAATAGAAAGAAACATCCAAAATTTTACAAGCAAAATTTAAAGACTAAGACACAATACTAGATGTTGGTCTTATAAAGTCAAACATTTCAACGATCATTCAAGCCCATGGTCAAACAGGATCAATATTAGTAGAAGGCAGAGAAAACATGGTCAATAACAGCAACAAAAAGTTGAGAACTCAAAAGTTATTGCTGCCAAACTCCCTGATTCTTTCTCAAAAAAAAAAGGAAAGATCATCAGAAGGAAATCATGGCCAGTAGAATTTTTGATTACTGAATAGTGTTGTGTTAGCTTGAAGAAAATGGAAGAACAGTGAAAAGATCAGATAAAACAGCAACAAAAACAACAACAACAACAAAAAAAAACTACCAACTTTTATTTTAAAGAAAAAAAACTTTTTTTTGTGAGCAAGAAAATTCAAAGACTACTATACTGAAGACTTGGGGAGAAAAGGTAATGTTTCTCACATTTTCATTCAAGGCTATGCCAAAAGTGTTGATAAAAGTAAAGTCAAATATGCAAGGTCTAAGCATCTTCAACATACCAAATTAAAAAAATAGTTTGTGGAATCTTTTAACCTCCTGTTGGCCTGGCATTTTTGTGCTCATTGAGGGAACGATGAACTTTTTTGTGATTATTAATATGGTGAGAATAAAAACCATTATAAAAATAATGAAATTTCCAAATGTAATCCTGCAAATGACCTGGTACTTTGCCACATGCTAGGAATATTAAGAAATTTATCTTGAAGTTGGAGATAAACATGCTGGGAACCTTCTGGATTTGAAGCCCGCTGTATACAAATCAGTCACAATCAAAGTTGGAGGGAAAATATTTTTAAAAGGTATACTTCATCCAATATGATTAAAATGTGGTTTTATTATGAAGAATTAAATATGTCAAAATCTTGTGAATTTAATCACTCGTGTAAAACAAGGGATTGTAGCACATAGAGGAAAAATAATTGAGATGTTAAAAAGTTTTATTTATGTGTAAAATTGCAAAGTTTAATGCACAAATTAATTTAATTTGTCCTGATTAATTTGGAAAACATTGCACCCCAATTCAACCATCTAAGAAGAATAAGGATATTTTTATGATTTCTAAATTTCATAAAATCTTTTTTATTATATGATAATTCAGGCTCATAAAATATCCTTTCATTTTGTATCCAAAACCTGTTTCATCAAGAAACATTTACTAAGTTCCTACTGTATAATACATGCTGTGCTAGATGCTAAGTGAAATAGAAGGTATGGATAAGTCATATTCTTTTCCTTCATAGGATTTACAGTCTAACAGGGAGATGTGGCACATACACATGTAATTTAAATAGACAGAATACATTATAGTTTAGTAGAATGATGATGGGGGCATAGGAGGGATCATGGTTCAATAGGGAAGGTGTTTGGGAAATGGTAACATTTAAATTGAGTTTTAAAGAAATGGTAAGCTCTTAATAGATACATGCCAGGCAGAGAGAGCTTGCGAACAAAAAGTATTAGCAAAACACAGAGATTCATGTTTACTCAGAGGAATGCCTCATTGATCTTTATTCTTTCTCTGTCTAAAAGCAATTTTTTATTGCCTGATAAAATATTCTTGTCTCTGAAACCCTCGAAAAAAAATTCACTTATTCTGCCTTTCCTTACACCTATCATTTTATCTCTCTCCTCTGTTTTATTGGTAAACTCCTTGATAAGACCATCTACAGTCATTATCCATGCATCTTTTCATCTCACTTTCTTTTTATTCTCTACAGTCTGCCTTCTGATAGCATCATTCAGTTGAAATTGCTCTCTTCAAAGTTGACAAAAATTCATAATCACCAAATTTAATGTATTTTTTTCTCAATGATCATCCTTCTAGAATCCTCTGTAGCCACTCCCCTGTCAAACACCCTCTTTTCTTGGACGTACTCTTTCTCTAGGTTTTCATGACGTGGATCTCCTCCTATCTTTCTGATTGCTCCTTTTCAGTCTCTGGTGGATCTTCATAGAAGTCATGCCTGCTTACCTTGAGTACCTCAAAGGGTTCTGTTCTGGCCTCTCTTCCCTCTATATACTCTTTTGTTTAATGATCTCATAGACCCTCACGTATTTATATATCATTTATGAAAATCTTTCTCAGATCTATTTATTCATCTCTAATCTCCAAAATTCCAGTCATACATCTCCAACTCTCTATTAGCTATTTCAACCTAGATTTACTATAGATACATTAAACTCAACCAATTTAAAGGTAAAGTAATCCAATTGGCCTGGATGTTTGAGTTCATGGAAGGATGTTTTAGGAAATAAGGCAGCAAAGGTATGGTGATAGATGACTAAATAGGGACTTAACATCATTTGTTTTCAATTATAAATATAACCCAAATTGTAATTTTTTGCTTCAGTTCAGCTCTTAAACTAGATAGGTAAGCTAAGCATGTACCCATGACAACTGAGAGAGAGACAGAGGGAAAGAGATGAAGGGAGGTGGAGAGAGGCAGACAGAGGGAGAGAGAGAGACAGAGAGAGAGAGAGAGAGAGAGACAGAGAGAGAGAGAGAGAGACAGAGAGAGACAGAGACAGACACAGAAAGAGACAGAGAAGGGACAGAGATAGAGAGAGAGAGAGATATAGAGACAGAGAGAGATGGGCTCAAAATTAAGTCAAAGGCATATCAGTCCATATTGGTCCATTTTCCTTTCCTTATTATGTATTTCACTCCTTTATGGCAAACACTCAGATATAATCATAATAATTTGAGAAATCATCTGATATTATTCTGATTTCTAAGACCCTTATTAAAATATGTACAACAATAAAGATTAAAGAAAACAAAGATCTCCCCAAAGAAAGCAATGCAAATTTTCCAGATTGCTCAATGATAATATGGGTATGCAACAGTCTGGGAAGCATACCTGGGGTAAAAAACAATATTGATTGATTAATGTGGCTGGAAATAGGAGATAGCAGGGAAGGGATAAATTCACCAGGGCCTATTAGAAAAGATCAGTGAATCATATGATTTTGGACTAGTCATATCCATTATTCAAAGGATTAGTGAGCCAGACAAGGGCTTCTTAATGTTAAAGTAGCTGATGTAAAGTGTAGTGTTTCCCAGCTAGATGGAGGACCTTAATACTACAACTGTTCATGATTATATTCAATGTAATGTAGAGGTGCCTTGTCCTCTCCTTGGGCCTGAAAGGTTCCTATACTTCCCTACTCTTGGAATCACCCTTTTGCTCCTATATATAGTTGGGTAACAAAACACTTCTCATCAGCCCTGTTGTCAATAAGAGATTTCACTTGTAAATATAATTTGAATAGTCTATGTTCATACTTTGTACAATATTGTCAGTTATCCTTGACAGCCTATCAGTCTGCTTTTAATCCCAGGTATGCCTCCTAGACTTGGGGGTGCCCACGTTGTCATGCAGCAATCCTAAGATATTTTTCCTTTCCATAATCCATTATTTTTACTTCTTATTGCAATTACTGCATGATAATTGCTTTGTTTATAAAATGTAATTAATAGATAATTGTTGAATTAATGTGCATTTGCTTCCTTGTCACAGCCATATCCATGCTTGATCCTTTATTCCCAAGCCAAGCCTCTAGGAGTACAACCCATCATTTGTTTTTAAACTGCAGGAGTTCATAGGAACACTGATCTAGGACTAGAAGTGGATTCTGAGGACAACTAGCCCAAATTCCTTCTTTTACAAATTAGGATAACAAGTCCTGATGAAATTAAATGACTTCCCAAGGGTGTCACAAAGTGTCCATCTTGGGATCGTAGATCTAGAATTTGAAAGGAAATCACATGCTTTCTTGTCCAACCCCTACATTTACAAACGAGGAAATAAAGGCCTGGGTAGATTAAGTGATGTGCTCTAAGGCACATAGGTGGTAAGTACCTCTGACTCCAGAGCCAGGGAGCTTTTCTTTGTGTCAGATTTGCCCCTCTTAATGCTTCTGCTTTTCTTATTCTATTGTTGTAGAATGAAGAAAGAAATCAAGGAGCTTTCAATTCAGGATACTGTTCTACTCTTACTAGCCATGCGCATTGGGAAATCAATGAATTATCTTAAAATGAATACTTTTCTTTCTTTCAGACTTTCTCTGAAAATTCAGCACACCGATGAACTACAAGCATATACTTAAATAGAACTATAAACACATACACGCAAAAATCTATATATACATAGATCTGGATATATAATATATGCATAAATATATAACCTATAGGGGTTGTGTGTTGGTGTGTGTGTGTGTGTGTGTGTGTGTGTGTGTGTGTGTGTGTGTATAAATTTACTTCTGAGCTGTAAGGAAAGCAAGAGATTTTTTTTGGAGAAAAATTATCCCTTTGGGAAAGGAAAAATAAACTAACCCAGTTCATGAATTTTCTAAATATTCTCTATCATTAAGATTTTTTTAATTTTATGGTAACAATGTCACCCATAAAAGATCATCATTGAAAATTCATAATGAGTTTTATTCTATACAAGATATGTAGAATTTTCTGTAAAGAATATGTGTCCTGGGTATGTATGTATATGTTTGTATATGATCATTTCAAACTATAACTGTTCATGAATTATCTTTCCTTTAGTACAAAGTTACTCAAATGCATGATGATAGTAATGATGGTGTTCAATGAAAACAACTGATATTTTACAGGATTTCATAGTTTCCAATATTTTCTAGCTATGTTATTTCAGGTGACACTCACAAAAACCCTGTGAGACTGATAGATGTAGACAATGGACCTGTGCTGCATTGGTACAGGAAACTCCCAAGAAAGAAAATTCCATTTACTGATACAGGTCAGCAGCTTTCCTAAAACTTAAAATCTTATGACAGCTAGGTGGTACGATGGCTAGAGAGCTGAGCCTTGAGTCAGGAAGACTCATCTTCCTGAGGTCAAATCTGGCCTCAGATACTTCCTAGCTGTGTGACCCCGGGCAAGTCACTTAACCCTGTTTGCCTTAGTTTGTTCATTTGTAAAATGAGCAGGAGAAGGAAATGTCAGACTACTCTGGCATCTTTACCAAGAAAACCCCTAACTGGGTTATAAACAGTTGTACAAAAATGAAAAGACTGAACAACAAAGTCCTATAGAGCTGCCTATAACACTGAGAGGTCGATTTTCCCAGGGCCACATGGCCAGTATGTGTAAAAGTTGGGGCTTGGACCCACTTCTTCCTGGATTCTTAATTAGCTTCCTACCCATGACTCCTCAATGTCTCTCCTTTACTAAAGTAGATACTATATTTGATCTCTCATATAGATGAGGAAATTAAATGTGGGAATGGTTGAAATGCCTCAGGTCAGGGAGCTAGTAATCATTAGAGGTAGGATGCCACCCAAGTTCTTCCTGATCCAGGTCAAGTGATTTGGAAAATTTAAAGCACTATTGTAGTGCCAGTTATAATTGTGATTGGAATTCTTGACAGAGACAGTGTGTCATAATTGACAGAGAATAATTCTGCCTTAGAAATAGAGTGCTTGAGTGACCCTGGGCAAGTCACTTTTCCTCTCAATGTCTCAGGCTGCCTTCTAGACTACAGGGCAGCTACGTATTTGCTCTTAAAAAAGCACATCCCCAGGACTTCCATATAACCATTAAATCTTAGGCCCCAAAGCACCATTTTAGGTGTAGAGATCTTTTCTATATCTCAAACACTTCCATACTATTTTAGGCAGCTAGTTCTAATAAGCTGGCTTTTATATTTATAGCCTATCAGTTTTTCAATTCTGTGTATAATCCTTATTTTACAGGGGTGGGGGACCATCCAGGAGCTGACTGTGTGTTTTTACACACACACACACACACACACACACACACACACACACATCCTTGCAGGCTACAAGTGTTAGCAATCACATCCAACCAATTTGTCTAAGAAATTTTGGTTGGAATCAGGAAAGCATACTCTTTAGAAATGAACTTGTGCTCATCCTCCCCCACGTCTATGTCAGAGGCATCAAAAAAATGAGAAGATAGTCCTAAAGGATTAATCTTTTAGGCAAGTAACTGACACACTGCCTTTGTTTTAAAATAGCATCATAAATCCTTTATTAGCATAATTATTGAAGATTTACACCCCATTAGTTACTAAAATCTGACAAATTCTCCACACTTCAACTGCCATCAGCCTTTCTCTGAGTGCTTTATGATACAACTAGATTAAGGAGCCCAGTCCTGAATTCTAGTCTTAAAATAATAACATAGTGAAACATGCTTTATATTTAAGTCCCTGGAGCAATTAAGCAGGAAAAAATATTAAAGCACATTTTAGTTTTGAAAAAGGTAAACAACTCATTTTCCCATCTCATTCATAGCTTCTACTTAAAAAAGAAAAAAGGAAACCAAAAGTCAGGATAGCCTTTTTTATCTTTAGCATGTCAGTGAGTTAATTATTTTCTAGATAGACATCTAGAAGAAATGGGAAGTTGGGTTATGTATCGCTGCTTGTGTACTATGGGCTCTGACAACTGATACTTGAGGGAGAACATATATCCTAATAGCTTGTCCCTTATTATAATAATGGAAGATATGAACCACTTTACCTGCTCTGCTCCTCCAAGGACTGCCAAGGTGAACCAAAAATTAGCTTCAGGAAATTTCTGGAAAATCTTTCTTTGGATGTTTGATCTTTGGCAGGGTTGCGGGGAGTGGGGAACTGTGAAAGTCACATAAAAAAGAACTCCACTTTGGCAAAAATGAAGGAACTGAGAATCATGCTGTTAGTAGTGCTGAGTCATAGCCAAGAATATGTTTCAAACTAGGAAAAGGTGGGAAGGGAGCAATGAGTCTGGCCAGGGGCCAATGGATGGAGGTCAGGGCCCACCACTCACCTGCCACGCCCCAGCCAAAGTGAGGGCCAGGGTCCTGTGGCATGTTTTCACCTTTTCTCTCAACTTCTTGCTCCTGGGCTACGCATCCACCTGCGCCCCTGGGTGCCCTGCACAAGGCGCTGTGCCCCCAAGCTGCTGCCCCATCCTCTGCAGTCTTTCTGGGGGCCTCTGCTCAGGCTCAGCATGGTTGGGGGCCGAGTCATGGTGGGTGCCGTCGTCGCCATGACTGCTGTGTGGGAGCCTCCTGATCCATGTTGTGGGGTCTGGCCTGTTATTGGAGCAAGTTTCCATCCCGGATCCAGGGATATTCAGGGATGTAATTTTCAACACTGATAATTCCTAAGACTTTACTAAAGAAATTTTGTGATACCAACGATGGCAGCAGCTCAAACAACACCCCAAAGATCTACCGATTAAATGAGCCAGTTGCACCCGAGGCTACTACTGGTCCTTTCCCCACCTGCCCCAGTCATTCCCACGGCCTCCAAGAAGCAGTATTGCCCATTTCAGGAAACTATACTGTAGATGAGCCTGAGATAATGTGACAACATCGAAGTGAAGGATGAGCAGTCAATACCAGCAATCAAAGAAAAAAAAATTATCGTTTAAAAAAGGAGCAGGTGTATGTAGAACCTATATCGGATTACAGGCTATCATGTGGGGTGAAGGGGAGAGAAAAGGGAGAGGGAGAAAATTTGAAACTCAAAAACTTGTGGAACTGAGTGTTTAAAACTAAAAACAAAAAATAAATTTAAAAAAGCAGGTGGTTATAATGCACAGTGAGCTTCCACTTTACCCATATACCTTTATTTTATCTCCCTTTGAATCCAATCTTTTTAATAAATATTCAAATTTCTCATGCCAAGGAAAATAAACTTAATAAATTATCACTAGTAAATAAATAAATCATGATGAGAAAAAAGAGGAAAAGATGAGAGAAGAAATAGAAATCTTCAGTCTGGAGGAATGGGCTGGGGGCATAGTTGATGGAAATATTCTAAAGATGAAACAGAAAAACAGTTTCAATTGTTTTATGAATTGTTCCTTAAAGGTAGACAAAGGGAGTATTCAACATTTCTTTGGAGACCTGGTGGGTTTCTCACCAAAGGAGGGGACTCTGAGGTCTGCCATCTATTGAGTGGAAGGAATTGATTTGGTTGCTGAAGTGAAGTCTAGAACATTGGAAGGGCGACAAGATGAAAGTGGAGCCAATTAGTCTTCTCTTTCAAAGAAACATGAGAATAAACAAGAAGAGCCCATGTAAATTTGTGTACCTGTAAGTAAATCAAAATCTGGATAGAAATTGGGAGAGGAGGGAAATTAAGAACTAGAGGGGAATATATCCCTTGGAGACAACAACAACAAAATGAGTGACAGAGAGGGGAATGGGGCTAACAATTTTCACTTGATAAGGACTAGGCCCCTTTGCTTTGAGGACTGATTAAAATTCTACCGACACTTCACCTCCCTCAGTCTGTAAATCTTAAGTGGAACTTACTCCACTTTCCAATTTCATTTACAGTTTACACTTTATAGTTATTCATTCAATTGCTTCCTTCCCTTCCCTAACCATCAATCAATCAAACAAACAGGCTACATAACTGTGTGCAGGGCGCAGTGGGTGAAAACAAACAAAAATGGAAAATGATTCTTGCCCTCAATTTTGTTGTTGTTCATTCCTGTCCAACCCTTTGTGGTGCCATGGACCACAGCACACCAATACTGTCCATAGGGTTTTCTTGGCAAAGATTCTGGAGTAGTTTGCTATTTCCTTTTCCAGGGGATTAAGGGAAATCAAGGTTAATTGAATTGTCTGGGGTCTTACAGGTAGTAAATGTCTGAAATAAGATTAGAACTCAGGTCTTCCTGACCCCAGGCATAGCGTTCTATCCAAATTAGTTTACATCTCATTAAAGAAAACCTATAGAGACATATCTCAGACAACACACATTTATTTTATACAAATACAAAATGACTTTCATTCAGTCATTGATTGAATGACTCATTGATTTATGTGACAACTGCTATTCATCAATTAACACTGTTCTGGGGGCTAGTAACAAAACACTCAAAATGAAAATTGATGCCCTCCAGGAGCTTACTGTCTAAGGGAACCAACAGAAAAAGAACATCAAAGGGGAGGAAGGAAAGGGATCCAAAGCAACTAACACGAAGTGATGTGTGCGTGTATGTGTGTGTGTGTGTGTGTGTTTTCATTAACTCAGGAAAAAAGCCAGTAGACATCATCAATAAAACATTATTATTAACCAAGTAAAATTAATTGAAGTTCTGGTGGCAGAGGGTGTGGTTTTCATATTGGAACCTGCTGGAACAACCAACATTGTCAGTTCAGTTCATAAGCCAGAGTTCTCTAAAAACAACGAAGGCAAAAAGCATACATTTATTAATTACTTACTATGTAGCATATATATATACATATATAGTATATATATACATATATATACATGTTTATATATATACATGTATATATATATACATGTTTATCCATCTATTTATGTAGAGAGATGTATATATTATATGCCATAATATACATTATACATAAAATATAATATATATATTCCGAAAAGTCTGTTTTAAAAGTCAAATTGCTTACTCGAAAGCTCTTTTAAAACCTCAAATTCTCAAGATGATAATTTTTTCCCCAAATTGAGTTGTCTTTATGCACTTAGGCTACACGCACCTATCCGAGGATACTTCAAATATTATAATGGTATGGGGTAGATCAAGATAGCTCAAGAGATCTGGAAGCTTAGATCTTACAGAAAACCCATGTGCGACTCTTGACAAAGAGAATACAAGTGCCCAAAGGTTAGGGTCTACTTTCAGATTTGTGATTTTCTTCCTGGGGTCTATCAGTTCCTGTCTCACAGTATTTCCTTACTACCTGCCTGATTTAGATTGAGTTCAATGAAATAGAAGTGCCTTCTGTTGGGTTTAGGGAAGTGATGGACCACCAATGCTGTTTCCCCAAGCAGGTTCCACTATGCAGACCACATCCTCCACCACCATCATCTCAATCTTACTAGGTTAGTGATGTTAAGTTTTATGGATAATGCCTGCTGGCATTATCTTTCCTGGGGTAGTGTATGCAGCTATACCACCCATAATCATCATCAACAGCTGCAAAATATTAGGAAGGTGAAAGATATTTTATTCATTTAAAGGATACCACATTTGGAACATAGTCTTGAATTATGGTTGCCACATTGTAGAAACCTCATTAAATAGTGAATTCCCAGAGGAAGCTGATGAATGTGGTGAAGAGAATCAAGGTTAAATCATGAGGTTGCAGTTGAAAGGACTGGGTATATATGCCCGGGAAAAGAGAAGTCTTTGGAGGGAGTGAGGCATGATAGCTGTGTTCTATTACTCAAAAGACTATTTTCTACAAGGCAGATTAGACTTGTTCCTCTCTCCCACCCATTCTTCTTTCTCTTTGTGTGTGTGTGTGTGTGTGTGTGTGTGTGTGTATGTGTATACATACACCCACTCACACACTATGTGTCTGTATGTATCAGCTATAGATAGATATATGTATATATACCTTTTGGGCTACTTTTCATCATTAACATTACTGAAACTTTCAAATTAAAAATACAATTTATTTTTCTCTGATGGACATTAATGAACATAGAAGAGACTTTGCTGACTTGCCCCATGACACATAGCTATTACTTGGCAGAATCAAGGATATGAATCCAAGTCACCTAATTTGAAATTCTGTGCTTCACCCACTGCGCCACATAGCCTCCCAGGCTTCTCTCATTTACCATGCAAGAATGAACTTTCAGTGTATAAATAAGTATCTCCAACACAGCAGAGACCAATGCATAATGGCTTAGTAGTGAAGTACAGCATAATGGAAAGAGTAATGAATTTTGTGGCAAAGGACTTATGTTTGTATCCTGCTTCTGTCATTATCTAATCATATGACCTTGAACAAGCCACTTGCTTTCCATGGGCTTTACTCTCCTCAATTGAATAAGGAAGGAGGTTTGCCAAATTCCTAACCCAGCAATTTATTAACTATGTCTCACTTTTTCTTCTAAATAGATAAAGCATTCTTATATTTTCCTCTATTTACTTTGCATCGCTGTGTTGATTCATTTCAACACACTAGATCATAGAACCATAAAGTTAGAATGGGCCCCGGAGATCATCTGGTTGAGGGGTAGCTAGGGGATGAGGTAGATAGAGCACTCTACCTGGAGTCAAGAAAATTGGAGTTCAATTCGGTCCTCAGAAATTACTATCTCTACGACATTGGACAAATAACCTACCCTCCATTTTTCTCGTTTTCTTCATCTGTAAAGTGGGGCCAATAATGGCACCTACTTCCTGGGGTTACTAAAATATGTAATGAGGTAATACACCTCCTGTGCTTTACGATGCTTAAAGCCCTATGCAAGCATGAGTTGTTTTTATTATAATTATAATTGTTGCCATCATTATCATTTTTATTAACCATCCTGGATACGAGCATGAATTCCCTTTATAATGAGAAGCTATTTGCCCTACTTGAAGTCCTCCAGTGCTGAAGAAGGCTTCTTCTTAGTTTAGCCCATCCCACCTTTGAACAGTCCCAATGGCCATGACATCCCTTCTTATAACCAGATGAAATGCACCTGCTTCTATGTAATTTCAGAAGATTTGCCTAGAATTCCATAGGTAGGGACTCTTGTCCCTACTTTTCTCTTTAGCAACATTTGCATATATAGCAGGCAGGAAACCAATGTACTGTAATTAGGCAAGAGGATAAGATGTGACATTAGAAAACTTGTCATTGAATTATATTATCATAGATTGAAAGCTTGACGGAGCCTTAGAGGCCATCTAGTTCAACCCTCCTCCCTTCCCCATTTTATAAATAAAAGACTAAGGGCCAGAGAGTTTAAGTAACTTTCCCAGATTCACACAGCTAGCAAGTACTTGGAGTTAAAAAAGGACATTAGCAATCTGAGGTTAACACAAATGATTTATGAAGAGCCCATTAAGCCCAGCCCATCAGATCACTTTAATCACAAGAAAAAAAGTAGTCATTAAACAGGATGCAATGGAGCATTTGATATGGTGTTGTATTATAGAACAACCTCTTTATGAGCAAGAAGAGGGAGGAAATGGTAATGAAATGTACAGATGCTAATAAATTTCAAGGTGTGGCAAACACAAGTGAGGACAAAAAAACACATAAATATATCTAAGGAGGTGAGATTTATATACAGTGATAAAATAAATTCATTAGGGAAAATGAAAACTTAATACTTTGATGGGAACTTTTGCCTATGAATCTCCTATCTTTTTGCATTTAGGCACCTGCTACCAGCGAGCCTGAAAAGTAGACAATTGCTTTATATTCATATATTTTCAAGATACGGAAATGACATTTTTCTTGCATACTGTTGTGGAATGTGACAGAGACAGGAGGAAAGGATGCAAATGAAAGAGGAGATGATTTCATTTAAAAATGTTTTTTTAATTTATTTTTTTTATTTTTAGTTTTCAACATTCAGTTCCACAGGTTTTTGGGTTCTGAATTTTTTCTCCTTCCTTCTCCTCCCCCTCCACCACAAGATGGCATGTGATCCAATGTAGATTCTATATTTACCTTCACATTGAACTAATTTACATAATAGTCCAATTGTAAGGAAGAATTATAACCAATGGAATGAATCATGAGAAAGGAGAAAAAAAAAACAAAAAAGAAGGGGAAAAAAGAGAGTATATAGTTTGCCTCCATCTGCATTCAGATTCCATAATTCTGTCTCTGGATGTGCACAGCTTTTTCCATCAAGAGCCTCTTGGGGCTGTCTTTGGACCTTGCATTGATGAGAGGAGTCAAGTCTATCAAAGTTAGGCCTTACAGAGACCATGTGTCTGTAATCATGTATATTGATCTCTGGGTTCTGCTTCCCTCACTCAGCATCTGTCCATAAAAGTCATTCCAGGTTATAATGAAGTCCGTCTACTCCTCATTTCTTAGTTATTCCATTACATTCATATATTATAATTTGTTTAGCCATTCCCCAATTGATGTGCATACCTTTGATTTCCAATTCCTTGTCACCACAAAAATAGCTGCTATAAATATTTTTGTATATATGGGTTGCTTTTCCACTTGTCTGATCGCTTTGGGTATGCATGTTTTTATAGCCCTTTGGGCATAGTTCCAAATTGCCCTCCAGAACAGCTGGATCAGTTCACAACTTCACCAACAATGTAGCAATGCTCCTATTTTCCCACATCCTCTCCAGCATTTATCATTTTCCTGTTTTGTCGTGTTAGCCAATCTGACAGGAGAGATGTGGTACCAAAGAATTGTTTTGGTTTGCATTTCTCTAATCAATAGTGATTTAGAGCATTTTTTCATAAGACTATAGATATCTTTAATTTCTTCCTCTGAAAACTGCTTGTTCATATCCTTTGACCATTTCCCAATTTTGGAATGGCTTGAAATCCTATACATTTGTTTCAGTACCTGTATATTTTAGAGATGAGGCATTTATCAGAGACACTGGTTGTGAAGAATTTTCTCAATTTCCTGCTTCCCTCCTAATCTTTGTTGCGTTGTCTTTGTTTAGACAAAAAATCAATTTAACATAGTCAAAATTATCCATTTTCCATTTTGTGATGCTCTCTATCTCTTGTTGGGTCATTAATTCTTCCCTTTCCCATCAATCTGACAGGTAAAATATTCCTTGCTCTCCCAAATTGCTTATAGTACCAGCCTTTATTCCTAAATCATGAACCCCTTTTGACTTTATTTTGGAACATGGTGTAAGATGTTGGTCTATGCTCAGTTCTTGCCATACTATTTTCCAATTTTTCCAGTAGATTTTGTGAAATGGTGAATTCCTAGCCCAGAAGCTGGATTCTTTGGGTTTATCAAGGAGTAGATTGCTATAGTCATCGACTACTGTGTCTTGTGTACCTAACCTATACCACTGATCCACCACTCTGTTTCTTAGCCAGTATCAAGTACTTTTGATGACTGCTGCTTTCTAGTACAGTGTAATATCTGGTATGGCTAGGCCACCTTCCTTAGCATTTATTTTCATTAAATCCCTTGATATTCTGGACCTTTTTTTCTTCCAAATGAATTCTGTGATAATGTTATTGAGCTCTGTAAAATACTTTTTGGTACATTGATTGGTATGGCACTGAATAAGTAAATTAATTTAGGTAAAATTGTCATTTTTATTATATTAGCTTGGCCTAACCACGAACAACTGATTTTTTTCCATTTATTTAGATCTGACTTATTTGTGTGAAAAGTGTTTCATAATTATATTCATATAGGCCCTGGGTTTGCCTTGGCAAATAGACTCCCAAATATTTTATAGTGTCTATAGTAACTTTGAATGGAATTCCTCTTTCTATCTCTTGCTGTTGGGCATTGTTTGTAATGTATAGGAATGCCGAGGATTTATGTGGATTTATTTTATATCCTGCAACTTTTCTAAAGGTTTTTATTATTTTGAGTAGTTTTTAACTTGATTCTCTAGGATTCTTTAAGTAAATCATCATATCATCTGCAAAGACTGATAACTTAATTGCTTCTTTGCCTATTCCAATGCCTTCAATTTTTTTTCCTCTTCTCATTGCTAAAGCTACCATTTCTAGTAACAAATTGAATAATAGGGGTGAAAATGGACATTCTTGATTCACCCCTGATCTTATTTGGAATACATCTAGCTTATCTCCATTACATGTAATGTTTGCATGTGGTTTTAGGTAGATGCTATTTATAATTTTTAGGAAGACCTCATCTAATCCTATGCTTTCTAGTGTTTTTAATAGTAATGGGTGTTGTGTTTTGTCAAAAGCTTTCTCTGCATCTATTGAGATGGTCATATGGTTTCTGCTAGTTTTTTTGTTGATATGATCAATTATGCTGATAGTTTTCCTAATATTGAGCCAGCCTTGCATTCTTGGAATAAATCCTATCTGGTTGTAGTGTATTATCCTTCTGATAAGTTGCTGTAATCCTTTTGCTAATATTTTATTTGAAAAATTTGCATCAATATTCATTAGGGAAATTGGTCTATAACTTTATTTCTCTGTTTTGACTCTTCCTAGTTTGGGTATTAGTACTGTATTTGTGTCCTAAAAGAGAATTTGGCAGGATTCCTTCTCCACCTATTTTCCCAAATAGTCTATAAAGTATAGGAATTAATTATTCTTTAAATGTTTGAAAGAATTCATGTGTAAAACCATCGGTCCCTGGAAATTTTTTCCTAGGGAGTTCATTGATGGCTTGCTCAATTTCTTTTTCTGAGATGGGGTTATTTAGGTATTATACTTTCTCTGCTGTTAACTGGGGCCATTTATATTTTGGTAAATATTCATCCACTTCCCTAAGGTGGTCAAATTTATGGACATACAATTGGGCAAAATAATTACTAATTATTGTTTTAATTTCCTCTTCATTGGAAGTGAATTCACCCTTTTCATTTTTGATACTGGTAATTTGTTTTTCTTCTTTTTTTTAATCAAATTGATAAAAGGTTTATCAATTTTATTGTTTTTTTTCATAAAACCAGCTCTTAGTTTTATTTATTAGTTCAATAGTTTTGTTGATTTCAATTTTATTAATCTCTCCTTTTATTTTCAGTATTTCTAATTTGCTATTTAAATGGGGATTTTCAATTTGTTCTTTTTCCAACTTTTTCAGTTGCATGCCCAATTCATTGATCTTCTTTTTCTCTATTTTCTTCATGTAAGCATTTAGAGATGTAAAACTTCCCCTAAGAACTGCTTTTGCTGCATCCCATAAGTTTTGGTATGTTGTCTCATTATTGGCATTCTCTTGAATGAAGTTAGTTGTTTCTTTGATTTGTTCTCTGGCCCACTCATTCTTTATGATTAGATAATTTAGTTTCCAATTAATTTTTAGTTTGTTTTTCCATGGTCCTTTATTACAAATATTTTTTATTGCATCATGATCTGAAAAGGATGCATTGACTATTTTTGCCTTTCTGCAGTAGATTGTGAGGTTTTTATGCCCTAGTACATGGTCAATTTTTGAGTATGTGCCATGCACCGCTGAGAAAAAAGTATAGTCCTTTTTATCCCAATTCAGTTTTCTCCAGAGATCTATCATATTTACCTTTTCTAAAATTTGCTTTACCTCCATGACTTCCTTCTTGTTTATTTTGAGGTTAGATTTATCAAGTTCAGAGAAGGGGAGCTTGAGGTCCACCAATAATACAGTTTGCTGTCTATTTCTTCCCGCAAATCCTGCAATTTCTCCTCTAAGAATCTGTATGCTATACTACTTGGTGCAAATATGTTAAGTAATGATATTGCTTCACTGTCAATGGTGCCGTTTAACCGGATGTAGTGTCCTTCCTTATCTCTTTTAATTAGATCTATCTTTATTTTTGCTTTTTCTGAAATTAGGATTGCTACCCCTGGTTTTTGTTTTTGTTTCTGTTTTGTTTTGTTTTTACTTTAGCTGAAGCACAATATATTCTACTCCAGTCTTATCTTGTGTGTATCCCCTTGTTTCATATGTGTTTCTCATAAACAACATATTGTAGGAGTATGGTTTTTTATCCACTCACATTCACAGTTATGATTACTATCTGTGTCTTTTTCTCCATCCTGTTTCCTTCCCTCACCCCAGTTCATGCTTTTATTTCTTCCTTTTCCCTTCCATTCCTCAAAATAGTTTTGCTTTTGACCACCACCTTCCTTGGTTTACCCTGCCTATTAATTTCCCTCCCTTATCTTACCCCCTTGCCCTTGCTACTTCTTACCTCCTTTCTGACTAACCCCCCCCCACCCCTTTTATTCCCCTTTCCCTTCCTACTGCTTGTAGGACCTATTTGATTTCTATACTTATCCGAATAAGTCATTCCCTTCTTGAACCAAATCTGATGACAGTAAAGCTCAAATACCACCCCTCACCCTCCCTTCTTTCCCTCTACTGTAATATGTTCTTTGTGTCTCTTCATGAGATGTGATTTACCCTTCTCTACTTCCTCCTTACTTATTCTCCCAGAATCCTCCCTTCACATCCTTTAATATTTTTATTATTATGTCAGTTGTTTTATACAGACACCCTTGGTCTATATCCCTTTTAATTGTCATATTAATTGCCCTATTCTCAAGATTGACATATATATAACATACATAAAGCAATATAATTCTTTATAATGATGTAACCAATTTGCCTTTATTGATTAACACAGTTTTTTTCCACCTGTTTACCTTTTTATATCTCTCTTGAGTTTTGCATTTGAAGATCAAATTTTTCATTGAGCTCTAGCCTTTTCATCAGGAAGGCCTAGAATTCCCTTATTTCATTAAATGTCCATCACCTTGACTGAAAAATTATGTTCAGTTGTGCTGGGTGGTTGATCCTTGGTTGTAGTCCAAACTCCTTCGCCTTTCAGAATATCATATTCCAGTTGTTCCTGTCTTTCAATGTAGAAACTACAAGATCCTGCATGTTCGTGACTGTAGTTCTGTGATATTAGAATTGTTTCTTTCTGACGATTTGCAGTATTTCCTCCTTGACCTGATAACTCTGGAATTTGGTTACAATGTCCTTTGGAATTTTCAATTTGGGATCTCTTTCAGGGGGTGATTGGTGGATTCTTTCTGTGACTATTTTACTCTATGGTTCTAGGACATTGGAATATTTTTCCTTGAGATTTCTAGGAAGATACGGTCCCAGCTCTTTTTTTCATCATGGCTTTCAGGTAGAACAATAATTCTTAGTTTGTCTCTCCAGGGTCTATTTTCAAGGTCGGTTATTTTTCCTATTAGATATTTCACATATTCTTCTATTTTTTCATTCTTTAGTTTTTGTTTAAATGACTCTTGATGCCTCATAAAGTCATTACCTTCTACTTGCCGATTTCTAATTTTTTTTTAATTTTAAGTTTATTTATTTAACATTAATTTTCAGCATTGATTTTCACGAGAGTTTGAATCACAAATTTTCTCCCCATTTCTACCCTCCCCCCACTCCAAGGTGGCATATATTCTGGTTGCCCTGTTCCCCAGTCAGCCCTCATTTCTGTCACCCCACTCCCCTCCAATCCCCTTTTCCCTTCCTTTCTTGTAGGGCAAGATAAATTTCTACACCCCATTGACTGTGTATCTTATTTTCCAGTTGCATGCAAAAACTTTTTTTTTTTTTGTTTTTGAACACCTGTTTTTAAAACTTTGAGTTCCAAATTCTCTCCCCTCTTCCCTTCCCACCCATCCTCCCTAAGAAGTCAAGCAATTCAACATAGGCCATGTGTGTATCATTATGTATAACCCTTCCACAATACTCATGTTGTGAAAGACTAACTATATTTTGCTCCTTCCCAACCCATCCTCCTTTATTGAATTTTCTCCCTTGACCCTGTCCCCTTTCCAAAATGTTTGTTTTTGATTACCTCCAACCCCATCTGCCCTCCCCTCCATCATCCCACCCCCTTTTTTCTCTTCTTTCCTGTGGGGTAAGATACCCAATTGAGTATGTATGGTATTCCCTCCTCAGGCCAAATTTAATGAGAGCAAGATTCTTTCATTCCCCCCTCACCTGCCCTCTCCCCTCCTCCCCCAGAACTACTTCCTCTTGCCACCTTTATGCGAGATAATCTACCCCATTCTATCTCTCCCTATCTCCCTCTCTCAATACATTCTTCTCTCATCCCTTAATTTGATTTTATTTCTTTTAGATATCTTCCCTTCATCTTCAACTCACCCTGTGTCCGCTCTCTCTCTCTCTCTCTTTCTCTTTATATACACACACACATATATATATATATTTATATACATACACACACATACATTTATACATACATACACATTCACATATATATATTTATATACATACACACACACATACATTTATACATACATACACATTCACACACACACACACACACATATATATATATGTATATATATATATATATATATATATATATATATATATATATATATATATATATATATATATATATATGCATATTCCCTTAAGCTACCCTAATACTGAGGTCTCATGAATCATACACGTCTTCTTTCCATGTAGGAATGTAAACAAAACAGTTCAACTTTAGTAAATGCCTTGCAATTTCTTTTTCTTGGTCTTTTTCTTGATTACCTTTTCATGCTTCTCTTGATTCTTGTGTTTGAAAGTCAAATTTTCTATTCAGCTCTGGTCTTTTCACTGAGAAAGCTTGATAGTCCTCTATTTTATTGAAAATCCATATTTTGCCTTGGACCATGATACTCTGTTTTGCTGGGTAGGTGATTCTAGGTTTTAATCCTAGCTCCATTGACCTCTGGAATATTGTATTCCAAGCCCTTCGATCTCTTAATATAGAAGCTGCCAGATATTGGGTTATTCTGATTGGGTTTCCACAATACTCAAATTGTTTCTTTCTGGCTGCTTGCAGTATTTTCTCCTTGATCTGGGAGCTCTGGAATTTGGCCACAATATTCCTAGGAGATTTCTTTTGGCGATCTATTTGAGGAGGCAATCGGTGGATTCTTTCAATTTCTATTTTGCCCTGTGGCTCTAGAATATCAGGGGAGTTCTCCTTGATAATTTCTTGAAAGATGATATCTAGGCTCTTTTTTTGATCATGGCTTTCAGGTAGTCCAATAATTTTTAAACTATCTCTCCTGGATCTATTTTCCAGTTCAGTGGTTTTTCCAATGAAATATTTCACATTGTCTTGAAATTTTTTCATTCCTTTGGTTCTGTTTTATAATATCTTGATTTCTCATCAAGTCACTACCTTCCACTTGCTCCAATCTAATTTTTAAGGTAGTATTTTCTTCAGTGGTCTTTTGGACCTCCTTTTCCAATTGGCTAATTCTCCCTTTCAAGGCATTCTTCTCCTCATTGGCTTTTTGGAGCTCTTTGGCCATTTGAGTTAGTCTATTTTTTAAGGTGTTGTTTTCTTCAGTGTATTTTTCAGTATTTTTGGGTCTCCTTTAGCTAGTCATTGACTTGTTTTTCATGGTTTTCTCGCATCCTTCTCATTTCTCTTCCCAATTTTTCCTCTACTTCTCTAACTTGCTTTTCCAAATCCTTTTTGAGCTCTTCCGTGGCCTGGGACCAGTTCATGGTTTTCTTGCAGGCTTTTGTTGTAGGCTCTATGACTTTGTTGTCTTCTTTAGGCTGTATGTTTTGGTCTTCTTTGTCACCAAAGAAAGAATCCAAAGTCTGAGACTGAATCTGGGTGCCTTTTTCGCTGCCTGGCCATATTTCCAACCAACTAACTTGACCCTTGAGTTTTTCAGCGGGGTATGACTGCTTGTAGACTAATGAGTTCTATGTTCCACGTTTGGGGGGGATGCACCAGCTCTGCCACACCAGCATTCCTCCTTCCCCAAGAACCCCCAACCCAAACTGGGCTTAGATCTTCAGCAGGTTGTGCACTCCTTCTCTGATCCACCACTTAATCCTCCCACCAGGTGGGCTTGGGGCCCGGAATCAACTGCAGCTGTAGCTGCCCCACTTCTCCTGCCCCAGGGGTGGTGGCTGAACATAGCATCAGAGATCTAAATTGAAGGTGAGGGAATTGAGTCAGGATGGCAGAGAAAAGGTCAGGAGTCGTCTTAGATCTCCCCAACATCCCTTCAAACACATTATATAACAGCCTAAAACAAATTCTGGAGCAGCAGAACCCATAAAATGATGAGGGAAACAATTTTCCAGCCCAAGACAACTTAGAAGGTCAGCAGGAAAAGTCTGTCACATCTGAGTGAGTATAGTTCCATGTACACATGCCAGCTCAGATCAGGCCACAGAAAACTAGGAGCAGGTCTTGTGAATGACTGAATCAGCATTGGCAGTGACTGATTCTGAAGCTCTCTGTGCACAGACGGTAAGGAGGTCGAACAACTGGTCACAATGAGATTACAGAGTCTCTTTGCTGGCATCAGAGGCAGTTGCTTTGCCTGTACTCAGATCCTTGTTGCAGTCCTGGCTGGCACTTCCAGGGTGAGGAAAAGCACTAGCACACCAGCACTTGTGGCCACAGTGGATCTCGGCTGCTCGTCACAGGTACAGGGAAGAAAAGAATATTTGTGGTTGCTCACAGACCAGAGCAAATGCCAGGACAATAGTAAGCATATGTCTCCTGCCACATTGGAAGAAATGAAACTTACAAGTCCCTAGAAGTATCTCTGAAAACAGCTACACAACAGCCCTGAAGCTTACGAAAGTATGCTTTCTACCCTGGAAGAAGAGCCTAACTTTAGCAAAGAGGGCAAAGTCAAGAAATAAATTAGAAAAATGAGCAAAGAACAGAAAAAAAAATAATTCCAACTTTAGAAAGTTATGTTGACAAGGAAAATAAAAACACAAACAGAAGAAAATAGCAAAGTCTAAATTCCTATACTCAAAGCCTCCAGGAAAAATATTAATTAGTCTCAGGCCATTAAAGAGCTCAAAAAGGATTTCAAATAAGAAAAGTAGAGGAAAAATTGGGAAGTAAAATGAGAGTAATACAATAAAATTACAAAAAGGAATCAACAGCTTGACAAAGGAGTCACACACACACACACAAAATACTGAAGAAAATAACACATTAAAAAACAGAATAGGGCAAATGGTAAAAAAATAAAAGGCTCAAAAAGCCAATGAAGAGAAGAGTGCTTTGAAAAGTAGCATTGGCTGAATAGGAAAAGAGGTACAAGAATTTGCTGAAGAAAAGAACTCCTTAAAAAGTAGAATGGGTCAAATGTTTTTTATATATATATATATATATATATATATATATATATTTTCTTTATTTATTTTTAGTTTACCACACACGGTTGTACATAGTTTTGAGTTCCAGTTTTTCTCCCCTCCCTCCCCCCTCCCTCCCCAAGATGGCATGAAGTCTCATATAACTGTCATGTATAACTTCGCATTGAATTAATTTATGCTCTAGTCAAGTCGTGGAGAAGAATTTTGACCAATTGAATGAATCATGAGAAAGAAGAAACAGAACCAAAAAAAAAAAAAAAACAAAGAAAAAAAAAACCCAAAAACAAAAACAAAAGAGAAGCAGAAAAGGCGAGCATGTAGTGTGCCTCAGTCTGTATTCAAACTTCGCAGTTCTTTCTCTGAATGAAGATAGCATTCTCCATCGTGAGTCCCCTGGAGTTGTCCTTGACCCTTTAGGTTGCTGAGAGAAGCGCAGTATGTCAGGATTGGTCCTCTGTGGCTGTGCACAAAGTTCTCCTGGCTCTGCTCCGCTCACTCAGCATTATGTCGTGTAGGTTTTTCCAGGTTGTTATGAAGTCTGCATCATCCCCATTTCTTATGGCACAATAGTATTCCATCACCTTCCTATACCACAGCTTGTTCAGCCATTCCCCAATTGATGGGCATCCCTTTGCTTTCCAATTCTTGGCTACCACAAAGAGAGCTGCTATAAATATTCTTGTACATATGGGTCCTTTTCCCGCTTGCGTGATTTCTTTGGGATACAACCCTAGAAGTGGTATTACTGGGTCAAAGGGTATGAACATTTCTATAGCCCTTTGGGCATAGTTCCACACCGCCCCCCAAAATGGCTGGATCAGCTCACAACTCCACCAGCAATGCAACAATGTTCCAATTTCCCCACATCCTTTCCAGCATTTATCATTCTCCTGATTTGTTATTTTAGTCAATCTGACAGGAGAGATGTGGTATCTAAGAGTTGTTTTGATTTGCATTTCTCTAATCAGCAGCGATCCAGAGCATTTTTCCATATGCCTGTAGATAGCTTTAATTTCTTCCTCTGAAAACTGCCTGTTCATATCCTTTGACCATTTCTCAATTGGGGAATGGCTTGTATTCCTATATATTTGGCTCAGCTCCCTGTATATTTTAGAGATGAGGCCTTTATCAGAGATACTAGTTACAAAGATTTTCTCCCAATTTTCTGCTTCCCTCCTAATTCTTGTTGCATTGGCTTTTTTTGTACAAAAACATTTCAATTTGACATAATCAAAATTATCCATTTTGCATTTTGTAATGCTCTCTATCTCTTGTTGGGTCATGAATTCTTTACTTTTCCACAAATCTGATAAGTAAACTATTCCTTGCTTTCCCAAATTACTTAGAGTATCAACTTTTACTCCTAAATCATGAACCCATTTTGACTTTATTTTTGTATATGGTGTAAGATATTGGTCTATGCCCTGTTTTTGCCCTACCATTTTCCAATTTTCCCAACAGTTTTTGTGAAATAGTGAATTATTAGCCCAGAAACTGGCTTCTTTGGGTTTATCAAAGAGTAGATTGCTAAACTTGTTGATTTCACCTACTTGTGTACCTATCCTATTCCACTGATCCACACCCCTGTTTCTTAACCAGTAGAATGGGTCAAATGTTAAAAGACATACAAAAGCTTGCTGAAGAAAATCATTCCATAACAGTTAGAATTGAGCAAGTGGAAGCTAATGAATCTATGAGACAACAAGAACCATAAAACAAAATAAAAGAATGAAAAAAAAGGACTGTGAAATATCTCTTTGGAAAAACAACTGACCTGGAAAATAGATCTAGGAAAGACAATCTAAAAATTATTAGACTTCCTAAAACCCGTGGTAAAAAAAAAGATCCTAGACATTATCTTTCAAGAAATACCAAGGAAAACTGCTCTGATATTCCAGAACCAGAGGGTAGAATAGAAAATGAAAGAATCCACCGATCACCTCCTCAAAGAGATCCTCAAACAAAACTTCCAGGAATATTGTAGCAAAATTCAAAAGCTTCCAGGTCAAGGAGAAAATATTTCAAGCAGCCAGAAAGATCATGGAGCCTCATTCAGGATAACGCAAGATTTAGTAGCTATGCATTAAAGGATCAGAAGGCTTTAGATCATGTTCCAGAGGGTAAAGGAGCTAGGATTATAAAACCAAAATCACCTAGCCAGCAAAACTGAGTATAATCCTTCAGGGGGAAAAAGGATATTCAGTGAAACAGGGGATTTTCAGGAATTCCTGATGAAAAGACCAGAGCTGAATAGAAAATGTGACTCTCAAACACAAGACCTCCCAAGAAGCATAAAAAGGCAAGCAGGAAAAAGAAATAATAAGGGACTTAATATGGTTAAACTTTTTACATTAATCCATGGGAAGATGATACTTACAACTCATAAGAACTTCCTCATTATCATATCAATGAGAAGAAGTATAATATATATATATATATATATATGTACATATATATACACACATATATATACACACACAAATATGTGTTTGTGTATGTGCATGTGCATGTTCATGTATGTGTATGTGTAAGTGTATGTGTTTATGTATGTGTGTATGTGTATATATGTATGTGTATATATGTATATATATAGGTATGTATGTATATGTGTGTGGATAGATAGATAAATAGATAGACAGAGGACACAGGTCTGAGTTGAATATGATGGAATGATATCTAAAAAATAAAATTAAGGAGTAAGTTGAATATTATGGGATGATATCTAAAAAATAAAATTAAGGAGTAAGAAAGTGTAATGCATTGGGAGAAAGAGAGAGGTAAAATGGGGTAAATTATCCAACATAAAAGAGTCATCAAGAGCTCTTGCAGAGGAGGGAAAGATTGGGCGGGTGGCAGGGAATGCTTGATCCTTACTCTCATTAGAATTGGTCAAAGAAAGAATAACATACACACTCAACTGAGTATAGAAATCTATCTTACCCTACAGGAAAGAAGGAGAGGAAAGGGATGAGAAGGGGGTGGTGCTCGTAGAAGTAGGGTGGATCGGGAAAGGCAGTAGTCAGAAGCAAAATACTTTTGAAGAGGGAGAGAGTGAAATAAGAGAGAGATTAGAATAAATGGGGGGATGGGATAAGAGGAGATATAGTTAGCAATCATAAGCTTGAAAAAAAATTGAAGCAAGTTTCTCTGATAAAGGCCTCGTCTCTCAAATATATAGAGAAATGAGTCAAATTTATATAAAAAACAACATTCCTCAATTGATATGTGACCAAAAATATGAAATCAGTCATCAAGTGAAGTAATCAAAGCTATCTATAGCCAAAAAAATACCCTGAATCATTGTTAATTTGAGGAATTCAAATTAAAACAATTCTGAGTTATTACCTCACAACTATTAAATTGGCTAATAGGTCAGCAAAGGAAAATTACAAATGTTTCAGGGAATGTGGGAAAGTTGAGACAGTAATGCATTCCTGGTAGAGTTATGAACTGATTCAACCAGTAAATAGACCAATTAAGAAATATGCACAAAGACCTATAAAACCATGCATACTATACTCTTCAGCCTAGTGATATTACTACTAGGTCTGTATCCCAAAGATGATAAAGAACAAAAAAAAATGTTTAAAAATGTTTATGGCAGCTCTTTTCTTGTAGCAAAGAACTGGAAATCGAAAGGATGCCCATCAATTGGGGAATGGCCAAACAAGTTGTGGTATATGATTGCAATGAATTCTATTGTGCTATGAAAAATGATGAGCTAGATGCTTTCAGAAAAATATGGCAAGATTTACATGAATTACTGGAAAGTGAAATGAGTAGAACCAGGAGAAAATTGTACATAGTAAGAGTAATATTGTAAGATGATCAACTGTTAATGACTTACCTATTCTCAGTGACAATGATCAAAGAAAACGATGAAGGACTTATGATGAAAAATGCCATCCAGGGGCAGAGACGAGATGGTGGCTGGAAAACTGGGACTTGCCTAGGCCTCTCCCCCAGGACCCTCCAAACACTGATAAAAAATGTCTCTGAACAAATTCTAGAACTGCAGAACCCACAGAATAGTGGAGGGAAGCAGGAATCCAGCCCAGGACAGCCTGGATGTTCGCTGGGTAGGGTCTATCACATGGAGCTGAGAGCGGAGGGGAGCAGAGCCCAGCGTGGGCTGCACCCAGACCACACAGACTGGGATCTGGGTGGAACAGGCCCTAGTGCCCTGAATTAGTGAGCTGTGGCAGTAATCAGACTTCTCAACCCGCAAACACCAAAGACAACAGAGAAGGTTAGTGGGAAAAACTGCTGGGGACAGATTGAAAGGAGTTTGCAGTTCTGCCACTGCTGCAGGGGCAGCAGAGGAGGTGCAGCTACAGAACTACAGCTGCAGTTGCTTCTGGACCCAGGCCCACCTGGTGGGAGGAATTAAGTGGTGGATCAGAGCAGGAGTGCACAGATTGCTTAAGATCTGAGTCAGGTCTGGGTTGGCAGTTCCTGGGGGTGGAGGAGCACTGCTGTGGCAGAGCTTGACGTGCAGAAATAGCTCTGAAAACAACAGCACAGCCCCACAAGCTTGGGACAAAATACTCTCTACTCTACAAGCAGTTATACCCCAACAAAAACTCAAGGGTCAAGGAGTTACCTGGCAACATGGCCAGGCAGCAAAAATAGACTCAGATTCAGACTCAGACTTTGGAATCTTTCTTTGGTGACAAAGAAGACCAAAACATACAGCCAGAAGAAGTCAACACAGTCAAAGAGCCCACATCAAAAGCCTCCAAGAAAAACATGAACTGGTCTCAGGCCATGGAAGAGCTCAAAAAGAATTTGGAAAAGCAAGTTAGAGAAGTAGAGGAAAAATTGGGAAGAGAAATGAGAGGTATGTGAGAAAACCACAAAAAACACGTCAATGACTTGCTAAAGGAGACCCAAAAAAATACTGAAGAAAGTAATACCTTGAAAAATAGACTAACTCAAATGGCCAAAGAGCTCCAAAAAGCCAATGAGGAGAAGAATGCCTTGAAAGGGAGAATTAGCCAAATGGAAAAGGAGGTCCAAAAGACCACTGAAGAAAATACTACCTTAAAAATTAGATTGGAGCAAGTGGAAGCTAGTGACTTTATGAGAAATCAAGATGTTATAAAACAGAACCAAAGGAAAAAAAGAAAAAAATTCTATCCACCCTCAGAGAAACAACTAGTGGATTCTGAATACAGATAAAAGCAAACTTTTTTGTTTTCTTAGTTGTTTTTTTTTTAATTTGGTATGTGTTTTCTTTTATCATATGACTAATATGGAAATGTTTTGTATGACTGGCACATGTAAAGCCTATATCAAACTGCTTGCCTTCTTTATGAGGGAAGTGTTGTTGAAGGGAGAGAATCTGGAACTCAAAATTTAAAAAAAATGAATGTTGAAAATTGTTTTTACATGTTACTGCAGAAAAATCAAATACTAAATGTAAAAAAAATAAAATAAAATGAAGGGGAATACAGGAAATTTTCTAGTCTCAATTCTTTGTTCTTCATTCAACCTCAGGACACCAGGGCCTTGCCATCTACCCTGCCATCAAAACCTTTAGTCTTCTGTCGCTTTCCATCTGTCTTGAAGTTGAACTCTATCATATGTGTTGGTTTTCCCTAATACAGCATGAGTTCTTTGATACTGGCTACTGTCTTGATTTTTCTATTTTCATGCACAGTGCTATGAACACAGTAAATACTTTTTCTTCAATAATTAAATAAAAGCATATGGTTCATTAGGAAAAGTGTTGCATTTAGATTCAGACATCCTAGTTTCAATTCCTGACTCTGCCGTTTACTTCCTCATGATATAGGCCATTTTAGTCCTCTCGATCTCAGTTCCTCATCTATAAAGTGAGTAGGTTATAATAAATTACTTCTAATGTCCCTTCTACCTCTAAATCTATGATGCTAAGTTTGCTGCAATATAGTTTAAGAAAAACGGCATTAGTCTAGAAGTAAAAGATGTTTTCAGCCCAGCTCTGTAATGACTTAGCTGTATAACCATGAGGAAATTACTTTTTCTCTCTTTGATCTCAGGTTTTCCCTCTGTACAATGAAGAGTTTGGACTAGATTATCTTTGAGGCGCTTTTAAATCCTGATGTCCTTAGATACTATTCATGACGAGTTTGCCCTCCATTTTGGCTATGTCACTTACTACCTACACATGACCTTCATCAAATCCCTTCTCTCCTCAGGGCTTCAGTTCTCTCACCTTTAAAACAAGGAAATTGAAAAGGATGAACTTCAGCTCCCTGAATCTATTGATTGTAAGGGGGCAGCTCTGTTCGGCCCAAATAATGATAATTGCAGAGTAGCATACCCTCCAAGAAAATACTGAGATACTAAAGAAAGAGGGGCTCATTTTCAGATTTGTTATTAATAAAAGTTAGTAAAGTTAATTAGGTTAATTGGGTGATTTTCTCATGTCGACCTGAAAGTTTGGTTAAAGTAGGCAAACAAGCTAGGTGATAGGTAAATTCATATTGTTTATTCCCTTAAAGCTAGCAGAGCTAGCTTACTTATACATACAAGGAGCCAGAGCATAAGTTCTGACTGTCTGAACAAAAGAATGAGAAGGCTTAAATGCATTTCAGGACAGTCCCAACTCAGGATGTCTGTGTCACTCAAAATTTATGATCTCCATATATGTTTAATCACAGTATAAGAAAGGAATTTCTTAATTGCATAGGTTGTAAATACAAGATAAGAGAATAGACAAAATGTCCATTGAAATTATGATCCAGAACATTTATATTTCCTTTACCATTAAAATACCATAACACAGTATATGTGCATAAAATACTGAGATAAGGAAAAGCCCCATTATTCAAAATAGTGTTTCAGGTTAAGGGTCTCATCCTTAATGGCCATGAACAGAGGAAGGAATGTTCTTCAGTCAGCCCCATTTGGGCTTATTGACATAAGAAGAGGACAAACAAGCTGTTAGGGTCCAGGCTTTGC
This sequence comes from Trichosurus vulpecula, assembly GCF_011100635.1. Lineage (NCBI taxonomy): Eukaryota > Metazoa > Chordata > Mammalia > Diprotodontia > Phalangeridae > Trichosurus > Trichosurus vulpecula. The sequence goes on along the minus strand of NC_050580.1, from coordinate 28,643,835 downwards.
TTCTGGTTGATTAGTTCAGGCTTTGGCCCATATTAAAATTACTAAATCGATATTAAATGATTACCACTCACAAGATGCCATTCATTCTTGGTAGCAGCAGGACTAAGTAAAATGGATCCCTGCCCCAGCTCCAGGCCGGCCAGGTGTTACACAGAAACAGAATATAGAAGAAATAGTGGCAGGGAATGACCCAAGGTCATATGTAAATTCTCTCATAGGATAGTTGGGACTTCTCTTTCTATTTACATTTTCTTAAGTTAGTTTACCTTATCTGTCGAGTCATAGGTCAGGTTCATAGGATCTGGCTACCATCATATAGGACATACATTCTCTCTCAGGAAGAAGAATTTAAGGAAAGCCAATAAAACTTTATCAGAAAGAACAGAGTTAAACAAAGAAAGGGCACAATGATGGTTATCAGAAGACTTCTGGTCTAAAGGTAACCTCCAAGTCTCTCTGATTATTTACTTACTTGGATTTATGCACTACAAATCATGGAGTATGTCAAGGATTGTATTTGAGAGTATTAAAATATCATTATATTCATAACCAATAATGCATGGGATATAGAGTTAATGAGACTTTAAATATCACTTAGTTGAATTCCTTTATTTAGCAGGTTATAAAATGGATAGAGGGAGCTGAACTGATTTGGCCAAGAACACACAGAGTAAATAATAGGAACCAAGATTTAAACACTGGTCCTAATAATCCAGGTCAGTATGATCAGTCATTCAATCAGCTTGCATTTATTAGGCACTTACTATGTACTCCAAATAATAAGGGGGGAGGACTCTTCATTTCTTGCCTAAAATATTACAATACCATTTTAATTAGTCTTTTCTTTTCTAAAGTGACATTGTCTCAAATACATACCTTAAGAAAGTTCTTGTAACACAGATCTGTCCATGTTCTTTTCCTGCTTAAAAATTCTCAGTGGTTCTTTATAACCTCTAGGACAAAACACAAAAAAGAAAAAGTCTTCAGAGACAAGATATTTAAAACCTTCCCTAATTTAGCCTCTACCAACCTATCTAGGTTCCCAAACTGGTTTTGACATCCGGCATTTCATTTTCCACTTTCATACCTTGGGTCATGCTGTCCCCCCAGGCCAATGATGTACTACTTTCTAATAGTCACCTCTTAGACTACCCAGTTTTAAGTAAGGGCCAGACACTGATTTATTTTCTTGTTCTTTATACCTTCTGGGACTTGCAAAAGGAATTTGACCATTAGAAGTGTCCAATAAATATTTATAGAATTGAATTGAAACCATTTGGTTCTAAGTCATTGCACTTTCTCCAATAACCTGGATTCTAAAATTCCCTCAAAAGTCAAATGAGATAATATATAAAGTGCTTTGGAAGTCTTAAGAAGCTAAATAAATGCTAGATTTCATTATTTTTAAAATTATTGTTCAAGCTTAAATGCACATATTATTTTTGATTTGGTGAGATTTCTGGAATTGGTTAGCATCAAAGGATTCCTCAGATGATTACTCACCTGTTGATACCAAGGTGAATTTGGAATGTAATGAGTGTGTGTCATAATGAGGAGCCAGATTTTGATCTTTTGAAATAGAAATATCATTTTTTGTGGTTGGAAATCATAGAAAATTAAAAGAGATCAGTTAACTATACAAATTAGCCTCTAAGTAACAAATAATTAACCTTTTTTTTTCAAAGCAAAGTTTATACACAAACACAAAACAAGTTTTGCATGTGTCTATATCTATATATCTATGTATGTACTTGAATATAAGAAAATAATAATGATACACAAAAATGAGCATGATCATTATATATAAATATATTAGTATTAAAATATATACATATATACACATATGACAACATATGTATAGACAAATGCATATGTGACATATACAACCAGGACATATATCACTGTACATATTTGTATACATGCATATAATGTGCATTTTATGCCATGTGTATATGTGTATGTATGCATATATGTGTATATATATATGTTTATATATATATCTGCTTATATATATATATATATATATACAGAGAGAGAGAGAGAGAGAGAGAGAGAGAGAGAGAGGTTTTGTTATAAATAGATTGAAATAGGTATTTATGTGTATACACGTAGAAGTATGCATCATTTTTAATTTTTTTTTTACTAGATGGATGATTTCACATCTGGCTATTTATGGAGTCAGCACCTTTTCTGTATCTTATTTGCCTGGGTCAGTGAGAGATTACGTGACCTGTCCGTGGTTACACAGCCAGTATTTGTTACATGGATTTCTTCTTAACTCTTCAGAGGATGACTCTCTATTCACAATGAGTTCTCTTGTATCTATCAATAGAAATTAAATTTAAAAAATAGTCCCCCAAGTCATCCAGGTTGAACATATTATTCACCTTTCCCTTTACAAAAAAAAAAACACATATTTATATGTATCTGACATTTTGAAATATGCAAACTACTTTCTTTAAAACGGCTTTGGGAAAGTCACTTAAACTCCCTGGACTTCAAGGTCTTCCTCAATAAAACTAGAAGGCTGCAAGTGTTGGTCTCTGGCATCCCTTCTGCTCCAAAATGTATACTCTTTTTTTACCTTATGCACCTTGGATGGTAGGTAATCATACAGTTTGTAGGTTTTCTCCAATTTACTGGGAAAATATGGAGGGGAAGGGGAAAATCCATTTTTATGTACTTACTTCATCCAATCAATGTGCTAAATGTTTGTACATATGGTCTAATTTGATCTTCACAAGTGCCATGTGAAATAGATGCTATTTCCCCCATTTTACAGCTGAGATAGTTCAGGCAGAGAGAAGTTAAGTAACTTGCCCAAGATGATTCAGGTAGTAAATATTTGCAGCATGATTCAAATTCAAGTCTCCTTGACTCCAGTACCAATGCTCTATCCACTGACGAAGAGCTCTAAGATATGGAGTAGTGAAATAGACCTTGCTCATGATCATGTGTCCATCAATTGTGTAAGACTCCATTTAAACCTCTCCATCATGTCTCCAAACTCCATTCTCAGGCTGTTCCCCATGCTCCTTTCTCCCCTCAATGGGACACAGCAATTGCCCGGGCCCAATCACACAGCTGAGCTATAGTTATTGCCAAGAGAGAGGGTAATCATATCTATCTCAGGCCTACTCTTTGTTAGCACTTTTCTAATAATTATGAATCATATTGCTAGATTGTTCTAAAGTTGAAAATGGTAATTATATCAATGAGAAATGGTCTCTGACATCCTATTCAATCCAGTAAGCATTTATTTAGCATCTGGTCTGCACAATGCACTGTGCTAAGCCCACAGGTCGCAGAGACAAAAAGCCTTCAGCTTAAGTCATACTAGGTAGATAAGACACACGAAAACAAATATATAAATGAGAGCTAATTTGAGAATTAACAACTGGTGGATTAGAACAACATAATGATTGCATTCAAATGTCCTGACATAAACTATTCTACTTATGAGTGAAATAATTTGTCTTTTACACTAGAAGTAAAGAACTACATTTGAATATGCAAATTAAGGCAGTAAAATCCATGTGAACAAAATCACAACTTATATTCAAATAAAATTTATAGAAAGCTTTACATGCATTTATATTGTGAAATATGAAGAAAATTAGAAATGTTAACACTGTGCAATGATTCAAGCCACTACAATTCTTTTTGGTTTGTTTTCTTTTTAAATATAAAATAGCAAACTTTACTGAACTACTAGTAGGACTTCCCAAGTGCAAACTCTACTGACCCAGCTGGAATAAATGGATTCCTAAGGATATGCTCCCAACAAAAGGCCAAGAGATGGGGAAGTGTGTTGGTAAACAAAATGGGCTCTTAGCACTCAGTTCAACCAAGGGCCCTTGAAGAGTTGGGCCTTTATTTCCTTGATTAGCTTGAGAGTCCTTAGTGACATCCTTGCCTCAGGGGAGGCCCTAGTTTACACATGAGTTTGAGTGACATGTTTAGAACATCAGAGGCTTTTAGACCACGTGGGTTTAAGTCATTTCTTTGTGATGATTTTTGGGTGAGTTTGTGACTCACCCTTGACCATGAAAAAGATATAAAACCAGGGGTTGGTTTTCTATTTTTTGGAGCTCTTACCCACAGCAGTGGTGGTGCGTGTGACTCTGGGCCAGCCCTTGTTATAAGCTCCCAGGCTGAACTTAGATGTTGGTAACTATGAATTGTATTTGGTCTGTCTGTCAGTGTCTGTACTTTGTTTGTATTTTGCTCTGAAGTTCAGGGTGCTGGCTTTTTTCCCCTGAACTAAGTGAATGGTATTTGTACGCTGAATTAAAGTAAGCTTGTTGACCCCTTAACGTTGCTTTCCTTAGTAAAGCAGATCAAAAGAACCTGGGCTTTTGCAGTGTGCTGGTAGCATGCTTGTTGTTGGGCTTGTGTTGGTCTTTCACCCCCACAGCAGCTGCTAGCCAGATTATTGAAACAGGAAGTCATCTAAGTAGACTTGTCAAGAGACTTTGAAAATGGGCAGTTATTATCTCACTCCAGAATGCACAGAGGGTCCTAGATCTGAATGTTCTACAAAGGTAGCCAAGAGTAACTTCCTTCACAGCAGGGACTACAGTGTTGTTTTAAGTTTTTATCTTTAAATATATAGTACCACACAAGAAATTTGACACCATTAACAGCTCCCAACTTAAATTCAGTTTAAAACTTATAAGAGAAAAAAAAAGGATGCCGGTAGAACATGTTTATATCAGCCTGCATTTCTTAAAAAAGATGAATAAAAGGGCTTGATTAAACTGTTTGTAGTTTTGAACACAGTTCTGTTGCTGATGAGAATAAACCAAAAGGATGAAAAGAGACAAACAACAACAAACAAACAAAAAACGATAGCTTTTTTAAAAAAAATTTTGGTTAGAGCCAAGAACCGCAAACAAAGTGCATGCCCATCCATTGGTGAACAGCATATGACATATTAAAGAAATGATGTGTTATCATACTATAAGAGTTTATATATATGAGAAATGGAGATAAACATGGAGAGACACACAAAGAAAAGGAGAGTGAAGGAAGTAGATCTAAGAGATGACCAATATACAAGACTGCTTTAAACAATTCAAATGGAAAGAAAAACAGGAGTATGATGCAATGAAATTATAGCAACTAATTCAAGTTGGACAGATGATGTGTCTCCTTTCCAGTGGAATGCTTTAACCCCTGTAAGATGAGGTTCATGTGAAACTTTGTTTTTCCCCTTCATTGCAAAGGAAGGCCCATGTTTGGTGACAGAGGTAGGGGGTCTATCTGGCAATGATTGTTATAAAAACAAAAGTGCATGGATAAAAGTTTAAAAGAAATAAAAATCAACAGGCACGCTGGGTGAAGCTGCTTAGCCTCTCAGATAAGAGAACTCCTCCTCTTTAGAAAGGAAGCTTGAGAACCACCTGACCTTCGAACCTAATAGTTGTTCTCAACACTCACCTGTCTTCCCTATTGCCACTGAGTTCACTGTGATCTTGACCCAGGGAGTCCTTACTGGTTCTTTTCCCTGCTTGTCTTAGTCATTCCTTCTAAGCACAATGCTCCATTTTGTCAATTGAAACTCTTCTATTTGTTGAAGTCCATCCACATTCCTCAGTCCTGACCTCAATTTCACCTGCTTTCTCAGAATTCATTCAGCAGTAACAGCCACCGGGGAGCTTGGCTCCTCTGTGCTTTTGCCTTCGCTCTCATTGTCAGAACCACTTACCCAGCTGCACACCATTTATAGTCACTAGTGCATCCTGTGCTGTCTGGCCTCAGCTGCTCTCAGGGGCATCTTGAATAGTTTCCAAAAAACTTAACCCTTTAACTACTAGAGTCCTAAAGCTAGGCCATGAAAGCAAATGACACATCCCCAATCTACAGAAATAGATAAGTTGGGCTTGAGGTAAATATCACAACAAAAGAGAAAAGTAGTTCTTGAGTCAGAGCTCCAAAGCTAGAACACCACTTCTGATGCTTCTGATGCACCTATGAGACCTTGGCCAAGCTGGTGTACCTCAGTGAGCTTCAGTTTCCTCATAAAATCTGTAAAAGGATGAGGCTGGATAATTTGAACAGAGAATGTTTCACCATTCATACCCATGTCACCTAGCACAGTCACTGGAACATTATAGCTATTGGGGCCTCATCACCTTGGAACATCCAGTTGCCTCATGGACTTTTCACAGTAACATATATCTAACATACGGGCTTTTTTGGTAAGTTCCTTCTAGGTTCCTCCATTTTGGGTAAGTTCCCACATCTTAGAAGCTTCTTTCCCCTTCTCTCTGTGCTCCTGAATTTCCAGACTTTATCACCATGCCTCATCTTTAATATTACTCTGGAAACTCCCTCAGTACCTGGAGCCTCCTCATCCTGAAACATCTATCAACCCCTTGTTGGTTGACCTTATTGTTGAAGATCTCAACTTCAAAAATAGCTTCTGAATCCCCTTAGCCACTTAACCAATTATGGATTTGAAATCTATGAAGACAGAGATGGTCTTTGTTGGGGAGTTTTTATTTGTATTCCCAACACTTAGCACAGTTTCTGGCATATAGTGAGGGCTTTATGTTTGTGGTCTTACTTTCCCTTGTCTTAATAAGAACTTACTAATTGATTGATGCTATCTTGGGACACTCTAACTGTAGTCCTATAAGCCCATGTACTGTATTTCAAAAGAAAGGAAGCCGGGCATAGTGATGAAAGTTTTAGACTGGCAGTCAGGAAGATCTGACTTCTAAACCTCCTGTTGCCACTCATTAGCTGTGCTGCCATAGGCACTATAACGAATGTCTCTAAATCTTAGGCAGCTACCCATGAATTATTGACTACAGAAGAGAGGAGTTATCATTACATTTGGTGCAGAAATCCTCATACTGATTGCCTCAAAGATCCTTAGTACAATGATGTATTGCTATGATTGATGTCCTGGCAATGTCTTTGAGGTTGAAAAGTATATAAACCTTGCCTGATACTCATGGGATCATTGGATCATAGATTTCAAGATGGAAGAGCTCTTTTTAGTCATCTAATTCAAATCCATAATTTTACAGACATCAGAGACCTACTGAGGCTAAGTGATATATGGGATCATAAATATAGAGCTCGAGGGGACCTCAGAAGCTATCTAGTCTGACCTCTTATTTTACAAATGAGGAAACAGAGGCCAAGGAACTTATGACTGAGGCAAAGAACTGAACTCATTTATGGCTAACAGGTTAAATATAGTTTGTTATCACCAGTCCTGTTTCTCTACATCCTAAATTAGTCATGTAGGGAGCATTGATCAATTTTGCATCCAATCATCAGCAAACTAGGTGAACTGCCTGTCTGTAACAGTTTGGCTATTTAGGATATAGAGATGGAAGAGGGACGACACTTGTTCTCTTAGTCTCTAGAAAGAGAGATCAAAAAAGCAATCAGTCTTCAATTTCCCAGTTCTTTCTCTGGATGCAGATAAATGTCTTCCTTCATATATTCTTTGTTGTTAATTTGGGTATTTATAATGGTCAAAATGATTTTGATTTTATATGTACATACAAATATTTGTGCCTAATTGGAGCCATCTATAGGGTGGGGAAGAGGGAAGAAAAAAGTGGAAAAAAGAAATTTGAATGATACATTGATTAAAAATGATATGTTTATTATATATTTAAAGCAATGGCAAATTGCAACTAATATATTTTCAATTTCATGTACAATCATTTTTTATTGTACTATGTTATGGAAATTCTTGTTTTATTTCATAAATTGAAAATAAAATACGCATTTTTTAAAAAAATCAGCCTTGCTATTACAAGATATGGATATGTGTCTTGACAGTTATTCATTAAAAAAATGTTAGAGTTGTAGTGATTGGAATGATCAATGAGTGAGTAGTGTAACATATCAGCTGGAAAGTCTAATGCAATTTTAGGCTGAACTTTTTTTAAAGACGATGTGATTGGGGCAGCTAGGTAGCACAATGGATACAGCACTGGCCCAGGAGTCAGGAGGACCTAAGTTTAAATTCAGCCTAGGACACTTGACATATACTAGGTGTGTAACCCTGAGCAGGTCACTTAAGCACAATTGTCTCTCAAAAAAAAAAGACCATGTGCAGACTAAAGAACATTATACTCTTATCATTCTCTGCACTAGCAAGACCATATGTAGAGTATTGTCTTTACTTCTTACCATCACATTAAAGTATAGCATTGACAAGCTTGCAATCATACATAGGATGAGGCAAGAAAAAAGGTGAAGGGCTTTGGAATAGGCAGTGGGGGAATTTAGCTGGGAATGTTTGGACTAGTAGGAAGGAAACTTAAGTGTCTATAAAATCTGTCTTCAAGTGTTTGGAGAGCTGTCCGGGCAAGGAGATATTTGGCATACTCGTCTTGGAAACAGAGGAGAAAACTACTAGCAATGATTATAGAGGAAGTTTAAAATAATAATATAAAATATAATATACTAATATATATTACACTAACATAATATGCTAATACGATATAATATAATATATAATAATAAAATTAAAATTAAAATAGGTAATTAGATAAAATAGATAAATTTTAGTATTGGGGAAATGAAAGTAAAACAAATATTATACATATACATATATAAACTGTATACACATTCGTATATATATATATATATACACACATGTACAGATTTTTGTTTTTTCAACTTTTATTTCCCTTGACATTATTATGAAATTTACCTTTATTTGTATATTGTATGTGTGTATGTATATGTATGTGCATCTATGTAATATATATGTGTGTGTGTATATATATTTATACGCACATATATTATATATAGATACACACACATACAGACACACACTCTAACATTTTGAGTAATTCAAACTACAACAAGCTTTCTTGGGAAGTTGTACATTTCTCCTTGCTGGTGCTATTGAAGCAAGGAATGGTGTTCACTTTTGAGGACTGAGTGGTAATTTAGATGGATTCTTTGTGTGAGTCATATTGTACTTAATGACTATTGGTTTCCCTTCCATTTCTAAGATGCAATGATTCTTTGATTCCATGATTCTGAGATGGGACCTATGAAGTAAGAAAATATCATATATCTTTCATTTATAAACCACCGCTCTGTACGTTCCTTTAAGACAAATTCAGTAGAGTTGAAAACTTATGTACACAATCCTGCCCCTTTTATGATCTCATGCCTGAAATTTTTCTGTTAAGGTTAACCCCTTTAGTTTGGGATCATGCATCTATATATTGATTGGTCCAATCTGAATACCATCAGTTTAAATTGCTTTTTGTTGAACTTGGGAAATTTTTATGGGCTTAAGATGATGCTTAAATCATTCCTGTCTATGCTTTCTAATTACTATAATTTGCCTGAATTTTAATTTTTCCCTTGCACAATGCTAGTTTTAATAGTTTAGACGATTTTTCTGCTGCGAGGACAATGTTATCACACAATTTCCATTCCCTTTGATGTGCTCTTGCTTGTGCCATCATGCCACATGTGTGTGTTCATGCCCTTCATAGATACAGATACCACTTTTCTTCCATATCTAACTGGAGCTATTTATCACCAGCAAGTCTTGCTGTTACCCAAAAATATACCTGTACCTTCAACAGTCTTTTTGGATAGCTTCTGTTGCCAAGGCAACTGCCCAGATGTGTGCTGGCATGGAATGATTTTTCATTGAAACTTTGAAAATATTAGTTCTTTGTAGATAACCCCAAAAATAATAGTAACAATCTTCTGTACTCACAGAGGTACTTTCCAGCATTGAGGCCTAATAACTTGCAGGACTTTCATATAGAACCTTTCATTACTAGGTACCAAAGCATATGGTGGAAAGTAATCAGTTCTTACTGTATTCCTAAGCCTTGACTTACAAATAGATCTTGATATAAAGAACTTTTATAGCTTTTTCTCATTTCTCTAAATGTCCCATCCCCAAGAGAATCTATTGTCTTTGAGGGCAGGTCTTTTGCTTCATCTTTTGTTCTTGTGTCTTATTTGTGGCTATAGGGAGTGCTTGATAAATACTTGTTGAATTTAAATTTGAATCAAGGGAAATGTTAAGTTTTGTATTAAACTAGTCCTGAAATATAGAATACTACAAGAAGCATTATGTTAAATTCAGAAAGAATCATAAATATAGAGCAAGAGGTACCTTGGAAGCTCTCTAGTCTAGCAAAATCATTTTACACATGAGGAAACTATGGCCTATGAAGGTAAATCAACTTCCCCAGTGTCACACAGCAATAAACACCACTAACAGGATTTGAGGCCAGGTTTTCTGATGCTTGACCCTTTCCTCTGTATAACATGGGAGTCTGTTACCTCTCCGAAGATTTAGTGAAAAAGGCATTGTCTTTGGCACCAGAGGATGGCAGTTCTAGGATTTACTCTATGAATTAATTTATTCATTTTCTTTGACAAGTCATTTAACCTATCAGGCTCTCAATTTTCTTTTCTGGAAATTGGACACAGATGGTTGGCTAGATATCTGTGACGTCTTCAGCAGCTCTAATCCTATAATCTGACCTCTTTGTTGTTTCTTTTCCTTCTTTTAATCACACCAACACGTAATATACAAATCCTGACAGATTAAGTCCATTCTCTCTAGATTCAAATAACATTTTTAATATCTTCTGTACTTTGCTACTTGAGAACTAGGTAGCATAGTGGAGAAAACAGTTGACTTGAAGACAGGAAGACCTGAGTCCAAATCCTATCTCAAGCATTTATTAATTGTGTGACCATGGACAAGTCATTTAACTTTTCTATGCCTCAGATTCCTCACCTTTAAAATGAGGGGGTTGAACCCAATGGCATTTTCAGTCTCTTCTACCTCTAAATTCATGAGGCCATGGTTACTAACTATTCTATACTTAGGGAAATTCCAAACCACATTTATCATTTTGGGCAAGTGTTTTAGAGACTATATCAGGATTGTCAATCTCTAGCTGATGTTAAGCTCTGAAAGATTTCCTCTATTTGACAAACATACAAAAACAAGTGGGCCATGTTAACTCACACTTGGGAGAGCACCAGATACCTCCTCTGTGTAGTACCATTTCTTTCTAAATTAAAATGAGCCTAAAGTTCAAAAATCAAATCTCCATTGATAAGCCTCCATGCATTAATTTTCTTTCCCATATTGTGGATGAATTCTGAGCATCAAAACTCACAATACTTCTTTCTTCATCCTTACACACCCTCAACAAATGCCATCTACTTTCAGTCTGGTTAAATAACCTTTTTTTAGGGCTGTACATATTGCTCACAACTTTCATCTCATTTTCAGAAAAGTGTCTGTACTTACCCTTTCTCTTCTTTTTCAGTTTAGGTGGTTGAGTGATAAACAGATCCAAATATGTGCCTCATAAGCATAATAGTTAATCATTTGCACATACCATTGATGTCTTCCATTGGTCTTTAATTTCTATCCTATTTTCTCCATGTCTTTGGGTAAAGGTATTATGTTTCTAATATAATTTAAGAAGAGATTGATTTTCTTGAACCAAACAAGTTGATATAAACACATAAAGCAAAGAGCATATAACAAAGGTAATAAGGGGTGATTATGATCAACTAAGTGAAAAATTGTCTATTCTCCTCTACCCACCTGACCTTGTTATTCTATTACAATACCTGAAAAGCTTTACCTCATTGAATTTGAAGGAGACCTAGTCATTGGCCAAATAAAGATTTACCAAAGTTACTGCTAGCTTTCAAAAGCTAGGCTTGCCTATCCAAGAGATGTTTGAGGATGGGAGTAGTTCTGAGGATTTTGACCCCTTTACTCTACCGAAGGGTAGTAGTTGGAGAGGGCATTCTATTTTCTCCTCCCACCCATCAGGAATCATATTTTGCAGAAAATCTATGTGCTCAGTGGTGACACCAAATTTACCTAGAAGCAGAGACAGATACAGAGATTGTATCTATATGTTTGTGTGTGTGTGTGTGTGTGTGTGTGTGTGTGTGTGTGTGTGTGCATGCACATAGGGAAAATAATCAGCATCAAGAAACTTATCTTCTGCCAACAGAGATGAGAAATTATCATGGATAATTATCATCATGAGAATCAACCATGGAAGTAAAAGGAAACAGAGATTCAGAGAAGAACAGGCCCAAGATCTCAGATGAGTGAAGCACAGAGCAGACAGACATCATACTAGGATGGGGGTTGGGCAACATCAGGAGAAAACAAAAGGAGAAATGATACCAGGGCCTTGAAGCACCAAAGATGTGAGTTCCCTTGAAACATAGATTTGCCTTTGTATTTGCCTTTGCCTTTCTCACTGTATTCTATGTTTGTGCCCACAATCCCCACTGAAACCATGTGCATATATGGAATAGTATGTCCTAGGAGGAGGACAAAGGTTGTTGTGAAACTACTGTTTATGCAATGTCATCTGAGTAAATGGCTTCCTTTGCTTGGTGATTGGCCTATTGGCTGACTATTAAAAGTAAGTACCTGAGTGTGGATGACTGAACTATAATTTTTCAAAAAATACAATATAGAATTTGGGAGCAGTATCCATCCTTTGAGAGTCCTAAATCACCAGTGTAATTTGGGGGATGTAGCACAGAGAGGATATTATAAGTATGTTTCCAAAAATACAAATATCCCCAAAGGGATGCTCTAATAAACCACTATTGATTGTTAATACCATGACACTGATTAGTTATGCAGATCAGCTAGTTGTCTTTGAAAGTAATGAGAAAACTTTTGAATGAATAGGAAAAAAGATACAGAAGTTTTGATGAGGGAAACAGTCCAGGCTTGCTGTAGAGAGATCAGCTTGGGTGTCCCACCCCAGGAAGAGCCTCTGAAAACCCAAACTGATTATTTTCCTAAACACTGGGTGTTTGAAGAGATGGGTTAAAGAAACCCCAAAAAGAAAGAAAATTGGTATCAAAAAGATGAAAAGGTGTAGAAAAGCTTAAACTATTTGATAGTTTTGCTAAAGACCAGTGCTTTAACTAGTGTATAGAAAGAGATGACCAAAGTTCTATCCCCAACCTTTCTCCTCACCTTAATCAGTGAGGAGATGAGGCAGCTAGATGAAAAGAAATTGATAACATGGTGGACTTCAAGTCAGACAGACCTGAATTTTAAACCTACCTACTCTGGAGAAGTCATACAACCTTTCCCAGCTTTGGTTCCCTCATCTGTAAAATATAATTTTATAACCTGTGACACACCAAATGAGATAATACATCTAAAGAGATTTGGAAAAACTTAGAGCTAGGTAGGTGCTATTAGCAGTAGTGCCAAAATGATATTAATCTAGATAAATTCCAAAATCCATCTGCCTTTTATTTTGTAGGTTGGTATTTATTATTCCAATGAAACAGTATAGTACAATGGAGGAGAGGCGAAAGCTGGACATGGATCAAGGAAGGCCAAAGGTTTAATTTCACCTCTTACTGAGTGATCATGGGGAAGGCAAGTGTCAACCTGTCTGAAGCTCAGATCTCTCAGATGTCAAATAGAACCAAAAAGCTTGTAGCCCAGGGTCAGTGTCAGGCTAAGCAGAGATAATGTATGTAAAGCACTTTCTACCCCTGAAAGTACTATATAAATGTTAGCTATTATTTTTGTTCTCCCATCTTATTCTTCCCCAGTCTCTACTTTAACTGTGAAATCCTTCTCCTTTAAATCCTGTTTTAGGCCTTTTAAATGTTAAATCCCTCCAGGGAAGAGATTCTCAGAAGCACCCAGCCATTTCAAATTCCCCAGTACCCTAAAAGGTTTATGGAAGGCTTCAAGGACTCTCATTGTGAGTGTAGGAGCAATATATTGATGTCTTTTAAAAGTCAGGCTGGGGGGGGGCAGAGCCAAAATGGCAGCTGAAAAGTAGGGACTAGTGTGAGCTCCCCGCCAAGTCCCTCTAAAAACCTATAAAAATGGCTCTGAACCAATTCTAGAACTGCAGAACCCACAAAACAGCAGAGGGAAGCAGGTCTCCAGCCCAGGACAGCCTGGATGGTCTCTGGGTGAGGTCTATCCGACATGGAGCTGGGAGCTGGGAGCGGGGAATGGAGTGGAGCAGAGCCCAGCCTGGGCGGCGTGAACCAACCAGACTAGGAGCCGGGCAGAGCGGGCCCTAGCACCCTGAATCAGTGAGCTGCGGCAGTTACCAGACTTCTCAATCCACAAACACCAAAGACAGCAGAGAAGGTTACTGGGAAAAGCTGCGGGAGTAAAAGGAGTTCATGGTTTGGCCACCACGCCTGGGGCAGCAGAGGTGGGGCAGCTACAGCTGCTGGGGCAGCAGAGGTGGGGCAGCTACAGTTGCTGTTGCTTCTGGCCCCAGGCCCACCTGGTGGGAGGAATTAAGTGGTGGATCAGAGCAGGAGTGAACAGCCTGCTGAAGATCTAAGCCCAGTGCGAACTGGGGGTTCTTGGGGAAGGAGGAGTGCTGGTGCAGCAGAGCTGGCGCATCCCCCCCCCAAACGTGGAACATAGAACTCATAAGTCTACAAGCAGTCATACCCCTCTGAAAAACTCAAGGGTCAAGTTAGTTGGTTGGGAATATGGCCAGGCAGCGAAAACACACCCAGATTCAGTCTCAGACTTTGGATTCTTTCTTTGGTGACAAAGAAGACCAAAACATACAGCCTAAAGAAGACAACAAAGTCATAGAGCCTACAACAAAAGCCTCCAAGAAAAACATGAACTGGTCCCAGGCCATGGAAGAGCTCAAAAAGGATTTGGAAAAGCAAGTTAGAGAAGTAGAAGATAAATTGGGAAGAGAAATGAGAAGGATGCGAGAAAACCATGAAAAACAAGTCAATGACTTGCTAAAGGAGACCCAGAAAAATACTGAAAAATACACTGAAGAAAACAACACCTTAAAAAATAGACTAACTCAAATGACAAAAGAGCTCCAAAAAGCCAATGAGGAGAAGAATGTCTTGAAAGGCAGAATTAGCCAAATGGAAAAGGAGGTCCAAAAGACCACTAAAGAAAATACTACCCTAAAAATTAGATTGGAGCAAGTGGAAGGTAGTGACTGGATGAGAAATCAAGATATTATAAAACAGAACCAAAGGAATGAAAAAATGGAAGACAATGTGAAATATCTCATTGTAAAAACCACTGACTTGGAAAATAGATCCAGGAAAGATAATATAAAAATTATTGGACTACCTGAAAGCCATGATCAAAAAAAGAGCCTAGATATCATCTTTCAAGAAATTATCAAGGAGAACTGTCTTGATATTCTAGAGCCACAGGGCAAAATAGAAATTGAAAGAATCCACCGATTGCCTCCTCAAATAGATCCCCAAAAAAATCTCCTAGGAATATCGACACCAAATTCCAGAGCTTCAGATCAAAGAGAAAATACTGCAAGCAGCCAGAAAGAAACAATTTGAGTATTGTGGAAACCCAATCAGAATAACCCAATATCTGGCAGCTTCTACATTAATAGATCGAAGGGCTTGGAATACGATATTCTGGAGGTCAATGGAGCTAGGATTAAAACCTAGAGTCACCTACCCAGCAAAACTGAGTATCATGCTCCAAGGCAAAATATGGATTTTCAAGAAAATAGAGGACTTTTAAGCTTTCTCAGTGAAAAAAACAGAGCTGAATAGAAAATTTGACTTTCAAACACAAGAATCAAGAGAAGCATGAAAAGGTAATCAAGAAACAGAAATTGCAAGAGACTTACTAAAGTTGAACTGTTTTGTTTACATTCCTACATAGAAAGATGATGTGTATGATTCATGAGACCTCAATATCATAGTAGCTGAAAGGAATGTGCATATATATATATATATATATATATATATATATATATATATGTGTGTGTGTGTGTGTGTGTGTGTTTATGTATATGTATATGTGAATGTGCATGTATGTATATATGTATGTGTGTATATATATATATATATATATATATATATAGAAAGAGAGAGAGAGAGAGAGAGAGAGAGAGAGAGAGAGAGAGAGAGAAAGGACACAGGGTGAGTTGAAGATGAAGGGAAGATATCTAAAAGAAATAAAATCAAATTAAGGGATGAGAGAAGAATGTATTGAGAGAGGGAGGTAGGGAGAGATAGAATGGGGTAGATTATCTCGCATAAACGTGACAAGAGGAAGCAGCTCTGTGGGAGGAGGGGAGAGGGCAGTTGAGGGGGGAATGAGTGAATGGAGCTCTCATCAAATTTGGCCTGAGGAGGGAATACCATACATATTCAATTGGGTATCTTACCCCACAGGAAAGAAGAGGGAAGAAGATAAAAAAAAAGGGGGAGATTATGGAGGGGATGGCAGATGGGAGTGTAGGTAATCAAAAACACACACTTTCGAAAGGGGACATGTTTCAAAGGAGAAAATTCAATAAAGGGGGATGGTTTGGCAAGGAGCAAAACATAGTTAGTCTTTCACAACATGAGTATTATGCAAGGGTTATACATAATGATACACATGTGGCCTATGTTGAATTCCTTGACTTCTTAAGGAGGGTGGGTGGGAAGGGAAGAGGGGAGAGAATTTGGAACTCAAAGTTTTAAAAACAGATGTACAAAAACAAAAAAAAATTTTTTGCATGCAACTAGAAAATAAGATACACAGGCAATGGGGCATAGAAATTTATGTTGCCCTACAAGAAAGTTAAGGAAAAAGGGATGGGAGGGGAGTTGGGTGACAGAAGGGAGGGCTGAATGGGGAACAGAGCAACCAGAATATATGCCATCTTGGAGTGGGGGGGAGGGCAGAAATGGGGAGAAAATTTGTAATTCAATCTCTTGTGAAAACCAATGCTGAAAACTAAATATGTTAAATAAATAAATTTTAAAAAAATAAAAGTCAGTCTGGTATTTCGGAAAGATTGCTGCAATTAGACTCTGAAAATCGGGGTTCAAGTGCTGCCTCAGATGCTCCCTTCCTGTGTCACCAGAAGTATATCCTGTCACCTCTCTGAATCTCAATTTCCTCACCCATAAAAATGAAGAAGGTATACTTGTATTGCTTACTACCACAGAGATATTGTGAGGAGAGGCTTAGAGATAAATGTGTATTGTTAGTATAAGTCAACATTCACCTTACCTGGGCTGATGTGGTCTATTTAACCAATCAATCACCAAACATTTATTAAAAACCTACCATACATCAACCATGGGCAGCCAGGGGGCTCAGTTAATAGAGCTTTGGGCCCGGAGTCAGGAAGACCGGCTCTGAAACCTGGCCTCATACACACACTACCTATGTGACCCTGGGCAAGTCATTTAACCTGTTTGCCTTAATCCACTGGAGAAGGAAATTGCAAACTACTCCAGTATCTTAACAAGAAAACCCCATGGACAGCGTAGTGTGCAAGGTCATGAAGAGTCAGCTACAACTGAATGGCTGAACAACAACATGTCAGCCACTTTACTAGACAGTAAGAATATAGAGGCAGAAGGAAAATAATCCCTATCAACACATCTTTCATATTCAGTTAACTATTTCTAAGACTCTTTAAAGGATGAGTTGCTTGTATTTTGAATGACCCTCTGTTTAAAATCAGTTGCCTCTTCTTCAAGATTTATCCCAGGGCTAATGTTGTTGATTGTCAAAAAAAATGACAAATCTGAAATGCCCTAACTATCAGCCCAGAACCATGTACATTATCTTCTGATCAAGCTGTTACATTGACATCAGTGAGCTTAAAAATTCCACAGTGGTCAGGAAAAAAATTCCAGTTCCCCAAACCTCGTATAGGCAGATGAATATTTACATCCTCTCTCTTCCTTCCAGGGCTATGCCTCACTGATTACCTCCTCACTGAGCAACTGTGCTGAGCCATGAAAGTGTTCTCCCCAGGCCCATTTTGTTTATGGAGAGTGCCTGTTAAACAAGATATTGATTCTGAGATGAGACTTTCACTCAGCTATAATCTCAAACTCAGAGGCTTGACCTTTTCTTGCTATGTTGTCATTCATGGATCCTACGTTTATTTAATATGGTTTATGTTCACAAGCTAACCCTAGGCAGGTTGGGATTTACCTGCAAACTGATTCTGGCCATCTGAGCACACTACAGATAGACCTTGGAAAGACAGTGTTGAGTAGAGTAAAGAATGGTAGACCTCTGAGATCACAGATCTGGATATGAAAGGCATGTCAGGGGCCTTGTGACTAATCCATTCATTTTAGAAATAAGGAAACTGAGACCCACAGAAGTTAAATCATTTGAGATCACATGGACTGTATCACAGTCAAGATTCAAACCCAGGAGCTCTGCCTTCAAATCCAGGGCACTTTCTCTTATACAAAATTGGCTTTGGTAAAGAAATGTGTCCTTTGGAACATATCACTAAGGTACTTTCTATTTAGTTTTGATGCCATTCCATTTCCATTGCACTAGTTTATAGTCATCATTACATACTGAAATATAGAACCCATGGGAGAAAGGATCATAGATCTTAGAAGGGATGTGTTAGCCCAACATGCTTATTTTGCAGAAGAGGAAGCTGAACTCTAAGGAGACTGACTTTCCCAAGATAACATTGAAAAGGTCAGGGCCAGGATTTGATCATGTCACATTCCTCTACAAGAAATAAACACTATTGGATGCCTATTCCCTTCAGCATCAAATATAAAAGAATCTATGTGACTTTTAAAATATTCCGTATCTCAGCCAATTCCTATACTTCCTTTCTTATACCTTACTCCCCCTCACTCTTTTGCAACCCATTGACCTAAGATCCTTTCTGTTCATCACACTGGATGCTTCATCTCGTATCTCTGAACATCTTCACTGACTCTTGTCCTTGTCCAGCATTCTCTCTTACCTCCTCTCTGCTCAAGAATTCTGAAATTTCCTTATTCAAACACAATCTACTGTCTTTCCACTTCTCCATCACTTTATCTTGTCCTACTCTTCATCTTTACTGTGATCTGCAATCCCTTGATCTCGCAATTCTTGCCCAGGTCATTTCTCCTGCATTAGCCATTCTCTCCTCTTCTCTCCATCTTGACTCCTTGACTGAACAAAGTCAACTCTACACTGTCCTCCTCCCTTGAATCTCTAGCCCCCTAATACCACTGATTGCATTCAGCCAAACCTCAGCTTTGGTTCACTACCACCGTTCCTTGACTATGTGTTGCTGAACAAAAGTGGAGAAAATGATACAACCATTCTGACTGAGTTCACAGCAAGTTTATGTTACATAACGCCAACAGGGCTCTCACTGCTGCTAGGCAATCCTCCTGTACCTTCCTTATCAGCAAACTATCCCATTCTCCACATTGGCTCTTCCGGTTTTTTTTAACATCTCTCCTCAAGTTCCCCATGATTCTTCCTCCCCCTACTCTCTCAGATAAGAACCTTTCTTTCTATTTCACAAAAAGTTGAGATCATTTAGTGGAAACTCCCTTTTCTCCACTCTTATCCCTCAGAAGCCTTCTGCTACTTTCTCTCTTTCCCTTCTCTCATTTGATGAAGTGACCTTACCAAGGCTAACCCCTCTACTTCTTCAAGTGATCCCATTCTACCCTGTCTCTTCCAATGGTTGCCCCTTTCATCATCCCCATTCATTCCCTTTTTTTTCAATCTTCCCCTCTATATTGGATCATTTTCTAACGCTTATAAACATCTTCATTTTCCCTATCTTAAAAAAAAAACTTATGCAATCCTTCTGTTCCCCAACATATCATCCCCTTTCTCTTTTGCCCTTCATAGCCAAACTTCTCTAAATCGCCACCTATAATAGATGCTTCCACTTCCTTCCTCCCCCTCTCTTCTTAACCCTTTACAATCTGGCTTCTTACCTTTTCATTACCTTTAAACTGCTCTCTCCAAAGTTACAAATGATATCAAATTGGCCAAATCCAATGGACTTTCCTTATACTCATTCACTTTGATCTCTCTGTCATCTTTGACCCTGTTGATCACTCTTTTCCTTGAGACACTCTTTTCCTTAGGTTTTGGGGATACAGTTCTTGGTTACTTTCTACTGACCTGACCATTCCTTATCTGACTCCTTTAATGGATACTCCTCCAGATGAAGCCTTTTAAGCAAGGTGTCCCTTGGGGTTCTAACCTATGCCATCTTCTTTTTTTCCCCTCTATATTACTTCTCTTAATGATCTTATAAGGTCTCATAGATTTAAATATCATTTTATACTAATGATTCTCAAATCTACCTATCCTGCCCTAATCTTTCTTCTGACCTCTCATCTCATATTTCCAACTGCCTTTCAAACACCTTGAACTGGATGTCCAATAGTCATCTTAAACTCAATATGTCTCAAACAAAACATTATTTTTTTCTGTCTGAACCCTCCCCTTTTTCTTCCTTCTCTAATACTGTAGGGTACAACATCATCCTCCCAGACTGTGAGGTTTATGAACTCAGAATCATCCTAGATTCCTCACGATCTCTCATTTTCCATAATCAAACTATTGCCAAGACCTGTCAGTTTCGCCTTTACAACGTATCTTGGATACACTACCTTCTCTCCTCTAACTGTAGTCCTACTATTCATCTTTACTATGACCTGTAATCCCTTGACCTCCCAATTCTGGCCCAGGTTATTTCTCCTGCATTAGCCATTTTCTCTTCTAGAGGGACCTCATCTCCTCACATAAGGACAATCCAATAGTCTACTCAGTTTGCCTGCCTCAAAGCTCTTTGCACTCCAATCCATCTTCCACTGTAGTAATTTTCCTGAAGTGCAGGTTCAATCATGTTATCCCTCTACCCCATAAGTTTGAGTGGTTTCCTATTATTTCCAGCAACAAAACCAGAATGTTTTGACATTCAAAGACCTTAAAACGTGCCTCTCCACTAAAAGCTTTCAAGGGGTCAGAGGAGGCAGATGGCCCCTTGGACCCTCCTGGGGTGGGACATAGCCCACATTGGTCCTTTGTTGATAGGGATTTGAGGCTCCATTACCATTCTCCCAACTGTTAGAGGGTCCCTTGAGGCACTGGCCCCTACCTCCCAGGTTCTCTAAGGCCTGGTGTAGGTCCCCCAGGTTAGCAGGATAAGCAGCAGTCACCTGTGGCCAGTGCATTTGACTAGTTCTGGCTGACCAGCCTGCTGAGTCATCAAAGGGAATCTTCATGGTGATCAGGATCTTCTTCTGCAGACAACTATAGCTGTTACAACTTTGAGGCCCAAGATTGAGGCATCAACAGAATCTACAAACTGGAAGTATGTTTCAAATTTCTCATCCTGAAAGTCCCTTCTTAACTCTTCCCTCCTGTGAGAAAGTACAACTCAAGAGTGATGGAGAATGGAACCATGTTTATGTAAACTCCATGACCCCCTGACACTTTAGGAGATGCCAGATTTTCAGGGTCATCTATACGGAAAGCTGTCAAGGGAAATAGCTTTGACTAAACTAACCTAATCTTAGGCTGTCAGTTGCCAGACTGGCTTATCCTTGTATGAAAATCCCTAGCTCTCCCTTCATTAAGACTATGGAAATCCTCATCCTTGATGGTACTGCTAGAATTAGAAGAACCTACAAAAATCATTCCAGGTCATCATGGCCACACATTATATAAAGCATCCTTGTCTTCTCTTTGGGCCCAGTCCCCACCTCCTGATGAGAAACATGTCACAGGGGAAGACTATGTAACAATTATGGGCCTTGATGGTACTACTAGAGTTGTAACAAGCTAGAAAACTTGTGGTCAAGACTCCCTGTTGCTATAGATTTGACCCTACATTATAGTGAACATCCCCATCAGCCCTCCCCCTATTGACAGCCAGCCATGGGGCTGAGTATGGCAAGGCTGCCCCCCTCCTGTCCCTCCCATTATGCTATTTGACACAGAAGAAGCTTCCTGAAGCCTTTGCAGTTAAGTCTTTTTTCCACATTAAGGTGAGCTCCATTCAGAGAGGACTTTGGCTTTGACTGGAATGAAATTCTGTAATACTGCAGTAATTTAACAAAATTATTATAGAGCTTTAAAATGGTCCTCTCCTATCTTTCCATTCTTCTTACATCTTACTCCCCAAAATGTACCCTTTTACTCAATGACCTTCCTCCTGGATGTTCCACAAAGAAGACACTCCATCTCTAAGCTCCAGGGATTCTGTCCCTAGTGCCTGGAGTCCTCTCTCTCCTCTGCTCATACTAATACCCTTCCTGGCTTCCTGTAAATCCCAACTAAATTTCCAACTTCTACAGCCTCAGCCTCTCTTTAATTCTAGTACCTTCCCTCTGTTGATTAATTCATATTTATCTTATGTATAGCTTGCTTTGCATATTTGTTTGTATGTTGTCTCCCCCTTTCAGATTGTGAGCTCCTCGAACTCAGTAACTGTCTTTTGCTTCTTTTTGTATCCCTAGAGCTTAGCACCTTACCTGGCAAACAGCAGGTGCTTAATGTTTATTTATTGATTGATTCTGTACCACCTAGCTGTCCTTTATACACGTATAGAGATATCTATATATGTGTACATGTGTTAAAGTAGAGATTAATAAATACATGGCCTTCACATGCATATAATAGCCTTCTACACATTCAACCTTGTAATGTCTCACCTGAAAAATGGGTAATGGTTCTCTAAGAAAAGTCAGCAAATTTTCTATATGTTTTTGTACAGAAATATTACTGCTGGTAATAGATAGACAAGGGGCCAAAGACAGAAAGGATGGTCCAATATACACCAACATATTCATAAGAGCTCTTTTTGCTAGCAAAAAAAAACACCTCAAAAAATTGGAAAAAAAGGTATCCGTTGATTGGGTAATGACACTGAGGCACAGGGACAGGAGTCAGAAGGACCAGAAGACCTCAGTCATAAATCTGGCTCTGCATGATGATGATGATGATGATGATGATGATGATGATGATGATGGTGATAGCTAGACTTTTATTAGGGGCAGCTAGGTCAATAGAACCTGCCCTGTCAGGCAGATTCATTTGACTGACTTCAAATCTGACCTCAGATACTTACTAGTTATGTGGCTCTGGGCAAATTACATAAACCTGTTTGCCTCAGTTGTCACATCTGTAAAATGGGCTCAAGAAGAAAATGGCCAACCACTCCAGTATCTTTGCCAAAAAACCAAAATAGCAGCATGAATAATTGGTCAAGACTCAACAACGACAAAGGCTTTTATTCCACTTTAAGATCTGCAAAGCATTTTACAAATATTTTTATTTTGTTCTCAGAGCACTCTCTCATGAAAAACCTTTTAAGGTTTTATTATTAATTAAAAATATAATCTCTCCCCCTCATTCTCTCTCTGTCTCTGTCTTTATCTTTATCTCTTGTTCTCTCTCTGTTTCTGTCTCTCTCGTATCTCTATCACTACCCACTGAATCACCCCATCCCCTCAATAATGAACTCCATTATAACAAATATTCTGGTACTAGAAGGGAGGGAGTAGTGAGGGATCAGGTGGTTCACATTTCTGAACTTACAGGGCCCAGCGAGTTCCTGGTACATGTATAAGAGCCTTAATTAATGAACTTGAGAGATCAGATATCCTGAAAAAAATAGTAGAGAGCAGGGGGAATGAGTACTGAATCTGAAAAAAAAAGTCACTAAACAGAGGTAAACAAGGAAATTACATTAAGTGAAAGGAACCTAAGACAATAAACCTGTATCAATATTGACCTTCTATGCTCCAAACTGCAGAGCATCTAAATTTATAAAAGAAAATAAATAACTGAATACCAAATGGATCCTAGCATTCTTGCTAGTCATGAAAGTCAGAAGTCTCATCGAAATGAATGAAATTTACAACTTTCTCAATGTCATTTTAGTTATATTTTTCCAAGTGACCTACTTATCCAGTATATGGGTATATGGGAAGCATTGGTTCTGCTATACTACGAGATATATTGATGAAGTCCTTAAGCAAATTTGAATAGAACCTTGTGGAATTTTTTTTTAATAGAATGTACATCAATTTTTTTTCTACACACACACAGGTGTGTGTGTGTGTGTGTGTGTGTATGTGTGTGTGTGTGTGTGTGTGTGATTCAAGGATACCTGCATAACACAATACTTGTTCTTTTTGAAAGTCAATAAATTGGGACAAACCAATTTTCAGTGTACAGTGTATATGTGTGAATTACACCTGCCACTATGCAGTCCTATACATTACAGGATGATTCACTAGGTTTTGAGATGAGGTATAACTGGAATCTGACCAAGATTAATTGGTGCAATTCAATGAATGCAAGGTTCTAGTTTGATATTAAAGACTTGGCCCAAATGTCAGTAAGAATTCCTTTTTATGTAAGAAAAAATAGCATATAGTAAAAATATTCTTACTCTGTAATAGACTTTTCTTTTGTTTCCCTTTGGAGGAGAGGGGTCATGTCTGACTGGGGGATATGTGTACTGTCTGTTCCATTTCCTGAATAATGCATTAAACTTCTCTGAAATGCTTATGACATTCATCCATTCAGTGTGTCCATTGTATATTGTAGATTATGTCAATTCAGATGTGAGAGAACAAAGGAATTAACCATTCTTTCAGTTACCCTCCATGTTCCAGTCTCTCAGTTTCCTTTACTCTTCACTTTTCCTTGAACCTATTTTTAATCAATTGGCATGTCCTGTGGCTTAATGGTTACATTGTTGACATCTTCCTCCTTCTTCCCCTCAAGTGAGCAGCATCTTCATTTAGTTCTGCTTTTACTCTTGCCTGGACTATTGCAATAGTCTTTTGTTCTGTTTCCCTTTCTTACAAGAAAGCCTTTCCTTTTTCCATTCCATATCATGCAAAATACCAAACCATTCTTCCAAAGGCATTATTTTGATCAATCTCCCTATAAACGTCACTTTGTATTTACCATTTTATTTCAAAGGCAGTGTGGTATGCTGGACAGAGAGCTATACTTGAAGGAAGTCTTGAGTTTGGGCTCTGCCTCTGATATGGACTTACTCTGTTATTCTGTTGAATCACTTAGCCTCTCTGTGCCACAGGCTACTTTGTAAGACTCAAAGTTTTAGATGAGAGACCAATTTATGTCAGTGGAGCACTGGTCACTAGGACCTTATAACAATTAATTTAGAGATCTGGTAAAAATAAAGTGAAAGTCATATTTTGTGTATCTAATATACACCCATGAGGACAAGGAGTCTTTCTTTTTCATCTCTATTCCCACCTCCTTAGCCAAATACCTTGCATTTCATGTCAAAGCACTCCAGCATTTATCTATTGTAGAATTCTAGATTACAAACCTCATCAATCTGATCTAGGCTGACAACTAATCTATAATTTATATGTAGTCTTAGAGTTGCCTGGAACACTAGGATGATAGGATCATAGATTTAGAACTTCAAGGGACCCCAGTGGTCCTTAAGTCCAATTTTCTCATTTTACGATTGAAGAACTAAGACCAGGAGTGGGTAAGTAACTTTCTCACGATCAGATTCTTAGGTGATGTCCTAGGCAACAATTGAAAAGAAGTCCTTCTCACTCTAGTGCCCACTCTCTATTCAGTATACTACATGGCTACATCTATTTTTGCAAATGATACACAATAAGTGGTTTTTACATTGTTTTGAATTGAACGCTTCCTGTTTTTAAAGATGATACAATATACATAGATCATCCTGAATCTCAAAGGAAACATTTGGATCTATTTTCCATGTTATATGGACTTGTGACTTGCTATGTCTCAGGAGTTAACATGCAGTTAAACTAAATAAACATTTATTATGTTCCTCCACAGGGCAGCTGAGTGACAGAGTGGTTAGAGTACCAGGCCTGGAATCAGGAAGACTCATCTTCATGAATTCAAATCTGGCCTCAAACACTCACTGTATGACCCTGTACAAGTCAATTAACCCTTATTTGCCTCAGTTCCTCATCTATAAAGTGAATGGAAGAAGGAAACTGCAAACCACTTCAATACCTTTCCCAAGAAAACCTCAAATGGGCTCACAGGGAGATAGAAATGACTGAATGATAAAAACATGCTCCTTCTGTGTACTGGACACTGTAGTATATATTGGTGACACAAAGACAGAATCGATGTAGTCTCTGCTGTCTAGTAGCTTACCTCCCATTGAGTTCCAAGATGGGAGAGATAAGAGGCACAAAGTCAATAAAAATTCTACGAAATACATATAAAATAAACCTGGAGGGGAAAAGACCTAATCAGTTTGGGAAACAGGAAAGACCTTTTCTAGAAAGTATTCACTGACCTGGGCCATGAAGGAAGGAAACAGTTCCAAGAGACAGAGCCAAGGATGTAAAGCATCCCAAGGATAAGAAACATTTTGTGAAAATCCATAGGGGTTTTAGATGTAATGTTCTGTGTGGGAAACAACAAATTGGCTAGTTTAACTGGAACAGAATGTGTGAGGGAAAGTAATCTGACATCCACCTGGAAAGAGAGTTTGGCACCATACTGGGAAGAGATTCTAATACCATTTGGAGGAATTTGTCTTTTTCTTTCTCTAGATTGAATAAATGACCACTAAAATCCTTGAACAGGAAGTCAAACAAGAAGCATTTCAGTGCTTCCTACAATCCAGGTACTTTGGCGAGTGATGAGAATACAAAGAAAGGGAAAAACTGTTCTCAAGGAGCTCACAATCTTGTGAAGGAACATCATGCAAACAGCTATGTACAAACAAGTATAAACGTGAAGTGGTTATTGTATTTTACACAAACACTCGTATGTATATACATGTGGGTATATATATATATATATATATATATATATATATATATATATATATATATATGTGTGTATATATATAATACATATATAAAATACATAGATTACATGTAATACACATATTCTATATAACATATATATATATTATACACACATACATATACACATACGAACATATACATATGCAGGCCATATGTACATATGGTCTATACCAGTATGGTACCAGTATTAGGGGAGAGAAGAGAGTATAAGACAGATGCTAAAATCTGTTCAAATGTGTCTGAGAAAGCAGTGCAGTAACATAACACTCAATTTAGTACCAATTGGTGACGTTGACTTCTGGTCTTGCTTGCCTCCTATTCACCTAACTTCTTCTGGGAGTTGTTAAGCAACCTGGCTACAAATCCAAGGGATACAATTGAGTATGTTGCTACAGTGCTACTTTTGACAAGTCACTGTGCCCTTATCTCAATATTCGCTTTTGCATAATTTTAATCTAACATGTAACCAAGATGAGCAAGCCCACATTAACTTTCTATTTCTTTCTTTTTAGGATTTATTCCAGTAGAATAACATGTAATATAAATGAAGAGGTGTGTCACTAGTGCCCTGGCATAGCACAGAGAACTGTCTGACCTGTCAGAAGGTACTACAGAGAAAAGCAAAAACTACATCAACTCTGGACCTTATCTGAGGAATTTAAATCTCACAATACTATTTCTATGCTAAAACATATATTTTATCCCATGTAGGTTTTTAAATTTTAATCTTATTGAGACAGATAGATATGATTGGTCCCATCTGTTTACTTCCTAGTCCTTTAAATAGAATTACTTTGT
The DNA here is from genome assembly GCF_011100635.1 of Trichosurus vulpecula. Taxonomy (NCBI): domain Eukaryota; kingdom Metazoa; phylum Chordata; class Mammalia; order Diprotodontia; family Phalangeridae; genus Trichosurus; species Trichosurus vulpecula. Next base: position 28,616,427 of record NC_050580.1, on the reverse strand, counting down.
ATATTGTCATTAAATGTGTTATTAGATGATGAAGTTTTTTTTTTTAATTCTGACTTCATTGCTCTTTTAAGAATCCTTACCTCATCAAGCATACAATTATCAGTCTTTAGATTTGACACATTTTCCTGACAGATTTTCAGTTTTAAACTACTAAGTTCTCTCCCATAACCTGGCAGCTTCATCACCAAAAGGAACAACCTTTTGAGGGCCAAATCTTCAATTTCATTCTCATCATGCATGACTGGAAAAATCAATCTGCAACTGAGGGAAAGGAGAAAAAACAAAACCAAAAACCAACAAATAAACATGAACTTTATATGACTCATTATGTTGGAAAAGAATTATACCTGTCACATATTTTTTTTAAAGTCTCGAAAATCCCAATTTTTCTTTAACAAAAAGTAGATTCAAATAAGCAACGTGGTGGAATAAACAATGCTATATTTGGAGTTTTCCCTTTGGTACAAACCTAGGATGTGAGAAGAAGAGAAAAAAGGAGGAGAAAGGAAAGGACAGGGAATGCGCTAGCCCCACTTTGTTACATTTCTGGTGTTTCTGGCTTCAGCTAAGATTCCCAGACTTATTGAAGCAAGCAAATGTGAAAGGAAATATCATTTTCTCACAGTAAAAACAAACCTATCCTTACAAGAAATAGGTAAACTGACCTTCTCCTCAAATTGACATTTAAAGACTTCCATAATATGGCTCATCACCCAGACTGTCTGAACATTATTCCTTTTCAATGTATGCATGTTTCATGCACAATACACACCATGATGTAGTGAAATGGCTTGCTGTGTCCTGCATTTAGCTTTCCATCACTTACCTCCATGGCTTGCACAAGTTGTCCTGCAAGTTTATAATACATTCTCTTTTCATCTCTGCCTTTTCAAATGCATAGTTATTGGGCTAATTCCTATAGAATAACTTTATTCCTTTATTTCTTAATATTTGCTCCCTCCTCCTCAAATACCCATGTGTATATTGATCTATTTACAAAATATCTTCCCACTCCAACCATGGTGGGTAGAATGTAAACTCCTTGGGGACAAATAGTATTCTTCATATTTTTTAAAAAAAATTCATATTTTATTATTTAATATTTTAATTTAAATAATGATTTCCACAAGATTTTGAGTTACAAATTTTCTCCCCATTTCTATCCTCCCCCCCACTCCAAGATGGAATATATTCTGATTGCCCTATTCCCCAGTCTGCCCACCCCTCTATCACCCCACCCAATCCCCTTTCTGCTTACTTTCTTGTAGGGCAAGATAGGTTTCTATACCCCATTGCCTGTATATCTTATTTCCCAGTTGCATGCAAAAATAATTTTTTTTTGAGCATCCACTTTTATAACTTTGAGTACCAAATTCTCTCCCTTCTTTCCTCCCCACCCATACTCCCTAAGAAGGCAAGCAATTCAACATAGGCTACACAGGTATCAATATGCAAAACACTTTCCACAATAATCACGTTTTAAAAGACTTACTATATTTCCCTCCATTCTATCTTGTCCCCCTTTATTCAATTTTCTCTCTTGACCCTGTTCCTTTTCAAAAATGTTTGCTTTTGGTTTCCTCCTCCCCCATTCTGCCCTCCCTTCTATCATCCCCTCTTTCTTATCCCCTTCTCCGTACTTTCCTATGGGGTAAGGTATCCAATTGAGTGTGTATGCTATTCCCTCAAGTCAAATCCAATGAGAGCAAGATTCACTCATTCACCCTCTTCCCTTCCAAAAGAACTACTTTTTCTTGCCACTTTTATGTGACATAATTTACCCCATTCTATCTCTCCCTTTTTCCCTCTCGCAATATATTCCTCTCTAACCCCTTATTTTATTTTTTAGATATCGTCCCTTCATATTCAACTCACCCTGTACCTTCTGTCTATATCTATATCTGTATCTATCTCTATATTTATATCTATATTATCTGTATTCATATCTATATCTATATCTATATCTTCCCTTCAACTACCCTAATACTAAGGAAGGTCTCATGAATTACATATATCATCTTTCCATGTAGGAATGTAAATGAAACAGTTCAACTTTAGTAAGTCTCTTATGATTTCTCTTTCCTATTTACCGTTTCATGCTTCTCTTGATTCTTATATTTGAAAGTCAAATTTTCTATTCAGCTCTGGTCTTTTCACTGAGAAAGCTTGAAAGTCCTCTATTTTAATAAAAAAGTCCGTATTTTGCCTTGGAGCATTATACTCAGTTTTGCTGGTTAGGTGATTCTTGGTTTTAATCCTATCTCCTTTGACCGGCAGAATATCATACTCCAAACCCGTCCATCCCTTAATGTAGAACCTGCTAGATCTTATGTTATCCTGATTGTTTTTCCTCAATACTCAAATTGTTTCTTTCTGGCTGCTTAGAATATTTTCTCCTTGACCTGGAAACTCTGGAATTTCTCAACAATATTCCTAGGAGTTTTCTGTTTGGGATCTTTTTCAAGAGGCAATTGGTGGATTCTTTCAATTTCTGTTTTACTCTCTGGTTCTAGAATATCAAGGCAGTTTTCCTGATGTCTAGGCTCTTTTTTGATCATGGCTTTCAGGTAGTGGAATAATTTTTAAATTATCTCTCCTGGATCTATTTTCCAGGTCAGTGGTTTTTCCAGTGAGATATTTCACATTGTGTTCCATTTTTTCGTTCCTTTGTTTCTGTTTTATAATTTCTTGATTTCAATAAAGTCACTAGCTTCCACTTGCTCCTATCTAATTTTTAGGGTGGTATTTTCTTCAGTGGTCTTTTTGACTTCCTTTTCCATTTTGCTAATTCTGGCTTTCAAGGCATTCTTCTACTCATGGACTTTTTGAAGCTCTTTTGACATTTGGGTTAGTCTATTTTTAAGGTGTTGTTTTCTTCAGTATATTTTTCAGTATTTTTTTTGGTTTCCTTTAGCAAGTCAATGACTTGTGTTACATGATTTTCTTGCATCATTTTCATTTCTCTTCCCAATTTTTCCTCTACTTCTCTTACTTGCATTTGCAAATCCTTTTTGAGCTCTTCCATGGCCTGAAACCAATTCATATTTTTCTTGGAGGTTTTTGATGTAGGTTCTTTGATTTTGTGGACTTCTTCTGGCTGATGCTTTGATCTTCTTTGTCACCAAAAAAGATTCAATAGTCTGTGCCATTTTTCACTGCCTGTTTATGTTCCCAGACAGCTCCTTTACCCTTGAGCTTTTTTTAGCGTATGACTGCTTGTAGAGCAGAGAGTACTTTGTTCCAAGCTTTAGGGGCTGCACTGCTGTTGTCAGAGATACTTCTACTCCACTATCACCTAAAGCTCTGCCACATCAGTGCTCCTCCTCCCCCAAACTCGACAATCAGGACTTTGGCCGAAGCAGGGCAAACAAAAGAACCCTCCCTCTGTGCTAGCAAAGTGCTCCCTGAACTTCTGCTCTGATCTGCTGCTTGATTCCTCTCACTGGGTGGGCCTGGAGCTGGAAGCAACTGTGGCTCGAGCTCTGGAAGCAGCAGCAGGAGCTTCCTTCTTCTGCTGCTGCTGCTGCCACTGCCACTGCCTTGGGCCTGGGGCCAAGCCATGCACTTCTCTCTCCCTGATCCAGAAATTTTCCCACTAACCTGCTCTGTTGACTTTGGTGTTTGTGGGTTGAGAAGTCTGATAAGTGTACAGCTCAGTGATTCATGGCCCTATAGCGTGCTCCACCTCATCCCCTCTGTGCCTGGTCTGTCCTTGTGTGTCTCACTCTAGGCTGCACTCTGCTCTCTGCACTCTGCCCGGTGACCATCCAGGCTGTCCTGGCCTGGAGACCTGCTTTGTTCAGAGCCATTTTTATAGGTGTTTGGAGAGATTTGGGGGAGAGCTTATGTGAGTCTCTGCTTTCCAGCCACCATCTTGGCTCCACCCCTTCATTTTGCTTTTTTGACAGAAGCATGTTGTGTCCTCTGACATAGTAGGCTATATATAATCATTGGATTGGCTTGGTCTAGACTAGCTACTACATCATGTTGGTGTAGGTTTTCCTGGAAACACATTTCCATTGAGAATCAATAATAGTAAGCACAGTGATGATAGCTAGGATTTCTATAACACCTAATATGTGCCAAGCCCTGTGCTAAGTACTTTGCACATATCATCTCATTTGATTCTTACACCAACCTTGGGATATAAGTGCTTTGTTCTCTTCACTTTAAAGTTAGGGAGAGTGAAATGAATAAAAATAAAGGGACTTACCCAAAGTCACCCAGCTATTAAGAATCTGAAGCCATATTTGAACTCAGGTCTTCTTGACTCCAGATGCAGCACTCTATCCACTATACTGCTTAGCTGTCATTCATCCTATTAGCATTCAGAATACTAACCTTTAGTAAGTCTCCACATCTCCCTCTCTTCCCAGCAAGTGGGAAGGTCAGCCAGTGCGGACATAACTAGAACCATTGTAATTTCACATGTGACTAGTGCATCCATGTTTGGACTCCATCTTTGCACAATGAATATGACCTGATTAATACAGAAACACAAATGGCAATATGGTGCCGTCACAAAGAAACAATTATCTACACGCCATTTGCATTGAAGTGCCTCCCCCCCCCCCTTCACCAAAACTCAGAGGTTATCATTATAATTGACTGAAAGGAAGGTATTAAATGCAGATTTATTTCTGCGTTTGGTTTTCCTGTGGAGTTACTATATGTGAAAACCTCTTTCTTTCTACACAGCAAGTAGCTTATAGGAAAAGAAGCTCAATACTTAGCCTAACTGTGGAAGTCTGCCCTCCATAAAGCAATTTTACAAACATAGTTTGCAAAGCTGACAATCCCAACTAATGCATTTTTATTAGAAAATTAAAAGAAGAAAATCCACATGCATTTTAATAAAACAAATTCATGCTCTCATTTAAGGAATAAGTCTACTAAGGATATGTTGAAAAGGATTCGTATGAATAATGCTCATTTTAATCTTGTCAAATAAGTGGCAGGAATTAGCTGATATTTAAAATCCCCTCTCTTGCTGATAAGTTTTGATTGTATGACTCACTCCAGGGTTTAAAAGCAATATTATATGGGAATATTCCCTTCCTTTCCCTCCCCTCCTTTCCCCTTCCCTCCCCTCCCTTCCCATTCCCTTTTCTTCTCTCACTCTAGCATGACCCCTATATCTCTATTGTTATCACTATCACTTTCCCTATATCTATAAATTCACAGTACCACACTTGTGAAATTATCTGGATTTGGGAGAGGCAACTGTTGAGAAAATAAAGGCCTCTACCAATGGAAATCAAAATTTTTTCTGCGACTTGTAGCATTACTGTGCTCCCTGGGGTGGAGTGGTTGTGAGCTGCCAATTGTCACAAAGTTAGTATGTGTCAGAATAGGATTTGAAATTAGGAGCATTTCCCCGACCCTCAAGTTTAGTTCATTGTCAGTTTCTTATTCCATGGACACATACATATATACATACATACATACGTACTATGTATGTACAAACATTGAAAATCATATAAATATTTATTAAGCACCTATGATGTGCCAGGTACTGTTCTATGCACTGGGGATATAATTAATAAAGAGAAGTCTGTATCCTCAAAGAAGCTTGCAATCTAATGTAGGTAGATGACACAAAAAAAGGAGGCAGAAGAGGAGGGGACATTGTGGGATATCTCACACAGAGCTATCTTATTCTGTGGATTTGAAACCAGTGAGAGAAGCAGATGCAAAGTGGAGAATACATATATACATAGATACATACATACATGTACACACATACATAAATATATTTATATGTTAAACACCTGTTCTTTGGTGTGTTTTAATCACAGGTTAATATATAATTTTGCTAGTTGAAATTGATATAACAAGGACTGTATTTAGGTAGAAAATATAAATATCAGCCATTTTTACTCCTTTCTTCATTCTAGATTTCCTCATGATGTAGTCATGTTCTTGAAGGCTGTTAGTAGGTTTTATGCTCTGGAAGGATATAACTACTTGGGAAGGCTACTGTTGTAGGAGGTGAGCTATATCTCTGTTGTCTGTGAGTGTAAGAATAATGTGGCTAGCAGCTGCTGTGAGGGTTAAAAAACAATACCAAGAGCAGATAGAAGGGCTGCTAGCACAGCCTTTTTCTAAGGAAAGCAACTTTAAAGGGTTAACAATCTTACTTTAATTAAGCATACGTATATCATTCACTTACTTCAGGGGAAAAAGTCAGCACTCTGAACTTCAGAGCAAATACAAACAGAAATTACAAACAGATAATATAAACAGATCAACAAGCTGGCTTTTGTCTGATCATAGCAATACATGCATAGTCACCAGAGAGAAAAGCAATACCATCTGGGTTTTTAAAGCAGGGGGGATGCTCTTTCAACAGCTATCCAGAATCTTATCACCAACACTCTTTCAATAAGTGTGCCCCCAAACAAAATGCTAACCTCAGATTATATATACACTTCTTCTGGCTCAGAGAGCTTCACACCTCTGGGGTGTTTCTCACCTCTTGACAGTTTCACACTTCTTGTGACCTAAGAAGCAAAAGGTATGGGCCTTCCTACAAACAAAGGAAAGACTCAGTTAAAGGCCCTTGATTGCCTTAGTGCTGAGAAGCACTCCAAAATAAAAGACAAAAAAAGTCCCACTTTGCTTGCAATTACAGGGAGGCACCTTAGATAAGGTGATAGACCCTCATCACCAGAGTCTTACCCACAGAGTCATAGTCTGATTTAGTTACCACCTTTCTTGAAGTCTATTTTTTTTGTTAATTAAGAAACATTTATTGAATTTCTCTTCCTACTAAGTTCCAAGTGCTATGCTCAGCACTGGGGATGGATAACAACTACAAAAAGACAGTCTATGGTCAAGTTCACACTTGGGTCGGGGGTGGGAGGGGTGGGAAGCGAGGAAAACAACATAAAAGAGAGTTTAGTTGCTGGGTGAATGAAAAGACTTTTAAAAGTTCTAAGTCCTAAGAGTTCTAAGAATGTACCAGAAGGGCAGATTGCATGGCCTAGGCAGAAATCTTTAGATGTTTAGAAGGTCAGATGATAGTGGCTTATTGTAGGGCATACAAGCAAGGCAAAGTGGTCAAGCCAGGAAAGCAGCATTAGGGCAGATGGCAAGGCTCATTTCACAGTCCTCTTTACCTGAATGAAAAGTTGGTGACACCTATTATCCCAAGTCATGTGAGCGGGCAACTAGTCTGGATTGGTTTCTAGGTGGTATGGGCAAGAGTTGAGCAAGTCAGAGTTCAGTTGGATCTGACAGAGATAAGGATATCTGTCTTTCTCTTATTATTAGGACATGTGATCAATTTCTACATTTGTTTATAGTATGTTTCTATTATAGTATATAGTATTTTGTTTGTATTATTGAAAAAAATTAAAATACCACATAGAAAAACTAAGAAAACATATAAAGAAAATAACCAAATATAGCCATGGAAGATAGCTCCAACACATGGGAGGGAAAGGGTAAAGAGAAAATGATTTGGAAATTATGTTACAGAATCAAAGAGAGTGACACTTTAAATTTCACCATTTGTGAGTATTGATTGAGTCTTCTTACTTCTTTATAGTTGTTTCTTGGTTTAATCTTTGAGCTTCAGCATTGCCTTCAATTTTCCAATGAACAAGTACATACTTCTAATTAACATTTATGTCATGAGTCATATTACCCAGCTTAGTGAATTGGTCTCTGTGGACATCTTTATTTTCACAGGTTTTCCAGGTATTTTCTTTCCAGTTGTCAATCTATTCATTCATACCTTTGGTAATAAGTTGGTCTTTTGTGCACACAATAAGTCTGCCTTTATTTTGGCCTTTGCTTGCTCAGTCCCTTTGGTAGCTTCTTCTAATGATGATCTTTGGTTTGTCTGTCATCTTGAACGTGTACCACTAATGCATGGTCTGGTCCCCAGTAGACACCAATACCTCCTTGAGCTCCTTCTATTCCATATTTTCCAGGTATTCTTGACATACACAGTGATCCCTGGTGTGGTTGCCTACACCAACTTTCAAACCCTCTACTTTTCCAACCATAGTCATAGTTCCTTAGACTGTATTTTCAACTCATTTCTTGTCTCTCCAAAGGCTTGGTAGGAAAAGCAAAACTGAGTCTGACCTTTAGATATTGTCAAAGTCTATTTTCTGAGGCATAGAGGGTGGTAGGATCTGATTAGGATGAAGAGACTATGACCAGTAACACTGGATTAATGAATAATTTAAAGCACTAAAGCACATGGCATTCTTTATGTATCTTCATATATCTCAGTTACAGATTGATATGTCAAACCAACAAGTGTTGTTGAGTTGAGTAGAGTTTATCAGTCAATACCAAATCCTCTCTTTTCATACTTCAATTCTGAAAGGAGAAATAGAGCTAAATCTTTCCCAGTTTTTGGCTATCTGCTCCTCGAATGTTAGTTTAGGGTATGATCTTTTCTTTAATCGCTGACTTCTCCTTCCTGCTCCTCTTCTTCTTGGAGATTTCATCAAGTCAGCATATTACATCAATCAGATTCCTGGTAGGCTAGGGACAATATCATAGTCCTCAAGTCCACATCATACTTGCTTGTGGTATTTTATTGAATGCAAACAAGGCCATGAGTTATTAATGCAATCATTGGAGCTTACAGTTGGTAAAATTCATCTTCCCTACTCTATATTGGTCCATTACTTGCTATTCTCTCCAGTTAAATTTTATTTCTTCACAGGATTAAGGATGTCGTATCCTCCCACTTCAACTGTTACTCCGATTGTGCATTCCCAGCAACTTCTTTGCTCTCTTGCAGACTATGTTTCTCTTTCAAGATTCCTGGTCATTACTCAGTTCTACCTTCTGGCCCAAAGATAATGATAGTCTAATGGGACTATTTGTTGTTTGAATTAAAAATAACAGAACAACAGTCAATTATCAAAACTGTGTTACAAAGCACTGCTTCTTACACTGGATATTTTGGGAGCTACTAGCTTCATGTAATCTGTGTGTTTTTGAATGCCAACACTTCATTGACTTCTTAGAAAGTCACTCCAAGGGGGTGGAGCCAAGATGGTAAAGACAGGGACTCACCTAAGCTCTCCCCTCCAAATACCTTTAAAAATGACTCTGAACATATTCTAGAGTAACAGACTCTACAAAAAGACAGAGAGAAGCATATTTCTAGCCGAAGACAACCTGGAAGTTTGACAGGAAAGGTCTGTTGTTGCACCAGGTTGAGAGAGGAGTGTAGTCCAGGCCAGAACACCAGCACAAACCCTGCACCAGCAAAGCCAGAGTAGGCCTTGGGGGACCGAATCACTGGCAGCAGTGGCAGTTTCCAGATCTTTCATTCCACAGATGCCAGACAACATGGAAAGTCAGCAGGGAAGGAAGGTCTATTGGTCCTGAGTGAGAGAAGAGCACAATCCAGTGCAGGCTGTGCCAGTATACATTCAGCCCCAGCAAACCAGGAGCAGGCCTTGGGAGTGACTGAATTGGCAGCAGCAGTGGTGGTGGCAGTGGTAGCATTAGCTGCTCCTGGATCTATCAGACCACAGATAGAATGTTTGAAAGATACCTATTTCAACTTCTGGGAGCAAAGATGGCAGAGTAAACAGCAGGTTGCTCTCACTCTCCCATATAGACCTGTTTCAACAATCTGGCTGGCAGCTGTTGTGGGGGGTGAAAGAGCAGCACAAGCCCAACAACAGGCATGCTACCAGCACACTGCAAAAGCTCAGGTTCTTTTGATCTGCTTTACTAAGGAAAGCAACGTTAAGGGGTTAACAAGCTCACTTTAATTCAGCATACAAATACCATTCACTTAGTTCAGGGGAGAAAGCCAGCACCCTGAACTTCAGAGCAAATACAAACAAATTACGAACATTGATAGACAGACCAAATACAATTCATAGTTACCAAGAAGACCAAGCCTGGATATCTGGGCAAGCTGGAGGGCTCTTCAGCTGCCCCGAGTCTCCACATCAGTGTGCCACCAAGAGTGAGAGCCCTGAGCAAATGGATCTTTCTTTTTTATACTGTTTCAGACATCATCAAACATCATCTTAGTGACCAGAACTTAGGCTCCTATGATTGGCTCTGGAGATAGCACCTAGTAAGACTCAAAGACACTTAATAATTTTAAAACAGTAAGAACGTCCCAAATTAATTGATATTATAAGACCTTGAAAAATCCAGAGAATATTGCCCTAGGAAAAATCCTGGAACAATGGAGCCAGTAGAAATATGGGGTGTAGCAGTCTTGTAGCTCAGGAGGTTAGGGTGATCAATGGGAAAGGTCACTTTTACTACGGCTGAAGGGGTCCAGTACAGGACAGGTGGCATCCCAGCAAACCAGTGGCAAGCCCCACCTCAGTAAACCAGCTGGAGATCCTGAGTCCTAGAGTGCTGGAGCAGCCAAGTGCCAACATCAGGATGCTTGCATGCCTTGGCACAGCCAGGGAACTGGCAGATGCCAGTGTGGAGAACCACCACAAGTGCTGCTGGACAGGAGTCCCCCAGTGGCTGGTCCTACCTATGCTCTAATACAGCCCTGGGTGATGAGGTGACCCCAAGTCACCATACCCCCACCACCCCCATCTGCCTCCACACAAGTTTCATTGTAACCCTGCAGAAACACAGAAAAACCCCACCTGACCTCAACACATGCCAGCCACCACCAGCAGCTCCAGCTCAGCATCAGGTAAGCTACCTGACCCCTACAGCCTCCAGCTGCCAGAACCTGAGGCCGCAGAACCCCAAAGCCAGTAACTTGGCCCCTAGTCCCCAGCACACAAAGCATGGGTCAGTGCTCCCTGTGCCCAGAGGCAGAGATCACAGTTAGAAGCCAGGAAAATGTTAAACACCATGAGCAAAAAGCAACAAAGAAAAACAATGACCATAGAGAATTATTATGGGGACAGGGGAGATCAAAACACAAAGTAAGGAGATGACAACATTGTCAATATACCCACATCTGAAACCACAAAGGGAAATATGAACTGGTCTCAAGCCCAAAAACCCTTCTTGGAGGAGCTCAAGAAGGATTTTAACATAGAGGTAGAAGAAAAACTGAACAGTTCCTTCAAAAGTAAAATTGACAAAATGGGAAAAAACGTATATTGGAGAAAACAACTCCTTAAAAAGTAAGTTTGGCCAAATGGAAAAGAAGGTACAGAAGCTGACTGAAGAAAACAGAATTGAGCAAGTGAAAGCTAATGATTCTATAAGACTTCAAGAATCAAACAAAATAAAAAAATGGAAAAAATAGATTAAAACATAAAAAAGAATTACTTTGCTTTCATTTTTCTGGTTAATTCAATCAAAGCAAATTGCACATTAACCTTGTTTTCTAATGGTGTGAACCAAGCAATAATCCAATCTGTAATGACATGGACACCTGCTAAGTATATTATAGCTATGTGTTGTTGGACTACAAACCTCCTAATTGTCTGACAGGTATGCAGCTCTTTCCTTTGAATCCATGCCAAAGATAAGCAATCCCCAATATGTCTTCTTTTTATTCTTTTAGATTGGCCATCCACTCAGGAATTGGGATAATAAAATCATCATTTTGCTTATTAATAAAAAGTAACTTTGATCATTCACTTGTTTAAATACTACCAGCCTACTTCTGATATTTATTGTAAATGAAGCTTTAAATAGATTGTTTCAAAATAGAAAGATAGTGGCACTTGAATAAATAAACCAAAATTAACATTTTGCAAAGTATATTTTGTTTTTTTTTTTTTGGCAGGGCAGTTAGGGTTAAGTGACTTGCCCAAGGTCACACAGCTAGTACATGTGTCAAGTGTATGAGACCGGATTTGAACTCAGGTCCTCCTGACTCCAGGGCCGGTGCTCTACTGACTATGCCACCTAGCTGCCCCAAAATTAACATTTTGAAAGCGATTAGCATCACTAATTTGAGTATCAGAGAAATTTCTTAAGGGCCATTGCTATTATGTGTAAGGGAAAGAGAAAATGAGATCTTGAATTTCCTCTCCTGAAAGGCCACAAAGCAGAGTCATATACAAAATTTTGGATTACTAGTTTATATTTGAATATCCCAATCACTCGCCATCCGTAGTTTCATCAAGTTGTCAGGCTCTACTGACCAACATCATGAAGAGTTAATTTTTCACATGAGTGAGCAATAGAGAGGACAGAACACAACTATTTCACTACTGCCATTGCTTACAGTTATCTCACCCCATTTCCTTAAAATAGGGTGATTAGATGGGAATTTTTTGAATGTTAAAAATGTAGAGAAACTTTTCTTTCTAAACTGATTTTCCTTCCTTCCTTCCTTCCTTACTTTTTCCCTCCTTTCCTTCTTGCCTTACGGAGGTAGTAGTACGGTGTAGCAGTAAGGATGCACTACCTGCAGTCAACAGAATATATTATGAATCCCAGGTCTCTCATCTACTACCAGTGTAAACGTTGGTATCCATTTGACCTTTCTATCCTTTAGTCTCTTCATCTGTAAAATCCTTTAAATTCTTCTACAATTACAAGTCAAGGATGAATTGGAGAGAGTGCTTATTTTAAATGAGAGTGGTCAGGCAACATTTGACAGAGGACATGGGCATGAAGTGCAGTCTTAAGGATAAATAAAATAAATATATAAGGAGAAGAAGTAATCTCAAGTATGGGGCTACTGTACATGTGATGTGCTTTCCAAATTATATCAATCCTTTAATCATTATTCTCCATATTCTTAAATTCATCTCATGGTGAATCAAATTAATTGTGTTGCCATACAGAATACATCTTTCCATGTTGTTCAGGAGGACACCATGACAAAGTTTGCTAAATTCAAGTATAGTATTGGTGTGCCATTCTTTTTTTTTTTTTTAACAAATTTCATAATGTATATAAGAAAGGAAATTAGGTTTGAATGAGAAAGATAGTAAAAATTATAACATTCGGTATTGGTAGATTCAGAAATATGCAGTCTCAAGATTTGCACTAAAAGTGCAAAAAAGATTAGGCTACCCATCTGTGAGTGTACAGAGTAAAACAAGGAGAAATGAGTGGGACATCCTTAGAAGCCAATTTAAGTTGAATATCCTGGGGATAAAAGTGTGTGTGTGTGTGTATATATATATATATATATATATATATATATATATATATATATATATATATATAGATATAGATATAGATATATATATAGATATATATAGATATAGATATAGATATAGATAGATAGATAGATATACACATATATATGTATATATGTATATATAGATATGCATATATATATATATACACACATACATATGCACTCGTATACACATATGTTTATATTTGTATAATAATTACAGCTCCTGAAATTTGGAATCATCTATCTTTAAAGGTGGAGGGAGCTCATAGTCCCTAGACATTCTGAAGCAGAGGGTAGATGACCACTCATTAGGAATATTTCAGTAGTTATTACTTTTTCTATGGGTTAGATTAGGTAGAGACTGATTTACCTTCCAACTCTCAAATTCTGTGACTCTGCAATGCCTGGAAAGATATGCAACAGTATAATCTTTAGGAAGGAATTATGACAATACTTTCATAAACCCTTTGACTTCCTAATCCCACTACTTGGCTCAAAGCCTAAGGTGTTTTTGAAAGAAGTAAAAGGTATATTGATTTAAAAAATTAAAGCATTATTCACAATATAAAAATAGCTAATTTATCCAGCAATTCAGAATAATATCTGAAAGCAATGGGAAACAATATGTGTTATAAATATATATGTATATATATAATTGTATTTTATTTTCATTTTGAAATATACTAGTTTTCTAATTTCTATTTTTAAATATTGATATATATCTTAAAACTTATATTCAATGCCTAAATAGCCATACATTTATGTTCCTATATCTGTGCGTATATATGTATGTATGTATATATTCTTCACAAATATATGAAAAGATTGTGAGTGAATGTGGCAAGGTTTATAGGAAGTAATGAGTAAAGAAAACATAACTTGAAAAATATTTGTTCACTTGCTATATTTTTTTTTAAAAAATGACAAAATCTGGTTAAAATAATACATTGTAATTGATGCAGGAATACACTGTGAGATACAGTACAAAGAATGCATAATTTTGAGGCATAGGATCAAGATTCTTCTCCAGGTTTTGCCACTTAGTATTTTGTGACTTTGGGCAAGTCATTTCCATTTAGAACCTAAGCTACCTTTTCTATCAAATTACAAGGTCAGAGCTGATGACTTCTAATGTCCTTCCCAGCTCTAAATCTATGATACTATATAGGAAATTAGTGGTAGATGTAACTTCTGGTGGGATGCACATATGCAAATGAATGATACTCTCTTTTAATATAATCTAAGGTTTTTATCAATTTAATGCTAAAAGTCCACTTTTTTTTGGCAAATCCTTATTCTACTTAAAATATAAAGCCATATTTTATAATGGCCTTCAAGTTCCAACAGGTTAAATTTAACCACTGATTTTGGGCCTTTTGTCACTGGTAGATGATTAAAAAGGTGTCCTTGACAATGGGAATTCTTGTCAGCTATTGTCTTCCTTTACACCAGGAAATTACTGGGACACCCTTGTTAGAGTGTCAATTAGGCCTCTGATTAATGATTTTTTTAAAGTATAATTCATTTTTTATATGAAGGATCTGCATGATTTTTTAAATAGAAGAGTGGTTTCATTTGTACTTCCTAAATGCTTCACTCTCCTTCTACCTCACCACATACTTGATGATATAGAATGGAGGAAAGTTGCTGTTTGCAGAATTCAGAATGGAAAAGTTCAATAATGGGGAGATGGAGACAAAGTGAGATACGGAGCAAAATTATCAGGTAAATAGGAGTGAGGGTGCCTCATGAGCTGAAAATTTGAACTGAACACCACGTATTGGAGAGGTGCTAGACATGGACTGAGGTCACTTACAATACTGATCATGAGTAAGGGAGAAGTTTGCTGTATCTGAAGAAGCTAGAGGATATTTTCAGATGGATAGGAAACTCCAAAGCAAAAATGATTGAAGAGAGTGAATGAAACAAAAAAATATGATTTTCTCCAAATTCTCCATTGTACTATAAAGGCTATGTTGTTTACACATTTTGAAGGGAAAGCAGTCTCAAATAGAGCTTTGTAAATATGCTTTTTTGGCATTTATACTTCAGTAGACCATATTAATTAACCCATCCATTAATCTAGCAAGCAAGAAATGAGGGAATATTTAACAAGTTTACTATGTATAAGGCTATGAGGATACAAAGATAAAAAAATGAAGTAGCCCCAGCCCTCGGGGTACTTCCTGCTATGTGGGAAGGTAGCTGGTTAACTTTTTACCTATTCACAATCTGGGTACACCTATATTGAAAAGGCAGAATACTTATGAGAACTCCAGAATGTAGCCCCTCCCTCCCCACTTTCAACGGCCTAATTAAAAGACATTGCAGGGTAACCTTGCCACTAATTTTAGAAATAAAATAGAGAAAATAGGTCGTAGGTGTTTGACAAGAGTTTTTTCCTTGCTTCTTAATAACTGAATCAGAATTGTAGTTGTTGTAGAATAATAATAAATTAACATGAATGCAGAGCTCTAAATCTTATTTGTAACCTCAAAATAATCTTGGGAACAAAGAGATACAAATATCATCTCTGTTTTATGGACAAGGCTAACTAGATTGAAATATAATAAACCAAGTTGCTCAATACTAGTGGAAATATTGTGGAAACCCAGATTTCCTAATTTCACATATAACACCCTGTCTTGTCACATTGGGATTATGGTGAATCATGAGCAAGAGAGAACCCAAGATCAGCCTGTTTTCTTCATTGATATTCATATAATTCAAAATAATCTGAAGAGGATATACAGAATGGTCATTGGATGCCCTCTTAAAGACATGTAGTGGGATATGGCTTAGTGTCACCCGGGAATCTTATAATCATTTTCTTCTAACAAAATTATCTTAAAATCCAAAAGATACAAAAAGAATAAAATGAGATCCTGGGACAAAATTCACCACACATTCAGGGAAACAAAAAATTCTGATTTTTCAATCATTCATTACACAAAAGAAAAAGAAAAAAAAAACAACCATATGAATTTAAATAAAGAAAATGCATTATAAATAAAGTAAACCTAGATAAGAAATCAATATGAATATTACAATTACCTTAGGAGTTACAAAAGCTATCACATCTCAATTAAGAAGGAAAAATTATCAACTTTACCTATGATGAAACACTCTCTTTGGTCATGAACTCTTTTCCTATACATAAATCTGAAAGATAATTTCTTCCATGCTCCACAATTTGCTTTATCATCCTTTACGTCTAAGTCATGTACCCATTTTGAGCTTATTTGCTATATCATGTGAAATTTTTGTCTATGTCAAATTTCTGTCAGACTACTATCCGTGTTTTCAAACATTTTTTGTCAAATAGTGAGACGTGGTCCCAGTAGTTAAGATCTTTGGGTTATCGAATACTAGGCTACTGTGTTCATTTGCTTCTATACATGGTGCACCTAATCTAGTCTATTAATCAACTGCTCTATTTATTACCCAGTACCAAACTGTTTTGATGATTATCACTTTATAATACAGTTTGAGATCTATTGCAACTACGTCCTATTCCCTTGCTTTTTTGAAAATTAACTTGACTGTAAAAAATAGATATCACAGTAATCACAGAAGACTTTTAATGTTATTCCCTCAGAACTAGCTAATTCAAACAGAATGGTAAAAGTAAAAATATAGAATTTGACAAATCTTTGAAGCAATGAGAGCTAATACACTTCATATTCTCTGTACCATATATCACTTCTGCTAAGTTTGATCATGTATTAGTACACAGAGAAATTAAAAATAAATTTTAAAAAGTGGAATTATTAATATAGACTTTATAGATGACAAACCTAAAAAAAGACCCATCTCCAGGAGCATAAATAACATCTATGAAGCTAATTGGATACTTAATAATTAAGTCTTAAGTTATCAGTCACTGAAAAAATTAGAGGAAATTTATGATTATAGGAAAGACAATTATGTTGATATGACAGTATACCGGAATTTCTGGGATGTGACTAAAATAATTCTAAGAGTAAATAGCATATGCATAACATTCATAGATTAACAAAATAGAAAACAACAAAATCATGAATAGAATAAGGGAACATTATTAAAATTAAAGGAAAAATAAATTAATCGCTAACCAACAAAAGACATGGATTTGATGAAAGAAAAGAATTAAAAGCAGAATATTTGAAAAGATTAAATGAAATTAGAACATTTTAGCCAACTCAATTAAAAAGAGGTGGAAAGAAAAAAGTCAAAAACTAAAGCCACAACAAAACTCAAGTCTATTTGTGTGTATAAGTATATTTAGTGTGTGTGTGTGTGTGTTTTTAAAAAGCACAATGCAGAGTTACATGGTAATATACCTGAGGATAAAAAAGACTTAGAGAAATAACCTTAAAAATATAGAGTACTCACTAGACAACTAAAGAGAAATCTCCTATAATTCAATCTCAAAAAAGGACATTGAACCAGTTACAAGGAACTGAAAAATAAATTAGAGGAAAACTACTGCAGTTCCTGGAAACTACTGTCAAACACATAGTTATATTTCATGAAGAATTCTGTCAAATACCAAGGGAATAAATACCCATACTACACAAAAAAGATTAGAAAGAGAACACCATACCACACTACTTTTAAATAAAATTATAAACAAATATTACTAATGAATATAGATTTAACAATTTGAAATAGCATCCTTCCTGATCCCTACCTCCCCAAAATCATCAGCATTTCATATTTTAAAATTTTCAACATAATCAAGTTTAACTTATACAATGATGAAAAGATAGATTAAAAGTAGGAAATAATCAACAAAAGTAGCCATATTACAACAAAATATGTCTTTAGAAATTACAAGATTTTTAAAATATATACAGAAAAATTCTTTGGCAAAATATAACACTCATGATTAAAAAATGAAAAGCTTAAAAAAGTTTAGTAACAGAGGGCCATATGTGTAAACATGCACATACATATAATACATATAATGATATATAAAGTATTATAATGATTTATTATACTTTATTATCTTATGGTATACTGTATTTATATTATATTTCATATTGTGCCATGATATAATTATATGATTGCATGTTATTACACAATAAGTACTATTATTACACATATTGTATATACATGCATGACAGGCCACCAAACTAAGCTGAGAGAGCATTAGGACATAATAGCCATAATAGCCGTAAGATCAGGCCCTTCATGCTCCTTTCTCCCCCAGAGTTTAGCAGAATCCAACTCTAAAACAAAGTATGAAGTCAAGAAACAATCTGGGAAATAAGAAACAACAACAAAAAGAATCTGGGAGGTGAGGAACTTGATCTGGTGACAAGGTAGATAAAGACATAAACTCAGAAAAAGAGAAACCTCAATTAGCAAAACCCTAGAGAAAAATGCATATTTGACACAAGGCCAACAAGAATTTATGGAAAAATCTAAATAAAGAATATTTTTAAAGGAAAAATGATTTAAAAATTAAATAAGAGCATTTTGAAGGAAAGTTAAATGAATTTCAGGAGTATAAAGATGCTGAAAGTGTATTCATCAAAGATCTCACTTGACCCCTTAGATGTTGACATATCTAACCATAAAGAAAACAAGAAAGAAATTAAGGACATAGGTCAATAAATGAATTAAAGAGATTGATAGGCTCTTAGAAAAGGAGATACAATAGACCTTTATAAAATACTGGAAGATAATAGAGTGACATATGCTTTTTATCTGCAATATGTGGCACCTTCACACACACAAAAAAAGAGTGGAATTAGGATGAAAATAATCACAACAAATGCTGAGAAGCAGAAATATTAAATAGACCTTTTTGGACCATAATGCAATAACACTGGTTTCAATGAATAGACATTGAAAATAGATTAAAAATTAATTGGAAACTAAATATTCTAAATCTGAAGATGTGGATAAAAGAACACAAAATATAAACAATAATTTCATGAAAGGCAATGACAAAAATGAGACAACATAAGAAACCTTGTGGGATGATATGAAAGTAGAATTTAGGGAAAATATTAAATCTATAAACCATCAAATCAATAAAATATAGAAAGAACAGGTCAAGGAATTCAACATACAACTAAAAATAAAGAAAATAAAGAGAAAAAAACAAAGTAAAAATTCCCAACAAAACAACCAAAATGGAAATCCTGAAATTCAAAAGAGATTAATAAAATTTGAGAGATCAAATTTCATAGTAAGTGTTGAAGCTAAATGAATAAAAAAATGAATAAATAAATAAATAAATAGATAAACAGATAAATAAATAAATAAATGAAAGCGGAGATTGTAGCGTTATATCATACAAATACATGACCATAACCAGGCTTGACTTATACCAAGAATACAGGGCTTTTTTCAATATTAGGAAATTTATAAGCGTAATTTACCATATCCATAACAAAACAACAAAAATCATGCAATTATATCAATAGAATCAGATTTTTTTCACAAAAAAATACTGATCCCTATTAAAATTATTAGGAAATTTAGGAATAAGTTGAGATTTTCTTAAAATGATAAGTATCTCTCTAAAATTGAGAACAAGAATTATCTGTAATATTGATAAACTATAAGCCTTCCTTCCAATAAGATCAGGAGTGAAGCAAGGGTGTCCATTATCACCACTATCATTCGATATTATACTTGAAAATATGTGTGCGTGCGTGTGTGTGTGTGTGTGTGTGTGTGTGTATGAAATGAAAGCAATAATCATAGGCAACAAGGACTTTTTCCAGGTGATATGATTGGATATTTAGAGAACCCAGAAAGGCAACTAAAATAATAATCAAAACAATGGTCAACTTTAGCAAATTTTTAGGATATAAAATAAACCCACACAAATCATCACCATTTCTATATATTACCAACAAAAGTAAGGAGGAAGAGATAAAAAAGACACCCAGAGATTCTAAAATACTTAGGAGTGTACATGCCATAACCAAGCAATTACATGAAACCAATTACAAGACATTCTTCATATAGAGATCTAAGTAATTGAAGAAATATTTATTGCTTATTTATAGGTATTATCAATATAATAAAAACAATAATACTACCTAAATTAAGATTCCTCTTCCATAACAGCAAACTAGTGAAGAATTACTTTATAGACCTAAAACTATAAAAATGATGACACAATTCACGTGGCAAAGGAAAAGTTAAGATTATCAAGGCAATTAAAAAAAAAAGCTAGGAAGAGGGCCTTAGTAGGAACATATTGCAAACTATATTATAAAGTGCTAATCATCAAAACCATTTGATACTTAATTGGAAAATTAGTTAATTTACAGAATAGATTATGTACAAATATAGAAAAGCAAATGAACATAATATCCTAGTATTTGATAAACTTAAAGATCCTAGCTGTTTGGGCAAGATCTCACTATTTGACAAAAACTGCTTGAAAAACTGGAAAATAGTCTAACAGAAGATTGGCGTAGATGAAAATTTCACATGATATACCTGATAAGCTCAAAATGGGTATGTGATTTATACACAGAATGTGACTTCATAAACAATTTAGGGAAGTATAGAAGAAAGTATTTTTCAGATCTCTCTACAGGGGAAATATTCATGACCAAAGAAAATACAATGTTTTAGGAGAGGTAAAACTGAGAATTTTGATTAAATGAAATTAAACAAAAATTGTTGTACAAACAAAACTAAATTATTTAAAATTAAAAGAAAGCAATAAACTGATAACAATAAATTCAAAATTCTCTGATTAAGATCTCATTTCTCAAATACACAGGGAAATGAGACAAATTTATAAAAAAATAGGATCCATTCCACACCTGATAGTTAAAAGACATAAACAGTTTTAAGAGGATAACATCAAAGCTATCAAATAGTTAAATAAAAAACCTTTTCCAAGATTACTAATAATTAGAGAAATGCAAATTAAGACAACTCTATGGTACTACTTCACACTCATCACAAAATAACAGAAAAGGAAAATGACAAATCCTAGAGAGTTGGGAAAATACTAGGTAGTTCAGTAGATAGAGTGCTGGGCCTGGAGTCAGAAACACTCATCTTCCTGAGTTAATTCCAGTCCCAAACACTTACTACCTGTGGCCCTGGCCAAGTCACTTAACACTATTTTTGTAATCTTCCTAATCTATAAAATGAGCTGGAAAATGAAATGACAAAGACCTCCATTATCTTTGCCAAGAAAATCCCAAATTGCATCACAATGAGTTGGATATGACTTAAAAGACTGAATAACAATAGCAAAGATGCATTGTAAGGGGAGCTGTTAAATAATCGAACCATTCTGGGGAATGCAAAGAGATATAAAACTGCACACTTTTTTTAAAATTTAATTTAAATTTATTTATTTAACATATTTGGTTTTCAGCATTGATTTTCACAACAGTTTGAATTACAAATTTTCTCCCCATTTCTACCCTCCCCCCCAACTCCAAGATGGCATATATTCTGGTTGCCTTGTTCCCCAGTCAGCCCTCCCCTCTATCACCCCCCTCCCCTCTCATCCCCTTTTCCCTTCCTTTCTTCTAGGGCAAGATAAATTTCTAGGCCCCATTGCCTGTGTATCTTATTTTTTAGTTGCATGCAAAAACTTTTTTTTTGTTTTTTTATTTTTGAACATCTGTTATTAAAACTTTGACTTCAAAATTCTCTTCCCTCTTCCCTTGCCACCCACCCTCCCTAAGAAGTCAATAAATTCAACCTAGGCCACACGTGTATCATTATGTATAACCCTTCCACAATACTTATGTTGTGAAAGACTAACTACATTTTGCTCCTTCCCAATCCATCCCGATTTATTGAATTTTCTCCCTTGACCCTGTCCCCTTTCCAAAGTGTTTGTTTTGATTACCTCCACCCCCATCTGCCCTCCCCTCCATCATCCCCTCCCCTTTTATTTTTTTTTATCTTCCTCCCTCTTCTTTCCTGTGGGGTAAGATACCCAACTGAGTATGTATGGTATTCGCTCCTCAGGCCAAATCTGATGAGAGCAAGGTTCACTCATTCCCCCCTCATCTGCCCTCTCCCCTCCTCCCACAGAACTTCTTCCTCTTGCCACCTTTATGTGAGATAATCCACCCCATTGTATCTCTGCCTATCTCCTTCTCTCAGTATGTTGCTCTCTCATCCCTTAATTTCATTTTATTTCTTTTAGATATGTTCCCTTCATCTTCAACTCACCCTATGTCTGCTCTCTCTCTTTTACATATATATATATATATACACATATATATACATACATACACATACATACATATACACATAGATATATACATACATACACATTCATTTCTATATATACATAAACATATATATATATATATATATATATATATATATATATATATATATATGCATATTCCCTTCAGCTACCCTAATACTGAGGTCTCATGAATCATACACATCATCTTTCCATGTAGGAATGTAAACAAAACAGTTCACCTTTAGTAAGTCCCTTGCAATTTCTGTTTCTTGATTACCTTTTCATGCTTCTCTTGATTCTTGTGTTTGAAAGTCAAATTTTCTATTCAGTTCTGGTCTTTTCACTGAGAAAGCTTAAAAGTCCTCTATTTTATTGAAAATCCATATTTTGCTTTGGAACATGATACTCAGTTTTGCTGGGTAAGTGATTCTAGGTTTTAATCCTAGCTCCATTGACCTCCAGAATATCACATTCCTAGCTCTTCGATCTCTTAATGTAGAAGCTGCCAGATCTTGGGTTATTCTGATTGGGTTTCCACAATACTCAAATTATTTCTTTCTGGCTGCTTGCAGTATTTTCTCCTTGATCTGGGAGCTCTGGAAATTGGCCACAATATTCTTAGGAGATTTCTTTTTGGGATCTATTTGAGGAGGCAATCGATGTATTCTTTCAATTTCTATTTTGCCCTGTGGCTCTAGAATATCAGGGCAGTTCTCCTTGATAATTTCTTGAAAGATGGTATCTAGACTCTTTTTTTGATCATGGCTTTCAGGTAGTCTGATAATTTTAAAATTATCTCTCCTGGATCTATTTTCCAGGTCAGTGGTTTTCCAAGGAGATATTTCACATTGTCTTCCATTTTTTCATTCCTTTGGTTCTGTTTTATAATATCCTGATTTCTCATAAAGTCACTGGCTTCCACTTGCTCCAATCTAATTTTTAAAGTAGTATTTTCTTCAGTGGTCTTTTGGACCTCCTTTTCCATTTGGCTAATTCTGCCTTTCAAGGCATTCTTCTCCTCATTGGCTTTTTGGAGCTCTTTTGCCATTTGAATTAATCTATTTTTTAAGGTGTTGTTTTCTTCAGTGTATTTTTCAGTATTTTTTTGGGTCTCCTTTAGCAAGTCATTGACTTGTTTTTCATGGTTTTCTCGCATCCTTCTCATTTCTCTTCCCAATTTTTCCTCTACTTCTCTAACTTGCTTTTCCAACTCCTTTTTGAGCTCTTCCATGGCCTGGGATCAGTTCATGTTTTTCTTGGAGGCTTTTGTTGTAGGCTCTATTACTTTGTTGTCTTTGTTAGGCTGTATGTTTTGGTCTTCTTTGTCATCAAAGAAAGAATCCAAAGTCTGAGACTGCATCTGGGTGTGCTTTCGCTGCCTGGCCATATTCCCAACCAACTAACTTGACCCTTGAGTTTTTCAGTGGGGTATGACTGCTTGTAGACTAACGAGTTCTATGTTCCACGTTTGGGGGGGAGGTGCCAGCTCTGTCACACCAGCACTCCTCCTTCCCCAAGAACCCGCAGCCCGGGCTGGGCTTAGATCTTCATCAGGCTGTGCACTCCTGCTCTGATCAGCCACTTAATTCCTACCACCAGGTGGGCCTGGAGCCAGAAGAAGCAGCAACTGTAGCTGCCCCACCTCCGCTGCCCCTGGGCTGGAAGCCAAAATGCGAACTTCTTCCAGTCCCGCAGCTTTTCCCACTAACCTTCTCCGCAGTCTTTGGTTTTTGTGGGTTGAGGGGGTCTGGTAACTGCTGCAGCTCACATATTCAGGACGCGAGGGGCCCCATCCACCCGACTCCAAGTTTGGTTGTTCCACGCTGCTCAGGCTGGGCTCTGCTCCACTCCGTTCCCAGCTCCAAGCTCCTAGCTCCCAGCTCCCAGCTCCCAGCTCCGTGTGGAATAGACCTCACCCAGAGACCATCCAGGCTATCCTGGGCTGGAACCCTGCCTTCCTCTGCTGTTTTGTGGGTTCTGCCATTCTAGAATTGGTTCAGAGCCATTTTTATAGGTTTTTGGAGGGACTCGGTATGGAGCTCACTCTAGTCCCTGCTTACCAGCTGCCATCTTCAAAACTGCACACTTTTTGAGGTAGCAAGACCACTACATGGGGGAAATCCAAGCAGATCAAAGTAACAAAAAAGGAAAAGAAAAAGATCTATGGTTAAAAATATTTATAGCAAATCTTTTTGTGGTGGCAGAGAATTGGATTTGAGGGGATGCCCATTAGTTGGGAAATGGATGAACAACTTGTGGTATGTGGTTGTGATGGAAAGCTATTCTTTAAGAAATGATGAAGAGGGTGGTTCCAATCACATACTGGGAAGAATTCTATGAACTGATGTAAAATGAGGTGAGAAGAACTAGAAGATCAATGTATATGGGAACAGCAATATTGTCAAGATAACCAACTATTAAAGATTTAATAATTTTGATCATTATAATGATTCATCTCAACTCAAAAGGGCTAATGATGTAAAATGCTAACCACTTCTAGATTGAGAACTGATCAGTTCAAAGTGCAAACAGAGGAATATTTTGTTTTCTTTTTTTTTTTTTTTGCTTTTTTTTAGAACATGGTTAATGCAGAAATCTATTTTCCATGACTGTACATGCATAATGGGTTTTGTATTTCTTTCCTTCTCAGTAGGTGGAGTAGAAGTCAATAGAGGGAGAGAATTCAAAAATTAAAGCACAACTTAAAATTGAAAATGAAAATCAAATAATTCCAAGCTTTCAAATCATATCCCCAGAATGACAAAAATGACAAAATATAAGAATAGTCAATTTTTGAATGGCTGTGTAAAAACAGGTACAGTAATGCACTCTTTGTAGACTTGTGACCTGGCACAGACTTTAAGGGAAGCAATTTTCAATTATGCAACTATAGATGCTAATATTAACAGGCTAATGATTCTACTACTAGGAATCTACCCCAAGGAGGTCATTGACATTTAAAAGAAAAGCTCCATATACTCCTAAAGATTTATAAAAGAATGTTCTGTGGTAGCAAAGAACTAAAAAGAAAGATGACATTCATTCATTAGAGAATACCTCAATGAATATACCTTTATGTAATATAATATTACTATGCTTTAAGAAACAATGGATATGATAAATAGAGAGGCATGGAAAGACTTGCAGGAATTGATACAAAGTAGAGTAAAAAGTGCCAGAAAAATTCCAACAGTGTATTTGGAAAGAACAAGAACAAGAATAAAACAATCCAAATATTATGAGACATTGTAAAATTATAAAAGAATAACCTTGGTCCTGGAGATACAGTGTAATTATCTCTGGGATCAAGATTTTTCTTTAAAATATTGCAATGTGTGTGTATACAAAAATATAACACATGATAATAATATTTTATATTATACAATGCAATATATTATTTTATGACAATTTTACATGATTATATTATATTATCGCTGTGGACTTGTATTGAGTAATGGTATAGAAATGATTTTCTCAAGAGCAATAGTTAGTTTTGAACTATTTTTTTAATTTCTAATTTTTTTTTCTCTATTTGAATTTGGGTATGCGTACCAAAAGTGAGAAATTTAGACTAGAATGTTAACATCCAAAGTATTCCCAGCATTTCTCAAATACTTAGTATGAAGGATATAACTTGTCTCAGTTTTTTTTTTAAGGTCAAATGTGTGAAAAATTCCAAGCAATGCCTTCTTTTTCTTTAGTGACATACATGGATGTATGTGTGTGTGTGTGTGTGTGTGTGTGCGTGTGTGTGTATATACACACACACAGATATACATATATATAGTATATATAAACATACATACAAACACACACATACACACATATATATATATATATACATGTGTGTATATGTATGTGTATGTATATATCATGTTAAGTCTCCCATGCAATAGAAAATAAACCAAACTCTCTTTTCATTTTGGAGAGGCAGTTTGGGGAAAAGACCTCTGTATTTTCAGTAAAAGAAAAAAAAAAGCAAAGTATAGAATTCCTAACAATGCAGGGGACCCTTATTAGATAACTCTTTACATGAAAATCAGAACTTTATCAAGCCAACTGAGCATCCTTTCAGAATCCATTACTTTCTGTTGCTTGAGATTCATCATGAATACAGCATTCTTGTATCTGACAGTTAGTGGGCTCAAATGGATTCTCAATGAGTTTTCATTTTTTTCTAGATATCTTAATACAAAAGACTAATGTTGTTAACCAAGAGAACATTTTATTTTGTTTTTCATTCTGCTATTACATTGTCTATCCCCTGCCAATTACCCTGTCTTTGGTGATATATATGGATACAAACATAAAAGAAAAATCTGTTTCTCAAAATAATCCTTGTACACCAAAAATGATAGCTGTCCCAGTGTCTTTTGCAGAGAAATTCAGCAGTTTTTTTTGTTTCAAATAAGGTTTTAGAAAGATAAGAAACAGATAAGCACTTAGTGAAACAGCAACCAGAGTAATTTATTTACCAAAGTTTCAGAAAAAGTTCTCTATGCAGAGCCAGAATTTCCATTTTTGTGTAAGCCCTAGAAATGAGACCATTCAACATCTCCCATTTGTTTAAGACTTCCCAGGTGAAAGCATCCACCTTAATTTCTTGGTGTAAAAATCCTACTATTGACACATAGGTCTGCTATTTAAGTAAGCATTTATTTTCCTCCTCATTACTTAGGAGCAATGTGGGAAGGATGCAAGATTTGCAATTGTATAACTCAGCCCTCTGCTGGACTATATGCAGAGTATCAAGAGACAGTACTGAGGATGATGATACAAGGACAGAAGACTTTGTAATAAAACAAAGGCAAAGAGTTATAAAATCATTCAGCCAAGTTCACACAGTAATCAGCAGAGTGATGATTACTACATGCATGATTAACAATTAGCAATTACTACTTGCATGATCAGAAATTAGCCTTGGCCCCTGTTAACTCTCCAAATAACAATTTGGGGCTACAAAACATTTTAATACATGGGTTGGTAACTTGCCACTTCCCTTGGGGCTGGAGATTCCTCACATATAAGGAGAGAGATTTGAACTCAATGTTAATTAGTAAGTACTACTATATCCTAATGCTTTATGAAAAATCTAGTAAAATATTTAGTTTTTTTTAACTTCTGAAAGGGAGCATAAAACATTTAATTGTTCACTTCCCATTTACTGCTCCAGAAATCAAACATAAGAGAAAGAGAAACCCATTTGAATTGAAGTATTGACCATTATTTAGTTTTGTAAAGCAGTACCTTAGGAAAATGGAGGCTATTAAGACTTATACTGACTTTGCAAAGTTTGCAGAGAAGTCTGCTTAGTCTTTTTGTATCTTATGTTTTGCCAATTTAAAAGGGAAAAAAAGGAAGGAGGAAGGAAGGAAAGAAGAGAGGAAGAAAGGGAGGGAGGGAGGGAGGGAGGAAGGAAGCAAGGAAGGAAGGAAGCAAGGAAGGAAGGAAGGAAGAAAACGGTTGACCTACCTCTGTGGGATAGAGAGAAGATTATTTACCAATACGGATAGAAAACATATTTTGCAAATAGCAAAGTGTTATTTAAGCGATGATTATATCAACTCTCTACTGGAGGACTAGGGAAATGTTAATTCCTGGCTCAGAGAATTGCTTCAGCAGGCTTAGAAACAAGCTGAATTAGGGCTTTCAAGGCAGCAAACAGATCTTGCATAGCATTAGGCCTTAAGTAGAAAGT
The DNA here is from genome assembly GCF_011100635.1 of Trichosurus vulpecula. Taxonomy (NCBI): domain Eukaryota; kingdom Metazoa; phylum Chordata; class Mammalia; order Diprotodontia; family Phalangeridae; genus Trichosurus; species Trichosurus vulpecula. The sequence goes on along the minus strand of NC_050580.1, from coordinate 28,588,485 downwards.
AATCAGACACATTCTGGATTCCTCTTGAAATTCACCTGAGCTCAGAAATGACTGATAATGCAAAAAATATTCAGACTTGTGAAATTGTTCAATATACCTGAGTCCAATCTAAATACTACCATTTCTTTCCATGTCTTCCAAAGACAGAAAGTACCTTTTAGTTTATAGTTCTATAAAGGGGCCAAACTAGTGGGTCATACTTTGTCCTTCCGCAGTATAAAATAGTTATCGCCCCATCCCCCACTCTGATTTCAACGTTACACATATTTTGGTTCAAACTCTTTAAGGGAAGTCAGGTTGGGAGTCTTTTCTCTGCCCTTTGATCAAATATCAATCAGATGTGTTCCCATTTTATGGACTCTTACTTACAACTCATTTCCATTTAGCCATTTATTAACAGTTTAGCTTATACAAAATTGTATATCCTTCACAGTTACGTAAAGAACAAACATTAAAGATTTATCCCTGATATTTTAGGGTCACAATGCCCTCAACTCAGTCTCTTTGGAGTAGAAATTAGGAATACAATTTTGTTCTGCTCCTACATAGCACTAGGACCACCAAGTTCATGCTCAAAGCTGGAATTTTTTGATGACTTTATTGGATGGGATATAACACCTCGACTGGATTCCTAGATTTCCAAGTCCAAATCTATGTGGCTTATGTGCCCAACTCAAATTCAATATGCTACTCCCTCTACCTAGAACAGAAAAGAAAAAAAAAACTGGAATGGCCAAAGAACTAGGCCCTATTTTGGGGGGGTAGTATGTCGCCTAGGGATAAAGTAGAGGGAACTCCAAGATCTTCCCACTTTACCACATACTATGTCAATGAATCACTTTCACTCTTAAAACCAAATGTAGCAAATTCCAGGCAGCTACTGAGTCTTTCAAATACAGCAAAAGTTCTGGCTACATAAAATACAGGACAAAGCCCTTCTCAAGCAAAAATATAGGCTAATGCAGAATGACAATGCCGGTGTGTGTTCTTTAGTCTCCTGGAAACGGATTTTCAGCATCTTCAATGTGAATGACACCATCGTATGTAGTCTGGTCATACAAAGAATTTTCATTACAAAAATACAGTTAAAACTTTACTCTTAGTTGCAAAAATGTCCAAAATAGAGTACAATTAAATATCTTCTTTTTTCTCTGAATGCCAAAATTCTTTCTCTTTTATATATTGGCTTTATTTTCATTATGTTATATCAGATGCACACCTATATTCCATTATTTTATATAAGCATTTCCTCCATGTTAATAAGAAAATGCAACATTTCTTTAGGACTTTATACAATTTAATACCTGGAAGGAACTTCAGGTTCCCCCAGTGCTTCCCAGTGGAAGGAACATCATGATTTTAGCCTTTCAGGATCATTTTAGATCCTGACATTGTTATCCATAAGGGTAGAAGATGTTCAAATATGACTTTTTGCAAATGTAATAAGCCTGCCATCTCTTCCTTTATTAAAGTCATGAGTAACATATTTAGTAATAATAATGATAATAGCTACAATTTACATAGGGTTGTAAGGTTTATAAAGTATGTTATGGACAGTATTTCATTTTTTCCTCATAATGACTATGGAGGGAAGGTGCTACTATTATCATATACATTTTAAAAATGAGGAAACTGAGGGAGAGAGAGGTTAAATGGCTCGCAATGATCACAAGGCTAGTCCAGTGTCAAATTTGTACTCAAGTCTTGCTGACTCCAGGCCCAACACTCTACTCTATGCTACTTAGTGAGGGTCAAACCCAGCTCCGTGAAGCACTGCACTGGAGACCTTTTGCCACATTTGCTTAGAACTAGTAATCATTCTTTTTAGAGTCTGACAATGCAACCTCTACTGCAATTCAATCCATAAGAATATCATCAAATACTTTGTCAGTTTCTTTTAAAAAATATATGTATTATTTTTATAGCATTGTATTCATCTACCTCATTTGCAATCTTGTCAAAAACCTTAAAAGATTTACTCTGGCATGGCTGTATTTTGATGAAACTGTCCTGGTTCTTTGTAATTACTACTATTCTTGATACATGTCAGTTAGTCAGAAAAATAGTTATTAAGCACTTGTGATCTGAGCATTGTGCTAAGATTTGAGGATACAAATTAAAGCAAAAACATCAACCCTGAAATCAGGCATCTCATAGTCAAAGGGGAAGGAAATATGCAATATGTTTGTATGTATGAATATATGTATGTATGCATGTATGTATATATGCATGTATACACACATTATATATGTTTGTATATATATGTACACATTGTATAAGTGTATGCATACCCACAAATAAAATATATGACTGTCGGGATGCAGTCAATGTCAAGTGTAGATGAGGTCAAACTCACCAACCTATAGTTCAAAAAGTCTATTTGCTCCCTTTAAACAGAATGGGAATTTTGCTCTGTTCACCACTCTTGCGGTACCCCTCTCTTATCCTATAAATATCCAGTTGTTCCTGATACAACTCACATCTGGAAGACTGGCCAACATTGTAGACTAGGAGGAGGAAGTATTGTACCTCAGTTCCCTACCTGTACTACTCAAATATAGATATAAGAAGAAAGCAAAACCCAGCAGTGATGAAAAATCGAAGGATAAAATATGGTAAGTCATTTCCCCCTGTCCACGGAGCAAGAAGGAGAGTTTTCTAGTAGTTATGTCTTTCTGACCCAAGTTCTACATTGAGATTCCAGGGTAAACTCATTTGGCATAAGGACCAACCAGAGGTTGAGAAGAATCTCAGGCCTCATTCTGCTAAAAGTACACCCATTCATTGCCATAGAACAAAACCTCTGGTTGGTCCTTATGCCAAATGAGTTTACCCTGGAATCTCAATGTAGAACTTGGGTCAGAAAGACATAACTACTAGAAAACTCTCCTTCTTGCTCCGTGGACAGGGGGAAATGACTTACCATATTTTATCCTTCGATTTTTCATCACTGCTGGGTTTTGCTTTCTTCTTATATCTATATTTGAGTAGTACAGGTAGGGAACTGAGGTACAATACTTCCTCCTCCTAGTCTACAATGTTGGCCAGTCTTCCAGATGTGAGTTGTATCAGGAACAGAATGAGGCCTGAGATTCTTCTCTTATCCAGAAGGGATGGAGGCTCACTGTGCAAGGAGCAAAAATAGGAGCCAGACTGAATCTTTATAATTCTTATACCAGAGCTAGGTCAGAGACGTAATATGAACTGATGAAGGGTTGGTCAGCTAGGTGTGCGGTTCACATGAGACTGTTAGATTGTTGCTCATCCATGAGATACAATTTAGACTGGACATAGGGATATATACTGGACCAAGTTAAAAAACAAAAGCAAGCAGCAGCATTGTGACTCTGATTGTAGAATGAGTTTTAGATTCAACATTAATGTGAAGCCTGCAGCTAAATAACCAGGGCAGATAATTTAGACACAAGTGGGTATTGCAGGTTTGTTACTTTGAACTAGAAAAAAAAATCTAGAAAGCTGGCAGGGAATGGAGACAGCAGCAATCTAATAGAACTCAAAACAGGGGGAAGGTTCCAGTTGTTTTGCACTGATCCAATAGGAACTTGTAAAGGATTGATCAGGAGGCAATTGACCAAAGTATCTGAGATCAAACTTTTTAAGGAGTACCAAATATTTTCATATATCTGGATTGAGTTGCCCTTGTGTTTCAACAATCTGGCCAGCAGTTGTTGTGGGGGCGAAAGACCAACACAAGCCCAACAACAAGAATGCTGCCAAAGCCCAGGTTCTTTTGATCTGCTTTACTAAGGAAAGCAACATTAAGGGGTTGACAAGGTTACTTTAATTCAGCATACAAACACCATTAACTTAGTTCAGGGGAAAATCCAGCACCCTGAACTTTGGAACAAATACAAATAAATTACAAATATCGACAGACAGACCTTGTCTGATTCAAATTCCAATATATGGTTACCAGAGTTTAACAAAGTCCCAGCATTCAGGTTAGGAGCTGGAGGGCTCTTACCTACAGCTGCTCGGAGTCTCTGCAACAGACACCACGAGTGAGAGCCCTGAGCAAATGGCTCTGTCTTCTCTTCTTATACTGTTTCAGATGCCATCAAACGTCATCTGAATGACCAGAACTTAGGCTCCTATGATGGGCTCTTGAGTTAGCACCTCCCATTAGTACCCTGGGAGCTTCATACCCACATAGGCTTAGCACCTAATAGGGGTTTGGCCCTGGGGCTTAGCACCTCGTAAGACTCAATGAAATACACTGAATTAATCAAAGGAAACAAAAGCCAAACTCTTAAAGGGCACTTGGTTGAACTGAGTGCTAAGAGCCCATTTTGCTTACCAACACATTCTGAAATCCTTAAAGAACACAGACTTCAATAGCCAAGCAAAGCAGTGAATATACTTTAGAGAATAGAAAATCTATGTATGCATGTATGTATGTATGAATATCTGTATATATATGTGTATGTATGTATGTATACATACATATAGACATATATACATACAGAACCAAACAGGTCCCTGACATTTTCCACAGAAGTCCGCAAAGTCTGCAGATCTTTGCCCTTATACAAATTCCCAACTAAGAAATAATCAGTAAAAAAAAATTGCACAAGACCTAGCAGTGGCTACATCATAAGACTGAAGGTCTTGGAACACTATATATCAAAGAGCAAAATAATTGAGGTTCTGGCCAAAAATATCATACCCAAAAAGGTAAACCTAATCCTGATTGAAAAAAGGATGTTAAATGAATTGCCCGACTTTCAGGATTTTATTGCAAAAAGTGTTTAACTTAAAAGAAAATTTGGCATACAAGACCCAAGAGAAATATAAAGAAAACTTCAAAGACTGAATACAAGGGACTCAATAAGGACAAACTATTTGCTTTTTATTGGAGGAAATGTAAACCGTTAGTCTAAAATTGTAATTAGTAATTGGGTAGTTGAAAACAAAGATTGGGTAGAGAGGAGTATGATGTGATTCAAAAAGGCAATACCATCTAGGAAAAGGTAAAATGAATAAATATGTTACATAAATGAATTGTGAGAAGAAGAATTGATACAGAGGAATTAGATGGCGGAGGAGGGTGGTAGTCCTGGAACTCTACTCTCATCAGGAATGGGTTAAAGAAGAAACGATAGATATAAAATTTATAAAGAAAGAAAGTAAAGGGAGTAAGGAGGAGGAGAGGATTATGGGAGGGATTTTCAGAGGGAAGAAATAATAAAGTGAGGGAATAGGATATGGGAGATACAGAAGGGTGTTTAGATTAATGGGGATGGGAAGATAAGGGAGGGATCTTCTGGGGGGATGTTAAGTAATATGATAGCAAAGTAACAGGTAGAAGCAAAATAGAGGAGTCAGGAGGGATAGGAAATAAGGGATACATACAAATATAAAATAAAGATAAATAGTAGAATTTACTAGGAAAAATAGCAGGTATAGTAATTATGATCTCAGACACAGTTAAAGCTGAAATAGATTTAATAAAAAGTGTCAAAAATAGGGAAACTGTACTATATTTCAGCCATATTAATCAATATTGTCAGAATATTTAAAATATCTACACAATATAAGAATTGAATTTTGCTCTGGTGTAGTAAATGATGAGTTGGTGGACTTAGGAAAATATGCGAAGACTTGAACTTATAAAACATATCCACCCTCAGAGAAACAGAGGACAAACAAGTACAGTATGGTCTTACACTGATGCATATGAATGTATATGTCTATATATGAGTATGCATACAGATATTTAAGTATATGTGTGTGTGTATATATGCATGTGTAAGTACATACACATATACATATGCATGCACACATACATACATATATACAAACATATCTCCATGCTTAATTTTAAGCTTTCTTGGAGGGAGAGGGGGGAAAAAGAACAAAATAAAAAGAGCATAGCAGAAAACAACAGAAAACTCACAAGGAAGCCAAGAAATGATGTACAGCCATGGATACAATGTGTACTATATATTACACAGACTTTCTTGAAATGGAAATTTATTGCTGTACATTTTGAATCCTCTCTTACATTTTGCTATGCACATGTCTTTTTTCCTTTTCTTATTTTGTAATTTTTTCAATATTTAAATTTATAATATTTTCTTTTTCTTTTCTTATTGTATATTTAAGTTTTAAGTGTTTAACTTCTAGTATTTAAGTTTAAAACAAATTAATTTAAAAACATTTAAAACCCTACAAATAATTTATAAGGAAAGTTTTGAAACAAAATGAAAAAAAAACAATTTAAAGCAAGCTCAGATAGTTCAAATAGAATTTCTGGAAAAAGAGAAGTGATAATTTGAAAAAACAATGTTATTGCAAGTGAAAATGTGAATGCTTAAGGCAAAGAACTAGGACAACTGGGAACTTTATAAGAAAAAAAACCGAGAAGTATTCAAACAAATTAAAAAGACTATAAACATAGAAAAATGTAAACTAACTCAAAACAACTGAAATGGAATATATAATATGAAAATATAAGAATCATTGAATTATCTGAATGTAATGAGCAAAAATGATTCAGACTATCTCTATCCCTATCATCCCTCCATTTATCCATCTATCCATCTATCTATCTGTCTATCTATATATCTATCTATCAATCTATATTCAACAAATCAAAAAAGAAAATTTACAGTACTCATTAGAAACAGAGCCCAAAATTAAAATATTAAAAAAAAAACATTCTAGAAGAAAACTCAAAATATAAATCTCAGGATAGCCAAGAGCTTTGACAACTAACACTAAAAAAAAAAAATACTGCAAGGAGACAGGAAGAGTGGAAGTTATGAGGAGCACCAGCAAGCGACACACAATATTCAGGAACTACCAGAACAAAGGCATGTGGTATTGTCATATGATATCACAAAAGGCAAAAATTGAGGCTTCCACAAACAAAAAAATTTACCCAGTAAAATTGATTCTCTTCCTACTGGGGAAATGATTGACATTAACTCACTTCTTAAAGAGGCTTATTCACTGAATGGACATTACCTCACTCTAAGTCAGTACATGAAAACACCCTAGTCTAAAAGGGCCAACATTTCCCGTTGCATCCTGGGCCATCTTTAGTCATCCTGGTGAATATCAGGCCACTGGACCCAGATGGCTCTGGAGGAGAAAGTGAGGCTGGTGACCTTGCACAGCCCTCCCTCACTCAAATCACAGTCAACTGCAAGTCATGTCATCATTTCCCTGATGACCTGGTCCTCTTCTAATACAAAGGAAAAACACACAATTGACCTTAAATGAAAATGAGTGATTTTCAAGTGTTCCTCATGAAAATATCAGAACTAAGTATGATCTTTGAAAGGAAAAAAAAACATAGGAATAGATAGAAGCAAAACAAAATAAAAGCGTTAATATAAATAAAGTGATCAAAAGGGGTAATTCAACAAGCATGGAACAGTTCTGTTATGTTTTGTTGCTCTTTGAAAAAGAAAACATATGGAGGGTTAAAGAATACCATTGGAGAAAGCTTTAAAAATAATTGGAAAACAACATAGTCCCAAAGAATTTTTGAGTGAAATTATGGCTAATATCGTCAATAACTACAACAAAAAATATAACAATTCATTTTTAAATGCAGGCACTAAGATCCTTAGTGACACATTTGTTTTTTGACATGCTTCAACCAACAAAAGATTTTTAAAAAGACAATTGGTCATGAAACAAAGGAAAAAAATAGAAAAAACAAAAAATTTCTACAACTAAACATCTTAAAATCAACATGACCTTTGCACATTATCTCCCTTTCCCATTCCTCTCTCTGACTTCCAAATTACTATTGAGGGCACCAAAAATTCTCGCTTTCCAATATTGTGTCACACACACACATACACACACACAGAATCTAAGAGGTAAATATGTGTGTACCTCCCTTTTTCCCCTACTTATGCAAAAACCTCCCTAGTTCATACATTTCCTGAATTACTGTAACTAGTCTCCCTGCCTCAAAAACCTTCCAAAGATTATCTCTCATCCCTTCAGCTGCTAAATTGATTTTTCTAATGTGAATGTCTTATTATTTCTCCTTATCCTATTACTCAACAATATATAGATTCTTATAATTCTTGAAGGAACATTTTCCACTCATCTGCCCTCCTTTGGACTTCTCCATCATGCCCTTCTGTTGAATAACTTCCCTTCCCTCACTCCCTTCATCTGCATTTTATGTGTTGTCTACCTCCCATAAAATTGTAAGATCTCTGAGGGCAGGGCCAGTCTTTTTCATATCTGTCGTCACAGAATTTAGCATAATCTGGCATATGGTAACTACTTAATAAATGTTTCTAGACTGGGTCACTGAAATATATACTTTACATTGAACATTAAAACTCTTCATATCCTGACTTAGCTTTTCAGTCTTCACATTTTTTTCAGGTCAAAATGAGTACATTATCTATCTATCTATCTACCTATCTATCTATTCATTTATTTATTAAGATTTTTTATTTTTAGTTTACAACACTCAGTTCTGCATAATTTTGAGTTCCAGATTCTCTTTTCCCCTTTCCCCCTTTCCCAAGAGGGCATGGAGTCCAATATATGTTCTACATAAGACTTCACATCAAACTTACTTATATATAGTCAAGTTGTAAAGAAGAATTATGACCAATGGAATGAATTATGAGAAAGAAGAAACAACCCCTCCCCCAAAAAAGGACAAAAAAGAAGAACAAAAGAGAAAAAAAATGAGAGCAAATAGTTTGCCTCAATCTGAATTCAGACTCCACAGTTCTTTCTCCGGATGTAGATAGCTTTTTCCATCAGGAGTCCCTTGGAGTTGTCTTTGAACCTTGTATTGCTCAGAGGAGCCAAGTCTATCGGAGTTAGTCATCACAGAATCATTGTATCTGTGGTTGTGTATAATGGTCTCCTAGTTCTGCTCCACTCACTCAGCATTATATCATGTAGGTTTTTCCAGGTTATTATGAAGTCTGTGTCTTCCCCAGTTCTTACAGCAAAATAGTATTTCATTACATTCATATACCACAACTTGTTCAGCCATTCCCCAATTGATTTCCAATTCTTTGCTACTACAAAAAGAGCCGCTATAAATATTTTTGTACATATGGGTCCTTTTCCCACTTGTGTGATCTCTTTGGGATACAGCCCTACAAGTGGTGTTGCTGGGTCAATGGGTATGAACATTTTTACAACCCTTTGGGCATAGGTCAAATTGCTCTCCAGAATGGCTGGAACAGTCCACAACTCCACCAGCAATGTAACAGTGTTCCAATTTTCCCACATCCTCTCCAGCATCTATCATTTCTCTGTTTTGTCATTTTAGCCAATTTGACAGGAGAGATGTGGTACCTAAAAGTTGTTTTGATTTGCATTTCTCTAATCAGTAGTGATTTAAAGCATTTTTTCATATGCCTAAAGATATCTTTAATTTCTTCCTCTGAAAACTGCCTGTTCATATCCTTTGACCATTCCTCAATTGGGGAATGACTTGTATTCCTATAAATTTGACTCAGTTCCCTGTATATTTTAGAGATGAAGCCTTTATCAGAGACACTAGCTGCAAAGATTTCCTCCCAATTTTTGGCTTCCCTCCTAATCTTTGTTGTATTGGAATTTTTTATACAAAACCTTTTCAATTTAACATAATCAAAATTATCCATTTTGTATTTTGTAATGCTCTTTATGAATTCTTTTCTTTCCCATGAATCTGATAGTTAAATTATTCCTTGCTCTCTCAAATTATTTATAGTATCAGCCTTTATTCCTGAATCGTGAACCCATTTTGACTTTATTTTGGTATATGGTGTAAGATAATGGTCTATGCCCTGTTTCTGCCTTACCTTTTTCCAATTTTCCCAGAAGTTTTTATGAATAGTGAATCTGTACCCTGGAAGCTCGATTCTTTGGGTTTATCAAAGAGTACATTGCTATACTTGTTGATTACTGCATCTTGTGTTACTTAGAGAATCCTAGAGAATCAAGTAAAAAACTACTAGAAATTATAAACAACTTTAGGAAAGTTGCAGGATATAAAATAAACCCACATAAATCCTTGGCATTCCTATACATTACTAACAAAGCCCAACAGGAAGAGATAGAAAGAGAAATTCCATTTAAAGTTACTGTAGACCCTATAAAATATTTGGGAGTCTACCTGCCAAGACAAACCCAGGGCCTATATGAACATAATTACAAAACACTTCTCACAGAAATAAAGTCATATCTAAACAAATGGAAAAATATCAGTAGCTCATGGTTAGGTCGAGCTTACATAATAAAAATGACAATTTTGCCTAAATTAATTTATTTATTCAGTGCCATACCAATTGAACTACCAAAAAAGTATTTTACAGAGTTGGGTAAAATAATAACAAAATTCATCTGGAAGAACAAGAGGTCTAGGATATCTAGGAAATTAATGAAAAGAAATGCTAGGGAAAGTGGCCTAGCCATACCAGATATTAAATTGAACTATGAAACAGCAGTCATCAAAACTACTTGGCACTGGCTAAGAAACAGAGTCATGGATCAGTGGAACAGGTTAGGTGCCGAAGACACAATCTTCTTAATAATAGTACCAATAACTAGTATTTACAGAGTACTTTAAGCTTTCCATAGTGCTTTAGCAATTTTTTTTTCTGATTTAACCTTTGTAACAAATCTGGCCATTAAGTGTTAATTCCCCGTGTTGCAAATAATGTAAATAAAATGTGAAGTGACTTAACTAGCATCATGAGACTAGTATGAATCAGGATTGAAACTCAGAACTTGCTGACTCCAAGTCCAACTCCTAATTCTCAATGCATGCTGCTTATTTAGACTGACTTTTCCCACTTCCCTCCCTCTTGTGCACTGGTAATATCAGTTATGTTGTGTGTCTTTGATTGAGTCTTATGAGGTGCTAAACCTCAAGCACAAACCCCTATCTACCAGGTGCTAAGCCTATGTGGCCATGAAGCCCTCAGGGTCCTAAGGGGAGTTGCTAAGATCAGAGCCAATAGTAGGAGCCTGAGTTCTGTTTGCTCAGATGATGTTTGATGATGGCTAAAGAGTGTATAAAAAGAGAGAACAAAGTTATTTGCTGGGGGCTCTCACTCTTAGAGGAATGCTGATGTTGAGACTAGGCAGCTGTAGTTAAGGGCCTCCCGGCTTGTAAACCCAGATGTTCAGATTTTGTTAAACTCTGGTAACTATGCATTGAGATTTGAATCAGAAAAGGTCTATCTGGTGATGTTTGTAATTTGTATTTGCTCTGAAGTTCAGGGTGCTGGCTTTTTCCCCTGAACTAAATGAATGATATTTGTATGTTCTATTAAACTGAGATTGTTAACCCCTTAATGTTACTTTCCTTAGTAAAGCAGATCAAAGACCCTGTGCTTGCAGCATTCTTGTTGTTGTGCTTGTGTTGATTTTTCATCCCCACAGCAGCTGCTAACCGAATTGCTGCAACACATGGCATAGTCATGGCATGATCTGCAGAGTAATAGGAAAGTATAGCATTTGAGGGAGCTGGGGTAGTTGAATGTTTCCAAGTTTTTGGATTGCTCTTTTACTTGGGGTGGCTATGGTTCTGTGGAGCCCCAGGAGCAACACAGGCCTGAAGGGAAACAGGCTGGTGGAAGTGCTGGAAGTGGTTTCCTGGGGGCCCAGAGCAGGGGCCCTGGCAAATACTCCCTACTTCCCAGGGCTTGAGCTGATGAGCCTGGTTCTGGTGTGCTGGAAGAGCGAATGCCTTGATATTATATTGTATGACAAGTTTTGAAACAGGAGTGGAGAATGACCTTCCTGCAGAATCAACAGGAGCAGGAATTGCTGGTGAGGAGAGAGAAGAAGAAGAAGATGGTGGCAAGGAAAACTGCCTGTGTGAGAAATTTGGAAAGGTGAGAGTTTTGAGCTGCCTGCATCAGGATTCCAGCAGAAGCCAAGAGGGGCCAGCTGGAGCTGGATGACCAGGAACCCAGGAGCTTACAGTTCAGCCCTGGGGCAAGATGAAAACTATGCAGCAAGGAGCTAAGTGTGCCTTTCTGCTGCCTCCCACTTGGGCTGCTTGGGAGCCAGGAGGGAGGGGTGGATTTGTTTATGGTGTGGGTGAGGGAAGTGCCTCGGCCCCCCAGGGCCCCACCTCTGTTGGCTTTATGGTGCAGTCACCCCTCAGGACTTGGAAGATGGGACTGGAACAGTATGAGGAGGACAGACCCCCAACAGACCTTTTTTTGGGCTTTTTCATTGAGTTGGGACTTTGCGTACCTAGAGGAAGCCTGCAGGAACAGCATGGGGAGAAGGACACAACCCCAAGAGAACTTTATTTAGACATTTTTGTTTTCATTGAGACTTTTCTAATTAAAGCATGCCCAGGCCTGAGAGTACTGGGAGGAAACCTGCCAAGGCAGTGTGGGGAGAAGGACCCACCCTCAAGAAGAGCTTTACTTGGATACTCTGTATTAACTAAAGAGATTAACTTATTTGACCTAGGGGGTGGACATTTGAATTGTAAACAAGTATTTTGGGAATAACTGATTGAAGAGATTAACTTGCTGGGACATAGGGGTGGATTATGTTTGTATTGTAAACAAGTATCTGGGAATGACACTGAATGATGTGTTTTGTTTTGTTGTGAATGACATGTTTTAGTTTCCTGATTGATTGGACCACAATGTATAATGCTTCTATTTGTTCCAAGATCCATGACCACTTAATTTAGATTTTTGTTAGTCAATGGAACCTGGAAGGGGTGGAGTGTAACATCAATTAAGTTGGGTGTCTTTGATTGAGTCTTACTAGATGCTAAAACCCAGGCACAAACCCCTATCCACTAGGTGCTAAGCCTATGTGGCCGTGAAGCCCTGAGGGTCCTAAGGGGAGTTGCTAAGACCAGAGCCAATAGTAGGAGCCTGAGTTCTGGTTGTTCAGATGACATTTGATGATGGCTAAAGAGTGTATAAAAAGACAGAACAGAGCTATTTGCTGGAGTCTGTCACTCTTGCAAAAGTGCTGATGTCAAGAGTCTGGACAGCTGTAGTTAAGAGCCCCTCAGCTTATAAACCCGGATGTTCAGACTTTTTTAAACCCTGATAACTATGCATTGAGATCTGAATCAGATGAGGTCTATCTAATGATGTTTGTAATTTGTTTGTGTATTTTCTGAAGTTCAGGGTGCTGGTTTTCTCCCCTGAACTAAGTGAATGATATTTTTATGTTCTATCAAACTGAGATTATTAACCCCTCAACGTTACTTTCCTTAGTAAAGCAGATCAAAGAACCTGTGTTGGCAGCTTTCTGTGTGCTGGTTGTTGGCAGATCTTACACCCCTACACCAGCTGCTAGGTGACTTTTGCAACAGCACTCTACAACCTAGTCATACCATACTGCTTCTAGTCCTTCATATATTATACTCTGTCTGCTATATACACCATTTTGTACTATCTAGATATGGACCCACACCCATATCTAGAATGTTCTTCCTCCTCCTATTCTCCCCTTGTAATCTCTGACTTAATTTTAGACTCACTTCAAGCATAATCTTCTGGAGGAAAGCATTTATGGCCTCTTAAATAGCTAATACCTCCCTATAGAAATCTAAATTCCACCAACAGCATAACAAGTATGTCTGGATTTAAACATGATTTTTATCTGCATTAGAATGTATACTTCTTGAGATAAAGAAATGTTTTATTTTTATTTTCCTTTTTTCTACTAGTGCCTAGCACCGAACTTGGTAAAATAATAAAGTTGATGCAAATACATGTTTGCCTTAATGGTATGCATCAATCACTTTCCCAAACACATAAGATGGGAGTGGGGGGGATAATGGTCATGGAAATTCTGTTGGAGTATATGTGTCTCTCTCTCTATATATAATATACATGCATGAATTTTTGCAATATATACATACAAACATGTATGCATGAACACATGTGTGTGTGTATGTATGTATATACATATACAAGATAGTTTAGGTTGAGATTGCAAGAATCCATATACAAGACAGTGTTTAATGTGTTTTAATGGAAGAAAGGGATGTCTGAGAATTTGGAAAGAAAGCATTCCCAGTATGGGATTCACATAATTTCTATTAAAGTACAAATTTTCTCCCTGTAAGTAAAACAAGGCCCAGAATACAATTCCCCTTTGTTAGGTCCTCTATAGTTTGAAGCATGAAATTTTCACTAATTTGAGGAAGTATTAGCTTCTGTGCTTTGGAAGTAAGAAAACTGCAATGGAGGCTCTCACTTCCTTGTTTGTATCAATTTACAACAGTTATCCTCTATGTCTCAAATATCTCATGTGTGATTTCTTATGGCCCAATTTCATAAGAAATTTAACATCCATATACCAAAATTTGTTCAACTTTTTTCAAATTGACTGACACCTACTGTTTGTTCTAGGTATTTTTTGTTTCCCCCCAAATTGTAGTGTGAATATTTTGGTACAGATATGACATTTATTTCTTTTCTTGAACTTTTTTGTATATCCAATTCTTAAAAAAGTAACTATGCCAAAGGGTATGAACCCTAAAGTGACCTTTCTCACCTAAATTTCAAGTAAAAATAGACAAAATTACATCTTCATCAGCAGAGGCTCAGTGTGTCAGTGTTGTCACATGTGATCTAACACAGACATTGAACTTGGGGAGCTAGGATTTTTGGTGGGTAGAGCACTAGAGGCAGAGTCAGGAAGATCTGAGTTCATGTTCTTAGAAGTTATGGGAACCTAGGCAAGTCATTTAATGTCAGTTTCTTGATATGTAAAATGGGAAAACAATGATACTTAGTGTATAAAGTTATTGGGAAAACCAAATAAAATAAATTTGTGAAGTGCTTTGTAAATTTAAGTGTTATACAAAGGCTATTTTGTTATTGTTACAATTGCATAGGAGTTTCTGGGAAACTAGAGGTGGTTTGCCTAAATAAATATTAGTTTTAAGAGAACATCCTACAATGCATGCCACAGTAGGCTATAACTGAATATGCCACTTTAAATTAAAAGTTAAGTCATTTTAAAATCAAATACCAATGAAGGGAGTGGTCTTTCAGATCTATAGTTAGAATTTTCAGATTTTCAGAAATTTCTGTTTTGGACCAATTTTACCATGTGATTACATATTATTACAAATTTACTCCCATCATCAGAAAAAACAAAACACAGAACTTTAGGGGAAGTTATCATGAAGAAATCCAAAGATTCATTCTTCCCTCCTTGCCAGATTTTTTGAAAGTCATTCTTAGCCACAACTTAGACATAAAACCTAATTCCTTAGATTCCAGTCTATAATGAAATCATTCCTTTCTAGCTTTCTAATATTAATCCTCTTACATAGAACATGGCACAGCAATTTCTAAGATTATAGTCTTGAGACACAATGATTATAACCTGGGTGAATGTCTTTTCCCCTTGAATGTTTTTTCAGGCAGAACATCCAGAAATGTCTAGAAACAACTAGGTAAAAAAACGAAAGCTTAGAATTCTAAGCTGTGTTTTATTTCAGTGTTTTATTCAAATAAACAATTTATTGTTAATGTAATCAAGGAAAATTATATTTAGGCTATATTTAGCTTCATTTTTAGATATTTGTGTGTATGTGTGTCAATGTATGTTCACAAATTTAGCCAATCACTTTTCATTATTTTTTTGATAAGAAAAATAATATAGTAGTAGTTATAATGAATGAGACAATTCAATCACATGATTTATTATCCTTTCAGTTAAATCAGATCAAATAAAATAATTTTTCTCCACTATATATATATATATAGCTGTTAAAAATAAATATATGTAGTTGTTAAAAAGTGCAAAAATGTCACTTCAGTTTTTTCAAAAATGGATAGAGAATTAATATTACAAATTTCTCTTTTCAATTCACTGAAATAATTTGTTGTTTTGAAATCATGAAGAAGCACTTGAACTTTATGTTCATTACTATATACGTGTGTATGATACACATAAACTTACACACATACAAATACACACATTTACATATGCACATATATTCACACACAGGCATATATATGTTTGTATATATACATATACATAGGTAAGTGTGTGTTATGTGTGTGTATGATTAGATCTTACCATGTGAAATTCCATAATGCTACAGAGATTAATTATTGCCTATAAAGGAAGACCTCTGGAGAGTTGTGACCAAAGCTTACAATCCTAACTAGTCATGTCTCTCAGCATGGTACAATTACTTTAACTTTGTTTTAGTTCATTTCTTCTTGTATAAAATGGAAATATGACAACCATAAAGTATCAGGCCTTTGAGAATCAAATAAGACAATGTAAGTATACTGGAAAGATAATTGATTTTGGAGTCTGAGACTCAGGGTTCAAATCCTGGCTTTGCTATTTTGTACTTGTAGATGCTTGGGCAAATCACTTAAAATCTAAGACCCGAATATCCTCATTTCTAAGATGAAGGTATTGGGGAATACAGTCTCAAATGTCACTTACAGAAATAATTCTAAAATCCTGTGATTCTTAACTGCTTTCTAACTTTTACCTATTATTACAAAATTTCGGAAGGAAATTATCTTAAGAAAATATTGTAGTCTCTCTTAGCTTTACCAATGAAATGCAATACATATCTAAGATTATTTGAGCCTGTGGCTATAACAAGATTATGTACGTTTATGTGTGTGTATATGAAGATATAAAGAAATAGCTTTCCAGTATGTTAACTTAACAAATAGATCCTATTCTCCATCCATCCTGGACAAATGAGAATTAACTCTAAGTTGTTTTCTTAGTTATAGTCATGGTCATGGTCATAGTCATAGGTTTAGAGCTGGAAGTGACCTTAGAGGCAATTCAGTCCACCCTCTCATTTTACAGTGAGGAAAATGAGGCAGACAAATATTAAGTGTCATCCTCATGACTACATATCTGATGAGCTCAGTTTTACTTTTATTTTTCACATATTTACAATTTAATTATATCATGACTTTATTTGACTAATACAACTTATTTCATTGTATTTTATTATAAGTATTGCCTATGTAAGAAGAGAGAAAAATTCCACTGAATTCAAAAGTGAAAACTTCAAATAGATTTCCTGGTTGAAGAGTTATTTTTAAATTGATTTTACACAATACATCATACATCATTAATTCATTCAGTCATTCATTTATTGATCGATTCTTATAAAACATTCTTACCATAGCCTGGAATATAGGACGAAGGAAAATTTTGATTTAGAACAAGTCCAATCCATATCTTCCAAAGAAGATTCAGCCTAAAAAAGTTAATGAGAAATTGATCATATATTACTTTGATGGAAACTCATTGAAAAGGACCATAGAAAATAAATTTTGAAGGGATCTTAAAGTAATGTTAATTTAGTGAAACCAGGGTAGATTACTAGCTTCAGTAGAGTCTGTAAGATGCTGTATGCAGGAGTTTGCAAGAGAAAATCAAGAGAATGGTTAAATAAAATTTGTGTATTGGGAAGACCTTGAATTTACTCTTCTTATATGATGTTATTTGTAGAAAGTGGCACAGAGGAAAGAATATTAAATTTCAATTCAGAGGACCAAGTTCACTTATCTTCTCTCTCACTTACTAATTGTTTGACCTTAGCCAAATCCTCTCTACAGTTATTTCTATTGAATAATGAGAGTATCAAATGAAAAGACTCTACAATCTATTTTTAGCTTTAAATCAATCATACTCTTACACTGTCCCAGTGAATCCTGGCTTGGTTGTGACCTTGGTATGCAATAAGCACTGAAGAATCTTACAGAGGTAAAAAGAATATAATGCCTGGATATCTATCATTTGAAGTACAGGTTAACTAAATTCAGCATCATTTATTGATCATTTTTGCAAGAGGTTGATGAATGGCCTAGCCACAGTTATGCTTGAAGATTTTCTACCAAAGTCACAAAATCACAGGAACAAAGTATCTCAGAAGCAGCAAATGGTAAGCAACATCAAAAATGATCTTGTCCATCCCATATTCAAAAGGGATTCTTACTATAATATCCCTGAGAAGAGGCATCCAGGCTTTGATTGAAGACATCAGGGTGAGGGGGGGAAAGATTACCACCTCTATGTGCAATCTTTTTTAATTTTGGAAATTGAAATTGTTAAAAAATGTTTTTCCCCTGGAATCAAGACTAAATTGGTATCTTTGTAACTTCTTCCAATTGCTCCATTTCTTCCCTCTGAGGCAAAAAAAAAGAACAATGCTCATTCTTCTTCCACTTGCCAGCTCTTTTCATAATTGAATGGCACTACCATGTCTTCTTCAGGCTAAACATCCTGAATCCCTTTAGCTCTTCTCAAATAATGTGATTTAAATTTCCCTGTACTCTTTGCATCCCTCTTCTGTACATCTCACGACTGTCAATGCCCTTGTTAAATGGTCATTTGGTGATGGTCATCACTAAATACATTTCTCTACTTGTAGTCTGACTAGATTCTCATATTGCCTTGGGCCTAGGGGCACCTGCTGGGTGTGGCAGTGGAGGGGGTACTCACATTGATAAAATAACAGATCTTGCAAGATAAGAGTAATGGATACAATCAGGAAGGATGAACTACTTAAATGAAACAGCCTCATAAGCCAACAAAAATATCAATTCAGTGTAAAATTTAATCTCCAAAGTTATTTTTGTCTTAAATGATCAGTTCATTTGAATTGATCATCTTAAGTGAAAAATCATAGAAATCCAGCATCACACTTCCATTTTGCCTGGTAAATGTCTCCCCATCATCTCCATGAATTCTCAAGGTTGATTGCTAATAGCTATAAACCTTTCAGTACCGGTGACTGTGAAAGGATTTTTCAATGTGTGTCATATGGGCTTGCTGATTTAGATACACTGAAATGACTAAAAATCAGTCAAGCAGGCAGCCACAACTACCATATGCAGAATCATGGAAAATTCAGGCTGCTTTCTACTAATTGCCACCTTTGTAGATATAGAGCAGGGGAGGGGAATGCTGATGTAGTTGGTCAATGAAAGTCATTTGGTAGTGGAGTTTGAAGTATTAAGGACAGGAGGTATTCTGAACATTTTTCCTTTCATGAAACCTCCAAAATTTGTACTTTAAAATGCAGCTTTTCACAGGTCTCTCTTTGTATGGTTGTTTGTTGTCCATCATTCTGGAAGAAGACAAAAATCACATTACTATGCTAGAGTCAAGTTGCAGTGTGTCTGACTGTGGCTGATCATATCAATATAAGCTCAGAATGTTCCACCACAGGATGGGCACATATAGTCTATGTGGACATTGAAGTGGATTCTCTAAATTTGCACATCTTGCATTACCTTTGAGCTACTTAAATTCTTATCTTTGTATGAGACTATAATTAAAGATGGAATGGATGTTAGAAAATGTCTGGTAAAATTGTGTCCTTTTATACTTGATAAAACTGAGAATTCTAAATGATAAACCATTTGTCCAAGCTCATACCAATAGTAAGCAGCAAAACCAAATTATAAGTTATGTCCTCTCATTTTAAAGGAAGTAACTTTTTCCACTACAGGGGACTGATTCACTTTAACTGTGCTCACAAAAAAATAAAACGTCTTGCTCACCAACTACAGGGCAACCCTTCCTAGTAGGATTCCTTTAGACAAAGGTTTCCTGGTGGTACTTTCTTTTATTCTCTATGTCCTAAAATAAAAGCCTAGTGCTGAATTACTGAGGAAGATTTGGAAGTATTATTTCCAGGTCTTTAAAAATAGTACATTTGACAAGTGTTCTTTGAGGCTAATGCACCCTGGAGTCCATCTGGCTGAGATTGTATCCATGTGACAGTGTCTGAAGGCCAGACAATTGTCTTACTGCCTGATAAATGCTTATGATTCTAATAAATGAATACATTTAGTGAAGCATATCCCTAAAGGAAAGTATTTACATATTATGATCAAGATCAGAGGATAACATTGGATCCATTCAAAATACCAAATTCCTAACATTTAAAAAGAGGAATTTAAATGAAAAGAAACATTTGAATAATCTTTAGCAGGGAGGGTGAGGACTAAACATTTTTCCTTTAGAAAATTCAACTAGTGCTATTTAATTTTTCAACACAAATGAATGGTGCTTTGAAAAACTATCACTTTTTTTCTAACCTTTGGAATCAATTTCTCTTCCAGTAAAATGCTCTGGGATATAGATTGGACTAGATGGTCACTGAAGTCCTTTCTAAGTTACTCTCTGTTAATATTACATCATTGATGCTACTTACCATCCAAAAGAATTGTGAGCAGGGTCCACATTGAATAAATAGTTGTACCTTTCCAGTTTTGGTGTCCAAACTATGTACAGAACATCATCTTTGGATGTACATGCATATGAACTCATATGAACTCACACAAGTATTAAGAAATCTCAGACCCTGTGGGACAATCAAATTGCATGCCACAATTATCATCTCATAGAAAAATCAAATGTTTAGTAATACATAAGGTCCTTTACAATAACGTATTTGATTTGAATGACTAACTTAACCTCAACAGCCCCTGTATCATCATCCATATATTTATGGTACTAGGGGAAATGGTTTCTAATGTCATTTCAAAATCTAAATCTTCATATAGTAGAGACATTCGTTATCAATTCATGCCCCTCCCATAGCCCAGTTAATATAATTAGAAAATAAATAGATCACAGAGACAATGATGTGTCAGGGTTTTAAATGGAGCATATGTAATGGTTTAAGTTCTTTGTAGCTCCCTTATTAGGTATGAATAGATTTTCAGTCAAAGTTGATGGAATCATGTGGTCAATTGACATTGACTGACAGAAGGTCATGTACTTGGTATCAAATTGACAAAAAGCTTCATTTCTAGTTCTAGACACTAACATGTTGAATTAGAATTTTTAAACCTTTGAACTCTGGCAGTATGAAAGAGAGCCAGCTATTAAGCAACAACCTAGCTCCTGAGTTAGAATTGATCTTCACTTATTGGTAGGAGGAGGTGTATTTCTTTCCTCTCCCACCACATATGAAATCAGAGATACTTATGTGACAGGAAATACCATACTCCAAAGTTTTTAGGACCACTGACTAAAGATAGAGTGTCATTGGAGGGATCTCTAAGGAGTAGCATCATTGAAAGAGAAGAGCTCCAACATAGATAAAAAGACAATTAGTGCTGGCTTTCTAGAATCCAGATTCTGAAATTAAAAGACTTCCAATTATGGTTCCCAGGAGCCAAGATAGTAGAATCAGCAGTAAATTGTTGCAAGTCTCCCATAGTCACATCCAAATAAACATAAAATAGTGCCACCAGACAAATCCCTAAACTGAAGAACTGGCAAAAAGATGTTGTAAAACAGTATTTTAACCCAAGAAACTTGGAATATCAGCAAGAAAGATCTGTCTCACTTGGGGGAAAAGTGAGTACAGTCCAGGACAAGAAGTGTCCCAGCAAACCGGCAGAAAGCCACACCTCAGCAAGGCAGTGGTGGTAGATCCTGAGCCACAGCCACCAGTGCCTGGTCACCCTCATGCTTTAGCATAGCTCTGGGCAAACAGGTGATCCCAAGTAGGCAGACCTCAAAATGCTTCAACATAGCCCTATACAAACAGGCAGCCTCCAGATTACAGCTTTCAGACTGCAATGTGGTTCAGCATAGACCTTGACAAACAGGCAGCCTCAAGCACAGAGACCTGCATGTGCTGAAGTGTAGCCTGAGGAAACAGAAACATTCTATTTGCCCCAGCACAGGCCAGACACCAGTACTAGAATGCCAGCTCAGCACCAGGTAAGCTGCCAGTCACCTACAGCCTCCAGTAGCTCTAACCACCCCCCCTTTACCCCTTAACCATAGCACCAGACACGAAGGTTCTGTGTGGATCTCAGGGTAGCATCAGTGCAGCACCAGGTATACAGCCAGGGCCAGTAGACCCTGGCACAAGAAGCATGAGACAGTGCCCCTTTGACTCCAGGATTAGAGTTCAAATTTAAAAGAAAAGGAAAAAAAGGGCAAAAGATGAGCAAAAACCAAAAACAACAACAAAGAATCTTTCCATAGAAAGATATTACAGTGACAGAAAAGACCAAGACACAAATTCAGAAGAGTGAAGCAATGATAAAATACCTACGGACAAAACCCCAAAGCGAAAGGGAAAGTGGTTTCAAACTGAGAAAGAACTTATGGAAGAGCTAAAAAGAAGCTTAAAATCATATAAGAAAGGTAGAAGAAAAACTGGGAAAATAAATGTGAGCAATGCAAGAAAATTATGAAAAAAGAATCAACAGCTTACAAAAAGGAAGCAACTGCTTAAAAAGTAAAATGGGCCAAATGGAAAAGGAAGTATGAAAACCTAACTGAGGAAAATAACTCTTTAAAAGTTTGAATTGGGCAAGTGGAAGCTAATGACTCTATGAGTCACCAAGTATCAATCAAACAAATTCAAATGAATGAAAAAAATAGAAAATGTAAAATTCCTCATTGGAAACACAACTGACCTGGAAAACAAATACAAGAGAGACAATATCAGAATCAATGGACCACCTGAATGCCATAATCAAAAGGAGGACCTGGGCAGTAGAAGAGAAAGATGGGAGGGGGGCAATGAACATAACTTAAATCTTACTGTCATCAGTATTGGCTCAAAGAGGCAATAACATATGTAATCAGTTGAATATAGAAATCTGTCACCTGACAGGAAAGTAGGAAGAGAGGAGATTAATCAAAGGGCAGGGGGAGGTGGCAGAAGAAAGGGCAGGCCTGGGGAGGTGTAGACAGAAACAAAATACTTGTGAGGAGGAAAAGAGTGGAAGGAGAGAGAGGACAAAGAGAAGGCAAAATAGGATGGAGGGAAATACACCTTAATCCTAATTGTGAATGTGAATGCATTGACTTCTTCCACAAAATGGAAGCAGATAGCGGAGTGGATAAAAAACCAAAATCCTACAGTATATTGTAAACAAGATATACACTTGAAGCAGAAAGAGACACACAGAATAAAGGTAAAGTGCCAGAGCAGAATCTATTATGCTTTAGCTGAAGTAAATATATGTGTATGTGTGTATGTGTGTGTGTGTGTGTGTGTGTGTGTGTGTGTGTGTGTGTGTGTGGTGGGGGGGAGGGATTGGGACAATGGTGCATTGTCGGTGTAGTTGTGAACTGATCCAACCATTCTGGAGAGCAATTTTGAACTATGTCCAAAGGACAACCAAACTGTGCATACCTTTTTATCTAGCAATACCATTATGAGGTCAGTATCCCAAAGAGATCATAAAAAGGAAAAGGACCTACATGTTCAAACATATTTATAGTAGCCCTTTTCATGGTATCGAAATATTGGCAACTAAAAGGATGCCCATCCATTGGGGAATGACTAAACAAGCTGTGGTGTACGAAGTTAATTGAATACTATTGTGCAATATGGAATGATGAGCAGGCAGATTTCAGAAAAAACCTGGAAAGATTTGTATGAACTGATGCAAATGAAATTCGCAGAATTGGGCAAACATTGTACACAGTATTAGCAACATTGTGTGATGATCAATATGAATGCCTCAGTTCTTCTCAGCAACACAATGTTTCAAGACAAGTACAAAGGATTAATGAAAAAAATGCTATCTTCACCCAGATAATGATCTGATGTACTCTAAATGCAGATCAAAGAATACCTTTTCCACTAACTTTATTCTTTTGTGCATTTTTTTAGATTTGTTTCTTCTTTCACAATGTGATCAATATGAAAATATGCTTTACATAAAATCACATGTATAATCTATATCAAATTGCACACCATTTTCAGAAGAAGGGAAGGGAGGGAGGGAGAAAAATATGGAACTTAAAATCCTGTGAAGAAGATAGCATTGTAAAAGGAAGGAACTGTTGGAGCTATCTCACAAATTCTGTCAGATACATCTAAACAAGTGAATCTGAGCAGATCTGAGAGAGTTAGAAGCCACTAGTACATGGAGAGGGACAGGAGCACCTGGCACGTGGAATGGCACCAGACCACACCAACCAGGAACAGCACAGGAATCACCAGTCTGGAAAAGCGCTGGATGAACAAAATGCAGGAACAAGAGCAGGCCCAGGGCAGAAGTACCTACTATGGCAGTGATTGAGCCCCAGGCTTCTCAGCACAGGAAGGGAGTCTGTCAGAACTATGGGAGACACCAGTTCAGAGCCTGTGGCCATGGGAGCAGCCCACACAGAGTCTAAAAGTTTGAAACTCACCTTCTTGAAATTCTGGGAGCCATAATGGCCAGGTAAATTGGCTCTTCCTCCCTCCCTCCCTCACCCAGAGAATACTACCTTGGGAGAAACAGAGGAGACAGAAGTAGGGCTTCAGTAGCCATATAGTGAGAGAAGTTGGGGAGAGGGCCCTTCTTATGGTGGCAGAAAGAGACTAGTGCAGGAAGAGAGGTGTCCAGCAGGTCTTACCACAGCAGAATGACCCCAGGGGGGTAGAGCTAACAAACGTCAACGCCAGAACCCCAGACATGCCTTTGTACAGTCAGGGTAAAGGTAAAAGACTGGAGTAGAATATATTGTGCTTCAGCTAAAGTAAAAAAAAAAGCAGGGGTAGCAATCCTAATCTCAGACAAAGATAAATAAAAGATAGATCAAATCAAAAGAGATAAGGAAGGACACTATATCCTGCTAAAAGACAGCATAAACATGAAGCAATATCATTATTTAAAATATATGCACCAAGTGGTATAGCATGCACATTGTTAGGGGAGATGTTAAGGGAATTACAGAAAGAAATAGAGAGCAAAAGCATACTAGTGGGGGACCTCAGCCTTCCCTTCTCTGAACTTGATAAATTTAATCTCAAAAGAAACAAGAAAGAAGTTAAGGAGGCCAATAGAGTTTTAGAAAAGGAAAATATGATAGACCTCTGGAGAAAACTGAATGGTGATAAAAAAGGAACATACTTTTTCTCTCAGTGGTACATGACACATACTCAAAAATTTACCATGTACTAGGGCATAAAAAACTCATAATCCAGTGCAGAAAGGCAGAAGTAGTCAAAAGATCTTTTTCAGATCATGATGAAAAAAATAATTATTTGTAACAAAGAACCATGGAAAATTAAACTAAAAATTAATTGGAAACTAAATAATTCTAAAAATAAGTGGGCCAGAGAACAAATCATAGAAAATATTAATAACTTCATTCAACAATTGACAATAATGAGACGACATACCAGACTTATGAGACACAGAAAAAGCAGTTTTTAGGGGAAGTTTTATATCTCTAAATCCTTACATGAATAAAATAGATAAAAAGGAAATCAGTGAATTGGGCATGCAACTGTAAAAGCAAGAAAAAGAAGAAATTGAAAATCACCAATGAAATACCAAGTTAAAAATGCTGAAAATCAAAGGAGAGATTAATAAAATTAAAATCAAGAAAACTATTAAATTAATAAATAAAACTAAGTGCTTGCTTTGTGAAAAAAAACAATAAAAATGAT
Organism: Trichosurus vulpecula; assembly: GCF_011100635.1. NCBI lineage: Eukaryota > Metazoa > Chordata > Mammalia > Diprotodontia > Phalangeridae > Trichosurus > Trichosurus vulpecula. The sequence continues at coordinate 28,563,113 of NC_050580.1, read as the reverse complement.
AAAACTTTGGTCAAATTGATTTTAAAAAAGAAAGCAGATAACCAAATTTCCAGTATGAAAATGAAAAGGGTGAATTCACCTCCAATGAAGAGGAAATTAAAACAATCATTAGGAGTTATTTTGCCCAACTCTATGCCCATAAATTTGACAACCTTGGGGAAATGGATGAATATTTACAAAGATATAAATTGCCCAGGTTAACAGAAGAGGAAATAAAATACCTAAATAACCCCATCTCAGAAAAAGAAATTGAGCAAGTTGTCAATGAGCTCCCTAGGAAAAAATCACCAGGGTCAGATGGTTTTATATGTGAATTCTATCACACATTTAAAGAAGAATTAATTCCTATACTTTATAGACTATTTGGAAAAATAAGTGAAGGAAGAGTCCTAACAAATTCTTTTTATGACCCATATATACTACTAATACCCAAACCAGGAAGAGTAAAAAGAGAGAAAGAAAAATATAGACCAATTCCTCTAATGAATATTGATGCAAAATTTTAAATAAAATACTAACAAAAAGACTGCAGCAACTTATCATGAGAATAATACACTATGACCAGGTAGGATTTATTCCAGGAATGCAAGGGTGGTTCATTATTAGGAATACTATCAGCATAATTGATCATATTAACAACAAAACTAGCAGAAACCATTTAATCATCTCAACAGATGGAGAAAAAGCCTTTGAGAAAATACAACACCAATCACTTAGAAGACACAGGAATAAATGGAGCCTTCTTTAAAATTTTAAATAGCATCTACCTAAAACCATCAACAAGCATTATTTGTAATGAGGGTAAGCTAGATGCATTCCCAATAAGATCAGGAGTGAAATAAGTATGTCCATTATCACCCCTATTATTCAGTGTTTCCATTAGAAATGTTAGCTGTAGCAGTAAGAGAAGAAAAAGAAATTGAAAGAATTAGAATAGGCAAAGAAGAAAGTAAATTATCACTTTTTGCAGATAATATGATGATTTACTTAGAGAATCCTAGAGAATCAAGTAAAAAAAATAAAAAATAAACAACTTTAACAATGTTGCAGGATATAAAATAAACCCATATAAATCCTTGGTATTCCTATACATTACTAACAAAGCCCAACAGCAAGAGATAGAAAGAGAAATTTCATTTAAAGTTCCTGTGGACACTATAAAATATTTGGTAGTCTACCTGCGAAGACAAACCCAGGGCTTATATGAACATAATTAGGAAACAATTTTCACACAAATAAAGTCAGATCTAAATAAACAGAAAAAATCAATTGCCCATGGTTAGGCCCAGGTAATATAATAAAAATGACAATTTTACCTAAATTAATTTACTTATTCAGTGCCATACCAATCGAACTACCAAAAAAGTTATTTTACAGAGCTGGATAAAATAATAACAAAATTCATCTGGAAGAACAAGTGATCCAGAATATCTAGGGAATTAATGAAAAGAAATGCTTGGGAAGGTGGCTTAGCCATAACAGATATTAAACTGTACTATAAAGCAGCAGTCATACTACTTGGTACTTACTAAGAAACAAAGTGGTTGATCAGTGGAATAGGATAGGTACACAAGACACAACAGTCAATGACTATAGCAATCTACTCTTTGATAAACCCAAAGAACCCAGCTTCTGGGCTAAGAATTCACTATTTTACAAAAACTGCTAGGAAAATTAGAAAATCATAGGGCAGAAATTGGGCCTAGACCAAAATCTTACAACATATACCAAAATAAAGTCAAAATGGCTTCACTATTTAGGAATAAAGGCTTATAGTATAACCAATTTGGGAGAGCAAGGAATAGTTTATCTATAAGATTTATGGGAAAGGAAGATTTCATGAGAAAACAAGAGATAGAAAGCATTACAAAATGCAAAATTGATAATTTTGATTATGTTAAATTGAAAAGTTTTTGCATGAAAAGAGCCAATGCAACAAAGATTAGGAGGGAAGCAGAAAATTGGGAGAAAATCTTTATAACTAATGACTCTGATAAAGGCCTCATTTCTAAAATATACAGGGAACTGAGCCAAATATATAGGGATACAAGTCATTCCCCAATTCAGAAATAGTCAAGAATATGAACAGGATGTTTTCAGAGTAAGAAATTGAAGATATCTATAGACATATGAAAAAATGCTTTAAATCACTATTGATTAGTGAAATGCAAATCAAAACAACTCTTAGGTACCACATCTCTCCTGTCAGATGGGTTAACATGACAAAACAGGAAAATGATAAATGCTGGAGAGAATGTGGGAAAATAAGAACACTGTTACATTGTTGGTGGAGTTGTGAATTGATCCAGCCATTCTGTTGAGCAATTTGGTACTATGCCGCAAGGGCTATAAAAATGTGCATACCCTTTGACCCAGCAATACTACTTCTAGTTCTATATCCCAAAAAGATCACACAAATGGGAAAGTGACCTATATTTACAAAAATATTTACTTCAGCTCTTTTTGTGGTAGCAAAGAATTGGAAATAAAGGGTATGCCCATCAATTGGGGAATGTCTAAACAAATTGTGGTATATGTATGTAATGGAGCACTATTGTGGTATAAGGAATGGGGAAGATACAGACTTCATAATAACCTGGAAAAACTACATGATATAATTTTGAGTGAGCAGACCAGAACCAGGAGAACATTGTACACAAGCACAGATATATTGAATCTTTGATGACTAACCTTGATAGACTCGGATCTTCTCAGCAATACAAGGTTCAAAGACAACTCCAAAGGACTCATGATGTAAAGAGCTACTCACATCCAGAGAAAGAGCTATGGAGTCTGAATGCAGATTGAAGCAAACTTTTTGCTCTCCTTTTTTTCTTTTTCTCTCTTTTTTTTTTTTTGGTTTTTTTTCTTCTTTCTCATGATTCATTCTGTTGGTCATAATTCTTCTTTACAACTTGAGTACTGTGTAAATAAGTTTAGTGTGAAATTATATGTAGAAGATATATTGGATTCCATGCCATCTTGGGGAGGAGGGGAAATGGTGGGGGGAAGATCTGGAGCTCAATATCATGGGGAACTGAGTGTTGTAAACTAAAAAGAAAAAATCTTAATTTAAAAACAAATCCTGTAAAAATGACTGCTAAAAATTGTGTTGACATGTAATTGTGGAAAATAAAATAGTATTAAAATAAATTAAAAAATAAAACAAACAAAAATTTAAAAAAAACATTCAATGCAACTAATTATCCTGTCAAATAGTAAACCAATGCCAAGGATTGTGCAATGAAAGAGCACAAGGAGAGAAAAGGGCATCCTGAAGACTCAAGGAAGGTACTACCTTGAACACTCATGTCCCTTTAATTTTTGCTTCACCCCTAGTTTTCTCTAAATGTGTCATTCCTCTTCACACTGAGACTTTGTTTATTTTTTGGAAAACATACCCTAGGTTAACGAAGTTTAAAATTTTTTGCTACTCTGTTTCACTAAACCACCTTAGAAAATGTCTTTCATTGAGTTTATTGTTCTTATTGTATGACTATTAAAGATAATTACATGAAAGGGTGGTTCATTAGCTATTGTTTAATAATACATACCTATAGATTACCTTGAAACTTATAGAGAAATTATCCCTGTAGGGAATCCAACCAATGTGCAAGTGGAGTGGATGGATAGCTCATTGAAATTCCCAGAAAGATAATTGATAAATGGTCAAAGGATAGGAACAGGGAAAAGCATAAGATATCAAAGATATAAAAAGTCATATAAAATACCCTAAATAACTAACAATTAGAGAAATATAAACTAAAAGAACTTTAAAGTATGGTTTTACCCTTATAAGATTGACTATGATGAGAAAAGAACAATTAAAAATGCTAAAGGGGATATGGTACCAGACAAAAACACTGAGGAGCAGAGGGAGTGGGACAGGTCAGGAGGTTAGGACACTGTGTGTGAGAGTTGTGCTGCACCCAATCAATCCTGAGAGAAAGAACATGATATCAAGCTGTGGTTGGTTCTAACCATCAAGTCAGTCAGAGCAGAAACAGGGTATTGAACCCTGAAATGTCCTTCATTGTCAGTGGCTGAAACATTTTGTGATCTAGTCCCCAAGGAAATCAGAATGTGGGAGGATGGAGTAAGGAAATAAATGATAAGAAAAATAAGGGCAAGGGGATTAGCAATACAAAATATTTCAGGGAGAAGAAATTCAAGGACTTTGAGCATAAACAGATCTATCAACAGATAAAACAGAAAAAAAAGAACATCATATCACCACATCTACTAAATAAGCATAGGTGTCTATTAATAAACATTGCAAAAAACAAAGGGAAAATTATCCAACCCTAGATAAGACAAAAAGAACACTGTTTGGAGTGTGAGGAAAACAGAAATACAGCATGCTGTTCTGAGTGGTTTAAAAGAGAAATGAGAATTTTCAGATAAGAATTTATAGCCTACAGGGCAAAAATAAGCAGAATAAAAGAAACCTGCAATGGTAAGCCTCACCAAAGAAATAAAACAGAGAATGATAGATTGGGAACTTAAATAAATACGGAGAAGTGAAGACTAACCTAGAAAAGAAATAAAAAGCAATAAAATTAAAATAAAACAGGGTCACTATGCAAGCAAAACATTACTCAGCTTGAGGATAGGATGGGCACAGGCAACCTAAGGATCACAGATCTCCCAGAGGAATATGATGGGACAAAAACAAAACACTAATATCACAATGGAAATAATAGAAGAGAATTTCCAAGAATTTGTAAACAAAGAATTCACAGATTAGATCCAGGAAAAACATATCCAAGGTTGCAAACTTCAAGACACTTAATAATTAAATTAAAAATTCCATTCAGACACAACAAGTTCTCCAAACCATCAGGAGAAAGACTTCAAATACAACAGGGGAAAAAATATTCAAATAAGTAAAGAATACTCCATAAACACTAGAAGAAAAAGGGGAAAGGGAATGGAGTAATATGTTCTGAAGATCAATAGAGTTCAGGATACAGTCCAGGGTGATTTATCCTGCAAATCTCTGCTTATAACTGTAGAAGAAAATATGGAAGTTCAATAATAGAGAGATATTTGACTTATCTTTTTTAAGGTTTTTTTTAAAGTTTTAAGCAAATATAAAAACAAATACACAATGAGAAAAGAAAAAGAAACATTTTAAACATAAATATTGAAGATTAAATACAAAATAAGAAAAGAAAGAAAAAAGCATTGCCACATGCACAGCAGAACATGAGAGGATTCAAAATATTCAGTAATAAATTTCCATTTCAAAAAGTCTATACAATATATGCTATGTTTTTTGTCAGAGCTGTCCATCTTTTCTTTGCTTCCTTGTAAGTTTTCTTTTTTTTCTCTACTGTGCACTTTTTGTTTTGTTCTTTTTTCTCCTTTCCTCCTCCCCAGAAGGCTACAATTAAACACAGATACAATTACACACACACACACACATACACACACATATATATGTATTTGTATATTGTGTATATATGTACAGAGAGAGAGAGAGAGAGAGAGAGAGAGAGAGAGAGAGAGAGAGAGAGAGTTATACTTTCATATGGACCTATGTAAAACGATACTATACTTATTTGTCCTTCATTTCTCTGAGGGTGGATAACCTTTTCGTTAATGTCTGAATCTTTCCATATTCTTCCAAGTCCACCAACTCTTCCTTTGCTGTACCACAGCAATGTTTCAACCTAACATTGTCTAGTTATTGTAAATAATCCAAAACAACATTGATGAATATGGCTGATACATAGTGCAGTTTCCCTATTTTTTTTTCTTTTTTGATTGAATCTACTTTAGCCTTAACTTTATCTGAGATCATGATTACTACCCCTTACTTCTTTTTCCCTAACAAGTTCTACTCCTGCTCTTTATTTTATGTTTGTGTGTATCTCCTATATCGTATTTGTCCAGACTCCTCTACTTTACTTCTACAAGCTACCTTGATATTACTTAACCTACACCCTACCCAAGGATGATTCCGTTGCCCTCCCATTCCATTAATCAAAACATTCTTGTATAGTGCCCTGTATCCTATTCCCTCACCCTCCCCTCTAAAAATCCCTCCTTTATCCTCTCCCCCTCCCTATCTCCTTAGCTTTTTTAATTTTTTTTCTGAATTTATAAGACTTCTATTTCCTTCTAGGTATATATGTGTTCTCTCTTAAACCCATTACTGATGAAAGTAGGGTTCCAGGATTACTAGCCCTCCTCCCTTATCTAATTTCTTTGTCAGTTCTTCCTCTTGCACCTCATTTGTATTAGATAATTACTCTTTTTACCTGTTCCTAAACAGTTGACTTATTGTTTGTTAAATAAATTAGAAAATAAGAGACTATTTGCCTCTCAAACACCCCTAAACAACAGAAATGCAAGAGGTATGAAAAAATGCAGCTGACAAGAACAGTAGTAGAAACACAGTGGATAATGGAAAGGTGCAGATTGCAGTAAGTGGAGTCAAGAAAACATACATAGTAACTATAACAATGTAAATGGAAATAACAAGTAAACACCAAAAAAATCAAAAGTTAATGTTACAAAAGTATAAAAACCAAGTGGGAATTAAATTTAAAAAATCATGAGAAGACATCCCCAACCCACTCCTTCATAGAGTTTGGGCATTCACAGCTGAAGTTTTTCTTTTTTTCTTCTCCACAAAAATACTATTTATCGCATGGGATAAATCTCTTGGAAGGGGAGATAGAAAGATACATGTTACACTATGATGATGTAAAAAATAGACACCAGGAAGGAAACATTTAAATTTTTAAAAAATACATATTTTTGAATATAATACAATCATCTTTTTTATTATCTAATCTGAATGCTAGTTTCTTAAACTAATGTTAAAAACAATGAAAATGGCTCCTAACCTGACTGATGGACCTAATGGAAGCTTTCTGATAGGATGTGGCCAAGAGTTTTACAGAATGAGATAGGATAGGTCCTTATCTTCTTCAGTGAAGGTCATGATCTGCTCAGTGCTCATGGAAATCATGAAAGAAGTGGAATAATAAGCATTTATGTAATTTAACATGTTCAGTGGGCTTCTTTGTAAGTGTTCCTTCATTATTATAATGAACTTGACTCATTTACATGAAGCTTCATTCATTCACTGACCTTCCAACAGTCATTGATAATATAACAATGATCATTTTCTTATTGTTCAAAAAGAGAAAAGATAATAAATTTTATTCCATAACCTGACATCTGAGATGTTCTTTGAACCAAAGTTTTCTGTCTTCAGAGCAAACTTAGAACACAATCAATTCATACAGTTATTTGGACATATTGTGTGAAAAACAAACACTTATCTAGATAGTTTGCATGATCTCTCACATCATGGACTATGACATCTACCAATAAATAAACATATAATTATGAAAAATGAATGGATAGCTCGTTGATAGCACAATGATATAGTCAAAATAACATTGTTTTTTAAATTTGGGAGACCTGGCTTTGATAATTGTCTTAGTAATGATATGATATCTTCCGTTGCATTACTTTCTCATTGTTATCTGTAAATTGGGGTTACTTATGCTCACTTTAGCTACTTCTCTCCTCACATGCACACACACATATGTGTGTGTGTATATACATATACATATATATATATACATATACATACATATGCATACATATACACACACACATATATACATATACATACACATACATACATTATATATATGTGTGGGGGGGTGTTAGTGGGTGGGATCTTGTATGAAGAGGCAGAGCTATTGGAACTTCTGCTATGGGAACTCCCTCCACTGAATCTGTTCAGAAATTTATCTGCATGTTATAGTCTTTGAGTATGTTCTGGAATACTGAGAGATAGGTGACTTTGGCTATAACATGGCTATACAGCCAATATATGTTAGAGACAGCATACAGAAATCTGTCTTCCAATCACTTAGACTTGTCCTCTATCCCCTATACCTTGCCATATCTTGCTATATGAATGTCAGTCATTACTCTTAGTCCCCTTGTTATTGATATACTGACTCATCTAATAATAATAGCGTAAGCAAACATGTAGCAAATCATAAATGATTCGTATACTGATTGGCTTCTATGGGATTTTAGAAAAAAGGAAGATTTTCATGGGCACGGCAGTCAGGGGTCTTTGTAAAAGATTGACTATCATTCAGTTTTAGGAGTTTTAGGCCATCTGGGTTACCTGCGTGACAGCTTCAAAAGGTATACTCTTATAATGAGAATAGGAAGCACTTTCCTCTATGATCCAATTATGTACATGTGTATGTATAAGGATTTGGTAGTGAATGAATTTGTCATATATCATTATTCTCAGTTACAATAGCTAATTTGATAATTTCAGTGTTTAGAATAAAGGTACAGGGGCATAGGGACAGCAAGTTAGCATAGTGGATAGAATGCTGGATGTCAGAAAGATTCAACATCTTGAGTTCAAATCCGGCCTCTGACACTTATTAGCTGTGAGACCATGGGCAAGTCCCTCAATGCTGTTTGCTTCAGTTGCTTATCTGTAAAATGAGCTGAAGAAGAAAATGATGAAGTACTACAGTGTCTTAGCCAAAAAACCTCTACAAAAAAAACAAGACCAAAAACAAAAAAGCCGAATGATGTCTGAAGAGTAGGATATGACAGAAATGACTGAATAATAACAAATGGTGGTCTAGTAGCTAGAGGAATTAGGAAGAGCTGTATACCTAGACTTACTTCTTACCTCTATTGTCTGTGTAAATATGGGCATTTCACTTATCTTTTCAGTTCCTCAGCCATCTGTCCAAAATCTCTTTCAAAGAAGATAACAATCTGAAATCATAGAGGAAATTTTTCCAATGGAAGATCCCTACCTTGGTTAAATCATGTGCCTGGATCCATCAAAATATCTAAAAATATTTAGGTTATATTATTATTAACTATAGAATCACAGTGTTTAATTATTAGTTGTTCTTATCTGTGAGGCCACTTTTTTATTTTATTTTATACTATTTTATACATATAAAATTAATATCTGTAATTGAAATACGTGTGATGAATAACTTGTATTACCAATGTCAGTACAAAGAACTCTGTAATCAGAATCAGATGGCAGTGTGAACCTTGGCTCTGCAGCTTACTACCAGCAAAACACTGGACAAGTCACTTGAACTATCTGGTCTTGTTTCCTCATTTGTAAAATGAATAATTTGGCTTAGATGAGCCCAGAGTCTCTATCTATGTCTAGAATTCTATGATTTACATATCACAATCTTATTCACAATTGAACAACTTTCCCAGTCATCATATCTTTCCATTTCTAAAATCATTTTGTGAGATAATGTGATTATTTTCATATCAGTGTTGTAAATGGGGTAGGTGAGGTTCTGAAAGATAAAATCACTGTCCAGGTAGATCAATATAAGAGTCAAGATTTGCACAGGATGTTTCCTGGCTTTGAGTCTAGTGTGTGTGTGTGTGTGTGTGTGTGTGTGTGTGTGTGTTTTGTTTATTTGTTTCCTTTGTCTTCTTTGTTTTCTCCCCCTCCCCAACTATATATCACCAGGTTTCTCAACTCCATCCTTATATTTCTTGATGATTCATTGACAGTCAAGTTACCTTCCCTTGGTATTTCTCAAAGTCCCCCCATACATTAGCATATATTGTATTAGATATTCATATTATTATCAAAGGACAAATTACCAGGGTTACAGTTTGAGTAGATTTCACCTATTAGTACCTAAAGCTTAATCATTAAGAAACCAATTTAACTGCCCATTTCTAACTCATAACAAAGCCTTTCAAATATGTTGAGCTTTACTATGAAACACTATTAATAGTTACTTTACAATGCCTGAGAAAAGTTGATGAGGGCCCCTCAAATTCATTACTTCCCAATTTTTTGTGTATTTTAATGGGCCATTTATCCTACTGTATAGGGACATTTCCATTAATACTTATACTTTGAATTACTTCAATGAAATGTTTCATAGTCAGGAAAATAGAGGGTGCTTTCTATTCTTTTACAGCTATTGTTACTGACAGGGAAAAAATAGAGACAGCTGATAATTCAATAATTTGCACATTTCAAATAATTTAGGAACATGTGGTAGCTTACAAATTAATCTTTTGAACTTAGTCTTAGATGACTGATGCCTGGAATCTCAAGCTTTCCTGGTGCTTCCTTTTGGTGTGTGGAGTAGCTTGTACACAGGAGAAATCATTCTTAGATTATGGTAACTCTCTCCAGGTCAGTGTTCTTAAGATTTCTGTGTCAGTGACCCCATAAAAAGTCTGATGAAACCTTCTCAGAAAAAAGTCTAAATTAATGAATAAAATTCATAGGATTGCAGAGGAAATTAATAAAATTGAAATCTCACCTTCAAAGCATTAACAAAATCATGGACCCATATTTAGAGCCTCTACTTTGGTGAAATGTCTTGTCATTTCAATGCAAATCTGCAGTGTGACAGGGAAGGCACAAAAGCTAATGTAGCCTTGTCAGCCCTAAAAGCTTCATCTTTTCCAAGAACATCATGTTGCTGCTATATTCTACTCTTGCCACATTATTGGTGTCACGATAACCCATATGTGTTCAGTTCCAGGTACTATATTTTAAAGAGGGCAATGATTAGCTAGAAATCATCCTGAGGATGTTAATCAGGATATTTAAGGATATCATTATCAAGCCATAAAAGGAATAATTAGCCAAGAGAAAATACAATTGCATATGAAAGAATAAATAAAAAATAATTCACTAGGGTCTTACTGTGGACCATGTATGGTGCTAAGCACTGGGGATGCAAATGAAAAATATGAAATATGAAGGGGGGCTTACATTCTAAGAAGATAGACAATACCTATAAGAGAATTTTTATTTGGGAAGTTGAAGGGATAATGAATGTACTCTTCAGGTATATAATGCTACACCCTTACCAGGAGCAGTGATAGAATTGATTTTATTATGTTTTCTGAACCAGAAAGAAGGTCAGGGAAATATGCAGGGCAGCAAAAGATATGTGTGTGTATGTACGTATATGTATGTGTGTATACACATACACATATACATGTACATATACACGTATGTATATATGCATATATGCCATATTGAAATAAATCATTACTGAATTGGGTGCTGGATATTGTAGGGAATTGAGGAAATTAATCTAATCACTTTCCAGTACAGAAATTCTAGGGACAAAAGGGTTAATGACTCCATTTATCCTGGAAAAGAGAAAACTTATTTGGAGGCATGATAGTTACCTGAAAGCATTTGAAGTGCTATGGTATGGAAGAAATTTAAATTTGTGCTGCTGGACTTCCAAAGACAGAACTTGGTGAGATGAATGGAAGCTGCAATCAGGATGATTCAGGCTGGTTGAAAGGAAATACCTGCTATCAATTGGAACTATTTAAAAGTAGAATACGTTATGCCAGAAGGTGGTGCTTTCTCATGTAATGGAAATCTTTAAGTAAAGACTGGTTCACTTAGAAAATAGTTTATAGAGGGAATCTTGGTTAGATAGAGGTTGAATTAGATGAACTCTCAGTAACTTCCAACTAAGAGATTTTGCAGTTTTCTAACCTATAATGATTACCACAATGATGAGAACAGATTGAGCACATCTTACACTTTTGAATACATTAATTCATTTACTTTTCCCCTTAACCCAAATCTTTAATCCTTGAATGAATTTTGTGAGCTAGAAAATATGACTTTGGTTGTATTATTTTTTTACAGATTAAAAAATTGAGCATTATAGAAGGGAAATGAGTATTAGAGAGTTATCATTGATGAAGTGTGTGACTTGGAATCATGAAGTCTTGACTTAGAATTCCACATGAGACACTTAGGTCTGTCACACTGATTAAGTGGTAGAACCTTTCTGGATCTCAAACTATTAACTGGTGAGATGAAAGGGTGCTCTCAATGAATTTAAAGTTTTCTTCTTATGATAAATCCATGATCCTAAAATACACAGTGCCTCCTTGACAACTGCCTTGTTATGGCAGAAGGGTTTGCTTAGCTCAATAAAACTACGCACTCCACAATGCAGGGTTACCCAAGATGGGTAGGTCATAGTAGAGAGCTCTGACCAAAAATATTCCACTGGAGAAGAAAAAAGGCAAATCACTCCCGTATCTTTGGTAATAAAATCCCAAGGATGTATTAAAATGCTAAAAGATATTACACCAGAAGATAAGCCCCTAAGGTTGAAAGGTGTCCAACATGTCACTGGGGAAAAGCAGATGACAACTACAAGTAGTTACTTAAAGAATGAAGCAGCTGGGTCCAAGCCAAATGGAAGCTCAGCTGCGGATGTGCCTGGTGATGAAAGAAAAATCCAATGTTATAAAAATCAATATTGCATAGGAACCTGGTATGTAAGATCTACAAATGAAGGCAAGCTGGATATTGTCAACAGGTGATGGAAAGACTAAACTTTGACATCTTGCATGTAAATAAACTTAAATGAATGAAAAAATGAATTTAATTCAGGATTATCATTATAAATGCTGCTTTCAACAAGAATTCATTAGAAGAAATAGAATAACCTTTATAGTCATTAAAAGGGAAAGAAGAGCAGGACTGGGATATAATCTCAGAATGATATAATATCTACTCAAATCCAAGTCAAGCCATTCAACATCACAGTAATGCAAGTCTATGCTCTAATAACTGATGCTTAAGAGGTCAAAGGTGCTCAGGTCTACGAAGTCCTGAAATATCTATTTTTTTTTTAAATGTCACATTCATCATAGGGGATTGGAATGCTAAAGTAGAAAATCAAAGGGTATTTGGAGTAATAGGCAAGTTTGGCTTGGAGCAAAAAATGAAGCAAAGGAGAGACTAATAGTTTTGTTAAAATAACTTGCTGGTCATAACAAACACTCTTTTTCAACAACTCAAAAGATGATTCTACACATGGACATCACCAGGTGGTCAATATAGAAATCAGATTGATTATATATTTTGTAGCAAAAAAGTGGAGAAGTTCTATACATTTAATTAAAACAAGACTTAGAGCTGATGGTGGCTCAAATCATGAACTTCTGATTACAAAATTCCAACTTAATTTGAAGGAAGTCAGGAAAATCAACAGAAATATGAAATGGAAGTGATAAATAGATTTAAGAGATTAGATTTGGTATATGGAACGTCTGAAGAAACATGGCTGACAACATGGAAAAGGTGGCAGCAAACAACACCCCCACAAAAAAAATAAAACTTATCAAAGAAGAAGAAGAGGAAGAAATGAAAATGGCTATTTGATGAGGCTTTACGAGTAGCTGAGGAAAGAAGGAAAGTGAATGGTAAGGAAAATGTATACCCAAATGAATGCATAATTCTGGAGAATATGAAAGAGAAATAAGGTTTTCTTAGATGAACAATACAAATAAATAGAAGAAAACAATAGAATGAAAAAGATAAGATATCTCTTAAAGAAAATTAGAGATATCCAAATTGTTTCCTTTCTCAAAAGTTTGCTTTCTGGAATATCATATTCCAAGTCCACTGATACTTTAGTTTAGAAGCTGCTAAATCCTGTGTAACCATGACTGTGGTTCCACAATATTTGAAATGTTTCTTTCTGGGTGTTTGCAGTATTTTTTCCTTGACATGGAGCTCTGGAATTTGGCTATACTATTTCAGAGAGTTTTCATTTTAGAATCTCTTTGAAGAGGTTATCAGTGGATTCTTTCTACTTCCATATTAGCCTCTGTTTCTAGAAAATCAGGGCAGTTTTCCATGATTTCTTGAAATATGTTATTAAGGCTTTGTTAACATGGCTTTCAGAGAGCCCAATAATTATTAAATTATCTTCTTTGGATCCATTTTTGAGGTTTTTCAAGTGAGAAATTCAAATTTTCTTCTTTTTATTCTGATGATTTTGCTTTAAAATTTATGTTACATAGAGACGTTAGCTTTCACTTGCCCCATTCTGAATTTTAAGGAATTTTTTTCTTCAGTAGTTTCTGTAATTCTTTCCCATTCAGACAATCCTATTTTTTTAAAGAATTGTCCATTTTCAGTGAATTTTTGCATATCATTTCCCTTTTTTTTCCTTCCCTAAACTGTTGACTCTTTTTTTCGTGATTCTCTTGCATCATTCTCATTTCTTTTCCTGATTTTTCTCTACTTTTCTTATTGGATTCTTTAAAAATTATTTTCGAGCTCTTCTAGAAGTTCTTTTTAAGGCTCATTCTAATTCACATTTATCTTGGAGGCTTCATATACAGTTTTTTTACATTGTTGTCTTCTTTTGAGGTTTTTTTGCCTCCCCTGTCACAACAATAACTTTCTGTGGTGAGGTCCTTTCCCCTCCTTATTTTTCCAGCCTATTTTATGACTTTCAACTTTATGTTAATTTGAGCTTTAGTCCTGGGGAAATGAGAGCACTTTCCCAAGCTTCTTGTACAGAAGACACAGGGGCCTTGCTACATCCTGTGCTGCAGCTGTGGGGCTGTGCTACTGGCCTGTCCTAGAGCTCAAGGATTCTTTGATGGCTTGCTGGGGAACAGATGCCTCATTTGCTGGATTCTGTTCCCCTTTTACCCAAAGGAAACAGAAATTTCCTGCTAACTTAAGGTTTCTTAGGTGGAACATTGTTTCACCCCACCCTTTTGTTGGTTCTGCCCCTCCAGAATTCATTTTGAGGTATTATTTCATAGTTGTTTGGAGTTTAATTTTGTACAACTCATGTGAGTTCTTGCTATCGTCCACCTTTATAACTGATGCCACATCCTAGGCTGGTTTTAAAAGAGACAGAGGAAGTAGAGAACAAATTGTTAACATTTGCTGTATTATCGTGAAAGCAAGGAAGTTCAAGAAAAACATCTATTTATACTTCATTGACTATATTAAATCCTTTGACTGTGTGGATCAAAAAAAAATCTGTCAAGTTCTGAGACAGGTGTACCAAATTATCTTACTTTTCTCCTGAGGAACATGTGGCAAAAAACAATTAGAACTGAACATGGAACAATTGGTTGGTTTAAAATTGAAAAGGAATATACCAGGGCTGTATATTATCAGTTTATTTATTTAACTTAATGAAGAGTATGTCATGCAAAATGCCAGGCTGGGCAAATAAAAAATTGGAATTCAGGTAGCCAAAAGAAATGTCAATAATCACAGATGTGCAGACAATAGCACTGTCATGGCAGAAAGTGAAGAGAAATTAAGAAGCCTCTTGATGAAGGTGAAATAGAAAAGTGAAAAAAAACTGGCTTGGCACTCAACATCAAAACATCTAAGATCTTGGCAACTTCTCCCATCACTACCTGGAAAATAGAGGGAAAAGAAATGGAAGCAGTGTCAGATTTTATATTCCTGTCCTCTAAGATCATTGCAGAAAGCAACTGCAGCCACAAAATTATAAGGGGCTTTCTCCTTGAAAGAGGGGGCTATGGCAAATCTGGACAGCATTACTAAAAATTAGAGATGTCACCTTGCTAGCAAAAGTCAATTATAGGCTATTGTTTTACAAGTAGTAGTGCATAGCTGTGAGATTTGGGTTATAAGGAAAGCTGAATGCTTTTAAGTTGAGGCAATGGAAAACGTTTTTGAGAGTCTCTTGGACAGCAAGGAAATAAAATGAGTCAAAACTTAAAGAAATTAATTCCAACTACTCAATGGAAGGACAAATACTGAAGTTGAAGCTTAAATATTTTGGTCACATAATGAGAAGACAGGAGTAATTGGAAAAGACCTTGATGTTGGGAAAGATTAAAGGCAAAAGGAGAAGGAAAAGATGAGGTGGATAGATACTGGCATGGAAACAACTAATTTGAACTTGGAAAGACTTTGAGAGAGAGTGGAGGATAGGAGGGCCTGGCATGCTATGTTCCATGATGTCACAACATCAGAAATATCTGAATGAATGAAGAACAAAATTCGTGATTAATTTGTTAGATATAGGAAACTGATACTTAAAGATGTTGACTGACTTCACTGAGATCTTGAATGCTAAGTGGAAAAACCAGAAAATGAAACCAGATGTTTCTGAATAACTAAAGGTTGTACAGGGACTGACTCAAACCCAAGTCTCTTTACTCTCAATATTCATTTTGCATTGCCTTGAAATCTGCTGCAAAGTGAGATATCCATTTTATCCATGGGACAAAAAGCAAACAAATTCTCCCTAAGTCTTTGGTATAATTTAATCATTCAAAACCTTTGCATATATGTTTCCTTGCATTAGTTTTCAGTCCCAGGGCACCCCACCAATTTGATTGAAAAGGAATGTGAACATAGGAGCTTCTGCTTTTCTATGCCTTCTGCAATGCCTACTCAATATATAGTAATATGTGTGTGTGTGCGTGTACACTTTTTTTTTTGCTTAAAATTGAAAATAGGAGATGCAGTAGAAAGCACAAGCATTAGACTTACTATTCAATGTTACTAGAGAAAAATGTCGCAGCATTCTTTGGTTCTAGGGATGTTCACTCACAGTATATCAGTACTACAATTTAATTGCCGATATTACAATGAGAAGAATCTTAATGTTTTAGCCTTTCTAGTTCTGTTTCCTTAACTATAAATGAAGAGGTTGAAGTCAGCAACATTTCTTTGGGCTTCTTGCTATAAATTTTTGTATTACTCTGCTTTTATGGATTATCTAAGGCACTGAATATTATAGGCTTCAGATTTTCCCAATAACAGTTGCTTAGTAAAGCAAGGCAATATTGTAATTATATTGGAAATAAATTACTTGTTAGTGATTTAGGTGCTTGTGGGGTCAATTTTCCTTATGTCTACTGATTACCAATCATAAAAGGTATCAGGAAAGTGGGCCCCTGTATAGGTTATTTTTTTATTGAGTAAATTTCTTAATTGTTTTTTTAAAAATTTAGGATATTGAGTTCAGAAAAGTAGAGAAAAAGTAGCTACTGAGTTCAGGAATGGCCAGTGTAGTTTCATTTTCAGAACATAGTCTATTCTTCCTTGCCAAATCTTGTCATTTTAATCTTCATATCATCTTTCAATTTTAACCCTGGGTCTCCTCTAATACCACTACCAAGCAGATCCAGGCCATAATCACCTCATGCCTTTTCTCCTGGCTGCCAGTCTTTCCCCACTCCTATTCATCTTCCATTCTGTCAGCATGGTTTTCCTAAGGCAAAGGCCTGATTGTTCCCTACTTCCTTCCTCCAAGTAGCTTCTTACTACCTATAACTTCAAACATAAACTCCTATTTATGCTAATAAAATCTGTTCACAATCTGGCCTCTTTCTCTCTTGACAGTCTATTCATGTATTTTTCCTTTTCATGACTTCTTCAGGCCAACCAAAGCAGTTCTTTCACTACTCCTCCCACACAATGCTTCACTACACATCTCTGTTCCTTTGTACTAACTGTCCTGTATCCCTAGAATATTGCCCTTCTTCACCTTTGCTTCCGAGAATACTTGGCTTCTTTCATTTCTCAAATCAAACAACGGCTCATCTACTAGAAAATAAAAATGATTGAAGTTCCTCTGGATCCAAACTCAGGACTCTTTCCCCCACATCTCATTGGTTCTTGATTTTCCACATTCTAGGATCATAGCAAAGGAGGTCAAAGGTACCTTAGATATGATCTAATCCAATCCCTCAGTTTGTAGATGAGGAAACTGAGGCCCAGGGAGGTTAAGGGCTTACCCAAACTCAAACAAGTAGGAAATATAAGTTTGGAGTAAATTCTTTGCCAAATATGTGAACATCTAGTTGTAGTTCACCAAATGAATATAGACATTTCTATATTTCATGTCTATATGAAGTCATTTGTATATTACATGTGTATATATAGTGTATTATATATAAATATCAGGCACACAAATACACAATATTGAGGATCATATAAGAAATTGTTTTAGTAAAGCACTGGAAAAGAAGGGAATTCATTTTAATCATCAAAATTATGGCTAGTTATATGTACACAAAAATTGATGCTCTAAAATATCAAAAAATTGGAATCTAAATGTTTATCCATTTGTGGTGATTAAAACATGATTACATTCTTTTTTTTAAAGAGGCACTAGATACAATTGAAATTAATCTTTGCTTACTGAATATCATATTTAATTTAAGCCAATTTTGTACAATTTTTCATTTTTAAAAACTTATATTATTATATTTTATATATACATATAAGTGTGTATACACTCACATAAATACATGTATGTATGAATATGTGTGTGTTAATTTAAAAGCTATCGGGTTCATCCCCCTCATTTTACATCTCCCAAATGTGAAGTTCGGAAATGGGCATCAAATTGCCCATGGTCATAAAAATAATAAGAAGCAGATCCAGGATTTGAAGCCTCTTACTCCAAATACATACTTTCCTTTTGTCTAGGAATACTTAGGAAGGGAACCTAAGATCTTTTCTAATATTCTACATTTATAAGATTATACAAATCTATATCTACATGTGTGTGGATGAATTATATGGATATATGCATGCATGTGTGCATACGTGTATATCTACATCTTTATCTCTATCAATCTGTATCTATATCTATATATCTTCCTATATCTATCTATGTCTGTCTCTGTATCTATGTATGTATCTATTCATCTATCTATCTAGATATATAAGGATATACACATGTGTCTGTGTTTGTGTTTGTGTGCTTCTACTAGCATATGATACACTGAAAAGGACAGATGTCTATAGACGTTACATGTCTTGTTATAAGTCTCATAGCTATTTAATGACATATCCAGGACTGTTAAAGAGGCCATAGTAACACAGATTTAGAGACTGATAAAAGAAATCTTATAAGCCACCTAGGCAAAACTCATTATTTTATAGATGAAGAAAATGAAGTCCAGGAAAGTTACGTTACAGTAAAGGTCGCATGGAGAGTAATGGTCAGAGGTGAACTTGGAACTTAAATCCTCTTACTTCAGAGAATGTTCTTTCTATGGCACCACATTCTTCTAATTCTCAGGCCATTACCCTTTTACTACCTAACCCAATCTGAATGAAATATATTGTGATAAACGAACAAATACAATATGCATGAGTTCTTTACATATAGAGGGGCACACATTTAATCGTTACAGAAGGGACATAATATAGAAACTACTAACCTTATTTTCATGTCCTCCATAGGCCAATCAGCCTCTTTTATTGCACAATTATTTCTTTATTATCCCTGATTTAAATAATAAATAGTGCTAAATCTGGAAACAATCATTTTATAAGAAGTTAAAATACATAATGTCAAGTGTCTTTCAAAGGGCAATGGAAAGGCTCATGATTGATATGAAAAATTTGAGGTGCATTGTCAGTCACAAAAGGATCTAGGGACTGTCTTCCAAAATATTATGAGAGTTATATGACCAGAAAACATATGGGTCAGTCATGTAGTGTAAGTGAAGAAAAGATGATCTATTCCCAGTATGCTTCATTGGGATCCAGGTCTTGTTAATAGATTTTAAGTAAATTGAGTTGAATCCTTGTGGTTGATTAATGGGAAAACACAGGGAAGTGTTGGAGAGGGTGGGAAGACATTGATGGATTGTGATCTATATAGTTTGAGAAAGTATGCCCATTGCAAAATTACGGATCCATTTAAATAGCAAAGACTTTGATATGCCAAATTAGTGTATTTCTGTTAGGAAATTAATTCTTACAGTATGATTTTGACCAATCAGGAAAAACTTCTGTTTCTGTTCTATAATAAAATTTGAGGGAGCATTCATAATCATATACATAATCTCATGTATCCCCAGGCCAGTTTCTTCTAGATTCTGCTTTTTATTTATTTGTAAATACCCCATGATATCTTGAGAAGTTTTAAAATAGTGAAGGCAGCTAAACTTTTATTTTATTGCTTTTCTGTCACTTTCATTTTTCTTATTTCAGAAACATTTTGAAAAATATTTTAGAATAGGCGAGATTAAAAATGGTGTCATAGCAGGTTACTATTGTGTAATTACTCTATAATATTCAATATTCTAACAACAATTGTACAGATGGATACAACTTTTTACTTTAACTGAATAAAAAATAGAGATATAACCTTAGTTTTTTTGCAGGCTGAAAGAATCTTTGAAAATACTCCATTAGTAGAGATCACAACAGAGTTGATGGATACACCATTCTTTAAAAGTTGTTGCTGTTCAGCAATCTCAGTCATGTCTAACTCTTTGTGACCCTACCTGGAATTTTCTTGGCAATGACACTGGAGTGGTTTGCCGTTTCTTTCTCCAGCTTATTTTACACATGAGGAAACTGAGGCAGACAGGTTCAAACAACTTGCCCAGGCTCACATAGCTAGTAAAAATCTGAGGCAAGATTTTATCTCAGGAAGATGAGTCTTCCTGGTTTCAGGCCAGGCTCTCTATCCACTGCTCCTCTTAGTTGACCAAATCATTCTTTTGCCACATTTTTTTTCTCCAAGATTTACATGTTTTGAAAAGATTTAATTGCACGTAAGTTGGAGATTGTTAATAGTTGATATAGTGTGTGTATGTGTGTATATATATATGTATATATATATAAAATATATGTATACATATACACATATATAACAGATATGCCTGTACATATTTATGTATATATGTATACATATAAGTGTATATATACATATGTACATGTATATACATATATGTGCATATATGTATCTATATCTCTCTATTTATCTATAATAGTTTTTATCCAGTTCAGAAGATTTGTTGAATTGTTAGTTAATGAAATATTGTGCATCTTCTTGAATATAACTTACCACTAGGTCATGATTCACAACAAATCTAGTAGATGGAAAAATTTTAAGTCCGGCATAATGATGTCACATAGTTTCTACTGTTCCCTTGCATATTCTGGATTGGTTCTTATTCAGGTTAACCTTTCTGCTGTTTTTCATGATGATTATCTGGTCCAATATTATCATAATAAACCCATCTGTTAATATAAGCAAATCTGCATGACTAATTTAACTGTTTTGTGCTTCTCTGTAGACATATCATTGGATGAGTTTGTGTGGATATCACACATAGAGAGTCTTTTGATTCTGTTCTTGTATTAGAGCCATTTCCTAGTCTCCATCCAGTGGGAAAATCACTTCTAGTTAAATTAAGCAAATCCAATGGTGTGTACCTGCTGTTAGCTTTTATTATTGCTCAATGAAATGATCCATATTTGCTCCAAAAGTGTTTCTATAAGATTTTAGCCTCTTCTTCATATGCCCCGAGAACATTCACTAATCTTCTTCCACATTTTTGATGAGCAAATATTAATCTTACTGTGAATGACTTAGGGTGATGCACTCTATTGTTCATCAGTATTTAGGCTTTTTTAATTCTTTGAAATTCTGGCATGGTACATGTTGCAGTCCTGAAAGAGTATAAGATTGGTAATCAGTAGCTGTGATCATTTTCAATGTGTTTTCCCCCATTAAGCTTTGCATTCAGGATGCCACTCAGTCTCTTGACATATATATGCAAAACATTCTCCTTTATTGTTTTATAGTTGATGTGTCTTGCCTGGGACATCCAGGATATTTGTAAGGACTTTCCACTTATTAAATCCAGACAATACTTTGCTATCACTAGAGAAACTTTTCACAAAATGGAAATAGTTTCATGTTTCTTTTTTATTGGAGCCACAGAACTTCATGTTGTCTATGTGCACCATATGATAAATATAATATTTTGAATTGGCTTTTATTTGGAAGTATAATAATTTCTTTTATTTGGAAGTGATAGCAATGGGTTTAAGGACAGGTTGAATAATAAGGAAAGACCTATTTTAGGAGATCATGTGCTGGACTTGGAGTCAGGGATACATGAAATCACATCTAACCTCAGCAACTTACTAGGAATATGACCTTGGCGAATCACTTAAACTCTCCCTATACCAGTTTCCTCTTCTAGGTAATGGGAATAATATCAGATACCTCCTAGGGCTGTTGTGAGGATAAAAGGAGATATTTGTAGTTCACTTTGCAAACCTGAAAGTGATTTCTAAAACTCATCATCATCATCAATTTACTTATTTTTCTCCTCATTGTCATCTTGTTTGCTTGAAACATGCCATATAATATATAAATTTTTCTAAACATTACTGTATAACTTGTTTAGAGAACAGTCTTAAATGTAATCATTTGACACTCTAGTCTTCTCACTATACTTACATCTATTTTGTTTATTAGAATTTCATGAATAAAACATCATTGAGAATCTTAATCAAAGACTTTGAGATAATTCATAAAGGCACAATAAATGTGACAGTGTTCAGAAAATGCTCAGGGTAATTATTCCAACTCATACTTAGAGTGACAAACTTGGCCTTACAGTTTGGCTACTACAATTGACAGCATATTGGGCATAGAGTCAGGAAAATCTGAACTCACTTACAGGCTCAGACACTTATGACTTATGTGACCCAGTACATGTCACTTAACCTCTCTTTGCCTCAGTTTCCTCATTGTAAAATGGGGATAATAATAGCACTTGCTTCTCAGGATTATGAGTATCAAGTAAGATAGCAATTACAAAGGGTTTAGCACAATACCTGGCATATAGTAAGTGCTACATAAGTATAAACTATTATTACTAATTTCCCCTCAGGAATTTATGATTGACACTGAGAGTTTTGAAATATTTTTTTTTCTCTACCGCTCCCACTCCTGAGGCCCAAATGATATGATTCTTCCCATGGTTATGATATTTGTCATATTTTTATCAATTAGCTGGCCAGACTTGATTAGTTTATTGAAAGGAATATTTACTAGGGTTGTTTAATTTGAACAGTTAATAGAAAACATCCTCCCCAAAATTTGTGACACACTGTCCTACCAGTATAGACATTGCAAAGGAAATTGGGGTCAAACTTAGAGAGCACATGTGGCAAATTAATAACTCAGTTCCCATAGTTCCTTTGGCTGGTGACCTCAAGATGGTCCCTGTAGATATTCTGTAGCTTTTTTTTTCAATGCTCTTTCTAAAACATTAGATCCCTTGTACTCATCTTCTTCATTTTATCCTTGGCTCTCAATACAAATATTTCTGTCTTTTATTCCAGGAATACTTCTCAGATAACAGTGGAAAGAATGGAAGTTCTAAATCCTCCAGAACATTCAAAGCTCAAAAGATAACCCTCAAAAAATTTTAAGGTGTGTGTTTGCGTGTGTACTATATGTGTGGTTTTGAGACCATATTCCTTTTTTCCTCTAAATGATTTCTTTTTCTTATGGCTGAGTCTCCTCTCTTCTGCCAAATATATGAATTTCCTGGGCTCTGAGATAGCATTTATTCGACACAGACTGCAGGATGTGTGTCCGAGTATCTCAGTTGATCAAAATAGATTTCGTACCCACAGAGAGAGATGTCGAGTCCTTGCCCATATATAACAAACTCTTAGGATATTCTCCCCAGATAAGTTTATTGGAATTTATTATCTAGGTACTCAAATTAAATGGTATGAAAATTATTAGGATTACTCAATCATTCCCCACCCTCATGAGTATTTATAAGGTGTCATGTTCTATAGTTACTAAGCCAAAAATAAATTGTTTTTTCCAGATGTTGGACATTTTGTTAGATGTTCTTTGTTCTTCTGGTAATATATTGTTTTTTGTTTGTTTTGTTTTATTTAGCTTTCAGTGATGTAAGTTAGGAATGCTTTGTAAAAAGTACATGAATGCATAGTCAGCCTCTATTTGGTGGAGTTACTGGAGTGCTACTTTTTAATAGATGATATATGATACCTTTGTTAGGAACTAGAGGATCAGGCTTGCATCTAATATGAAGAGCTCTTTACACTTTGCTAAGAATTTGTGGATTGTTATGCATTGTTTAAGGTACAATTATTGCTTTTATTTTTAAATTAAATGTTATTTTTTAATCATCAAAAATCCCACTTCACCCCTTTTGCCCTCTACCTTATCAATTAACACTGAAACAAAAGCAACAGCAAAAAAGAAAGTACAAGAAATTAATATTTTACAAAAACACATAGTTAAGCAAAACAAATACTGATAATGTTTGAAAATAAACTACACAGCACTATGCATACAACCTACATATGCACACATGTATACTCAGACGTATATGAACATATACATCCGTATATTCAGAGACCCATATAAACCTATCGTGTGTGTGCATATATATATGTATGCATGTATATATACATATCTTTGCATGTATATACTGTATTTATCAATAATTACCTCTCTATGAGGAGTTGGTAGTATGTTTTATCATTACTCTTCTGGAATCACGGTTGGTCAATATGCTGGAGAGAGTTCCTAAATCTTTCAAAGTAGCTTTTGGCAAAACCTTTTACATTTCACAAATTGTTTTGATTCTTTTCATTTCACTATGCATCAGTTCATCCAAATCTTCCCATGTTTCATAGAAAACAATACTCTTCTATCATTTCTTTTTTTTTTTTTTTTTGTTGTAAAATCAAAGTACTACTTTATTAAATGAGTTATTTTACACAGTATGAACATCAATATAATTACAATTGTAAAAAAATTTTTATAACAAGGATGGACTGATTTTCAGGATTTCCAAATCAGGGCCCAACTGTACATTTACACAGAATTGTCTTTGCATGAAGCCCAAAAGGGAACAGCATAAAAATGAGTGTTTCTGTAGCCCCCTTATTTTTGCTGATCAACAGTTTGTTAGAAAAGCAGCTGCAGGTTTGTTACCTAAGGTCTGAGATAGTAGAAGAGTCAATAGGTGCCATGAATTCACCTGTAAACAACTTTATGCCTGAACATCAGCCAATTCTGGAGGAAGTGGAGTCTTAGGATGTTTGCTCTCAAAGTGCTGTTTGAAGGTCTTGGGGTCCGGCATTTGTGTCCTACAGACAGTGCAGGTATATATCAAGGCAGCCTTGGCAGCAGCCTTCTGATCATGTCCTTGTTTCTTTTTCTGTCCAGCTTGTTTTTTGGCATTTTTCTGCTGAGACTGAATCTTCTGCTGTCCACGAGCCATATCGGGGCTGGGACAGTCCCGCGTCTGAGGCGCCGCGCGGGGCGAGGGTGCTGGGGGCTGGGGGAGGGAGGGAGGGAGGAGGGACTGAGTGAGAGAGAGCGCTCCCCGCACGGCCTCCTCCGCCGCCGCCGCCGCCGCCGCCGCCGCCACCCGCCCGCCCGAGAGAGGAGAGAGGGAGCGCACAACAGTCCGCGCCTCACGCCCGCCGCGCGCACGCGCCCGCCTCAATCGGAAGAGCTAGACCCTACGGCGCCGCGTGCACACGCGCGCGAGCACGCCCGCCCACGCTTCCCGGCTGCTGCGGCGGCGGCGGCTCCTGCTCTCCCGGTTTCCCCAGCGCCAGGCGCGCACCCACTCTCTTCCCCCGACACCCCCCTCCCCACGCTCTCCCACTCTCTATCATTTCTTATAGTACAAGAATATTCTATAACCTTTACATATCTTAACTTATTCAACCATTCCACAATTGATGGTCACCCTCTCAGGTTCCAATTATCACCACAAAAAGAGCTATATA
Organism: Trichosurus vulpecula; assembly: GCF_011100635.1. Taxonomy (NCBI): domain Eukaryota; kingdom Metazoa; phylum Chordata; class Mammalia; order Diprotodontia; family Phalangeridae; genus Trichosurus; species Trichosurus vulpecula. The sequence continues at coordinate 28,537,699 of NC_050580.1, read as the reverse complement.
TACAAAGGTTTTGCATACCCCTCATTAAAATTTGTTTTGCTTTTGAATAACTTCTTTCTTAAACTATCATCTACTCTCCCTCTTTCCATCCTATTATCTTCTTGGCCTAAATGTATTTCTGTTCTGCTTATGTTCATATTTTCCTTTCCTTTTCCAGATAAGAATGAAGTTCAAGTGTCAACCACTCCCCCCAACACCTTCCTTTTTTCTTATTGCTTTTTTGTGGATTACTTATTTATTTAATATTTTTAAGACAGGAGAAATTGGAATATGATATTCCAAAGGGTAAAGGAGCTGGGACTACAACCAAGGATCAACTACCCAGCAAAACTAAGCATAAATTTTCAAGGCGATGGACATTCAATGAAATAAGGGAATTCCAGACCTTCCTGATGAAAAGGCCAGAACTCAATGGAAATTTTGATCTCCAAATACAAAACTCAAGAGAGACATAAAAAGGTAACCAGGGGGAAAAACCCCACAAACCTCATTAACCAGTAAGGGCAGGTTGCTTACATCTTTATGTGGGATTATATCATCTTATGTATGTTTTATATATATATATATGTATGTATATGTATATACATATATAAGTCAATCTTGAGAATGGTACAGCTATTATGTCAATTGAAAGGGATATACATAGGTTGTGAATGCCTGTATAAATTAACTGATGTAAAGATATAAAATATAAGTAAGAGATATAAAGGGAGGGCTATGAGAGAAGCGGTAAGGAGGTAGTAGAAAAGGGTAAATTACACCAAATGAAGTGGCACAAAAACATATTATAGTAGAGGGAAAGAAGGGAGGGAGAAGAGCAGTATTTGAGCTTTACTGTTATCTGATCTAGTTCAAGAAGGGAATAACATACCCTTATAAGTTTAGAAATCTAACTTGTCCTACGGGTAGTAGGAGGGGAAGGGGGGAAAAAGGGAGGGGGGAGGTCAGAAGGGAGAGGAGAAGTAGCAAGTGGGAAATGGTAAGATAAGGGAGGGGAATAAAGAGGGAGGGTAAACTGAGGAAGGCGGCGGTCAAAAGCAAAACTTTGTTGAGGAGGAGAAGGGGAAAGGGAGAAATAAAAGCATAAACAGGGGGAATTAGGATGGAGAAAAAGACACAGATAGAAATCATAACTCTGAACGTGCAGGGGATGAACATTCTCACAAAACAGAAGCAGATAGCAGAATGGATTAAAAACCATAATCCTACAATATACTGTTTACAAGAAACACATTTGAAACAGGGGAATACACAAAGGGTAAAGGTAAAAGGCTGGAGTAAAATATATTGTGCCTCAGCTAAGGTAAAAAAAGCAGGTGTAGCAATCCTAATCTCAGACAAAGCAAAAGTAAAGATAGATTTAATTAAAAGAGATAAGCAAGGACATTATATCCTGCTAAAAGGTACCATAAACAATGAAGCAATATCGTTGCTTAACATATATGCACCAAGTGGTAAGGCATACAAATTCTTAGAGGAGAGGTTAGGGGAGTTACAGGAAGAAATAGACAGCAAAACTATACTACTGGGAGACCTCAACCTCCCCCTTTCTGAACTTGATAAATCTAACCTCAAAATAAATAAGAAAAAAGTTAAGGAGGTAAACAGAATTTTAGAAAAGGCACATATGCTAGACCTCTGGAGAAAACTGAATGGGGATAAAAAGGAATATACTTTTTTCTCAAAAGTACATGGCACATACTCAAAAATTGACCATGTACTAGGGCATAAAAACCTCACAATCCAGTGCAGAAAAGCAGAAGTAGTCACTGCATCCTTTTCAGATCATGATGCAATAAGAATCATTTTTAATAAAGAACCATGCAAAAATAAGCTAAAAGCTAATTGGAAACTAAATAATTTATTTCTAAAGAATGAGTGGGCCAAAGAACAAATCAGAGAAACAATTAATAACTTCATTCAAGAGAATGACAATAATGAAACAACATACCAAAACTTATGGGATGCAGCAAAAGCAGTTCTTAGGGGAAGTTTTATATCCCTAAATGCCTGCATGAATAAAATAGGGAAAAAGGAGATCAATGATCTGGGCACACAGCTGAAAAAGCTAGAAAAAGAGCAAATTGAAAACCCCCAATTAAATACCAAATTAGAAATACTGAAAATCAAAGGAGAGATTAATAAAATTGAAACCAATAAAACTATTGAATTAATAAATAAAACAAAGAGCTGGTTTTATGAAAAAACCAATAAAATTGATAAACCTTTGGCCAATTGGATTAAAAAAAAGAAAGAAGAAAATCAAATTACCAGTATCAAAAATGAAAAGGGTAAGGTCACCTCTAATGAAGAGGAAATCAAAACAATAATTAGGAATTATTTTGCCCAACTGTATGCCCATAAATTTGACAACCTTAGAGATATGGATGAATATCTACAAAAACATAAACTGCCCAGGTTAACAGAAAAGGAAGTAAAATTTCTTAATAACCCCATCTCAGAAAAAGAAATTGAGCATGCCATCAATGAACTCCCTAGGAAAAAATCTCCAGCCCCGATGGTTTTCCATATGAATTCTAGCAAACATTTAAAGAACAACTAATTCCAATACTTTGTAGACTATTTGGGAAAATAGGTGAAGAAGGAGTCCTACCAAATTCTTTTTATGACACAAATATGGTACTAATACCTAAACCAGGTAGAGTCAAAACAGAGAAAGAAAATTATAGACCAATTTCTCTAATGAATATTGATGCAAAAATTTTAAATAAAATATTAGCAAAAAGATTGCAGCAACTCATCATGAGAATAATACACTATGACCAGGTAGGATTTATTCCAGGAATGCAAGGCTGGTTCAATATTAGGAAAAGTATTAGCATAATTTACCATATCAACAACAAAACTAGCAGAAACCGTATGATCATCTCAAAAGACGCAGAAAAAGCTTTTGACAAAATACAACACCCATTCCTATTAAAAACACTAGAAAGCATAGGAATAAGTGGAACTTTCCTTAAAATTATAAAAAGCATCTACCTAAAACCATCGACAAGCATTATTTGTAGTGGGGATAAGCTAGATACATTCCCAATAAGATCAGGGGTGTAACAAGGATGTCCATTATCACCCCTATTATTCAGTTTGGTACTAGAAACGTTAGCTGTAGCAATAACAACCTGGAAAAACCTACACGACATAATGCTGAGTGAGCGGAGCAGAGCCAGGAGAACGTTGTGCACAGCCACAGATATATGGATTCCTTGAGGACCAACGCTGACATACTGCGCTTTTCTCAGCAACCTAAGGGGCAAGGACAACTCCAGGGGACTCACGATGGAGAATGCTATCTTCATCGAGACAAACAACTGTGAAGTTTGAATACAGACTGAGGCACATTACATGCTCGCCTTTTCTGCTTCTCTTTTGTTTTTGTTTTTTGGGGTTTTTTTTGGTTCTGTTTCTTCTTTCTCATGATTCATTCCATTGGTCAAAATTCTTCTCCACGACTTGACTAGTGCATAAATTAATTCAATGCGAAGTTATACATGACAGTTATATGAGACTTCATGCCGCCTTGGGGAGGGAGGGGGGAGGGAGGGGAGAAAAACTGGAACTCAAAATTATGTAGAACCGTGTGTGGTAAACTAAAAATAAATAAAGAAATTTATAAAAAAAAAGAAATTGAAGGAATTATAATAGGAAAAGAAGAAACTAAATTATCACTTTTTGCAGATGATATGATGATTTATTTAGAGAATCCTAGAGAATCAAGTAAAAAACGACTTGAAATAATAAACAACCTTAGCAAAGTTGCAGGATATAAAATAAACCCACAGAAATCCTCAGCATTCCTATACATTACTGACAAAGCCCAACAGCAAGAGATAGAAAGAGAAATTCCATTCAAAGTTACTGTAGACACTATAAAATATTTGGGAGTCTATTTGCCAAGACAAACCCAGGGCCTATATGAACATAACTATGAAACACTTTTCACGTGAATAAAATCAGATCTAAATAAATGGAAAAATATCAGTTGCTCATGGTTAGGCTGAGCTAATATAATAAAAATGACAAGTTTACCTAAATTAATCTATCTATTCAGTGCCATACCAATTGAACTACCAAAAATTATTTTACTGAGCTGGAGAAAATAATAACAAAAATCATCTGGAAAAACAAGAGGTCTAGAACATCTAGGGTATTAATGAAAAGAAATGCTAGAGAAGGTGGCCTAGCCGTACTCGATATTAAAATGTACTATAGAGCAGCAGTCATCAAAACTGCCTGGTACTGGTTAAGAAACAGGGGTGTGGATCAGTGGAATAGGATAGGTACATAAGAAGGAGAAATCAACAAGTTTAGCAATCTACTCTTTGATAAACCCAAAGAGGCCAGCTTCTGGGCTATTAATTCACTATTTCACAAAAAATGTTGGGAAAATTGGAAAATGGTAGGGCAGAAACTGGGCATAGACCAATATCTTACACCATATACCAAAATAAAGTCAAAATGGGTTCATGATTTAGGAGTAAAAGCTGATACTATAAGTAATTTGGGAAAGCAAGGAATAGTTTACTTATCAGATTTGTGGAAAAGAAAAGAATTCATGACCCAACAAGAGATAGAGAGAATTACAAAATGCAAAATGGATAATTTTGATTATGTCACATTGAAATGTTTTTGTACAAAAAAAGCCAATGCAACAAAAATTAGGAGCGAAGCAGAAAATTGGGAGAAAATCTTTGCAACTAGTATCTCTGATAAAGGCCTCATTTCTAAAATATACAGGGAATTGAGCCAAATACATAGGAATACAAGCCATTCCCCAATTGAGAAATGGTCAAAGGATATGAACAGGCAGTTTTCAGAGGAAGAAATTGAAGATATCTATAGGCATATGAAAAAATGCTCTGGATCACTACTGATTAGAGAAATGCAAATCAAAACAACTCTTAGATACCACATCTCTCCCATAAGATTGGCTAAAATAACAAAACAGGAAGATGATAAATGCTGGAGAGGATGTGGGGAAATTGGAACATTGTTACATTGCTGGTGGAGTTGTGAGCTGATCCAGCCATTTTGGAGAGCAATTTGGAACTATGTCCAAAGAGCCACAGGAATATTCGTACCCTTTGACCCAGCAATACCACTTCTAGGGGTGTATCCCAAAGAAATCACACAAGAGCGAAAGGGACCCATATGTACAAAGGTATTTATAACAGCTCTTTTTGTGGTTGCCAAGAATTGGAAATCAAAGGGATGCCCATCAATTGGGGAATGGCTGAACAAGATGTGGTATATGAAGGTAATGGAATACTATTGTGCCATAAGAAATGGGGATGATACGGACTTCGTAACAACATGGAAAAAACCTACATGACATAATGCTGTGTGAGCAGAGCAGAGCCAGGAGAACATTGTACACAACCACAGATATATGGATTCCATGACGACCAACCCTGGCATACTTCACTCTTCTCAGCAACATAAGGTGCAAGGACAACTCCAGGGGACTCGCGATGGAGAATGCTGTCTCCATCCAGAGAAAGAACTGTGAAGTTTGAATGCAGATTGAGGCGCACTTCATGCTCGCCTTTTTTCTTCTCTTTTGTTTTTGTTTTTGGGTTTTTTTTTTGGTTCTGTTTCTTCTTTCTCATGATTCATTCCATTGGTCATAATTCTTCTCCACAATTTGACTAGTGTATAAATTAATTCAATGCGAAGTTATATATGGTAGTTATATGAGATTGCATGCCATCTTGGGGAGTGAGGGGGGAGGGAGGAGAGAAAACCTGGAACTCAAAATTATGTAGAACCGTATGTGGTAAACTAAAAATAAAAAAAAATGTAAAAGAAAAAATAAAAAAAAAATATTTTTAATTTTCAGCATTGATTTTCACAAGAGTTTGAATTACAAATTTTCTCCCCATTTCTACCCTCCCCCCCCCCACTCTAAAATGGCATATGTTCTTTTTGGCCATTCCCAAGTCAACCCTCCCTTTTGTCACCCCACTCCCCCCATCCCCTTTTCCCTTACTTTCTCATAGAGCAAGATAGACTTCTGTGACCCATTGCCTGCATATCTTATTTCCTAGTTGCATGCAAAAACGTTTTTTTGAACATCTGCTTTTAAAACTTTGAGTTCCAAAGTCTCTCCCCTCTTCCCATCCCACCCACCCTCCCTAAGCAATTCAACATAGGCCACATGCGTATCATTATGTAAAACCCTTCCACAATACTCATGTTGTGAAAGACTAACTATATTTTTCTCCTTCCCATCCTATCCCCCTTTATTCAGTTTTCTCCCTTGACCCTGTCCCTTTTTGAAAGTGTTTGCTTTTGATTACCTCCTGCCCCATCTGCCCTCCTTTCTATCATCCCCCTTTTTATCTCCTTCCTCTCTCTTTCCTGTCAGGTAAGATGCCCAATTGAGTGTGTATGTTATTCCCTCCTCATGTCAAATCCAATGAGAACAACATTCGCTCATTCCTCCTCACCTGCCCCCTCTTCCCATCCTACGGAACTGCTTTTTCTTGCCACTTTTATGTGAGATAATTTACCCCATTCTATATCTCCCTTTCTCCCTCTCTCAATATATTCCTCTCTCATCCCTTAATTTGATTTTATTTTTTTAGTTATCATCCCTTTATATTCAACTCACCCTTTGCCCTCTGTCTCTTTATATATGTATATTCCCTTCAGCTACTCTAATACTGAGGTCTCATGAATTATACGTATCATCTTTCCATGGGCCAATGTAAACAAAACAGTTCAACTTTAGTAAATCCCTTATGATTTCTCTCTCTTGTTTACCTTTTAATGTTTCTCTTGATTCTTGTGTTTGAAAGCCAGATTTTCTATTCACCTCTGGTCTTTTCACTGAGAAAGCTTGAAAGTCTTCTATCTTTTGAAAATCCATATTTTGCCTTGGAGCATGATACTCAGTTTTGCTGGGTAGGTGATTCTTGGTTTTAATCCTAGCTCCATTGATTTCCAGAATATCATATTCCAAGCCCTTCAATGCCTTAATGTAGAAGCTGCTAGATCTTGTATTATCCTGATTGTGTTTCCACAATGCTCAAATTGTTTCTTTCTGGCTGCTTGCAGTATTTTCTCCTTGATCTGGGAGCTCTGAAATTTAGCAACAATATTCCTAGGAGTTTTCTTTTTGTGATCTTTTTTAGAAGGCAATCAGTGGAGACTTTCAATTTCTATTTTACCCTCTGGTTCTAGAATATCAGGGCAGTTCTCCTTGATAATTTCTTGAAAGATGATATCTAGGCTCTTTTTTTCATCATGGCTTTCAGGAAGTCCTATTATTTTTTCAATTATCTCTCCTCAATCTATTTTCCAGGTCAATGGTTTTTCCAATGAGATAGTTCACATTGTCTTCCATTTTTTCATTCCATTGCTTCTGTTTTATAATGTCTTGATTTCTCATAAAGTCACTAGCTTCCACTTGCTCCAATCTAATTTTTAAGGTAGTATTTTCTTCAGTGGTCTTTTGGAACTCCTTTTCCATTTGGCTAATTCTTCCTTTCAAGGCATTCTTCTCCTCATTGGCTTTTTGCAGCTCTTTTGCCATTTGAGTTAGTCTATTTGTTAAGGTGTTATTTTCTTCAGTAATTTTTTGGGTCTCCTTTAGCCAGTCATTGACTTATTTTTCATGGTTTTCTTGCATCACTCTCATTTCTCTTCCCAATTTTTCCTCTACTCTGACTTGCTTTTCCAAATCCTTTCTGTCCTGTTCCATGGCCTGAGAGCAGTTCATGTTTTTCTTGGAAGCTTTTGATGTAGGCTCTTTGACTTTGTTGACTTCTTCTGACTGTATGTTTTGGTCTTCTTTGCTGCCAAAGAATGATTCCAAAGTCTGAGTCCGAATCTGAATCTGTTTTCACTGCCTGGCCAAGTTCCCAACCAACTTACTTGACCTTGTAGGGATATGACTGCTTGTAGAGTATAGAGTACTTTGTCCCAAGGTTGAGGGGAGGTGCTCTTGTTTTCAGGGCTACTTCTACACAGCCATCTCTGCCACACCACTGCAACACCCCACCTCCCCCTTCCTACTCCCTCCCCCCAATAACCACCAACCGGAACCGGACTCAGATCTAAGCTGGGTCTGCATTCCCACTCTGATCCACCAGTTAATTCCTCCCACCAGGTGGGCCTGAGGCCAGAAGCAACTGCAGCTATAGTTCTGTAGTTGCACCACCTCTGCTGCCAATGAGCATTGGCCGAACTGTGAACTCCTTTTATTTTGTCCCCCCCCATTTTTTTTCCCACTAACCTTCTCTGTTTTCTTAGGTGTTTGTGGGTTGAGAAGTCTGGTAACTGCCACAGCTCACTGATTCAGGACACTAGGGCCTCTTCCACCCAACTCCAGTTCTAGTTGGTCTGGGCACAGCCCACACTGGGCTCTGCTCTGCTCTTAACTCTGGGTGATAGACCTTACCCCATGACCATCCAGGCTGTCCTGGGCTGGAGCCTTGCTTCCTTCTGCTATTTCATGGGTTCTGCAGTTCTAGAATTTGTTCAGAGACATTTTTATAGGTGTTTGGAGGGACCTGGGGGGAAGCTCACACAAGTCCCTGCTTTCCAGCTACCATCTTGGCTCCAACTCCCCACCATCCTTTTTTTATACAGATTCAGTGATTATGTAATACAGCTTTTCTTAGTTATCTTATTATTTCTGCTCTCAGAGAGGGGCAGTAATAATTCCCACTATTCTATAGTGATACGTTTATGAACAATGAAGTAGCCGTCACCATCATGAACAGCATTGGATGCTATGGTTTCATCTGAATTGTATTGTTTTTAATGTTATCCTAAATAATGCTTAAAAAAACCATTGTGTGGTCCAAAAGCACTTCATTGCATTCTAAACCCTAGCCTAAATGGCTAGGATTAGCAAGGCCTGGCCCACAATTGATATGAGATAAAAGGATGGGTGGCAGTAGTTAAAGAGCCTAGAAAAAGAGGATATTGTCCAAGTTCATAACATCACTGTTTCAGCTAGATGATACTAAAAGATCATTTTGTTTAATCTCTTCCTTATCCATAGGAGGATGGTGAAACCCAGAGAACTTAAGGTCTAGGCCAATGTGACACTTAATAGGTGTGATAACTGAAATATTAACCCAGTTGTTCTGACTGCAAATATAGTATGCTTTCCACTATGCCATAGTGTAGCCAAGTCTTCAATTTTATGAGTGTTGAATACATATTTGTTGGCAGATTGATGAGCTCCTCTGAAACAAGAGTTAAGCCCAAAATTACTCAGTGAGGTTCCATGTTTCATATCTAATTGTTACAGTACAAAGGATTAAACTGATTCTATCCCTTTCATGTAGCTTTCTGTATAAACTGTTAATTGGTCTCTTCATATACCCTTTGGTTTTAGGAAAGAAGACATGGCTTTCAAGCTATTACAATCTGCGTGTCCAGAGAGGCAATGAGCAATCAATCCTTCCCTTTGTAAGTACAAGTGCTATCTATAGATCCTGGCCTGGTTAATCACTCAGCATAGGTGATTAATTTTAGAAGACTCTGCCCCAGCAAAAGCATTCTTTGTTCTTATATATTGAGACATTATTTTAGATGCCTTAAATCACAATAAAATTCTAACTATAGCAGTAATAAAATGATAATAATAATAATAATAATAATTATTATTATTATTATTATTATTATTATTGTTATTATTAGAGCTGCTTCCTTAGCTGAGCTGTGGGCTTCTCCATCTGTCTTCAGATGTGCTTCATATCTTCCATTTTGACCTATCCTCCATCTTTCTTTCTTTTCCTTATTTTAAGCCCTTATCGCCTCTCACCTGAACTGGTGGTTCTCAGACAATAATATCCTGGTGTACTTTTTTGCTTTCTGGCTTGCCTTCTCTCCAAGAGAAACTTCACGCTTTTTCCAAAATTGTATTCACAAGAAACAGATCCAGGTGCATCATTTTTGTGCCCCTAAACTTCAAGTGGCACCTCATTATCTATAGAAATAGAAAACATGCTCCTTATGCCAATTGTATGACATTACATTATTTCCCTTGCCAACTTTTCTAACGTTTAGTGGTTCTGCATTCCAACCCACTTGGAACACAAGCAATCGTCCAAAATTTGCTTCAACAATTGTGAAGCCGTTTTTTTTCTGTGACTTGGGTAGTATACACATCAGTATCCCCATCTTGCTGGTCAGAGAACTCAGGATTCGAAAAGCATATATGAACTTTCTATCATCCTATAATAGTAAGTATTTGAGGCAGGATTGAGGCTGATTCTCTGACTCCAATTTCTACACTTCTTAAGCGAACCAGGCTCAACTGATGTCCTTCATCATATGCCGCATGTATCATATGTATTAGATCATGTGTTCCATCCTATAAAGCTTTCGTTGAAGGTAATAAAAATGTATTCTTTAAGTACCCCCACAGCTTTAGGGAAAGTGCTTTCTAAAGATATATGTGTGTGTGTGTGTACATATATACGTATATAGTATATATAATATATGTACGTATATATGTGTATATATGTATATATTGAATGTAACTTTGTTCTTCTAAAGCTGGAATTTTCCATGATTAGAGTGTGAGTTGAAATGTGAAGAAAATGTTTTATTTTTATTTTGAGGGAAAATAATGTTATGTGAATAGTTCAATGAAAGTTTTTGCTAGGAAAAGTAGGAATATGGGATTTCTGAAACCCAATTAAATTTCAATGTAATTTGCCATATTAAGTTCAATTTAAGAGCATTTTCTTTATGCGCCTACTCTGTTAGGGGATTGTGCTAAGCATTAGAGATACTAACTTTGTTGCCTTGAATGTGTTATGATTACATACGGGTGTGTCTAGCTAGCGATCTAAGAAGCATTCCATGTTTTCTTTGCCATCATGTGCTCCTCTCCACATGCATAACATGCTTTCAAATAAATTTAACAAGAAGATATAAACACAGTGTTCCTGGGGATCTGTCCTGAGGCTTCCATAAATTACGTGGCTACAAATGGACCTCACAGGCTCTTTGTCATTTTTTCTTCACTCTTGACACATGTTGAACCCATCTTAATTTTGTGCTTTTACATCTCTCTGATTTCAAATTTTATATGCCACTGGGGATAAAAAACATGAAAAAGATATAATAATTGCTCTCAAAGAATTTAATTTAGTTTTCTCAGTCCCCTTTAATGCTACTGATTTTTTAAAAAATATTAACTCCAATTTATCTTGTATACACCGTGTTTGTACAGAGCTATTTCTGCATTGTTGTCTTTCTTATTAGAGTGTGGGAGCCATAAGAAACAGATTATTTTTGTAGGTGTCATGTATGTAGTACACACACACAAACACACACACACAAGTGTACATATGTGTGAGTATGTAGGTGTGTATGTATGTATCATATAACCAGTTGTTTTAACATTCTGGCTAGCAGCTTCTGTGGGGGTGTAAGATCCACCCACAGCCAGCACCCAGAAAGCTGCTGGCACACTGGGAAAGCACAGGTTCTTTTTATCTGCTTAACCAAGGAAAGCACGGTGAAGGGGTTGACAAGATTACTTTAATCCAGCATACAGACAGCATTCAGTTAGTTCAGGGGAAAAAACCAGCACCCTGAACTTCGGAACAAAATACAAACAAATTACAAATATCAATAGACAAACCCAATACAATTCATAGTTACCAACATCTAGGTTCAGCCCGAGAACTCGGAACACAGGCTGGCCCAGAGTCACACTCGCCACTGCTGCTGCTCCAACCGAAAAGGGATCTTCAAGCTGTCTTCTCTCCTCTTATAGAGTTTTTGACATCATCAAGCACCGCCTGAATGATCAGAGCTAATTGATTCTTGAGTTGGCCCCTCCCCCTAGGACCCTGGGAGGTTCACATCCACTAGAGTAGATTAACACCCAATAGGGCATGGCTCTGGAGTTAACATCTCCCCTTAGCCAGCCCCATGAATCGTCACAAAGAGGCGGGCCTGAACCCACGTGGTCTAAAAGCCTCTGCTGTCCCAGACATGTAAACTAGGTCCTCCCTGGAGTTAGCCCTAACAGGGGACCAGCACCCAGAAAGGCTCAATGAGATAAACTGAGTCACTCAGAGAAAACAAAGGCCATTTTGCCTACTGACATACCAGTGCTTAGCTTAGCATATTGGCAGGTGTGTGTGTGTGCTTGCATGTGTGTGTGTGTGTGTGTGTGTGTGTGTGTGTGTGTGTGTGTTGAAATCTTCTTTCTAGAAAGGAATCTAGTAAAATTCAAACTGGTGTTCCTAAATGAATTTGATTCATCATTGCTTTTCATTATTATTATTCAATATCAAATATACATATATACATATGTGTATGCATGTGTATATAGATATGTGTGTATGTTATGTAACACACAAACATATATATGTAATATACACATATCTATATATAATCTATGTTTATTTGGGTATTATATTTTATTTGTGTTTGACTCTTTGTGACCCAATTTTGGAGTTTTGTTGTTAAAGATACTAGAGCAGTCTGGCATTTCCTTCTTCATCTCATTTTTACAGGTGTGGAAACTGAGGCAAACAGAGTTTATTTATTTTCCCATCTCACAAAGATAAAAATGTCTGAGGCCATATTTAAAATCATGAGAATGATTCTTCCTGACTCCAGGTCCTGCGCTCTATCTACGGCACCACGTAGCTCTGTATCTATATCTATGTCTATGTCTATGTCTATGTCTATATCTATATCTATGTCTATATCCGTATCCGTATCTATATTTGTATCTGTATCTATATCTGTATTGGTATCAGTATTGGTATCTATATCTGTGCACATACCTATATACACATGCATACATGTCAGTATGTATCTCTATGTGTGTGATTGTGGACATTTAGGTGATAAGTTGTAAACAACTAACAACCCTGTGACATTGAAGTAACGTTGCCTTCCATTATTATAGCCCCTTTGAATATGGGAAAAATATTTTAAAAAATATCCTGGAATATAGTCAATAGAATTAAGGACTTTTCATCAGGCATAAAACCACACATTTGATAATTATGAATGGTGAGGTGAATGTGTTCATTATTAATTCAGGGATTTTGTTTATTTTTTTAGAACAACTCTTTTTTATAATTGTGGTTCAATGTTCTTGATATATCTTCTCTACAATTTTTTGTCTTGCTTCAGTGGAATGAATGCCAGATTTATAGTTAGATGATCCAGCTTCCAATCTTGGCCTCTGCTGATTACTACCTGTGTGACCTAGCAGAAATATATCTGAGTCTCAGTTTCCTACCACTGATATGAGGTAGAGAATATTCCTGTTCAGGAATTGAGTTAGATTGGGTTGGATTAAATGACTAATGATATTCCTTCTCACTTGGTGATTTCATTCTGTATAAGACTAAATAATGAATAAGATATTTTAATCAATTCATTGTATGTAATATAATTTTTTGAATAATAGGGAGATTAGAAATATTTCCTGTAATGAAAGCCAGTTGTCCAAATTGCATTAACAAAAATCATGGTTAGATGATCAAGATTGACAAGTCCAATGAAAATATTGAATCTAATTCATTTAGGAACATCAGTTTGAATTTCACTAGATTTCTTGGTAGAAAGAAGATTTTAATAATCTACAATATTGGCCTGGATTTAATAAGCTAAAATTCAATAGAAATAAGTGTAAATTCTCATAATTGAGTTAAAAAGTCTGAAGTAAAATATAAAGAATGGCATGGGTAGAAAGGAGTTCATTTGAAAAATATTGTATAAGCTTTTTTTTTTTGGATTGCAACCTCAGTGATCAGAACCCACAAAAGTTAATGTGTTTCTAGGTTCCTTTAGGAGAGACAAGGCATTCAGAATTAGAGTAAGGACAATCTTGCCTGATCAGATAATATCTGCGGTATTACATTCAGTTCTGGGTCCTAATTTCTACAAAACCAAAACAGTATTCAGACAAATTGGAGAGTATATAGAGAAGATTCAGTGTACTTATGATAGCATAAAGTTTTGCTTTATGGAAAAGAGATTAAACTAATTCTGCTTAGATAGTAAATTTTGGGCAATGGAGCAATGCATGGAAGTTTCTTAGTGGTAAATTCAGGTTTAGTACTAATTTATTAGAATTACCTTAAGAAGATTGGGTTCACTCAGGATTTCACAAGTTCACCCTCATTTCAGATCTTCATGTGAAGGCTGTATGCCCAATTATCAGGTATTTTGTAAGTGCAATGTTTGTAAAGCTACAGGCTAGACTGGATGAATTCTACGTTTCTTTCTACCACTCATTTCCTGTATGGAAAAGGTGGCGCCATGGTTCCATTACTTCTCCTTTGATGTGACTAATATTGTCTTTTTTATTGGGGGCAAAGAAGGCAACTCTCAGGAGAATATAGAAATATTTCCACTTTGATGACCTTCTTTTCTACATTGCCTGTCAGGGCATATGCTAGCCTCAAGTATTCATTTGATCAATAAGCTCCTCCTGTATGAAGAATGCTGCACTAGAAATAGAGCACAAGACTGACGCATAAGAATTCATCAACCACTGGTCGGTTGTTGATTGAATGATTACTGTAAAAATGCCTTGACAATGTGAAAATGCCATAAAATGTAAATTATTACCATCACATTCTAGTGGAGGAATAAAACAGGCACAAAGGATATATATTAAATACGATATTAGAGATTCACTAAACAAAGTACCATGTGAGATTGGAAGTTATGTGGGTCACTCATTATGAAGAAATAGAATAAGAGAAGCTTCATAGAGGAGGTACCATTAGAATTCAGGTTTAATAAAAGGGATAAGAATTAGCTGATGAAGAGATAAAGCAATGATACTGGGGGAAAGTCTATGAATATTTGAATGGAAACAGGGGAACACAGAATGTTTTCATGATACATAAAGGTCTCAAATATGGCTTAGTTGCTTATAAACATGGGAATTCTAATGATAACTAATAATTATAGCTAGCCTTTATATAACACTTTAAGATTTTCTATGTGCTTTAATATGTTATCTCCTTTTATTCTCATAATAACCTTGGGAGGATATATGCTGTCATTGGGCCCATTTTAAAGACAAGGAAATGGAGGCAAATAGAGGTCAAGTGACGTGTCCATGGTCACATAGCTAGAAAGTACCTGAAACACGGTTTGAAGTCAAGTCTTTCAAGATTCTAAGTATTTCACTCTGACTTTTGCTGCCTATTCTGAGCATTGATTTAAAAAAAAAATATATTGTGAGAGATAAGGGAAAGGGGGTTTCATTACAGGCAATTGAATTTTGGCAATTGAAAGCCAATAAAGATTTGAAGGCAGAATGTGAGCAGATCTATGTATAAGTAAGATGCTTTGGACAGCTGTCAGAAAACAAAAATGATTGGAGGGAAAAGAAAGATGTACTGGGAAGGCCTCTGAGGAAAGGATTGCTTTAGGCCAATTGGAGGATAATGAGAATCTGCCTGGCTACAATACTAGAGGAGAGAATATATGAGAGGAAAGTCATTACAAAGATTACATCAACATTAGTTGATTTAGTAAGTCAGTAAATGACTAAATATGAGAATAACAAGGCAGGAGGAAAAGTAAACATAATTCTGATATTTAAAACATGAAATGCAGGGAGAAAGACATTGCCAAAAAATGAGGTGAATTGAAAAGTATAGGCTTTGTTATTTACATTGTGTGCTATCATTGTCTTCCTTCTCTGTAGGTTTGTGTTGCCTTTCATTTTTTCTCAATTCAGATGTCTTTAGTAGTTGGTCAATAATTGGCTCAATAAATAGGTAATCAGGCAGAATGTCATTTTCTCAGATAACTTCAATATAAACCAATGAACATTAACATAGTTCTTCAAATAATATTTTATATCCCTGTACTTATTTTCTCTTAATGTGCTATACTATTTCATCATACATTGAGATTTGGTTAATAGAGATTTGATTATACTTTATTAGTAGAATCATTAACATGTGAATGATTCAGTACTTACTAACAAAATGTTATTATTTTTCTATATTTTTCCAATACAATCATCTGACAAGAAAAAAAAAAAAAAACAAAATGTGATATTGGCTACAGATGCAGCCCAAGATCAGGAACATCTTGCTTCAATTCAGTTCCTGGACATTTACTCTCTATTTAATCATGGACATTTAAGTAACTTAATCTCTAGACAACCCTCCAAGATTAGAACTTAAAGTGGAATGGCTTTATTTTGTGCATTTTTTAAAATTTCTTTTTGCTTTTCTTCTAACAGGTGGTTACAAGTAGCTTCTGTTCCTTGCTGACTAAACAGTATGCAGTACTCATACAAAAGACACAAATTTGGAATCAGTAAATACGAGTTTCATTACTGAACTGTGGGTAAGATTGTAAATTTGCTTAATCAATCTAGAAAAACATATGAAAGTCACAAACTTCACATCCTTTGACCCATATTGTCATTATTAGGCATATAGCAGAAGAGTACAGCATTATTTTTAACAGATTTTTTTGCTGTTGTAAAGTTAGGCTGACCAGGTTGAGAAAAAATTTACTGAGTATAAATATGCAGTTTTAAATTGAAGTTCCACCAATAAAGTATAAAAATACAGGATGGGTTACTGATGCTTAGACCATAACTTTTTTTAAAAATATTTTTTTCTCCCAATTACATGTAAAAATGTGGTTTTTTTAAATTATGAGTTCAAGCTCCCTGCTTTACTTCCTCCCCCCACCTTATTGAGAAGACAAACAATTTGATAATGGTTATACATGTGTACTCAAGCAAAACATATTTCCACATCAGTTAGACAATAATCCTTAAGGGAGGAATAAAATCTAGATGTTTTATCATAGTGAATTTTTATATAAGACATGTGACATAACATTCAGAAAAACTTGAAATGATATTGGATTGAGAAATAAATATCTAGAAATATGGAGGTAAGAGATTTACTTCATACAGACCACTTCTAGTATGCTGTGTCCAATTCAGGATATCATATTTTAAGATCTAGCTAGCTAGCTATAGATAATCTATCTATAATATCTATATATCTATATCTACATATATATATATATATATGTATGCATATCTATCTATCTCTCTATCTATCTATCTCTCTATCTATCTATCTATCTATATTTCCTGAGGTGGGTGATCAGGAGGGTGAACAGACTGAAAAAGAGGGCACAAAACAATACAAATAAGGCAGTGAGGACATTTGATCGGGAGAAGAGGAAAAAATTATGTATTTCTCATCTAATATTCAAAAGTATGACTAATAAGAGAGTTGATATTTTTTTATCTTCAGAAAGACAGAGCTGAATTAAGAGCATTTTATTGAAGTTACAGAGGGGAAGCTTTATATTTGAGATTAGGAAACAGTAAGTAATCAAATCAGAAATTACTCTTGCTCCATATTGGAAGATCCCCCCAGATATTACAAGGCCACCATTGCAGGGGTTTTGTAAAACAGATTATTGTTCAAGTAAGAGTTGTATTAATGGAAAATTAGCACCTTCTATGACTTTTAGATTTATTAGTCTATCAAGTAGTAAGAGATAATATTTGAAGAGTTAGTAGGACACCAACTATGAAGTAATATTCATTTTAGGAAAAGGGGATTAAACCTTATGCTGTAGGAACTAGTCTCTTTCATGAGAACCGTGAACCACACTGACCATTCTAAGCCCTCAGGAAATCTTCATCCTATTCCATCACCCAACTACCCCTTACCTAACCTCAACACACATGATTCCAACTTCTAGCTTTGAGAAGAGTAGTCAGATCATAGCACCATTACCATTCATTGAAAATCAAGACAATCTAATGACCTCTTGCTTCATGCACCTTTGTGATATCCTACTCTACAATATGCCTACCTGGCCACCTTTTTCATGTTCATTATCTTATTGGAATATAATTTCCTTGGGGAGCTGTCTTGATGTTTTATTTATATTTGTGGCATTAATTATAATGGCCAATACGTAGTAAGCAAGCTTAATTGAATTTCATTATTACTCATTCATTCATTCATTAATCTGATGTTAGATGAACAAGGAACAGAATTATTAGATGTATAGATGTAGCAGCAATACATATACTGTCACTACATTTGCCATTACTGTCCTTCATTGTGTATACTTGCAAAGAATAATTTTTGTATTCCATAAAAAAGTACTTTATAATTATAAATTTCCAACAATTCAGATAGACATTCTTCTTCTTATATCAAGGAAAACAAGATGTATAAGATTTAACTTTAATTTAGGTGTCTCTATAATCTTTTTAAAATTTTATTTTTAACTTACTATTTATTTTAGAAAGTTTTTTTTTGAAATTTTGAGTTGCAAGTTCTCTCCCTCCAGTTAGCTTCTCCCCCACCAATAGAGAAGGTAAGTAATATGATATCAATTATACATGTGAAAGCATGAAAAACATCTTTCCATATTAGCCATGCCACAGAAGCAAGAAAAACAAAGTTAAAATTGTACTTCAATTTGTACTCAGAGTTGATCATTTCTGTTTGTGGAAATGGATAGCTTTGTTTATAATGTGTTCTTCTGAATTGTCTTGCGTCATTGTATTGATCAGAGTACACAAGTCTTTTATAGTTGATCATCATTTCAATATTGCTGTTAATGTGTACAATGATTTGTGAGTTCTGCTCTGCTTATTCTTCATCAGTTCATATAAATCTTTGGATTTTTTTTCTTTCTTTCTGGAACTTCTGGTAATCATGTCTTATTGCTCAGTATTATTCCATCACAATCATATACCACAACTTTATCAGCCATTCCCCAATTTATGGGCTTCCCATCAATTTCCAGATTTTTGCCATCACAAAAAAGAGCTGCTGTATATATATATATATATATATATATATATATATATATATATATATATATATATATATATATGTATATATATATATATATATTACATATAAGACTGCCCCCCTTTACTTTGATCTCATTAAGATTTAAACCTACTAGTGATATTGCTAGTTTGAAGTGTATACACAGATTTATAGCACTTTGGATATAGTTCTAAATTGTTCTCCAACACTGTTGAAACAGTAGACAACTCTAACAATGGTGTATTTGTGTCCCTCTTTTTCCACATCTCCTCCAGGATTTTTTACTATGTTTATTTTGTCACATTAGGTAATCTGATAGGTGCGAGGTGATACCTCAAAGTAGTTTCAATTTTCTTTTTTCCAATCAATAGAGATTTGGAGTATTATTTTTATATTACTATAAATACCATTGATTTCTTCTTCCAAAAACTTCCTATTCATAACTGTTGATAATTTATCAGTTGAGGAATGACTTACTTTTAAAAATGTTTGAAGTTCAATATGTATTTGATGAATGAGTTCTTTGTTGGAGAAACTTGCTATACACTTTTTTATATTACTTATCTATGATACCTTTTAGTATGATGTAATTTCCCTGATTACCTCCTTTGGCAAGGTCTATTTTTGTTTTTGCTTTGTGTGATATCATGAGTGCTACCCTGACTTTTTTTTACCTCTACTGAAGCATAATAGATTCTGCTCTACCCCCTTGTTTAAATCTGTATATTTCTTTCTGTTTCAAATGAGTGTCTTTTAAAGAATATATTGTTGAATTTTGGTCTCTAATCCATTGTGCTATTTGGTGTGAGTGTGTGCTTGTTTGTTTAATTCATCACATTCACAGTTATGATTACTATGTACTTCCCTCTATCATATTTTCTTTATTTATCCTTTTCTCTTTTTAATTTGTTGATCTTTTAAAGTCAGTTTTGTTGCTGACCACTGCCTACCATAGCCTGTCCTCCCTTTTATCACTTCCCCCTCTTACCTCCCTATTTGCTACATTAGATTTCTATATGCAACTGAGTATGTTTTCATTCTACCCTCTTTTTACCAATTCTGATGAGACTAAGGTTGATACATTGCTCTCACACTTCTTATTTCCTTCTCCACTGTAAAAGCCTATCCTTTTGTACTGCTGTGAGATATGTTTTCTCTTTCTCCTCTTCCTATCATTTCAAGGAAAAATATTGCAAGCAGACAGAAAGAAACAATTCTTATATCATGGAGCCACAGTCAGCATCATACAAGATTTATTAGTTTCCATGTCAAAGGAATCAAGGGATTGGAATATGCAACTCTAGAACCAAAGGGGGCTAGGGTTACAATCAAAATAATCTATCCAGCAAAACTGAGTATAATCGTTTAGGGGAAAATGTCTATTTAATGAAATAGAATGCTTTCAAGCCACCCTAATGAAAAGACCAGAGCTGAATAGAAAAGTGAAGTTTCAATGACCAAATTCAAGAGAAGCACCAAAAGGTAAAGATGAAAACCAAACCATAAGAGACTCAACAAGATTAAAATGTTAACATTACTACATGGGAAGATGATACTTGTAAGTCCTAAGAACTATATCATCTTTAGAGCTGTTAGAAGAAGTAAACAGACAGAGGGCATATTGTGAACTGACTATGATCTCAAAATAAAATAAGGGGTGAGACAAAGAAATGTCAGGACAATGGAGAAGGGAGGGGAAGGACAGGGGAAATTATCTCACACAAAAGAGAAACATAAGGAAGAGCTTTAACTATGGAGGATAAAATAGGGGTGGGTGGGCAATGGTTGAACCTTATTATCATTAGTATTGTCCCAAAGAGAATAGCACACACACTCAGTTGAGTACAGAAATCTTTCTTGCCCTACAAAGAAGTAGGAGAGGAAGGAGATAAGAGAAAAAAAAGCTAACAAAAGGGAAGGCAGATTAATTGATGTACTCAGTTTTGAGTAGGATAGTATAAGAAGAGAGAAAGTGGAGAAATAGAGAAAAATAGGATGAAGGGAAATACACAGTTAGGTAATCCTAACTGTGAGTGCAAATAGGAGTAACACTCATAAAATGGAAGCAGAAAGCAGAATAGATGAAAAACCAGAGTCCAACAATATGTTGTTTAGAAGAAACACATGTGAAACATATAGATGCCCACAGTAAAAACGGATTGGTAAAAAATAAATCTGAGGTTGCAATCATGCTCTCTGACAATCAAAGGCAAAAAACAAACAAACAAACCAAAAAAGGAAACAGCAACCCAGAGCTAATTAAAAAGATACTGAAGGAAACAACATTTTGCTAAAAGGTACCATAGACAATGAATTAATATCAATATTAAATATATATGCATCAAATGACATAACACCCAAATTCTTAAAGAAAAAGTTAAATGAATTACAGGAGGAATTAATAGTAAATAATAGTAGGAGCCTCTATTTTCCTCTCTCAGAACTATAAAAATCTAACGATAAAATAAATAAGAAAGAAGTTAAGGAGTTGAATAGAATTGGATGAAAGTTAGAAATGATGGACCACTGGAAAAAAAAAATTGAACAGAAATAGAAAGATGAATCTTTTTTCCCTCAGATCTATATGGTACGTTCCCACCCAAAATAACCATTAAGGCATAAAAACCTTACAACCAAATAAAGAAAAGCAGAAATATTAAATGCATCGTTTTCAGACCACAATGCTATGAAATTACATTAAAAAAAGGGCTATGGAAACTTAGATGAAAAATTAGTTAGAAACTAAATAATCTTTTCTTGAAGAATGAATTGGTAGAAAAACATATCATAGTAATAATCAATAATTTAATTAAAAAGAATGACAACAATGAGACAGCGTACCAAAATTTATGTGGTATAGCCAAAGCAGTACTTGGGGGAATGAACCAATGGAGTCTTAAGACAGATCAAAGCATATTAAAAAAAAAAAAAAACTTTCTTTTCCTTTTTTCTTTTTTTGGTATTTATTTTTCTTTTAAAAATGTCTAATATGGATATATATATTTTGCAAGACTACACATGTATTATCTTTATCAAATTGCTCACCTTCTCAAGGAGGAGTCAAGGGAGGGAGAGAATTTGCAATTAACTTTTTAGATGTTAATTACTTTACATGTCATTGAAAAATATTTAATGAAACAAAATATGTTGGAAAAATAAAATTTCATTAGCTTCTTACTATGTTCATTATCTCTTTCACAATATGCCTTGGCCCATAATGTTGGATTTATATTCATTGACTTCTGAATTTCATGTCCAACTTCGAGATTCACAATGTATGGATCATAGTATGTATCATGCAATCAGTAATCATTTATTAACTCCCTACTCTGTAGCAGGCACAGAGGAGTATTAATAAAGTGAGTCAGTCCCCTTCAAGGGGTTTATATATACTCTTTAGTGGATACTTGTAAAATAAATTTGGCAATTTAGAATTGAAACTGATAAGGCTCCCGGGGGATCATTTACTCTATACTTTGTATTTTTGGATCAGGAACTGAAGCACAAAGATGATAATTACTGAGCATTTTGTCTCACAGGCAGCAAATGGTAGAGAAAAGTCCTCAGACTCCAAAACTAGCATTCTTTCTCTTACATCATGCCACCTCTCTATTGCACCCAATATTTTGATTCATTCATACTTGTTCTATTGTTTGGACCTACATAGAATGTTTATCCATCCATTTCCATGACAACCTTTTGAATGTTTAAAAATTTATTTATTTCTAGTCATTCAAACTGAACAAGCATCATTTGAGAACTCATATATGATAGTCACTTTGTATCCCAATTTATGTCCTAGGGATGCAAAGACATATTTGTTACACTCTTCTTAGAGTCAATAGATTCTTCAAGAAAACCCTCTGCAGTTGCACAAATATATTTACATTTTTTTCACTAGCTTGGGCTCTCGTGTGTATGAGCCCAGAGATCTGAATTAAGCCCAAATGTGGAATTTCTTAGGTCATTTTATCTATGCAGTTTTTCAGCCTCTTCATTGTGTTATATTTCTTCAACCTTTTCCAGGTTAGAGACCTTGGCAATTTCTACCAAGATAAAGGGACAAAATAGAGCAATATGGATACTTTCTGTAATAAACACTCTACACATTAGGGAGTATTTTTTCATTACCCATACAAGGAAAAGAGAAGTAAACCTCCATCATTTCTCCCCACCAAAAAACCCTACAAAACACAATGAAGTGTTCACTCATTTGCATGTGAATACAACTCCCCACATTTTGATACATCTTTCCTCATCCCATTACTATAACAAAGAAAACAGATTTTATTTTTCTTTGGAACTGTCTTGACCAATTCTGTTAAGTAATATTTGTGAGTTACCCTTCATAACATATACATAACCAGTTGTGGAGAAACTTTTGAGTTACCCCTGCAAAGTCTTTCATTTTCCAGCTGCTTTGTTACTTAAGTGATAATAAGTGTTTGTGAAAGAATGAAAAAGCTGTACTGATTGGGAGAAAAATGAAAAGATTATTTTATAAAACTAAGTTAACTTTTAGAGGGCCCCATGCTGTGTGCTGAGCAGGACATGAGAAAGCAGTACTCCCGGGATTTTCATAGATAAGAGCAACTAGTTTTTTGGAGGACAAGATCAAGTTGATTACAGAGAGAAGAAATATACAATTTGAACTGTTAGAATACTTCTATTTTAATCCTTAAATTATATTACACAGTATTATTTTTTAAATGTGGGGTCATTGACACTAATTATATTGTCATACATTTACCTTTCTAAGGTGTTGCTAAGGAACACACAAATCATCAACTCAGTTAACATGTATTAAGTGCTGACTACATTTAAGATTCTTCTCTATGTTCTGGAGAGGAAAATAAAAAAAAATAGACTACCTCTGTTTCCAACGGATTGCCAGTCAAGAGGAATAGCTACAGATACTATATAATTATATGAACCTACTATTTTAACATTTATGTCCATTTGCCTCAGTTAATTTAATCAAAGAACAATTAAATGCCCACTGTATATAAATCTCTCTGTTAACTATGTTCTTCCAAAGTGAAAATAGGTTTGAATCTGTACAGTATGGTTTTAAAATAAGGCTTTTAAGCCACAAAGCCTTACTATGTGACCTTGGACAAGTAATTTAACATCTTTAGGTCTCAGTTTCCTTACCTTAGAAAGGAGTCATTTGAACTTGTAATCTTTGAAATTGTAACAAGTTCTAGCTCTATGATAGTAAGAGAATATTATTTTGATTTACTATAAATAACACATTTTGACACAAACTAAACGAAGGTAAAAAATGAATCAGCAATTTTGAAAGTATTACTTGGCTTTATTACTTCATGATGTTCTATTAAGGTAATTATTCTTTGGATAGTTGGTATAATAGAGTGGAATGACCACTGGATATGATGTTAGATGACATGAGTTCAAGTGCCATCCCTGATACTGATTCTATGATCTTGAACAAGTATTTAAAAAGAAGGGAATAAATGTTTATACAGTGCCTACTATGTGCCAGGCACTATGGTAAGTGCAATTCAAAAATATTAACTTATTAGTTCTTCATAACAACCATGCAATGGAGTTTTTGTTATTATCCACATTTAATCATGACTTATCTTCCCTCAACTTCAACTTCTTCAATTAAAAGAGGCATTGGTATTTGTTTGTCTGTGATGTCCATTCCATGATGATGGTGGATACAAATAATAAGATGTTTTTGTCACACTTAAAAGCTTCCAAAATAGCATCAATACATTATTTATTTTGGAGTTGTTTATATTTTATTTTTCCAGTAAAATTTATAAACCATTAACTGCTTTTTATTAAATTTTGAATTCTGACTCAAGAGAAACATTAAAAGGTAAAAATGAAAGAGAAATCATAAGAGACTCAATAATGTTAACCAATTTACATTCCCCTATGGAAAGATGATACATATAACTCTTAAGAACTCTGTCATTATTAAGGCATTTAGAGGAAGTCTATATAGAGGGCATGAGAGTTACTCAATTATGTTGAGTAAAGAAAAGAAGGAGTGAGAAAGAGAGATACCATGAAAGAAGGGGAAAATTATCTCATGCAAAATAAATGTGTAACACAGACCTTTTACGTTGGAGAGAATAATGGGGTGAAGTGTAACTTTCAAACGTCGATCTCATTAGAATTGGTTCAAAGAAGGAAGAATAGTCTACACCCTCAGTTAGGTACAAAAATCTATCTTAGCCAATAGGGAAGTAGAAGGGGAAGGGGATAAGAGAAAGGAGGTGGGTGGGTGATAGAAGAGAGGACAGATCAAGGAAGGCATTCTCTGGAGTATAGCAGACTTTAGAGGAGGGAGAGAGTAAAAACACACACACACACACACAGAGAGAGAGAGAGAGAGAGAGAGAGAGAGAGAGAGAGAGAGAGAGAGAGAGAGAGAGAGAGAGAGAGACAGAGACAGAGAGACAGAGAGAGAGAGAGAGACAGAGAGACAGAGACACAGAGACAGAGACACAGAGACAGAGACACAGAGACACAGACAGGGACAGAGACAGACAGAGACAGACAGAGACAAAGAGATAGAAAATACATGTGCCATTGGACAATTTTATTAAAAATGGCAATTCTATTTCCATACTTTTATAGAGTATTTGGGAAAATAGGCAAGGAAGAAGTCCTACCAAATTCTTTTTATGACACAAATATGGTACTAATACCTAAAGCAGGAAGAGTCAAAACAGAGAAAGAAAATTCTAAACCATTTTCCTTAAGGAATATTGATGCGAAAATTTTAAATAAAATATTGGCAAAAAGATTGCAGTAACTTATTAGGAGAATAACACACTATGACCAGGTAGGATTTATTCCAGGAATGCAAGACTGGTTCAATATTAGGAAAACTATCAGTATAACTGATTATATCAATAACAAAACTAGCAGAAACCATATGATTATCTCAATAGATGCAGAAAAAGCTTTTGACAAAATACAACACCCATTCCTATTAAAAACACAAGAAAGTATAGGAATAAGTGAAGTCTTCCTTTAAATTATAAATAGCATCTACGTAAAACCATCAACAAGCATTATATGTAATGGGGATAAGCTGGATGAATTCCCAATAAGATCAGGGGTGAAATAAGGATGTCCATTATCACCCCTATATTCAATTTTTCTACTTGAAATGTTACCTGTAGCATTAAGAGAAGAAAAAAATTAAAACAACTTTAAGATACCACCTTACACTTGACATGATAGAAAATAAAAATGAAATGCTGGAGGAGATGTGCAAAGGTAGCATCACTAATGCAGTGGTGATAGAGTTGTGAACAGGTTCAAACCTTCTGGAGAGCAATCTGGCATTATGTCCACAAGGCTATCACATTGTGCATATCTTTTTCCCTAGCAATATCACTAATAGGTCTGTATCCCAAAACGATACGGAAAGCCCAAGGGAACAGGACATATATACAAAAGTATTGATCACAGCCCTTTTGTGGTGGCAAAGAATTGAAAATTGTGGGGATTTCCATCAGTTGCATAATGGCTGAATAAGTTGTGGTACATGATTTTAATGCAACACTATTGTGCTTATAAGAGATGATTAGCTGGTTGGTTTCAGAAAATCTTGTGGTGATTTATATGAAGTAATGCAAAATGAAATGAACAGAACCAGGAGAATATTGTACACAGTAGCACCAATACTATGATGATGATGATCAACTGTGAAACACTTAGGTTCCCTCATCAATATGATAATACAAAAAAAATTTAAAGGACTCATGATGAAAAATGCTATCCTCATTCAGAGAGGGAACAGATGAATGCTGAGTATAGATTGAATTAACTTTTTTCACTTTATTCATCTTGGTTTTTTGTTTGTTGTTTGTTTTTGTAACATGGCCAACATTGAAATGCACTTTATATCTCCCTGAACAAGCAGGTCTTGTGTCTATTTGGTTTTGTAATAACTCCTACTGAATTACACAACCACAGGTCACCCCTGTTCCTAGTGGCATATCCTCTCCTAAGTCCAAGTAGTTTCCACATTCCTGGAGCTGGAAAAAATGGCTCACTTCATTTTCTCTTTGACTTTGTGGTTCACTACTTGAATGGTTCCATTCTATATCATCGGCAGTGTAATTTTGTATGTGTATGTGTATGAATGTGTGCGAGGAAGGATGATAGATGGGGTTAATATCTTTTAGATGTGATTCCATGACGGTTTTGATACCTCATACAGCAGCATTTTTTGTGGTATTGGAACCAGAAAGTAAATAGATGTGCACTGAATGAAAATGGCTGAATGATTTGTGTTATACAATCTAACATAAAGTGACTGCATTGTAAGAAATGGCCAACATGATTACACATAATCATGTAAAGACTTACATGAAAGGATGCAAGGAGAAATAAGCAGAGCCAGAGAATTTTTAGGTACGATGACAATTTATGTTATTAAAAAAACTTCCACAATTGTGGATGAATATTTTGAAATTATAAAGAACAAATTGTATGAGATATATAGGAGGAATTAGCTCATTAGCAATGGAATATGTGTTTGGGAGGGGTATCCAAAATGTGGATCATTGATTATATAATCAGATTTTTTTCAATGTAGTAATTTACTTTTTTATTTTATTTCTCCTCATTCTCTACAGTAAGATACTCCATTGATTCATTGCTATTATATCATTTTTAGCTTTCTCCTTTTTTCCAGATTCATTCCATGTTTCTTAAAAACATACCCATTTCTCTTACATCACAAAAATGTTACACATTTAATATCATTGTAAATTCAATAAATCTTGTAGCTTTTATCATCCCTCTTTTATTTTTAATAGATTTTATTCGTAATTTTGTTTTTACATTGTCTATATTTCCTTCCTATATTTCTCCTCCCAGAGAACCATTCAGTAGAACATGTTTTTTTAAAAGACAGAGGATTGATTAACCAATCAATTTAAAACACTATTAAGTACCTAATATGTTGCAGGAAATGTTCTAGATATACTATATATAGATGCAAAAAATGAGAAAAGTCCCTGCACTCAAGGACTTTATGCTTAGTTATCAGATACTACATGTATGTATATAAATATACATAAATTAAATACTAAATAAATACAATGTAGTAGTAGGATGTGCATGTGGGGGTAATCAAGAGAAAGTTGATGGAAAAGATCATACATCAAGCAAGTTTTAAATGAAGTAAGAGATTCTATAAGGAGGGGAGGAGGGAAAGTTTGTTGGTCATTGGAGATAGAAAGTATGAGATCAAGCAATTAGTGATTTAGGAATAATCCACTGTAAGGAAAATATATAGACCCAATGAAGTTCAACAAGCATTTTATCAATTCATATGAAGCTCAAAAATGAACCTGCCCTCTTCATCTTACTCAATTCTGGGATCAACTCATCATTCATTTACAGTGTCTAAGAATTTTTATCTAGTTTGGGATGATCTCCACAGTGTGAACATCTAACTGCATATCATAGTGTAGACAAATGGAATGTTTCACCCATTTTTTCCTATGTGGATGATTGGGCCAAATACATTTGCATGGTTATGGATCTCATCTTGGAAGTTCTTTAAAGTTTTATGGGCCTGATTCTGTCAGCATAAAGATAACTTCAAACAAGAACATTTAGAAGGTGCTAAATGTGTGTGTGTGTGTGTGTGTGTGTGTGTGTGTGTGTGTGCATACATATAAGGAAAACCTCTTCAATTTACTCTAGGATCTTCAGTATTACAGTGATGAACACTTGGTAAATAAATACTTTCTTGTTTTGTGCCTTATTTGATGTTAACGATCAGATGTATTTATCAGTCAGTTTTCTTTTAATAACTATAATCTCCCTGAATTAAACCTACTTTTTTTATATCACCTCCCTTTCTCTGTGCTCAAATATTAAGTATTTAATTGTTGACCTGGTGTTGTTAATTGGCTGTGAGACAAGAAACACAAGAGTGTCTAAGAATCAGAAGGTATGGGCTTTTAAGTAGGGGGCTTTGAGCAATTCTCCATTCCTTAACAGCAGGAGCTTACATAGGATAAATCAAGTAAACAATATTACAAAAGATATGGATGAACAAAAAAAAAATGATGACCATAATCCTCTCCCAGTCACCTAGGCATGAACTTCAATGCCATCCTCAATTCTTTACTCTCTCCCATCCCTTATATCCAATGTATTACTGAGCCCTATTGATTCTACCTTTATAATATCTCTAGCATACATCCATTTCTGTCCTCTAATAATACAGATACTCTGATACAGCCTCTCATCATTTCATTCTTGGAATATTAAAATAGCCTTCTGGTTAGTTTCCCTCATCAAAAGTTTCCATATTCTTATCCATCCTCTTTTGATATATTAATCGATCTTTCAAAACTGTATGTGTGACCATATCGTCACTTATTCTCTAAACTCCAGTGCCTCCCTATTACCTACAGGATTAAATAAAAAAAAAAAAAAAACGTTTGGCTGCCTTTCATTACCTGGCATTTCCTACCTTTCTAATCTTTTTATACTTTATTCCCCTCCACATTTTTTATGATCCAGCAACACTGTCCTCCTTGTTTTTCCTTACATTTAGAACTCTATCTACTTACTTTTTATTTGCTTTTTAAAAATTTAATTATTTTATTCTGAACTTAAGAAATAAAGCAAGCATTTCTATAACAGTGGAATAGAAAAAAATGCTTTTTGAATGGTTATGTTCTCTCTTGTTTCATTCAGACTTTTGGCTTTCACAGGTTCCTTCAAGTCTTTGTTAAAATATAATTTTCTGTATGAAATCTTATCCCCTCCCCTTTTCCATCTGATATCACCTCCAAACTACCCTCTATATATCTTATACAAAAACAGTTTGCTTGTTGTTCCCCCCCAAAAACTGTAAGACCTTGAGAATTAGAGACTTTTTCCCCTTCCTTTGTCTTTCTAACACTTAACATACTGACTGACACATAGTATGTATTCATTAAAGTCTTGTTGCCTTGACTCATAGCTTCCATAGCAAAAATGAGGAATAACTGATGTCACCCTGTATGTTCCATTGTTCCCCTTATGCTCTAAAGAGAAAACACTGGAGGGTCCCATAAGTTGTGTAAACCCCCTCTGGCAAACTTGTAGTATGACTGACACAACAGAAGCAGAGAATGGACAGTGATGGATAGCCTATGAGCTGTATCAGTGCAAGGGAATCCCACAGCAACAAGCTCAGACATCGATTTGATCCATCTGACAGGAAGACAAAGTGACAGTGAGATGTAATGGCAAGAGTCAATTTTTTTCTGCATAAATATGCAGATATGTTTCATTAAAGTATCAATTTCTATAAACTGATATTGAAGTGATAAGAGAGCAACGATACTAGTCCAGTCCTAATCCAGCCTAGATAATGGGCACAGAATCTTAGTAAAGCTATAGATAATGATTACTTCACTTGCTTTCAAATACTGCTACTTGTCACAGTTACTGGATTTGTTGAGCATAGTGTAGAGAAAGTAGAGTTTGGGCATGAAATGAAGAGAGTATAGACATGTGGAATAGTACTTAGAAATCCATTCACAATGGCTAATATTTTAGTTCATGGCATTTTTTTCCATAACTGGAGTAACCATAATATTATTTAAGAACATGTATATTCCGTAGAGGCTGATTTATTTAAATGCATTGTTCTCCAAACTACATTAACCTATTCATGTGATTTATGATGCTCTAAAAGCATTTTCCACATTGTCAAGCAAAGAAATCCTTCCAGCATTTGTGACTTCTAGTACACAGCCCCATCACTACATTTCAAAGAATTCAAGACAGAACTTACATTTAGGGAAGAACTATCATCTCAGATAAAGGAAAAGCCATTAATATTTAATCATACATCCACATGAAGATTTAGAGCTAAAAGTGACCATGGAGTCATTTAGTGACATTTTTTGACCTTAGTGACCATTATTTTGGTCCCCACAATCATTGATTTTCATTAAATCTTCCAAAGCCCTCTTCCCAATATGAAATAACTAAATACAGAGTTTACTGTAAATATGTGAAAAAGTGATAAAATAGATTCATTTGTTTCAATTGTATGACATAGTTATTTACAAAATATTTGTTGTATCTCTTTGACAAGTTCCTTTTTCCCTACAGGAATATATGAATTCAGGTTAGCAAACCCTTATATAGTAGAAATTCCTCATTTTACATTACTAGATGCTGAAAGTAGATACTGATATCATATACAACCTATGGTTGAAGAATGGTTTATCATAGAATTTGTCAACCGTGTGTCCAAGTTTTGAGTCTGATGTATGTATGTATGTGTGTATTATGGAGTATGTATGATCCTGGGCAAGTCATTTAACATGTGAGTATCCCAGTAAACTCTGTAATTCCATATATTAGAGATAAGTTGATTTCTATCTATGGATGGAATTAATATATGCAGTATCACACACTGTTGAAATTATGTCCAGATACCCTAAAGTTATGTTTACATATGTATGCATGTTTATATGTATGTGTTTATGTACACAAACATCATACATGCATATAATTTTGAAAACATATATTCTAAAGGCAGGGTTATACAGCAGAAAGAGGATAGAATGTGGACAACGCACAATTTTAGAAAAACTCAGAAGCTATAATGAGACAGCAAGGAAAAAGAATATTTCTTGTAATTCAGAGGATAGAGAGCTGGCCTTAAAGACCGGAAGAACTAAGTTCAAGTTTTGCCTTTGACTGATACTACCCATGTAATCCTTTGTCAGTCATGAGACATCAGTACTCAGGGAAAATTTGTAAGATTGAAAATTGAAGAATTATTATTGATCCGCATTGGTTAATGTTGGGATCTTTAACAAGATGTTTCCATAGGTCATTAGCCATAGACCTAAATATTAATAATAATTAATATTAATAATAGCATATTTCCATTTGAAATTAAACATTTCATTAATTGTATGCATCTGCTTTCCTTCTCTGAGTTTCAGATTGCCCCTCCGTAAAACTCTGGTGTTTGGCAATGTACTTACTAAAGGCCTTTCCAAGGCTAATAGTCTATGGATTTATAATCTCAAACAATCATATATATGTATATATATATATATATATACACATATATATATATAACAATCAGATAATTTCAAAGGGCTACCTCAATAAGAGCTTCTGGACAATGGGAAAAAATGGTTCTATCAAGTCAGAAATGAAAGCAGCAATGCTTTACCAATTGGGTCGGAGCTATTACATCGACACTCAGTGTGCTCAACCATGACCAATGCTGACTTAAGCTATAATGCAAAGAGCAAGCTAAACTCCACAAGCACATTTTGATTTAGATCTAGTGGAACCATTAAACAAGTTTGAAAGTGACAATCATGAACCATTGCGGAGGACAGAGGCTGAAACAAGCCATTACGGAAAGTGTCTTACTCAAGCAAAACTCGGGTAGGTGCTTTCTCTTTCAGTTCCTACTGCAACTTGTCATTATCATTGCTGTTATTGTTGTCATGATCATCACTGTTGTATAACACATGAAGTCCAGGGTTACTAGTTTTTATTTTTCAATTAAGAAAAGACAATCTGTTAAAGTGTGAATCAATATTCTTAAGAGACCTAGTGGTCTTTGGAAGAAGCTGTTTATGACCTTTTCAACAAGAGGTCAGTTACCTGAACTGATGCTTGAATACAAGGTACTACAGCTTTAGAAGTTGAAAAAGCATTTTGACACTGTAAAAGAAATAATTTTTAAATATGAGGCAATACAGTCCATTAAAAAGGAAACATTCTTTTGATATATTCAATCAAATAAGAATCAAAGCATTTGATTGCCAAACATTAATGAATACATATGTTTGTGTGTGTGTGTATACATACATGCATAAACACATACATACATGCAATCATGTATATATACACATCCAGGTGATAGTATATATGATTTTATATATATATATATATATATATATATATATATATATATATATATATATACACAAGTATATGAATAGTCGTATAGGTTTATCTATCTATTTATCCATCTATCTCTACTAGATAAACTCTTCTTCCATTTTACAAATGAGCAAAATTGAGTTCAGAGATACTAAGTGATTTGTGCAGGGTCAAACAGGTATAAATGGCAGAGATGCAATTTGAAAATGGGAAGCAAATAGATGTTTGGAATGTGAGAAGAAAAATCTAAAACTTATGTTATTAATACCATTTAAGAGACAGAGGATTACTTTAGAATTAAAACTGGAAGGAAGTTCTCAGGTTCTATGGTATATCTTTATTTTAGAGATAAAGAAGAAATGCCCAGAAACATCAAAGGACTTACCAAAAGTCATGTAGGTAATAATCAATGAGGCTAGAATTTGAAAGTTAGAAGTAAGTCTGCTCTTATATAATGTGAAGAAAGATGAAAAATGAACTTTAAGCCATGCGGAATCTTTTGTCTCTGTGCCTTTTCATAGTCTTCCCCCATTCGCTCAAAACCTCTGCTTCATAGAGTTCTTATTTTCCAGATACATATCAATCATCAATTTCTGCATGAAGCTTTTCCTGTTCCCTTGATGCTAATATTCTCAATCCCCAAATACTGTTTTTTTTTAACCATTTTACTTAGGTTTGTATTCATTAAATTTAAATTTGTGTGGCATGGATTTGAATTCACTTGTTGTCTTCCCCCACTAGAATATAAGCTTTTTTTGAGTAGGGATTGAACAGTGCTAGTAGGTCCTTAATAAATATGTCTTTATAGATTAGATTTTAGGATATTTTAAAACAGTCGTGACACCAGTTGTAATGACAGTTTGCTGCTTCTCAGGTGGCAAGCAGGATAGTATCGAAGATAGAATTCTGGATCTAGAGTTTAAAAATTAAAGGCTCGTATAGCAGCCCTTTGTGACACTAGGTAAGTCATTGACTCCCTCCTGGCTTTGACCTCTTCATTGGCAAAAATTAATGGAATGGGCCAATGGCTTCTTATTGAGATTCCTTCATCTTTACTTCTATGATCCCATAAAATTTGCCTGGAAGTCAGCGAAAGAAAGATATATTCATTTTAAACAGCTTCATTAAGGTCAAACCTATTTTTTTGAAATAAGGTGTTCAATGGATTTGCCTTCAATAAGACCATCATGACTAGCTTGGTGAAAAACATTAAAATCAGAGATGACACTGAACTGGATTAGTGGAAGTTGCTTCTGCAGTCAGAGGAAGATTCAGCTGTTGTGTGGAAGTTAGATTTCCAAATGCAAAACAAAAATATAAGGAGAACTATACTTGTTTATACTCAGAATGTGTCTTTAGGAGCAATTTAAAAAGAAGAACATGATTGGAATGAAATGAAGCAATGTTTCCCATACAGTTACTTCCAACTCAAATATCTCTCTCAATAGAAAGTAATTGAAACTGTTTCTTGTAAAATTCAAAGAGAAAACTTTTCTCAAGGGAAAAACAAATTAAAAATAGAGTGTGTGTGTGTGTGTGTGTGTGTGTGTGTGTGTGTGTGTGTGTTTCCCCTGAGATGCCAGGATAATGGAGAGGGAGATGTAAAAGTTTAACTAAATACATGAATCAGTGAATGAATTGTTGTGGAAAAAGATCTTTCCCTCTCCATCCCAAGGATATTATATGGGAATGTGAGAGATTTCTTTAAATGATGAGTTGCTGAAGCAAAGCACCACAAGCTCTTGAGGAACTATGATTTCAATCTCAAAGCCACACGTGACATTAGGTACCCTAGCATTCTTATTTTACTTTTTTTTGGAAAGCAAGGCTCAGAATGATGGCATGATCTGCCAAAAGTCACACAGGTAGTGAGTGACCAAAATTTATTTGATCCCAAGTCCCTTCATTCCAAATCCAACATTCCTTTACCATAACAAGTTTTCTCTCAAATCAAGGTCTGAGAATTATCTTATTTTGGAAGAATTCCTGACAGTTTCCTTGGACAAGAGAAATTCTAATAGACTAGTAAATGGGGTTCTTTTAAAATACCTTTCTGAGAATTCCTTTCTGATGTGAAGAAGAGCTAATATCATTAAGTTGGGTATCATCAAGGCCTTTCTGAGATGGCTCAATTATTGGAATGAGATGCGTGTAAGAAAAATCAGCAACAACAAAACCAATATAAACACCTTGGGCCTGTCACTCACCTTCTGGCTGAGGTTTTCATGAATGTAGAAGGAGCAGATCAGTCTCCATAGCTCCTGGGGTCCTTTCCATCTCTAAAGATCTACAATCCAATGATGGTATGAATAATAATGAGAATAAAATAACACTATATTTTTGTATAGCACTCTAGCCTTTTCAAAAATGTGTTTTATATACATTACTTTCTTTGAATCTCACACCATGTCCAATGCCATTCATTGGAAAGCTCTCTGGATGTGGAGCCACAAGACCCAGATTTCAATTACAGCTTTACTACCTTAAGTGATGCTGAGCCTTCTGAACCATGTGGGAGAGGTGCTATTGTCATCCACATTTTGCACAGAAGGAGTTAAGTGATTTTCCCAGTCTCCCCCAACTAGCAAATGTCTGAGTTAAGATTTGAACACCAGTGTTCCTGACTCCAAGAATGGCCATTAAAAACATCGTACTTCTAGAGAAACTTTTGCTCATTGGTAGAATCTGAAATCTACATATTAAAACGATCTCAGAGGCCATCAAGTCTAATCTTTTCTTTTGTAGGTGATAAAACCAAGGGCCATGAAGGCTGAGTGACTTGCCTTAGTCACTTGCTTGAGCTTAACTAAGATCATAAAGGCAGTAAATATCATAGGTGGGATTTGAATTCAAATCCTCAGTAATGAAAGATCTTCACTTCAAAGATTACATTCTAATCTATTCTATATTTTTTCTTGTATGAAACTATTTATTTAATGTTTTCTTTCTAATTAGAATGCAAGTTCCTTGTGGACAGAGACTGCTCTTGCAAATTCTTTGTATCAATAGCACTTCAGGCAATGCCTGGTACATAGTAATTACTTAATAAATGTCTCTTGGTTGATTGAAATTGTACCCAGAGGAACATTTCAGTCAATTGATTATCTGTCCCTATAACAAGCAAAATATAGAACACAACCCAGAAAGCTATCAGTGTTTCACTGTCATTGAAACTAAATCATGCACAACTATTTTTTTTTGGAGGTGTGATAGCAAAGTTCACATTAAAGAAAATTTTTGGTTAAGGTAATACCATGATGTAACTACTAAACCACAAGGTATGGAAAATAACCCAAGAAGAGAGAAGAAACTTGGAATTGAGGAGTGCATATGTACCTATGTACATGTATGCATGCATGCATGCATGTGTGTGTGTTTGTCTGTGTAATGGGTTATTTTCAAAAAAGTCTAGTCCCAGAGGAATAGTAATGACAATAATTGTTTTTCTATAGAAATAATTTCTTATTCCTCCACCATGATCTTTCAGGTTTTGGTATGTGATAAGAAGCTATTCAACTTCCATATAGAGAATCACCAATACTGAGAACTGCTGGGGTAGTAGAAATGTCAAATTCATAGCTAGGAACTGAGATCCAGTTTCTACCAGCTTCTCAGTAATGGCTACTGGAGAGTACCTCTTTCACAGTGCCCCCCCATTCCATTATTCTTTTCCCTTGCTTGGCCAAAAAAGAAAATAGAAATCACTCTTCATTTACCTGTGGGTACAGGTGATCTCAATAAAGAAAACATTTCATAGCCTTAAAGTGATATCTATACCTTCATAATTTTCTAACTAGTGAATAACTGAGGTCTCATCTTCTCTGCTAGGACTCCCATCCCCCATCCACCTACTATGATTAAAATCAATCAACATTCATTTAATAACTTCTAATCACATGCCTGGGCATTGTTCTAGATGCCGTGATTAGTTTTCTATATCATTGGAATCACAGATTCATCGTAGAAAATAAACATCAGATAGCTGGATGCGCACAAAGAGGAGACTTAATTTTATTTGTTTGTTTTTATTTTCCCTCAGGAAAATGAACAAACACTACCAGTTAGAGAGGCATTATGAATCAGAGTCAGGAAGCTCTGGCTTCAGATTCAAGCTCTGAAGCATACTGACTAGGCAACCATAGATAATTCACAAACTTCCTCTCTGTTCTAGGGAACTGTTAGAACATAAATTGAGTATTGGTAGAGGGACTTTTGTCATAGCAGAATTTCCTTCATCAAAGAAATGGCAAGCCTATCTCTAAGATTTTCGTTTCTATTAGAAAAATGGAGTTAAAGGAATGTACTGAAGAAAACATTCATGAAATGCTATTCTTTGCCTTAGGTATACATACATATGTGTATGTACATACATACATATGTATGTATGTATATAAATATATATGTATATACATACACATACATATATATATATATATATACACAGACACACATATATACAAACTATATACTAAGTATCAGGGAGTATAATATGCAAAAATTAAGATTTTTGCTAGGCAGTGCTACCAAAACAAATGTGATGGAATAGACAATACCATGG
Source organism: Trichosurus vulpecula (assembly GCF_011100635.1). Lineage (NCBI taxonomy): Eukaryota > Metazoa > Chordata > Mammalia > Diprotodontia > Phalangeridae > Trichosurus > Trichosurus vulpecula. The sequence continues at coordinate 28,500,391 of NC_050580.1, read as the reverse complement.
AAGCCCCTCCAACTGGGAAGTCTCAGCACGTTCCACTGATTACAATGAAGACCTCCCTTGAATCCCAAATACTTTATTGTTGGGGGTGGGGTGGCACAGTTGCCTTGCTTTGAAAATTACTCTGACAACCAAAGAATGGCAAAAGTGTCACATTTGCAAAAAAAAAAAATTGCCAGAGGCTTTCTGGCCTTCCTGATGTGATCATTGATATTTGGAAGAGCCTAAGATAAGGAAGTCCAGGTTTCAATGTTGGTTGCTGTGGAAACTTGGCCTAGTGATTGTGTTCTCATGCTCTCTCTCTCTTTCTTTTTTAAATGATTTTAATTACTGTCTCAAACTGTAGAATTGCTATTGGGTGGAATTATATCAACCCTTGCATTTGATTTGAAGCCCATTATTCTTGATTACTTGTTTCGTTGCTTTTGTTACAGTTCTTATAAATAAATCACAAGATTCCTTTACTGCCTTCCCTCTTTACATACCTAATGAGCTTTATACCTTTAATGTTAAAATACATTCTGATGCATTGCATTTTACTGAAAACACTACTAACCCTGTGGTCAAGGACTTAGGTTCTGCCTCTGCCACTTGAAACTTGAGGGATATTTGGCAATTCACTTAGCCTCCATTGGCTTCAGTTTCCTCATATGTAAGATTAGATGAATGAACTGGTTTCTTCTACCTCCAGAGTCTCATTCCTTAGAGCACATATGTGTCCTGATTCTCATAAAGAAGTTGATGATCCCTAATGCAAGAGAGAGATTATGTATATTGGAAGCAGGACTAGAAATGGAGGCTATAACAATAAATGCTGCTAGCACTTGCTGTGGGGTTGAGAGACCAACAACAAGAGCACACAGAATGGCTGCCAGCACAGGTCCTTTGATCTGCTTTTCTAAGGAAAGCAACTTTAAGGGGTTAACAATCGTACTTTAATCAAACATAGACATATCATTCACTTAGTTCAGGAGGAAAAGCCAGCACTCTGAACTTGAGAGCAAATACAAACAGAAATTACAAGCATACATTATATAAACAGAGCAAATAACACACAGAGATCAACAGACAGGCCTCTTATCTATATGATGAATCACAATAGCAGAGAGAAAGGCAACAACATCTGAGTGAGAATGTATGACACATTCCACATCTATAGTCGTGTCTCCTAAATGTGGCAAAAAGCACTCTTTTTTCTCCTTATCTTCATCCTCATAATAGCTAGCATTTGTGTATCACTTTAAGTAATGCAAAAAATTATGAACAATTTTTCATTGTATCCTCATTTGAACACTGGGAATCAGGTGCTATTATTATTGCTTTTTTAAAGAGGAGGAAACTGAGGCATTCAATGTTTAAGTAGTTTTCCCAGGGACTCCTGGCTAGTGAGCATCAATGGTTATGCTTGAATTCTGATTTTCCTGACACCAGGTTCAGTACTCTATCCATTGCACCATTTATCTGCCAAAGTGAAATTATGCTAAGTCATTCTCAGTATGCCCTCAATGTGGAGAAAAACCAAGATTTCCACAAAATCCACATCGGAAAGGGGTCTTTCCTCTCTCATGCAACTATCACTTGAAAATCTTTTAACATTTTTAATTTTCTAGAAAAAAATCAAAAAAGCATATATTTGGAGTTGGAATCGATCCTCAAAATTATCTGGCTCAACCAACCAAATTTAAAACTTGAAGAAGCAGCTTGAGGTGTGAAGGGTATGATTATGGGGATAGGAAATATTCTTTCATTTTTATTTTTTAATTTTTATTTATTTAATTTCAGGGAGGAACACAGTGCACATTTAACAGGTGTTTTTGATTGATTAGGATATATGTCAGTTTCATCTTCATTACTCATTTGGTCACTGACACTGTGATTTTGGACGAATCACTTCCTTTGTCTTAGCCTTAATTTCTTCATTGGTAAAATGAGGTGTTTGGACAAGATGATTTTTCAGATTTCTCCCAGTTCCTAAACAATAGAAGTCTGAAGAATATACATATACGTATACATATATATATGTTATTTATATATATACACACATATATATGTGTGTGTATGTGTGTACACATATATACACACGTATGCATATATGTATTATATATATTTCTTATTAGGTGACATAATCTATGTATCGACAAACGCTAAGACATAGTCAGCAAACTTCTAGTCTTAAAGGCAGAGAGAGTTGTATTGATGTCTTTCATTTGACACCAATTTGCTTAGTGACCATGAGAGAGTAACCCATCTACTCAGTGCCCTAAGTACATGCCTAAGACTATTAATTGCAGGGAAGTTGGTAATCTAACTCTACTGAGGGAGTTTATAAATCATGAAGCTCCCCACTCTAGTGAAATCATGGGTCCAGATAAAAGAGAAAAAGTGCATATTTTGGATAGCAGATAATAGGAGTTTACTCATCATTTAATAGAATCTTTGTTACACTTATTTTTTATGTAGAATGAGTATGCTCTCTAGATTGAAATAGGAGTTAAGGAATGCAGAACTGTCAAATAAATTTTCAGTGATATGAATAAGCAATTATAATATAATTTGGGCAGAATTGGAGAGAAATGATGGTTTTACATGCTAGAACTTGAAGCAACAAATGCTGGATTTAAATATGATACTTATCACATTTATTATGTGTATGGTCATGGATAAATTACTCCACCAATCTGAAACTCAATATTGCTACCTATAAATGGTATTTATAGCTTATCCTTCCAAGTAGTTAATTTTATTTAAGTTTTATTGACATTTTTGTTGATATCATTTCCCCTAATATTTTCTCCTATCCTAACCTGACTGCATACCCATCAAAAATGGCTGTGCCTTGTAGTAAGAAGTTTAGTTAAGGAAAATAAATAAAATTGTTGACTGTGTCCCCACCAATAGCCTACTACATCAATGTTGAGGGGTAGGAGACACATTTCCTCCTCAGTTCTCAATTCACAACTCACAAAGTGATTATGAGTATGAAAAGAAAAGCTTTAATTTTACATTTCTCCTCCACTTTGTAGCAACACCTTTCGAGAAAGTCATCTACAACCACTGCCTCTTTTGCTCTCTCCCAGACCTTCTTTAGTTTTATTTAATTATTTTATTGAAACATCAAAACCTCTAAATTACCATGGATCTCTTAATTGTTGAAACTAGTGGCCTCTTCTCAATGCTCATTTTTCTTGACATCTCTGCAGCCTTTGGTGTTCCCAACCAGCCTCTTCTCCTTGATATTTTTGCTTTTCTAGGTTTTCATAAGTAACCTCTCCTTATTCTCCTTCTACTTTTCTAAATCTTTATCTAGGTCAGACCAACTACTTATATTTGTTCTTTCCAAGTTTGTTCTTGGAATACTTCCTTATTCATTTATAGTGCCTCTTGTGGAGATTCTTTCATCACCCACAAGTTCAATAATCCTCTTTCTTCAAATTATTTTCAGATCCATCTATCCAAAACTAACCTCTTTCATGATCACTAGTCTTATATTAGCAACTGCTGTTTGGGCAACTGAAACTAAAGGCAACATACACATTTCAAACTCATACACACATATGTATGCATGTATGTATGCATGTACCTATGTATATGCATATATGCATATATAATATATATGCATATATTTATACACACATATTCACACACACTGCATGTGTATGTGTATGTAGGTACACATAGGTATATATACACATACATGTGCATGTATATGTGTATGTATATAAATATGTGTACATATATGTATGCATGTATATGAAATAATATATGCCCCACTAAAAATATGAAATAAAACCTTCCTTCTTCTGCACTGTCTCATTACTACCTAAGGCAGTACCATCATCCAAATTATCCAAGTTATATTATTCTGGCCCCCTCAACTGTACTTCTGGCAGACCTATGATCCTCAAATTGTCTAAATTCTTCCAGTCTTTAAGATTCATGTATTTTGCTTGTATAATTAGCATACTTTTAATTTGTTTTTGTATTTTGCTTCTTTTCCCCTATGTTATCTTTCACTTCTTTGTACTTGAATTCCCATTCTATTTTTCTCTCTTTTATTTCTTTGGTGAGATTTGCCATTGTAGATTCAAATTTTTCTAATCTACTCTTTATCACTTTGTTGTTCAAGACATAAATTCTGCTCTCATTAATCTCATTTCTCTTTTAAATATCTGAGGAATAGCATTTTGTGGTTCCATTGCCTCCTAAAATCCAACAGTGGCCTCTTTCTCATCAAGTCTTGGACTGTTTTCCTTTATTTTGTAGCATTTATTCATAGGTGGTTAGACTAATTTACTGGACTGCTAGGCCATATTTACTTCATTTTTTCCTGTTAATTTATATTTATTTTCTCTTCAAGTTTTGAGATTTTTTTCTTCCTGAAAGTCTTTGGTTCTTCAAGTCTCTCCTCCCACTGCTTATTTTCCTTATTACTCACTTTATGACCCCCTCCATTCTGATTGTGGCTTCTTTGGGCCTGGGTATCAACTGGTCAATTTATAGCTCACTAATCTAGGTCTCTGCCCTAACTGATTCTTTGGTTGTCAGAAATGGCCTCAGCTGGATGTTGTGTTCTTTCTTTGAGCCTTAGTGGAGTGTTATACAATTTATTGAACAGATGGTGTGCTGTCCTGGTGACCTGATCCACTTCCTCTGTTCCCTATTTATCATGGGCAGTTTAGAGCCTAATGACACAGGTTGATAAGAACCTGCTTTGCCCACAAGCAGTATTTCAGAGCTTTGCAGCATTAGTGCTTCCACATTGCAGCCCTACAGGCTATCTTATCATTTATCAATTCATCAGTGAAGAAATATTTATTAAGTACCTATTAAATGACAGTTATGACAGTTATTGGGCTAAACTTTGAGGATATGGGGGGGAGGGAGGGAGGGTGAGAGAGAAAGAGATAGAGAGAGAGAGAGAGAGAGAGAGAGAGAGAGAGAGAGAGAGAGAGAGGGAAGGAGGGAGGAAGGAAGAGAGGGAAAAAAGAAGGAAGGGAAGAATGGAAAAGAAAGTATATACAATAGAGGAGTTTACATTCTAATAGATGAATATGACACACAAAAAGCTGAAAAGCAAGATTGTTGGAGAAGAAGATACTCAAAGGGGGTGAGGGCACATGGTGGAGAAGTCATTTGGAGAAGTCATTCAGAGAAGTCCCAAGGTAATAATGTCCTGTGGGAAATGAGAATATGCCTAAAGTAAGCTTTTTTTTTTCCTTAAGATGAAATTTGTTATGTAAAACTTGAACTCAGTCAAAAGGGCACACTTAAGGACCTAGAAGGCCATATGTGGCCTTGAGGCCACAAGTTCCCCACCCACAAGACTCAAGAGAAGGGGGAAAAAGGTAAATAAGAAAGAAAAAGAAACATGTTATTCAATAAGGTAAAACTGTTTACATCCCTACATAGGAAGCCGATACTTGTTAACTTTTGAGAACTGTATCTCTATTAGGGCAGTTAGGAGAACTGTACATAGTCAGAAGATGTGGCTATAAGTTGACTTCGACATGTTAATGTAAAAAAAAATAAGGGGTGAAAAAATGATTATACTGGGAGAAGAGGGAAGTGGGAGGCAGAGTAGGATAAATTACATCACATGAGAAGGCACAAATGACCTAAAGTGGAGGGAAAGAAGGGAGGGGTTGAGCATTGTTTGAACCTCAGTCTCATCTGATTTGGCTCAGAGAGGAAATAACATACACACTCAATTGGGTATAAAAGGTTATCTTGCTCTATAAGGAAGGAGAAGGGGAAAAGGGAAAGGAAAGGGAGGGAGGGCTGGTAGAAGGAAAGGAAGATAAAGGGAGGTGGTGGTAAGAAGGAAAACACTGGTGAGGAGGGAAAGGGTGAAGGGAGAGGAAAATGTATAAATGGTGAAATAGGACGGAGGAAAATACAGTTAGTAATCATATCTATGGAAGTTAGATATGATAGATCTCTTGAGAAAACTGAATGGGGATAGAAAGGAATTTTTCTCAGTGGTACATTGCCCCTACACAAAAATTGACCATGTACAAAAGCATTAAAATCTTATGATCCAATATAGAAAGACAGAAATATTAAATGTGTCATCATACTATTATGCAATAAAATTACATGCAATAAATGATGATACAAAGAGATTAAAAATTAGTTGGAAATGAAATAATCTAATACTAAAAATGGGTGCATCAACCAACATATCATAGAAACAATCAATAATTTCATCCAAGAGAATGACAAAAATGAGTCTACATACCAAAACTTATAGGATGCAGTCAAAGTAGTTCTTAAGAGAAATTTTATATCTCAAAGGCTTACATTCAAGGCAGAGAAAGATTGGATCAATGAGTTGGGTATGCAACTAAAAAGCTAGAAAAAAATAAATAATCTCCAACTAAATACCAAATTTGAAATTCTAAAAATCAAAGGAGAAATTAATAAAAATTGAAAGTAAGAAGGGGGTGGAGCCAAGATGGTGGTGGGTAAGCAGGGACTAGAGTGAGCTCCATACGGAGTCCCTCCAAAAACCTATAAAAAATGGCTCTGAACCAATTCTAGAATGGCAGAACCCACAGAACAGCAGAGGGAAGCAGGGCTCCAGCCCAGGACAGCCTGGATGGTCTCTGGGTGAGGTCTATTCCACACTGAGCTGGGAGCTGGGAGCTGGGAACGGAGTGGAGCAGAGCCCAGCCTGAGCGGCATGGAGCAACCAAACTTGGAGTCGGGAGGAGGGGGCCTCTAGCGCCCTGAATATGTGAGCTGCGGCAGTTACCAGACCCCTTGACCCACAAACACCAAAGACTGCGGAGAAGGTTAGTGGGAAAAGCTGCGGGAGTGGAAGGAGTTAGCGGTTCGGCTTCCAGCCCCGGGGGCAGCGGAGGTGGGGCAACTACAGCTGTTGTTACTTCAGGCTCCAGGCCCACCTGGTGGGAGGAATTAAGGGGCGGATCAGAGCAGGAGTGCACAGCCTGCCGAAGATCTAAGCCCAGTCCAGGTTGGGAGTTGGGGAAGGAGCAGTGCTGATATGGCAGAGCTGGCACCTCCCCCCCAAACGTGGAACATAGAACTCGTTAGTCTACAAGCAGTCATACCGCACTGAAAAACTCAAGGGTCAAGTTAGTTGGTTGGGAATATGGCCAGGCACCGAAAACACACCCAGATTCAGTCTCAGACTTTGGATTCTTTCTTTGGTGACAAAGAAGACTAAAACATACAGCCTAAAGAAGACAACAAAGTCATAGAGCCTACAACAAAAGCCTCCAAGAAAAAACATGAACTGGTCCCAGGCCATGGAAGAGCTCAAAAAGGATTTGGAAAAGTAAGTTAGAGAAGTAGAGGAAAACTTGGGAAGAGAAATGAGAAGGATGCGAGAAAACCATGAAAAACAAGTCAATGACTTGCTAAATGAGACCCAAAAAAATACTGAAAAATACACTGAAGAAAACAACTCCTTAAAAAACAGACTAACTCAAATGGCAAAAGAGCTCCAAAAAGCCAATGAGGAGAAGAATGCCTTGAAAGGCAGAATTAGCCAAATGGAAAAGGAGGTCCAAAAGACCACTGAAGAAAATACTACTTTAAAAATTGAAAGTAAGAAAACTAATGAACTAATAAATAAAAATAAGAGCTCATTTTCTGGAAAAAATAGTAAAATAAATAAACCTTTGGTTAATTTTATTTTAAAAAAAGAAATCCAAATCACAAATATCAAAAATGAAAAGGGTGAATTCACCATAAAATGAAGAGGAAATTGAAGCAATAATTAGGAGCTATTTTGCCCAACTTTATGTCAATAAATCTGACAAGCTAAGTGAAATGGATGAAAATTCACAAAAAATATAAATTGTCCAGATTAATAGAAAAGGAAATAAAATACTTAGCCCCATTTTGTTTTTTTAATATTTAATTCATTTATTTTCAGTTTTCAACATTCATTTCCATAAGCTTTGAATTTTCTCCCCCTCCCCCCTCTCTCCCCAAGAAGACATGCAATCCAATATGGGCTCTACACATACATTCCTATTAAACATATTTTCACATTAGTCATGTTGCCTAGAAGAATTATATTGAATGGAAGAAACCATTAGAAAGAAAACAAAACAAAACAGAAAAGAGTGTGCTTTACTCTGCATTCCAGATCTATAGTTCTTTCTCTAGTTGTGGATAGTATTTTCCATCATGAGTCCTTTGGAAAAGTTTTAGGCCCTCGCATTGCTGAGAAAGGCTAAGTCTATCAAAATCATTCCTCACACACTGTGACTGTTACTGTGTACAATGTTCTCCTAGTTCTGCTCACTTCACTCAGCATCAGTTCATATAAATCTTTCCAGGTTTTCCCAAAGTCCACCTGTTCATCATTTCTTATAGCACAATACTATTCCATTACAATGATATACCACAGCTCTTTCAGCCATTCCCCAGTTGATGGTCATCCTCTCAATTTCCAGTTGTTGAACACCACAACAAGAGCTCCTATAAATATTTTTGTACATGTCCTTTTCCTATTTTTATCATTTATTTGGGACACAGACCTAGAAGCAATATTGCTGGGTCAAAGGATATGCACATTTTTATAGCCCCTTGGGCATGGCTCCAAATGGCTCACCAGAATGTTTGGATCAGCTCACAGCTCCACCAATAATGAATTAGTGTTCCAACTTTTCCACATCTTCTCCAACATTTATCATTTTCCTGTTTTGTCATTTAATCTCATTTTAGCAAAAAAATTGAACAAGCATTCAATGAACTTCCTAAGGAAAAAAAAAATCCTTGGAAAGATGGATTAGATTGCCCAAGGTTAGGCAGCTTAAAAGTAAATGTCGTAACCAAAGTTGATCCCCAAGCCCCTCATTGGAAGAGATCCACCTCTAATTGTAATATTCATTCTCTAATTAATTGTTAATTAATCAGAGTTGATTGCCACCCTAAGAAAAACCCACTTTTCCAGAGGCATATACACTGTAAGCCCACTGCCATGATTTGTCTTTGGCATTTGAGAGAGTCACAGATGCAATTTATTGATAATGTTAGCATCGTTAATAAAATAACTACTCAGAAAAAAAGATGCTAACATAACATATTTTTTTCCTAATGCTATGTTACACTTTTTAAAGAATTAAATGCAATAGAAGACTTGAATGTGCCCTATACATGCATGAACTGACATGGGAGAATGAAAATCTAATATAATTTACAATCAAAGATAGTAAAATGAATGTTATCTAAATTCTACTTGCATCAAAAGAGTGCGACCTCTAATATTTTCTCAGAAAGTAAAAAAAAAAAAATTATTAAGAATAAAAAAAAAGTTTGTATTCTACTATAGGTACATAGGACCAAAGGGTGATATATTTAGAGCTAGATAGGACTTTGGGATCTTTTAAAATTTTATATGTCTACGTATTTATATATGCACATACAAAAATACACATGTATATCCTCTTACACAGAAAAAGGTCCAAATCAAGTATTTTTATTCTAGCTACAGTCTTCAAGCCTTCCTGATGAAGGAGACCACAAAGACTGCCAGTGTGCATCATGCCAGCTAAATACTATATTGCCTTTAGAGGCAAATAGTTAGTAATTTTTGCTTGCTTTGGTGTTAAAGTGCACTGGTCCAATTCTAACACCCCATCTTGCTTTGTGCTCTACTTAGACCATTAGATTTACTTGATGAGATAATGTAGTAGCATAAATAACAATGATGGGCTTGGAGTCAGGAGGCCCAGATTCAGTTCCTGCCCTTCCTAACAGACACTTACCCTTCCTGACTCACCCACTCTGGGTCTTCCACTTAACCTCTCTGAACTTCAATTTTCTCATCTATAAAAAGGGGATGATAAAGTATCAATTGATTGTAGAACAGATCAAAAAAGATACATCTTTAGCAACTTCAAAGTATTTATAAGAATACCAATTGTTAATGTTAATTTGTTTCTGGTGTGTGATAATGCATTTCTATCTCCTTTATTTTAAATAGTACATATTCACATTTTTATCTCTTAATAATTAAAATTAAAATAGAAGAATGTAATTTAGAAATAGTAAGGAAGTTTCCTATCCATATCACTGGTTTTCTCATAATAATTTCACAGTCTAATAATGTAATCTCATCTTTTATGTCTATCTATCTATCAGTCTATCTATATAAAGATACACTCATATATGCATATATGTATAAAACAGTGCATGCCTACATGTACACATAGGCATGGACATACTACATGTATATTTTACACATAAATGATAATATAAGGAGTAAATAAGTTAAATAAGCATTTATCTAAGGGGAACATAGGTAAAGTGTTGAGACCTCAGGGGCCAGCTTGCAACCTAGCTCTCATCCTCAACTCCTCCTTCTCTCTCACTCTCAATATCCTAATGTTTCTATCTGCATAATATCCCTTAAATATGGCTACTTCTCTCCTCATACACTCTAACCACCCTGATGGCTTTCTTGATCTCTTGCCTGAACTCTTAAAATAACTGCTTATTTTTCTCCCTGCCTCAATCTTTTGAATCCTAATTCTTACACTGAACTGTAAAATTTATCTTCCTAAAATAAAGGTGTGACCACATCAATCCCTACCCTTATTCAGCAGACCCAAATAGCTCTCTATTTTGTTAAGGATCAAATAAGTTCTTTTTGCTTTTAAATGCCCATCATAAACTGCCCCTATCCTGACTTCTGTTCTTTCTTTTTATACATTACTTTTTTCTTATGTAACCTATGTACCTCAAACACAAAAATCCATACCCTAAATGCTGGCACCTTCACTTTCTATACCTTATGCTTTGAATGCTTTCCCTTTTCTTGGAATCCTAGATTCTCTTTATTTTCAGCCCCTAACTAACATTCCACCTTCTGCAAAAAAGCCTTTCCCAGTTCTCCTTAATCTTAATGTCTTGCCTCTGAGATTATTGCCAACTCACCCTGTATGCATCTTGTTTGTCTATAGTTGTTTGTGTTTTGTCTTTCCCATTAGACCATGAACTCCTTGATGGTAGAGACTATTTCATTTTTCTTTCTCTTTTTTTTTTGTATTTCTAGAACAGTGTCTGCCAAATAGTAAGCACTAAATAAGTGCAAGTTAACCAAATATTATTATTATTGTTATGGTTGTAAGGGATCATAGGATCAAAGATTTAGAAATTTAAAGGTGGCCTAGTCCTCAGAGGCTATCTAGTACAACATTGTAACTTCTCTAATTAATAATTCATGCAACAAACATTCTGGAAAAAATATTATATGTCAAATTTTGTCTCCATTACCAATACAGATCTATTCGATTAATTTTTTGATGATTCATCTACTTAAAGAAATGGACCCATATATCTGAAAATAGACAAATGCTTGAGTACAAAGTCAGCTAGTACTTAAATACAGACACTACTTGGTGATTTTTTTTTTAAATTATGCATTCATATTAACTCCATAAAATACCTGGTTAATTTTAAGATCATTTTGATTAGGTTGGGCAATGAAATTTAGGTTTCAAATTAATTAAAACATTTCAATTATAATCTAGACTTTTTAACTTTTTTGTTTGCTTTTAAATTCTAGAATTTTTAAATTATATACATTCATTTCAATATTCTAAGAATATTCTGATATAACAATATATCTCATGTACCAAATATAATTACATCTGGGAAATACCAACAGATATCATTAAATCCACCCCTTTCATTTTTTGATGAGCAAGTGAGGTTGACAGATGTACATTTTCTAATTTGATACAGAATAATGGCAATAGTATCAGAATCTGTGCCTATTTAACTATTCTCTTATTTGTCTGCAAACCACCAGGCTTATTTTCACTGAGTTGCCTTCTTTATATGCTGGTCTGGTTCCCTGGGGAATTATAGACTTATATATGAAAGGATTTTAGTAGTCAAAGAATTCAAGCCTTATTTGAGGGTTCATTCCTCTAAATTAATATTAAATACTAAAATGGAAATGGAAAGATAGTGGTATGCTCAAGGATATAGGAACTAATTATTTGAACAGGCTATTTATAGGGGTGAGGAAACAGCTTTGGGGTTACTGATCCTTGGGAACTGGCTTGGGTGTAAGGTAGTAAGCAAGACAATAGAGAAACCCATTTGCGTTGTATCCCACAAGTAATTAAAATGATTTTTAATTTTTAGATTTAAATTTTAAACTAAAATTTAAAAATATAAAAAATATTTTAATGTATTTTTAAAATTAAAGTTGCATGGAATATATAGACTAGCTTTATTTCTGTAATGGACTTTGATTCTGGTGATGGAGTAAGTTTGAGGAGATTCAATGGATTAGAGAACATTTGAGTGTATTTTAATAAGTTTAGTGACAAAGTAAATAGTAGTATTATCAAGTTTGTTTGGCATAGGAGAAAGAGAATGCTACGGGAAATTTTGTTTGAATGAGATCTGACAAACCACCAGCGTACTCTAAGTTTAATAACTTCTTCTGGACTCTCTATATGTGCTCCAGGAATGTCAGGGGAAATGTTTCATTCCAACTGTACTTATTATATTTTAGAAAATGTTTTTATTCCTCCCCTAAAAGCTAATTGAATCTACTGACTGATTATCTTTGAGAAGCAGACTAGATGGAGGCTTTGTAAGTGATAACACTAGAAACCTTAGCTATCAGTTATCCTTAGAAGCCTGATGGGAGTAGTAATCAGTCAACATCTGGAGACACAAATCTCTCAGTAGGAGTGGTATTTGGAGAGTGACCTGGAGGGGATGCTAGACTGAGAATAGTCTTATTTTTAGGAGAACATATAAAAATCTGTACAAATTATACATAACATTATCATCACCATCATCATCGTCATCATTATCCTTATCATTATCTTCATCATCATCGTTAGTATCAGAAACCTGGAAAAAACCTATAACTGCAGCAACTGGAGAATGGCTGAACAAATTGTGATAAACTAACACAACAGACTTTTATTGAGACAAGAAATAACAAATGTGACAAACAGAAATAAAAAAATGTGAAGTCTTAAATGAAGTGATACAGAGGGAAAAAAGCAAAATCATGAGAAAAAAAAACATTGACATTGATGAGAGTTATGTAAAAAATAATCCATCCAAATCCCACGAATTAGATGATACTCTGTGTAGGACAGTCAGCTAGACAAAGGTAAAGCCAAGTACTAAGCAGAAATTTATTTCATATATTTTCTATGCCAGGAGGTGTGCTAGGAGTTGGAGAAATATAGAAAAGGGTGAGATCATCTTGCCTTCATTTGTCTCTCATAGCACTGGAGCTTCATTTGGTACTTGGAATCAGCCAAGTACCTGGCTCAGTATTTGTTGTGGCCCAAACCACTATTTTTTGAAACACTGTGTTATCCTCCTTCCTCAATTCTCATACCCTCTGTCTGAACCATGGACAGTCATTGTAAATTATGACCCAAGACTCAAATAATCAAACAATAAGGATCTATAAATCAACTATTACAAGCCAGGCACTGTGTTAGACACTGGAGATGCTAAGACAAAAGAGAGAAAGGCCCCGGTATCAAGAATCTCACATTCTACTGGGGACATAGAACATGCTAAAAATATGTCTACATGTGTATATACACGTGTGTGCATACATATAGGTATATATTCAGTACCTATGGTTAACATAACAAATGTGTTCATATGTATATTTATGTATCATATATGTATCCATGGAGAAAGTACTATACATGTTAAATATTTGTATTTGCCTATTTTGAGGCTGTATGTATATGTTATATATGCACATAGTACACACATAACATGTGTGTGCATGTTGTACCTTTAAAGGATAGGTTTTGGAGTAAGCACTAAAAACTAGAAAACTGTTATGTTGGGTACTATACAATGGGCTGGATTCAATACAAACTATGAGCCAATCCTTTTATCTAAGGTCCTTACTTTATACCAGAGGATGTATTACTTGACTATGAAAATCCACAAATGAGATTTATAAAATAAATAAGATCAATTACAATGATAACAGTGAACTCCCAGATGAAGAAATCCTTTGTACTGATGCTTACGAGCACCTCTCTGTAACTTATAGCCTTAGAGAGTTGCCTTTACAGAGGTGTCAAATACTGGCCTTAATATTTTGGAGTAAGGTTTAAACAAATACAAATGCTATTGAAAAATATTTAACAAAATAAAAATGTGATATAACATAGAAAATGTTAATATATGATTTTCTAAGTCAATATTCACCTATGGGAAATATTATGTTAGAGACCTCCATTTTATTTGAGTTTGATATCACTGGCTTAGTGTACCTGTGTAGTGCCAGGTAAGCAGGTTGTGTCAGATGTGGAGGATGAACCCAGGTTCCCTTTCTCTGAGGCCTTCTCTATATCCACTAATCGATATTTCCTCTCAAAAGCATAATCATTATATAACACTTTGATATTCACAAAGTACTTTGAATACTTTATCTCTATCTTCCAGCAGCTTTTCAAATGACTAAACCCTTTTAAAAATGTATTTTTAGTTTTTCTTTTATTTAAGGCCAACCTGAAAGACTTTTATGAATTAAATAATTAGTAAATTATCATGTGTCAATTTAACCTGAGTGAAAGACACTATCTCTTGGGGTTTGCAATTATGACAATTTTTACCTTTTGTAAAATTTCCAATAGCTTATGGATGGAAAATAACCAAAACCATAATAAAGATTGAAGGTTTCAAAGCCTTTTTCAATCACCTCCCTTTAAGCTCATAAAAACACTGTGAGAAAGGTAATTTTATTATCTCCATTTTATACATGAGGACTGAGGGTTCAGGGGTTGAGTGATTTGCCTAGAGTAGCACAGCTTAAGCATCTTAAACAATAATATGGTTCCGTCTGACCACAAGTCTAGTGCTCAATTGACTGTATTAGATTGTGAAAAGTGACCAAACAGGAAAATTCTTATGAAATTATAAAAAAAAATTCTGTAGATAATACTCTCTGGGCAATTCTGAAATCCAGCAGAAAAGATATCTGAAAGTTGAGATCTTAATTACATTGCACATCTGGCATCAGAAATCTCCAAGAACATCCTGAGTTCTGAGAAGGCTGTCCAATAGTTAATCCATTAAGCCCTGAACATAGTGAGTTCATGACTTTGCCTTCTGGTTGTCAAGCAGCTTCCAGGTCTCCAGCCATTTGTGAAAACATGTTTTCTGGCTTCCATCCTGAAGCAGACAAAAGGAGATTTAACTCTATGTCTTCCACTGACACTAAGGAAATGAAACTATCTTTCAATATTTAACTAAGAAATTTCAAAATTGAGGATGGCATTTTTAAGTGTTTGCCATGAATTTGCCTTTTGGGGGAATTGGTAAAAAATGAATCCATGAACCCCTTGATTAAAATATTGTCATATCCTCTATGGGTCTTTGAAATGAATTCCATCTTCATATCACTTTTTTTCAGAATGTGGCTATTTTTATTCCCAATTTAGACATCATTTTCAGGAGATAGCAAGCTGGCTTCTCCCTTCTGTTATTCCCTAGAGGCAGGGGCACCAAGAGCACTAAGTCACTAATGTGTTTCAGCTATAATCCATTCAACAGTCTCTTTATAGCTTGAGTAAATGAACCTCCTTTAGCATCTTACCTACTACTACCAGGGAGATACTTAAGAATCAAGTCATATATAACTAGATTACTCCTAGCCTGTGGAAGGACTGTGATTTACATCAGTGAATGAGGTTTAAATATTGATGAGCTAAAAGCATCCCAAGTTTGGAATATGTTGGTTGCCATACATTGGAAAAGGTGCTAGATTTGGAGTCAAAGAACCTGACCTTTGTCCTGTACCTACATGACTTTTGATTACTGACTTCTTATCTGGAGGCCTCTGTTTCATCCTTTTTAAAATAAGGGGGTTGGAATAGATAATTTCTAAAATCTCTATTTATTAATTTTCATTTAATTTTTTAGTTTTCAACATTGATTTCCAAAAGATTTTGAGTTACAAATTTTCTCCCCATCTCTACCCCCACCCTAGGATGGCATAAATTCTGATTGCCCCTTTTCCCAGTCTGCCTTCCCTTCTATCACCCCACTCTCAACCCCCCTTATTCCCTTTCCCCTTACTTTATTGTAGGACAAGATAGATTTCTATACCCCATTGCCTGCATATCTTATTTCTCAATTTCATGTAAAAGCAACCTTTTTAAATATTTGTTTTTAGAACTTTGAGTTCCAAATTCTCTCCCTTCTTCCCTCGCCAGCCACCCTTCTTGAGAAGGCAAGCAATTCAACATAGACCACACATGTATTGTTATGCAAAACACTTCCATAATAGTCATGCTGTGAAAGACTAAGTACATTTCCCTCCATCCCATCCCTCCTCCCTTGACCCTGTCCCTTTTCAAAAGTGTTTGCTTTTGACCACCTCCTCCCCCAATCTTCCCTGCCTTCTATCGCCACCCCCTTATCCCTTCCCCCCTACTTTCCTTTAGGGTAAGATCCCCTATTGAAGGTGTATGTTAAGATAAATCTGAAGAGAAAAAGATTCACTCATTCTCTTTTACCTACCCCCTCTTCCCTTTCATTATAACAACTTTTTTGCCACTTTTGTGTGAAATAATTTACCCCATTCTTTCTCTCCCTTTCTCTTTCTCCCAATATATTCCTCTCTCATCCCTTAATTTTATTTTTTAGATATCATCCTTTCATATTCAACACACCCTATGCCCACTCTCTCTTTCTCCATCTCTCTCTCTCTCTCTCTCTCTCTCTCTCTCTCTCTCTCTCTCTCTCTCTCTCTCTCTATCTCTCTTTCTCTCTCTCTCTCTCTTTTAACTACAGAAATGCCGAGGAAGGTTTCATTTGTAACAAATATCATTTTTACACATAGGAATGTAAACAAAACAGTTCAACTTTAGTAAGTCCCTTGTGATTTCTTTTTCCTGTTTACCTTTTCACACTTCTCTTGATTCTTCTATTTGACAGTCAAATCTTCTATTTGGCTCTGGTATTTCCATTAAGAATGCTTGAAAGTCCTCTATTTAATTGAAAAGGTAATGCTTGGTTTTAATTCTAGCTCCTTTGACCTCTGTAATATCATAGTCCAAGTCATTTGATACCTTAATGTAGAAGCTGTTAGATTTTGTATTATCCTGATTGTGTTTCCACAATTCTCAAATTGTTTCTTTTTAGCTGCTTGCAAAATTTCCTCCTTGACCTGGAATCTCTGGAATTTGACTATAATATTCCTAGGAGTTTTCTTTTAGGGATATTTTTCAAGAGATGATTGGTGGATTCTTTCCAATTCCATTTTACCCTCTGGTTCTAGAATATCAGGGCAGTTTTCCTTGATAATTTGTTGAAAAATGGTGTCTAGGCTTTTTTTTTTATCATGGCTTTCAGGTAGTCCAATAATTTTTAAATTATGTCTCGTGGATCTGTTTTCCAGGTCAGTGGTTTTTCCAATGAGATCTTTCGCATTGGCTTCCATTTTTTTCATTCTTTTGGTTCTGTTTTATAGTTTCTTGATTTTTCATAAAATCACTAGATTTCACTTGATCCATTCTAGTTTTTAAGGCAGTATTTTCTTCAGTGGTCTTTTGGACCTCCTTGTCTAATTCTGCCTTTTAAGGCATTCTTCTGCTCATTGGCTTTTTGGAGCTCTTTTACATTTGGGTTAGTCTATTTTTAAGGTGTTATTTTCTTCAGTATTTTTGGGATCTCCTTTAGCAATTCCTTGACTTGTTTTTCATGGTTTTCATGCATAACTCTCATTTTTCTTCCCAATTTTTCCTCTTCTTCTCTTACTTTCTTTTCCAAATTCTTTTTGAGCTTTACCATGGCCTGAGAATAATTCATACTTTTCTTGGAATTTTTGATGTAGGATCTTTGATTTTGTTGGCTTCTTCAGGCTGTATGTTTTGATCTTCTTTGTCGCCAAGGGAAGATTCTATAGTCTGAATCCTTTTTCACTGCTTGCTCATGTTCCCAGCCAATTACTTGACTTTTGAGCTCTTTCTCAAGGTATAGCTGCTTTAAGACTGTAGAGTGCTTGGTCCCTAGTTTCAGGGGTTTTGTGTCACTGTTTTCAGAGCCACTTCTATTCTGAGGTGGTATGACTCCCCACAGAGCTCTGTCACACCAGTGCTCCTCCTCCCCCAAGAACCTCCAACCAGGACTGTGACCCAGATCCAAGCAGAGGAAAGCAAGAGAACCTTGCCTCAGTGACAGCAAAGCAATCTCTGTACTTCTGATCAGCTGCTTGATTCCTCCCACCATGTAGGCCTGGGGCCAGAAAGAACCACCTGGCTGCTACTGTTGCTGCTGCTGCTGCCACTGTTGCTACCTCCACCACCCTGGGGCTGCAGCTGGACCACACAGTTCCCTCACCCACATCCAGCAGTTTTAACAGTAACTTGCTTTGTTTTCCTTGATGACTGTGGGTTGATAAGTCTGATAACTAACACAGTTCAGTGATTCAGGGCCTTGCTCCACCAGTCTACTCAATGCCTGGTCTGTACTGGCATGCTCCACTCCCAGCATGGTGTGATAGACCCTTCCCAGTGACCATCCAGGCTGTCTTGTGCTGGTGACTTGTTTCCCTCTGTTATTTCACATGTTCTGTACCTGTAGAATTTGATTAGAGTCATTTTTACAGGTGCTTGGAGGGATTTTGGGGAGAGCTTCTGTGAATCCCTGTTTTTAAGGCGCCATCTTGGCTAAGCCCCTAAAATCTCTTATAGATTTGGATGTGCAATGCTGTGATTTATCAAAGCATTCAAATAGCCTTGTTCCTAGACTGGTTTTTGATTGACCTTATAGATCTAAATCTAAACAGAATTCAAAAATTTGCTGTTCTCAGGTATTACATAACTACTTTAGATTTTGAATTTCTTTCCCCTCTGCCCAATGGATATTTGATCTTTCTGATATGAGAAAAATGCCTTTCAGTGGGGGGAGTCAATGGAGTGCCATTCTTGTCCATGTCATGGTTATAAATTTTTCAGAGAATATCTATATAACATGGTAGAGATCATCCTTTAGGTATTTTAACACACCAAGGTGCCAAATCACATGTCAAATAGTCCATCTCTTGTTGTCACTTTTGCTACTTTAAAGGGGTTTAAAGAATTATCAACTCCCATTAGCTTGCTGATATGTTATACCCCCATAGATGACACTAGGTAACTACTAAGAGAATAACGATGTTATGGGAGGAAAGCGTATGAATAGTAATTCTACAATAATTTGGCCTACCAAATGAAGTGCCAAGGTTCTTTGGCTTGTGTCAGTCTTTTCAGAAGGCCATGAATCAACACTGTCAGCTCTTTCTTTGATCCATTCCCATCTGATGCAATGAGGTGACTCCTTCACTTGTAGGTTTTATTTTGAGAACCACTCTATCCGGGGCCTCCCTTACAGTTATATGTGACTTTTTGCAATAATAAGTTGAGACCTGATGATGTCAACTATCCTTCAGTATGTCCTCAGGATTTGGATAGACATTTGAATACTCAAGCATGTCAAACTTCTCCCAGTGGAATGAGTGAATGAGAACAATTTGGTCCAATGGCCATGAAGGCAGGTGCTATGGAATGCTTAGAACTTGGTTAGACATTGAAGGCACCAAGGTCATCCACTGCATCCTGAGGCACTACAAGTCATCTTGACTTTTATCTCACCACTGGACTCTGATGACTCTGGGAGAGAGTGAGACTGATGATTTTGCACAGCTCTGCTTCACTTAAATCCAATTTATGTGCAAATCAAAAGATGTCACCAATATCTTTTTACCATTTTTGCCTACTTCAAAATCCTGTGGTAATAGGCAAGTGATGAAGCAGTAGATGTGGACACAATGGAAGCTGTAATCAAAACCCTGAATACAGGCAGCCCAGGCCACAGAGTCATCTTTCCACTACACTAAAGCCACAGTGGGATTTGGCAGCCCCCTAGGTGTTTGAGCAGCTTTTTAAAAGACCTCACTGTTCACCTCCTGATGTAAAGAAGGGGCTAGAAAAGGTGCCCTAACAATTCATAGTTTCACCCAAAGCTGGCCTTATCATTGTGGCAAGTGGGATCTCACCCTGTCATGGAATAAAACACACAAAAAAGCACAAAGACTTTTGCAAAGATGATTCCCCTTACCTTATGAACAACATGAAATTGAGTAGAACTGAAAGACAAATAGGTCTTGTTGTGAGAGAACTCAGCAGGTATAACATCCAAAAAGCAGCCCTGTGTGAAACAAAGCTGGCAAATGAGGGCCAGCTTAGCAAAGTTAGAGCTGAATAAACATTTTCCTTCAGTGGCTGCAGTGAAATGGAGTGCCATGAGGCTGGTATAGTATTTGAAATCAAAACTAATCCAGTCAACAAACATGTATACCTACAAAGGAGAGAATGACAGCTCATGACAATGTGATTGTCACTTGCAGGAAAGTGTTGTGTCACCATTATCTGTGCATATGCTCTTGCTAAGATGAACTTTGTTGAAGTCAAAGAAAAATTTTTTATGAAAACCTGGAGATCCTTACTATTAATATGCAGAAGAGGATAAACTTACAATTCTGGGTGACTTTAATGCCAGAAAAAGCACAGACTATCAGACCTGGCAGGGAGATGTTGAGAGACAAAGAATTGGAAATAGTAACAGCAATGGTCACTTAGTACTGAAGATTACACATCTCATGACCTTCTCATCACCAACACTGAATTCCATTTAACTAAACACGATAAAACTTTGTAGATACACCCTTGCAATAAACATGGACATTTAATTGGCTATGTCATTGTTAATGAGAAGAGACAATTAGGATGAGAGAGTGATAAAGGTGGTGTGTGTCATGGACTGCTGGACTTATCATAAACTTAACCTCTCTAAGCTAAACATGCCCTTTTAACAAAAGTGACAGCTGCAAGAAAAGATGACTACTTGAAGACTTTATGTCAATAGATTGGAGTGTTTCTCCAAACAAGAGAGGTTTATTGCTAACTTGGCGGGAAAGCAGAGCCAACACATGGTTGGCAACAGGGTAGCAGAAGAGGAATGGATAGCTTTCAGAGATTTTGGTGTACAGTATCACATTTACTCATTTGGATCAGAACATTCACAAACATCAAGATTGGGTTGACAAAAATGATGGAGGAATTCAGAAGCTGCTAAGTGAAAAATAATAACTCCATAGGATTGTCAGCAGGAGAGTTTGTCTGTCTCTAAGAAGGCAACATTTAACTTTATCAAAAGTAAAGTGCAAGTGAAGCTTAGAGAGATGCATGATTTTTGGCTCAGTAAGAAGACGTATGAAATTTAGTTTTACACTGATAGTAATAATCCAAAGTGTTTTATGGCTATTTATGGGCCAAAGACTCATGGTACATATCAAATATTCAGTACTGATGGGGCCACATTGAGTAAGAATATGATCATGGGCTGTGCATTTTCATAGTGTTCCCAACAGACTATCATCAATCACTGTTGAAGTCATTGACTATAGACCAGGTTGAAGTTAATGCCTCTCTAACCAAACTTCCAACTGAAGAAGAGATTTTAAATGCCTTTAGACTCATCTTGTGGCAAAGTGCCTAGTGCTGATTCTATTCCAACTGAGATTCGTAGGGTAGAGGGTCCCCTGTTTATACAAAAGCTAACTGAAATTTTCTGGGTTACAAGGCAAGAGGAAATTATCCCCCAGGAGTTCAAAGATGCCTCCATTTTCCATCTTTATTAATAAAAATGTAACATTGTCCTGTGACAATCACAGGAGCATCTCTCTCTTAGTTATTGCTGGTAAGATTCTTGCCAGAGTCCTCCTTAATAGGCTGATCCTTTACCTGGAATATGGTCATCTACCCCAGAGCCAATTTGGCTTCAGAAAGGGCCAAGGAATGGTTAATATGTTATTTGCTGCTCATTTCAAGGATAAATGCCAGCAGCAGAACAGAAATTTGTACACAGCATTCCTCGATCTGGCCAAGGCCTTTGATGCTATCAGTCATGAGGGCTTGTAGAAAATCATGTAAAAATTTGGTTGCCCAGAGAAATTCATGAAGATTGTACATCAGTTTCATGATGGCATGCTTGCCTGGATTCTACATAATGGACTATACTATTAAACTTTTCCTGTCACCACTGGAGTGAAGCAGAGCTGTTTGCTTGCCCCCATGTTTTTTACCTATGGTGTTAGACACATTCGATGAAGATGAAAATGGCATCAAGATCGGCTACTCCACTGATGTTAAATTATTTAACTCAAAAAGACTATAAGGCAAGACTAAAGTGGAAAGAGAGACTTCTGGGAGACAAGATAGTGGAGTAAGCGGTCAATCAGCATAATTCTCCCATGTTAACTTCAAAACAACCATAAAATAGCATCAGAAAACAAATACTGGAACAGTAGAACCATCAAAAAACAGAGTGAAACAATCTTTGAGCCCAAGAAAGTTGGAAGATTAGCAGAAAAAGGTCTGTCTCACTTGGGAGAAGGAAGAGTACAGTCCAGGACAGGAAGCATCCCAATAAGCTAGCAGCAAGGTCCACCTCAGCAAACTAGCTGCAGGTTCTTAGCCCCAGTGTGGTGGAGAAGGAAAACACCAAAACCAGGAAATGCTTAAACACCTCACCAGCCTCAGCACATTCCAGACACCAGCATTAGGACCGTAGCTCAACACAAGGTAAGCTGTCAGACCCCTACAGTCTCCAGAAGCACAACACACCAGGGTCCTCCTCAAGACAAAATCAGCGTAGAAGCAGATAAACAGCTAGGGCCTAAAACCACTGACATAAGAAGCCAGACACAGTGTCTCTTCCACCCTGGAAGCAGAGATAAAATTTAAAAGGAAAGAAAAAGGTCAAAAAAGATGAGCAGAAAAACAACAAAAGAATCTGACCATAGAATATGATGACAGGGAAGATCAAGACACATACCCAGAGGAGGACAACAATGTTAAAATACCTATGGGCAAAACTGCAAAGAAAAGTGATAAGTGCTCTCAAGCCCAGAAAGAACTCATGGAAGAGCCTCAAAAGAAGCTTAAAA
Source organism: Trichosurus vulpecula (assembly GCF_011100635.1). NCBI lineage: Eukaryota > Metazoa > Chordata > Mammalia > Diprotodontia > Phalangeridae > Trichosurus > Trichosurus vulpecula. Next base: position 28,477,413 of record NC_050580.1, on the reverse strand, counting down.
ATCATATAAAGGAGGTAGAAGAAAAACTGTGAAAAGAAATGAAAGTGACGCAAGAGAATTATGAAAGAAAAAGCAATCAGCAACTTGGAAAAATGAAACAACTGCTTTAAATGTAAAATTGGCTAAATGGAAAAGGAGATACAAAAATCTGCTGAAAAAATTGTTTTAAAAATAGAATTGGCCAAATAAAAAAGAAAATACAAAAGCTAACTGAGGAAAACAATTACTTAAAAGTTAGAATTTGTCAAGTGGAAGCTAATAACTCTATGGGATATCAAGAATCAATCAAACAAATTTGAAATGAAAAAAAAAAAAACAGAAGAAAATTTAAAATACCTAATGGAAAAACCAACTTACCTGGAAAATAAATCCAGGAGATACAATGTCAGAATCAATGGACTACCTGAAAACCATAATCCAAAAGAGGACCTGGATAACATCTTTCAAGAAATTATCAAGGAAAACTGCCTTGACATCTTGCAACCACAGGTCAAAATAAGCGTTGAAAGAATCTGCTGATCACCTCAAGAAAGTGATCCCAAAATAAAAACCCCCAGGAACATTAGAGCCAAATTCAGAACTATCAGGTCAAAGGGAAAAATACTACAATTGGCCAGAAAAAATAAAATTCAAATATTGAGGAGCCACAATAAATATTGCACATGACTTAGTAGCTGTGACATTAAAAAAATGGAGGTCTGGAACATAATACTCCAGAAGGAAAAGTAAATAGAACTACAACAAGGAATCGCTTACTTGGAAAAAATTAAGCATAATGCATCCAAGGAAAAAACGGTCATTCAATGAAACGGAATTATTTCATGCTTTCATAAGAAGAGTAGAATTAAACGAAAAATTTGATCTCCAATATCAAGACCCAAGAGAAGCATAACCAGGTTAAAAAAAAGGAAAAGAAAACATAAGGGATTCAATAGAGCTAAACTGTTTACAGCCCCACATTATAAGATAATAATTGTAATTCATAAAAATTAATCACTAATAATGCAGCTAGAAGGAATATAGATAGACAGGGGTAGAAGTATTAGGTGAATTTGAGGGAATGACATAGCAAATAATTAAGGGATGAGAAAGAGGAGTACACTAGGTGTAGAAGGAAGAGAGAGGTGGAATGGGGTTAATTATTTCCCACGAAGAGGCATAAAAACTATTACAATGGAAGGCAAGAGGGGAGGGTTGGCAATGAGTATCACTTGAACCTTACTCTTATTAGTATTGGCTCAAATTGGTAATATGCACAATCAGTGGAATATAGAGATTTATCTTACCTGACAGGGAAGCAGGAGGGGAGAAGATTAAGTAAAAGGATAGTGTGAGGGGCTGACAGAAGGGAGGGGAGATCAGAAAAGGTGGTAGAAAGAATCAAAACACTGGTAATGATGTAAAACATGAAAGGAGAGAGAGAGAGAGAGAGAGAGGACAAAAGAGAAAAAAAATAAGATGGAAAGAAATACATAATTAATCACCCTAATTGTGAATGTGAATGGAATGAACTCTCCCATAAAATGGAAGCAAAAAGCAGAATGGATCAAAAACCAGAATCCTACAATACATTGTTCACAAGAAACACACTTGAACCAGTGAGACACACAGACTAAAAGGTCAAGGGCTGGAGCAGAATATAGCTGAAGTAAAAAAAAAAAAAAAAAGAAAAAGAAAAAGAAAAGAAAAGAAAAGAAAGCAGGGGTAGGAATTTGGATCTCAAAGTAAAAGCAAAAATAGACCTATTTAAAAGAGATGAGGGAGGAAGCTGTGTCTTATTGAAATGAAGCAGTATCAATGCTAAACATATATACACCAAGTGGTATGGTATCTGAATTCTTAAAGGAAAAGTTAAATGAGTCACAGGAAGAAATACGTAGGAAAACTTTGCTAGTGGGGAACCTCAACAGTGCCCTCTCAGAATTCAATTAATCTCACCAAAAATAAACAAGAAAGAAACTAAGGAGGTAAAAAGAATATTAGAAATGTTGGATATGACAGACCTTTAGAGAAAACTGAATTGGAACAGAAGATAATATACTTTTTTTTCTTTTTTTGCTCTCAGTAGCATACAGCACCTACAGGAAAACTGAGAAACCCAAAGATCCCATTCTTTAAGATAATAACTCAGTATTTGACACAAACTGCTGGGAAAACCGGAAAACAATAGGACACAAACTAGACATAGACCAACAGCTCACACCATATTCCAAGAAAAGGTCAAAATGGGTGCATGATTTAGACATAAAGGGTGACAACATAAGCAAATTGGAAGAGCAAGGAATCATCTACCTGTCAGATCTATGGTCAGAGAAGAATTCATGACCAAACAACAGATAGAATTAGAAAATATAAAATATATAATTTTGATTATATTAAAAAAAAGCTTTTGTACAAAAAAAACAATGCAGCCAATATTAGAAGGAAAAGAGAAGGTTGGGGAACAATCTTTAAAGCAAATGTCTCTGATGAAGGTATTACTTCATATATGTGTATGTATATATATATATATATATATATATATATATATATATATATAACATATATATATATATAACATATATATATATATATATATGTATAAACTGAGTCAAATTTATAAGGATATAAGCCATTCCCCAACTGATAAATGGTCAAAGGGTGTGAACAGGCAGTTTTAAGATGAAAAAATCAAAGCAATCTATAGACATGTGAAGAATTACTCCAAATCACTTTTGATTAGAGAAACACATTTTAAAACATCTCTGAGGTACCACCTCACACCTATCACATTGGCTAATATGACAAAAAAAGGAAATTATAAATGTTGGAGAGGATGTGGGAAAATTGGAGTACTACTGCACTGTTAGTGGAGCTGTGAACTGATCCAACCATTCTGGAGAGAAATTTTGAATTGTGCCCAAAGAGAAACCAAACTATTCATAGTTTTTGATTCAGCAATACCACTACTATGTCTGTACCTCAAAAAGATTATGAAAAGAAGAAAATTATGTATATGTACAAAAATATTTATAGCAGATCTTTTTGTGGAGTCAAAATGTTGGAAATTAAGGGGATGTCCATTAATTTGGAAATGGCTGAACAAGCTGTGGTATACGAAGGAAATGGAATACTATTGTGCAATAAGAAATGATGAACAGGAAGACTTCAGAAAAAAAAAAAACCTGGAAAGTCCTGTATGAACTAATACAAAGTGAAATGAGCAGATTCATGACAGGATTGTATCTAGTTTCAGCAATATTGTGTATTGATTAACTATGAATGACTCAACTCCTCTGTGCAACACAGTGATCCAAGACAAGAACAAAGGACTCATGAAGAAAAATGCTGTCCACATCCAGATAAAGAACTGATGGACTCTGAAGGCAGACTGAAGCAGACTTTTTCACTTTGTTATTTTTTGTATTTTTTTTCCTTTTGAACTATTCCTTCTTTCACAACTGTGACTAATATGAAAATATCCTTTTCATGATATTACATGTGTAACCTATATCAAATTGCCTACCATTTTCAGAAAAGGGGAGGGGAGAGAGAAAGAGAGAAATATTTGGAACTCCAAATCTTATAAAAATGAATGCTTAAAATTGTCTTGACATGTAGTGGGGAAACAAAAATAAAATACCATTTAACAAATAAAGTGGAAGAAGAGATGGTGCATGGCTTTTTATTAGCAGATGATTATGTACTCAGTGCAGCTCCTGCGGCTGAAATGCAACAAAATGTTGATCAATTCTCTGCTGCTTGTGCTGATTTTGGCTTAACAATAAACACTAAGAGAACAGATGTTATCTCTTCACCACTCAACACCACACCATCCATACATGGAATCATTGGTTATAGCAAATAGAGAAAATTATAATACTGTAGATAAGTACATTTTTGTTGGCAGTATACACTTTCCAGGAATGTACCCATTGATGATGAGGTGGATGCACAAATTGCCTGAGCTGGCTCAGTGTTTGGGAGGCTCTGAAGGGAAACATGAGAGAGAAGTAATAGGTGGCCTACTAAACTGAAGGTCTACAGAGCTTTGTGCTGACTCTATTGTTATATGTCTGTGAAAACTGGACAGTATACCAGCACCATGCCAAAAAACTGAATCACTGCCACTTGAATTGTCTTAAGAAGGTTCTGAAGATCACCTGGCAAAAATGTAACAGCAAGGTCCTAATGAGCCGAATGGCCAAGCATTTAAACTCTAATGCAGAGAGCACAACTCCAATGGGCTGGCCACATTGTTTGAATGACAAACATATGTTTGCCTAAAATATTCTTTTACAGAGAACTCACACAAGGCAAGCTCTCACATGGAGGTCAAAAGAAGCAATACAAGGACACTCTCAAAGTCTCTCTGAAGAACTTTAGAATAGATTGTGAGACATGGAAACATTGGCAAAGCATGGCATGGCTGCAACAAATATGGTGCTGTGCTCTATGAGCAAAGCAGATTTGCAGGGGCTCAAAAGAAATGTGAGATGTACAAATGTAGAGACTTCACCACTCAAAAAGTTCACGTGGAGTATGTGTGTCTGACTTGTGGCAGTGTTTTCCCAGATTGAGCTGGGCTGATGAGCTATCGTTGAACACACTGTACTTTCACCCAAACATTGTGATGTCATTTTGGTGCTCTTAGAGAACAAAATACAATAACCAGGTACTCATGATATTCATGATTTTGATTCTTTAGGAATTATGGATTTCCATGATCTATGGTCTTATCCCATCACTGGAAAAATATGGACGCCAAAATAGATTTTTGAGTCTTGGAGAAGCATTGAATTGTCAAAATTGCTATGAGATATCCAAGTTCAGTTCATCCTTTCTTCTCCATCCTTTTAAATTCTCAGGACAGTTTTTTATCTGCTTTAAATACTGTTAATGATATTTGCATTGCTAGACTAAATCAAACTGTCCATCCAACTTCATGGTATAGTCTAAATGAAAAAGATTTTTCATCCCTTTGCCTCTTCCTTTCTGTTAGTCTTTGAAATATGAAACCAGTCAGTTAATCAGTCAATAAAAAAGCATTTAAAAACATTTACTATCTACCAGGAGCTATGCTAAGTGGTAGGTTGATAAGAAGGCTGTTCAGCTTTCTTTATTATCAACTAAGGCATAAAATGAGAGATACCATTGTGGGGGGTGGAGCCAAGATGGCAGCTGGTAAGCAGGGACTAGTGTGAGCTCCCTACCGAGTCCCTCCAAAAACCTAAAAAAATGGCTCTGAACCAATTCTAGAATGGCAGAACCCACAGAACAGCAGAGGGAAGCAGGGCTCCAGCCCAGGACAGCCTAGATGGTCTCTGGGTGAGGTCTATCCCACATGGAGCTGGGAGCTGGGAACTGGGAACAGAGTGGAGCAGAGCCCAGCCTGAGCGGCGTGGAACAACCAAACTAGGAGTCGGGCGGATGGGGCCCCTAGTGCCCTGAATATGTGAGCTGCGGCAGTTACCAGACCCCTTGACCCACAAACACCAAAGACTGCGGAGAAGGTTAGTGGGAAAAGCTGCAGGAGTGGAAGGTGTTTGTGGTTCGGCTTCCAGCCCCGGGGGAGGTAGAGGTGGGGCAGCTACAGTTGCTGCTGCTTCTGGCCCCAGGCCCACCTGGTGGGAGGAATTAAGTGGCGGATCAGAGCAGGAGTGCAGGGCCTGCTGAAGATCTAAGAACTGCCCAGGCTGGGGGTTCTTGGGGAAGGAGTAGTGCAGGTCTGACAGAGCTGGCACCTCCCCCCCCAAACGTGGAACATAGAACTCATTAGTCTACAAGCAGTCTTACCCCACTGAAAAACTCAAGGGTCAAGTTAGTTGGTTGGGAATATGGTCAGGCAGCGAAAATACACCCAGATGCAGTCTCAGACTTTGGATTCTTTCTTTAGTGACAAAGAAGACCAAAACATACAGACTAAAGAAGACAACAAAGTCATAGAGCCTACAACCAAAGCCTCCAAGAAAAACATGAACTGGCCCCAGGCCATAGAAGAACTCAAAAAGGATTTGGAAAAGCAAGTTAGAGAAGTAGAGGAAAAATTGGGAAGAGAAATGAGAAGGATGTGAGAAAACCATGAAAAACAAGTCAATGACTTGCTAAAGGAGACCCAAAAAATACTGAAAAATACACTGAAGAAAACAAAACCTTAAAAAACAGACTAACTCAAATGGCAAAAGAGCTCCAAAAAGCCAATGAGGAGAAGAATGCCTTGAAAGGCAGAATTAGCCAAATGGAAAAGGAGGTCCAAAAGACCACTGAAGAAAATACTACTTTAAAAATTAGATTGGAGCAAGTGGAAGCTAGTGACTTGATGAGAAATCAGGATATTATAAAACAGAATCAAAGGAATGAAAAAATGGAAGACAATGTGAAATATCTCCTTGGAAAAACCACTGACCTGGAAAATAGATCCAGGAAAGATAATTTAAAAATTATTGGACTACCTGAAGCCATGATCAAGAGCCTAGATACCATCTTTCAAGAAATTATCAAGGAGAACTGCCCTGATATTCTAGAGCCACAGGGCAAAATAGAAATTGAAAGAATCCATCGATCACCTTCTCAAATAGATCCCAAAAAGAAATTTTCTAGGAATATTGTCGCCAAATTCCAGAGCTCCCAGATCAAGGAGAAAATACTGCAAGCAGCCAGAAAGAAACAATTTGAGTATTGTGGAAACCCAATCAGAATAACTCAAGATCTGGCAGCTTCTACATTAAGAGATTGAAGGGCTTGGAATGCAATATTCCGGAGGTCAATGGAGCTAGGATTAAAACCTAGAATCACCTACCCAGCAAAACTGAGTATCATGCTCCAAGGCAAAATATGGATTTTCAATAAAATAGAGGACTTTCAAGCTTTCTCAGTGAAATGACCAGAACTGAATAGAAAATTTGACTTTCAAACACAAGAATCAAGAGAAGCATGAAAAGGTAATCAAGAAACGAAAATTGCAAGGGACTTATTAAAGTTGAACTGTTATGTTTACATTCCTACATGGAAAGATGATGTGTATGATTCATGAGACCTCAGTATTAGGGTAGTTGAAGGGAATATGCACATATATGTATGTATATGTTTATGTATATATACAAGTGAATGTGTATGTGTATGTATGTATACATCTATGTGTATATGTATGTATGTGTATGTATGTGTATGTATATGTATATGTGTGTGTTTATATATATATATGTAAAAGAGAGAGAGCAGACACAGGATGAGTTGAAGATGAAGGGAAGATATCTAAAAGAAATAAAATGAAATTAAGGGATGAGAGAGCATCATACTGAGAGAGGGAGATAGGTAGAGATAGAATGGGGTGGATTATCTCGCATAAAGGTGGCAAGAGGAAGCAGTTCTGTGGGAGGAGGGGAGAGGGCAGGTGAGGGGGGAATGAGTGAACCTTGCTCTCATCAAATTTGGCCTGAGGGGGAATACCATACATACTCAGTTGGGTATCTTACCCCACAGGAAAGAAGAGGGAGGAGGATAAAAAAAAATAATAGGGGGGTGGGATGATGGAGGGGAGGGCAGATGGGGGTGGAGGTAATCAAAACACACACTTTGGAAAGGGGACAGGGTCAAGGGAGAAAATTCAATAAAGCGGGATGGGTTGGAAAGGAGCAAAATGTAGTTAGTCTTTCACAACATGAGTATTGTGGAAGGGTTATACATAATGATACACATGTGGTCTAGGTTGAATTGCTTGACTTCTTAGGGAGGGTGGATGGGAAGGGAAGAAGGGAGAGAATTTGGAACTCAAAGTTTTAAAAACAGATGTTCAAAAACAAAAAACAAAAAAAAAGTTTTTGCATGCAATTAAAAAATAAGATACACAGGCAATGGGGCGTAGAAACTTATCTTGCCCTACAAGAAAGGAAGGGAAAAGGGGATGAGAGGTGAGGGGGGTGATAGAGGGGAGGGCTGACTGGGGAACAGGGCAACCAGAATATGTGCCATCTTTGAGTGGGGGGGAGGGTAGAAATGGGGAGAAAATTTGTAATTCAAACTGTTGTGAAAATCAATGCTGAAAATTAAATGTGTTAAATAAATAAATTTAAATTTAAAAAAAAATGAGATGCCTCTTAGCCAAATATAATGTAATAGGGTGTGTCCTGTTCAGAGGCTATAGAGTAAGAGTGATTTCTCATAAATGAAAATTTCCTTTATATGTTGTTGTTTGAAAATGATAATGAGCTGATTGTATTAGTCCCAAAATTTCCCAGTATTTTCTCAGTGGGGCATTAAAGAGATTGTACTAATAATGGAAAGAGAGAGATGCAGAGGGAGAGAGAGAAAGAGACAGAGACAGACAGACAGACAGACGGAGACAGACAGAGAGACAGAAACAGAGAAAGACAGCTAGGTAATGTTACTAACCATAAAACAGAAAACTTTATATTTAGCATATATTGCATAAAAGCATCCATGTTGCTTAAAGGATAGTCCTGGGCTTGAGGTCAGGAAAACGGGTTTGAAATCTGATTTTGAAACTTACTAGCTTCTGGACACTGAACGAATCCTTTGAACTTTATATATTTCAGACAGCTTCTGAATTTGTATAACCAATGACATAAAGGGTTAAAATCTGCATAGGATGAGGGAGTTCCCACATTGGGATTTCCCCCTGTTGTCAAAATAGCATTTTATTAGAACGTAAACATAAAAAACCCACAAGTACCGAATGGATGAATAATGAACAGATGTAGGAAAAAAGCACTTACTTTGTGTAAAGCACTATCGTAAGTGCTGGATATATAAATAGAAAATAAAAATGGTCCTTGTTCTTAAGCTCACATTTGAATGTGGTAGAAAACACACAAAAGGGTTTCAGCTACAAGTCAGAGGGAAAGGCTCGCTTTCCTTAGGGTACAGCAGCAAAGCACGTAGTAATACCTCTTTAATGTTGCTTCCTCTGATAAAATCATAATCCATTGAGATGTTTGACCACTTATTAGTGCCAAGGGCTTTGGCAGACAGAATTTTATTTTCTGAGTTATGTCAAATTTATTTTTTGTTTATTTTGCTAATTTTACTTATTTATGCATTTATTTATTCTGATTTATATCAAAATTAGCACTCATCAATTTTCCTGAATATATTTCTGACTGATCAATTCTAGTCAATATCCTAGCACCATTCATGCTGGGGACAATTGGAGATGGTAGAGCAGGGAGACTGGTATTGTCTCTAAGGATATAACCATTAAAGAGTATTCTTTGTTCGCACATTTTCCCCCTTGAACATTTTTGTCAAAGTCATCATGTTATTTCCCCCAACACAACTCATTATTAACATTATCCTACCTGGGATTTTTGTGATTAGTTATTAAAATGAACAAATATAAGCAAAATTCAAAATATCAAAATTATAGAAATGTGTTGCAAATAGCCACCCCATAAAAGAAGGAAGAAAAATACAATAGTTCCCATATAGGCCAAGAAAACTTGTTTCTGCAAAATAAATATGATATGTAGAAATTGTGATTAATTATGTAGTGTGATAAATCAGTACTTCATAATATTAGTGCATCTCTAACTAGATAGATCAAACTGATTATCAAATATAAACTTTCCTTTTTATTTGGATAACCTCAGAGTTGAAATGTACCTCAGATGCTTTCTAGTTCAACTCATGCTGACTAATAATTCCTACTATAAAACATCTGACAAGAGGTGGTCCAACATCTTCAGCTTGTAGGTCTACAATGAGGAAGATTCTCTTACTTCTTAATCCAGTTTATCTCCATATGGAAGCTGTAATTGTTATGAAGTTTGGTCTGTTTGTTTTCTGCTAACATCAAGTCTAAATTTACCCCTTCTCTACTATATCTTTTCACAGATAATAAGTCTAACGACTCTTCCACATGACAGTATTTTAAGTACTTGAAAACAGCTGTCATCTCTACCCTTCATCTTTTCATCTCTAAATTACATATCCCCATTTCATTCATCCATTCTGCATATGGCATGAAGTAGAAAGAAAACCTTCACAATTACATTTTCCTTACTCTGGACATTCTCCAACTTATGAATATCCATCTTAAAATGTGCCATCCAGAACTGAACACAACACTACAGTTATGATATGATCAGGACTGAGTTCAGGAAGACCATCATCTCTATTCTTATAATAAATGCTTCTCTTATATGCCTTATACTAATTTATGACTCAAGATTACTTAATGGGTTTTTGCTTTTAAGTTTTGGCAATAAGTCCTAGTGAGCTTGCAGCCAGTTCCCTACACCATCCACTGAGTCTTTAACCATTTAAATGATGTAGTGTGGTCCAATGAATAGGCAGCTCGATGGTGCAGTGGGTAGAGTGTTGAGTCTAGAGTTGGGAAGACTCATCTTCTCCAGTTCAAATCTGGCCTCCACTTACTAACTGCCTAAGTCTAAGCAAGTCACTTAACATTGTTTGCCTCAGTTTCCTCATCTATAAAATGATCTTGAGAAGGAAATGGCAAACTACTCAAGTATCCCTGCCAAGAAAACCCTAAATTGGGTCACAAAGAGTTGGACATGACTGTAAAATCACTGAACAAAGCATAATGAATAAAAAGTTGGCCTTGGTATCAGGAAAATCTGGGTCCAATCTTCCCTCTCCCAAATACAACAATGACTAGGTGCATAACACCAGGAGTATCACAATGTCTCAATGCCCAAGGCAATTGTCGAAGACACAAAGCAATGATATGCCCTGCACAAAACAACAACAAAGACTCTACTATATTATGATTTTGTGGAACTATCATTTGTAATAAAAAATTTAAGTGCAATTGTCAAGAATCAGAAAATGATCTGTCCCCATCCTCATGAAATAAATGTTCTATATCCACTAACAGATTTAACATCACAGCATTAGAGATGCTTCTGTTTCAAGCCCCTCCTTTTTAAAATACCAAAAAAGAAAAAGAAAACAAATGAACTGAACTTTTTATGTCTTCCCACAAGATTGTAAGCTTCTTGAGTGCAGTGACTGTTTTTAGCCTCTTTTTGTATCTCTAGCACTTACCACCAAGCCTAACAATAGCAGATGCTTAATAAATGCTTATTGATTGATTAACTTTTCACTGGATTGTACCAAGTTTTCTCCTTTTGCGAACAATTTTGAACTCTCTGAGTTCTAAGTATGTCCCCCTACTTGTTACAATTATTTCCCATGAAGATAAGGACACAGAAAAGTGTGACTGGATTTATATCTCTTTTAAGTCCAATATTTCACATAATAATTAACTGATGTTTGGCACACGGTAAAATGAAGGTTACCTTTTAAAGATACCATCTTATAAGATGTTTCATAGAAATTTCATTTGGAACACTACTTTCTCATCACAAAGTTTTGCTACCCTATGAGGTCTGGGCACATTTCAAAATTATCTGCAAAAAAAAATACAATACAATACAAAGACCTTAAAAAGAAAGGAGAAAAGAAACTCAGAAAGTAAATTGAAGATTTGCTCTAAATTCTGATGGCATTTCCTATAAGGATTAGTTTTTAAAGATCTCTGTCTTTCATTTAATACAGAAGCTCTTCACTCATTTTAAACCACAGAAGATATTTGTTGAGCAATCTCTCTCTCTGTCTCTCTCTGTCTCTCTCTGTCTCTCTGTCTCTGTCTCTGTCTCTCTCTCTCTCTCTCTCTCTCTCTCTCTCTCTGTCTCTCTCTCTCTCTCTCTCTCTGTCTCTGTCTCTGTCTCTCTCTCTCTCTCTCTCTCTCTCTCTCTCTCTCTCTCTCTTTCTCTCTTTCTCTCCCCACCCCAATTCCTATCAACACTTGTTTATTCATTGGGGAAAGCCACATCTTCCCCCACTGACCTCCATAATAATGTATAGCATTCATTACACAGACTGTGGCTCTTCATTTATGGACTTTCAAATGAATCAATTTTCAAATGAACGAATTTTCTCTCAAAATGAAATAGACATAGCAGGTGCTTAGAGCCAGCAGTAGGGAATGTGAAAGATACGTAGATAGATAGACATATATACATACACATCAATATGTATGTATATTTATTCATATACATATATGTTTTCATATGCATTTAGTCTTTCAATTTTTAATTTAATAGATGCCTAAATCCCTGTTTGAAAGAGATGACTTTTCTGAGTAAGTGGAGATAAGAAACCCTATGACTACACCGGCTGAACTCAGTCTGTCTCAATCAACACTGACTTTATTAAACTGTGGTATGAAACCATCATGAATACATATAAGAACATTTTGACACTTAGACTACTGTAATTATGTAAGAGAAATCATGAGTAACTCCTTTCTTTACAAACTATGACATACATCTCTATAACACCTTCTCAAGCTCAAGAAAAGTCTCCAAGGGATGTGGGCTTTTATAAACCCATTAAAATGATATCTTACAAAATGTAGCCACCATTTAAAAATATCTCCTCAATCTTTCTGGAGACTAGAGTTATATTTTTATCAAAATTCTAGTCTTGAATGAAGGTAAACTAATTTCGGATGCACAGTCCCTTTTCCTCCATATTTTTTTTCTTTTTGGTTTTACACTTTTGGTCTGGTCCTTATTTCCTTCAAAACACAGCAATGCATTTTTTTTTACGTTTGTTCAAATGGCCTCTCTACACTAAAAATACATTATCATCCACTCTATCAAGAGATAAAATGATTGTCTCTATGTATGCTAGGAGAAGTTGTCAGCTTCTTTCCCCCATGTTCCCCTCAGAATAAATGCCTCTGATTTCCATAGATGAATATTACTAATCACATGCCATGTTCCCGAGATGAGGAAGATGACCTACAGTGCCTGCAAATGCATTTACAAAATGTTATTTTTGATTCATTGTTCTACTTTTAAATGCAGACAGTTTATTTAATGGAGAGAGAGGAGGAAAAAGCTTTCAGCTCCATAGTCCTGTGGAGGTACACATTGTCCTAGGCTATTCTAAAGAAAATGGCAACTTAGAAAAAAAATCTGGTATTTATTTTAAATCAATCACATTCACTCTTTCTTATGAGCAGAAATGTGTAATGGACAACAATGAATGTGTTGATTGCCCATATTCCTGTAGAGTTAGCTCACATCTAAATCAGCCAGAGAGAAAACCCTAATAGGAAATGGATGACTGCTACAGGATTTAAACTCTAGAAGTGCATCAGCTGCTTACAGGCCCTAAATTGCTGTCTTTTCTTCAGCAAATGACTTGGTACAAAGGTTGTCATCAACTGGAACAGCCACATAAATGGTAGCAGACAAAAGATTGATATGTATCCCTTACAATGCCTCCTTAACTTTTACTGCACTCATAAACTGTTTCAGATCCCTATGTTCCTTTTAGGTAGGCTGTTTAAAATGATATATAATTCATTATCCAGCAGCAGAGACAGGGGTAGTGTGTTTATCCTTTCCCTGTATGGTGATCATGCCAAGTCCATCTTATTTCAGCATCTCAAGAACACTGTTTGTCTTTTTATGTGTGGTTGCCTGCATCCATCAGAAAGCACACATGAACTCAGGTTTGCATTTGGGAAAAGAAAAATATGTGTCTCTGATTTTGAACTTTTCATTTTAATCACAGTTTGCATGACTCCTAGTTTGTTTTTACAAAGAGAAAATGGTCGGAATTTACTTAGTTATCAGCTGAGAATATCACAGTCAGGAAATAATAATAATAATAAAGAATTTATCTCCCTGTAAGATACAAAAGGACCAGGATTACTGTTATCTACCCAAAGGTTCTCTAACAACTTTTATTGACAGAGGAAGCCATCTAACTCCCAGCCTACACTTGCCCATCCCCCACTGGAAACTTTCCAGTCTGGCTATGATGTAGGTGGGGAGAGGGCAGCATTGTGTTAATAGGATGACAGGATTCAGATCTAGAAGGGACCTTACCTTCCCTGAACTCTTTCATTTCAAAGATGATGAAACCAAGATCTAGGATGAAAGTGACTTTTTTAAAAGTCAATAAAGATTCTTGACTGAAAGACCAGTTTTCATTTCTTTTTCAATCCGTAGCTCATAGCATAGTGCTAAACATAGAGTAATCAGTTAATTACAGTTTTTGATTGAATGATGGGTAACAAAGGACACACTCAAGGTTAAATTGAGGTGTTTTTATTCTACTTTTTAGTGTGTCACACATTTTATTCATAGTTATTTGTTTTTTTTTTTTTTTTAAAATCAGTTTCTTCATAAGTGATATGGTGAGAATACTATCTTCATTCCACTACAGGGTACCTGAACTCTGATAACTGGAGAGTCCAAACCTCAGATTTTTGTTGTTCTTTTTCATTCATTTCAGGTTCAACTCTTTGTGACCTAACTTGGGGTTTTCTTGGCAAAAATATTGTAGTGTTTTGTCATTTCCATATATAGCTCATTTTACAGATGAGAAAACTGAGCCAAACAGGATTGAGTGACTTTCCGAGTTTCATATAGCTAACAAGTGTCTGAGACCAAATTTGAGCTTAGCTTTTCTCGACTCCAGGTTTGGTGTTTTACCCACTGCACCACCTAGCTGCCACCCTCAGAGATTGTGTACAAACACCATCTAGTGTGGCATGTGGCCGACAATAATGACGTAGTTAGGCTTTCAGATCTTCCAGGCTCAGGAGAAGCTTGAAGGTACAGGTCCTTGTAGTTGTAGTAGGGGTACCGTTTCACTTCCATGTCTCTCCTATTATACATGTGATGACACTGTGAACTTGGAAAGTGAGGAATATATGTTTGCCTCTAGGTCAGTGTCAGTATCAATAACTGTGTGCCAAGCAGCAGTAGCTAATGAAATCACACATGATTGGGAGCCGAGAGACACAGTGCAAATAAATTGGATTGAGGAAAAGCAATATCAGAATTCTACAAATATACTGTCCATTAGAGTCTAGAAGAGAACTATATCTAAGTAGGTCTTCACAAAAGCTCCATTAATGGAGAAAAGGACTTCCAGTAAATGAGAACTGAGAATCTCTTTGTCACATGTGCTCTCTACATGCATGTCTCATGATCATTTTAAGTTTGTGCCTACTCTCTCCTCAGACTACATATGTACATGTGGGACAACGTGTCCCAGCTTCTGGGAAATTTTTCTTTGTGCCATCTCTTCTTATTCTGCCAACTCATCCCATGTTTATTTTTTCCTAAAAGCCAATTGATGGTACTGATTGATAATCATCAGGGAACACAGCAGATTGAGGCTTGTGAGCAAGAGTACTAGAAAAATCTCTCAGGGTTACCTACCTAAAGAAGCCTTAGGATAGAAGTAGTCAGACATCCTCTGGGAACCTGGCCCAGCAATAAAAATTGAATGTTAGGAGTCCCCCATCTTTTGGGGAAAGGGTACTGCCCACTTAATAAAGATGACAGCAACCTGGAATACTAAAAGATGAATTAAATTTAATCAGTTGGAGAAAGTAGGGAAAGGCATTCTAGTTAAAGGAAATTGATTTTGCATTGAGCCAAGTAATCATGAGATGTTTTATTTAAAGTGAATCTGCTTCTTTGAGAGGATTAGTGATGAGGGAAGTTTCTATTGGGGATGTGATTTTTATCAATAAGAAGGAGAGATTATAGAAACTTTGAGAGAAAGAGATCATATCATCTCAGAACTAGATCAAAAAGGTCAAAATGCAGAGGAGCATGCCCTGATCCATATGCTGGACTTCACAGAACTGCTCTCAAAGACATCAGGGAAAAGTCCTAAAGGATTATTTTCATCAAGATTCCATAGAGAAAAGAACAGTTCTGTCAAGAAGGATATGACACATACATCAGATGGGGGGATATGAGGGTCTAGGGAAGCCAAAGTGGCAGGATAGATAAGGCATTGATGCTTCTAACTTTTGAAGATAAGAAGTGAATGAATGAAAATACTCTTTACATGTTTAAAATGTGCTAGGAACACTGTTGATTATGCAGTTTATTAAACAGAAGAAAGTAAGATTTTCTCTAAAAATAGAATACAAGATTTAAATGGGGAATAATATATAAGGGGGCAGGAGAAAAGAAAAAAATGGAAGCAAAAGAATGAAATGATGATTAATACAAAAAATCATAATAATATAATAATTTCAAGAAAGTTAAAGCTCAGAATTAATTGTAGTATTTAAACTAAGGATAAGAAGATATTACTTTTTTTCAATTTTTCTTGGAGATGTAGAAACATCATGACTAATTATTTGACTTCTAATTTTCTCATTTTCTCTATCAAGAAGAATGACCATCAAAGAAGCCTAGGTGGCTAAGTGTTGTAGCAACTAAAAGGGAGCTTTGGAGTCAGGAAGACATGATATCAAATTCTCCCTAGAGACATTTAGTAGTTTTTAGTGTGACCCTGGAAATGGCCTTTTACTCTCTGTGCTTTAATTTTTCCATCTGTTTGATGGGGATAATAACAGTACTTACCCTCAAGTATAGTTATGAGGATCAAATGAATTAACATATGTAAAGTGCTTTGCAAAACTGAAAGCAATATACAGAGTATCCCCAAAATACTAGAGCAGTTTAATATTACTGATACCTCAATTCGTGTCTTAAAACTATGCTATGATTTTTGGTACACCATGTGTAAATGCTATTATTATTATTATCATTGTATTATATAACTAATATAAAATATATTTTTAAATTATTATATATTGTCATTATAATGTATCCCCATATTACCAATGTGAATGCTGATTCTGTGAGAGGTTAAATGATTTTCCACGAGACAAATAGTAAGGGTCTAAGGAAATATTCAGTGATTGAGTGAAATGGAATTTTTTAAACACATAGAACAAGCCAGGCACTGTGGTAAATATGGGGGATAAAATTGGAAGTAAATGATGTTTGGCAACCTTGTGGTGTTTGTTTAAAATTCCACAGCTCAGAAGTATGACAAGTGGGATTAGAAACCAAGTTTTCTTTCTCCTGATGTAATTTGCTTTCCAATGTATCAGTCTGGTAGTCAGAAGGGACATTAGTAGCTAATGCAAACCTCTCCTTTCACAGAAGAACAAACTGAGAATGAAGCAATTTGGACACAATCAGTAGATATGACTACTAGTAGAATCTGATACTCGGTTGCATTAATAAGTGCTGATTTCAAGTGCAGTTAGGATGGATTTCATACCATCCCAGAACTTTGGAGTTGAAAAAGGCATCATTAGGTATCAAGTCCAACTCTTACCATATCTGGCAAGAGGTCATCCAGCCTCTGCTTGAAGGCCTTCAGTCAAGGAGATCCTCCTTCCTCATTAGGAGTTACATTCTATGTTTGGACAGCTCCAATTTTTAAGATGTCTTTTTTGCTTGTTTGTTATTTTGATTCATTTTCTTTTGTCTTTTCCACTAACACAGAGTTTTATATTTGCCTCATGTAACTTCTATCCATCACTCCTGGTTTTGATCTTTGGAATTTTTTTAGACAACTCATGGAATTCCTTTGAATATAATAGAAGACTTGAAGATTTTTCTGGTTTCATCCAGCATGAGTCGCCAGATCTGAAGTGAAAGGTAATGTAGCAGAAATGTTGTGCTTCAGTGTTGGTGTGTTCCCTCTGAGTTTAACTTCAAATTATTGTGTGCATATGTGTGTGCGTAAACAGGGGATACGTGTGTGCAGATATACATAAGTTTGTTTTTTTCTACAAAGCCTTCCTTTAGCATGTGAATGTTTTTTTTTTTTTTGAGGAAAGACACTGTTTCATGCCTTTTCCCCCTAACTCCAGTGTTTCACTCAGAGTCCAGGGTATTGGAGATCAGTAATAAATGCTTGTTTATTTGACTTGCCATTTCAAACATTTCTTCCATGGACTTTTATTATAAATGAAGGCTACAAAGTGCTCATAATTGCTCATGAATAGAAAAGAAAGGAATGGAATGTTAAAACCAAAATTGAGGTGGGTTGGGACATGAAGTGGGTTTCATTTAGAGTATACCTCTATTTCATTCAATTATAGAATTAATTGGTGAATACAGGGAAATTGATAGAGTTGCTACTGAAATACAAATATTGCCTCAGTTTTTAGATTAAGCAAAAAATAATTGATTAAATCAGTAGACCTATGTATTATAATTAGGGACATTTATGGTGTACAATGTTCTTCCGGTTCGGCTTTCTACACTTTGCAACAATTCATAAAAATCTTATATAGCATCACTAGAATTAATAGCATAGAATTGAATAGAATTATTTGGAGACAGTGGGTTAATGGATATGTATGATCTTCCACAAGAACTTAATTTTCTGATGTCCTGAGGACCTTATTGAAAACCATAGTGGATGTCATCAAAGACGTGCATTGCTAGCTGAACCTTTTAAAGGTGTGCTTACTCTTTGAGCCAGCAATACCACTATTAGGTCTGTATTTCAAAGAGATGAAAAAAAAGGGAAAAGTATCTACAGGCACAAAAGTATTTGGTAGCACTTTTAGTACTAGCAAAGAATTGGTAATTGAGGGAATTCCTATCAATTGGGAACTGGCTGAACAATTTGTGGTTCATGATTATGATGGAATATTAATGTGCTATAAGGAGTGATGAGCAAGATGCTTTCAGAAAAATCTGGGAAGACATATTGTTTTTGCATTTTTGGCAGGGCAATTGGGGTTAAGTGATTTGTCCAAGGTCACACAGCTAGTACACGTGTCAAGTGTCTGAGACCAGATTTGAACTCAAGTCCTCCTGACTCCGGGGACAGTACTCTACTCACTGTACCACCTAGCTGCCCCTGGGAAGACTTATATTGACGACAATATTATATGATGATGAACTGTGACTGACTTAGTTGTACTCAGCCACACAATGATCCAAGATCCAACTTATGTTGAAAAATATTATACATCTCTAGAGAATTAACTGACAGAGTCTAAACACAGTACAAAGCATATTTTTTAAAACTTTCTTTTTCTTTTTTCTGGTCTGTTTTCTTTTGCAACAAGGCCAATATGTAAATGTTTTACATGACTAGACAGATATAATCCATATCAAGGAGAGGGGGAAGATGGTAGGAGGGAGAGAATTTGGAACTCATTTAAAAATGAATGTTAAAATTGTTATTATATAATTGGGAAATGTTTTTTTTTAAATATTAAAAAAAACTTTATTGTCCAGGACACTTTTACCAAAATTTATAGGAAACTCAGGAACTTTCATAACTAGCCGATTTCAACTGTACATTTTTCAATGTCATTGATTAATGGGAGATTGATTGGTGTTATAACATGAGTTTGGTGTGAAAACTATTTTAACCCTTTCTCACTAGGATCGATTTAGGAACTTGAAAAGAGAAGGCCAAAGGGATAAGGAAGTTGGGTACCATGGTTACCTTAGAGTATTTGAAAGGTGATTGTGGATGATGATAAAAGCTTAAAATTGTCCTACTTGGCCCAAGAGGGTCAACCAAAATTCCATAAGTAAAGCTTTTGGACAGACAAACTTACTATCAATGAAAATAAAATCTCAGATAATCATAGCTAACAAAAGAGGGTACACTTTGGATGAAGTAGGATGTTTCTATCCACACCTCCTCTAGAGAAATCTGGGCACTCACTGTTTGGGGGTCATAACAGGTCTTAATTCTAACAGGTATTCATGGCTTAGATAAGATTAGTCAAAAATGAGCTTTGGACTTCCTCTCCAAAAGTGAGATTTTTATAACTCTGACATATATACAGTATTTTCTAGGACATTTTGCATGCATCTTTCTTTTCCATTATTGTTCCTGACACACAGGAGGTACTCAATAAGTGTCTGCTGATTTTCTACTTGTGTTATGTTTATTTATGTTCACATCATAGCATTCTTCTTCCAGGAGTATGAAATCTCCTTGATGGGCAAAACAATTATCATTTTTTTATCTGTATCCTCAACACCTAGCACATTGCTCAGCAAATAGTAGGTGCTCAATATGCATGCATTGAACAGTATGACATGGTAAGGCAGGTAGGTAGAAACAGAATGATTTGATTTCAGAATGAAACCATGTAGAATCTCAGGGAACAAAATAAATGTGGTCTGGTTTTATATCTGATTATTGTGACAATTACAAGACATGGGGATTCACTGCTACATGAGTAACACATAGAATCTGAGGAACTGAAATATGATAGAATTAAACAGAAGAGAAAACAATCTCAAAGGCGGCTAAAAGCAACTGCAATTGGGTAATGCTTATGCATATTCCAATCCTCTACACATTTCAAGGGGGATTTTTTAAAACTCAGTTTCCTAAAGTGGCAGACATTGATTTCTGGTCCTTTCCTTATTGTTTCTAACTCAGTGAAACCTAAGAACTTGCAAATAATCATGAAAGCATAAACTCATTTATTCAGAACTAGAGAACAAAGATGTTTTCTATTCCAACACATTTATTTTTCACATGAGAAAATGAGGTTCAGAGGGATGAAAATGATGCACCTAAGATCACAAAGACAGATAGCAACAGAGTTTGTTTCCCACTATTATCCTCTGACTCCAAATCCATCAAAAGTTCACTCACTGTGATGTCTCACCAAGCTCTTGAATACCTTTCATACTTTCTCTCTTGATTACTCCATAGGCTTTGACTAGCGATCTTCAAGAATATGTGATAAAGCTGGACTACATGCGGTTCATAACATTGAGAGTAAATGTGGGAATAAGGGTTGGATTTGAAGATCAACGATAGGAGTTCAAATTGAACTTCTAAAACTTAGTACCACAGGTTTTGATGAATAGGTCAATATGCATTTACTAAGTGCTTGCTAAGTGTCCTTCTCTGTGTCATAGTGATTTTCTGCATGTATCCTTGATCCCAAACCTTCTCAACTTCTCCAGATGATTGCACTCATTATTCATCCACACAATATCCCTCTCTTTTATTGCTTCCAATCTTCTGGGTTTTTTATTGCCTACAATTACTTTCAAGACTCTTCCTTCTAAAACAAACAAAACAATAAAATAAAGAACAAATGAATAAACTAAACAAAGAAGTAAATAAACAAATGGATAAATACACATATAAACAAATAAAATGAAAGCCTTACTTGCTCTTCACATCTTTGTTAGTGGTCACTTTGCCCTACATCATTCCTCTTCTTGACTATACTCCTTGAGAAAGCTATAAGCCCACACTCACCCCACTTTAATTCTTCTTTCCTCCCTGAAAACCATCTGCAACTTGTTTTCTGACTTCATCACTCAACAGAACATGCCTTTCCCAAAATTATCAATGATCTATTTATTGTAAAAACCCGTCTCTTACCTCATCACCAAATATTTATGTTTCTTGACATTTCTCTCACATTTAACATTGTAGGTTTTTTTCTTCCTTGATACTATCATGTTCTCATGACACTCTTCTCTCCTGCCTTTCTTCCTAACTCTCCAAAACTCATCAGTTATTGTATCTAGTCTTAAGACATTTAATGGCTCTTTCCCCTCAGAGTCAGTATCGGTGTGTCTGATCAGAGATCATGGCAAAAATCAAGGCCAGGGATCTTCCTGGGAAGAAGAAGGAAGAGCTACTCAAATAGTTAGATGATTTTAAGGTGGAACTTTCCCAATTGAGCGTGACTCAATTGGTCACTGGAGGAGCTGGATCCTAGTTATCTAAGATCTGAGTCATCCAAAAATCTGTTGCCTGAGTCCTGACTGTCATCAACTAGACACAGAAAAAGACCCTCAGGAAATTCTATAAGGGCAAGAAATACAAGCCCCTGGAACTTCAGCTCAAGACTCATGCCATGTACTACAGACTTAATAAGCACGAGGAAATTCTGAAGACCAAAAAACAGATGAGGAAGGAACACCTGTACCCCCTTTGTTAAGGCATGATTTCTGAAGGTGCTCAATAAAAAGACAAATTATTATTTAAAAAGACATTTAATGCTCACTAAAAATGGATATTCTGCAAAGGAAGGTGCTAGACCCTTTTAGCTTTTCTTTTTGTATTATCTCACTCTATGGACTTATCTGTTTCCATTGGTTCAGTTAACATCTCTATGCAAATGATTCACAAGTCTATATATTTGGTCCAAGTATTTCTCCTGAAATAGTCACAAATTAAATCTCCAGATGGACATCCCCAAGCACTTCCAATTCCAAAACAGGTCTCAATAACTCTCCCTCCTCCTCTTCCTCTATAATTAAGTATTAACATTGAAGGGACCACAATTGCCCCAACAAGCTTGTTACAGCATTGTCATCCTCCATGCCTCATTCTCATTCACTCCACATGCCTATGTCATTTGCCAAATCTTGTCATTTCTATATTAAAGGAATTTCTTGCAGGTATCCTCATTTCTCCACTCACATAGCTCTAATTCTAGCTCAAGTTCTAATAATCACTATTCCAACAGCTTTCTAACTATTCTTTATGACTCAGTTTTACTCTCTATAATCCAACCACTACTCAGCTACCAATATGATTTTTCTAAAGTACAGATTTGATTACATCATTCCTTGCTCAACCAATTATAGCGACTCCTCCAGTAACAAACATAATGTCTCATGTTTGAAATTTAGACCCTTTGCAAATTTGCCCCTTACTATCTTTCCAAGTCTTATACTTCCTTCCCTTGCACACATGTTCTATGATCCAGGTACAATGGACTACTTATAATTTTTGGAATAGTGAATCACATCTACTGCTTCTAGGACTTTGCATATATCACTGGCTCCCTGTCTGGAATGTTCTGCCCCCATAACCACTGTTTCATAGTTTTTGTTTTGTTTTCTGGCTTCAATATTCAATTTAAATTCCTTTTTTTTACAGAAAGCCTTTTCCACTTATCTGTACCAGTGATACACAGTGATGTGCCTAGAAGTGTAATGTGATTGTGTAGATAACATGATGGTATAAATGCTCCCCCTGCAGAGGATCAATGCTAATTCTGTCAGGTTGCTGGCACACCCTCTGGAAATGTCTATGTTCACTCTCTACATCTCTTGGTTTTGATCATTTTCTCTACCTTTCCTCCATACTTGGAATGCTATCCCTCTTCCACTCTACTATCCTTGGTTTTCTGTAATACCCAACTAGAATCCCACCTTCTACAGGAAATCTTCCCCCATCCCTATTGATTCCAGTGTATTCTCTCTTTTAACTACTTCATATTTCTCCTGTACTTAGCTGGCTTTGAATATATTTATTTACATAATATCTTCCTCATTGGTTTGTAAGTTCCTTGAGGACAGGGACTTTCTTTTGCCTCCTTTGGTATGCCCAGTGCTTAGTACAGTATGTGGCACATAGTAAGTGTTTAATAAATGTTTATTGAATAAATGAATGAATGAGAAAGATAATATATTTCTCCCTTATGGTCTTTGTTAAAGTCTGTTGCATTGACTAATATTTGACCACAGACCCATCAGAAACTATAGATCTTGCCTAATTCTAGCCTGTAGTATTCTGCTGTCTTCTGTGTGTGATCTGATTTTTTTTGTGGTTTCTCATAGTCCTCTGCTATGAATGAAGAGATCTACAGTTCTCTTTGTCAAGAAGTGACTTCTAACCACAACATCCCACCTGAACCTAGTAGAGGACAATAGTTGGCTTGAAAAGGTTGGATTTTTAAAGGCCCAGTAGGTTATGTAACATGGATTAGCTTAGTGACTAAAAAACTAACAGAGCATCTCAGGAGATACACAGCATCAGAAAGCAGAGATGAGATATGTGATACAGCAGTGCCATGTGCAATAAAGAAAATTTACCTGGCAAAGAATAATGAGTATCATGATGGCATCGTTATTGGGACAGCAAACATTTAGCAATTTAGGAAGTCTGCATTGCCCAGGACACATTGACTAATCCCTAGGTAAATCTCATCCCTACCTAAGTTTCCTCTATGTGTATGCCATCTCACCTGTGCTTCCCATTTGTATTCCCACACTTATTGGTGATATGGAAAACTGTTGGAAATTATGCTTCATTTATTATTTGGGGGATCTTTCTTTGTCAATTTCTCCCTCTATTCTTTGATTAAATGTTACAGAAATAAAACTATTTTGTGTTTTAACTGGGAAAAGAATATATATAGGAACTATGACTTTAAGTGTGTACTGAGCTACTCATGCTTCCTGTAGTGCTCCATGTGTCTATGGCACCCTTGATATAAAACTAGAAAATCTCTGAAGTTCTGTTTAGCTTTTAATAATTTGAAAAGTGATTCATCAACGTGCATTGAACAACCAAGAGAAAGGATCAAGTTTTACAATGAGTAAACATTTAGAAGGGGATTTAAGATATGATGATGAGACAACGAAGAGCATTTCTCATTCTCAAATGAACCTCAGAATGAAATTTTCCATTACTGTCTGAGTAACATTAAAAAATAACAACAGAAGAAAGAGGATAAAATCTTCAAAAGCACCCTGAAAGGTGCTTCTGTCTGAGTAGATTTAACAAAGACAGCCTGAGGAAAGTCTATTGAACATAATATTTTTACTACAAAGCAATGACAATAGACTGGATTGATTAGATTGGTGGCAAATGGAAGTTCAGTGATTTCATTTTCTTGAAACCAAGTCCCCCACCAATAAATTAACTTTGAGTTGAAAGCTGTGTGAGCCATGACAGTTCAGATTAAGTTGACATCTCGATTCCATGAAAAGGGAAAAAAGTAG
This sequence comes from Trichosurus vulpecula, assembly GCF_011100635.1. Taxonomy (NCBI): domain Eukaryota; kingdom Metazoa; phylum Chordata; class Mammalia; order Diprotodontia; family Phalangeridae; genus Trichosurus; species Trichosurus vulpecula. The sequence continues at coordinate 28,452,853 of NC_050580.1, read as the reverse complement.
CTAAATAGCGATGGCCATTCTGAGCCACATTACTGAATATGAAAGCTGTTTATTGACTTTTTTCAAAGAAATTTGATCCCCTGTGATAGTCTATATCTCTCCCTATTTGCTCTGCATGAGTCTTCCACATTACAAACATGTTAGGTTATAGGAAAGCTAAGAATGAAGTTTTAGGTAAGATTCAATGGGACTGATGAGGAAGGGCAAGGATGAAATAGAGGTGACCTTGAGACTCAAAAGACCTCAATGTGGGCCAACAGAAATTGATATGGAAGGTACTTTGCAAAGTTCTCTACTCCTAGACAGCTTTTATCTGCTTTTCTATTCTGACTATTTCAGGCTTCAGAGCACAATTTTACATTGGTATTGATTCACTCATTCATTGTTTCCATGGTAAAAATTTCTTTCTTAGAGAATTTGGCTGGTCCTCGGAAATCAGTAATGGTCTGTTGTCAGGACCATACCAACCACAATGTGAAAAAAAGAAGGAAAGCAAGGGAGTAGGATAAAAAATGCATGTTGCTTAGATGATGGCATGCAGCTAAATGGACAATCTATAGACTTTGACCATCATTAGTCAATCATTGTCAATTTATTAAGCCCTACTTTATACCAGGGAATGTTTTAGTTTTTGGAGATATAAGTACTAAAAAAAATCCCAACTGAGAAGTGAAGTATTGCCATCAGTCCATGTGTGTGCATGTGTGTGTGTGTGTGTGTGTGTATGTGTGTATCCGAGAAGGAAATAGAAAATGGAAATTAGAGAAAATAAAAACTGATTGAGAATTGGCAAGCAAGCTGGATTGCTTTTGTACAGTTCTTTTAATGACTCCTAATAAAGACTAGATAATTGATTAATGGGAAAAATGGAAAAGAAGGGAACACAGTAGGTGTTTCATTAATGATTATTTTATTGAACTGGATTCTCTTTTGGCTCTACGGGAAACAATTTAAAATTTATTCCAAGGCCTTATTGGACTTTGGTTTGTCTCCAAATTATTATTTCTTAATAAAGACTCTAAAGTGACCAAGAAATGTCTCTGTAAAACCTTTAGGACTAAAAATAGAGTAGCAAAGACAAAACAATCCAGAGATTCAGGATGAGAAGCCTATTTATCCCCCTCCTTTCCCCTTCCAACTTTCATTGCTAAATAGCTATATGCTTGTGGTTCTGCACATGCATACCAATTGTGCGGAGCAACATTACAAGATATGGACAAAGTTATAAATCTCTCTCTCTATGTCTCTGTCTCTTTCTCTGTCTCTCTGTCTCTCTCTGTCTCTCTCTGTCTCTCTCTCTCTCTCTCTCTCTCCTTCATTAAACTCTAAATCTAACCAATTTGAAACTTTTTCCTTCCTGTTTTAAATGAAAGCACATTCATATTTTTTCTTTGTGCTATGAATAGTGAGAGAAAATATCACTTCACATGATTTTTAGAGAAATATGAATAGAAATAGTTTGTGGGTGATGTAAGACAATTGCAAGCAAGTCTCATTTCCTTTAAAAAATAAATAGTCGGAAACTGACAACGGCTACAAATAAATATTTAGGAAAAACAATCAGGTGGTATCCATTTAATATGGCCTTGAAATCTTTCATGCTATCAACTTGGCAAATATTTGAGGACAATGATTTTGTTTTTGGGAGAAAAAACACACACATGTACTTTTGTGTGTATATACATGCATTTATACGTGTGTGTGTGTGCATGTGCGTGTGTGTGTGTGTGTGTGTGCATGCGTGCACGCATGCAGTTAGTCATTCTGTGAATGGAGCTCTGGAGCTGGATTCAGAAAGACTTGAGTTTAAACCTGGCTGCAGACACTTAGTAGTTGTGTGACCCTAGGCAAGTCACTTAACCTGCTTCCTTTAATCTACTGAAGAAGGAAATTGCAAACCACTCCAGTATCTTTTCTAAGAAAACTCCATGGACAATATTGTTGTGCTATGGTCCATGATGTCACAAAAACTGCACAAAACTGAACAACAAAATATGTGCATATAGACATACAAATATGTGTATTTGGATATAAAGATATATAAATATACAATATATAAATAGACATAGATACATGAATATAATTATATGTTTATAGGTACATGTGAATATACGTGATTTTATTTTTTTACATATATGGCTATATGTTCATAATATACACATTCCACATAGTCAGATATGTATGTTTTCCTATACTTATATAATGCATTGCATGCATATACTTTGACAATACATGTATGTGTGCATTTATATGCATATATGCATGATTTTGTGTGCATTGTAGGTATGTGTGGAATACACACATATTGGCAACATATAGAGTATATACATTTGAGACATATATACATGCAAATATATAAATATACAGATGTACTTATCTTTATTATAGCATCTAATATCTGCATAATTTTAAGATCTTTCATGACAAATGTAACATTGCTTTGGTTTTAGAATAAAGGAGTTGTTTATTTTCCTTTTCCTCTTTTTTGTGCTCTAAGATAATCCAGAAAACTAGATTAAAAATATCTTATTAGCAGATTGTTTTTATTTCAAACTCCAAATTTTTATTTGTATTACATTGTGTCATAATATAAAGTGATCAGGCAAAAGGTCCTATAACTCAACATTTCCATAAAACTTTTACTTACAAGCCAGCAAGATGCATTTTTCTCAGTTTGGTTTACATTAGACTGTCAGCTCATTAGTCAGATCTAACAGGGCTGGATATAATAAAGGCTTAGTTTGGTCTTTGGGCCCCACCTTCGCATCATAACAAGCAACAAAAGTTTAGGGGTAGAGAAGCTTGTCCTAGCTCATAATGGTAAGACACATATATATGTCTGGCACAAAATGTTTGGACAAGCTATGTTGAGGTTTAGGGGTGCTGGGATCCCAAAATAATGACATGCGGGTCCTGCCTGAATGAATTAGACCCAAGACTTCTTTCAGCTAAAGCCAAGGTTTATTAGAATACTGATAGAGGGTAGGAGTGATTCTAAAAATCTGCCATATTGGCCAGACTCTGAAGGAATCTAAGCATTGGTTAGACTCTTAAGGAATCTGAGCACTTTAAGGGAGGCAAGATGAATCGTAGATACAGAAGAATGTGGGGACACAGAAGGGGTCTAGATAGAATTAAGGGAGTAGGGCCAGGTGCAGACAATGAAAGAGCAATTAATTAACTGGGAAGGACTGATTGCCCCAGGTGAACACCAGGGACCCAGGCCAAGTGGGAAAGTCCAGGAGATTTTCCTTTTTGGGGTCCAGATCCCAAAGACATGGTCTTTTCCTTTTGGGGTTCAGATATCATCCCCATCAAAGCTAGTGACAAAAAAAGTATCCTTTCATCCCAACATGATTTCCTTTTGGACATGTTGATAATTTCTTAATAGTGTCTTAGCTGAATCAACCTAAACCTGAGCCTCTATAAACCAGGGGAAGCTGTGTTGTCATGGACTTTGTGGTTGACTAGGGAGACAGCACATCAGTAAAGAGAACTATATAATAATACTAGCACAGAAGAGTATTACAGAACAAGGCAGCACATGAAATTCAAGGAGGGAGGTAATTACCAAGACTTAAAATGAGGAGAGCTTTCCTGGAGACAATGACATTTGAGATGAGCAATTCAGCAATTAAAGAGGGAGTGAGGACATTCCTGCCCTCAGTAAAAGTGAAAGTCAAGGTGCAGAGGTGGGAGGGTCCAAAGAGGCTGCATCTATAGAGGGAAGAAATGGTTTAGCTAATGTGCTTGGACTGGTAAGAAGAGAGAAAAGGCTTGAAACCTAGAGTGTTGCCAGTTTATTGATATCCTTCAATGGCAATCAGAGGCAACACAGAGACACTAGAAAGGTTTTGAGCAACAAGACAGTCTGCATCTCTTTGAAAGGAATTTTAAAGAAGTAGAAACAGAATGGAATTTTTTAATTAGTGGCACATTTTTATTATCTGTGTTCAATAAGTGTTTGTCAATAGAACTTCAGTGGAAATTTGAATGTATTTTCTACCTATTGATTTTGTCCTTTTCCATTTTATGAATATTGATTTGACTTGTTTATTTTTTCAAGGAGCTGTTATTCACGCGCTTGTTTTATTTAACAATAGTTTCCATTTTTTTTGTACTACTTGAATTTGTCAAAATCTTTTTTTTCTTTCCCATGCAGTGACTTATGGAATGAAATGTTAGTACTGTTTCCAATGCCTTTTGCATCACTGTGCTCATGTGGAGGAGGCCAGTAGAACAAGTAGTGTGATTGAACACATGGGATCATATTGTATTGTATCATATCGTATCCTATCGTGTCCTATCGTATACTGTCCTATCATATTGTATGGTATCATGGACTTCTTTGAAGAATCTAAGTAGTCAAACTTCAAGAGAGTTGTTTCCTGCATTCTATAAATATTTTGGCTTGCATGACCTTTGAGTATTTAAGTATTTGAGTAATTTACATCAGGAAGAAGAGTTAATGACATGTAATTGAACAAGTATGCATAATTATTTAAATATTATTTTCTATACTGATTCAGAGAAATTAAGCCTCTTAGAATGGTTTTTAATGATTTATTGAATAAATTTAGACATCTCCATGACATACAAATCTTGATCTGTAGAGCTATATTATTTTAATATTTTGTTTCTCGATAGCATAGGCGACTTTCCAAAATGAAAAAAAAATGTCCTCCATTGCATATGGTTTTAATTATTCCTACCTTATTTAATCTCCTCACCAAAAAATGGCAATATGAGCAATAATATGGAAATTAAATAACTTAATTAGCCCTTTTCCCATTCCTACATAGGGAGGATTTAATGAGCCAACAAGGTCAAAAATAAAATCAAATGATAAACAGCTCAAATCTATGATGAATGTGATTTCCCATTCACTACTGGAGAATTTTAGTTATTACCTTTGAAGGTCATAACAGGCATACTCAATGGGAAAGTTAAAGAGGATTAGACTTGGAGTCACAAAATCAAATCCTTAAGCTTTCTTACCCTAAAACATTCTTCTGCCATACAGGTACCTTTATTCCAATGGTGAGTCACTTTCCATTGTTACAGTTTAGGGATGGGCCAGGACAATCATCTTTCATTCTCCTTGAGGCTATGCTTTTGACTCTCTGGAATTTGCCACTGTGCCCCCAACCCCAATCACTTTTTAGGGGTTTTTCATGTATTCTGTCATTGCAATAGAACATAAGCTCCTTGAGAAAAAAAAATCATTTTTCTTTTATTTACTTCCTCAGCAACATTTAGGATAGTGCCTGGCACATAATAAGCTCTTAATAAATGCTTTTGGACATACTGTGTCTCCTTGTTAGAAATTAGGGCTATAGATAGGGTACCATATCTGTGCATTTGCCAGGTGTAGAAATATGCTCTACCAAAGTATACTGTACAATCTGTAGTCTTAAAAATTTATCTAGAGTACTAAGAAATTAAGTGACTTCCTCAGTCATAAGTTATAGTTTATATCAGAGATGGAGCTTGAATACAGATCTTACTGACTTTCAGATTGGCTTGCTAGCTCTGATGCCACACTTCCATTCTTTTGTTTGAATTGATAGACTAATATAAAAGATCATTGATGAAGTCATGTTGCATGCTATAGAGCAATAGAAGAAGACTATGGATGAATAATCTAAGTAATGTTGAGATGCCTTTTTAAAGTAAATAGATTTGTTAGAAAACCTCCAGCATATTGATGATGTTGTCTATGGATAATTTAAGGGAAGACTTGGAAGAGAATTTCATATACTTAGAAAGCATGGATTGACTGTCCCCTTCAACATTTGAGGGATGTGCTATATAGAAGAGATAGTATAACATAAAATCATATATTTAGAATGAGGGGTTTGTGAGGGGACCCAAAATTCATTGATAAAGCATAATTTGATGGCATGATTTACGAAACCCTTGTTTCAAGACCTATTCCCAAATAAATTTATTCAGAAAAAAATGACTTGGGACAATTCTCTTGAACCCTGCTTTTCATGCACAGATTTTTATGGTGCTATATTGTGTTAAAATAAAGATCAGCTTGCTAATGTCCACAACCCCAAAATATTTAAGGAAGCTACTAACATACAATATAGGTAAAGATAGAAGGGAAAATAAGTTTTATAGGAAAAAAAGTTATTTCAGTTTCTAGCTATGAAATAAAATTACTTTAGAATTTTTAGTTATTTTTAGTTATTCTATCACCTATATAAACCCAGATACATTTTGTTATTAAAATGTTACCAATATGTCTTAATGACCAATCAGATCTCTTCTCTTCACATTTCCTATCTATCTACCTTTCCTAGAGAGGGGAAAAAGAATAACGTATTTTTCAATAGCACAAGGCTACTCTGTAATTTCTTTCTGACCAGTTGCCAGGTTCTTGTACTATCTCTGGCTTTAGGATTCCCCAAACTGCTGCAGATTCTTGTCACCACGATCTAGTCCTTCCACTGGTGTTTCATCCATGTAGCTCTGAGCGAGGCTCTACTGCCTTTTACAAATCTTTCTTTCCTCCTAAGATTTCTTGGGCTGGAGGAATGTTTCCCTCCACCTTTTTCTTGTCTCTGCCCCTCCAGAATTTTTTTGAGGTAGTATTAAAATTGTTTGGAATACTAAGAGAGCTCAACTGAGTGCTTTCTCTACTCCACTACCTTAGCTTTTCCCCAAAGGGTGCAGAAGGCATATATCTTTAAAATGTAAAATCAAATCAGAACATTGTTTGTTTTTAAGAAACCTCAGAGATTTTTCAGTTCAACTCTTAAATTGGTAGAAAGCCTCAAAAAACATGAAAGCTCTAACAAAAGGAAAGTGAGAAGAAAGAAAGGGAAAGAAAGAGAGAGGATGAGACAGAGAGAGAGAGAGAGAGAGAGAGAGAGAGAGAGAGAGAGAGAGAGAGAGAGAGAGAGAGAGAGAGAGAGAGAGAGAATTGTTGTACATTACTTCACACCATTTTTTTCAATTTTTTGCCAAAGATTTTAATTGGAAATAGGAATCTTATTTTTGAACTGGATATTCGGCCTGAGCTTTAGCTTTGTTCCTTGACCCATTCCAAAATGTAATTAAAAATGTTTTTGATGTTAGAGTTAGGCCAAATATTCTTTACCAAAGTGTGCAAAGAAAGGAAGAGTTAAATATAAATCAAAGGAAATGTAAATATGTAATACAATAAATATTAAAATTGCAAAATTCAATATGCAGATAGATATTATGCTTAGAAAACTTTAACAGCTTCAGATAAAAGTTAACATATTTATATATGGCAGATCCATATGACAATAAGGGATAGTGGTATATTTTAAGGATATATTCTTGGACTTTGAGGTGCCTGTGAAACTTTTACCCTTCTAACATACACCCCTTTGTTATACTCTCATCAAGCTCAGTTGGTTGGCTGGAAGGCCTTACTGGAGGTGGTAAGTTTTCTATTATTCAGCTGGTTTCAAGGAAGCATCAAAATCCATTTAATGGAAACTCCGATTGCTGAAGAATAAATGGTCCATCAAGTTAAGGAAAGGCAAAAATGTTCAAACTAAAAAGGTGTAAATATGACCTAGAATTAGGATAAATTAATATCCTTCTGCGTGTGTGGCTAAGACATTTTAGAAAACAAATGATCTCTCAAAGAGGGAGGCAACTTAATACAACAGAATGGGAGCTGAATCTTAATTCTAAACAATCTGCTTTCAAATGTTGTCACTAACCCAGTGATTATGGAAAGGAAATTTAGATTGTTATGATGCCACAATGAGAGTGTACATCTAAACGGCTTTGCCAACTTTAAAGTGTCATAGAAATGTGTCTGCTAAGCACTGTGCACCAGAAGATAGAGTCAGATGCATACTAAAGAAGAAGTGGAAGAAGTGGGTTCATATCCTGACTTTGATACACAGCAGCTGAGTGACCCTGAGTAAGTCATTCAAAGTGTCTCAGGTACCCTGTTAAAATTTAAGTTGCTACTGAGAGTAGTCACTGTTCTGCTGGTATATATTTCTGTCTTTACCCAATTTTGCTTTTAAAGGAATACTTGGAACACTTGGAGCAAACAGACTGCCTGCTAAAGGTGCATGTGTCACATCTGGATGTCCTGCCTGGCACCTGGTAGCAGCAACAACAGCAGAAGCAGATGCAGCAGCAGCAGCAGGAGGAGGAAAGGTAAGAGGAGAAGGGGGGGGAGATAGAGATAGAGAGAGAGAAGGGAGGGGAGGATGAATTAGTTTTCCTGTACTATTGAAATTTTATGGTAGGTGTAAGTTTTACTCATTATTATTCAAGAAAATTTATGTAGACTCATAAAAACAAGGTCTTTCTTTTGGTGGCAGCGGGGGGTGGGGGGGAAAGTGTCTTCTATTCCTATTATAGAGCACGATGGATCAAGGAAATGAATGAAAGGTAAGACTCATGCATGATCACTTATTTCCCAGTGGGCTAAATCTTAGTCTCCCCTGGCTAAAATACGAAAATGTGGATTCTCTCTCCCTGAGGAAAAAATTATTTTCTTCTTTTTTTTTTTTTGGCTGCGGGGAGTGTGCGTAAATAGTTATTCATTTAACACAAGATATATTTTGTTCACCAAACTTACTATTTTGCAAAACTGTAGAATGGACTCAAAAGTTATACAGCCAGTGTTTTGGTTGTGTTCCTTTTGGTACGATTAATTTTTAGAGTAAATTTAGCAGTCTAATATGTTTAGCTCTAGCCAGAGTGCATGCACTTTGCAGAGAAACAAATAATCAGAAAAAAAATGTATATAATGTATTGACACCTTAAATTGGACTGCCAAACTCTTTATTTGACTAATGAACATCTAGGCAGGGTATCTGAACTCATTCTTTGTCCTTTGCTTCTGCAGCCCTGATAGGAGTATGAAACTGAACTGGTACCTTATGATTAGCAAATATTCTTGGAAGGATAATCAGGGATGAGAGCTTTGGCTCTGTCCCTTAAGTCTACAGGAATTAAAACGTTATCAAGTATGCTCAGTCAAAGTATATTTCATCCAAATGACTGAGTGGACAGTCAGGAGGCTGAAGTGGTATCATTAATATGCTAAAGCCATGCTCATTAAAATTATGAAGTTTTGTTCACCATACCTGAAGATTTTAAGGATTTTAAAGGAAAATTTACCTGAACCATAATGCCATATATTTTTCATTCTCTCACATTAAAAAAACTACAAATTAGTACAATTTAAACTTGCCTATCATGATGGAAAGTTGGATGTTTCCTTAGAGATAATCTGGTCTAAGAACTTCATTTTATTTGACTCAATTATTTACCCATGATCTGATTTTTGTTGATTTCCCCTCAAATGATGCATATCCCAGCTCACACTTGCCATCCCATTCCATGTGGTTCTTACCTTTGTCCTCCCATTGATTCAATACATGGGGTCCACCCAATGTGCTGGACACATACCTTGTGTTCTTTTCATATTTTAAAAGTACAATTGAAATTTAAAAAAACCTTATCCATTGGTACTCCTACATCTAGGCACATGACAATCTCATTTTTATTTTCATGCATACATGTTTGATAACATACTTTAGTTTGCTGTTCATCCCTAGTTCCCTTTTTGTAATGAGTTGCTGCCTCCTATAAACTTTTCCATTGCAGTCTAGGGATTCATCATTTTGATTCTTTTAATGCAGTAGCATTATATGCCCTTAGCTTTCTTATTACCCATAAACTGTGCATCCTACAATTACCAAATAACTTCATTTTAGGATAGATAGGTAGCTAGCTAGCTAGCTAGCTAGCTAGATATAGATATAGATAGGTAGATATACGGATAGATTCATAGATATAGACAGAAAGACCGATATACATACACACATGTATATACACATGTGTATGCACATATACATGCATGTGCATACACATATGCATATATACATATATGCATATAAACACTTATATACACATATACGTGCACTTGCACACATTTGCAGATATGTGCATATGCATATATGTATGCACATATGTATGTGTATATATAACACACATACATACACACATATAGATCATGCATATATATCATATACTATGTGTGTGTATGTGTGTATAATCTCCAGCTCTAGTAAACATCAATTTATCAACACGAAACCTACATATATCCACAATGTATCTTTCCAAATCTCTTTGTGTCACCTGGAAAATTCAAAGCAAGCTTGTATGGAAGGAATGTAAGGGAATGCAATGGGTCACGTAGGAAAGAATTGGGTTTCCTCACATTGAAGGTCTATTCTTTTTTTTTTCCTTTGGCGAATTTAATAATCATCAGTAAACATGAACAATTCAAAGAAGCTGAAGGACATTTAAGTGGAATTCTGATGACCATTTATTGTTTATCTTGTACAATGAATTATTTTCTATGTGTATATTTAACTAGATGGCCTCTGATACTCCTTCTAATTCTCTGATTATGTAAAATGAACTTTTCTGTGTGCTTGTAACCTGTAATTGGTGCATGTGTTCAAAGACATCTGAGGTTACTGATTTTATTTCTGGATATTTTCTTCATTTGTGTATTTATTTGTATTTTTCCCTCCGCCCTTGTTTTCTGGGAATTTTTCTGCTATTGCTCTTCCTGTCTTATAGCTATTATCTCTGATATGTAGCAAAATGGATACATATGGAATTTTTCTCACATTATAAGTATGGACTATTAGTATTAAATATAATATTCAATCCCATCTGGAAAATGACATTTATAGCCTAATTAGCTTATTGTTTTTGTTGTCTTTCAATATGATTTCTTTGTCTCCATCTTCTTTGGTTAATTTTATTTCCATTTATTGTCACACCAGGGTGTGTGTGCATGCATGCACACCGAGAAACAGACAGATACACATACATATATACAAACACATACATACACAAATAACCATCCGCACACACATACACTTGCCTTTTTATCTCCATCACCCTCTACTGTTCACATGATACATTCACATGCTTTTTTCTTTTCCTACTTTATTCATTTCCTAGCCAGGAACCCTGGCTGACCCCATTTAACAGCAGCTTGGTAAAAAGCCATCTGGGGGCCTTGATCTCCATTGTTTCAATGTCACATATCTATAATTTGTCCTTATAGTTGTCTTCTTGTCCTCTTCCAAAAAGACAATGGAAGTGGTCTTTATGTGTCTAGAAATACATGGGTCACATGTTTCTACTTTTTATTTTCCAGGAAAATAAAATAGCGTATCTAGTAATAATGAATTTTACATGTAATAAATAATTTATGGAACATAAATACCAAAAATGTATTAGCTTTTCAACTTTCCCTCTGCTTTCTGTTACATAAGTCTGTGTTTCACCAACATTGGAGCCTCTAACTCTTTGACCTCTCAATTCTTTCCCAGGCCATCCCCCTGAAATAACCACTTTCTTTTCTTCTCCCCTGCTTGGCTTCTTTGAGAACCAATTCAATTCTACACTATGCTCCTCTCTTGAATCCCTAATCTTCTTATCACCATACCAGTTTTGACTAACCAAGCCTTTATTTGGAATCATTCCGAGCAATTCATTGCTTTTGCTCCTACACGCATGCTACTGAGCAAAAGTGAAGAAAATCAAGCAACTCTTCTGGCTCAGTCCATTACAAATTTATGTTATATAACCTGAACTGGGTTCTCAGTGTTATGTGGAAATTCTATAATACTTCCTTTATCAACTCACCATCCCAATTATCGCAGTGGCTCTTTCACACATTTTTATCACTCCTCGAAACCCTCATTGCTCTCTCTTCTCACTGTCACCTGAGAACCTTGCTTCATATTTCATGTGAAAAAAATTAAGGCCTTTTGCTATGTGCTTCTCCCCTCCCCACCCCATTCTTCCTGAACTCTGATCATTTAGGTGTGTTCAGATGCTATCTCCTTTTTCACCTGTGTCTCACATGACTAAGTGACCTTACTCTTTACCAAGACTATCCTCTCTACTTTTTCAAAAGATCCCATTCCATCTTATCTCCTCTGACAGATTGTCATCCACACTCTCACGTATTTCAATATCTCTCTCCTTTCATACTGTCTACAGACTATCCATGCCTCCCTTACCCTGAAAAAAATACAAAAAACAAGAATCTCTCACATGATTCTTAGATCTCAGTTAACTATCATCCTATTTCTGTTCTGGCCTTTATAGCTAAACTCTTCAAAAAGGTTTTCTGTAATAGGTTCCTCTACTTTCTCTCCCCTCACAGTGTTCTTAATGCCTTATAATCTACTTTCCAACCTTATCTATCCAATAAAATTGTTCTCTACAAAGTTACCAAATGATTCCTTGGTTGCTTTATCTAATAGCCTTTTCTCAGTCCTCATTCTCTTTGGCCACTCTCTGGCCTTTGACACTGTTGATTACTGTAACATCCTTGTTACTCTCTTCTCTCAATTTTTGGGGGATACAGCTTTTTCTTTGTTTTCCTCCTACCCGTCTGGTCATTCCCTTTTCATCACCTTTGCAGGATTTTCCTCCAAAACACAACGTTTTGACATGAATATCCCCCAGGCTTTTTTTCCAGGGACATTTTCTCTTATCTCCCCTTATATTACTTAGATTGGTCATCTTATCAGCTTCCATGGATTTAATTATCATCTCTGTGCTGATGACTCTCAAATATACCTGTCCTGCCCAAAGCTCTCTGGTGACCTCTATTCTTATACTTCCAACTGCCTTTCAGAAATTTCTAATTGAGTATCCAGGGGATATCTTAAATTCAGTATGTCCACCAAACTCATTCTCTTTACCCCAAATCTTTTCCTTCTCCTTTCCTCATTACTGTTGAGGGCAACACCATCCTCCCAGTTCCTCAGTCTTACAATCTAGGAGTCATTCTGGATTCCTCCCTATCTCTCACACCCTTTTCCAATCTATGGGTAAGGCCTATTGCTTTCTTCTTGGTAATATTTCTTGAATATGTCCCTTTCTTTCTTCTGACACTGCCAGTACTATAGTGAAGGCTTTCATCACGTCATGCTTATATTACTGAAATATCTTAGTCTTGGTTCTGCCAGTCTAAAGTCTTTCTCTAGTCTAATCCAGCTTCCATTCAACCATTAAATTGTTTTTTGATAGAACTGGTCCAATCATGCCATGCATCTACTCAGTAAATTGAAGGATTACAATTTCCTCCAGGAACAGTATAAAATGCTCTGTTTTATAGTCAAAGACCTTCAAAATCTAGCCTTCTCTTACCTTTCCATGCTTCTTAAACCAGAGGTGGACAACCTGTCTTAAACCTTACCACCTAACATGTATTAAATCCAGAAAAATGGTCTCCTGGTTGTTCCATGAACACGACTCCCTATGTCTCTGGTTTGGGTATTCTCTGTCACTGCTCTTCATGTCTGAAACACTCTCCCTTCTCCACTCTGATTACTGACCTCCCTTGCTTCCTGTAAGTTCCAACTAGAAACCTTTATTTTACAGGAAGTCTTCACCAATCCCTCTTAATTCTAGAACCATCTGAAATCTGTCTATTCATCATTTATTACAGCACAATAGTGTTCCATTACCTTCATATCCCACAACTTGTTCAGCCATTCCCCAATTGATGGGCATCCCCTCAATTTCAAATTCTTTGCTACCACAAAAAGAGCTGCTGCAAATGATTTTGTACATGTGGGTCCTCTTCCCCTTTTTATGATCTCTCTGGGATACAGATCTAGTAGTGGTATTGCTGGATTAAAGGGTATGCACAGTTTGGTTGCCTTTTGGATATAGTTCCAAATTTCTCTCCAAAATGGTTGGATCAATTCAAAACTCCACCAACAATGCATTAGCATTTCAATTTTCCCAAATTGCCTCAAACATTTATCATTTTCCTTTTCTGTCATGTTTGCCAATCTGATAGGTGTGATGTACTACTTCAGAGTTGTTTTAATTTGCATTTCTCTAATCAATAGTGATCTATTTTTTTGTATGAATGGTATATTTATTTTCTTCATCTGAAAACTGAATGTTCATATCCTTTGACTATCAATTGGGGAATGGCTTGAATACTCACAAATTTGACTTAGTTATCTATATATTTAATAAATTAGGCCTTTATCCAAAACACTGGCTGTAAAGAAATATTCTGAGCTTTCTGCTTTCCTTCTAATCTTGGTTGCATTGGTTTTGTTTGTGCAAAACCTTTTAATTTAATGGAATCAAAATTATCCATTTCGCATTTCATAATGTTCTCTCTTTTGTTTCTTTATAAATTATCCACTTCTCCATAGATCTGACAGACAAACTTATTCTTTGCTCTCTTAATTTGCCTGTGGTATCATACCTTATGTCTAAATCATGTACCCATTTCAACCTTATCTTGTATAGGGTGTTAGATGTTGGTCTATGCCTGATGTCTACCATATTATTTGCTAGTTTTCCCAGCAGTTTTTGTCAAATATTGAATTCTTATCACCAAAGCTGGAGTTTTGAGGTTTATTAAACAGTTGATTAGTATAATCATTGACTGTCATGTCTTACATACCTGATCTATTCCACTGATCAATCACTCTATTTCTTAGCCAGTGCCAACATAGTTTTTATAATTGCTGCTTTACAATAGAGTTTTTAGATATGGTAGGGCTAGGACAACTTCCTTTGCAATTTTTCATTAATTTCTTTTATATTCTTGAACTTTTGTTTTTCCAAATGAATTTTTCTGTTATTTTTTCTGCCTCTATCAAATACTTTTTGGTAGTTTGATTGATATGGAACTGAGTAAGCAAATTACCTTAGGTAGAATTGTGATTTTTATTATATTAGCTCAGCCTACTCATGAGCAATTGATAGTTTTGTTTAGATTGTTTAGATCTGACTCTATGAATGTGAAAAGTGTTTTGCAATTGTGTTCCTATAGTTCCTAAGTTTGTCTTGGCTATTAGACTTCCAAATATTTTATAGTGTCTACAGTTATTTTAAATGGAATTTCTCTTTCTATCTCTGAAAAACCTGGAAAGACTTATATGAACTGATGCTGAGAGAAGTGAGCAGAACCAGGAGAACATTGTACATAGCAACAGCAACATTGTACAAAGATTAATTATTATAGCCTTTGATCTTCTCAGCATGCAAAGGTCCAAGAGAATTCCAAAAGTTTAGTGATGGAAAATGGTAACCATATGCAGAGAAAGAGGTATGGAGTCTTAATGCAGATCAAAGCATACTATTTTTACTTTTGTGTTTTTTTTTCTTTCTCATTTTTTTTTTCCATTTTGTTCAGATTGATCTTTCACAACATGACTAATATGGAAACATTTTTAACATAATTCTGCGTGTACATACACAGACATATGTGTATACACATGTCTATATGTGTATGTGTATATGTATGTGTATATGTATAAGTATATGTATATGTATGAATAGCCTACATGAGATTGCTTGCTGTCTTGGGGACAGGGGAAGGGAGGGAGAGAGGGAGAAAAATTCGCAACTCAAAATTTCACAAAAATGAATGCTGAAAACAATCTTTATATGTAATTGAAAAATATTTTCAACAGAAAAAATTCTAGCACCATCCTCCTGCCACTATTGCTTGTTTATAATAAACACATGCATGTATATGTACAAGCATGCATATGTGTACATACATATACATACACTTACATATATACACATATACATATGTGTGTGTTTTGATTTTTATAAATTTGTTCACATGTTGTCTCCCCCATTAGATTTCAAGATCCTTGAGGGCTGGGGCTGTCTTTTAACTCTTTTTGTGTCCCCAGCTCTTAGCACAGTGCCTGATACAGAGTAGATACTTAATATAAGTTTATTTGTTAATTGAAAGTGTAATCTCCCTTCTTCACAGAAGTAGGAGAAGATCAATATGAAACCACACACAAATTTTCATAATTATTGTAGTGGTGGTATTTGCCAATTTTTACATACCCACCATGTTTTAGCATGAATAATGCTCAATGGGTACAGATGGGAAGTGATATATAATATTTGTATGAAACATTTTCCAAATTATTATTATTAAGAAAAACATAAATCAAAACAACGTATAATCATATTATAATTAAATGAAAAAAACAACAAACAACCTATGGGAATAGAGAATGTTAGAAAGGTTTTTATGAAGGGTGGTAGTCTAGGAATACCTGAATGGCACTGTATAGAGATGTGAATGGTTTCAAACATTCTAAAAATATTTTAGAATTAGATGAAGAGGGGCGACTAAATTTTTACTGCTGAACTACATATTTCACCTTGTTTTGAAAGTCCTTATGTGCCTAAAAATATTACAACAGCACTTTCTCTAATAGGAAAAAAAACTGGGAAAAAATAGATGCTCATTGGGAAAAATAATTTATGGCACATGGAATATTACTAAGAGAAATAATTAATATTAGTAAAAAAGCCTAAGAAGATTCATATGAACTTATATAAAAGAAGATTAACTAAGAAAACTATATATGCAATTACTGTAACAATGTCTATCTTCTCTCCCTCTTCTTTGCAGAAATAGGAGAAACTGGGAGGAGATATGTATGATTTTCATATATATGTTCTTTGTGGTTAAAGTTCACCTCTAAACTTTCTAAGGATCCCATATGATTGTTTGGTTCTTAACCTTTCTGTTTCAATACTCAAATATTTACCACTCCTCACTTTCATCACTTGGAATTCCTAATTACTCTTAAGGCTCAGTTCGATTGCCACCTCCTACACAGAATATATCTTGATTCTCCCAGAGACTAGATCCACATAGTAAGCCTCTTTGTTCTCTGAATGAGTGATTTCTCTGCCTATATGATGTCACTCCCCTAGGAAAATATAAGCTCCTGCAAGGCAGGGATAAATTGGTTGGTTTGTTTTTTCTCTCTATGTCCCCATAACTCAGAGTGTAAAGGCTTCGTAAATGCTCCATGAATGGAATTAAAGACACAATTTTTTTCAGTCTATACTTAGGTACCTCACATTTGACTATGACTAATACAGACAGTTTGCTTGTGTTTATGGTATTGTATAAAGAATTCAAGTAAAGTAAATTCAGCTACCACTGCTTTAATGACTATTGTGTGATAGACACTGTGCTAGGTGATAGGGATATAACAAGAAAAGCTAAACATCTATTCCTTCAATGAGCTTCTGGTCTACAGGAAACATTTAATATATACATAGATGTATAAAGGAAAATCTACACACACATACACATATGCACGCACATATACATATACGTACACACACAATTGTAAATTTATACAAATTATATTCATTTCAATTTGCACAAATCAATTATATATTACATACATATATGTGGAGACTTTTATATTATACATCTATGTATTTATTGAATTTTTCTCATATATATCAGCTATATGGCACAAAAGATAGAGCACCAGACCTGGAGTCAGGAAGACTCATCTTCCTGAATACAAGGCTGGCTTCATACCCTTACTAGCTATGTGACCTTGAGTAAGTCACTTAAGCCCATTTGCATCAGAAACAGCAAACTATAACCAGTATTTTTGCCAAGAAAACCCCAAATGAGGTCACAAAGAACAGACAAGACTGAAACAATTGGTATACATACATAAACACAAACATATATACATACACACATATGTGTATACATATATGTTCATGTATGTATGTGCATGTATATGTGTATAGATAATTATAGATAGATAGGAGAGAGAGTGAGAGAGAGAGAGAGAGAGAGAGAGAGAGAGAGAGAGAGAGAGAACATCTTGATGGGGTGGGGTAGGGCAGAGGATAGGGGTGCAGAAAATCCTTGTCTTTGATATGTCAACTAAAAGAAGTAAGGATCATAAGATGGGCTGAAGAGAATATATTCCAGGAATGTGATAGCCTGGCAAAGGCATGGAGGTGGGAAATGTAATATTTTAAAGAGAAACAGCTAGCCTGTCATTCTGCCTGGAATAGAGAGTGTGTATTGTTTATAAAGTGTGTAATAAGACTGAAAATGTGAGAGGAAACCAGACATTAAATACTATGCCAAGAAATCTGTATTTTGGATTAAAGGTAATAGGCATCTACTGAAGATATATCAGCCAGGACATTACCTAGTCAAGTGTATGTTTTAGAAATGTGGATTATAAGGCTATTTGGTTGATGGAAGAAAGAATGGAGGTAAGAAGATCAGTTAATAAGCACTTATTATAGATTAAGTGAGAATTGCTTCAAAACTGAAATAGGCAGACTTCCGGGGGTAGAGCCAAGATGGAGGCTGGAAAGCAGGGACTTGCATGAGCTCCCCACCACGTCCCTCCAAAAACCTACAAAAATGGCTCTGAACAAATTCTAGAACTGCAGAACCCACAAAATAGCAGAGGGAAGCAAGAATCCAGCCCAGGATAGCCTGGATGGTCACTGGATGAGGTCTATCGTGCACGGAGTGGAGGGGAGTGGATCTCAGCGTGGAAGGCAGCAGGAACAACCAGACCAGGAGCCCGGCAGGACAGGCCCTAGCACCCTGAATCAGTGAACTGTGGCAGGTACCAGAATTCTCAACCCACAAACACCAAAGACAACAGAGAAGGTTAGTGGGAAAAGCTGCGGGGGACAGAGTTCGCTGTTCGGTCACCACCCCAGGGGTTGCGGGGGAGGAGCAGCTACAGAACTGCAGCTGCAGATACTTCCAGCCGCAGGCCCATGTGGTGGGAGGAATTAAGTGGCGGATCAGTGCAGGAGTGCAGAGCCTGCTGAAGATTTGCGTCAGGTCCGAGTTGGTGGTTCTTGAGGAAGGAAGAGTGCTGGTGTGGCAGAGCTGGCTGTACAGAAATAGCTCTGAAATCAACAGCGCATCCCCTCAAGCTTGGAACAAAGTACTCTTTGGTCTACAAGCAGTCATACCCCGATGAAAAACTGAAGGGTCAAGTAAGTTGGCTGGGAACATGGCCAGGCAGCAAAAATACACCCAGATCCAGTCTCAGACTTTGGAATTCTTCTTTGGTGACAAAGAACACCAAAACATACAGCCTGAAGAAGTCAAAAAGTCCAAGAGCCTACCCCAAAAGCCTCCAAGAAAAACATGAACTGGTCTCAGGCCATGGAAGAGCTCAAAATGGAGTTGGAAAAGCAACTTAGAGAAGTAGAGGAAAAATTGGGAGGAGAAAAGAGAATGATGAAAGAAAACCATGAAAAACAAGTCAATGACTTGCTAAAGGAGACCCCCCAAAATACTGAAAAAATATTGAACAAAACAATATTTTAAAAAAATAGACTAACTCAAATGGCAAAAGAGCTCCAAAAAGCCAATGAGGAAAAGAATGCCTTGAAAGGCAGAATTAGCCAAATGGAAAAGGAGATCTGAAAGACCACTGAAGAAAATACTACCTTAAAAATGAGATTGGAGCAAGTGGAAGCTAGTGACTTGATGAGAAATCAAGATATTATAAAGCAGGAAAAAAAAGGAATGAAAACAATGGATGACAATGTCAAATATCTCATAGGAAAAACCACTGATCTAGAAAATAGATCCAGGAGAGATAATTTAAAAATTATTGGACTACCTGAAAGCCATGATCAAAAAAAGAACCTAGATATCATCTTTCAAGAAATTATGAAGGAGAATTGCCCTGATATTCTAGAGCCAGAGGGTAAAATAGAAATTGAGAGAATCCACAGATCACCTCCTCAAATAGATCCCAAAAAGAAAGCTCCTAGGAACATTGTCGCCAAATTCCAGAGCTTCCAGGTCAAGGAGAAAATACTGCAAGCAGCCAGAAAGAAACAATTTGAATATTGTGGAAAAACAATCAGGATAACACAGGATCTGGCACCGTCCTCATTAAGGGACCGAGGGGCTTGGAATATGATATTCTGGAGGTCAATGGAGCTAAGATTAAAAGCAAAAATCACCTACCCAGCAAAACTGAGTATCATGCTCCAAGGCAAAATATGGATTTTCAAGAAAATAGAGGACTTTCAAGCTTTCTCAGTGAAAAGACCAGAACTGAATAGAAAATTTGACTTTCAAACACAAGAATCAAGAGAAGCATGGAAAGGTAAACAAGAAAGAGAAATCATAAGGGACTTACTAAAGTTGAACTGTTTTGTTTACATTCCTACATAGAAAGATGATGTGTATGATTCTCGAGACCTCAATATCATAGTAGCTGAAAGGAATATGCATATATATATATATGTGTGTGTGTGTATACATATATGTACATATGTACATGTCTATGTAGGTATATACATACATACATACACATACATACATATATATACACATATATACATATACATATTATACACACACACACACACACACACACACACACACACACACATATATATATATATATGTATATGTATATATGCATACATATACACACACAAAGGGCACCGGGTGAGTTGAATATGAAGGGATGATATCTAAAAAAATAAAATAAATTTAAGGGATAAGAGAGGAATATATTGAGAGAGGGAGAAAGGGAGAGATAGAATGGGGTAAATTATCTCGCATAAAAGTGGAAAGAAAATGTGGTTCTGTAGGAAGGGAAGAGGGGGCAGGTGAGGGGGAATGAGTAAATCTTGCTCTCACTGGATTTGACCTGAGAAGGGAATACCATACACACTCAATTGGGTATCTTACCCCACAAGAAAGAAGGAGGGAGAAGATAAAAAAGGGGGATGATAGAAGGGAGGGTAGACGGGGGGAGGAGGTAATAAAAAACAAACTTTTTTGAAAAGGCACTGGGTGAAGGGAGAAAATTCAGTAAATGGGGATAGGTTAGGAAGGAGCAAAACACAGTTAACCTTTCACAACATGAGTATTGTGGAAGGGTTTTACATAATGATACGCATGTGGCCTATGTTGAATTGCTTGCCTTTTAGTGAAGGTGGGTGGGGAGGGAAGAGGGGGGAGAATTTGGAACTCAAAGTTTTAAAAACAGACGTTCAAAAACAACAACAACAACAAAAAAGTTTTTTCATGCAACTAGGAAACAAGATACACAGGCAATGGGGCATAGAAATTGATCTTGCTCTACAACAGAAGAAGGGAAATGGGGATGTGAGGGGAGTGGGGTGACAGATGGGAGGGCTGACTGGGGAACGGGGCAATCAGAATATATGCCATCTTGGAGTGGGGGGAGGGTAGAAATGGGGGAAAAATTTGTAATTCAAACTTTTGTGAAAATCAATGCTGAAAACTAAATATATTAAATAAATGAAAAAAATAGCTTAAAAATAAAAAAAAATTAATAAAAACTGAAATAGGGACAACATTTTACAAGTGGAAAGTGTTTTTTTAGATTAAAGGATCATAGATTTAAAGCCAGAAGAGACCTCAGAGACAATGTATCTACTACCTTCTGCACTGCCTTGCTCCAATTTTCAGGGGAGGAAACAGATTCAGCAGGGTTAAGTCAACTCCCTGGAGTCATATCTAGAGAGTGTATGAGGTGGGATTTTGACAGGTTCTCCAAACTAAGTCCAGTGCTGAATTAACTATGCTATAGTGACTCAAATGAATGAAAAAAGAAACTGAGTAGCTGTCATTATTCTTGGTAGCTGATAGTATATGAGAGTAAGTGAAAGTGGACAGTCAGTGACAATTCTGAGGTTGCCAAACTGGGTGATCAGAAGGCTTGTGCTGCCCTCAGCAAAGTCATCCTCAGGGCACACAGACCTAGCTTACTTCAAGAGGCAGCTGGGTATGGATCTAATGCCAACTTTTGAAACTTACAGAAGAAAAGAGCTGGGGAAAAAATTGCTGAAAGTCTGAAAGTGACTCTGATGATTCAGTCAGCAGGAAATAATTGAAAATAGCAGCATTATCCAAAACACTGATGGGGATGATCACGAAGTGCATTGCTCAACAAAGTTCTCTTAGAAATTAGCGATTGACAGTTTTAGGTAACCTTGCTCATTTCACTGAAATGCAGATTTTTTTTTTTTTTTTTGCCATGAGGCACAAAGAAGAGATGACTTCTCCCAATGAAATGTGAGGGAAATAATTTTGGAAGGACTTACTGTAATCACATTCACACACTACTACGGGAAGAGGAGTAAAATGAAATCTCATCTCAGTCTGGATGCAGCCATTTGAAATGTCTTGTGGCAAATTGGAACTCTTGCTACTAACAGAGAATGCATAGTGTTGGGGTGGGGGGGTTATCTCAATTTTTAAAAGAGTATTGTTTGACTTATCATTGCTTTTCATTTGACTGACGGGTGTTGCTTGAGGCTCTTGCAGTGAGAAACTATGGAATCTATTAAGCTACATTTTTTTCTTCCTTTGAAGCTAATAGGAAATATACACAACTTGGGATAGTTAGGATATATTCTAATATAAAAGGCAATGATCATTGGTACTTAATATCTACTTGTATATAAATGACTATGCAAAAGACATTCACAAGAAGAGTTTGAATTCCCTCAAAGAAGAGATGAAAAGGTATTTGGTGCTAAGATGGTGAAAAAAAAGAAGTAAGTTGGGAAGGAAAAAAAAAAGTTGGAGGTGAAAGAAAGGGAGGGAGGGAGGGAGGGAGGAAGGAAGGAAGGAAGAAAGAAAGAAAGAAAGAAAGAAAGAAAGAAAGAAAGAAAGAAAGAAAGAAAGAAAGAAAGAAAGAAGGAAAATGCAGAAGGAAGGAAGGAAGAAATAAAGAAAGAAGAAAAATGCACAAGGAAGGAAGGAAAGAAGAAAAATCTATTACAGGAGGCATAATTTTATCAGGGATAATGAGAATTTACATAAAAGATCTGTTAAAGACTTCAATATCATTTATCATCAGGAAAAGACTTGGAGCAAATACGTGGTGGGATAAAAATTAAGAGATGCACACCACAAATATTTCACTGATATTCACATAACATCCAAATTAACAAAAGAAAATTTTCAGCACATTGAATAGTATTTGTATGAAGTACTTGTGAAAAAACATTAAAAAAAACCCCCACAAAACCAAAAAAATGGAGAAGGGATACACAGGGCAATAGCTACAAAAATAAAAACAACTAAAACTTATATAATACTTCAATATTTTCCAGAACACTTTACATATATAATTTTCCTAGATCCTCCTAACACCCCTGAGAAATAGATGCTATAATAATTCCCACTTCATGGATGTGACGCTGAGGAATTTGAGCAAATTCCTGAGAGTCACATAGCCGCTAAGAATCAGAGGCAAGATATTAATTCCAGTCTTTCTAATTCAAATTCAAGTGCTCTAACCACAGTCACCTGGCTAAGAGAAGAACACGAATAAGTTGATTGCTTGGGATTTCCACACAAGTGACAAGAGTACCCATATAAATATAAATAAGAATATAGATTCATTTATTAGAGAAGACAAAAATATACATGGATATATGCACACACATGTATTCAGACATAAACATTCATACATATATGTACACATATATTTAATAAAAATGTGTAAATGAGCACATTCACTCAACTTATAACTTCAAAACTGTAAGTTATTCCTGATGAGAAACCACCTTCTATCAATTTACACAGACACTATTTTGCATGGTTTGGGAAACTCATGGCCTTGAAAAGGTTCCTGTGAACAGGTTAAGTGACATACCCAGAGTCTGAAGGCAGTATGTTTCAGCTGTGAGATTTAAAGCCAAGCCTCAGAGGGGACTAGCTCTTTATGCAATATGTTAAAAAGCTCTCAAAATATTTTCAGCTGATTTTAAAACAAGAAGCAATAAATCACAGATTTCAGTGCTGGGAGCTTAGAAGTCATGGAAAAACACAAGCGTACATTGGAAAGGACACCAAACTTGGAGAAGTATGATTTGTCTTCCAATTCCTGCTCTGCCATTTTGCCTAAGTCAGCTTGTGCAAATTCAATGACTTTTCTTGTCCTGAGTTTATTCACATGGAGAAGGAGTGGATTTCACCACATAGCCTGTAACGACTCCCTATATGAGAGCTATAAACCTAGGATCTCATCTAACTTACTATGAATTGGAATCCCTCTAAGACCTCCCAGAAAAGCTTGGAGCATCAAATTGAAGGCTTCCATTGAGAAAGATTCCACTCTTTGCTGATGAAGATTATATTTCCTTAGGGCAACTCTAATTGTTGTGAGGATTTTTGTTTGTTCATTTTGTAAAGAACTGTCTATACTTTAAAGCATGTTAGCATTTTTTCTATAGAAGCTAGATCCATGATTTCATTTATGTAAAAATGTCCATATAATCAATGAGTAAACATCTATTAAGTGCCTGATATGCATAAGTCACGATGTTGCTCTACCAGTGAAGTGGAATTTCTCTACAATTTATCTTAGCAAGTTGTTTGGTAAATTAAATTAAATAACATGCCCTAGGTCATATAGCTAATATACATCAAAGGCAGGCTTGAAGTCTAGTTTGCCTAACTTCAAAATTACCTCTCTATTAACTCTGACTCTGCTATTATTTATTTTAATCTATTTTATTTGTTTCATTAAATATTTCACAGTTACTTAAAAAACTAATGTTCAATTAAAAATTGAATTCCAAAGTCCCTCCTCTGTGCCCCTCCCTGACACCTTGAGAAGGCAAGCAATATGATATATGCATGTGAAGTCATGTATAGTGTTTCCATATTTTCAATGCTGAAAAAGAAAACATGCAAAAATTAACAAAAATCAAACTTAAAAATGTGCTTCAATTTGCACTCAGAGTTAATCAGTTCTTTCTCTTTTTTGGGAAGTGCCTTGGATCATTGTCTTGATGAGAGTGGCTGTCTTTCATAGTTGATCATTGTCACCACTTTGCTTTTACTGTATACAGTGCTCTGGACATGCTCACTTCACTTTGTATCAGTTCATATAAGACTTCCCTAATTTTGTCTGCTTTAGTTTGGCTTCTGCATTTTAAAAAATGTTATGTAATCAAAATGATCTATTTCACATCTTGTGATGGATGCTCTCTATTTCTTGTTTGATCATAAACTCTTCCTTTATCCATTGGTCTGACAGACACGTTTTTCCATGCTCCTCTAATTTATTTGTGATATCACCCTTTATGTGTAAATCATGTATCCATTTTCACCTTATCTTGTTATATTGTATGAGATGTTGGTCATTCCTAGTTTTTGCCAAACTACTTTTTAGTTTCTCCCCCCGCCCCTGGCAATTTTCTTCAAATGATGAGTTCTTACGCCAATAGCTCAGATCTTCAGTTTTGTCAAAAAACTAGCTTACTGCAGTCATTTAGGACTGTGTATCGTGTTCCTAATCCATTCCACCAATCCTCCACTCTATTTATTAGTACCATATTGTTTTCATGACTACAGCTTTGTAATATAGTTTGAAATCTGGTTAGGCTGCTTTCCTTAATATTCATCCATTCATTCATTCGTTTGTTTGTTTGTTTGTTCCTTTGATATCCTTGACCTTTTGTTCTTCCAAAAGAATTTTGTTATGATTTTTTCAAGCTTTATAAAATAGTTTCTGGTAGTTTGACTGGTAAGGCTGCTACTTCTGTGTAGTAGTAGCAGTAGTGGTAGTAATAGTAGTAGTGGTGGTGGTGGTGTGGTGGTGGTGATGTCATTATCATTATTCTCATTAAAACTAAATTAACATACTTCCAGGAGCCAAGATTGCAGAGTAAGCAGTAAATTCACCTCCAAAAAACCATAAAATGATGCCAGAGAACAAATCTTGGAACAGTGGAGCCAGTGGAAAGACTGGGTAGAGTCATCTTTTAGTCTCTGAGGTCCTGAAGGTAAGAAAGGTCCATCTCACTCAGGTAAGAGGAAAATGCATTCCAGGACAGTAAGTATCCCAGCAAGCCAGCACCAAGGTCCACCTCAGCAAACCAGTGGGGAAACCTGAACCTCAGTGTAGTGGAGCAGGTGAGTGCCTTAGCATAGCTAGGGGAACCAGCAAACACCAGCTCTGAAAACTACCACGTGATTCAGTGTAGCCCTGGCTGGCAGGTATCCTCTAGGGCCCAGAGCTCCACATACTTCACTGTAGCCCCAGGAAAATGCAGAGAAATCCCACCTGGACTCAGGACATGCCAGACACCACCACTAGAACCCTGGCTCAGCACCAGGTAAGTTTCCAAAACCCTACAGCCTCCATCAGCATAAGCCACTTCCCACCCCACCCCCTAAACACAGCACCACACAGAGGCTCCCCCATGGGCATTAGGGAAACATCAGTGCAGCATGATTTAAACAGTAGGGCTACCAGCCACTGGCACAAGAAGCCTGAGACAGAGCCCCTTCCACCTTGGGAGCAGAGATGAAATTTAAAGAAGGGAAAAAGGCAAAAAAAAAAAAAAGATGAGCAAAAAACAACCAAAAAAGAGTCTGACCATAGAAAGCTATTATGATGAAAGAGAAGACCAAGAAACAAACTTAGAAGAGGACAACAATGTCAAAACACCTATGAGCAAGACCCCAAAGAAAAACAGGAAGTGTTCTCAAGCCCAGAAAGAACTCATAAAGAGTTCAAAAAGGAGCACAAATTCATATAAGAGATATAGAAGAAAAATTGGGAAAAGAAATGAAAGTGATACAAGAGAATTATGAAAGAAGACTCAGCAGCTTGGAAAACCACTTGGAAAGTAGAATTACCCAAATGGAAAAGGAGATACAAAAGTGTACTGAAGAAAAAAAAAAAACTCCTTGAAGAATAAAATTGGCCAAATGGTAAAGAAAGTAGACAACCTAATTGAGGGAAATGACTTCTTAAAATTAGAATTGGGCAAGTAGAAGCTAATGACTCCATGACACATCAACAATCAATCAAACAATTTCAAAAGAATGAAAAAATGAAAGAGAATATAAAATGCCTCATATGAAAAACTGAGCTGGAAAAGATATCGAGGAGAAGCAATATCAGAATCATTAGAACACCTGAAAGACATAATCAAAAGGAGGATCTGGACAGCATCTTTCAAAAAATTATCAAGGGAAACTGTCCTGATGTCCTGGAACCAGAGGATAAATTTGTCTTTGAAAGAATTCACCAATCACTTCAGGAAAGAGATCTCAAAATCAAAACCCCAAAGAACATTATAGCCAAATTTCAGAACAACCAGGTCAAGGAAAAAATACTACAAGTGACCAGAAAGAAATGATTCAAATATTAGGGAGTTCCAGTCAGGATCCCATAGTTCTTGGTAGCTGCATTATTAAAGTATCAGAAGTATTGAGCATGATATTCTGAAGGGCAAAAGAGCTAGGACTAAAATAAGGAATCACTTACCCAGAAAATTAATCATCGTACATCAAAGAAAAAAATGGTCATTCAATGAAATAGATGGATGCCAAGCCTTTATAAGGAGAAGACCAGAACTAAGCCAGAAATTTGACCTCCAATATCAAGACCCAAGAAAAGCATAAACAGTTATAAAGGGAAAGGAAAACATAAAGGATTCAATAGATATAAAACATTTATATCCATACATGAAAAGATGATACTTGGAACTCTTAAAAATTATATCACCAACAGTTCAGAGAGAAGGGATCTACATGGAGAGAAGGTATGGATATAAGGTGAATTTGAGAGAATGATGTAAAAAATAAGGGATGAGAAAGAGTAGTACAATGGATGCTGAAGGAAGGGAGAGGTAGAATAAGGTAAATTATGTCATACAAAGAGGGGAAAAAGATCTATTACCATGGAGGTGAAGATGGGAATGGGGCAATGGACATTGCTTCAAGCTTACCTTTATCAGTATTGGCTCAAAGAGGGAATAATACATAGAGTCACTTGAATATAGAAATCTATCTTACCCAATAGGGAAGTAGGAGGGGAGAAGAATAAGGAAAGGGGGTGGGGCTGACAAAAGGGGGAGGGCAGATCAGAGAAGATGGTAGACAGAAGCATAACACTGGTGAGGTGGGAAAGAGTGAAAGGAGAGAGGACAAACAAAAGGAAGAACAGGATGGAGGGAAATGCACAGGTAGTAATCATAGCTATGTATGTGAATGGGTTGAACTCTTTCATAAAACAGAGGCAGATAGCAGAGTGGATCAGAAACTAGAAGCCTACAATATGTTGCTTACAAGAGACACACTTGAAGCAGAGAGACATCCAGAGAGTAAAGGTAAGGGGCTAGAGCAGAATCTATTATGCTTCAGCTGAAGTAAACAAAAAAAAAAAGCAGGGGTAGCAATCCTTATCTGAGACAAAGTAAAAGCAAAAATAGACCTAATTAAAAAAGATAAGGAAGGAGACTATATCTTGCTAAAAGGTACCCTAGACAATGAAGCAATCAAATTGGAAGAGCAAGAAATAGTCTACCTGTTAGTTCTATGGGAAAGGGAAGAATTCATGACCAAAATAGATAGAGAGCATTACAAAATGTAGAATAGATAATTTCGATAATATTAACTTGAAAAGCTTTTGTATAAACAAAACCAATTCAACCAAGATTAGAAGGAAAGTAGAAAACTAGGAAAGAATCTTTACATCAGGTGTCTCTGATGAAGGCCTCATTTTTCAAACATTTAGAGAACTGAGTCAAACTTAGGAGGGCACAAGCCATTCCCCAACTGATAAGTGGTCAAAGGATATGAACAGGCAGTTTTCAGATAAAAAAAAATCAGGGGCTGCCTTTACCAGAGATAAAAGCTACCCAGGACTTCTTGGAAAAGAGACTAGAGAAAGAGACCTTCTCCTGGACCAGTCCTTCTCTGGGAGACAATCCTTCCCCAGGGATACCTGGCCCCTGGCCTCTTACCTGCTTGTTCTTCCCCCAGCGTCTACAGCCCTTTCTCCAGTGAGGGGTATCATCTACCTCTGCTACTTTGTCTTTCTGTCTCACCCCACCAATCTCTGCATCTGGATTTCTGAGCATAAATGTTTCTGTGAGCCATTAATTTTTATCTGCTTGTTATCAGACCTCCCCTAGCCCAAATAGGAAACTCTTCAGACATGTTCTTCCTGTTGTTAATGCTGCCTCTTCTGTGGGTCACTCCAAGGCAGAGAGGAGTGAGGATAAGTTCATTGGTGGTCAGGCGTGTATTCCCCACTCCCAGCCCTGGCAGACTGCACTGTTAATCAATCAGAATTTCTGCTATGGGGGTGTCCTGCTAGCCAATCACCGGGTCCTCACAGCAGCTCACTGTAGCCGCTGGAACCTTCAAGTGATCTTGGGAAAACGCAATGTCAGGCGCTGGGAGCCCTATCAGCGATGGGTCAGGGTGAAGGGCCGGATTCTCTATGTCTGCTACAACCCTAGGACCACAAACAATAACCTCATGCTGCTCTACATGGAGAGGCCAGTGAGGTTGACCCGCCAAATTCAACCCATTCGGCTGGCAAAAGACTGCCAATCCCGGCACAAGCTGCCTGGTGTCCAGTTGGGGTACTGTGTCCAGTCCTTTCACCATATTTCCCAGCACCCTTCAGTGACTGAAGATCAATATCCTATCTGAGGAAAAATGTAAAAATGTTTACCGCACACCCATCACTTCCGGCATGATCTGTGCTGGGGACATGGAAGGTGGGAAGGATGCTTGCCAGGGTGACTCTGGAGGCCCCTTGGTGTGCAATGGGACCCTGCAGGGCCTGGTGTCTTGGGGCATAGAACACTGCCCCTTGCCCTGGTATCCCAGTATTTATGCCAAACTGTGCCATTACCAGATCTGGATCCTAAATGAAATGCAAAAGAATTATTGACAAGCTCCCTCCACAGCCCCAGGAGGATTGCCCATTCCAACCTATTCCCAGTTCTGTCCTCAGGGACAGGTAGCCTGAAACTATAGCCCCACACCCTACAGAGGAACCTCCCCCTTCCCCAAGGATAGGACTCAGCTATCCTGACTTCCCAACCATGGACCTCTCTGGAGGACATAGGTTTCCTTAGACCCTTCTCTAGTCTTGATTTAGGTAAATGGAAAGGGAATGAAAAGGATTTAGAGATGGAAAGGACTTTAGACCCTGAAAATAGCAGATCTGGGAAAGAACCTCCAATTTTTACAAATGAGGAAACTGAGGATAAAAGTAACCTCCTAATGTCACATAGCTAGCAGGTAACAATTGAAGACCACTGTTCTCTCCCTGATCCTGGGATCTGAAGGCATATCTATCCCCAAACTCCCATGTACCCTAGCCCCTGTCATGAATCCACTGCCCTGCTCAGGTATCCAGAGTAATAGGTAAACCTCTTCATCACTCCTCCCCCAACAGTCTTAAGTTAATAAAACCCATGAGAATTCCAAAAAAATTGAAGATTTCATATATGTGTGTGTGTGTGTGTGTGTACATATGTATATAAACATGTATGTGTGTATACAGGAATATGAAGAAGTGCTCTAAATCTTTTTTCATTAGAGAAATGCGAATCAAAACAACTCTGAGGTACAACCTCACACCTAAAAGATTGATGAATATTACAAAAAAAGGACAACGATAAATGTTGGAGAGGATGTGGGAAAATTGGGGCATGAATGTGTTGTTGGTGGAGTTGAGAACTAATCTAACCATTTTGGAGAGCAATTTGGAATTATGCCCAAAGGGCAAGCAAATTGTGTATACTTTTTGGTCCAGCAATACCATTACTAACTCTGTATCCCAAAGAGATTATTAAAAAAGGGGAAAGGACCAATGTGTGCAAAAAATTATTTATAGCAGCCCTTTTCATGTTGTCAAAATATCGGAAATGGAGGGGATGCCTATCAGTTAGGGAATGGCTTAATAAGCTGTGGCATATGAATGTAATGGGATGCTATTGTGTGTGAAGAAATGATGAACAGGCATGTTTCAGAAAAATCTGTAAAGACTTGTACAAACTGATACAAAGTGAAATGAGCACAACCAGGAAAACACTGTATGTAGTATCAGCAACATGGTGTAATGATTAACAGTGAATGACTCATCTTTTCTCAGCAACACAAAGATCCAAGACAAGTACAAAGGAAAATGCTATCCGTATCTAGATAAAGAACTGATGTATTCTGATTGCAGATTAAAGTGCATTTTTTCACTTGCTTTATTCTGTGTTATGATTTTTTTCTTTTGACCTGTTTCTTCTTTCACAACTGTCATGAATATGCAAATATGTTTTAGATGATAGCACATATATAAACCATATCAAATTGCCTACCTTTTTCAGAAGAGAGAAGAAGGAGTGAGAAAATTTTGGAACTCAAAATCTGGTAAAAATGAATGCTAAAAATTTTCTTGATATGTAATTGTGGGAAAAAATAGCATTCTATTTATAAATTTAAAAAAACACTAAATTTGACTATTTTTAGATTCTACCCTTTGCTCCCATAATAGTTCCAGTGCTACTTAAAGTTTAAAGATAAGAACTTGTCAAAATCAGTAGCTCCAAAAATATGAAAAAAAAATTAGTTTTAAATATATTTTAATGTTTTATATGAATTATACAAAGAGTTGAAGGTTTCTTACTCAATGGAATGAAAAGTAATTTTCTTACCATGACTAGCCCAAGTTCTATAGAGATATTCAAAGAATTGCTCTGCCTCTGAGAATCTCTCCCAAACAGCCCTAAATATTTATTATATCTCTCCCATCTCAGGATAACAAGAGAAGTAAGTACACTGAAGAATGAGGGAAAGGCTTAGTATAATATAAATTATTGCTGCCACCCCAAAAGGGGAGAGATTACAAACCTAGGCCTTTTCTCCTTTCCATTTCCTCTTGACTCTTTCTCCTGACTTTGAAGAGGATCTTAAGGCCAGAAGAGTTGTTCCTGACAAATGAGTGCAAGTAGAAGTTATCATGATCTCTGTGGCCAAGGCTTAGAGTGAAAGGTCATAGTCATTAATTTTATGTAGCTTATCTTTCTGCATTACAAAGTAAGATTTGTTTTCTCCACTTTATATTGGAATAGTTCAAGATACCATAATCGAGGTGACATTGTTAATTCTATGGTAGTATTCTGGTTCACTGTCTCTCCAGTTGTCTTGATCCCTCTTCTCTTCTTTCACCTCTCCTTCTCTCTTTCTCTCTCTACACTGAGAGGGCTACCAATATGTTTCAGGATTTTTTTATTTATATATGTGTGGATATAGAAATGTATAGTTATAGCAATATATGTGTATATATGTGAGCATATATATATATTATATACATATATATGTGTATATATATAATATATATACATAATATATTATATATATATATATAAACACACACATTCACACATAGAGAGAAAGAGAAAAATAAGATAGAGAGGAGGAGAGAAAGAGTGCAAATGAGAGAGAATGAAAGGGAGGAAAAAGAAAAAAAGAAGAAAGGAAAGAAAGATATAATTACAGATTTGAGGAATATTTTGATGTTCCTTTCTAGAAGTTAGGCAAGGTGATTTATAAGACATCTCCCCAACAATTTTACCTAAGCTATCTCTGCTTTCCCTTTCCGCCTTTCTCTGGCACCTTTCTTTTATCCCCCCAAAAAGAATGTCAGGGGCATTTCCTTGACTTCTATAAACTACATATTGCAATAATAAATAACAAAATCAAAGGATGATAGTTTTAGGATTGGAAGCGACCTTGTAAATCTTACATCTTGTAGATGAAGGAACTAAGACACAGAGGGGATTAGCAACCTATCAGAGGTCACACAGGAAGCAGAGCTGAAATTTTAGCCCAGTTTTACTGACTACAAATCTAGTTCTCTTTCTACTGTACAATATGCCTATATCCTAAATACTGCCATGAAATTTCTGAGTCACTGAGGTAAAAACACTGTTTTGACACAATCCATATAGTTGTCTCCAATTATTTTTGCTAATCTAGATACCTTTTTGGGTCAAGCATATTGGCCTTCATTGATTCTGGGTCAGACCGACACTGAGGGTAAAAACACAAATTAACATAAAACATCTACACAGAGCCAGTCTGTCTATGGTTGTATGAGCCCAGGCTGGGCATTTGTTTGCTAGTAACCTGGGGTATCCACCTGTGAAGTGTTGAGTTATTGAATCCAGTAGGAAAGGCTTTTGATTTTTGAAATGCCAGTGATTAGTGGGGGTCAACCAAAGGAACAAATTTCAAGAAAGGTGAAATGGAGAAATGATCCAACTGCCTGGGGTGATATTGAAGAAGTAGATTAAAAATACCACAAAAGAAATAGAAAAGTAAGGATGGGGATGATTGGGTTTTGTAATAGAATTGCTGAGATAGATTTAATGTGAAATTCTTCTGTAGTTTGCTGCTTGCCAATTTCTGGTCACTGGGGTGAGTCTATGGCAGACAATTTCTTATTAACAAATCAAATCATATTTTTTTAAAAAAATAATTAATTTAAAAAATGAAACCTGAAAAATGAGACTATATGTATATATGTAGGTATACGTATTATTTATATGTATTTATATGCATTACTTTACTTCACAGAAAGTTCTGTATTTGGCTATTACTTATTAAATACTCAGAAGATTTTGTCCCTGAAATGGAGATCTCTGAGCACCCTATTAAAAGAAGGCGTTTTACTGCCGAGAATGAAGTTGACTTTAGAAAAAACATCTGTAAAGTTGAGTAATGCTCCAAATACGTTGGAAAGGCAAACTAAGTATAGACATGCCCCCAATCTTAAATACACTTGTCCTCCTATACAATAAAATCTTATTAGTGTTTGTGCTGTCACAGATTTGTATGTTATTTTCTGAACCTCCCATTTCACCTTACATTTAAAGATTCACAGAACATCAGAGTATGAAGGAATTTCAGAGCTTATCTAAACCATGTTTTTGTTTTTGTTTTTTTATTAAGTAAGAATCCTTTCTCCATTATCACTAAGTGGTCATAGAGATTTCACTCAAAAATTTTCAGCAAAAAAAGGAAATCAGATTGAATATGAACTCACAAACACACATGGATTTACCTATTCCCTCCCTCCAACCCCATAGACAAATTCAAAGGTTTTCTCTTTTGATTAGTAAAGAGATGTGGGATAATGACAATCTGAATCGGAAAATCACAGAATTTAAGAGTCGGGAAGTTATGCAGAGGTCTTCTGGTCCAACCATCCCCTTCAAAAAAAAAATTCTCAACATAACAAACCAAATAAGGGGTAATCCAGTATCTGCTGAAATCATGTCACCTTCGGATGGATGGTTTTTATTCTGAGATAGCTATAATTTCTATGATGTTTAACTTGTTTATTTTATTCCAGCCTAAATTTGCATTTTAGAAGTTTCTTTCCATTGCTATTTTTTTTCATCTTGGACTAAAAAAATGAGTTTCTGTTCTACATTGCATCTCTTTCATTATTTCAACAGTTATAATACCCCCTCTGAATTTTATCTTTTCCAAACTAATTATCCTAGTTCCTTCAAATGATGTTCATAGAATGTGATATCCATGCCTATTACTATCCTCATGCTTCTTCTCTGAAGGCTGTCCAGTTTATCAATACCCCTCCCAATTTGTGGCATTCAGAACTGAACACAATACTGCAGATTTGGGCTATATAGAGCAAAGAATGGAGGAGCTGCTGAATCCTTTTCCCTACATCTTATTTAATGTGCCTCCCCCCAGATCAGTTGTGTTTAATTTTTGCTTGCCACATTTTACTGCTGACTCATAATAATCTCGTAGGCCCCTAAGATTCTCGCATCTTTTTTATACAAATTGTTATCTAATGCATGATTCTCCCATCTTACACTTAGATAATTAGTTATACTTAGTTTTTTTAACCCAAGTATGAATTTCCTTTTATCTTTATTAAATTTTATATATTAAATTTATCTCTATGCCTTAAACTTTCAAAATTAATTTGGATCCTGACTGTTATCCAGTGTGTTTCCTGTTTCTTTCATTTTGTGCCAGTAAATTTGATTGGTGTATTATTTATGCCTTTATCAAAAAATTTTTAAAAATGTTTCCACAGTCAAAGACTAGGCATAGATTCTGGAGGACCTCCATTCTTTTCCTTGGGACCTGCCTTATTGACACTCATTTGTTTACTTCTCTCTGATTTGGATTGTTATCAGTTTTAAAGAGATCCAAATATATTATGATCTAGGCCTGATCCCTCCTTCATTACAAGAATAACATGAAATATTTTATCAAATTATTTCTTAAAATATTGGTAAACAATTATAAGTGACATTCATTGATCTACCAGTTTACTAATTATTTAAAATTATTCTGCAAATTCTGTCTCCTACACCTCACTTTCCTCAATTTATCCATCATCAGTTAGAAGAGAATGCAGCCATTTCCTCTCCAAGGTTTCCATAATTTACAGCCTAGTACCTAGTTCCTCTATATTATCATGTATGACATCAAAAAATAACTTTCCATTGTTGCTTCCTCATCGTTGCTTCCTTTGAAAGATGAAATCATCAGTATTGTAAATCAAGAAGTTATTAGTTGCTCTGCATTTGGCAGAGCAAGAATGAGAGACTTTAAGTAGATAGTTGATAATTGGAATCTCCTATCAATTCATGACAGAGATTGTTTTCTTTTGACATAACCTTAGAGAGCCTAGGCATACCTCCATGTCATTATAACATGTCAGAGAGTAGGTTCCTCTAGGTTCCTCTTGAAAATAGAAAAATTTTAGGTGATATTAGCAAAATATTCTACATTTCATCTAGCATGTTGTTCATCAAGCTTGGGCGTGTACACACACACAATTATATACACACATACATGTATACATGTGTAAAAATATACACATATGTGTGTATGCATGTGTGCATGTATGTGTAAATACATACATACACATTGGACATAAAATCTCATCAGTTCAATGAACTTCCTGGTTGAAAACTCATCCCATTCAAAAAAGATGTGGAAATCATCTAGAATTCATAGTTCTATAGATGCCTTGAGTTACTAAGACATAAAATGATTTATTCATAGTAACATAGTCATTATATTTTACATGAAAAGCTAGAACCCAGATCTTTCTGACTCTAAGGCCATACATCCATATCATGATACACTGCCTCCTGTAGACAGACGATAGATGACAGATAGAAAATAGAAAGATAGATGATAGACAGATGGTTGTGAAGAGGTTAAGGAACCACATGTCTTTAGGGGTGCTGGAGACCCCAAAATACCAACATGCCACATCCTGCTTGAATGAATTCAACTCAAGCCTTCTCACAGCCAAAGAGAAACAAAGTTTGTTACAGATCTGCCATATGGGGTCGTCTTAAGAAATCTCACCATTTGTGACGCTCATTTTCACAAGCCAGCCAGATTCCATCTGAGGTAGATGGAATCTGGGCACCTTTATGGAGGCAAGATGAAACTCACATACACAAAGATTGTGGGAGGGATCTACGGTGGTCCTGGGGTGATGGGAGGAGGGGTTTAGGGGGGGTCTTGAGAAAGAGCTTGATGGGACTGGGCTGAGGTCAGACTCCAGGAACCAGGAGAATGGGATTAAGGGTGGAAAGTAGGTGCAGGCTACCTGGAGATAATAGACAATGTAGGGCTTGGCTAGTTTGAGGGTAACAGATTTAGGCATAGACACGTTGATAGGATTAAGAGTAGAAACTAGCCTGACAATGGTTACTCTTAACCTAGCCTAGAGATTTAGGTCTGGCAATAATGAAAGACTTACGGCCTCAAGGCAAATGCCTCATCTAGTGGCAAGATTCTAGGGAAGTTCAAGGGGGCTAAACTCCATCACTTGCATATAAACATACCTTTATATTTGCATAATTATACATTATATGCATATAATCTCAATTGATCCTCACAACAACCTAATGAGACAGTTCATTGTTGCAGTGGATAGAGGGCTGGGCCTAGAGTCAGAAAAACCTGTGTTTACATCCTGACATTCACTAGCTATGTGACTTTTGCATCATTATTTAACCTCTGTTAGCCTCAGTTTCCTCAATTGCAAATAGGGAAAACACCACCTACCTTGAAGGCTTGTTGTGAGGATCAAATGGGATAACCGTTATTGTTATTTTTATTACTGTTATTATTATTAATTATTAATTATCATTACCTTTAACCTCACAATATTACATATTGGTAAAAAATATTGACATGAAACAGAGCAACCAGTCGGGGTCTCAATTTCTACATTCATAAAATTAGAGGTTGCATCAAACAACCTCCATAGAATAATTTAACTGTTAATGCTGTGATTCTATATGTGCCTAACATATAGTAATAGCTAGCATTCATACAGGACCTCTGATCATAAAGGCAAATAATAATAACAAGGATGATAATAATATTTCCTATTATTATCTTTATCATGATTATAGTTCCCTAACAGTTGTATAATCATAGCTGATTGTTTTTATTCATCGGACTGAGTTTTGTCCTCTGTTCTGAGGTGATGGTTCACACTCTGGTTCTGATGCATTTAATTTTGAGTGATAGTAAGAACTAGTGAGTCAAACAAGACTTGGGTTCTAATCCCATGTCAGATATTTACTAGCTTATGTGTGAACATAAGCAAATTACTTAACCTCAGTGAGAGTCAGTTTCCTCTTCCTCTTTCATACGTAAAATGGAAGACTTGAATTGACCTCTCAGGTTTTTTTTTCAACTCTAGATCTCTGACGTTATAATCTTCCAATAAAAATTATTGATGATAATGTTCTTCTTCTTCCTCTTCTTCTTTCTCTCTAATATCCTTGTTATCATTCACTTCTCCTTATACATAAGATATTATCTGGAGATATCCTCATATATAATATCAGGACTGAAATGACTGATATTTCTACCTAAAATCCTCCCCCACCTGTATTTCTTTTTCTTGGAATCTCTAATTCCCTTCCAGGATATTTTCAGGTACAATCTCCTAGAGGAGACCTTGATTGATTCTTTGTGTTTTTAGTGTTCACTTTGTATTTATTATGTTCATATTTCCTATGTGCTTTTCTATGTACTTGATATCTCTATAATTGAAAAGTTATTTGAAGGAGGACTGCCTCCATATTATGTAACAGGATGTTTTCTTCATGATCAGTATGCAATCAATGCTTGTTAAATCTAATTAAATTTTATAATGTCAAGAGGAAAATTGTAGAAAGCTGAGCATTAAGAGGAGGGAAGGAAGGAAATAAGGACAGAAGGAAGGAAGGAAGGAAGGAAGGAAGGAAGGAAGGAAGGGAGGAAGGAAAGAAAAAAATTAAGCAATTCCTAACAAATGTACAAAAAGGTGGGATATAAATGCAAGCAAAAAAAAAAAAAAACAATCCTTGTCATCAAGAAGTTTACCTTCTAATAGGGCAAGACAACCCAGAAAAAAGCTAAAAATCTGGGATGTTTGGTAAGATTTTAAAGACTTGAAATTTAAAAAGAAGACCTTAAGTGAAATGAAAAATGGCTGGCCTGGGTCTCCCCACAAAATGGAGGCTCCAATATAAACCCACCTATGGGAGAAGGGAGGTGGACCTAGGAAAGAGATTGTAGTGAAACATGAAATTTGATAATTCTGTATGATAAAATGAACTGCTCTGGAGGCCCTGTCAACAGCAATGACCTGTAAATATAATTTACTGACTGCGGCAGTTTGATAAGACATTACAGCAAGTCAGAATATCAGGTTTACCCTTTCTATGAGCTTGATATTCAGAATTTTATGTCATCTATGTGAATTTCATATTCACATAAAAATGCAAATCTAAACTATATTTCAAGTACATTGCTAGACAATCTTTTTGCTGTGTTCTCCCTGTGATTGTTTGCTAAATGTTAACTTTTAATGTTCATAGAATATCACATTGTTCACTTCATTTGAGGACCTGCTTCCAGCTGAATCAAATATTTCACAAGCCAGATTTGATTCTGACATTTGCTACAGTGAGTACAGTGTGTGATGGAGATTTCTTTCTATTTATTTATGTATCTCTTTTTTTATGATATCCATTTAAAGAATGAATGACAAATCTTTTCCCACCCTCCCATCCCTCCTGCACCCATAGTTCTCTAAGTGATGTGATATCAGTTACAGATGTGAAATCTTACAAAACATTTTCACATTAAACATTTTATGGAAAAGGAAAAAAAAAGCAAGAAAAACCAAGAAGTGAAAAACTATGCGAACTCAGAGTTCATCAGTTCTCTCTTTGGAGGCACATAGCATGTTTCATCATGGGTCCTTTAGAATGGTCTTGGATCATTTATTTTGATCAGAGTAGTTCAGTCTTTTACAGTTGATCATCTTGGTTCTACTTACTTCTCTGCATTAGTTCATACAAGTCTTCCCAGTTTTTTCTGAAACCATCCTTCCTATCATATCTTATGTCATTCTTGTTGTTTGTTCATTTTTCAGGTGTGTCCAACTCTTTGTGGCCTCATTTGTGATTTTCTTGTCAAACATATTGGAGTGGTTTGCCATCTCTTTCTATTGTTTTACAGATGAAGAAATGAAGCAAACAAGGTTGAGTGAGTTTCCTGGGATCACACAGCTACTGATTGTCTGAGGCTGGATTTGAACTCAGGTCTTCCTGACTATAGGCCCAACACTCTATCCTCTGAGCCATCTATCTGCCATTATTTCTTATAGCACAACGGCATTCCATCATAATCATGTACCATAATTTGTCCAGCTATTCTCCAATTGGTAGCCATCTCCTCAATGTCTAATTCTTTGTCTCTACAAAAACAACTGCCATAAATATTATTTATACATACAGGTATTTTATCTCTTTCGCATACAGACCTAGTAGTGCTAGTCCTTTGAAAATAGTTCCAAATTTTTCTCCAGAATGGTTGGACCAGTTCCCATCTCTAACAAATGTTCATTAACATGCCTATTTTCCCACACCCTTTCCAGAATTTACTGCTTCTTTTCTTGTGACAGAGCTCTTTCTCTAGGCTTTCCATTGTTAGTGATCTCTGCTTCTGGAAGGATTTACCCATCTTGCAGTGTTCTCAGCATTCCCAACCAAGAAGGCCAGGTTAGGAATGGAGAAGAGCACCATGGCTTCATACTGGGTGTATCAGGAAATGGGAAACTTTAGTCAGCAGCTGGGTACACTTGGAGGGGCCAGGGAGAATTGAAGAGAACTGGACATGGAGTACAAATACCTGGGAATAATTCCCTGCAATACCACGTACTAATTGTATAACCATGGGCAAATAAAAACTCTGAGCCACAAGTTCTACACAAGGAACATGATAGAGTTTTCATGTACATTGTCATTACAACAAAACAAGTTGTAAACTTTAAGATACAGCAGAATTAGGAGGTGCTATATGGAAATGTGTTTTTTATGACTACACATGTATAGCCTATATCAAATTGCTTTCTGTCTCTGGGAAGGGGAAGGAAGGAGGGAGAAAATTTGGAAATCAAAATTTTAAAAATGAATGTTATTTCTTTATATGTACTTGAAAAAATATGTTAAATGGCTTTAGAATATTCTAAACCCTACCACCCCACCCTGAAAAAGATTGACAGGAAGGTAACACTCATATTGATGAATTTTATCTTCCCTTCCCCCACACATATTTGTTTTCTTTTCCTTTTCTTGCGTTATCTTTCTCTCATTAGAATGAAAGCTCCTTGAGGGCAAGAATTTTTACCCCCTTTTTTCATTTTTACTTGCATTTGTTTTCCTAGAACTCCACACACTGGCTTGTACATACCACTATCTTAATAAATGCTTTTTAACTTGACTTTGATCTATGTATTCATCCATCCATTCATCTATCCATCAATAATCAACTTAGTATGTGCCAGACATGTGAGCCAGACGAAACATTAAATATACTTGTTGCTGTACCTTCAGTGCTACCTGGAGCCAATTCACATTTGATGAGTAATCTGTGAGCCATCTTAACACTTGTGGTCTCCCATAGACTGCTTTCTAGAAAGAGGAATTTGGACAAGAGGCTTAATTTCTCTGTGCATCAGTTTTACTCTCTATGTAATGAAGAGGTTTAGCCTGAGGATCTTCTAGTTCCCTTCTCATACCTATGATCTTGGATTTGAAGTCAAGTCTTAGGACCTGTGAGGACATAGTTTAATGAGGAAGGTTGTCTTTTGAGTCCAACTTTATTTATGAGAGGAGAAAATGAATGTCCAAAGAAAATTTTCCCAAGGCATCAGAAGGACTAAGTAACACCCATAGCTTTTGAACCCAGGTATCTGATTTGAAACCTCATTTTATTCTAAACATTACACTTTCAGTCATGTTTCCTTTGCTGTATATATTAAAGATTTGCACTGAAAATATATACATAGTAAGCACCAAAGAAAGATTTGAACCCAGGTCTCCTGTTTTTGGACCTGTGAGTTCTCTTTCCTCTACGAAAGCCTTTCCTTCTCTTTGGCAAGAGACGGAAGAAAATATGTTGCTTCAGAACTGAAATCCAGAGTGGGTTGTGTGAATTTAGAGATAAAAAATTATAATTCAGGCTCCTGGCTGTGTCATGCTGATGGGGCTCAAAGATTTTTGCTAAAACATTTATAGTCATAAAATCTTCAAGACAGAACAAACCAGAATCTATTTTCTTCCTTCCTCAGGAGACAGCATACAATTAGCCAAATATCATGGTCATTCCTTTGTCTTTCAGACATGAGGCTGAACTCTGGGTGAGCTTCTCTGAAAGCAGCTCTCTGTGCTCAGCACTTAATCTCCATCAGATAAGTCCTACTTCAGCTATGGTCATTTGATAAAGAAAAACAGATATCTCTGTTAGAAGTATATACTGGTTATGTGATCTGAAAGTCCTATGGGACTTTTCTTTGTTGTTTTATTTCTATCAACTTCAGCCTGGGGCAAAATTTCGGGAATAGCTGAGAAGGGGGTTATGCCAAAGAAGCAGTTTGGTTCATTGATTGGAAATGAAGTCTGTAGAGTTGGGACCACTGTAGAGTGGGTTCAAATTTTGCCTCAACTCATAGCAGCTGGGTCTCCACAGCCATTCTACTTAGTTTATCAAAACTCAGGTTCTTCATCTTCAAAGTAGGTATAATTTTATCAGTAATACCCATTTCTGGGGGCGAAGCCAAGATGGCAGCTAGAAAACAGGGACTTGCTTAAGCTCTCCTACAAATCCCTCCAAACACCTGTAAAATGGCTCTGAACAAATTCTAGAGTTACAGAACCCATGAAATAACAGAGCGAAGCAGGTCTCCACCCCAAGAATGCCTGGATGATTGCTGGGAAGGGTCTATCGCACCATGCTGGGAGCTGAGCACAGCCCAGCATGAATCATGCCAGGAAGACCAGGCCTGGAATATGGGCAAAGCAGGCCTTAGGGCCTGCAAAAGACAACTTATCAAATCAATGGGAAAAATGCTGGATCTGGGTGAGAGAACCTCACAGTCCATCCCTAGTGCCAGGGCAGCAGAGGTGGTGCTGCAGGAACAGGAAGCTCCAGCAGCTGCTTCCAGAGCTTCAGCTGTGGCTGCTTCAGGCCCCAGGCCCACCTGGTGGGAAGAATCAGGTAACATATCAGAGCAGGAGTGCAGGGAGTGCTTTGCTGGTACAAAAGCAGGGTTCTCTTGCTTTGCCCTGCTTGGATCTGGGTCTCAGTCCTGGTTGGTGGTTCTTGGGTGAGGAGGAGTGCTGGTGTGGCAGAGTTTGCTATGTAGAAGTAGCTCTGAAAATAGCAGTGCAAGACCCCTGAAGCTGAGAACAAAGCACTCACCACTCTGAGGGCAGCCACATCCTGACAAAAAGCTCAAGGTCAAGTAGTTGGCTGGGAACATGAAAAACAGTGCAAAAGGACTCAGACTATAGTATCTTTTTTGGTGATAAGGGAGATAAAAACATACAGCCAGAAGTCAACAAAGTCAAAAAGACTATATATAAAGTCTCCAAAAAAAATATGAATTGGTCTCAGGCCATGGAAGAGCCCAAACAGGATTTGGAAAAGCAAGTAAGAGAAATAGAGGAAAAATTTGGAAGAGAAATGAGAGTGATATAAGAA
The DNA here is from genome assembly GCF_011100635.1 of Trichosurus vulpecula. Classification (NCBI taxonomy): domain Eukaryota; kingdom Metazoa; phylum Chordata; class Mammalia; order Diprotodontia; family Phalangeridae; genus Trichosurus; species Trichosurus vulpecula. The sequence goes on along the minus strand of NC_050580.1, from coordinate 28,410,120 downwards.
TATCATGAAAAACAAGTCACTAACTTGCTAAAGGAGACTCAAAAAAATACGGAAGAAAATAACACCTTAAAAAATAGACTAACCCAAATGGCAAAAGAGCTCCAAAAAGCCAATAAGGAGAAGAATGCCTTAAAAGGCAGAATTAGCCAAATGGAAAAGGAGGTCCAAAAGACCACTGAAGAAAATATTTCCTTAAAAATTATAATGGAGCAAGTGGAAGCTAGTGACTTTATGAGTAATCAACAAATTATAACAGAACCAAAAGAATGAAAAAAATAGAAGACAACGTGAGATATTTCATTGGATAAACCACTGACCTAGAGAATAGATCCAGGAGAGATAATTTAAAAAAAATAAATTATTGGGTTACCTGAAAGCCATGATCAAAAAAAGAGGCTAGACACCATCTTTCAAGAAATTGTCAAGGAAAACTGCCCTGATATTCTAGAATCAGAGGGCAGAATAGAAATGGAAAGAAACCACCAATTGCTTCTTGAGAAAGATCCCAAAAATAAAATTCCTAAGACTATTGTAGACAAATTGCAGAGTTCCTAGGTCAAGGAGAAAATATTTCAAGCAGCCAGAAAGAAACAATTAGAGTCTTGTGGAAACACAATAAGGATAACACAAGGTCTGCCAGCTTCTACATTAAGATATCAAACAGCTTGGAAAGTGATATTCTTGAGGTCAAATTAGCTAGGAATAAAACCAAGAATCACCTACCCAGCAAAACTGAGTATAATACTCGAGGGCAAAATGTGGATTTTCAATAAAGTAGAGGACTTTCAAGCTTTCTCCATGAAAAGACCAGAGCTGAATGGAAATTTTGACATTCAAATTCAAGAATCAAGAATATCATGAAAAGGTAAACAGAAAAGAGAAATCATAAGAAACTTACTAAAGTTGAACTGTTTTGTTTACATTCCTACATGGAAAGACAATATTTGTAACTCATGGAAGAGGGGTCAGGTGAAAAGGAATGAGTGAATTTTGCTCTCATCGGATTTGACTTAAGGAGGGAATAATATATACACTGAATTGGGTGTCTTACCCGTTAGGAAAGTAGGGGGAAGGGGATAAGAGAGGGGGCATGATAGAAGGTGGGCAGATCAGGGGAGGAGGTAATCAAAAGCAAACACTTTTGAAAAGGCACAGGGTGAAGGGAGAAAATTGTATAAAGGGAGTGGTATAGGTTGGAGGGAAATATAGTTAGTCTTTTACAACATGACTGTTACAGAAGTGTTTTGCATAATGATACATGTGTGGCCTATGTTGAATTGCTTGCCTTCTTAAGGAGGGTTGGTGGGGAGGGAAGAAGGGAGAGAATTAGGAACTCAAAGTTCTAAAAACAAACACTCAAAAAAGTTGTTTTTATATACAACTGGGAAATAAGATATACAAGCAATGGGATATAGAAATCTATTTTGCCCTACAAGAAAGTAAGGGGAAAGGGAATGGGGGAGGAGTGGGGTGACAGAAGGGACAGCAGACTGGGGAAATGGGCAATCAGAATATATGCCATCTTGGGGTGGGTGGAGGGTAGAAATGTGGAGAAAATATGTAACTCTAAATATTGTGGAAATCAATGTTGAAAGCCATATAAATAAATAAATAATAAAGTTCCCTTAAAAAAGAAAAAAAATAGGTTGAAGCTCTATACAATATTTTCCAAATTTAAAGAAATATGTAAATGAATAATGATAAACATACACTGATTATGAAGACTGATTAATCATTAAATATTTATTAGGCACTTATTATTGTGACAGTCCCTGTGCTAGGTGTAAGGGATGCGAAAACAGAAATGAATGGTCCCTTCTCTCAACCATCTTGTACTCTATTGGAAGAAACACTATGTATACAATATGTATGCTTGCACTGCATGCCTCTGATGGCATCTACCCACTTTTTATATTCATATCCAAAGTGTTTAGCACATTGTCTGGGATATCATATGTGCCTAATAAATGTTTGTTGACTGACTATAAACACAACCCTAAGGAGCCTGACTGTATAAAAGTTTAGATGATATGCAATGGAAAAAACTTGAAGAATCTGTAAATGTCCAGAGAGAGATCTGATGAATTCTGGATGCAGACTGAAACATTCTTTTCTTTTTTTAACTTTCTTTATTTTTCCTATTTTATTTTTTTTTGTTTTCTTTCACAAGGCTAAGGTCATATATTTTGCATGATTTCACATGTATAATTGATATCAAATTGCATGCCTTCTCACAGACGGGTCAGGAAAGGGAAGGATGGAGGTAATTTGAAACTCAAAATTTCTTTTTTTTTTTTTTGGAGGAGGGAAAGCAGGGGAATTGGAGTTAAGTGACTTGCCCAAGGACACACAGCTAGTAAGTGTCAAGTGTCTGAGGCCAGATTTGAACTCATTTCCTCCTGACTCCAGGGCCAGTGTTCTACTGCCTGCACCACCTAGCTGCCCCAAAATTTCTTTAAAAATATGATTATTAAAATTTTTACATATAATTGGGAAATATTTACTGAAACAAATATATATTTAAAAAAATACTAGGTCAGCCTTTGCCTGAACCCTTTTGGTTATTTTCTCTCTGTCTACACACTTGGAAGAAATTTTGGACTTCTTCACTGACTATGGACTATAGGCCTTTGCTGTTGCATGATTTAGCACTTGTGTTTTTGGTTTTTTTGTTTCCTTCTTGGGGTGGAATTTGAGTTTAGAAACCTATGAGTTACCAAAGGTCGGAAGGGAACTGAAGTTTCTCAAATATAGAATACAGAATTTGAGCACAGGTATAACTACTTGATTTAGCACTAAACAAAGAGTCAGAAAAATGGGGGTAAATCCACATCTCACCTCTTACGTATCTTTGATTGGATTCATTCTGGTCAAGACACTAACTCTATCCTGCTTCATTCTCTTCATCCACCAAATGGAAATGATGATAGCAAGATCCTACCAGGGCCGTTGGCATTGTTGTTGTTTGTCCTTCATTTTCGAAGAATACCATAACATCAGGAAGCTGATGCCATGGCTTACAAATGAATTAGATTTAAGTGATTGAGGGCTGTGCAAAGTCACCAGCCTCACTTTCTCCTCCAGAGTTAACTGAGTCCAGTGGCAAGATACAGATCAGGATGACTGGAGATGGCCAGTGGGATGCAGTGGTCTTTTTAAGCTAAGGTCTTTCTGATTTCTCACGTTGACTAAGGCAACACCCATTGAGTTTGGGATGGTTAAATGAGGAAGTACTTGCAACATAGTTTGCAAAGCCTGCAAACGACCTATGGATATGATTTAATATTATTGTGAGATATTTAATGGTTTTGTCAACTACCAGACTTTGGCCTTGTTAGTGCTATCTTAGGCTAAATTAATAGGGTCCTTTCAAAATGAGAGAAGAAATCTTGAGGCAGCTGGGTAGCATAGTGCATAGAATGCTGGGCCTTGAGTCAGAAGACCTGAGTTCACATCTGGCCTCAGACAATTATTAGATACATGACTAGAGATAATGAAAGCACCTAACTCCCAGGGTTGTTGTGAAGATCAATAGCAGCTAATATTTGCAAAATGCCTAGAACATAATAAGCATTATATAAATGCTAAGTATTAGAGGCAAGTTAGTCGCACAGTGAATATAGTGCTAGACCTGGAGTCAGGAAAAACTGAGTTAAAATCCAATTTGAGAAGAAACTTGCTGGTTGTTTGATAATGGGCAGGACATTTAATCTCTATTTGCCTGTGTTTTCCCAAGTATAAAGTGGAAATAATAACAGCACCTACCTCATAGCATTGTGAGGATCAAATGAGGTGATTTTGGAAAAGCACTTAGCACGGTACTGGTTCATGGCAAGTGTTTTATAATCGCGTTTTCCCTTCCCCTCTACCTCTCTTCTGCCCTGGTCAGACCAGATGGGGAATATAGTTTTCATTTCTAGGACTTTTCATTTTTGGACTGAAATTTTAAAGCAAGATTTTTACCAAAGGAAAGTAATCACATTGATGAAGGGTCTTCAGAAGTCATTTGAGGAAGGGGACAGAGGGTGGGGATTAAAGTCAGAAAGAGCTGGCTTTAACTCCCACCTCAGTAAGATATTAGCTATGTAATTCCGGGAAAGTCTTTTATCCTCTTTGGGCATCAGTTCCATGATCTGTAAAATAAGATTTTAGGGTCTAATGACCACTAATTTCCTATAAAGGGTTAAATCTATGATCTGATTAACATACCACCTGAAGATTCATTTGGGAAATTTTGAATTCTCCCCCAAGAGAAGAGAAGGGTTGGTTAGGAAAGAGAGGAATCAATTATTTTCAAATATTTCAAGTGCTTGCATGTGGAATAGGCATTTGATTTGTTTCACTTGACTCTAGAAGTCTGAAGAAGAAGCACTAGAGGGCAGGCAGATTTAGCCTTGATATAAGAAAACATTCAAAGTGGAATGGATATTTCTTTGGAATTTGTGGGTTTCCTCTTCCGGTGGGTTTTCTAGGAGATACTGAATGGACCTTTACTGGGCATGATGTAGAAAGGAGTCAATTTCACATTTGTGGGAGGCTGTCAAGTAGTAGGTGTCTCTACCAACAGAAACACAGTATTTGAGGTTATTAAATAAAATCCAAGGGAAATATCTGACTCCAAATTGCTCTAAAGCTTGTGTGGCTTGGCAGGAAGTCTGTTCTCCCACAATTCCTTTATTTTGCTTGCAGCAATTGGGCTATTGTCATAGTCAGTGTAACCAGGCTCTTCGTGAAAATTTATCATATTTCCTCATACTGAAGGCCCTCCTCTGATTCCATGGCTGGTACTGTGGCTATTCTACGACTTGGGTTGTACTAACAGGGATTACAATCTGGATTTCCATCCAAAACTATATGATTGGGTTTCCTTTACACGCTACCCAAAATTACTGAGAACCAATAAGGAAATGCTGGTTCAGGTACAGGATAGAGGAGACACCTTCTAAGAACCTTTCGAACTTTAAGATTCTGTGATGTGAATTGTAATGTGACTAGACAAAAGGCTGTGATTGGCACCAGAAAAAGAATGCTCATATTAATGGAATAATATTTCCATCTATGCATCAATCACTTAGAATTTTATTATGAATAATGTACTATTGACCTGTTCATTCACTTCTTTCTCCCAAACTATGATAATAGCTTATTTTGTCTACCTGCCCCAAGGTTCTCCTCAGGACGTCCAATCCATCCTCTAAGCTGCCAACATGATTTTTCATCTAAAGCTCCAGTTTAATAATGTCACTCCCCTTCTCGATTGCTGTGCCTCTCTCTTACCTCTAGAAAAAGTAGAGACTACTTTGATTGGACCTAGAAGCTTTTTAAAACTTGTATGTTTCCCATCTTTGTCATCTTTCTTACAAATATCTCCCTTTGAACTACTCTATGGTACAGTCATATTTGCTGTATTTCTGTTCGTAGCGACGCCTACTACTTGACAGCCTCCCACAAATGTGAAATTGACTCCTTTCTACATCATGCCCAGTAAAGGTCCATTCAGTATTCCTCATACATGATACCCCTTTGACCACTTCCCATGCCTTTGATCAGGCTACTTACATCCCTATTTAGCCATGGATTCAAAGCCTAAGATCTTTGTGAATGGCAGTGCTTTCAGCCTGGCATCAACAGCCATCATCTGCCCACCTTGTAGAGATGCACCTTAGAAAGTGATCCTGCAGGAGTTACAGCCATAGCTATTGAAGACTCAGAAAAGAAAGCTCTCCCCACCAAAGTCCCTGGTACTACCAAAAAGTTCAACATCCTAAACTGGTGTAATTACTTCATTGGAAATGTCTTTAAAGAAAATGTAATGTCATCTATTTTGCCACTGTAACCTAAGGAGCGTATATCTCTAACCTCTTGCACAGTGTTTTGTACATAGTAAGGATTTAATAAAAACTTCATTCATTGCTATGTAACTCTTGGCAGTTTAATTATCTCTGCCTTAAGTCAACATAACAATTTAAAAGAACAATTACTTATTTGCTTATGATGGGCTGCAGAATTTGGAGTGAATCTAGGAATAATGTTGTCTTTAGTGTTTTGTACTTCAGAGGTTGATTTGCATATGAAAATTGGGGAAATTTGGAGTTATTAAGGGAAATATAAACACCAAAACAGTTTTGTGAATATAGAACACATATTTTATCTGATTATAGCTTAGTGATAGAAGATAAGAATTGTGTTACTAACCACAGTTAAATAGATGACTCACAGACAAGATTCGAACTGATCAACCAAGAAGACTGAGGAGACCCTCTCTCTTTACTGTTACTTGTTGTCAGAGAAATCTGGGTGACCAAAGAGAGGCTGAAATTATTTCTTTGCTGACTGCCACAGAGGAGAAAGGACACTGAAAATATTCTGTTACATTGCCATCTATCATTGCTGAAATGTGAGGAAGTATTTTGCCCAAGGAGCGGTTGAAGAAGCTTCTACCATCCTTAGGGTAAGGATCACTGCCTTTACCTTAAAGAAGATAAAACTAATTCCAATAAAGTCATCAGCTAAGCCTGGAGCCAGAAAAGTCAGCTATTATATTTGCATCTGATGAGCTAGCCCAGATGAATAGAAAGGAAGAAATTAGGAATGGTATGACAGAGAAGCAGCCCATTGGGACTCTCCCATTTAACTGACATGCCATACTCCCAGGAAGGCCTTTTATTAAAGGGATAAAGGGATTTGTTCTGTGAAGTTTGTATTCAAAGGGTCACACTTGAAGACCTAGAGGGCCACATGTGGCCTCAAGGTCATAGGTTCCCCATTCCTGCCTGCTAGTCTAACAGAGATCAGCTCAGATTAACAATGGAAGAATTTACTCATACAAATACTACTCTTATCCAGGGAATTTTTGTATAGAGTTCTTAAGACAAAAAAAAAGAATATCAAAATCTATGCTTCCAGAATGGTGAATAATTCTGAAAATATTCTTTCCCTACATGTGAGTTTTACTATCTTGAAACTATAAGAATGTACTCACTTTCTTCATGAACACTAAATGCATTAGTGGTAAAAATGTGAATGATGTTTAAAGAGCTAATGATATGAAATATGTGTGTATGTATGAATGTATATGAAAATATACATATTATTGGCCACGTGCAACTATATAAATGTACTTATGCGTGTGTGCATATGTGCATCAATATATACTTCTATGTATACATTATGGATATATTGTATATATTCACACACACACATATTATGTTGATTGGTTTTACAATTTCAATGAATTCACTTTTGTCCTTTTTTACTCCTTATTATAATGGATGGTTGTCCGGAAGGGAGTTGGTTGAAGGATACATTGTGAAAAATCAGAGATGAAAAAAATAGCAGTATTTTAAGTGAATGGGAGACTACCTATTTCTTTTTTATGAATCTCTCTTTATGGTAGATTCTTTCCATTTCAAACTCTTTTCCAGCCCACTTGCCTGGGAGCAAACCATTGAGAGACTGCCTGTCTGTCAGCCAGCGAACAAAATTCGAGTAAACCCAGAATAACCCTCAAAAATGGGCAGAAAGACAGACCAGAACTAACCAATATAACACAATTTAGCCCAGAGGAGTCTCTATCTAACTTCCATTGGCCAGGAAGGAGCCATAAAACATCACTTAGAAGTCTAGAAACAAAATTTCAAGAAAAAACACACTGGCCTAGGGAGATCCATTCACAAATCACCCTGAGGGTACCGAGCTCTCAGAAAATCGCTGAGAGAAGGCCTGGAGCAAACCTTTAATAGTGACTGAAAGCCAAGTGGGAATAAAACATCAGGAGATTGGGCAGCCTAGAAGTAACCCCTCATAAGGATTTCTGAGGAAAGCTCCCCATAGGCTGGCAAAAGAAACATGAGGATTTATTCACCTGTAAGCTGCCATTAGGAACCTGTGTTCAGAGACTTGGAGTAGATGCCAAAGCCTTGCTTCTATCTAACGTCTATCAATTCACGATGCTTCCACTACAGATTATTCTTTGCCCTGACTCTCCCCATCTAGAAACAAGCACAAGCCCTTGACAATTAGTCTACCTGAACACCTGATCCAGGACCCATTTACCTTTTCCACCTGCTCCCCAATGGGAGAAAATCAGAATGCTGAATCTCAGACCTGGGACATAACTCTCTCTCCCCTTTTGCTCTTTCCTCTCTCTTTCTTTTTTCTCTCTATAGCAGTGTCTATCTCCTAGGGTTCTTTTGAGTATAAAATGAGGTAATATTTCCAAAGTGCTTTGCAAACCTTAAAGCACTATTACATATTAGTTATTATTATTATCTCTTCCTTTCTTCTTCTTTCCCTTCCTTCCACCCTCCCTCTCCTATTCCATTTCTCCTTCCCCCCATAGCTAGTAGTGCTCGACAGTCCAGAACTAGAGATCTAGTTTTCACTTTAGTAGTAGAAAATACAATCAACATCCTGGATCCTGAGCCACAGTTCCTGTGGCTTCCAAGATAGGGTTGCAGTAGGGTTACAAACCATCACCAAAAAATGATAGCACCGTACTGGGGGAAGAGATTTTTAAATATTTATGTTTTGTATTTCCATCCTTTAATAAAGTATCTGGTGCATAATAGGTGCTTAATGAAAGGTTTCAGATTGATTGATTGTTGTGACCTTATCTTAGCTCTAATGACCCAGGACTAACATTGCTGGTGGCTGATGAATAATAAAAATCTAGAAGAAAACTGAGTTTAATAAAATCAGAAAGAAACATTTTGCCCGTATGACACCAAACAGCCAATTATAGATGGACCAAGCTTTGTAGACTTATTTATCAATCTAATGAGCTGACTATTTTAGTCTATATTTCATGTCTTTTTCTCAATAACTACATCCTTACATTGTTATCCCCACAACAATAAAATGAGGCCCAGAGAAGTTAAGTTATTTGCTAGAGTTCCACATGTAAGAATCATCTAAAATTGAATTTAAACCCAGGTAATTGGACTCCAAGTCCAATGCCTGGCTGCTGCACCATACTACTTCTAGTTCTAGGCCACTAAATTCCGACTCCATTTCTCTTTATATTGAACCATGTTGATTTTTTTTAATGTGGGCAAACAGAAACAATCTGAAGGTGATTAGTTTTGGGATTATTCACTTGGGAAAACCATCAAAGGGGTAGAGCAGATGTAGGGATTTTTCTTTGAACTAGAAAATCCTTGAGTGGGTCTTTTGCTCAAAGAGATCATAGATCCTCCAAATTTCTCTGAACCCTAGGACTTCATGAATGATTTTGATTATAGAAGAGAAAGTGTTTACTGTATTGCAGGGGAGATGATATGGAATTGTTTCATGTAATTATTGTATTGCAAGGTTTGTAGCCAGAGAGTTTAGAACACTGGGAAAGATTAATGAAATTTCATAGTTGAAGCAGTTGTCCCAGTAAGCAAGACTAAGTCCCACTATGGGTTTTCTGTGGGAGATTCAGTTATAAGAAAAGAGAAAAAATCTGTAAGACACTTTTTCCCCTCTCTCATTTTAGCGTTGGTAGTATTGGAATCTAAGAACTAAGAATATGGGACCAAATACCAATATGAGACATCTGGGAATCAAAATGTGCTATTTAAATGGATATTGAGAATGGGTTACTAGGAAACAAGGAGACTTGATGTTAGCTAATATTGGTGATAACCATTGTATTGCTTTTTTGTTTGTTTGTTTCAAGATGCTTAAGTTAAAGTTCTCTTGGTTACCTTGGTGACATGTAAATCTCCCTTCTCAAAACTAGTCCATTGTGAGCTACCCTCTACATAGTTTGATCTGTAACATGATATTAATGTGACCTGATAATGCGATTTGGGTAATGAATTTATGAAAAACCTTATTGCTTTATTTGAAACCAGACCTCTGTGGATGGGAAACTGGATCTCTATGTACTATTTAGAGATCCTTAATCAAGGACCTATGTTATGCTGATGAGAAACTCAGATTCAAAGATTGATGTAAGGAGTTTCTGTAAGACAACCTACCCGGTCTTTCTGACTACTCCCACAGCTGTCGAACTTGTGGGCGTGTACTCCTGGATCATCTGAAGAAAACCTCTGCTCCTAAGTGGACTGCAGACCCCTCCAGGGACCTCAAGGTTCATCTAGTATGGACTCAGTAGTAGCCAACATCCAGATGAGAAAGCCGTCCCAAGATTCTGGATGAGAGCTGAGTTTACTCTCCTAGCTTTTTCTCCTCTTCCCTTTTGTTATGTGCCCAACCACCAAGGGCCCGATTCAAGCACGTGTTGGCATTTCCTCCTTCTACTTCTTGGCCCTCCTCTCTTTTCTGTTTGCAAGCAAACAACGGCCAGAAATAATACCTAGGACATACTTCCCTGAAAGGTCCCCTGAAGGACCTAACCATGGGCACCATTTTGCCCTGGCAAAACTGGCCTCTTGTGGCATCTCAGCTTATACCTGCCTCTCTGTTACTGTCTATGAGGGTAGTGGTCCTTTCAGACTCCCTCCCTTTGGCTGAAAGGGAGAATTGTCAAGATATTAAGAGACATTCTGTTTTGCAGAACTAAATTCCAGCTAGCAAGCAACAATAACAACATAACAACAACCCTCTTGTTGATCTCAGCCACAGAAAAATCCCAGAATAGTTTCAGGTAATTATTGTGTTGCTTTGACCAGCACCAGGTGTTCTCTGAGCTCAGACAAGTTCTGGTCATGAAGCCCTTCTATGAATCAAACTTGTCACATTGTTGCTATGACCCCTCATTGTAGGAGCTACAGCTTGCTGCACAGCCATTGGTATAAATACTGCGGTTCGGCCACACTAAAGCAGGCCTCCCCCCACCCAGCTAGGGTTGGCTTGCAAGCCATTTCCCTCATTTTAAAATTAAACTTCAGTTTGATTCCTGACTCTCCTGTCTCTAGTCAGCTTTGTTTGGCTCTGGCCACCCACAGGTTAGAGGCTGGTTCTGTCTGGCTGACACTTCCCTTTATGGGGAAGGGACAGCATCTCAGTTGAGCACTCCAGCTGGAGTCAGAAAAAGGAAGCAGGGACAAATTCTACAGTTTCCTGCCCAGAGACCAGAAATTTTTCAGGTATTGAGTGACGAGCAAGCAAGAAATGACATTGCAGTCTATGTGCTGTGGTTTTACTAATTTAACAAGGGAATTTTTAAGTACCAAAAGCCTGTCCATACCTAGTCCTCTTTTCTCTTACAACCTGAGGACACTGTATTGGTTTGTTGGTGGATTGTTGTCCTTCATTCTCAAAAAGGACTAGTATGACATCATTATGTTAGAGTCAAGTTATAGTGTGTTCAACTGTAGCTGATCAGACCAGTACAAGCTCGGAATGCTCTACCACAGGTAGGGTGGAAATAGTCTGTATGAACTTTTGGAGTGGAGATATCTAAATTTGTACATTTCACGTTTCTTTTGAGCGACTCCAATTTTGCCTTGTTCATAGAAACAAAAAAGGGTTTAGTTTAGTTAGTATAAACAGCAAAGAACTGATGCATCTCAGTTTCAGAGGCTACATTGAGTGCACAATCATCTGCAAACAAAAAGTCACACACCATCTCTCCCTCCGCTCCACTCTTGACTTGTCGCCTTTTCTAGTTAAATGATTTGCCATTAGTGCAGTAGCTGACCCTGATGCCATTTTTATCCTTCTCAAAGGCATCACACAACATTGCTGAAAACATCTTCTAAAAACCATAGGAACAAGCACACAGTCTTGCTTTACTCCACTGATGACTGGGAAAGCCTGAGAGTATTGTCCATTATCCAGAATCTGGGCAAGCATGCCGTCATGAAACTGATGTACAATATGGATGAATTTCACCAGTCTACCATTTTTAAAATATTAATATTTTACATTTCTTTAATTACATATGAAACATTTTTTAATATTTCTTTTTAAATTTTTAGTTCCAAATTCTCTCCTGCCCTTTCTCTCCTCTCCCCTAATTAAGAAACAAAAAAATTAAATATAATTATACATGTGTAGTCATGCAAAACATATTTCTGTTAGCTCTGCTGTGAAAGAAAATAGAGACAAAAAACCCAAGAAAAATAAAAAAAAATCAAAGTAATATGCTTCAATCAGAATTCATCATCTTTCAGTTCTTTCTCTGGAGATGGATAGCATTTTTCATCCTAAATCCTTCAGAGTTGTCTTGGAACATTGTCTTAGTGAGAATAACTGTCATTCACAGATGATCATCATAAAATATTGCTGTTACTATATAGAACATGCTCCTAATTCTGCTCATTTCACTTTAAATCAGTTCTTGTGAGTCTTTTCTGAGAGCATCCTGCTCGTCATTTCTTATAGAATAATAACATTCCATCAAAATCATATACTATGACTCACTGAGTCATTCCACAATTGATGGACATCCCATCAGTTTTCAATTCTTTGTAGGAGCTTCTACAAATATTTTTGTACATATTGGTCCTTCTCCTTTTTGCTTTTGTCTCTTTGGGATACAGAGCTAGTAGTGCTATTGCCTGGCCAAAGGGTATGCATGGTTTTATAGGCCTTTGGGCATAGTTTAAAATACTCTACAGACTGGTTGAATCAATATGTCGGTTCACCAACAGCAAATTAGTGTCTCAATTTTCCCACATCGACTCCAACATTTTCTATATTCCTTTACAGATATATTAACCAATCTGATAGGTATAAGGTGGTACCTCAGATTTGTTTTAATTTGTATTATGTGATAAATAGTGATTTAGGAAATTTTATATAACTATAGATAGCTTTGTTTACTTCATCTGAAAACTTCCTGTTCATATCATTTGACCATTTATCAATTGAAGAAGGGCTTTTATCTCTATAAATTTCACTGATTTTTTATATATTTGAGAAACAAGGTATTTATCAGAGAAGACTGCTATAATCTTTTTTCTGCACAATTATGATTACTATTTATTTCCCTCCACCCTATTTCTCTCTCCTTCTCTCTCTCTCTCTCTCTCTCTCTCTCTCTCTCTCTCTCTCTCTCTCCTTCTTTCTCTCTCTCTCCTTTAACCTTGTCCATTATCAAAAGTGTTTTGCTTCCCTTCTCTCATCCCCTTCCCTTACTACTTTCCTGTATGGTAAGATAGATTTCTATACCCAACTGAGTGTGTAAGAAATTTCTTCTTTGAGCCAGTTCCAATGAGAGTAAATTTGATGACTCTCTACCCCATTTACCAATCTTCCCCTCCACTGGATAAGCTTTTTTGTGCCTCTTTTATATCAGATAATTTATTCCAATCTACCTCTCCCTGATCTCTTTTCCAAGTGCATTCCTCTTTCACACCTTAATTTTTTGTTTTTAGCTAATTATTCCATCATATTCAACTCATATCTGTGAGCTCTGTCTATGAATGCTCATGTTAGTTGCCCTAATAATGAGAAATCTTTTAGGAGTTAAAAGTATCATTTTCCCATGTAGGAATGTAAACAGTTTAACCTTATAGAATCCCTTATTGTTTCTTTTTCCTGTTTATCATTTTATGCTTCTCTTGAGTCTTGTATTTGAAAGTCGGATTTTCTATTCAGTTCTGTTATTTTCATCAGGAATTCTTGAAAGTCCTCTTCCACTGAGGATCCACTTTACCCCCTGAATAATTATATTCGCTTTCTCTGGGTAGATGATTCTTGGTTGTTATCCTAGTTCCTTTCTCCTCTGGAATATCCTATTCCAATACCTCTAATGTTTTAATGTAGAAACTGCTAAATACAGTATTATCCTGACTGCTCCACAATATTTGATTTTTTTTTGTTGCTTGGCTATTTTCTTTGACCTGGGATCTCTGGATTTTGGTGAAAATATTTCTGGGAGTTTTCATTTCAGAACCTCTTGCAGGAATTGGTGGATTTTTTCTAATTTCTATTTTACCCTCTGGTTCTAGACTATGAGGAAAGTTTTCCTTGATAATTTCTTGAAAATGATGTCTAGATTATTTTATTGATCATGGCCTTCAGGTTGTCCAATAACTCTTAAATTATCCCTTCTCAATCTATTTTTTGGGTCAGTTGTTTTCCAGCGAGACATTTCACACTGTTTTCTATTTTTACCATTCTTTTGATTGTGTTTTATTATTTCTTGATGTCCCATAAAATTATTAGCATCCACTTTCCTGATGTTTAAGAAATTATTTCTTTAATTAGCTTTTGTACCTCCTTGTCTATTTGGATAATTCTAATTTTTTAAGGAGTTCTTTTCTTCAGCAAATTTTTTGTACATTTTTTCCCCATTGGCCAATTCTGTTTTTCAAGAAATTCTTCTCCTTATTGTATTTTTATTCTCTCTCTCTAAAAAATAAGGTGTTATTTTCTTCAGAATTGTTATGCCTCCTTTACCAAGTTCTGGTTTTTTCATGTTTTTCTTTCATTGCTCTTATTTCTCTTTCCATTTTTTTCTCTACCTCTTACTTGATTTTTAAATTCCTTTTGGAACTCTTTCATGGCCTGAGACAAATTCATGTTTTTAAGGCTTTGGATGTAGCAGTTTTGAATTTGTTGTCTTCTGAGTTTTTATTTTGGTCTTCCTATTACCATATTAACTTTCTATATTCACCATCTTTTTCTGCTGTTTGCTTATTTTCCAGTTAATTCCTTCACTTTTAACTCTGTGGAAAGGAAAGAGCACTACACCAAGCTTTAGGTTGTTTTTTTGTTTGATTTTTGTTTGTTTTGTTTTTTATGTAGCTGTTTTCAGATAAAATTCTGGAAATCTCTAAGTTTTCAGTTCTTCCTACATGATGTGATTTAGGGAGTTTACCACTCTCCTTGCCTTTGTTCTTGTCTGTGAGTGTCCACAAGCCCTTTTTCCACATTGGAAGTGTGATCAGAGTCGAAGCTTTCCTGCAACCACAAGCTCTGGTGTGCTAGTAATCTTCCTCACCCTGGAACTGAGACGCAAGACTGTGACTTAGATCCTAGTATGGGCAATGGAACAGAATCCGGCCCTTGGTGCTAGCAAAAAGACACATGTAATTTCCTTCTGATTAGTTATCTGCCCCACCTTTGCCTCTCCACTGTCTGTAGTCTGAGAAGTCCAGACACTGCCACTAACATTGTTGATTCAATGAACCCTAAGGCCTACTGCTGGTTTGTTGAGCGGTGGACTGTGCTGGACTGAACTTCACTCTCACCCTGGTGTGAGATAACTTTCTTGCCAACATTCCAAGTTGTCTTGGGTTGGAAAATTGTTTCACTTCATCCATTTGTGGGTTCTGAGGCTCCAAAATTTGTTTTGAAGCATTATTTAGAGTTATTTGGAAGGTTTGGAGGGATAACTCAACTGAGTCCTGCCTTTTCTCTGTTACTGTGCTCCCCTGGAGCAATCAAATTTTGACATAATTTTCCACAAACTTTCATGACTGACAGTATCAATGGCCTCCATCAGATCAAGGGATATTATGTATAGACTTCCTTTCTGCTCCTGATATTTCTTCTGGAGTTTTTGGGCAGTAAACATCATATCGACCATTCGTTGGTTCTTCCTGATACCACACTGACTCTCAGGTAGATGACCATCTTTCAGCCTATTAAGGAGGACTCCAGAAAGAATCTTGCCAGCAATGCCTAAAAAATGGACCCCATCTCCTGCCACCATGATTGTCACAGGACAATCTATTTCCTTTACCTTTATAAAAATGGATAATGAGGCATTCTTGAACTTTTGCAGGATAACCTCCTATTGTCATATTACTCAGAAAGTTTCAGTCAGCTTTTGTATGAGTAGTACACTCCCAGCCTTGTAAATCACAGCTGGAATAGAATCAGCATCAGATACTTTGCTATATCAGAGAAGCCTAACGGCATTCACGATCTCTTCTTAGTTGAAAATTCAGCTAGAGAGGGATTGAATTCAACCTGAGGTATGAGGTCAATGGCTTCAACATTCATTGATGATGGTCTGTTGAGAACACTATGGAAATGTTCAGCCCATCTCTCCAGGATCATGTTTTTATCACCCGTCAATGTGGCTCCGTCAGCACTGAGTATTTCAGATGCACCATAGTCTTTGGCCCAAAAATAGCCTTCAGGGAATCATAAAAGCAATTTGGATTGTTACTGTCAGTGTAAAACTGAATTTCATCTGCCTTCTTACTGAACCATGGATCCTTCATCTGCCTAAGATACATTTGTACTTTACTTATGATGCAGTTAAATTCTAGCTTCTTAGAGATGAATGAACTAATCCTGTTGATAAACCCTGTGAAGTTCCTTTTTTTCCTTTAGGAGCTTTTGAATTTCCCCATCATTTTTGTCAAACCAGTCTTAATGTTTATGAGTGGTCTGGCCCAGACGAGTAAGTGTGATGCCATGTACCAAATTTCTGTAACCTGCCCATGCCTTTTCCTCTCCACTATTGCCAACCATGTGTTGGCCCGGCTTTCCCTCCATTTTAGCAACAAATTGTTCATTCAGGGAGAAGTACTCTAATATATTGACATTAAGTCTTCTGGTAGTCTTCTTGCCTTGGGTTGACCACTTTTGTTAAATCTAAATATTTAACTTGGAGAGAATAATTCCATCATCAGTCCAGCATTCTGCACCACACGTTGCCCTCATTACTCTGACATCCTATCAGTCTCTTCTCCTTACAAAATCATACATAGTCTATTGATCACCAATATTTCCTGCAAAGATGCATCCATGAAGTTTTATTGTATTTAGTTAGATAGAAGACAGCATTGGTGATGAGAAGGTCATAAAATGCACAAGTTTTCAGTAGTAAGTGACCATTGCTGTTGCTGTTTCCAACTCCATTCCTCCCAAGGATTCTCTGCCATGCCTGGTAATCTGTGACTACTCTTGAACTATAGTCACCCAGAATTATAAGTTTGTCATCTCTTAGTACATTGATGATGATGGTCTCCAAGTCTTCATAAAATTTTTCGTTACGGTTCACCATGGTGGGAACATACACATTTATGATAGTGATATGGCACTTTCTTAAAAGGGGCAATCACAGTGTCATGAGTCTGTTGTTTACTCCTTTTTGATGGGTATACAAGTGTGCTGACTAGATTAGTTACAATTGTAAAACTATGCCACCTTCATGGCACTCTCTTTCACTGGAGCCACCCCAGAAAAAAAAATGAAACAAAACAAAAAAAAGTAAAAACAAAAACATGTATACATCTGACTTTGATAAGCCGGCTTTCATTTGCCAGCCTTGTTTCATTAAGGGCTGCTATTTGAATGTTATGCCTGCTGAATTCGTTCACAATAAGAGCTGTTCATTTGTCAAATCTACTGGATTTCATGTTATCCATAAGTGTGTGCCCATTCCTTCTACCAATGGCAAATGGAATCATCTTTGCGAAAGTTTTATACTTGTGTGTGTGTGTGTGTGTGTGTGTGTATGTATGTGTGTGTGTATCCGTATCTCTGTCTGTGCCTGTGCCTGTGTGTGTTTTGACTGTATGATGGGATCCCATAAGCAGGCTAGCATTGGGAGAAGTAGACAATTTTAGGGCACCTATTCTAGCATCTTGCTTACACCAAGAGTTGAGCAGTTCAGTTCTTAAAAAAGGTTTCTCAGATACCCAGGAGGTTGCTGAATCACACTACTGCTTCCAGTGAGAAGATGACCCTGTGGCTTGGGTTGCCTGTGTACAGGGCAATTAATGCAGCTCCCATTGTATCTGCACCTGCCACTTCATCACTTTCCTGTTGCCACAGAACTTCAAGATAGGTAAAAATGGTAAAATGGCATGAGTAATGTCTTCTCATTCACACATATATTGGATTCAAGTTAGGGGGAGTTGTGTGAAGTTGTTGGCCTCACTTTTTTCTAGAATTATAAAGTCCAAGGGCAAGACAAAATCAAAGCGATTGGTGATGGCTTGGGATTCAGTGGATGACCTTAGCATTTTCAAAATCTAACCCAGCTCTAAATGCTATGCAGTGCTTGCTTTAGCCATGTTCATGTCTATTTGAACAGTTGTTCTTCACTTCCCATTCCATTGGGGAAAGTCATCACATGCTTATGGTAGACAACCCCCCCCTGCCAAACTCACTCATGGGTTTGAGATCCCTCAGTTATCCTCAATGTGATTTAGCCAGTCTGCATAATGCATCAGGGTGTGATCCCTGCACATACTAGAGTTATTTGGAGCCACAGGTGAGAGTTGGGTGAATCAGGTGGACCCTAAAGGTGGAAAGGAGGCCTGGACCAACAGCTTTTATACCAGAGGTACTAGTCTTCCCTGAAAACACCCTAATAACTAGTCAAAATGGCTCTCTCTCTGTCTCTGTCTCTCTGTCTCTCTGTTTACATCTCTGTCTCTGTCTCTCTGTCTCTCTGTTTATCTCTCTGTCTCTGTCTCTCTGTCTCTCTCTGCATCTGTCTCTCTCTCTGTCTCTGTCAATCTCTCTGTCTCTCTCTCTATATATATACGTATATATGTACACACACATATATGAAAGAAGATAGTTGAAGAAAGATTAAAAGATATTTATATACATATTTGTATCTGTCTATCTATCTATCTATCTATCTATCTATCTATCTATCTATCTAGGAATAAGATCTGAGAAGGCTTTAAACTTTCTTCTTTCGATCACATTAGCCAGCTAATAAAATCAAATAAACATTTTCCAAAATCACCCAAAGAGGGAAATTCCACTATCTGGGGCAACTACTTGGAGAATGGAGTGGCTTTCAGTTGTCATATAGATAACAATTATAGGATTATTTGTGTTTTTATTTCATTATAAATTTAAAATCAACAATCAATACGTCAATATATGAAGAATAGTAGAAAAAAGATTCATTGTTTGTAACCTCTTATTTTGTAAAGTATGTATTGTCTTTTAGAAAGTAGTAATTCAGTTCTAAGTGTATGGCATGCTTCTGAACTGCTTTTTCTTTCATTTGTGTTTTATTGGTGCTCTGTATTTTTTTGCCTCTTTTTCATATTTATGACCATCTTCCCAATAGAATCCCTCTTTTAATAGATGGACATAGTCAAAGGAAACTAATCAGCACATGTGTCAGGTCTTAAAATTTATATATCATTCTGCACTTCTAGTTCATCACATTCCTGCCAAGAGACAGGAGATATACTTTGCCATTCTTTTAATCATATGATTAATCACTGTATGGATCAAAGGGTTTGCTTTAGTCTTCCAAAGTTGTTTACCTTTACATTATTATGGTCCCTGTGTAAGATACTCTTGGACTTCCCATTTCAAAGCATAAAGTTATACAATATTTCCCAAGTTTCTCTGAAGCAATTATAGGATTTCAATATGGAAGGGAACTTGGTGATCTAACCCTTTCACTTTGCAAATCTGGAAAATAAGACCCATAGAGGCAAATTTACTTATTTGAGATCACACAGATAACTGTAAAAGTATGAATGAAATCTTCCCACACATTTACAACTATGAACAGTGGGAAATTCTGAGGACATACCAAGCCTCAGGCTTGGAAAAGATGTAATAGTAAGAAAACTGAGACAGGAACTCCTGTGCATTTGAAAACAAGATAGAGAACAAGAAAATGGCTGAATTATATAAGCCAATTACCCATTCCAAATCCTCATTCAAGCACTACCTATTATAGGAAGATTTAGCTGATTCCCCAATTATTTTTGCTCTTTTGCTTTTCCTGAAATTATCAGGTATAACCTTATCTGTTTACATATTGCATGCTCCCAGTCAAATAGATGCTCTTTGAAGGTAGGAATGGTTTGACTTTTGTCTTTTCATTCCCAGAAGTTACTGCAGAACTTAATAAATAGTAGCAACTTAATGAATGATTTTTGGAATGGACCAAATTATTGGATGGTAGAGAAATAGTAAAAGTGTCCTGATTCATCCACCACTCTCTTTAAGAATCCATGATTTGGTCAGAAAAAGTAATCTCTACTCTTATGTTCTAAATCCTTAAATAAAAGATTTGGAGTCTTGGAGACTGATTGAGTTATTGATTTAGCCCTTCCACAACTTTATTGCCAAAATGGTGATTAGGTTCCCCATGCTTAGAAAGTTAGGCTGACCTTTGGGTTATAGAGACATAGCCAATTCAACACCTTCCACAACTTGATAGCACCTGTGAGAGTTTAGTCTTTATTAGCATTGTTTTTGAGAACTCTGAGTCAACTCCAAGCTACAATAGGCTATCAACATAGGGATACAGTGAGGTTTTAATAAGGAAAACTTTGCTAGCCTGGAAGGCAGTAGACTTTTGGGATTGCATCCTTGCTCTGAAATTTACTGCTTATCCAAAACTTTGGAAAATCATTTAGTTTGTCTGAACCTCAGTTTCTTCATCTGTAAAATTGGAGATAACAATGTTTGCATTCCTCCCTTTAAAAGGGTAATGTGAGGGAAATAAAATTGA
Organism: Trichosurus vulpecula; assembly: GCF_011100635.1. Taxonomy (NCBI): domain Eukaryota; kingdom Metazoa; phylum Chordata; class Mammalia; order Diprotodontia; family Phalangeridae; genus Trichosurus; species Trichosurus vulpecula. Next base: position 28,389,815 of record NC_050580.1, on the reverse strand, counting down.
AAATCTTGAAGTGCTGTATAAATAAGAGTCATTATTATTCATATCAAGATGAATGGACACATTGGAATTTTTATATAAAATACATTAAAATTGAGCATAGTTATTTACTCTAATATGTATCTTAGACCTTTCCAAACAGAAAGTAATATATTTTCAAGTTATTTTTAAAGGATTATAAGATACTAAATTATTACTTGAATGAGAAGAATTTAGTAGTCTAGAAAGAGTACAATAGAATAAAGATAATATCTACTACAGGTAGAAAGGAGTATTGGGTTTGGGGCCAGGAAGACTTTGGTTTAAAACTTGCTTCAGATACTTACTAGCTGTGTGACTATAGCTGAGTCCCTTAATATTTCTGAGACTCATGTTATTCTATAAAATTAGAATAACCACACCACCAATACCTGTAATAGCAAGCTCATAAGGTTATTATGAGAACAAAATGATATAGCTTCTATTAAGCACTTGATTATCATGAAGGCATGATTTTTGTGTCTGATTGTTATTATTACTATTAAAGTCTATTTTCTGAGTAAAATTATATAATTATTTTCAGAAGTGTAAATTATATGGCTGAGTGTGAGTTTAGCGGAAATTTGAGGTCTTTTTTTTATCTCCCAGACTGAAATATTTAACAACTTTTAAAGATACAATAAAGGCAAAATGACTTACAGATGAAGGTGCACTCCTGGTTAGAGAATCATGTCAGTTATTACTCCAAGCATTAATGATTCACAGGCTTTTATCAGGAGAGCTTCAGCAAAAACTACGTAGGAGCCAATATGTATCTATATATCATTCACACAGGCAATGATAATACAATAAACACATTATATATGCATAAATATAAAGTTGTTTATGTCTATAAATACATTGGAAACACATCTATGTACATATCCAAATCTATCAATATTGATACATATGTCATTTCAGATTCATAGATACATATAGGGTTCATAGGCTTTACCAGATAGCCAAAGGAGTCTATCATGTGCTCTCTCTCTCTCTCTCTCTCTCTCTGTTAAGAATCCCTGATTTATAGTACAAATATTGAAGATCATGTTAATATTTGCTAGGTTCTTGTCATGTTGTATGAGCCAAAATATCTGAAATTCCATTCCAAAGTTCTTCTTGTCTAATTCTTACTCTAATCAGTGAGAATTTTCTAAGTATTTAGTCAATTTTCACTTGACTTGTCTTTACTTTATCTGAGTTGTCTTCTCTCTCTCTCTCTCCTGATTGGCCAGAGATGTCAATCATAGCTAGTCATAATTCAGTCATAGCTCTTCATACTAGGTGAATGACATGTGAGTGAGTCAGCATTTATGGCAAAATTCCTCAAAGAGTCTGTCTTAAATGAGAAGTAATATGGGGAACAAACTCTACTGCTCATTCTCTGAATATCCAAATTGATAATTCCTAAACACTTTACAAATGTTATCTTATTTGATGCTCACAACAAACCTGTGAAATAAGTGTTATTATTATCTCTATATTATAATTAAGGAAATGCAAAATGTTAAGTGACCGGTGTATGATCACAGAGCTAAAAAGTGTCTGAGGTTAAATATGCAATTTGAACTCAGGCTTTCTTCACTCCAGCCACAGCACTCTAGACACTGTGACAGCTAACTGCCCCCAAGAATATGCTTGAGAGTCAGTCAATCAGTTAAGAAACCAATAAATAAAAATGTATTAAGCATCTAATATGTGCCAGACACTACACTAAGTGCTGGAGATACAAAATGAGAAATGAGGAAAAAGACAGTCTCTGCTCTCAAGGAGCTCACAGTCTAATGGGGAGACAAGGAAACAAATATGTACAAACGATCTCTTTCTCTCTCTCTCTCTCTCTGTATATGTGTATGTCTATGTATGGATGTATGTACATATGTGTACATAAATATATACATGTATGTGTACCTATACACACACATATATACATATTCATACGCATATATCTATATCTATGTCTATATATCATCTATCTATCTATCTATCTATATTATAAAATAATCATGAGAAGGGCTACAATTAAGAGGAGTTAGGAAAATCTTCCAGTAGAAAATGGAATTCTAGTTGGGACTTCAAATTAAGCTGGGGAAAGTAGAAGACAGAGATGAAGAGGGAGAGCAACCAGGCATTGAGGACAGCCAGAGGAACTGCCTGAAGCCAAAAGATAGAGTTTAGAGAACTGACAGGCAAAAGATTAAAGAGTACATTCCACAAGTAAGATATAAGGACTAGAAAGGCAGGAGGGGTAGATTTTTAAAGGGCTTTTGATACAAAACAGGATACTATATTTGATGCTTGAGGTGATTAGAAGCCATTGAGTTTATTAAGTAGAGGGGTACAATCATAAGACCCCTATTTGAGAAATATCACATTTTTGGCTAAAGGGAAGATGAATTGGGCTGGACAGAGATTTGAGTTAGGCACACCCATCAGCAGGTTATTGCAGTACTCAAGTATAGGGTAAAGAGGGCCCTCTTTGGTGGTAGTGATAATGGTCCCACTATCAGAGGAGAGAAGCAAGTTTATTTGAGAGATTTAACAAAAGTAAAATCAAAAGGCCTTGACAACAGATTGATTATAGGAGATGAGAGATAGTGAGGAATGGAGGATGACTTGTAGGTCTTGAGCCTGAGGGAATAGAAGAATAGTGTTACAGTCTACAGTAATATGGGATTTAATAGGGAAATAATTTATTAAAAATTAGATTTGGGCAAGTGGAAGATATCAAGAAATAATAAAACAAAATCAAAAGTTTCAAAAAATAGAAGAAAATGTGAACTGTACTTTTGGGGAAAAAAAAAAAAAAACTGATCTGGAAAATAGATCCAGGAGAGAGAATTTAAGAATTATTGGACTACTTGATAACCATGATAAAATTAAGAAGAACCCAAACATCCCATTTTGAGAAATTATCTAGGAAAAGTCTTGATATCCTAGAACCAGAGGATAAAATAGAAAATAAAAGAATCTACCAAACACTTCCTGAAAGGAATCTCAAACTTAAAATTCACAGGAATATTATAGTCAAATTCAAGTGCTTCCAGGTCAGGGAGAAAATTTTGTAAGCAATCAGAAATAAAAAATTCAAATATTGTGGAACCAGAGTAAGGATAACACAAGATTTAGCAGCTTTTACATTAAAAAAAATATTAGAGGGCTTAGATTGTTAGATTCTAGATGGTAAACAAGAATCACCCATCCAGCAAAACTGAACATAGTCCTTCAGGGGAAAAATGAATTCTTAATGAAATAGAGGACTTTCAAGGGTTCCTGTTGAAAAAAAAAAAACAGAATTGAATAGAAGACTTGGCTTTCAAATATAAAACTGAAGAGAAGCATGAAATATAAACAGGAAAGAGAAATCATAAAAACTTCCATAGGATTACTGTTTACATTCCAATACGAAGATGACACTTATAACTCCTAAGAACTTTACCATTATAAGTGTAGTGAGAAGGAATATACCTGGACAGTCATCAGCATGAATTGACTATGATGGGATGATATTTAAAAAAATGATATTAAGGATTAACGAAGAAGGATATACTAGGAGAAAAGGGAAGGGATAGGAAGAATGGGAAAAATTTTCTCATGTAAAAGACTACATATATCAACTTAAATGAGATGCATCTATATCTTGCAAATAATCCTGTGGTTGGGGTTATATCACATCAAATGGATTTAAAATTCTTGGGCAGGGGGGGCGGAGCCAAGATGGCCGCATGAAGGCAGCCTCTTACCGGAGCTCTCTCACAAGGTCTGTCAGATTCCCATAAAAAAGTGAATTTGAGCAGATTTGAGAGAGTCAGAAACCGCGAGCAGTCTGCGTGGGGCAAATTTCCGAGCCGGGAGAGTCTGAAAGGCCAGAGGAACGAACCTGCAGGCGCGGAGAGTGCTCGGTGCGGAGCTGCTCCAGACCAAGGCGGAAGCGGCCGGCCGGGAAATCCACGTGGGAGACAGGCTGGGAGAAAGCAGGGCGCCCGAAACCGGCAGAGATCCCCAGGCCTCCCAACACAGGACGGCAGTCTCTGGGAGCGACGAGAGGCAGCGCAACGCCAACAGCCGCGAAAACACCCAGTTCTGACGCTTGCAAAACCCAGGATCTCGGCCTCTTGAACTTCCGGAAGACTCAATGGCTAGGTAAGCGGCTCTAACCCCTCCCCCCCTCACCCAGAGAATTCCTCGGGAAAAAAAAAAAAAAAAACTGAAACAGAGGAGAGAGTAGCGGGGCTTCACAGGACAAATACTAGAAGCTCATTAGTCCCAGAGGGGAAGAGTCAGCAGGGGGCCAAGCCAGGAGCCCAGACGTAACCTTGCTCCCCCAGGGGAAGTGCCAGTCATCAGCTCAAACAACAAACAGCTGAGACCATTGCTGAAAAGCAAGTGCTGGAGAGCACCCATAGGGAGTGAGACGCCAGGGAGCCAGACCCCTCCCCCACACCTCAGGAAACTGAAGGTTATAATTTTAGACTCACAACCCCCAGAATAAGAAAGCTGGGACAGAAAGCCCTGAGACTCACAGATATAAATTCGTTCTAACGCCAGCAAAAGGCAATCCAACATGAAGAAGAACACAAAAAAACCGAGGACAATAGATTCTTTTTATGGAGACAGGCAGGATCAAAATATCGACTTAGAAGAAGATAGCAATGACACGGTAGATACATCAGATACCTCAAAAGCTAATATGATCTGGTCTCCAGCCCAAAAAGCACTGCTGGAAGAGCTAAAAGAGGATTTTAAAAACCAAATTAGGGAGCTAAAAGAAAATATGGAAAAAATGGAAAAAAGGGAGAAAAAATCCACTGACGAAATCAAGTCCCTAAAGAATAAGATTGGCGAAATGGCTATGGAGATTCAGAATCTAGAGAGAGAAAAGGACACCCTGAGAGGTGAAATCAACCAATTGAAATGGATGCTCAAAAGCAAAATGTAAACACTAACTCATTTAAAATTAGACTTGAGCAAGTGGAAGCTAATGAATCTATGAGGCATCAAGAAGTAATAAAACAAAATGTAAAGAATGAAAAAATAGAAAAAAATGTGAAATATCTGATTGGCCAAACAACTGACCTGGAAAATAGATCCAGGAGAGACAATTTGAGAGTTATTGGTCTACCGGAAATCCACGATGAAAAAAGGAGCCTTGACAGTATCTTCGAAGAAATTATCAAAGACAACTGCCCAGAGGTCCTAGAACCAGAGGGCAAAATAGTCATTGAAAGAATTCACCGATCACCCCCTGAAAGAGATCCCAAACTGAAAACACCAAGAAATATTATAGCCAAATTTCAGAGCTATAAACTTAAGGAGAAAATACTGCAAGCAGCCAAAAAGAAGCAATTCAAATATCGTGGAACTACAGTCAGGATCACGCAGGATCTCTCAGCTTCCACATTAAAAGACAGGAGAAATTGGAATATGATATTCCGAAGGGCAAAGGAGTTGGGTCTACAACCAAGGATCAACTACCCAGCAAAACTAAGCATAATTTTCCAGGCAAGGTGATGGACATTCAATGAAATAAGGGAATTCCAGACCTTCCTGATGAAAAGGCCAGAACTCAATGGAAAATTTGATCTCCAAATACAAACCTCAAGAGAGACATAAAAAGGTAACCGGGGGAAAAACCCCACAAACTTCATTAACCAATAAGCTTAGGTTGTTTACATCTTTATGTGGGATTATATCATCTTATGTATGTTTTTTATGTATATATATATATACATATACATATATAAGTCATTCTTGTGAATGGTACAACTATTGTGACAAATGAAAGGGATATACATAGGTTGTGAATGCCTGTATAAATTAACTGATGTAAAGATATAAAATATAAATAAGAGATATAAAGGGAGGGCTATGAGGGAAGTGGTAAGAAGGTTGTAGAAAAGGGTAAATTACACCAAAGGAAGTGGCAAAAAAACATATTATAGTAGAGGGAAAGAAGGGAGGGAGAATAGCAGTATTTCAGCTTTACTGTCATCTGATCTAGTTCAAGAAGGGAATAACATACTCTGATAAGTTTAGAAATCTAACTTGTCCTACGGGAAGTGGGAGGGAAAGGGGGGAAAAAGGGAGGGGGGAGGGCAGAAGGAAGAGGAGAAGTAGCAAGTGGGTAACGGTTAGATAAGGGAGGGGAATAAAGAGGGAGGGTTAACTGAGGAAAGCGGCGGTCAAAAGCAAAACTTTGTTGGGGAGGAGAAGGGGAAAGGGAGAAATAAAAGCATAAACAGGGGGAATTAGGATGGAGAAAAGACACAGATAGAAATCATAACCCTGAACGTGCAGGGGATGAACATTCTCACAAAACAGAAGCAGATAGCAGAATGGATTAAAAACCATAATCCTACAATATGCTGTTTACAAGAAACACATCTGAAACAGGGGGATACACATAGGGTTAAGGTAAAAGGCTGGAGTAAAATATATTGTGCCTCAGCTAAAGTAAAAAAAGCAGGTGTAGCAATCCTAATCTCAGACAAAGCAAAAGTAAAGATAGATCTAATTAGAAGAGATAAGGAAGGACATTATATTCTGCTAAAAGGCACCATAAACAATGAGGCAATATCATTGCTTAACATATATGCACCAAGTAGTAAGGCATACAAATTCTTAGAGGAGAGGTTAAGGGAGTTACAGGAAGAAATAGACAGCAAAACTATAATATTGGGAGACCTCAACCTCCCCCTTTCTGAACTTGATAAATCTAACCTCAAAATAAATAAGAAAAAAGTTAAGGAGGTAAACAGAATTTTAGAAAAGGCACATATGATAGACCTCTGGAGAAAACTGAATGGGGATAAAAAGGAATATACTTTCTTCTCAAAAGTACATGGCACATACTCAAAAATTGACCATGTACTTGGGCATAAAAACCTCACAATCCAGTGCAGAAAAGCAGAAGTAGTCAATGCATCCTTTTCAGATCATGATGCAATAAGAATCATTTTTAATAAAGCACCATGGAAAAATAAGCTAAAAACTAATTGGAAACTAAATAATTTAATTCTAAAGAGTGAGTGGGCCAAAGATCAAATCAGAGAAACAATCAATAATTTCATTCAAGAGAATGACAATAATGAAACAACATACCAAAACTTATGGGATGCAGCAAAAGCTGTTCTTAGGGGAAGTTTTATATCTCTAAATGCCTACATGAATAAAATAGGGAAAGAGGAGATCAATGATCTGGGCATACAGCTGAAAAAGCTAGAAAAAGAGCAAATTGAAAACCCCCAATTAAATACCAAATTAGAAATACTGAAAATCAAAGGAGAGATTAATAAAATTGAAACCAAGAAAACTATTGAATTAATAAATAAAACAAAGAGCTGGTTTTATGAAAAAACCAATAAAATTGACAAACCTTTGGCCAATTTGATTAAAAAAAGAAAGAAGAAAATCAAATTACCAGTATAAAAATGAAAAGGGTGAGGTCACCTCTAATGAAGAGGAAATCAAAACAATAATTAGGAATTATTTTGCCCAACTGTATGCCCATAAATTTGACAACCTTAGAGATATGGATGAATATCTACAAAAACATAAACTGCCCAGACTAACAGAGAAGGAAGTGAAATTTCTTAATGACCCCATATCAGAAAAAGAAATTGAGCAGGCCATCAACGAACTCCCTAGGAAAAAATCTCCAGGGCCAGATGGTTTTACATGTGAATAATATCAAACATTTAAAGAACAACTAATTCCAATACTTTGCAGACTATTTGGGAAAATAGGGGAAGAAGGAGTCCTACCAAATTCTTTTTATGACACAAATATGGTACTAATACCTAAACCAGGTAGAGTTAAAACAGAGAAAGAAAATTATAGACCAATTTCTCTAATGAATATTGATGCAAAAATTTTAAATAAAATATTAGCAAAAAGATTGCAGCAACTCATTACGAGAATAATACACCATGACCAGGTAGGATTTATTCCAGGAATGCAAGGCTGGTTCAATATTAGGAAAACTATTAGCATAATTGATCATATCAACAACAAAACTAGCAAAAACCATATGATCATCTCAATAGACGCAGAAAAAGCCTTTGACAAAGTACAACACCCATTCCTATTAAAAACACTAGAAAGCATAGGAATAAGGGGAACCTTCCTCAAAATTATAAATAGCATCTACCTAAAACCATCAACAAGCATTATTTGTAATGGGGATAAACTAGATGCATTCCCAATAAGAACAGGGGTGAAACAAGGATGTCCATTATCACCCCTATTATTCAATTTGGTTCTAGAAACATTAGCTGTAGCAATAAGAGAAGAAAAAGAAATTGAAGGAATTAGAATAGGAAAAGAAGAAACTAAATTATCACTTTTTGCAGATGATATGATGATTTATCTAGAGAATCCTAGAGAATCAAGTAAAAACTACTTGAAATAATAAACAACTTTAGCAAAGTTGCAGGATATAAAATAAACCCACATAAATCCTCAGCATTCCTATACATTACTGACAAAGCCCAACAGCAAGAGATAGAAAGAGAAATTCCATTCAAAGTTACTGAAGGCACTATAAAATATTTGGGAGTCTATTTGCCAAGACAAACCCAGGGCCTATATGAACATAACTATGAAACACTTTTCACGCGAATAAAATCAGATCTAAATAAATGGAGAAATATCAGTTGCTCATGGTTAGGCCGAGCTAATATAATAAAAATGACAATTCTACCTAAATTAATCTATCTATTCAGTGCCATACCAATCGAACTACCAAAATTTTTTTTTACTGAGCTGGACAAAATAATAACAAAATTCATTTGGAAAAACAAGAGGTCTAGAGTATCTAGGATATTAATGAAAAGACATGCTAGGGATGGTGGTTTAGCCACACCAGATATCAAACTGTACTACACAGCAGCAGTCATCAAAACTGCCTGGTACTGGTTAAGAAACAGGGGTGTGGATCAGTGGTATAGGATAGGTACACAAGTAGGTGAAATCAACAAGTTTAGCAATCTACTCTTTGATAAACCCAAAGAAGCCAGTTTCTGGGCTAATAATTCACTATTTCACAAAAACTGTTGGGAAAATTGGAAAATGGTAGGGAAAAAACTGGGCATAGACCAATATCTTACACCATATACCAAAATAAAGTCAAAATGGGTTCATGATTTAGGAGTAAAAGTTGATACTCTAAGTAATTTGGGAAAGCAAGGAATAGTTTACTTATCAGATTTGTGGAAACGTAAAGAATTCATGACCCAACAAGAGATAGAGAGCATTACAAAATGCAAAGTGGATAATTTTGATTATGTCAAATTGAAATGTTTTTGTACAAAAAAAGCCAATGCAACAAGAATTAGGAGGGAAGCAGAAAATTGGGAGAAAATCTTTGCAACTAGTATCTCTGATAAAGGCCTCATTTCTAAAATATACAGGGAACTAAGCCAAATATATAGGAATACAAGCCATTCCCGAATTGAGAAATGGTCAAAGGATATGAACAGGCAGTTTTCAGAGGAAGAAATTAAAGCTATCTACAGGCATATGGAAAAATGCTCTGGATCGCTGCTGATTAGAGAAATGCAAATCAAAACAACTCTTAGATACCACATCTCTCCTGTCAGATTGGCTAAAATAACAAATCAGGAGAATGATAAATGCTGGAAAGGATGTGGGGAAATTGGAACATTGTTGTATTGCTGGTGGAGTTGCGAGCTGATCCAGCCATTTTGGAGGGCGGTGTGGAACTATGCCCAAAGGGCTATAGAAATGTTCATACCCTTTGACCCAGTAATACCACTTCTAGGGTTGTATCCCAAAGAAATCACGCAAGCGGGAAAAGGACCCATATGTACAAGAATATTTATAGCAGCTCTCTTTGTGGTAGCCAAGAATTGGAAAGCAAAGGGATGCCCATCAATTGGGGAATGGCTGAACAAGCTGTGGTATATGAAGGTGATGGAATACTATTGTGCCATAAGAAATGGGGATGATGCAGACTTCATAACAACCTGGAAAAACCTACACGACATAATGCTGAGTGAGCGGAGCAGAGCCAGGAGAACGTTGTGCACAGCCACAGATATGTGGATTCCGTGAGGACCAACCCTGACATACTGCGCTTCTCTCAGCAACCTAAGGGGCAAGGACAACTCCAGGGGACTCACGATGGAGAATGCTATCTTCATTCAGAGAAAGAACTGCGAAGTTTGAATATAGACTGAGGCACACTACTACATGCTCGCCTTTTCTGCTTCTCTTTTGTTTTTGGTTTTGGGGTTTTTTTTTTTTTGTTTTTTTTTTTTGGTTCTGTTTCTTCTTTCTCATGATTCATTCCATTGGTCAAAATTCTTCTCCACGACTTGACTAGAGCATAAATTAATTCAATGCGAAGTTATACATGACAGTTATATGAGACTTCATGCCGTCTTGGGGAGGGAGGGGGGAGGGAGGGGAGAAAAACTGGAACTCAAAACTATGTAGAACCGTGTGTGGTAAAGTAAAAATAAATAAAAAAAAAAAAATAAAATAAAATTCTTGGGCAAAGGTACAATTTAAAATGTCAGAATAAGGTATAATGCCCAACTTGAACCTGAAACCTTGCTATTTAGAAATGTTAAGATATCTTGAAGAGGCAGTGTAGAGTAGGCAATGGAATGTTGGAGTTGTTGTCAGGTATACCTGCATTTGAATTTTACCTGTCACTTATCTAGTTTGTGAAAACCTACTTTGGGGAAAATTGTTTTGCATCTGTATGCCTCAAGCATAGAAAATGGGGGGAAGGATGAGTCTAGAATCAAAAAATCTGGGTTTAAATCTTATCATTGATACCATATGCATGACTGTCAGCAAGTCATTTATCCCCCCAGGCCATAATTTCCTGAATGTGAAGTGAACTTGTTGAACTAGAAAACCTATGTGGTTCCTTCTATATCTAAGTCCATTCCATCTGTGGGTTATCTATTAAATTATGAAAATAGCTGTTATGAAATGGTTGAGGGTGCTCTTATGCTGTTACATTTTCATATTAAGCAAATTTACATAAATGTTCGTAAAGCTTCCTAAGGAACCACATCTTAGACATCTTTTTTCCTCTTCTCTGTATCCTACATCTTCTTAAAACTATGAACTCAAGTGCTTAGCATATATGTCTTGCGCATTGAATGAGTGAATGTCTGAGATACTTTCTGATTGACCTTAATTATACTGCATTACTAAACATAACATTGCATCAAGGTCATTAATGTAAAGATTTTCTGTCAACCTACTCAATTTGATTATTTAATGCTCTCCCCCCCAAAAAAAATATTTTACAAGTACTTACTAGGGCATCTTATATCCTCATACCCTTTGAATAAAAAAAAATAATAATGAACTAATTACCTAAAGTTTTATTTTTTTGCACTATCCCATCATAGGCCATTGAATCCTTTTGGGAACATGCATTAAATATCTCCTTGCTGCTGCGACTCTTTAAATAGTATTGAGGGGGAAAACCCAGAGATTCAGGAATTCCCAAACTAAAGTTCCCAGGACTGGAGTTCCCAGTTGAGGGGAGTGCCCCTCAAGGACCCGAGTACTGGAGATGGTCAGGGCCATCCATAATGAATTCACAATCTCAAGCATTCTCTAAGTCAAGGTGGCAAAGATTTTTTTTATGCTTTACAGCAGGCAAGAGTTCTCAGGGAACCTGCCACCTTAGAGTGGTGAAGGGAGAGCTTTTATTAGAGAATTAGGGGTGAAACATGTGAATTAGGAGCTTTGGGGTGGGATTAGGCAGTGGTTAAGGGATGGTCAGTTCTTAAAGGAACATACACTGTTTGTATCTACTGCTCATGCGTATTACTCAGAGTTCAAGGCAGGGGCGACCTGGAGGGGTGGTTTTGACTGTGAAACTTCACTAAGTTAACTAGCTGTCAGGGATGACTGAATATCTAGGTGGCTTTCATCAAATGTCTTGTTAGACAAAATAAATGTAAGAGAGTATACCTTTGACTATATCTAGAATACCTATCAATAAGGTCAGTAAGTAGTGAATAGTTATGGCTGAATACACAGACAATTATCAGCACACAGGGCGTCAGTCTATAGATAGGTACAGCTGCCTAAAGTGAAAGGAGTAGAAATAAGTGTGTTGCTGGGGTATGCTGCCCTTGAGCTACAGGGACAGTATTTTGAGGCTCAGAAGAGATGTGATTTTAGAATTGGATATGGTTTGGGTATTGGGATTCAGGCACAAGCACCCAAGCAGAGGCTGTTAGAATTAGGGTCTAAGCACAAGCACCCAAGCACCCCATCAATAGTACTATAACGAACAGAATAGATTTCAGTTATTCCAATGAACAGATCCATTCTGTTTTTAGAACAGAAGTTGTTAATGCCCAGGATTTGATGTCAAACTTAAATCTTGGATAACAAAAAAAAGGAAAGCAGAAATGTTTAAACAAGAAACCGAAACAGAACAAAATGGATTCCAAATTCTCCACTGACCCTGTACTTCAATTACAATAATTTATAACCTATAGCAGGTTTCAAAGATTTTTTAAATGATATCAGATTATCAATATCAGATGCTAGAATAGATATACTATATGTGTGTGTGTTTTATTTACCTTTGTCTCTGTCCCATGCACTGTCTGACTTGATTCAAGCACCCTTTCCTTAAGTTTCAATTCAGAAACTGTAATCTTAATCAGAGTAGCACTTTTTTACTGTTTTTTTTTTTTTTGGAATGCTGAGGTGATCAAGTACCTTTGATGAGTGTTGCCTTTCAAATGTAATGGCAAACAAAGTAGGACTTCTTGCTATTTTTTGTTTGAGTGTTTCTTAGCACTGAGTTAATCAAGTGCCTTTGTTTCAATTGGGAGTCTTTGATTGAATCAAGAGTTGTTGATGACCTGCTTAAGAAACAAGAAAGCCCCAGGCTCCAGGCCCCACACCTTTTTGTTAAGTAGATTCTGAGCCCTCAGGGCCCTGAACAGGGTATAAGAGCTCTGAGGTTGGAATTTTGGTTTTGGGGGCATGCTCATTGAAAGAATGTTGGTGATGAGACTCTAGTTGGCATTGAAAGAGATCCCTCCTCTCTCCCCATCCATCGCTTTGAAAATCCGGAAGGTGGTTCTTTTCTCTCTGGTAACAATGCATGTATTGCTATGATCAGACAAAACCATGTTTGTTGATTTGTTTTTATTTTCTTTTTGTAACTTCTTTTTGTATTTGCTGTGAAGTTCAGGGTGCTGACTTTTTTGCCCTGAGCTAAGTGAATGATATATGCATGTCTAATTAAAGTGAGACTGTTAGCCTCTTAAAGTTGCTTTCCTTAGAAGAGCAGATCAAAGGATCTGTGCTAGCAGCCCTCTGTGTGCTCTTGTTGTGGGTCTTGTTGGTCTTTCACCTCTGCAGTAGTTGCTAGCAACATTGTTGAAACAGCTACAGGTATTAACTTTCTCCTTTTCCCTTTTGTCATTTATTTGTTTATTTTTTTCTTGCCTAGATTAAATGAACATTTCTTCTTTCTGTATGGTTGAAGGAATTTGAGTGTTCCAATTAAAGACTCTAAAGTCTTGGAGTCCTCTAAAATAAGGGTTCTCTAAAGAAAAGAAAGATGAGTTCTATTATTTGTCTACTGCTTCATCTCTATGTAATTTCACTGCTTATTATAACTTGGTGGTTGAGGAAGGGCAAGGAAGGAAATGTGCTGGCAGAAAATCTGCAGGAGGCAAATCACTGATTGGGTCAATGAATATGTTTGTGGGTTCTGGTACAGCATGTTTAAAAGAATGCTGAATGCCTTTGTGGAAAATTTGAATTTTCCACATTTAATTCATAAATCTTTTACCTTGTTGAGTTTCTTGCTTTTTTTTTCCTCTCATCTACATTCAATCTAATACAATAAAATAAACATTTATTAAGCAGCTACTATATGCCAGGCACTGTGATACATGCTGGGTATAATTAATATTAATTAAATTAATTAATAACAATTAACTAATATTAATAAAAATACAGTTCCTGCCTTCAAGGAACTTGCAATCTAATGAGGGGAAACAACAAAAAAAGAGGAAGGAAAATGGGGGCAAGGCAGAAGGGACACTAGGGAGTATCTTGTTCTATGGAGATGCAATCAATCAGAATAGCAGGTGCAAAGTGAAGTGAGCTGACAGCTTAGTTTCTGCCCTTTATATAGGAAGAGATTAGGAGGAGTTTGGTACTCTACCCTTCATCCCTCCAATCAGAGGGGAGAAGCAATGGAAGGAATTGGTATTAATCACAGCTTGAGCTAGAAGCATGGTGAAGAGTTTAGAAATAATGAGCTTATTCTGAGGGGGCATCATATTTCATCGAGTTTAAACCAGACAGGACAGCAGATACAACGTATAGTGATTTACCTGTGATTGTTCAATGTCTGGTGAATAATTTTCTGTTGAGGGTTTTTGAGAATTAGTGTGACTTGAGAAAGTATATAGTCCTCAGTGCTTCTGGTCATTTGACCCAGCTTCCATTAAATTAGTTTTGATTTCACTTCTGTTCTTTCATTTATATTAAAACTTCCTCTCCTTTCAGATACAAAGTTTTCTGAGATGTTGAACAGCTGGCTTTTAAATAGAATATTTGTTACTGTTTCATGCACTCTTTATTTTAAGCTATCAAAACTATTTGAAATAACATTTCAAAGAAAGAAGAAAGAAAGAAAGAAAGAAAGAAAGAAAGAAAGAAAGAAAGAAAGAAAGAAGGAAAGAAAGAAAGAAGGAAAGAAAGAAAGAAAGAAAGAAAGAAAGAAGGAAAGAAAGAAAGAAGGAAAGAAGGAAAAGATAGAAACTGTACTGAAAACTCTAAGACACATAGTGGTTAAATTTAATGATCCCAATGAAAAACAACAAATTTTAAAAGTGACCAAAGGAAATATCTCCATATGTAAAGACTATTATGCATATACAACAAGCCATAGGACAGAATAGAGAAATGTGTTCCAAAGAGTATAGAAGCTCATGATGCCACCGTAAGTGAAATGTCCAGAAACCCTGACCCTAACAGTTAATGAAAAAAGGACGCTCAATAAAAATGAAACTTTTGAAGTATTCTTAAAATTAAAAAACAGACTTGAATAGAGACACATAAATACATAGACATATGTATGTATGTACATATATATTTATATGTATATATACACACATATACATGCATACATATATACATATATATGTATATACATACTGTCTATGCATACATACAAAAATGTGCATATAATTTTCAAACCCATGACAAAAATTGAGAAAAATAAACAAATGCAAAAATTATGGCAGGGAAAGACAAAAAATACATTATGGGAAATAAAAAAGGAAACAATATGAAATGGAGAGATACCTATGGAGATAAAAACAACAACAAATAAAAATAAAAAAAGAGAAACCACTAAAACATTTTTTTTTTGTCAAGTACAAAGAGATGGATGAAAGTAGAAGTCAAATAGATGATGTTATGTTAAAGAAAGAGGTCTGAAACACTGTGGACTAACCCTCACAATACCCTGGTGAATCAATGAGTTTTGATTGTTTGCTTGACTTTTTAGTAGAACTAAATTGCAGAATGGGGAGGAGCATATAAAAGAGAGAACAGGAGGAAGAAGACAAGGGGAATTTGGGGTATGCCCTAATAAAGTCAAAGATTAACAATGAAAGGGGAAAAATCTCTGAATTTCTCAACAAGAGATCCTATAGGAGAATGGGCAAAGGGAGGGAATTAAATAGAAGGAATTAAGGGTAAACCTTATTTCAGTGGTGGAACTCCACTGAAGAACATTCTCACAGAGGAAAAAAAAATATATTCTATAAATGAAGATGGGGCCATAAAAAGGGCAACTTCTACAGGAATTTGTTGCTTATAGACACCACTTATCCCTCCTTAGTATAAAGTGAAATGGAGCTCCTGCTCCTGAAGGAATGGGATACTGCCATCTGGAATAGTGGGAAAGCACTCACTCAATCAGAGAAGAGATTTCATAGCAAATTTTTAAAAAAAGCTATCATGGTTGAGGGTAAAGAGAAGTAATGATCTACACGATGAATCCCATAAGAAATTTCTTACCATGGGTCAACTCTTATATTCTCTCTATCACCTGCAATAACTAAATTAAATAAAACCTAAAAATTAGGGGAAAGGATGTAGAAAGTAAATGTAGGGGGGTTGGGGCTTAAGGTGATGAAAAATGAGATGACAAGAATGGGTTTGCATTAATATAGATCAAACTAAAATAAATGAAGAGCCAAAGTACTGTTTTTACAAAGGAAAATGGGGGAATTTTAATTTGAAACTGAATTCTTGTGAAACATAATTTCCATTAGATTTAAGCACCTGTAATATTTATGTATTGGCAATGCAATGGGAAGAACTTTCCAATCTATTAATAGGCCCATTTGACCCATCTGAGTCATATGAGTCTGGGTCACATGCATTTAAATCGCATAGAGCCTGTGGTGGAAGGAGCTTGCTGAACCAGTGGAGCAAGAAGTGGTGGAGCAGGAAGTGAGACAGGGCAGTCAGAGTTGGGAAAGAGAGAGCAGGCAGAGGAACTACCATGAGTGAGAGAGGGAGTGATTTTATTTAAGGTAGTTTGTGTTGTGGGGAGGCCTAACTGAGGGAACCCTTGGGGATGTTGATGCACCCTGCATTGGTAATGTGTATAGATTGCTTGGTTACTATGATGGATTTCTTTGTTGCAATGATGGATTTGGCTTTCTGGTGTTGGAATAAATTTTTGGTTTCATCTTCCATGAAGAGAGTCTGTTATATTTTGTAATTCAGAACTACCCTGGAATATCCATAGTGGCTGCAGCCGCTGTGGGTATCACATGGCACTACAGCACCTCACTCAAGGACTGGAGTTGTAGTTAGCCCTGAAGTAGAGGTCAAAGTTCATCTATATTGCCCATCATTTCACTGTCCTATATTCCAGAATACATTTTATATCCTTATTTCACATACATTTTAGTATCTACCCTTCCCTTCTCTCTTCCTGTACTATCTAAAAAACCCTAGCGTCAGACATGTAATAACAAGCATATTAAATGATACAATACTATTACTGATTTCTGTAGCTCTTGAATCCCCATCAGTTTATTTCTCATTTACTTAAATGTCATAATTATACTATTAACTAGTAGACAACAGATATTCATTAATGGAGAAGGCAAAGCCATGAGTAATAATCAAATTAACTCAAAATAGGACCAAGACATGAATAAAGAGAACATAACAATCCCCCTCCACCAACAAATCCAAAACAAAACAAAGCAAAAAAATTCCTGCTTCACCAACTCTTATGCATGCATACATTGTTCAATGGTGGGAAGGAGTGTGCACCCAATTCAAGAAAATTAATACTTAAGCTCATGAATAAAAAGTCTATAGGTAACTGGGATAACTCATGAGTTTGTACTGCAAGCCTTGATTTACATTTTACTTTGGGGAAAATGTACTATGCATCATTTTTTTTTCTTTTAAAGAAAAAACCTCCTCTTCTGATCCTTTCTACTCTTTTGCTAGAATAAGCCACTTTCCTGCTACTCTTGGACCTTCAAAGCCCTGGAAAACTATTTTTTTTTTTGTAGAACTACTGAATGACACTTTTTCAGTGACAAGCTACTATCTCTTAAACCTGGAATCTAGAATCATGTAGGGCTGATCTTATGAACAGTTTGCCCCTCTCTCATTATAAAAGACAGTAAAGAGCAATGCACAAAAATGTACAATGAGTTCCTCCATTGGCAAATTAAAGACAGAATTTTAAAAAATGAGTCAGACAAGGTCAGCCAGCTCTTGAACAACAATAGAGAATCCTTTCCTCCAATTAGATCCAGGCAGCCAAAACTATCTTCCTCAATCTCATTCCATCTACCCATCTTTCACCTCCACCTCCCCACCATTGGTCGTAGGTCTGGCTGGGGGCAGTAAAAGATCAGAGTCATTTTCACAATTCTCAGTTGAGCTACACATCTCTTCCTCTGCCTTGGACTTTGCCCTACTAATCTTACACATTTGAAAGTGTAATCATTCAGTCAACAAGAATTTATCAAATGCCTATTATTTGACTAGCACTCTGCATTGTGATGGGCATAAAAAGGAAAGAAAAATATTGAGCCATTACTCTTCATAGCAAACTTACATTTTAATGGGGTAAAGTGACACATGTAGTCATTTGTTGTTATTGTTTTATGGATTTTATATCACAAACATAACTAAATATCCTGAATAAACTTAACTAGTGACTTAGTGATCTAAAAAAAGATTTTTTTAAAAAAGGTTTGTAGTTGTCAGCAAAAGTAGCGGACAATTTTAAAATGCAAATTTTGTGAGGCTATTATGGAATCAGCCTGAAAAGACTTAAAGAAATCAGACTGTGAAATATTTTAAAGAAATACTTTAGAGAGCCTGCTTGGATCTGAGTTGTGGTCTGGGTTGGCAGTTCTTTGGGGAGAAGGAGCACTGGAGTAGCAGAGCTTGCTGTGTAGAAGTAGCTCTGAAAACAGCAACACAAGGCCCCTAAAGTTTGAGACAAAGTACTCTCTACACTACAAGCAGTCATACCTTTACAAAAAGCTCAAGGGTCAAGGAGTCACCTGGGAACATGGCCAGGCAGTGAAAATGGACCCAGATTTAGATTCAGACTTTGGAATCTTTCTTTAGTGACAAAGAAGACCGAAACATACACCCAGAAGAAGTCAACAAAGTCAAGCAGCCTACATCAAAAGCATACAAGAAAAATGTGAATTGGTCTTAGGCCATGGAAGAGCTCAAAAAGGATTTGGAAAAGCAAGTAAGAGAAGTAGAGGAAAAATTGGGAAGAGAAAGGATAGTGATGCAAGAAAATCATGAAAAACAAGTCAATGACTTGTGAAGGGAGACTCAAAAAATACTGAAGAAAATAACATCCTAAAAATAGACTAACTCAAATGGAAAAAAGAGCTTCAAAAAGCCAATGAGGAGAAGAATGCCTTGAAAGCAGAATTAGCCAAATGGAAAAGAGGTCCAAAAGACCACTGAAGACAATACTACCTTAAAAATTAGATTGGATCAAGTGGAAGCTAGTGACTTTATGAGAAATCAAGATATTATAAAACAGAATGAAAGGAATGAAAAAATGAAAGACAATTTGAACTACCTTGTTGGAAAAACCACTGACCTGGAAAATAGATCCAGGAGAGATAATTTAAAAATTATTGGACTACCTGAAATCCAGGATCAAGAAAAGAGCCTAGAAATCATCTTTCAAGAAATTATCAAGGAGAACTGCCCTTATATTTTAGAGCCAGAGTGTAAAATAGAAATTGAAAGAATCCACCAATCTCCTCCTGAAAAAGATCCCAAAAAGAAAACTCCTAGGGACATTGTCGTCAAATTCCAGAATTCCCAGATCCAGAAGGAAATACTTCAAGCAGCCAGAAAGAAACAATTTGACTATTGTGGAAACACAATTAGGATAATACAAGATTTAGGAGCTTCTACATTAAGGAATCGAAGGACTTGGAATATGATATTCCAGAGGTCAATGGAGCTAGGATTAAAACCAAGAATGACCTACCCAGAAAAACTGAGTATCATGCTCCAAGGCAAAATATGGGTTTTCAAAGAAATGGAGGACTTTCAAGTTTTTTCAGTGAAAAGACCAGAGCTGAAAAGGAAATTTGGCTTTCAAACACAAGAATCAAGAGAAGCATGAAAAGGTAAACAAGAAAGAGAAATCACAAAGGATTTACTAAAGTTGAACTGTTTT
Organism: Trichosurus vulpecula; assembly: GCF_011100635.1. Lineage (NCBI taxonomy): Eukaryota > Metazoa > Chordata > Mammalia > Diprotodontia > Phalangeridae > Trichosurus > Trichosurus vulpecula. The sequence continues at coordinate 28,370,056 of NC_050580.1, read as the reverse complement.
GTTTACATTCCTACATGGAAAGATGATGTGTGTAATTCATGAGACCTCAGTATTAGGGTTGCTGAAGGGAATATATATGTATATATATATATATATATATATATATATATATATATATATATATATATATATATATATATATATATATATATATATATATATGTATATATATGTATATGTATATATATGTATATATGTATATATATGTGTATATATATATACACACACACACACATACATACATACACACACAGAGGGCACAGTGTGAGCTGAATATGAAAGGATGATATCTGAAAACATAAAATCAAATTAAGGGATGAGAGTATTGAATATATTGAGAGAGGGAGAAAGGGAGAGATAGAATGGGGTAAATTATCTCACACAAAAGTGGCAAGAAAAAGCAGTTCATTGGAAAGGAAGAAGGTGAAGGTGAGGGGGAATGAGTGAATCTAGCTTTCATCGGATTTGACTTGAGGAGGGAATACCATAAACACTCGATTGGGTGTCTTACCACAAATGAAAGTAGGGGGAAGGGGATAAAAAAGGGAGATGATAGAAGGGAGGGCAGATGGGGGAAGAAGTAATCAAAAGCAAACAGTTTTGAAAAGGGACAGGGTCAAGGGAGAAAACTGAATAAAGAGGGACAGGATAGGAGGGAGAAAATATGGTTAGTCTTTCAGAACATGACTATTTATGCAAGTGTTTTGCATAATGATACATGTGTGGCCTATGTTGAATTGCTTGCCTTCTTAGGTAGAGTAGGTGTGGAGGGAAGAGGGGAGAGAATTTGGAACTCAAAGTTTTAAAAGCAGATGCTCAAATATAAAAGGTTTTTTTTTGCGTGCAAAGGGAAAATAAGATATATGGGCAATGGGGCATAGAAATCTATCTTGCCCTATAAGAAAGCAAGGAGAAAAGGGATGGGGGGAGGAGAAGGGGGTGATAGAAGGGAGGGCAGAGTGGGGAGCAGAGCAATCATAATATATGCCATCTTGGAGTGGGGGGTGGGTAGAAATGGGGAGAAAATTTGTAACTCAAAACCTTGCGGAAATAAATGCTGAAAACTAAAAATTATCGAATGAAGAAAATGATCACAAAAAAAGAAATACTTCACACACAGAGAGATAGATATAGATGACACAAAAATAAGGATGGCATCGATATGAATTACTTGTATATATGTGCACATATTTGTATATGTATGTATGTATGTATGTATATACATTTTTACCCTAAAGTCAATATTGATCCAATAAATCATCTTGATCAGAAGACTGACATGGTCAATCATGAAATTTAGGAATAGCATTATTCTATCATATTCCATTATTCCACAATATATTGAAGTCGCATTGAAAAGAAAAAAAAGAATTGAGAGAGGGACAACAACTAAGAGATTATTCCAATAATCTAAGTGAGAGGTGAGGATATACTGAATTCAGTTGGTCATGTTATGAGTGGACAGAAATAGAATGTGATGAGGGATTTTGGACAGTTTTAATGCTTCTATCAGAAGAGGAGTTAATCCTAAAAATATTTCTCTCTATTATATAGTATATGTATATGTACATGTGTATATTCCTTAAATATATTGAGATGAAACCACTGACTTTATTTTCTCTTTCTTCATGAAAAAAAAAGAATGAAAAGAAGCCTATGATTTGTCATCTTGACGAATTTCTAAAACTGGTGAGAGTTAAGAATGTATCCTATTTGTAGCTAAGTGCTTCCATAGGAAGAATGTTTATGTAATGGTGAATATGCTATGGATGATATTATCATTGTCAAACATATGTTCCTGGGAAGTGAGAGAACATAAACCCAACACGTCGATAAAAATGGCAAAGTTGGGAACCACTTGAGAGAAATGCTCAAAGTCTCAAATTCAACAGATCCATAATTAACCTGCAAATTGTGAATTAACACCTGTTATCAGTCATTATCACTGAAGAAGTGCTAAGTTGAAATTTGTTTATATGTGAGAAATGTTGTTATTCTTCAAGGTCAGTTGCTAATATGGATCATTTACATAATGTTTCTATTAGCTTCCGCCAATCCTTTGGGGAGGAAGGCAGAAGATAAGGAAAACTTAAAACAATTACAGAGCTAATATTTTCACCAGGCTAAAGAGAGACGTTTACTTATCAAGGGTCACCCAAAAAAACATTCATACCACTTTTAGGAGGACATAATTTACATAAAAATTCAAACAACAGAGTGATAGGTTTCTCCTCCCTTCTGTTGTGTTTGGTGAGACTGTGCCAGCATGGAAGCTGGGGGAGAAAAACCTGTTTTTTGCATTTTTCTTTGACATTGGTTGGGCAGAAAAATAATGATCAGATCCTTTCCCCATCATTCTTCTACTGTGTGTATACTTAGAGCTGTCCAGCAAAGTATAGAGAGATATCTTCTTTAGAGCACGAAAGGGGGAAGTGGGGATTTCTTCATTCCTAGTATCCATTGTAGAGCCAATTAATGCCTAATGACAAGCTTAAGGCAAGTATGAGGAGAAGGAAAAAGAGAGAAGGGACAACAAGAAACAAAGAAGAGGAAATAAGAGGAGAAAAAATGGCATTTTCATGTAGTGTCACTACTCATAATGGATCTTATAATTGTTCTTCCTCTATTTCAGAAGGTAACTTCAATTTTATGTTACATGCTTAGTTCTGCTAGTGCTACTGTATCTGGCACTCACTGATCTTTTAATCCATTAATGCAGGCAAATTTGTACATTTACTTAGCAATGTAATTGGTAAATAAATGTTTATTGGCTGATTAGAAATAACAAATATTTCATTCTTTATAGTTATTTAAAAATTATGTTTTAATCAAAAAAAAGAGGTTTTCTCATCTTCCTACTTCAACCTTCCATTTGAAACCTAAAAAGCAAACCCTGATATAAGCATGTTTTTCAATTAAAAACAAATTTCCACAGTAGCTAAATTTTTAAAAGTACCAATCTGTACTTGTTACCATTCACGTCTTTATGCAGAGATGAGCAGCGTATTTCCTCATTAGTTCTTTAAAATAATGACTGACTATCATTCTTATAAGGGCTCCTATTTTTTCAAAGTTGTTTGACTTTACCATATCATTGTCATATAAATAGTTCTCCTAATTCTGCTTACTTCATTTTACATCATTTCATATCTTCCCAGGTTTCTTTAAAAAAAAATCCTTTCATCATTTTTATAACATAGTATTGTTCCATCACATTTATATACCAAAACTTGTCCATCCATTTTTTCCAATTTATGAGCACCTTCTAAGATTTCTATTTTCTGCCAGTTCAGAATGGAAATGTGTGTGTGTGCGTGCATGTGTGTGTGTGTGTGTGTGCGTGCATGTGTGTGTGTGCGTGTGTGTGTGTGTGTGCGCACGTCTGTGTGTGTGTGTGTCTGTGTGTCTGTGTGTATCCTTAGAACTCATTTTGCTTAGGACCTATCTTTCCCTTACACTACTCTCCTTTGAATTAATTCTCCTCCAATTATTACTCCCTTTTCCTCCTATTTTCCTACTAAGTGTGATTTATTTCTCTATTCTGCTGTGATGTGTATGTGTGTATTCTTCCTTCCTTTGACCAATTAAGATGAAAGCAAGGTTAAAGAATCATCTACTCTCAGATTTGACCTGGCCCGCTTGTCAATTCAAGCATCGTGAATACTTAGATTCCTTAAAGAGTCTGGCTAATATGGCAAATCTTTAGAATCACACCCATCCTCTACTTGTGTTTTAATAAACCTTGTCTTTGGCTGAAAGAAGGCATGGGTCCAATTCTTTTGGGCATCACTTGCATGTTACTGTTTTGGGATCCTGGCACCCTTAAACCTCAACATATGGTTCCCATAGACCTGGAAATTTTCTAATCTTGCTTTTCTCCAGCCAAGACTGGAAGATCAGAATAGCAGAAGAGAGTTTCACCCTTCACCACCACTTTCTAATTCACCCTCTCCAACCTGGTGAAAAGAAATATGGGAGAGGTGCATTAGATACAGTATTGTCCCCACTGGTGCAGGCCCCAGGTCCCTGGGGTGGAAAGCCTGGAAGTATCAACCAGGCAGCACAAGGTGAGAAGCCAGCCAGCCTGTGAACTTGGACTTCCACAAAAAAAATAAAATAAAATTCAAGAAGAGGCTAAGTAATCATTTGTCAAGGACCTTGCAGAAGGGATTCCTACCTAAATGGATGGAAGATATAACCAGATAATTTTCTAAGGCCACACCCCAAACCTGAAAAAAAAAAAAAGAAACCAAGAAGAAATTTGAGGAATTTTGTATAAACAGAGGACTTAATGAGGTAGACATTATCTGCTTGACTGATTTGGGTATTTGCAATTCAAATGAACTATGGAGATTGGATGGCAGAGGGGAGAGATTTGAGACAGAGTGAAGCATGGGACACCATTGTAATAGTTCAGCTTTCAGCATGCTGCCACACTATTGCAGTAGCTTCAAATCACAAATCAAAGATCAAGAAGGGAGCTCCTTTCAGAATCTCCATCAAATCATAGCACAAATGGTAACAAGCTATATGGAGAATTCATGGGAAGGAAAAATGGGAATGGTTCTGAGATCTTCCTGAAAAGTTACATGATAGACAAAGAGAATCAATATATATCAAGGTACTCAGGGGCAAAGATTTTCTACTTTGCACAGGTAAAGCACAATGAATACATCACATCAAGCTTACATAACTACAAGGAGAATGGTGTAACCTTAGTGTTACACCTTTCTGAGTCCTGAGAGAAGAAATAAAGGAGAAATTTGAGGAATTTTGTTTAAATAACAAACTTAATGAGGAAGACATAGTATACTTGACCAGATATGATCAATGTGAGAAACTCACCCAATACAAAAGCTCACACTGGCCTACAGGGACCTTCTCCTGAGCCAAAGTCATATCTAGCATGTGAATTCCTCACCAGGTTCCCAAGCCCTTTTACTTCTTCCCCTGAGTCATCCTATGATTACATGGTATAATCAGTCACTACCACTGTCCCACTAGATAACCTAAGATGAGTGATACTTGTCTTGCTGGGATACCCACTTGCTTTCCTGAAAGGATTGGTCACTCAGATAATCAAAGTTCTATTGGATTTCCAGTTTCTCTGACCTCAATGGGGACTCTTTCCTTTCTGCTCATATTCTGTGCCAAAGACAGGACCTTTAAACGAGAGATTTTTTGCAAATGTCAAATAAATGATTTATTCTGTGGGGAGAAAAAAAGCATCATCTTTTTCCTTACCAAACTCCTTCTTGTTGATATAGATGTCCATTTGCATCCACTAATTAGCTGAGATCATCTTTCCCAAGCTTCCTTTACCTCCCCCCTGAAACTTTGGAGATCTGAGTCATATCCTCGCTTCTGCTTGTGGCTGAACTTCATCCTTTCTGATTATACCACCAAGGGTCTTTCTACCCAGGGACCTTATTCACAGCTACTGCTTCCCACTCCTCCTTGGATCTATGATTCATAAATGCACATTGGGGAACCAAGTTGCTAGTTGGCCCCTATTCCCATCACAGTGCCCTAGTATGGGTCGGGCAGCACCCCAGTTTGGGTCTGCGGTCTTTGCTTGACCTGCAGCACAGCCCCTTCTTTGGTTGTAAAGTCCTACAGTACACCACGCACAAAGTGCTCCTGCCCTACTCAGTCTCCAGTGTCAGCAGACATCTCTGTCTGTGTCCATATGTTGATTTGAGCTGGTCAAAGCCCGCACGGTGACATTTTTTTTTTTTCTTAATTTCACTATTATGTTTTGGGCCGGTCCATTTTTAAAAATCTCTTTGGAGGATCTGTGGAAAGGTGCTCACTGTATTGGTTACTCCCTAAGATTAGGGATTCTGAAATCTTGGGTTCAGATTCCTTTATGACAGTGCGTGTGTGACCTATGGTATACCACTAACCATTCTAGGCCTCAATTTCTACCTCTCTTAAATGAGGAGGTGGAAATAGACTCCTGAGTTTCCTCCTAACTCCAAATTCTTCTATACCCCCTCTAAAATTCTGAGGAAACAGATGTAGGATGATATACAATACATACTTTGTAGAATAATTCTTGTCTCTATACCATTCCTAATTCTTTCCTAGGGTAGCAGTGCCAATGTTACGCTTATTGCATGAATGAGAAAAGTAAATTGAAACTTGTCTAAAGTTTGTGAGGACAGTGATCTGTAAGTCTCGGGATATCATATAACACTTATCAATCACTTTATGTGTGCCAGACACTTGTTACTAGAGACATCATCAAGAAGGACATTCTCTGGTCCTGAGAAGCTTAGAAATTCGAATGGAGGATGACAACATATAAAGGGAAGCTTGAAGGAAGATGAGGGACTAAAGATGACCTGAAAGTGAATCAGAGGCCTTAGTAAGATAAGGAAAAAGGTCATTTAATAGAGCCCAGGGTGTTTCCCAGAACAGTTGATCTATTTTTGGCAGAATGACTTGATTGGTGGATCAGGTGAATGATACAGCAAGAAAATCAAGCCAGTTGATAATGATTTTCTACACATCCTTAAAAAGAGAATATAGATGGGAGTTGGATGAAAGAAGCATTAAATGGATACAGAAATGTTTGAATGTCTGGACATTTAGAGTGGTGATAGTTGGGTCAAAGAAAGATTTTGCTAGTGAAGTATTACAGTTTTGGCCCAAATCCTGTTTGTGTCATCATTTTTTCCAATGAAGGGGATGAGAATATAGAAATCTTGCTTATCAAAGCTATGGTGACAGGACTCTAACAGTATTAGCAGATAGGCTAGATAAGAAGAATAAGAATCCGAAAAGACTCTGGCAGCCTAAAATATTGGAACAGATCAAATAAGATTAAATTTAATGGGGTGAAATGAAAATTCCTAACCCCACTTAATGCAAAGGGGGAAAACATTGCTAGGCAAGTATCGAATGGGGGAACATAATTTGCAATTCCACATGAAAAAGGCAGTGGGGTTTTAGGGCCCTTGAAACTCAATTTGAGTCAAAAGCTTGATGTAACATACAGAAAAATCTTATGTACTTCTCAGGTCCAGAAGGAGAGCCGTCACGATCTGACTAAACTCTGTGATTGATTTTATTGAGTTCTTTGACGTATTATAAGAAAGACACAAACGATCTACAGATACCTTTCTATCTTGCAAGTCTTTGTTTATGGATTTTGATAATTTACTTGATTTTTTATCTGTGTCCATTTAAAGCTACTCTCATCCAACTTCCATCTATAATCTTTTTTTAAGGATGTGAAAAGAACCAGTATCAACTGGTTTGATTTTCTTGCCAAATCATTCACCTCATCCACCAATCAAGTAAATTGTCAAATGCATTTCTTCACCATGAGGACATTCTAGATGGAGCCCACTGTTTACAGCATCCTACTTTCCTTACTGTTTCCAGTGGCCAGGTTATGGTCAGAAAGGTGATTTGAATTAATGATAAGCATGATGATGATATCATTTACATGTTTTTTTTTTAAGATTTGAAAACCATTTTACAAATATTACTCTATTTGATATTTGCTACTAATATCTCCATTTTAAATATGAGGACACTGAAGCAGGCAGAAGTTAAAGTAACTTACTCTAGCCAAACAGTTGGAAAATATCTGAGGACAGATTTTTAATTTTGGTAATATCCATTAGCTGATCATAATCCATATCATGACCAGTGACTATCAGTCTACCCCAGCATTTTGTCCTGGCTTTCTCATTTTGTTCTGCTTCTCTCGTCTCCTCTCATCTCCTCTCGTCTCCTCTCGTCTCCTCTCCTCTTCTCTTCTCTTCTCTTCTCTTCTCTTCTCTTCTCTTCTCTTCTCTTCTCTTCTCTTCTCTTCTCTTTCTTCTCTTCTCTTCTCTTCTCTTCTCTTCTCTCCTCCTCTCCTCCCCTCCTCTCCTCCCTCTGTCTCCCCTTTATCTCTCTGTCTCTCTGTCTCTGTCTCTCTCTGTCTCTCTCTCTCCTGTTTGATTCTATCTGTCTCTTCCCCTTCCCCAGCATGAATCTCCCATTTCCCAGATCTATATATTCAATTCATAACTCTCCAATTATCTATTGGGTGTTTCAAAATGTGCCCTGGAGACATTTCAAACTCCTGCTGTCCAAAATAGAACTCATTATCTCCCATACTTCTATTACAATTCCTAGTTTTTATTGACAGCCTCATCATTCTTCAAGTCTTTTGGGTTTATAACCATGGGATTATTCTTTAGTCATCACTCTTCTTTCGCTCCATATATTCAAACAGTTGCTAAATCATGCTTATCTTACCTTTATAAAATATTTCATTCTACTAACAAAGCTACTTCCTTTTCCAGGATCTTATTAACTCCTTCCTGGCCTATTGGAATAACTTTTCAATTGCATTTTCTGATTCCAGCCTATTATCATTCCAATTCAATGATTTTGATTAAGAGGAAGTATTACTCAATTTAGCTTCTAAGGAATCTTTAATTGCTCCATTTTGACTCTAGTTTCACATATAAAGTTGGCCTTTAAAGCTTCTCAAAATCTGGTCCCTGTCTCTCCAACCACACTCTATATTACTCTCCTTCAATCCAAACAAACTGGAATTTCTCTCTGCTTATCATGAATAGCACTCAATATTCCATTTCCATGACTGCGATGTCTCAACTGCACTTCTTTCCAGCCTCATATTTTCTATGTAACTCACAAACAGCCATATATAAAGCATTTTTGGATCATCTGAACCACTAGTGTCCTCCTTTCTAAACTACCTTATGCTTGTTTTGTAATTATTCTACATAATAATACTGTATTTATCTTGTTTTTGTTCAGTCATGCAGTACTATCTCACACCTTGTGATCCCATGGACCATAGCACCACAGGCGCTGCTCTGCTATTTCTCCAAGTCTGTCTAATCTTGTGTTCATTGCCTGAATAAAACAATCATCTCATCCTCTGCTCTCTGTTTCTCTTTTTTTTTCTAAATAAATATATACATATGTGTGTAGTATAATACCACCTCCTTCAAAGTAGTTTGTTTCCTTAGCTGTCTGTTATTTTGAAGGCTAGCACAATGCCAAGAAAAGTTGGTGCTTAATAAATACCCTATAAATTCAAACCAAATTTCTCCATTTACTTGTTCTCCCTGCCATCATCCCCTGCCTTCATATCTTTGCTAATATGATGGTAAATCAGTTAGCAAATAAAAATAATCCAAGGACTTATTGAGTATGTGGCCACCAAACAATTCTTTCCCACTTTACTTCTACCTCTAGGAATACCTATTTCCCTCCAAAGTTTAATTGACATGCCAACAACTGCAGGAGACGTTTTCTGGTGATCCCCACCCCCAACTATTAGTTCTTTCTTCTGTTCTCAAAAATATCATATATATACACACACCTATGTGTGCATTACCTCATACTTATTCATATTATTTTCTATCTTTGTAAAATGTAAGTTCCTTGAGGACGTGGGTGTTTGGATTTGGCTTTGAATTCCCAATATCTACTTTACTTCTTGCCACATAGATGATACTCAAAAGCTTGCTGAATTAAAGTGGGTTGAATTAAATTATTTTCCCAAATTCAAAAGTGTATCACTTATTAGAAATATTTAATCAATATTTATATTTAACTCAAAGGTCTTAGTAATTGAAATTAATAATCCCAATTATTTGAAGTATTTACTAAGTCATCAATGTTACTACACCTGAACTACTATAGAGGAAAAAAGGTAGATAACTTGAAAAGTCCTTTATTGATTAGTTTTAGATTTCCCACTATTTGACAATAGTGGGGAAAAGAGTATTTTGTGAAAAGGAGCCCACTATCTTAGATAAAATTAGTTGCCTTCACTCCTGAGGGAAAGGCTCATAGCCCTGTCTAGTTTATTATCCCTAATACCAAATGAGATAATTCAATCTAAATTTTCAAAAATTACTTATAAAAATCATGCCATATGAAGGGCTGTGATGCAGATACTGAGACAACAAAAATCCTTGCTGATCATTTTTGCTGTCTCTTCTCCCTTTAATGTGGCCATCAGGATTTTAAATTTAGATCTAGAAGTGCCCATCATGGTTACATAGCTCATGTCTTTGATCAAACAGCTGAGTAAACTGAAGTTCAGAAAGATTATGTCATATATAGTTATATGGCTTCCAAATCCATACTTCCTTTCTGAAAGCAAAAGATTTCCAAACTACCAACTCAGGACTTTCAGATTCTCTGATCCACTGGCTATTGTGCTAAGTCACTCCCTGCTCACCAGTCTCTAACTATTTCCTTTTGACTTGAGAACAGATACTGAGCAACCTTATTGTGATCAAGGCAAGAGGATTATTGAGCACTCCAGGTCCATTTCAACTTCATTCATCTTTGCAATGACCAGTATAATATTAAACATAAACATCAGTCGATTATTCAATAAATATTATTAAGTGGCTACTGTGGGGAAGTAGCTGAGATGCAAAGAAAGGCAAAAGATAGCCCATACTCTCAAGGAGCTCACAGTCTAATGGGAAAGACAACATGCAAATGATTGAGTAGAAATATGATTCATACATGATAAACTGTAGAAAAGCAATAGAAAGCAGATACTAATACTTTGAGGGTTCAGAAAAAGCTTCTTGTAGATGAGAGCAATTTAAATGGCATTTGAAGTCTGGGAAATTAAAAGACAAAGATGAGAATGAGAGAGAATTCCAGGCATGGGGAACAGCTGATAAAAATGCCTTGGAATGAGGTAATCAAACATCTTATGGGACAGTAAGGAATTCAGTGTCACTATATCACAGAGTGTGCCAGAGTGATTATGAAAAAGAAGACTGGAGAAGGTAGATTATGAAGAACTTTGAATGAATAACATTTTACATTTGATCCTGGATTGATTGGGAGCCACTGGTATTTATTTGCTATAGACCAGTGCTTCAGGAATATCACTTTGAGAGTTTGGTAAAGGATGGACTTTAGGGGAATGATATTAGGCAGGGAAATCAGAAGGCTATTAAAAGATTCCAGGATTGACGTTATGACGACCTGTACCAGGGTAGCTGTAGTATCAGAAGAGAGAAGGGGCTAAGTTTTAGAAAGATTAAAACTGACAGGTATTTGCAACGGATTGAATATTGGGAGTGTGGGAGACTGAGGAGTCCAGGATGAAACCTAGCTACTAGGATGTGTTGCCATAAGACAACTTAAAAGTAATAGGAGATTTAAGTAGAAGTGAAGATTTTGGATAAAGGATAATGAGTTCAGTTTTGGACATGTTGAGTTTAAAATATCTACAGGCCATCTAGTTCAAAATGTGCAAAAGACAGTTCAAGATACAAAACTGGAGGTCAGGAAAAAGTTTAGGGGTAGATAAAGAGATTTGTGATTCAATAGTATATGGGTAATAATTTAAGTCATATGAGCCAATGGGGTGACCAATTGGAACAGAATAGAGCAATATAGAAAAGAAAATCAGAGGGTCCAAGGCAGAGCCCTGGGGAATACTCAATGTTAGTAGACAATATTCAGCCAAGAAGACTGAGGAATGGTCAGAAAGGTAGAAAGAGAACACAGGTAGATTAATGTGCTAAAAAAAGATATCACCCTTTTCTTCTTTGTTTTTTCTCAGGGAGTTATTGACAATATAAAAGGCTGCAGCGAAATCAATAAGGATGAGAATAGAGAAAAAGTTTAATAGATTTAACAGTGAAGAGATCTTTGGTAACTTTCCACAGGATGATTTTAGTGGAATAGTGAGGTCAGAAGACATTGTGAGTTGAGAAGAGAATGAGAGGAAAGGAAATGGGAGATGGCCTTCTCAAGAAGCTTGATCAAGCAATTGTTTTTGGAAGATGTGAAAGAAAGAGCTGTTTCTGGGGCAGTTGGGAAGTAGCCAGGAGACTAGGAAGTATTTAAGGGATGATAGAGGGGGCAATCTGATGAAGATGAATAGATTGGACAGACAGGAAGTGGAAAATGAAAATATATTTCTAAAAGAAAGGATCACCAATAAAAACATGGGCAAAAAACACTAAGCTACTGATTTTCGTAAGATGACTTTTTCCAGGGCAGAGCCAAGATGGCAGAGAAATAGCAACTTGGCTGAATTACCTCAACATTCCCCTCCAAATGACTTTACACTAATCCCTCAAAGCAACTTTTGGCATTGTAGAGCAAACAAAAGATCAAGGAGAGAAAATTTCTCAGCCTGAGAAAAATTAGATCAGCAGGAGAAATCTATTGCACTTGAATGGAGACCTATCAGCAGTGCAGTGCATGTGTCTCCAGCACCAGGACCAGCACCATCAGTGAAGTTTGGAGGTACTTTCAACAGTGCCAACAACAGCAGCTGCTTCAGGAGCTCTCTGCCCTGTGAGAGCTAAAGGGCCAGACAACTGATCAGTAACAGATTACAGGGGACACTTTGGTGCACTGGATGTGGCTGGTGCTTACTGGCAAGTCTATTGTGGTTACACAGTTTTGGTCACAATTCCAATCTGAAAAAGGACCATGTGTAGTTTATCACAAGGGAGCAAGGACCCTGGTCTCAGTTTCAAGACAAATAGGGGAACTAGCACTTGTAGCTGCAAAAGAGCAAAGGGCCTTCCTGAATAAAGACCTTAATGTAGAACTAGAGGGCAGTGACATCTGTCCCAGAATAACACCATCTTGGCAACTCTGAAAATTTGTGCACCTCCAGGACTAGGACAGTACAACTTTAATGTAAATGTGAAGGTCAAGAAATAGGCTGGAAAAAAAGAGCAAACAACAACAACAACAACAAAAGAACTTGATCATAAAAAGCTACGAAAGTGACAAAGAAGAGAAAGATGATCTCAGAAGAAGAAAATAATGTGAAAGCAGCTATAAGTAAAGCCTCAAAGCAAAGAGGGTAATAGGACACAAGCAAAAGAACAATTCCTGGAAGAATTAAAAAAAAGATAAGAATGGTGGAGAGGAAAAAAACGGGACAAGGTATGAAAGTGATGTAAGAAAATTATGATAAGAGAATTAACATCTTGGTAAAAAGAGTTTTAAAAATACTGAAGAAAACACCTTAAAAAGAATTGGCCAAATTGAAAAAGAGATACAAAAATTTACTGATAAAAATAACTCTTTAAAAATTAGACTTTTGCAAATGGAAGTTAATAACTCCATGAGAGAGCAAGAAATAATAAAACAAAGACTAAAGAATGTTATGTATAGAAGAAATGTGAAATATTTCATCCGAAAAACAACTGATATAGAATACAGATCAAGGAGATATAATTTAAGCAGTATTGGACTAACTGAAAGACATTATCAATAAAAACAATAGCAAAAATCCTAGACATCATATTTCAAGAAATAATAAAGGGAAAACGCCTTGATGTCTTATATCCAGAAGTTAAAATTGAAATAGCTAGAATCCACCCGTCACCTCCTGAAAAAGATCTTAAAAAGAAAGCTTCCAGGAGACATATAGCCAAATTACAGGGCTCCCAGGTCAAGAAGAAAATATTGCAAGCAATTAGAAAAAAAAAACACTTAAATACTGCGGAGCCACAATCAGGATCACACAGGATTTAGGAGCTTCCACATAAAAGGAGTGGAGGCTTTGAATATGATATTTCAGAAGGAAAAGGAGCTAGAATTGCAACCAAGAATAGTATGCCCAGTAAAACAGATTGTAATCTTTCAGAAGAAAAAAAATGATATTAAATGAAATATGGGATAATTTTAAGCATTTCTGATGGAAAGACAAGAGATGAATGGAAAGCTGGACACTCAAACACAAGACTCCAGAGAAGCATAAAAAGTATACATAAAGAGTAATCATAAGGAATTCAATAAAAAGTAAAATTGGTTACATGGCTTTATGGGGAGATAATAGTTGTAGGTCCTAAGAACGTTGTCATTTTTAGGTCAGTAGAGCTTTTATAGTGAAAGGAGGAGTAGGAGGGGGTGGCAGGTAACGTTTGAAATTCAGTCTCATTGGAATTGGTTCAAAATGGGATGAAGGGAAATAGACAATAATCATAATTGTGAAAATGAATGAGACAAGCTCACCCATAAAACAGAAGGAGGTAATACAATGGATTAGACATCTGAATCTACCAATAGGTTGTTTACAAGAGACTCAATTGAAACAGAAAGAGCTGGAGCAGCATCTAATGTTTCAACTGAAAAAAAAAGAAAAAGAAAAGCAGAAATAACAATTTTTATCTCAGACCAAAAAAAAAAAAAGCAAAAATAGGCCTAATTATAAGTGATTATTGTGGAAATTACATTTTGTTAAAAAAAAATTACTATAGAAAATAAAGTAATGTTGAAAAATTTTGCATCGTTTCTTTAATGTATGCTTTATTTTTAAAAATATAGAGAGAACAGAGTCAACTTAAAACCAAGCAAAAAAAAACAAAAGAAGTTATGCTCTAATTGTTAAATGGTCAAAGAATGTGAACAGGCAGTTTTCAGAAGAAGAAATCAAAGCTATCTATAGTCATATGAAACATGAATATTAAAAATGCTCTAAATCAGTATTGATTAGATAAATTCAATATGCCATATTTTACCTATCAGAAAAGATAAATGCTGGAGGGCATATGGGAAAATAGATACACTATTGCACAGTTGTAAACAGATCTAACCATGCTGGAGAGGAATTTGGAACTATGTCCCAAGGGCTATAAAACTGTGTATACCCTTAGAAGGTGCAATGCCATTGCTAGATATGTATGTCAAAGACACTTTTAAAAATGGCCTATATGTACAAAATATTTATATCAATTATGTTTAAGGTGGCAAAGAATTGGAAATTGAGGGGATGCTCATCAAATGGAGAATAGTTGAAAAAAGTTATAGTGTATGATTATGATGGATTACCAAAAATTATTTAATAAAAAACAAGGACAGCAGTTTCAGAAAAAAAAAGCAATACTTACATGAACTCAGTCAAGATGAAGTGAAAAGATTGGGAGGTAATTTTGCACTGCATAATATTGTAATATTGAAACAGCAATGTTGTAATCATAATCAACTACAAGTCTGTGTCTACTCTGACTGATACAATCATCCAAGACAATTCCAAAGGACTCAAAACAAAAACATGCTATCCACCTCCAGAGAGAGAAATGAGGACCTCTGAGTGAAAACTGAAGTATATTTTTCTCATTTTAATTTTCTTACTTTTGTGGTAATATGGTAAATACTGAAAAGTTTTACATGATCTCACATGTATAATTGATGTTGTATTGCTTGCCTTCTTGGTGGGAATAAGGAAGAGAATTTGGAACTTAAAAACTTAAAAAGAACGCTAAAATAAATTATATGCATATATAAGTATATATATATACACAAGTTTTAAATGACACAAGTGTTTAACACAGAAGTAATGTTTAACAAGGCACTTTGAAAGACAATTTTGAGACTAAAAGGAAAAGAAAAGAAAAGAAAAGAAAAAGACAATGAAGACTATGCCTCCAGGGTTGGAATGGTCCTGGCCATATATATTACCTGTACATATGATTTACTACCCTGGGATTTTAGGGGATTGCATATGCTTCTCATAGACATTATGGATGTTGGCAAAACAATGTAATTAAGTTTCATGGGTGGAATGTTATCTTGTATTCTATATTTACTTTTGCAATTTCAATAAGTGTTTTGGTTAAGATTTTTTTTAAGATGAGATTTCATTCTAAACGGGTATAGAAAACAATTATAATGTATATTTTGATTATAACAGCATTTTCCAGCTGTGCTACTGGATCCCAGGGGTCTTTGCCTCTGGCTTTCACTTTGGGATCATGCTCTTCTGCTCTTTACTATATGCAGTCATCTGCAAAGCCAAGACACTGCACCTAGCAGTCATTATCTCCCCTCTCCCACTTCTTTCTTTGTCAAAAAAAAAAAGTAATAGAAAAAATAACATTAGCATTTCTATGAATGGCATGACAATCAATTGACTCAGATTTCATTGTGACTCTCCCAATCAAAAAATCCCTCCCTGCTCCCCATTCTCTTTTAGGAACTGTCTTCTTTCTAGAATGTAAGTTCTCTCTCCTTTCCTCCTTCATTCCTTCCTCCCTTCCTCCCTCCTTTACTTTCTCTATTGTCTTTCATTTTGGAATAAGCCAAAGGGCTTGGATGATCTCTTAAAATTTCTTTGTTCTCATTTAGGGCAGGGATTGTTTCATTTTTGTGTTTGTTTCCATGGTCCTTGACAGAATGGATTAATGTGTGCCTAATAAATATTTATTGATCTGTATCAAATTAAACTGAACTGGTTTCCTTTTGAAAACATTGTATATCCAATAGAATCAGAGGACAAATCCAATTCTATCCCAAAACTATCTTTCCACCTGCCTAATCATACACACACACACACACTCAGTTCATAAAGGGCTTGTGATCTGAATCAAACTGCAAAATTAATCCTCCCTCATGCCATCTCCCACTGTCCTTAAGAGGTATTCATCTTGTCCGGGGAGATAAAACACTGGTCCTAATTTCAATGAGCACTAAATCTACTAGGAGAATGTTGTACCACCAGTATAAAGGGAGATTGAAATCAATACAAGGAGAAACCCACTCCCAAATCATAAGACTACAATGTAAGTAATTTCCATATTGATTCCCTGATCTCAGTGTATCAGTTTTATCCCAGCAGTAATTTTTTTTAATTTATGCAATGAGCCTTTCTTTTATATAATTGTACCCGATGGCATCCAAGCCTATCTTCCAGAGAAGATATATCATGTTCTCTTTAGACACTACAGATTCAGTAATGGGACATTTGCCTGGAGTTGAGATTGTGAGCTGAAGCCTGCACTTATTGTTAGTTGCACACCATTATCCAAGAATTAATGCAAAACAGTCAAATTGGGCCCAGTGAACCTACCTCAGATTCATACCACAACTCGGCAGGAGTCTCATTATCCTTTCTGTTTCTGTGATATCAGTCCTTCTGGGGAACCTTTTTCTTTGTACCAAAGTTCATTCAAGCCTGTTAACCTGTTTTATGCTTGTTTCCTTCTTGAAAGAAAACTAGCTGTTCTCTTTCATCTAAACCTTCCCTCCTAACATTGAGGTTAGGTAGTAAACTTTCCCCATTAAGAGTCAAAATTGTTTTTTTTTTTCATCAATTAGTCTAAGTAAGAACTTTCTCCAAACAAAGAAGCACAACATTTTATTTCTTTTATAGTATTTTATCCTCTATTTGCATTTAGTTTTAAATCAGAAGCTTAAAATATTAGGAGTATATTCTGACTTTCTATCATTTTGTGACCAAACATACAGATTTCTTCATAAAGTCTGTACTTCATTTTCTTTGGAAGAATAATTTGAGGAGGTTATTCCCAAGTGACCCACTTTCCTTTGCTTTCTATTGCATTTTGCTTTGAGGAACAGCTAATGTTCTAACTACTGTACTCTGTTTGCAAAAAGAGAATTATAATATTCATTGCATAAATGATAGAATTCCCTGAGGTGACATGTATTTGAAGGAAGGAAGTTGGGAGCTTGCATAACAGAAAAATGGCAATATGTGGGTCCCTGTTGGGGGGATGACATTTGTATAACCAGAGGCTCAAAGCCAATATTTCCAAGACTCTTTATTGCTGAAGATTGATTAGTCAATGTTCCATACCTGTTTGAAGAATGTACTTAATAAAAGCTTGGCAGAAGAAATATCCTTATTTTCTATCCCCTACCTTCAGAGAGAAGACATGAGATTCCAAATTATTTTTCAGGGAGAGGTACACGAAGGGATTGAAAAATCTTGGAAGAAGCTGGCAGGTAAAGAAGGCAGTGCCTTGTTCATGTCCCAATCCCTATCTCACCACACCAGAGACTTCTGGGAATTTCCTTTTGATTGGGTGATATTTGGGAATCTCTTTCATGGTTGAACTGAGATACTTCACTCTCAGTGGTAGAATTTGTTCAGTCTGTCATTTCATGTAAATTTTCATCAGTTTATTTTAATTTCTCTGTAAATTGGATGCGATAAATGATTTTATTTTCTATTAATCAGGTGTAGTAACTGGCATTTGATGGAAAGGAATGAAGGTTTTTTTTGTAATTTTATCTTTTTAATAATGTTGTTGTTGCTTGTCCTTCCTTCTGAAAGAGGACCATGACCTCAGGAAGGTGAATTGGATTTAAGTGAGGGAGGGCTGTACAAAGTCACCAGTCTCACCCTCTACTCCTAAGCTATCTGGGTTCCATGGAAAGATATAGATCAAGATAACTGGAGATGGCCCCAGTGCAGTGGGAGACCTTGGTCTTTTTAAGTTAAGATGTTTCCCAGGTCTCAGTTTGACAGAGGCAACACCCTTTCAGTGCTTAAGGCTAGATAAAAAAATAAAGTAAAGCCTAGCCTCTTTTACCTAGTTAAAAACAAATCAGTCTGGGAAGGAAAGGACCTCAGGGTTTTTGGCAGAAACAGAAATAATTGCTATTTACATTCCTTCTGAGCCAGCAGGGTCCAAACAATGAACAAGTGAGGTTTGGACAATAGGTGAGAACCAGAGTAATTTGGGTTTAAGGTATGGATGGTCCTTTAGAAAGATATGTAGTCTGTAAGCTCACAAGATATCTTGCAAGACATTTGATAGAAAGGAATGAAGGTTGTTTTTGGTTTTATTAATATCTATGTCTATATGGATATTCATATACACAGAGAGAGGGAGAGAGAGAGAGAGAGAGAGAGTTTGAGACACTCCTTCTCAGTTAAGACCTAGAGAACCTAAAAATGATTTACCTTAAACTAAAATATTTAGGGAGCTACATAGACTTAATTTTATCCCAGTACCCCGTCTAAGGAAGAGCATAGTGTACTGCTTCTCCTCCTAGCAGGAATGAAATTCTCCCTTAATTCTCCCTTAGATAAGAGTGGCCAGAGGAAACTAGAAAGATAAGTCATGCCCCTTTTTGAGCAACATCTAGATAGATCCGTGCTTTTCTCCACAACCTAGATCGACAACACACACATACACATGCACACACAAACACTCATACTTTAAATTAGATATGGTTTTCTTGGAGAGAAGCAGCATTATTAGCTATCAGAGGAAGGGTGAGAAGCTATCTCCTGTCTCACTCTTTGATGGCTTAGTTGTATACCCTTTCAGATAATGTATAAGTTCCAACTTAGGAATAAATAAATTTCACTTACCTATCAAATTTCTACTTATCTTCTTAGAACCATTCAAAAGTTGTCTCATCTACAAAAACTTGCTTGAATCTTCTAGTCAGAAATCTTCCATTCACTGGACCACACAAAACTTTCACTCATATGGATAAACTGTTTTCTGTTGTGTGTTTTTCCATCATTGATTTAGGACCAGAGGGATCATAAAGGTCAAGTAGGCCAATCTTGTCATTTTACAAAAGGCGAAACTGACACTAAGATTTTGGTAACACTTATGGTGAACAGAAATCCATCACAGAATACCAGAGAGTGCTGGTCTTAGAGTCATGAAGACCCAAGACGCATCCTGACTCTGAAGTCTTGATTTTTTCCCTGCCTCATTTCTTTTGATTCAATGCCACAGGAAAAAAAAAAAGAAAACTCCAAGACTTCTAATTGATGTAGTTTAGTTGGCCCATGAATTCACAGATCTGTAACAAAATTCAAAAAGTAATAACTATGCTTCCCTCAATAGATTATAAATTTCTTGGAAGCTGGGTGTATCTTTTATTTATTTTCAAATGTCCCTCCTGGTGTAACATGGTGTTCTTCATAAAATGAGCTCTTAAATGCTTAGTCAATTAAATTCTTTTTTTTATGGAATCATTGAGTTTAGCACTAGAAAGGATGTGATCCAACTCTCAACTTAAAAAAAAATAATGAAACCAAGGCCCAGCAAGGTAAAACGACTTTCCAATGGCACTACAGCTAATAACAGCTAGAATTGAGCTAGAATTTAAAACCAAGTATTTCAATGTCATTTGTCCATAGGAAGATGTAGTAGTTAAATTCCCATAATGCCAAGAGAGACTTTCCTGTCACCTGGCACAACTGTTATCTTCCCCACTTCCTTTTAAGTATGAAAAGTGCTGATTATGCCACAATTTACATGAGAAAGATGTAATCATTTTCAATAATATTCCTCTCCACAGAAAATGGAATGCGGGAAGTAATGAAGAAACTGGAGGCTTTTGGGGTCACAGGTGCTGTCCATATGAGCATTGGACTTTCTAACCAACATACCAAGCCACAGAAATCCACCATAGTTATCTAATGGGAAAGCTTCATTAAAACCATCAATATCATACACATGCCTCACTGAAACTTGGAAGTCTTCTTAATGGCCAATTAAGATACCTTCATACCTCGATGAAGGCAATTTGTTTTAGGGAAATATCATAGACTTGGATTTGGGATCAAATGCCACTACTGATGCTTACTACTTATGTGTCCTCAGGAAACCATTCAACCTTTGAGGGCCTCAGTTTCCTTATTGATAAATGTTAGAGTAGAAAATGGTACCTGAGATGCTTTCCTTCTTTGGATCTAATCAGCTTCCTCTGGTATTTCATCATACAATGGGTGAGATGTTGGGTTCTCAAGGGCTATGGCAAAAGAAGTACAAGAAATTAAAAAAATACTCTGAATCTGGAATCTAAAGACCTGTCCAGGAATTCCAGTTCTGATACGTAATCCATGTGTGATCTGGAATGAGATATTCCCTAACTTGGTATCATGGTTTCTTTATGTCTTCATAGAAGAGACTGAACCAGATGAGATCAAAGATAACATTCAGCTCTACTGTCTAATTCTAAACTCTAGCACATCCCACCATACTGAAAGGCTTTGAACATGGACTAGGGATATGCTACATGTTGATTATAGATCTAAAGCTGGAAGGCACTTCAACAGTCATCTAGCCCAGGGATTATTAACTTATTTGCATCCTAAAAGCCTATGGATTCCTTTTTAGAATTATGCTTTTAAATTTATAAACTAAAATTTAGGGGAATACAAATTAAATAAAATATAATAAAATATAGTTATCAAGGTATTTAAAAAAAAAACTAAGTTCAGCAAATCTGAGTTAAAAACTGCTAATTTTGCCAAACCATCTCATTGTCCCAACCGGAAAAGCAGGGACCTTTGAAGTAAAATGATTTGCATCAGTTAAATCAGGTAGTGGAAGAGGTAATATGTGAACCCAAGTCCTCTAATTCTAGGCACTATTGTTCTCGTATTGTATTCCATATATAATGATCAGCCTAGGTAGGTTCAGAGAGACCCATATTTTTATCCTTCTGTTATATCTTTCTTTTAATTTGCTTTGCATATATTGAGTGTTCTATGTCTATGTTGTTCTTCTTCTCCTCAGAAGCAAGTCAGGTGTTTGAGGCCAGGGACCATTTTTTTGTTTGTTTGCTTTTTCTTTAATATCCACAGGAAATAGCACAGTAGTTGGCAAATATAGCTGTAACATAAATGCTTGCTGATTTTTTTTTCATTTTTATCAGTTATTTAGGATTTGTAAGCATTTTCCTATAGGGGTTACCAAGTATGCATAAACAGGTACAGGCCAAACACATTCACAGAAGATGGAAAGTTAGCTTAGAGATGGTACTACAATCTGGAGAGGCCACAAGAAAAAATGTACTGCAAGAGGAAGCTTTTGAGCTGAACTGTGCAAGAAGACAAAAATTCTAGGAGGCAGACGTGAGAAGGAGGAGAATTCTACACATAGAGCACAGATAATGCAAAGTAATACAGACAAGGTATCTCAGGGCACATGGGCTGGATTGTAGAATGCATGAAGGTACAGGGTGTGGGATGCAGAGAGATTAAATAACTTGCCAAAAGCTACAAGCTCCATGTAATGTTCAGGTTAGAATTTGAGAGTTTCATTGACAGTCCCTTTGGCAATTCCATAGAGCTAGAATAAAGAGCCAGATCTCCAAAAGCCCTATATCCACAAGTGGTACTGAAACAAGGTTGGGATTGCCCTGTAAAAAGCTTTCCAGAAACCAGGCAGCCACTCCATTAACTGATTACACTTAGTGAACCAAGTGGCAGGAACCAAATCATCTTTGCCAAACGTACACTCAAAAGCCAAGTCAATCCACTCCAACACAACCCAAACCAATCTAATTCAATCTACTCCAACAGAGTCCAGTCCAATCCAAAACAATCCAATCCAACTAACATGTATTAAGAAATTACTGCCCGAAAAGCACTGTGCTAGGTGGCAGGTATAAAAAGGCAGAATAAAACAAGCTCTTATCCTCAGGGAGCTTACTTGAATCTACTGGATGCAGCCAACAAGAAAAAATGTCAGCAAAGAAACTTACCAGCTTTTTTCTTACTCAGTGACCAAAACTAGAATAGCTCCAGTTAACTATACTGTGTATTATGTACTATCTATTGTGAATTTATGTATTGAGGACAAAAACAGCCCACTTTTACATTTATACCTCTAGTTCCTTATGTAGTAGTGTGATAGATAGCAATCCGGATGCCCAATAAATTATTTTTGGTTAATTGGATCTATGAAAACATGACTATACTGCAGGATACAATGTGAAGCATAATGGCCCAGCCATTTAATGAATGTTTGAAGAACATTTATACATATATACATACACAGAAATAGGTGTGTATTCGTGTATGTATGTATAAATGCTCTTCAAACATTCATTAATTGGCTCATAATACACATGGTAGTCCCATTATCATTATATATTCCATTATCATGGAGTATCATTATCACACACACACACACACATAAAATATTCATTGTGAAAGCCTGACAATCTGCCCCTGATGCTGCCATCTTGACTTGTTTCACACACAGAACATATGTATAAAATCACATACATATGTAAACACATATTGTGTATGGGCATATATGTGCAAACACATATTAGTAAACATGTTTACATGTGTGTATACCTTACAAAGTCTAGGATGGTTGCAATGCAGCATATTTTGGGTTGAATAATATAAAATGTCTGGAAAAATAGATTAAATCTAGACTCTGAAGATCTTTAAATATCAAACAAAGGGGTTTATATTTAATTTTAGAGGCACCAGGGAGCCAAAGAATCTTCTTGAGTAGTCTACTTGAATGGTTAGAATTACAAAATCTTAGTTCGCAAACATCATTGGTTACTGAGTCTAACTCACAAATTCCCCCAAAAAAAGTGGAACAAAATGTCACTCTGCACATTTTTTGACTATCTCTTGTATTGCCTCTGCTCTAAAACCTCAAGTGCAACGGGACCCTCCCACTCTTAAAGGCTATTCTCCTTTAGTACAGCTTTTCCACGGATCTGAAATCTGCCTCTGTATAGGTCCTCCTATTGTCCTTATTTTCACGATGCTTAAGATAGTATTCTCTGCCCCCTCCCCTCCTCACTCCAGATTACAGCAAAGAAAGTATAATTAATCATTGACATATTTTTCCTTTAAAAAATGGTCTGCTTCGTGGTAGTTAACTCAGTCCTAAAACATCATTGATTGGCCTTAGTAACATTATCTTTTCCTCATCATCAAACACTGGCATTCCAGCTGGCTCTTCTCCCCAGCCTGCTAATTACCAATTACCAGTGATAGGCCATGACTTAAATATTTCACCGGAATGTACAAAAATCCCCAATTGAAATGGATGTGCAAATGAGAGGAGTGAGCCATGTGCTGACCTTCAATAAAGTTACCATGATCTGACCTGCACTTTCCTCTCCCTTCAAGGTCCTTTAGCTTCCAGAGACATTAGTAATGAGCACCAGAGACAATCCCTTCATTGCAAATTGTCTTTCCACTCCAAGTTGCTGGGGATCCCATTCCAGGGTTCCATCCCTTTCACAACTTAGCACTAAATTTTAGCCATAAGGCAGCATGAGGCAATGAACAAATAGTACATTGTAAAGTGGAAGACCTGGACTGAGCTTCAGTTCCATGTGGGAGGAAATCACTTCACTTTCTAAGTCCGAATTTCTTTATCTGTATCATAAGCCTATTTTGATAAGCTTTGTACTCTCTGCCTTGCAGGAATCTAGTGACTAAGGTATTATGCACATAGTGAAGCTGTGTATAAATAAGAGGAGGCTTAAACCTATACCTCATCATGGCAGGCAAGTGACTGGTTTCTCAGCCTCTGTAAGAAGCACATAGTCTCTACCAAAATAGCCTGAAGTGGAGTCCTAGAAAGAGATGATTATATCCACTTTCCTGGGACTGGACAAGTTGAGTAAGAAGGGGCACACTACCATTAGATTGGATAGGTGATAATTTCCATGTCTTGACATTCCATAAAACAGGCATTTTTTAAAATGCTTCTCCATCTCTGTATGGTCAGTTTCTACTTTTACCAAGATTACATGAAAGGGATCAGAAGATTTCAAGAATCTCACAGTGTTCATGCCTTTGATAAAATCCAATTTATCTATGGATATTCTGAATGTGAGAGTATTGTCAAGGGACCAACAAACTGACATACTCAGGGAGTAAATGAATCATATTAATCTTGACATCTGATCTACAAATGAAACCAGAAAAGATAAGAGAGAGACGCAGCTAAATATGATTACTCAGGGCAGTCAAGGAGTTAATGGACATTATTTCTACCAAGTGTACAAAGGCAGGAAAAAGCCAAACAAAAAAACATATTTCCTAAGATGCTAGGCTATCTCATATTGCTGTGCTCATCATATGTGTTTTCAAAAAGACTACAATGACAATGATTACAGTGAATATCTTTAAATTTACTGTAGGTGGTGAGAAGAACACATAGTATGAAGAACCTGAGAAAACACTCAAAATCAAATCAATGAACACTCAGTTAAAAAGAAACAAAACAGTTTTTAAAGTAGATAAAGAATGGCTATTATTCAGACTATAAAATTATGACATACTGTTTGAAGGACAGCCCAGAATGTTGGAACATTATTATATATTGAATGAACACTGATCTGAGCCTAGAATTCAACAGGATGATGGACTGAGAAACCCTTCAGAAAGTGACCAATTTTGAGAAGTAAATGGAGGAGGTACACAAAAATATAGGGGAGTAAATGACCAGAGTATAGGGGAATAAATGACCACAGTATAGGGGGAGTAATTGACCAGAGTATAGGGGAGTAAATGACCAGAGTATAGGGGAGAAATTGACCAGAGTATAGGGGAGTAGATGAACAAAAATAACAGCAAAAAAGGAAATAAGGAACACTTGTTTTGTAAAGGGCAGGAAGTAATAGAGTATTGTTGGAGCAGAGCTGCCAAATTTTAGGGAGTAATAGAGAGTAACGTTATATCCTTCTTGAAAGTGAAGGCAGCTGCTGTGTGGTCAAGGGATTTTATGTGTTTAGCCTCAAAAAGTAGAAGTAGTGGCAATGATTGGGAGTTATAGAGAGGCAAAGTTCAGCTTGCTATAAGAGGGGAAAAGCATCCTAACAATTAGTGTAACCAAAAAATACACTAAATTTTCTCTGGAGGCCTCTTACCCTTGTGGAATTCAAGAAAAGGCACAAAACATCCAAGAATCAATGACTTTGAAAAATCAGTTAGTCCAACCCCTTCACTCTCCATTTTATAAAGAAACCAAGTCAAAGAAAGATTAAATGTCCCATCTTGTCCTTCATCATATACTTAGTAAGCAGTATAGCCAGGCGATAAAAATGGATTCTTACTCCAAAGCCAGCATTCTATTTACTATAGTATACTTCCTCAACTTTTTTGACAATCATATTACGTTTATTTGGGTAAAGAATAAATGAGAGATCAATGAGGCCCCTTCTAATACTGACATTCTAAAATCCTATGAAACCCCACATTGCAAAAGGTTTTGGTTTCCTGTCTAAGCTGATTAAAACTTACTTAAGGGGCAAACGGGTACTGTTACAGGATTTTGAGCAGGGGAGGGGTATGATCAGATCAGGCAGTGGAATGCAGTTGGATTGCTAAGGGGAAGGAAGATTTAAAGATTGGTGAAACAAAAAAGGAGCTTGCTGGAGAATGTTAGGTGACTAGAAGGTAGGGCTTATAGAATGTTAATGGTAGCAGGAACCAAAAAAAGAGGAAATGGAGCTTGAATGGTTTTGTATAGCCACACAGATTGTCACCAACTACAGATATAAAACAGGGAGGAAAGAAGAATGAAAGATAAAATATAAGCTCTGAATATGGAAAACAGAGTAAATGGTGGAGCTTTAAAGAAATTTTTTTTTCAAAAACAATCGATAGACTGATGGAGGGACTTGTTAATGAGCAAGGAAGAGTCAAAGATAAAATCAAGCCTTTGAACATTGGTGATGGGATGAATGGTTGACCTCTAAGATCAGTGGTGAACAGTCTCAAGGAAGAGTTGATTTGAGGGAAAGTTTTGGATAGGTTGAGCTCAAGCTGCCAGGGTACTCAGGGAAACAGGACTCATTAGCAGTTATAAGAGCAAATCTGAATCTTGCAAAGGAGGAAAACTGGGTTGGAGTTAAGGAGTTAGCTGGGAAAAGTGATTGTTGATACCTGGGTGTGGAAAAGATCACCATGGGAAAGACTGTTGAGGAGAGAAGAGAAGAGGGGCAAGGACAGAGATGTGAGGATCTCACTACTTTGTACATTCATAAAAAGAACACATGCTTTAATGTGACTTCTGAGATTTCTGGGGGAGGAGATTTGGAATACAATGATATTGGACATGTTCATTCTCACCTCATTGAGAAGACATTCCACACACCCTTGAAGAAATCACTAATTTTCTGCAGCACCTAGAGGAGTGGGATGCCACCTTGCAGATGAAGAAATAAGATGATAAAAATAACCTCTTCCATCTTTGAGTCCTCTGACTAGTGTTCTTTCCATTAGTACACTCTGTCTTTTTAAAGAGAATTTGTTTTTGTTTTGTTTTTTTAATGTAAGAGAAAGATTTGAGATGTTTGGGGAAATTAAGATTAAGGAGAGATCATCATGCTTACTGGAAATCTCAGAGTCATCATGGACTCTGTCTTGTCTCTTATCCTCCACATCTAATAGTTTCCCTAATTCTGAATAATCCACTTCATAATTCTGATGTCTGTCATTTCCTTTGGCCTCCCAGTGGCATAAGTAAATCAATCAGTTAATTTAATTACATTCCATTTGCATTTCTTAAGCACCTGCTATGTTCCAGGTATAGTGTTAGCTAACGTGCATATGATGTCATAAGTAAAACATTCCCTGATCTCAATGAGATTCCATTCCATTGAGAAAGGCAACATGTTCATATAGTTAAATACAGATAAATGACAATATTATGATGGGGATAGTCACCCCTTGGAAAGTCAGGGTAGGAATGATATAGAAAGTGACATTTTTGCTCAGTGGTGCAGGAGCCTAGGAATGTTAAGAAGTGGAACTGAGGAAGGTCTATATTCCATATCTGATTGGAAATAAAGGTGGAAAGATGGAAATAAGAGAAGAAATGTATCATGCATGAGGAACTGGAAAAAATGCCTTTTTCCCTGAACCCTACTGAGTTTCTAAAGGTAGTAATGTATATGAAACTTGGAAAATTAGGTTGGAGCCAGGATGGGAACTCATTCTTTACAGTGCAGTTTGCCCTCTCCTCTACAGAAATACGTTGGAATTACCCATTGGGAAGTACTTAATAATCTTAAACACATTTTATGGCAGGGCTAAGAAACCAGGTTGCAAAGAAGCAGTGAAGGAAAACAACACACACTCAAGATTTTCAGTCACAAATGGAGGGAAAATGTGCAATGATATCTATTCTCTATAGGCTAAATGCATAGTGGGGAGATTTTGTCTTTTGGAATAGTAAAGAGATTTGAATGTATTTGTAATCAGAAAAAAGTCATTAAAGAGAGGTAGAATTTGCGGAAGGGAGAGAGAGATGGGGGGGAGGGAGGGACAGAGGGACATAGAGAGAGACAAAGTGAGGCAGAGAGGCAGAGAGGCAGACAGAGAGACAGAGACAGAAAGACAGAGACAGACAGACAGACAGAGTGATAGATACAGAGGGCAGGGATTGTCTTTTGCCTGTTTTTGTATTACTGATGGTTAGCACAGGGGTTGGCACATAGCAGATTGAATAGCTGGCCAATGAGCTCAGCCTTTACAAGTATGAGAGTACTTACTACATATACAGCTCTGAAGTTTGCAAAGCAATTTGCATATATCATTTCATTTGATCTTACAAAAACCCTGTGAGGAAAGTACCAAAGTATTTCTCAAAATTCGAAATAAGAAAACTGATCCTCTAAGAGGTTGAATGAAGTGAGTATGACGGTTACCAAGCAAGTCATAGTCTGAAGATGGATTTGAACCCACTTGGCACTAAGGCCGATAATTTCCTGGGGGAAAACTAGTACTAATATTCCGCAAAGAGAAAACTCAAGAGAATAGTCACTTAAAATGTAGTGTTTTTTCTTTAAAAATGATATAGCCACAAATGTCAAATTATAAGCAGATTTCTCTGACATGCTAATTAAAAACACATATACACACAAACATATTCATGTTATCACACTTTGAAGATGCCAAATTAGTGAAGAACATTAAAAATGCATTAATTGAACTGATGAACAGGAAATTCTCAAACACTTCCAGGTCCTTTGATTTCAAAGCTAGTTCTACTCTTTTCAGTGCTGGAAGTTGTACTCCAGTTCCCTGTCCCAACCAGGCCATGAGTGATAATTTAGTTTTATAAGTTGCTATGATAGGGAAAAATAGTCCCCTAAACTTTAAATTCAAGGTGTATTTTGACAACTGTTATAACTATCAATCACAGTTATCATTATCATTTCTGTCTTGTGACCTTAGACAAGTGGCTTTACCTCTCTTTACCTCAGCTTGTTCTTTAGCATTGGGATATAGGAGCACCAATCTCACAGAGCTTTTGGGAAGCTGAGGTAAGAAAACATAATAAAGTGCAAACTTTAGAATTCAGAGCTATCATTATCATCATTTGTTGTTTTTATTGCTATATATGGATTTTTATGTACATCACATTCTTTAAGATAACTCCTGGCACATAGGAGTCACCTAATCAATATACAGTAATCGATCAAATGATTGCCTACCTAGTCATCTTAAATATGACAATATTAGATAAGTCTATTCCTCTAATGTTCAGCATCTTTTCAAAAGCTAGCAATTCAGCTAAATGTAACTAGCTAGCTAGATATGGTTTTGTTCAGACCAGACCTATGATGTCATTGATATAGGGAACTCATTCTTTATGGTGCATTTTGCCCTCTCCTCTACAATTGACAATAGTAGAGGTTAACCTATGTCACTTATTTCCCCGGAGAAATGCACACAGTGTGTGACAGTGGGGGGATTTGAATTCAGTTCTTCCATATTGGAAAGCTAATTCTTTCTCCACTATGCCTTGAAGACAACTCCTTTGCCAGCCCTTTGTATACCATAAGGAAATTGAAAAATTCTATCACCCTTAATGTCTTCCCCTGATGTTCTTCATTTTATCATTGACTTTCTCTAAAAGGAGGAGAAATATTACTACCATTTGGGCTATGAGACTAGTGGCATAAAGCATCCAAAGAGTTAGTCAATTCGTATGTGTATTTATCTCCATATAACTATCTATTTAAATGGATCAGGTTTATGTGTTGTCTCTAAAACTCCAGATCCTAGGCTATAATTCTTCATTTACTTGTATTTTTCCATTGAGGGGATAGGTTGCATGAATTCTTTTAAGTAATTATGATCTGATTTAGAATTTATGCAAGTTTATAGGCCTTGACCCACAAAGAAAAAGGATCAATGCGAAACCAAAACATCAGAAGGACCTAACCACCTATTGGGAAATCTTCTTCTATGTGGACTCTGTCTTGGGTGTCCTCCTTGGAAGTGGCAGTGAGTTTTGGTAAGCTTACACCTCCTTTTTATTTCTTAGGTCAATAGCAACAACAAAGGAATGATCAAACAATTTTTCTATCCTAGGCAATCTTTTAAGTCACATTTTGACATAAGCATAATCACCACCTTCTTGGAAAAGAGCCTATAAAACATCGTTTGGCTGTATGGACCCAAATGCTTCTTCAGAGACAACAAGGAACAAGCACTTGTTTCAGAAATAAATGTGAGGAGCAAAACAAATTAGATCACCTTTGGGAAATCATATAAAGTTGATTGTATGCTTCTTTCTGAAATAAAGTCCAGTATTTTAAGATAAATGCAACCGCTCCTCAATATGATGTGAGATATAAGCAATGGAATGATAGAGTCATGAAGGAATTACAGTTATTATTCTCTCAGAGCAGCACAGAGAGGCATATTAGGAGCATGACCTTGCTAATACATATTATCATTAAAGAGTTATATAAGAACATAAGTGAAGAATTATATCAATGAAATATATAATTGCAAAGATGAATAGGGGAGTCACATATCAAGCATCAAGGACAACATATGACTAGTCAAAATTCCCCCATCAATATTCATGTAAATTTAAGTTATCTATAGGAAGTTCTCTCACAATCCAATGTCTCTCCTCCAAACATTATATAGACCTTCTATAGAGGATTCCTGTGCAAACAAGAAAGATGATAAGATGTGGATAGATTATTGTCTGCACAACTGAAAGTTGCAGTGAAATTGGTGAACTCACATATCTATGTAAGTATCAAAGAATTATTATATGTATGCATATATGCCTCATGGATAGGTAAGATAAAAATACACACATATATTTGTACATATGCAGCCAATCAAATCATTTCTATTCTCCTCTTGAAATACTATCAAAACATAAATTTAAATGCATTAATTTCAGCCTATATATTTTTGCATTCACCATGGAGAATAATTTAATAATTTTTATTTAGTTAGTATGCAATACCTGAGCATATGCCTGCCAAAACTGACACTGCATCTACATGAACATGAACATAAAACACTTTTTATACAAATAAACTCAGTCTTCTGTAATTAAAGTTATGTGAAATATTCATGGGTAGGTAAAACCTATGAAATCTATTAGTTCAATATCATCTCAATTAAATTACTAAAAAAACTTTGACTGAATTAGAAAAAAATAGTAAGGTTCATTTAGAAGAACACAAGGTCGGGAACTTCAAACAAACAAGGAGAAAAAGATGTAAACGATGTAGATTTAGCAGTACCAGACTTTAAACTATATTATAAGGTGAGAGCATTGTTGAAGTGTAAAATGGATAATTTCAATTATATTAAATTAAAATTTTCTTGAATAAATAAAACCTATGTAGCCAAGAATAGAAGGAATGTAGAAAATTGGCAATTTTTTTTAAAAAGCATGTCATAGACAATCTCTCAGATGGGATGTGAGTGGGTTGGAACACTGCTGTGCTATAGGAAACGATGAGCTGGTTATTTTAGGAAAAAACATGGAAAGATTTGGACTTATGAAGGAAGATGCTACTCACTTTCAGGGAAACAATATAGTCTTACATATATGTGTATGTTTATAGATATCTATCTATATATGTGTGTGTATGTTAATAGACATATGTATCTATGTGTGTATATACACACAGACATGTGTGGGATGGGGGCATGGGTAAAGTAAAGTAAAAGTAAAGTATAAAGGGCACAGCATAGAACAAAAGAAAACCAACAAAGAAGCAAAGGAAGGCTGGGCAGCTTTTATTATGCCCGTTTGTTTTTGGTTGTACAATTCTTTTTTTAAAAATTAAGATGTTTTATTTTTTAGTTTACAACACTCAGTTCTGCATGAGTCT
This sequence comes from Trichosurus vulpecula, assembly GCF_011100635.1. Taxonomy (NCBI): domain Eukaryota; kingdom Metazoa; phylum Chordata; class Mammalia; order Diprotodontia; family Phalangeridae; genus Trichosurus; species Trichosurus vulpecula. The sequence continues at coordinate 28,338,427 of NC_050580.1, read as the reverse complement.
GAGTTCCAGATTTTCTCTCCTCCCCCCCAGACAGCATGTATATCTTCTACATATAACTTCACATTAAACTTATTTACACAGTAGTCAAGTTGTAAAGAAGAATTATGACCAATGGAATGAATCATGAGAAAGAAGAAACAAAACCAAAATAAAAAACCCAAAAACAAAAACAAAAGAGAAAAAGAAACAAAAAATGAGAGCAGACAGTGTGCCTCAATCTGCATTCAGACTGCATCATTCTTTCTCTGGATGTAGATAGCTCCCTCCATCATGAGTCCTTTGGAGTTGTCTTTAAACTGTGTATTGCTCGGAAGAGCCAAGTCTATCCAGGTTAGTCAAGTTTACTTGAAATGAAAATTTATTGTTTTATATTGAATCCACTCTTATGTTCTGTTGTGTACATAACAGTGTTTTTTCCTCTACTTATTTTTCATTTGTTCAAAATAAAATTTTGAAAATTACTGCAAAACTTTATATGATCATTATGTAATCTGTATTATTCTCTTTAGAAGAAGTACTATGAGAGAAAATTAGCAGTAGTTAAAACTTCTAATGTTAGAACCCCAGGATATGGATACAAACTAAAACAAAATATATTTATTAATGGAAATAAAAAAAATTGAAAAAGAAAGTCATTCATTGAACACACATTTAAGAAGCTTAGTTTATAGAATATATGTAGCATTGTTCTATATCTTACCAGAAAAAATATGTTTACACATGGCTTCTGACTTTGTGGATATTTCAGTCCAGTAAGAGGGTATTATATAAAAGACATTTGAAAGTCTGCAATTTTTTAGTTACTTAGGAAATTTCTAGTAATTTAGATGTATAGTTTTGCAACCTTTTTATATATGTTAATCTTTTCTCAGTATTACCACTTGGAGAGTTTTTGGTTTCTTAAATTGCAGTTGGTTATTTGTACTGTGATACACAGGTTTGTTTACTACAGCAGTGAAATATTTCTATGAAAAAGAAAAAAAGAAGAAATGATGAGCTGGTTGACTTCAGAAAAACCTGGAAAGACGTAAAAGAAATGATGCTAAGTGAAATTAGTGAAAGCAGGAGAACGTTGTACACAGTAACAGCAACATTGTGTGATGGGTAACTTTGACAGACTTACCTCTTCTCAGCAATGCAAGGATCTAAGAAAACTCCAAAAGACTCACGATGGAAAATCCTGTCTGCAGCCAGAAAAAGAACTGATGGAGTCTGAATGCAGTACAAAGCATACTATTTGCTCTCTCTTTTTGGTTTATTCCTTTTTCCTGTGGTTTCTCTCATTAGTTCTAATTCTTCTTTACAACATGACTAATGTGAAAATGTTTAATATGAATGCATATGTATAGCCTCTATCAAATTGTATGCTGTCTTGGAGAGGGGGAGATAAAGGAGGGGGAAAATTTAGAACTCACAATCTTATGGAAGTGAATGTTGAAAACTAAGAATAAATTAATTAATTAACATTAAAACAAAAACGTTGTGCTTGGTTTACATGAGTCACTGAATCACTAATTTTCAGAGCTGAAATAAACCTCAGTGACCATCTTATCCAACGCATACCCCAAAATACTCCCCATGACGACACACTCGATGGATAAGTTTCCAGTCTTCATTTGAAGATCTCCACTGAGGATGTATATTTTTTCACAATGTTTACATAGATTTAAACAATAGGAAAATGGTCTAATATAACTGAGAAACTTCAGGTGAACATAAGGTCAAATTAGTCTATATTATTAATTAAAGATGAACAAATTACTATTACTAAAAGCAGTTGTAGTGACCCCATTCTTGAAGATCTTCTGTCTATTTTCACTATCTTGATATGTGGGTTGAAATCTAGATGTAGGAACTTATGTCAGCTGATATGAAGGCCTTTACTGGTTATTCCATGTGAGCTGTATGTTAAAGGATAGATAGAGATTCATTGGATGAACATATTTCAATTATTTACTACTCTACTCCAAGCACCAAAATAGTTTCTAGGGAAATAAAGAGAAAAAAAATAGTCTTTGCCATCAAGAAGCTTCTTTTGTATTGAAGGAGGGGCCTGGAAAAATGGACACATATAATTATTCAATAGGAGATAAAGGTATTTTAGTCACAGACAAATTTAAACAAAGACATAAAGAGGTGGGGCCGTGCAGGGTATTTTAGTGGATAGTCAGTCATCAAACATTCCCTAAACACTTGTTGACAGGTATTATGCTAAATGTTGGAGATACAAAGAAAGGGGAAAAAAACAAATTCCCTAGCCTGAAAGAATTCAGTTTTAAAGTTGAAGTCATTGTAGAAATGATAGAGAGCTGACTAAATTTCCTAAGGCATAGAATATCTGTATGGGGTGAATGACACAATTTGGAAAATGTAGTATGGCACCAGGTTGTAGAGAATCTCTTTGAAAGTCAAATAAATGACTTTGGAATTTAGTTAGGATCAAGAAGAAGGACTTGGGTAATACCAGGCACAACGTGTTCAATCAAATTTCCTGTCATCAATGAATTTGATCAATTTTACATCTGTGACATCATCCAGGTAATTGATAGAAGTTTTAATGGCATGGGGTCAAGGTAATATTTTTGAGTAACTCCATTAACAAATTCAATTTTTTTGTATTTGCCAGTATGTTCTAAATCTACCATATAGTACTTAATGTATAATTGTCTTCAAAAATAGCAGGCGATACTTTATCAAATGTTTTGCTGAAATCTATTCATCCAATGTTAATATCACATCCCTAAACTACTTTTCTATTTAATCTTTTTAAAGAAAATAAGGGTAGTGTGAGACTGAATAATATTAACAAAGCAATGTTGGTTGTCAATGGATATTTTGATATATCTTGATCTATATCTATATTTATATCTATAGCAACCCACACATGTATTTGCTTATGTATACACACATATATGCATAGATACTTGATATGCATATATACACATGAATGTAGGCATAATAGATGACACACACATATACATTTACATATGCAGTAATTCTATACTTTCTCCACATATAGATATTTATGTGTATATATCATGTTTTTTAGTCATGGATCTTATAGCTATTTTATAATAAAGACATGCTAACATGTTATGATGTACATATGCACATTTATTATGTATGAAAGCATATATGTATATGTTTGTCATAGCAAGAAGCCAACTTCATCAAGAAGAAAAGAATAATACATTCATCTTGTATGTTGCAGAGGTGAGAATTAATCCAAGTCTTCCTAAATCTGAGACCAGCCTTTTATTTAATGTACCTTGTTTACTCCCTTGATAATCTTTTCTATTATTTTGGAAGTAAGGGAAGGCAAAGATTATAATTTGAAAATTCTCTCTCTCTCTCTCTCTCTCTCTCTCTCTCTCTCTCTCTCTCTCTCTCTCTCTCTCTCCCTCAGCAATTGAATCTGTCAAGTTTTACAATACTCTAGGATGCTAATTATTTGAGCCTAGTGACTTGAACTCATTGGCACAGATAGATTTTGTCTAATCATTGCCTTTTCTCTATTTTGCTATTTTGAATAATGCAGTAGAAAGGAAATTCCTGCCTCCTATCTTCTATGGTCATAGTAGTCAGATGGATATTATTTTTGCTGGCACAGAAAAAAAAAAAAACAACATTTTTTAAATCCCATTTTCTCTCTTCTTTTTCTGTTTCTTTCCTATGACTTGGGAAGTCCTTCAAGGTTGACCAACCTGGTATCATAAGATGCATATATTGTCATACTCCTTTCATGAATAAGTCTATGTATTATTTTAGGACATTTGGAGAACGATATATAAGCAACCTTGTATTTTATAGGTCCTCACTTTTTTCTGTTTTTTTCTCTTTTCTCGTGTTCTCTTTTCTCTATTTCTTATTTTTTTCCTCTCTTTCAGAACTTTCTAATATAACAAAAATGTTTTCAGTCTCCTTTTGGTGTTTGTACTTTTTACCCAATGAATCATGCAAAATAGCTAGTGATCAGGTCCTCCTCACAATGCCATTGACAAACATGATAAAAGTGAAGGAGAATTATCCAGAAGGAAAGATGAATACTATTAGAATAACAACATACCAATAAACAAAATATGGATATATAATAAGAGTCTTCATAGTGAATCATAAGGGATTATCTAGAAAGAATGAAACTGTATATAAAACTAAGGAAGAAAAAAAGGATTCATTCGTTCTGAAGATCAAAGTGAAATTTGACAGAGATAAACTTGCAAGCAGTTGAAAAGGAGTCAATAACAAATTAATGAATAATGAATTAATAAAATTATTTTAAAAAGATAAACATACCATTCATATCATGCAGAATATTTCAGTAAGGATGAGCAAGTAAAATGTATATGAATTAAATGTGAAAGTAAACCAATTAAACTCACTCATAACAGGGAAGAAATTAGCAGAATGAGTTAAAAATCAAAACATGACAATCTGTTGCTCAAGGAAACATAGCTAAAATATAGACTGGATACAAATTTAAGGAACATGGCTAGAATATAGTGTCACTTTTCAGGTCAATTAATAAATAGAAATTATGATCAAGATCTCAGTTAAGGGAAAATGAGAAAAAATCCAACATAACTAACAAACAGATAAGAAAACACTCTTACAAATACCATAGATGATGAAATATCATTATTATTTTAATCCCTGAATGCAACAACAATCAAGTAAATAATAGAACAAATAATTAAATGCAAAAATACCACTTTTCCATAGCAATGCATTAATAATAATTATTATTAATGCTACTCTGTTCCAAATTAATGGGTAAAACAGAAAGAAAAGCGATGTATATACTTGATTGAAAATTACAAGTGATTGTCAAGTGAGATTTGAGAGACATAAAGAGGTTAATAGGAATTGTATAAAATATAACTATAACAGCGACTCAATCAAAATTTTAAAATAAATTAATCAAAGTCTAGTGAACAAAATATACATGAATAAATACATTTAGAATGTTAAGTGCAGGGAGAAGATAGGCTAGTTGATTTGGAATAGAGAGGTGGTAAAGGGGAGTATTATTATATTAAAAATATGAGATGGTAGGTGGGAGACAAATTATTTGAAATATTCAGAAAAGGTAAATGAAATAGATAATTGTTGTTGATCTTGAATCCTTATTTCCAGTCCTGGCATAAGAACAATGTCTCCAAGGTAGCCACAGATAATATGGGAAAATCTTCTGTTAAAGAAAGCATTGACCCTTGTAAATAATGAAAGAGAAAACAAATCTCAGGCCACTGTTACATGAAATCATCTTTGAAAATTTCAAAGATGCTTTCTGTGTCTACTTTAATTTCATAGTACATCAATCAGTCATTGTAGACTAATATAAAATGTAGCACACAATGTGAGATAATGTGAAAATAGCAGCAAAACAAGGGCAGGATTTTTAAAAAGGAAATCTACATTTTGCATTTTCCCTTTGCATAAAGAAATCATTTTGGGTGTTGATATCAATTCTGGACCTAATGTCTATCACCTCAGAAGTCAATATATATGGGATCTATTCTGACACCATGGATTCAATTTGGTAGCATCACTGCTTCCCAAATACTTTTAAATAACCCAAAAATACACATTAAAAAGATGACTCCATTTTATTTGAATTTTGAAGTTTTTGGGATGTGCATACTTTTTAGGACATAGTACAATAGAATAGAAAAAAAAAGACTTGCCCCAGAGTCAGAAGATTTTAAATAAAAATCCTGCCTGTATTGCTTATGTGATGTTTTTACGTCCTTTGACTACTTTCTTCTCTGTCAAATGATGAGAGTGGACTATAGGGACTAAAATATAGCCACATAATGGTACCAAAGGGTACTTTCTTATTATCCTAGGTATTTATTTATAAATACTGTAATGAGTTGCAAAACAGGTGACATTCATTGTAAGCCACAGCATGTGTATTTTTCTATTGAGATTAGCTGAATAAAGGGGAGCTACCATTTCTTACTAGTAATTAGTTTTAGCCGTAATCCTAATTAATAGAAAATGACTTGATTATTTTCCTAGTGAATATCTAATTGAACTTTGCAATAACACTTTATATCACCTAAGTGGTTTTCCACTGCATGAACATTTTTTCTAGATTTTTAATGTTTTTTTTTTTAATTTTTAGTTTACAACATTCAGTTCCACAAGTTTTTGAATTCCAAATTTTCTCTCCATCCCTCTCCTTCCCCTTTTCCCCCACAAGATGGGCTGTAATCCAATGTAGGTTCTGCATATACCTTTACATTGAACTTATTTACATAATAGTCCAATTGTAAAGAAGAATTATAATCAATGGAATGAACTGAATGGGGATAAAAAGGAATATACCTTTTTTCTCAGTAGTACATGGCACATACTGAAAAAATTAACCCTATACTACTGCATAAAACCCTTACAATTCAATGCAGAAAGGCAGAAGTAGTCAATGAATCCTTTTCAGATCATGATGCAGTTACACTTATTTGTCATAAAGGACCATGGAAAGATAAACTAAAAATTCCTTGGAAACCATATAATCTAAACTAAAGAACGAGTGGGTCAAAGAACAAATCATAGAAACAATTAATAACTTCATTCAAGAGAACAACAATAGTGAGACAAAATAGCAAAACGTATGGGATGAAGGAAAAGTAGTTGTTAGGGTAAGTTCTATCTCTAGATGCTTACAGGATTAACATAAAAAGGAGATCAATGAATTGGGCATACAACTGAAAAAGCTAGAAAAAGAACAAATTGAATATCACCAATTAAATACCCAATTAGAAATACCGAAAATGAAAGGAAAGATTAATTAAATTGAAATCAAGAAAGCTATTGAACTAATAAATAAAACTAAGAGCTGGTTTTATGAAAAAAGCAATAAAATCAATAAACCTTTGGTCAATTAGCTTTAAGAAAAGAAGAAAACCAAATTACCTATATCAAAACTGAAAAGGGTGAATTTACCTCCAATGAAGAGAAAAATAAAACAATAATTAGGAATTATTTTGCCCTATTGTATGCCCATAAATTTGATAACCTTAGGGAAATGGATGAATATTTACAAAAAATATAAATTTCCCAGGTTAAAAAGAAGAGGAAGTAAAATACCTAAATAACCCCATCTCAGAAAAAAAAAATTGAGCAAGCCATCAATGAACACCTTAGGAGAAAAATATGATTTTGCATGTGAATTTTCTCAAATATTTAAATAATTAATTCCCATACTTTAAAAACTATTTGGGAAAATAGGGGAAAAAGGAATCCTACCAAATTCTTTTTATCACACAAATATAGTACTAATGCCTAAGGAAGAGTCAAAACAGAGAAAAAAATTATAGACCAATTTCTCTAATGAATATTGATGCAAAACATTAAAATATTAGCAAAATATTTGCAGCAACTTATCAATCATGAGAATATAGACTAGTGTGACCAGAATGGCCTTTGTTTTCTTTGAATGACTCGGCTTACCTCATTGAGCCTTGCGGGGTGCTGGGGCTTCTCTTCCGGGGCAGGAAGCCCAGAGACCATGCCTGCAAGCAGAGAATTTCCTGTATGATGAGTCGTGGGGCTGGCTGAGGGGAGGTGTTGACTCCAGAGCCACACCCTATTGGCTGTTAACATAGGGGAAGTGGCCAACTCAAGAACCAATCAGCCCTGGTCATTCAGGCGGTGCTTGATGATGTCAAAAACTCCATAAGAGGGGTGAGGACAGCTTGAAGAGCCCTCTTTCCTTTTCTGGTTGGTGTTAGAGCAGCGGCAAGCGTGACTCTGGGCCAGCCCTTGCTCTTGGGCTGAGCCCAGATGTTGGTAACTATGAATTGTATTGGGTCTGTCTGTTGATATTTGTAATTTGTTTGTATTTTGGTTTTGAGGTTTGGGGTGCTGGTTCTTTTCCCCTGAACTAAATGAATGTTCTGAACCTCAGGGTGCTGACTTTTTCCTCTGAAGTAAGTGAATGAATCTGTATTTGGTCTGTCTCTTGATGCTTGTCTATATGCTCCCCTGAACTAACTGAATGCTAACTGAATGCTGGTGTTTTCCCCTGAACTAAAGGAATGTTGTCTGTATGCTAACTGAATGCTGAATTAAAGTAAGCTGTTCAACCCCTTTACCGTGTTTTCCTTGTTTAAGCAGATAAAAAGAATCGGTGCTTTCCCAGCGTCCCAGCAGCCTCCTGGGTGCTGGCAGCCTCCTGGGTGCTGGCTGTGGGGGGGGGATCTTATGCCCCCACAGAAGCTGCTAGCTGGGTTGTTAAAACAACTAGGTAGGATTTATTCCAGGATGCAAGACTGGTTCAGTATTAGGAAATCTATCAGTATAATTGATCATATCAACAACAAAACTAGAAGAAAGCATATAATTATCTCAATAGATGTAGAAAAAACCTTTTGACAAAGTACAACACACATTTCTGTTAAAACACTAGAAAGCATAGGAATAAATGGAGTTTTCCTTAAAATTATAAGTAGTATCTACCTAAAACCATAAGCAAGCATTATACATAATGGGGATAAGATAGATGAATTTCCAATAAGGTCAGGTGTGAAAAAAGATGTCCTTATGTCCATTATCACCCCTATTATTCAACTTGGTACTAGAAATGTTAGCTTTAGTAATAAGAAGTAAAAGAAATTGATGGAATTAGAATAGGCAAAGAAGAATCTAAGTTATTCCTCTTTGCAGATGCTATGATGATTTACTTAGAGAATTCTAGAAAATCAAGTATAAAACTACTTGAAATAATAATAAAAAATAGCAAAGTTCCAGTATATAAAATAAACCCACTGAAATCCTCAGCATTCCTATGTTACTTACAAAGACGAACAGCAAGAGGTAGAAAGAGAAATTCCATTTAAACCTCCTGTAGACACAATAAAATATTTGGGATTCTATCTGCTACAACAAACCTAAGACCTATATGAACACAATTACAAACCACTTTTCACACAAATAAAGTCAGATCTAAATAAACGGTAAAACATCAGTTCCTTGTGGCTAGGCAGAACTATAATTCAAATGACAATTTTACATAAATTAATTTACTTACTGAGTGTCATACCAATCAAACTACCAAAATTTATTTTACAGAGCTGGATAAAATTATAACAAAATTATCTGGAACTACAAAAAGTCCAGGATATCAAAGGAACTAATGAAAAGAAATGCTAGGGAAGGTGGCCCAGATGTACCAGATATTAAAGTGTACTACAAAGCAGTAGTCATCAAGACTACTTGGTACTAGCTAAGAAACAGAGTAGTGGATAAGTGGTCAACAACTATAGCAATCTACTCTTTGATAAACCCAAAGAATCCATCTTCTGGACCAAGAATTCACATTTCACAAAAACTTCTGAGAAAATTGGAAAACTGTGGCAGAAACTGTGCATAGACCAATAACTTATACCCTATAATAAAATAAAGTCAAAATGGGTTAATGATCTAGGAATAAAGGCTAGTACTATAAGCAATTTGGGAGAGCAAAGAAGAGTTTACGTGTCAGATTTATGAGAAAGGGAAGAATGCATGACACAACAAGAGATAGAGAGTCTTACAAAATGTAAAATGGATAATTTTAATTATGTTAAATTGAAAAGTTTTTGTACAAACAAAGCCAATGCAACAAAGATTAGAACAGAAACAGAAAATTGGGAAAGAATCTTTACAACCAGTGACTCTGATAAACACTTCATATATAAAATATACAGGGAATTGAGCCAAATTTATAGGAATACAAGTCATTCCCCAATTGAGAAATGGTCAAACAATATAAACGGGCAGTTTTCAGAGGAAGAAACTAAAGATATCTATAGTCACATGAAAAAATGCTCTAAATCACTATTGATTAGACAAATGCAAATCAAAACAACTCTTAGGTACCACATCTCTCCTCTCAGATTGGCTGACATGACAAAACAGCAAAATGATAAATGCTGGAGAGGATGTGCAAAAATTGAAGTATTGTTACATTGTTGGTGGAGTTGTGAACTGATCCAGCCATTCTGGAGAGCAATTTGGAATTATGCCCAAAGGGCTATAAAAATGTGCATGTACTTTGACACAGCAATCCCACTTCTATGGCTACATCCCAAAGAGTTTGCACAAGTGGGAAATGGGCCAGTATGTACAAAAATATTTATAGTAGCTCTTTTTGTGGTGGTAAAGAATTGGAAATCAAGGAGATGCCCATCAATTGGGGAATGGCTAAACAAATTGTGATACATGAATGTAATGTAATACTATTCCTTCAGAAATGAGGAACAGACAGACTTCATTACAACCTGGAGAGACTTATACAAACTGATGCTGAGTTAGGGGAGCAGAACCAGGAGATCATTATACATGATTACAGACACATCTTCTCTGTAAAGACTAACCTTGATAAACTTAGCTCCTCCCATGAATGCAAGGTTCAAAGACAGCTCCAAAAGACTCATGATGGAAAAAAGCTGTGCACATCCAGAGAAAAGAATTGTGGAGTCTGAATTCAGATTGAGGCAAACTATTTGCTCTCTTTATTTTCCTTTTTTTATTTCATTTTTCTAAATTTTCAATGATATGTGGGACTACAGGAAGAAACCCGTGTACAGTCAGGTGTATAGGCAGTTTCTTTCCTTCTCTTTGGCTCCTTTGGTGCTTTGGCTACATCTGTTCCTTTCCAGAGAGCTAGAGCATCAGTTTACCAGTACATCTTTCCCCCTAAATGATTATGCTCAATTTTTCTTAGTAGTTGATTTTTGATTGTGATCTGAGCTCCTTTGCCTTCAGGTATATCATATTCCAAGCCCTCCAATGCTTTAATATAGAAGGTGCTAAGTCCTGTGAAATCCTGACTGTGACTCCACAATATTTCAATTGCTTCGGGCTCTTTTTAGTATTTTCTCCTTGACCTGACAATTCTGGAATTTGGCTCCAATATTCCTTGGAGTTTTTGTTTTTGGATATCTTTCAGGATATGATTGGTGGCTTTTTTCAATGACTATTTTACCCTCTGGTTCTAAGATATCAGGGAAGTTTTCCTTGATAATTTTTGAAAGATGATATCCAGGCTCTTTTTGATCATGGCTTTCATCAGATACTCCAGTAATTTTTAAAGGATCTCTCCCAGACATATTTTCCAGGTCAGTTTTTTATAAGATATTTTACATTTTCATTTACTTTTTCATTCTTTTGATTTTGTTTGACTAATTCTTGATGCCTCATAGTCATTTGCTTCCACTTTTCCAATTCTAATTTTTAAGGAATTACCTTTTTTCATTTATCTTTTGTACCTCCTTTTGCATTTGGCTAATTCTCCTTTTTAAGAAATTGATTTCTGGTGAAAGGAGGGACCCACTGGAGCTTTGTCAAAATTCTGTCAGATATCTCTAAAAAAGTGAATCTGAGCAGATTTGACAGACTTATAAGCCACTAGTAGACTGAATGGGGCAGGAGCACTGGGCAAGGAACAGCACCAAAGCACACCAGAACAGAAGCAGCAGTGGAACCCAGCCAGCATGCCTGTCTGGGAGAGGCCTAGGCATGTGAAACATGCTAGCAGGAACAGACCCAGGGCTGAAGCACTGGTGGTGGCTATCTCCAGGCCACTCAGCCCAGGAATGGAATTTGTCAGAGTTACAGGAGACAGCAGTGCAGTGCCTGTGGCCATAGGAGCAGCTATGCCCGAGGCCTACAGCCTACAGTCTAAAGGTTTGAAACTCGACTTCTTGAACTTCCAAGAGCCATGATGACCATCTAAAATGACTCTCATCACTCTCTTCCTCAACCAGTGAGGCTTCAGTAGACTTTGAGCTTGGGAATTTGGGGAGAGGGTCCTTCTTGTGGTGGTGGAAGGAGACTAGTGCAGAAAGAGAGGTGTCCAAGCAGGTCCCACCTCAGAAGAACAGTGGGGATTCCCAAGCCCCATGGGGGTAGAGCCATCAAGGATCAACACCAGGACCCCAGAGCTGACTTTGCACAGGCAGGGGAAGTGGCAGATACCAGCACAGAAAATGACTGAGACCACTCATGCTATAATGCATATAGTAAAATTTGCAAAATGGTTAAGGAGGTTCAGAATATAATTGGAGAGAATAACTCCTTAAAAAGTAAAATTAATCAAATGGAAAAGGAGATACAGAAACTGAATGAAGAAAACAATGTGTTAAAAATTAGAATTGGGCCAGTAGAAGCTAATGACTCTATGAGACATCAAGAATCAGTCAACAAATCTAAAGAATGAATAAATAGAAGAAAACATGAAATATTTGATTGGAAAAACAACTGACCTGGAAAATAGATGCAGGAGAGATAATCTAAAAATTATTTGTATAACTGAAAGCCATGATGAAAAATAGAGCCTGGACAGGATCTTCTAAGCAATCATCAAGAAAAACTGAACCAGAAAGTAAAATAGCCATTGAAAGAATCCACCGATCATCTCCTGAAAGAGATCCCAAATTGAAATCTCCAAAGAATATTGTAGCCAAATTCAAGAACTATAAAGTCAAGGAGAAAATACTGCAAGCAGCCAGAAAGAAACAATTCAAATATTGTGGAACTACAGTCAGGAATAGGCAGGATCTTGTGGCTCCTACAACAAAAGAAAGGTGGAATTGGAATACAATATTCTGAAAGGCAAAGGAGCTGGCACTACAACAAAGGATCAACTATCCAGAAAAACTGAGCATAAATTTTCAGGCAAGGAGATGGACATTAAATGAAGTAAGGGAATTCCAGATGTTCTTGATGAAAAGGCCAGAGCTCAATGGAAAATTTGATCTTCAAATACAAAACTCAAGAGAGACATAAAAAGGTAAATAGGGGGAAGAAACTATATTATTCAATAAGGGAAAGATGTTTACATCTGTATATAGGATTATATTGATTTATATATGTTGTATATATGTATATGTATATATATATATATATATATATATATATATATATGTCAATCTTGAAAATGGTACAATTATTAAGAAAGGGATGCACATAGACTGAGGGTGTCAGTATAAAGTAATTTATGTGATGATAAAGAATATAATTAAGGGATGCAAAAGGATTGTTCTGGAAGAATAGGTACGGAAGAGGTAGAAAAAGGTAAATTATGCCACATGAAGAGGCACAAAAACATAGAGGGAAAGAAGGAAGGGAGAAGAGCAGTGTTTGAGCTTTACTGTCATCAGATTTGGTTCAAGGAGGGAATAACATACTCTGATAAGTATAGAAATGAAAATTTTCCTACAGTCAGTAGGAGGAGAAAGGGGAAAGAAAAGAGGGAGTGGATAGAAGGGAGAGAAGAAGTAGCAAGGGGAAAAAGGTAAGATAAGAGAGGGGAGTCATTAGGGAGGGAAAATTGAGGAAGATGGTGGTCGAAAGCAAAAACTCTTTTGAGGAGTTAAAGAGAGAATGGAGAAACAAAAGCATAAACAGGGGTGGGGGAAATCGGATGGAGAAAAAGACACAGATAACAATCATAACAGTGAATCTGAATGGGATGAATTCTTCCTTAAAATGGAGGCAGATGGCAGAATGTTTTAAAAACCATAATCCTACAATATGTTGTTTACAAGAAACACATTTGAAACTGGGGGATACACACAGAGTAAAGGTGAAATGTTGGAGTAGGACATATTATACTTCAACTAAAATTTAAAAAGTGGGGGTAGAAATCCTAATCTCAGACAAAGCAACAGCAAAGATAGATCTAATTGAAAGAGATAAGGAAGGACACTATATCCTGCTAAAAGGCAGTATCGACAGTGAAGCAATACCATTACATAACATATATGCACCAAGTGGTATAGCATAAAAATTCTTAGAGGAGAAGTTAAGGGAGTTACAGTGAGAAATGAACAGCAAAACTATACTAGTGGGGGACCTCAAGCTCCCCATCTCTGAATTTGATAAACATAACCTCAAAATATTCAAGAAAGAAGTTGAGGAGGTAAATAGAATTTTAGAAAAGGTACATATGATAGACCTCTGGAGAAAACTGAATGGGGATAAAAAAGGAATATACTTTTTTCTTAGTGGTACATGGCACATACTCAAAAATTAAGCATGTACTAACTGGTGCATAAAATCCTAACAGTCCAGTGCAGAACGGTAGAAATAGTCAATGAATCCTTTTCAGATCATGATGCCATTGAACTTATTTGTAATAAAGGACCATGGAAAAATAAACTAAAATTAATTGGAAACTAAATAATCTAATCCTAAAGATTGAGTGGGTGAAAGAACAAATCATAGAAACAATTTATAACTTAATTCAAGAGAATGACAATAATGAGACAACATAGCAAAACTTTTGGGATGCACTAAAAGCAGTTTTTAGGGGAAGTTTTATATCTCTAAATGCTTACGTGAATAAAATATAGAAAAAGGAGATGAATGAATGGGGTATGCAACTGAATAAAAACTAGAAAAACAACAAATTGAAAATCCTCAATTAAATGCCAAATTAGAAATACTGAAAACCAAAGGAGAGACTGCTTAAATTGAAATCAAGAAAACTATTGAACTAATAAATAAAATCAAGAGCTGGTTTTATGAAAACAAAAATAATAAAATCAATAAACCTTTTGTCACTTTGATTTTTAGAAAAGAAGAAAACCAAATTACCAGTATCAAAAATGAAAAGGGCGAATTCACCTCCAATGAAGAGGAAGGTAAAATAATAAATAGGAATTATTTTGCCCTATTGTATGCACATAAATGTAACAACCTGGGGGAAATGGATGAATATTTACAAAAAATATAAATTTCCCAGGGTAACAGAAGAGGAAATAAAATATCTAAATAACCCCATCTCAGAAAAAGAAAATGAGAAAGCCATCAATGAACTCCCTAGGAAAAAATATTGAGGGCCAGATGGTTTTATATGTGAATTCTTTCAAATATTTAAATAACTATTAATTTCTATACTTTACAGACTATTTTGGAAAATGGGGGAAAAAGGAGTCCTACCAAATTCTTTTTATGACACAAATATGGTACTAATACCTAAACCAGGAAGAGTCAAAAGAGAGAAAGAAAATTATAGAAAAGTTTCCTTAATGAATATTGATGAGAAAATTTAAAATAAAATATTAGCAAAAAGATTGTAGCAACTTATCATGAGAATAAAACACTAGGACAAAGTAGGATTTATTTCAGGAATGCAAGGCTGGTTCAATATTAGGAAAACTCTCAGCATAATTGATCATACCAACAAGAAAACTATCAGAAACCATATGATTATCTCAATAAATGCAAAATAATCTTTTGACAAAATGCAACTCTCATTCCTATTAAAGACACTAAAAAACAAAGGAATAGATGAATCCTTCCCTAAAATTATTAGTAGCATCTACATAAAACCATCAGCAAGCATTACATATAATGGGGACAAACTAGATGCATTTCCAATAAGATCAGAGGTAAAAAAATGATGTCCATTATCACCCCTATTATTTAATTTAGTACTAGAAATCTTAGCTGTAGCAATAAGAGGAGAAAAAGAAATTGAAGGAATTAGAATAGGTGAAGAAGAAATTAAATTATCACTTTTTGCAGATGATATGATTCACTTAGAGAATTCTAGAGAATCAAGTAAAAAACACTACTTGAAATAATAAACAAATTTAGCAAAGTTGCAGGATATAAGATAAACCCACACAAATCCTCAGTATTCCTATATATTACTAAGAAAACTCAACAGCAACAGATAGAAAGAGAAATTCCATTTAAAGTTAACTGTAAACACTATAAAATATTTTGGAGTCTACCTGCCAAGATATACCCAGGGCCTATATGAACATAATTGTGAATCACTTTTCACACAAATAAAGCCAGATCTAAATAAATGAAAAAAAAAAACATCACTTACTCATGGTGAGGCCCAAGCTAATATAATAAAAAATGATGATTTTACCAAAATTAATTTACTTATTCAGTGCCATACCAATCAAACCACCAAAAATTATTTTACAAAGGTAGATAAAATAATAACTAAATTCATCTGGAAGAACAAAGGTCCAGAATATCAAGGAAATTAAGGAAAAGAAATGCTAGGGAAGGTGGCCTAGACAAACCGATATTAAATTGTAGTATAAAGCAGCAGTGATCAAAACTACTTGGTACTGGCTAAGAAACAAGGCGGTGGATTAGTGGAACAAAACACAGTTGTCAACGACTATAGCAATCTTCTCTTTAATAAGCCCAAAGAATCTGTCTTCTGGGCTAAGAATTCATAATTTCACAAAAAAACTGCTGGGAAAATGTTATGGCAGAAACAAGGCATAGACCAATATTTTACACTGTATACCAAAATAAAGTCAAAATGGGTTCATGATTTAGGAATAAAGGCTGATACTATAAGCAATTTCTGAGAGCAAGGAATAGTATACCTGTCAAATTTATGGGAAAGGGAAGAATAGAGATAGAGAGCATTACAAAATGCAAAATGAATGATTTTGATTATGTTTAATTGAAAAGTTTTTGTGCAAACAAAGCCAATGCAACAAAGATTAGGAGGGAACCAGAAAATTGGGAGAAAATTGTTATAACCAGTGTCTCTGATAAAGGCCTCATCTCTAAAATATACAGGGAATTGAACTAAATGTATAGGAATATAAGTCATTCCCCAATTGAGAAATGGTCAAAGAATATAAACAGACAGTTTTCAGAGGAACAAATTAAAGATATCTATAGGCATATGAAAAATTTTCTAAATCACTATTGATTAGAGAAATGCAAATTAAAACAACTCTTATATACCACATCTTTCCTGTCAGATTGTCTAACATGACAAAACAGGAAAATAATAAATGCTGGAGAGGATGTGGGAAAATTGGAACATTATTACACTCCTGGTGGAGTTGTGAACTGAGAGTGATTTGGAACAATGCCCACAGCGTTATATAAAAATGTGCATACCCTTTGACGCAGCAATACCTCTTCTAGGGCTATACCCCAAAGAAATCATACAAGTGGGAAAGGAAACAATATGTACAAAAAATATTTATAGCAGCTCTTTTCATAGTAGTAAAGAATTGGAAATCAAGGGTTTGCTGATCTGGGAAATGATGAAACAAATTGTTGTATATGAATGTAATGGAATACTATTGTGAAATAAGAAATGAGGAGCAGACAAACTTTATTATAACCTGGAATGACCTATATGAACTTATGCTGAATGAGGGGAGCAGAACCAGGACACCATTATACATGATTATAGACACAGGGTATCTGTAAGGACTAACTTTGATAGACTTAGGTCTTCTCATCCACACAGGGTTCAAAGACAGCTCCAAAAGACTCATGATGGAAAAAGCTATGCACATCCAGAAAAAGAATTAAGGAGTCTGAATGCAGATTAAGACAACTTTTTGCTCTCTTTTTTCCTTCTTTTTTGGTTTCATTTCTTCTTTCTCATGATTCATTCCATTGATTATAATTCTTTACAACTGAACTACTATATAAGTAAGTTCAATAAGAAGGTATATGTAGAACCCACATTGGACTACATGCCATCTTGAGGGGTATTGGGGAGAGAAGGGAGGGAGAGAATATGTGGAACCCCAAAACTTGTGGAACTGAATGTTGTAAACTAAAAATGAATACATAAATAACTTTACAATAAAAATAAGAAATTGTTTTCTTCAATGGATTTTTTGTTCCATTTGGCCAGTTCTATTTTTTTAAACAAATTGTTTTTTTTTTTTTTAAGTCAATGTTTGTCCTTCTTTTTCCAAGCTGTTGACTCTCTCTTGTTTACGTGTCATTTCTTTTCCCAATTTTTCTTCTACCTTTCTCATTTGACTTAAAATCCTACTTGAGCACTTCCAAGAAGTGTTTTTGGGGCTTGAGAACAATTCATATTCACGTTTGAGGTTTTGGATGTAGGTATATTGACAATGTTGTCCTCTCCTGATTATGTGTTTTGATCTTCCCTGTCACTACAGTAATTTTCTATGGTCATCATTCTGTTTTGCTTCTTGCTAATTTTTTTTGTCCATTTCATTGCTTTTAAAGTTGATATCTCCTGGGGCACAGGGTGCACCATCCCAAACTTCTTGTGCTGGGAGTCAGGGGCCTGATCACTGGCTTTGTGCACTCGGGCCTCAGGTGCTGGCCACTTTGTCATTGCACTCAGTGGCCTGGCCTACTTGTGCCTGTTGTTGCCTGGTTTCTAGAGCTGACAGCTTGCCTTCTGTGCTGTGGTTGGAGGCCTCCCAGCTGGTCTGTGGTGCCAATGGCCTGCTGAGTCAGGACTGAGGGGCCTCGGTTACTGATCTGTGCTATGGCTAAGGGTCTTCCATTGGCTGGCCCAGACACGATCTGTGCTGGGCTGCACTCACCTTTTACCCAAGTGAGAAAGGGCTTTCCTGAGGTCCTTCCAAGTTATCTCAAGCTGGAAAATTGTTTTACTTCATCTTTTTGTGGTTTATGTCATTCCAGAATCTCTTTAGGGGCTTGATTTAATGTTGTTTCAGAGGGAAACTGAGAAGAGCTCAGGCAACTTCCTGCCTTCTCTCTGCTATATTTGCTCTTCTCCCTATCCAAAAAATATTTATAGTAGATCTTTTTTGTGGTGGCAAAGAATTGTAAACTGAGGAGCTGCCCATCAATTGGGGAATGACTGAACACGTTGTGGTATATGAATGTAATGAGATGCTATTGTGCTATAAGAAATGATGAGCAGGTGGATTTCAGAAAAATATAAAAGGGGTAAAGACTTACATGAACTGATGCTGAGGCAAGTGAGAAGAACCAGGAGAACATTGTGCACAGCAACAGCAACACTTTACAATGTTAAATATGATAGACTTAGCTCTTCTCAACAATACAATAATTCAGAATGTTCCAAAAGACTTGTGATAGAAAATGGTAACCATATCCAGAGAAAGATCGATGGAGTCTGAATACAGATGTAAGCATACTATTTTCAATTATTTTTTCATTCCCATGATTTTCCCCTTCTGTTCTGATTTTTCTTTCACATGACTAATGTGGAAATGTGTTTAACATGATTGCATATGTACAACCTATATTAGATTGCTTGCTATCTTGCAGGGGGGAGGGGAGGAAGGAGGGAGAAAAATTTGAAACTTAAAATTTTACAAAAATGAATGTCGAAAACTACCTTTACATGTAATTGGAAAAGAAAGTAAAATACTATAAAGTAAAAGAAAAAGAAAAATGCTGTCCATTTATTCCTTTCGATTATAGCTTTCAGGTAGTGAAATAATTCTGACATTGTCTCTCCTGGACCTATTTTCCAGTTCAGTTGTTTTGCCCATGAGGTATTTTACATTTTCTTCTGTTTCATTTCATTCTTTTGTATTTGATTCTTGATGTCTCAAGTTTCCACTTACACAATTTTAACTTTTAAGGAGTTGTTTTCCCCAATTACCTTATGTACTTTATTTACTATTTGGCCAATTGTATTTTTAAGGAGTTTTTTTTTCTTCTTCAGTAGATTTTTTGTATTTCCTCTTCGATTTGTCCCATTATATTTTTAAGCAGTTGTTTACTTTTTTGAAACTGTTGACTCTTTTTTTGCATAATTATCTTGCATCACTCTCATTTATTTTCCCATTTTTTTCTTCTAACTCCTAAATTATTTTTGAGCTCTTTTTTGAGCTCTTCCATGAGTTCTTTCTGAGCTTGAGACCACTTCCCATTTTTCCTTGAGGTTTTGCCTCTAGGTGTTGTGACATTGTTGTCCTCTTCTGAGTTTGTTCTCAACTTTCCCTGTCACCATTATAACTTTCAGATTCTTTTTTTGTTTTTGTTTTTTTGCTCATCTTTTTTGGCCTTTTTCCTTCTTTTAAATTTGAGCTCTGCTCCTTGGGTGGAAGGGATGCTATCTGTCTTCTTGTGCCAGGGGCTGCAGGTCCTGGTTTTTCACCTGGTGCTGCATTGCTGTTGCCCTGTGGCCTACTCAGACGTTTGTATCTGGTGCTATGTTGAGGGGGTAGGAGGTGCGGTGGGTGGTGCTACTGGAGGTTGCAGGGGTCTGGCAGCTTACATTGTGAAAATCAAGAGTCCTAGTGATGTTGTGTGGTGTATGCTGAAGACAGTGAGGTGTTTTTGTGTTTCCCCTGGATACACTGAGGCATGTGATGGTCTGGCCACTGGTGGCTGCCTGTTTGCCCAGTGCTATGCTGAAGCAGGTAGCAGTTCTCAGGCTTGAAGTCTGCCTGTTCCCCTGGCTATGCTGAGGCATGTTTGGTGTTGGTGTTTGCCTTCTGGGGCTCAGAATCTACGGCTGGTTTGCTCAGGTTGGGCTTGCTGCTGGGATACTTCCTGCCCTGGACTGTACTTCCCTTTTACCTGGATGAGACAGATCTTTTCTGCCAATCTTCCAAGTTTTTTTGGACTCAAAGACATTTTAACTCCATCTTTTTGCTGGTTCTGCTATTCCAGAGTTTGTTTGGAAACACTATTTTATGG
Source organism: Trichosurus vulpecula (assembly GCF_011100635.1). Taxonomy (NCBI): domain Eukaryota; kingdom Metazoa; phylum Chordata; class Mammalia; order Diprotodontia; family Phalangeridae; genus Trichosurus; species Trichosurus vulpecula. The sequence continues at coordinate 28,318,024 of NC_050580.1, read as the reverse complement.
TTGTTTGGAGGTGAATAGGTGAGACTTACAGCTATTCACTGCTTACTCCACAATTTTGGATCCTGGAAGTCCATATATTGATTGCCTCCTTATTGCTGACTGCTAGGTTAAAATATAAGGTGCTATTTTTCTATCTGAATCCTTTCATAATCTTAATGTAACCTATTTTGCTGGCTTATTTCCCATTACTCCCTGTCACACAATGTACATTGCAGCCAAGCTGAACCATTAGCTCTTTCTGGAATTTGACATTCCATCTTCCATTTCTGTAATTTTATACAAGCTACCCTGATGACTACAATGCACTCCCATATTACCTCATCTTTTTTGAAAACTCACCTCTAGTCGTGCCTCTTATGGCCAGCTTTTCCAAATCTTACTAGTGGTTAGTGTTCACTCCTTCCACCTCAAGTAATTATAATTACATTTATCCATGTCCAGAATTCTTTAGTAGAACATGAGCTTCTTGAGGACAGAGCATGTTTCACCTAGTACAGTAATTTTTTCATAGTAGATGTTTAATAAATATATGATGGATCATATTGCAAATGACAATGTTTTAGAAGTAGTATAAATTCCTTTACAGATGGCACCTAATGCATTCAGTGTTTTCATACCAAAGATGTTCTTTTTAAACACTTCTATAAACATCCTGAGTCATCAGTAATCGTAAGGGGTAATGCAACGTAAGGTTTTAATACTGCAAACACATTTCAATCTCTACACTTCAATTGTTCCACAAATTAGTTTGCCATAAATCTTTTGTCAGTAACAAATTATGTATACCCATTTCATAAAAAGAAGAGATTTCTTTTATTGCTTTTTTGAATTTATGGACCATTCCTGTCTTTCTCTTCCCAATCAAACATATACATCTTGTCACTACATTAGAAATGGGGAACATCATACAAGGACCAATCATCACTAAAGAGGCCAGTTTGACAAATTTCATGATTTTAAAGATTATGGGGAATGGGCAGAGCCAAGATGGCGGGTGGTAAGCAGGGACTAGTGTGAGCTCTGCACTGAGTCCCTCCAAAAACCTATAAAAAATGGCTCTGAACCAATTCTAGAATGGCAGAACCCACAAAACAGCAGAGGGAAGCAGGGCTTCAGCCCAGTACAGCCTGGGTGGTCTCTGGGTGAGGTCTATCCCACACAGAGCTGGGAGCTGGGAGCTGGGAACAGAGTGGAGCAGAGCCCAGCCTGAGTGGCCTGGACCAACAAGACTAGCAACCGGGCAGAGCATGCCCTAGCGCCCTGAATCAGCGAGCTGCGGCAGTTACCAGACCTCTCAAACCACAAACACCAAAGACTGTGGAGAAGGTTAGTGGGAAAAGCTGCAGGAGTAGAAGGAGTTCACAGTTCAGCTTCCAGCCCCAGGGGCAGTGGAGGTGGGGCAGCTACAGCGGTTGTTACGTCCGGCTCCAGGCCCACCTGGTGGGAGGAATTAAGTGGCAGATCAGAGCAGGAGTGCAAGGCCTGCTGAAGATCTAAGCCCAGTTCGGGTTGGGGGATCTTGGGGAAGGAGCAATGCTGGTGGGGCAGAGCCGGCACCTCCCCACCAAACATGGAACATAGAACTCTGTAGTCTACAAGCAGTCATACCCCACTGAAAAACTCAAAGGTCAAGTTAGTTGTCTGGGAATATGGCCAGGCAGCAAAAATGCACTGAGATTCAGTCTCAGACTTTGCATTCTTTCTTTGCTGACAAAGAAGACCAAAACATACAGCCTAAAGAAGTCAATAAAGTGTAAGAGCCTACACCAAAAGCCTCCAAGAAAAACATTAACTGGTCCCAGGCCATGGAAGAGCTCAAAAAGGATTTGGAAAAGCAAGTTAGAGAAGTAGAGGAAAAATTGGGAAGAGAAATGAGAAGGATGTGAGAAAATCATGAAAAACAAGTCAATGACTTGCTAAAGGAGACCCAAAAAATTATGAAAAATACACTGAAGAAAACAACACCTTAAAAAACAGACTAACTCAAATGGCAAAAGAACTCCAAAAAGCCAATGAGGAGAATGCCTTGAAAGGCAGAATTAGCCAGATGGAAAAGGAGGTCGAAAAGACCACTGAAGAAAATACTACTTTAAAAATTAGATTGGAGCAAGTGGAAGCTAGTGACTTTATGAGAAATCAAGATATTATAAAACAGAACCAAAGGAATGAAAAAATGGAAGACAATGTGAAATATCTCATTGGAAAAACCACTGACCTGGAAAATAGATCCAGGAGAGATAATTTAAAAATTATTGGACTACCTGAAAGCCATGATCAAAAAAAGAGCCTAGATACCATCTTTCAAGAAATTATCAGGGAGAACTGCCCTGATATTTTAGATCCACAGGGCAAAATAGTAATTGAAAGAATACATCGATCGCCTCCTCAGATAGATCCCAAAAATAAATCTCCCAGGAACATTGTCACCAAATTCCAGAGCTCCCAGATCAAGGAGAAAATACTGCAAGCTGCCAGAAAGAAACAATTTGAGTATTGTGGAAACCCAATAAGAATAACCCAAGATCTGGCAGCCTGTACATTAAGAGATCGAAGGGCTTGGAATACGATATTCCGGAGGTCAATGGAGCTAGGATTAAAACCTAGAATCACCTACCCACCAAAACTGAGTATCATTCTCCAAGGCAAAATATGGATTTTCAATAAAATAGAGGACTTTTAAGCTTTCTCAGTGAAAAGACCAGAACTGAATAGAAAATTTGACTTTCAAACACAAGAATCAAGAGAAGCATGAAAAGGTAATCAAGAAAAAGAGCAAGAAAAAGAAATTGCAAGGGACTTACTAAAGGTGAACTGTTTTGTTGACATTCCTACATGGAAAGATGACAAGTATGATTCATGAGACCTCAGTATTAGGGTAGCTGAAGGGAATATGCATACATATATATATGGGTGAATGTGTATGTATATATCTATGTGTATATATATATATATATATATATATATATATATATATATATATATAGAGAGAGAGAGAGAGAGAGAGAGAGAGAGAGGGAGAGAGAGGGAGAGAGTGGACACAGGGTGAGGTGAAGATGAAGGGAAGATATCTAAAAGAAATAAAATCAAATTAAGGTATGAGAGAGTAACATACTGAGAGAGGGAGATAAGGAGAGATAGAATGGGATGGATTATCTCCCATAAAGGTGGCAAGAGGAAGCAGTTCTGTGGGAGGAGGGGAGAGGGCGGATGAGGGGGGAGTGAGTGAACATTACTCTCATCAGATTTGGCCTAAGGAGGGAATACCATACATACCCAATTGGGAATCTTACCCCACAGGAAAGAAGAGGGAAGAAAACAAAAAAATGAGGGGGATGATGGAGGGGAGGGCTGATGGGTGTGGAGGTAGTCAAAAACAAACACTTTCAAAAGGGGACAGGGTCAAGGGAGAAAATTCAATAAAGGGGGATGGGTTGGGAAGGAGCAAAATATAGTTGGTCTTTCACAACATGCATATTGTGGAAGGGTTAGACATAATGATACACATGTGGCCTATGTTGAATTGCTTGATTTCTTAGGGAGGGTGGGTGGGAAGGGAAGAGGGGAGAGAATTTGGAACTTAAAGTTTTAAAAACAGATGTTCAAAAACAAACAAAAATGCTTTTGCATGTAACTAGAAAATAAGATACACAGGCAATGGGGTGTAGAAATTTATCTTGCCCTACAAGAAAGGAAGGGAAAAGGGGATGGAAGGGGAGTGGGGTGACAGAGGGGAGCGCTAACTGGGGAACAGGGCAACCAGAATATACACCATCTCGGAGTGGGGGGGAGGGTAGAAATGGGGAGAAAATTTGTAATTCAAAGTCTTGTGAAAATCAATGCTGAAAACTAAATATGTTTAATTTAAAAAAAAATAAAGTTTTCTGGAAAACTGCAAACTCAGCTTTCACATTAAAAAAAAAGATTATGAATCCTATTTGCTCCTGACAGAGTTTTTTTCCCTTTAAATAAAATGAGAAAAAAGAAAAATAGAATTTTATTCCAACAAGTAGCCTCAAAGTCATCCATGACGCTTTTATAAAAACCAGCAATACTAGAAATTAATTTAAATGAAATCATCTGTTTATGGAGAAGGAAGAGAGTAGCAGTATAGTGCTCTCTTCACCATGAATATAAATATTCATTTGAGATATGAATATAAATCAGATGAATTAAGTCAATCGGTGAGGGAAATCTCTCTTCCCAATAACCAATCTAATGTACAATTCCACAAACAACTCTAAGAATCAATACCTATCCTTGCATTACTACTTCTCTCTTAGAAAAAAAATAGAGTCATAGGAATGTCTTTGTTCATTTCTTTTCAGTTGAGGAAGTGTTGTGGATTTATCCTGAATGTTTACTTGAGTGATCTTTTGTATACCATGGGAGGTATTTGCATTATCTTATTCTTCAGAGGCATGTTTAAACAGGGAAGAAGTATTGAAGAAGCCTAGATATGATATAAGAAGTTTTATGTTTCATTCCTTGTTTGACTATTTACTAACCATGCCATCTTCTGCACTGTAACCACTCTGAACCCCAGTATCCTTATCTCAAAAGTGAGCTGATGAGAGGGTGGAATTAAGAATGTGGAGTGGTAGGAACCAGTGAAGTCGAGCTTCTCTCCACAAATCTCCTTTTAATTGGTATATAAAATGCACCAAACTGAATCTTTTTAGGATAATCCAGCCAACCATAGAGAGTCATTTATATAGCCTACTTTGGCTTAGGGAGGTAGAAATAGATATATGTTGGCACTGGGGACAAATCTGGGCTAGGAACACATCGAATCAAGAACTTCAGAGCCCATGAAGAGGCTCTACCCCAGGATAAAAGCAGGTTTCAAACCCATGCTGAGATTCTATCAGACTCATATCAAAAACTGCAAAGGGAACACATGAAAATTGTCAGTTTTATCACCTACTACCAATTCTTGGATCGCAGAATTAGCCTGGGCGTACTGGTGGATTTCCAGAGTAGGGAAGCTCTGGTTGGCCTACCGAAAAAGTAAGAAGTTCATCTCAGAAGAAACATTGTCACGCTAAAGGCTCATGGATATTCAGCTCCAGCCCAACCTGCTGAGGAATAAGCAGGGTGCAAGTCACAGGGCAAACAAGAATCTCTAATTCTGCCACTTTGAACCAAAAGAACTGGCTGATAGGTACAGAATCATTATCATTCTATTCTTGTCCAGTCCCAAGCTCAGATCATGAAGTTGCTGAGTTCCAACCAGGCTGACTTCTATTTTGGGACTTAGAACATGAGATCCTGTCCTTTTCTTTTTGGAATTCTTGAAAGTACACTCTCCTCTAATCCATTTTGAACATTGGGCAGCCTGACATTTCCTCTTTCTCTCTCATAAATTTAAGCATGGTATAGTCACTTCTTTCCCTGGTTGCCATTTTCAATTTCTCAATTAGGTCCAGAATATGAATTTTCTTCATCAGTGTTTGTGTGTGTGTGTGTGTGTGTGTGTGTGTGTGTGTGTGTATGTGTGTGTGCAATACTGTGCCTCTGCCTTATTTATGTATATTCTTATATCATACCTGCTTCTCTCTGTGATGGTTGCCTTAACATCTTATGCAGGATATTTTCTTTCTTCCCTTAATTACCAGTTTATAATCATATTGAACAGTTCCACAGAGGTGAAAAATCCTTTCCTTGTCATTTGCCCTTCATTCTTATTTAAGAACTTGTCATTCTTTATATCCTAGGTGCTGTTCATTACTTCCAGGTGACATTTTCTGACACTACCTTGAAAATATCACCTCTTTTGTTTTTATATCACCTTCATTACAAAAGACATCTTTCTCCTTCTTAATATGATCATCTCTTGGAGAGACAGAGAGAGACAGAGAGAGAGAGAGAGAGGGAGAGACAGAGAAACAGAGAGAGAGAGAGAGAGAGAGAGAGAGAGAGAGAGAGAGAGAGAGAGAGAGAGAGAGAGAGAGAGAGAGAGAGAGAGAGAGAGAAAGTAGTTAAGTAGTTCTAACAGTATATGATTTTTTTCCTGAACATAAATTTCCCCTATCTCCACAACGAATGAGCTAAGTTAATTTTCTCACCTTTTTTTCAGGGACAAGCTTGGCATTACATTGTATTTTGACACTTTTTTGTCTTCTCATAACTGTTGCCTCCACCCTTTAGGAAGCTCCCATAATCACTGCACAGCAATGACTGAAACATCACTGAGCCCCCAAAGTCTTCAGTTTATTGCCAAGGACTTCTGAATCCTTAGATCTGCCTTCCAGATTTCCCATATGATTCACCAAGAGCAGCTGGTGGTTATCTAGTTAAAAAGGCTTGCACTCCTCCTCTGGAACATCCCAGATACTGATGTTCTAGTAGGAGAGTTCATCTCAGGATGGTCCATGTTAGGTCCACCTTAGGTAGCTCAAAATCAGTTGGAAAACATCTGCTTGCTCTGATTCTGGCAGCAGTCAATATTAGATATCGTCTACCCTTTGAGAACCCATGGATTTTCACTATCATTCAGAAAGGGACAAGAACCTGCTGCCTCCTCAGAAGATACAGGGGAAGATATTAAACTTAATTACAGAATTCCTATGGTCATGTCATTCTCATTTTCTCCTTTCTCTGTGTCATATTCTTCTGTGTTTATGTCTTCTGACAGAAGCCTAGGCTCTTCTCTGCTTCTTTAAAATTATTTTCCTCTTGAAGTACTTTATTCCCAGAGGAATCCATCATCCTCCTTGATTAGGCAGAAAGGAGTGAAATATTTTTTTTCAACTCTTTCACTTTCCATTCTAGCTAGGAAACCACCCTCTACTTTGCGCGTCTATTTTTGGTATTCTGAACTAGAATATATCACATGCAATCCCTGTACATCACTAAAACATTAGCTTTTCTCCTCTAGAGTTGCTAAAAATGGAGATTTTTCAATTTCTTGTTCTCTTCCTGTTAATTGTCACAATTAATTGTCACAGTAGCTCCCTGTTTGTAGCAATTGTTCCAAGCCCCAGGTATTGTCATTGCTAGGCTATCTAATAAACATGCTCTTTTTTTACTCCATCCTTTAATTTCACTAGTAGAGGGAACTTCCAGGTAAAGAAGAAACTCTTTTTCTCAGTGCAGATCAGTGCCTTCTGTACAATTGATTTTCTTGAAGTTATTTCTTATTGTTTTTGGCAGCTAGTTGACATAGTGAATAGTGCTGCAGTTTGGATCAAAAAGTCCTGAATTTAAATCCTTCCTCAGACACTTACTTGCTGTGTGACCCTGGGGGACTCCATTAACTTCTCTGGATTCCAATTTATTAATCTATAAAAAAGATACAATTAGCACTTACCTGTCTTGACTGTTGTGAGGATCAAAGAAATAATATTTGTAATATTCTTTGTAAATCTTAAAGCATTATATAAATCCTAGTTGTCATCATCATTATTAAATATCTCTGAGGATTTTGTTGTTGTTGCTGCTGAGTCATTTCAGTTTCATTCAACTCTTTGTGACCCCATTTGGGTTGTTTTTGGGTGAAGACACTGGATTGGTTCGCCATTTCCTTCTCCAGCTCATTTGGCAGATGAGGAAACTGAGACAAACAGGGTTAAGTGACTATCCCAGGGTCACACACATATATAAATAAATCCTTGAGGAATGTTGGAAAGTTCCTTGAGGTCGGGGTTGAGTTCCAGTGCTAAGAACACTATTTTTACATTCGCATAGTGTTTGTTGATTATGTTGTTCAATCAAACGTAAACATCTCACGGAGATGTTGATGTCCAGAAAATTAGAATAATGGAGTTGCCCATATTTGGGCACAGTGATAGGGACAAGCAGTTCACAAATTCCCCACCCCTGACTGGCCATATAATTAATATTTTGGATGGCGCCTTAAGTGCTCACATTAGAAATCCTAGACCCTAAGGAAAAGGTTCAGAGAGAGCTGGTCTTTGGATAAGTGGTAAATAAATATCTTTTTAGCTGACTAAAACATTCTGCTTTTGAAGTCCCACTGTTTCCCAGGGTACAGGGCATCTTTGTGTGGGATCGATGTCTTTGCCTCTGCCGTATTGGCAATACTCAATAGAAATTAATCACAATCATGTCAAAGAAAAGTCCAATCAATTTGAAATAAAAAAAACAATTATGTACACAAAGGAGAGTGAAATTCCAGTGAATGTGGAGCAGAAAGAGGTCATGGAGTCATTTACTATGGTTGGAAGGTTTTATGTCTAATAGCTTACCTTCAGACAGACTAAAGGAAGAATAATCATATCTCAAGCTTAGAAATACAAGGTAACTTTTAGAGCTCTCTCTCTCTCTCTCTCTCTCTCTCTCTCTCTCTCTCTCTCTCTCTCTCTCTCTCTCCTCCCTCTCTGCCCCCACTATTCCACACACAGTTACAGATATAGATATCATAGGAATATTACAGAGTGACAAAGAAAAATACTTGTTTTCCTTGAAAACCTAGAGTTTCATCATATACAACAAATGAACAGATTCAAAATCTCTATGAAAAGAAAAGGAAATTGGGTGATTGTTAAGATTTCTAAATCATTAAAATGAGTGAAGTTCCTCCATTTTATTTTGTTTTATTTGCCTCTGTGAATTCATCAACAGTATAGGCAAGCCAAGAAAAGAAATACAAATATTATTAATTTATTAATTTAATGCTCAGATACTCAAACACACACACATACATGTATGCTCATCAATCTGGATGGTCCTTCAATGATACCTACTAGTCACCATGCAATTTATATATAGATATACACATGTGTATGAATATGAACATATGTGTATCATGCCTATATAAATGCTTATGTGCATACATACATACATGCATGTGTGTGAATGTGCATATAATATTTCATTGTCTGGGTGGTCCCTTCAATGATACCTACTAAAATATTACTACATACTTACTCCTCCCATTTGAGACTTTTATACATATTCTCCTATAAGTCCACTACACTGAGTCTATCCAACATGATGAGTGCATGGCTTCTTTGTCTCTCTTAACATCTTAAGGGTTATGCCTAGAGCACTCTGCCTATCCATTTGTATCCCTTATACTTGTCATATTATCAGATTCTCCCTTCCTATGAGATATTTCCCTGATGACATATCTAACTCCTGTTCTTTGGAGATACATATGAGATCACAAAGAGTTGGAAATGACTGAAATGACTAAAAAACAACAATTTTGTTCTATACTGTAGCCTGCTTATACCACCTACACGTGTCTTCACTGCCCTCTGTGTGGTAATATTTTTTAATCATTACTAGTAGTATTAATTATCATTAGTATATCTTGTTATATTCTGTCTTCTTTATAAATTTTTTATTAAGGTTTTTTATTTTTAGTTTACAACACTCAGTTCCACATAATTTTGAGATCCAGATTTTCTTCCCCTCCTCCCCAAGACAGCATGGAATCAGATATATCTTCTACATATAATTTTGCATTGAACTTACTTTCACAATAGTCAAGTTGTAAAGAAGAATTATTACCAATGGAATGAATCATGAGAAAGAAGAAACAAAACAAAAAAAAAAAAGCAAACAAAACAAAAACAAAACAGAGAAAAAAAAAAGAAAAAAAGGAGAGCAAACAGTTTGCCTCAATCTGCATTCAGTCTCCATAGTTCTTTCTCTGGGTGTAGATATCTCTCTCCCTCATGAGTCCTTTGGAGTTGTCTTTGAATCTTGTGTTGCTGAGAAGAGCTAAGTCTAGCAAGGGTAGTCATCACAGAATGATGGTTGTTGTGTATAATGTTCTCCTGGTTCTGCTCCAATCAATCAGCGTTATATCGTTTAGGTTTCTCCAGGTCATTATGAAGTCCATATCTTCCCCGTTTCTTATAATACAAGAATATTCCATTACCTTCATATACCACAACTTGTTAAGCCATTCCCCAATTGATGGGCATCCCCTTGATTTCCAATTTTTGCTACTACAAAAAGAGCCACTATAAATATTTTTGTATATATGGGTACTTTTCCCACTTGTATGATCTCTTTGGGATACAACCCTAGGAGTGGTATTGCTGGGTCAAAGGGTATGCACATTTTTATACCCCTTTGGACATACTTCCAAATTGTTCTCCAGAACAGCTGGATCAGTTCACAATTCCACCAGCAGTGTAACAGTATTCCAATTTTCCCACATCCTCTCCAGCATTTATCATTTTTCTGTTTTGTCATTTTAGCCAATCTGACAGGAGAGATGTGGTACCTAAGAGTTGTTTTAATTTGCATTTCTCTAATCAGTAGTGATTTAGAGCATTTTTTTCATATGCCTATAGATATCTTTAATTTCTTTCTCTGAAAACTGCCTGTTCATATCATTTGGCCATTTCTCAGTTGGGGAATGACTTGTATTCCAATAAATTTGGCTCAGTTCTCTATATATTTTATAGAGGAGGCCTTTATCAGAGACACTAGTTTTAAAGATTTTCTTCCAATTTTCTGCTTCCCTCCTAATCTTGGTCGTATTAGCTTTCTTATGCAAAAACTTTTCAATTTAACATAAGCAAAATTATCCATCTTGCATTCTGTAATGCTCTCTATCTCTTGTTGTGTCGTGATTTCTTTGCTTTTCCATAAATCTGATAGGTAAACTATTCCTTGCTGTCCCAAGTTGCTTATGGTATCAGCCTTTATTCCTAAATCATGAACCCATTTTGAATTTTTTTTGGTATATGCTATAAGATATTGGTCTATGCCCAGTTTCTGCCTTACCATTTTCCAATTTTCCCAACAGTTTTTGTGAAATAGTGAATTCTTAGCCCACAAGCTGCATTCTTTGGGTTTATCAAAAAGTAGATTGCTGTAGTCGTTGACTACTGAGTCTTGTATACCTGTCCTTTTCCACTGATCCATGGCTCTGTTTCTTAGCCAGTGCCAGGTAGTTTTGATGACTGCTGCTTTATAGTACAATTTAACATCTGGTATGGCTAGGCCACCTTCCCTAGCATTTCTTTTCATTAATATCCTAGATATTTTAGACCTCCTATTCTTCCAGAGGAATTTTGTTATTATTTTATCCAGCTGTGTAAAATTACTTTTTGGTAGTTCGATTGGCATGACACTGAATAGATAGATCAATTCTGGTAAAATTGTCATTTTTATTATATTAGCTTAGCCTAATCATGAGCAAGTAATATTTTTTGATTTATTTGTATCTGACTTTATTTGTGTGAAAGGTGTTTCATAATTATGTTCATATAGGCGCTGGGTTTGTCTTGGCAGATAGACTCCCAAATATTTTATAGTGTCTACAGTAACTTTAAATGGAATTTCTCTTTCTATTTCTTGCTGTTGGGCTTTGTTAGTAATGTATAGGAATGACAAGGATTTACGTAGGTTTATTTTATATCCTGCGACTTTGCTAAAGTTGTTTATTATTTCAAGTAGTTTTTTGCTTGATTCTCTGATTCTCTAAGTAAATCTATATTCTAGATCTTGATGCCATATAGCAAAAATTGTTGTGTTGGTATTAATTTTTAATACTTAATATAGTTCACATTATGTGAAAGTAAAGAATTCAGATAAAATTTTCCATGACCTTTCAAAAATATCCCTTTTATTTCACATTCCAATAATGTTATTCTCTCTTGGACTAAAGAAAACAGCATCATCAGTGGCAAATTACATAAAAGTAACATCCACAAGCTTTCATAGTTCTTTTCATTATAAGGAAGAAAAGTTTATTTTACAAAGAATTTGTTTCCTTCTTAGGTTGTATAAACAGGCTGTCAATTAGAATCCAATTTTTCTCATTCAAATTAGGCCAACATATGTCAGATGTGATCATCCACAATGCTGTATGGTCAAATGAGATTATACAAACATATAAAACATAGTTTTGTATTATATATATATATATATATATATATATATATATATATATATATAATATATATATTTATATTATATAAAAGTGAATTATTATGATAGCAATTATTTTTATTATTACTATGTTTTCTAACCTTCAAAATCAATGTGAACATGGTCACAGAAGAAATTGTCTGAAATGTACCAATGCATCTGCTATTATCAATAGTTTATTTTTTCCTTTACCATTCTGAAGATGACAGCCCATCCACTTATGCCCACCAATTATCATTCTTATCCATGTCTTCCCATAAAATTCAACAAAGCACTCATTCTACATTTTGGAGAAATTCTTTGCTTCCTCTTGGCATTTCAAAACCACTATTTGGCATAGTGGATCCAGAATCTATGTTTCATTTTTGCCGTATCACTACTCTTTCTTATTATTCACTCATATATTTCTTTGGTGTATTCCATGTGTCACAACATTATAATATAAATAGTAAAATATTGTGACATATGAAGCAAATAAATGCCTTTTTTGTAAGTCACTTCAAGAAGTAAAACTTAGATCCAAGAAGACCTAGGCCTAAATCCTGCATATCACTATAGCTTTAAATCACTTAATTGTAATTAATTCTTATTTAATAATATTAATCCACTAGATAACTGGGTAATCATGGGGAAATCCTTTAATATCTTTAAGTCTCATCTTCCTCATCTATAAAATGGGGATATCAATGATGATGATATCTCTCTTCCATGGTGTGTGTGGGGGAGGGCTGAAAGATTATTTATGCAAATAAATTTGCAAACCTGAGACTGAAATATGAAAGTCACCATCTGGTATCATTGTCAGCTTCCTTCTCATCATCATCTCTTAAATTTTCAAAATATAAAGTAATGTGTTTGATGGATTAGATAATAAACAAAGAGACATTCATTAAGTATCTATTATGTACCAATTGTGATAGGTACTGGGGAAACAAAAAAATAAATGAAGTATCATATGCTCTGAGTTATTTATAATCCATACAGGAATCATAAAATGAGAGATGAAATTCAAAATTTATATACTCCCTACTCTTTGAAGGTTGTATATTCTTCTAGGGAAATGAAATATATATTTTTTAAAAAAATTAGTTAAAAGAGAAGGAATTCTGGAGAGGGAATAAACCCTTACTTACATTGGTATAAGGAATTCCTAATTAAAGAAAATATCTATTCCAACTTTTTAAAGTACTGACAGGCTATGTTATATTCCTAAGGTAATCAAGCCTGAATATGTCAGAGAGAAGACTTAAAAATAATTCTTCTTGAATTCAATACCAGAATTACACTACTTCTCTTGATAGAATATACAAAGAAGTGAAAAGTGGAATTTGAGGTGAAGATAGTGATACAACTGTGAATTTATCTTATTCTGCAAAACAAATTGGAATTATGTGAGAAAAGTATGTCAACTGTGCCTATTCTTTGAAACAGAAATTTCATGATCAGACTTAAAACCCTAGAAGAGGACAAAGGACAGAAATATACACTATATTCAAGAATATTCATAGTACCATTTTTTGTGATAGCAAAAAACAAAAAGAAAGAAAGAAATTGAGTATCTACTAATTTAGAAGTGGCTGAATAAATGCTAGCTTTTGGATAGAGAAGACTATTATTTTGTTGGAATAATTAATATAGAATTTTTCAGAATTAAATTATGAAGTCTATCATCATCTATAAACATGTTTCACTTCATTTGCCTCCTTAGCTAATGGAAATGTTTGTTTCACTTTAAATCCATCTGTTGATCCAAGGATAAATGGTACCTTCGTTGCCACAATTGTTCCTGGTAAGACAAAGAAATGGTGCTCCCTTCAATGGGGGAGTACAATTCCAGCAATGTGTCTTCTTTGGCTTTGATGTTTACTCAGGCTGTGAATATTTTAAAAGTCATCACCTCTCTTTAATTGATCCTTATTTTGGAGCCACCAAAAGAATGTACTTTAATGATCAAATTAATGCTGACATCAAAATTTCAGGTCAAGAGAAAATAGCAAGATATAAATTTAAATTAAATCATCTACAGTAATGACCTTATATTTATCGCTGTTCTTGCAGTTGCAGAAGAACTCACTTTTGTTTCAGATTCATATGGAGGATGCAGGGCAAGAGAGAATATGTGGCTTTAAAAGCAAAAAATATTAAACAAATTGACTTTTTATAAATTTCATCTGCCTGAATTCCTCTAAAATATACAAATGGTTGGATGAAGTGACAAAGGGAAATCCATGTCTCTCTGTTTTTATCTCTCTGTCTCTGTCTCTCTGTCTTTCCTCCCTCCCCTCTCTCTCTCTCTTTCTTTCTCTCTCTCTCTCTCCCCTTGGCCTCTCTGTTAAACCTGACATACATATGATCATATCTGCTGAAATAGAAAGAAAATTAGAAATCATCTACTTTGGCCACTTCATTTTATGGAATAGTAAAAATGAGGCCTATGTGTGGATCATTGGCTGTTATGATTATAGTATATTATAAGATAATTGAAATGGAATATTACTGTCATAGGAAATTATAAATATACATACTTCTAAGAAGCCTGAGAATATATATATATATGAAATGAAGGAGACTGAAGTAAGCAGAAGAGGAGAAAATATATACAGCTACAATAATGGAAATTGAAAGACTAAATAAACAGATGATAGATTTATAAATATACAGATAGATAAATGAACAAATAGATAAATAAGTAATCAAGCAGAATATAGTGCAATTTTAATAGCAAAAAGAAGAAAAAAAACTATGCCTCCCTTCCTTCTAGGGTCAAAATGCTGGTTGGAGAACATGGCATATATTATCACACTTTGTGGATGTATAGGTTTTTTGTTTTTTTTTCCAATGGGGGACAGAACTGTGATTTCTATCAGTGCAAGGAACTCCCAGGTGAGGAAATTCCTTCCAATGCATGCTGACATTTTCCTTGAAATTCATGGTCTTACAAATTTACTGAGACAGTAGAAGGTCTAATTGACTCACCCAGGTTCACATAGTCAGTAAAGAATCAGATAATGGACTTCAACACAGGTCTTCCTTTCTCTAAGGCCAATATTTAGATTGTGATTCAAAGTTTACCAAGTGTATTATACAAATCATATCATTTAAATCTCACAACTCTGTGAATTAGTTGCTATAATTATCTCCATTTTAAAGATAAGGAAAATGAGTTTGAGAGAGGTTAAGTGCCAAGATAATGTCTGAAAAGAACAAAGATTTCCCTGAATACAACTCTAGTACTTTTGACACAGTGCCCCAACAACAGCTGACAGTACGATCCTCAAAAATATTTTGAGCAGAGTTTAAGGGTAACTTTTGTTTCTTTCCCTAGGCTGCTTCTTCCTCATACTGGAAAATTTAACAATAAATAAAATCTGAATCATTTCAATACTCATTACAATTTTAAAAAATCATAAAATTTAAGATAGTTTCTGGTTAAGTGAATGATACAATACATAATTTTTGCATATGCAGGGCTAGTGTCCCTTTACCCTTATCCTAACCTCTGAGAGGGGCTTGTTTATTGGCATTGAACCCTGTTGATGATCTATCCAGGGATGAGAAGGAGCAAACGCTGCACCACAAGCACTGGGAGTGAATGCTCATGTTTGAACTAAATTTCATATCTGATAAGTAAAACTACTGAGATTACTGGGATTACCAAGTAGAATTGTTCATGACATATGATAACCTTGAGCAAATTGAACTAGAGGATGACCCAAAGATTAAAGTAAGGAATAAAGGAGGGGTAGCTAGTGGCTCAGTGAGTAAAGAACCAGCCCTGAGTCAGGAGGACCTGAGTTCAAATCCCGCCTCAGAAACTTGACCCGCTTCCTAACTGTGTGACCTTGGGCCACTTAACCCCAATTGCCCTACCTTCCCACCTCCAAAAAAAATAACGAAGGAAAGGCATCTAAGAGCTGACTAGTTACCATATATGATAAAAGTAGCAGGAGAATCTTTAATCTCAAGGAGCTCAGGTTTGAACAGTAAAGATAAAAATTCAGGAAGGTTCAGTCCCATAGAGGAAAGAAAGGCCTATTAGTTTTTTATGATACTGTAGCACTGCTACTGGTAATATCCAGAGGTTGGTAGGTGGCAATTGTAGAATGAGCCTGTCATATATTATAAATAATAGATTTTTAAGCAGAAGCAGCTTGAATGAAATCTGAGCTATAGGGGAGTTAGAAAGAAGATGGCCTCTAAACAAGAAGAGAATAAACAATAATCAATGCATACACTGCCCTTTTGCATTGATTCCACCCTTGCAGCATTTGGATAACTCAAAAAAGGTCTCTAACCAAATGGGTGACCTCCCTGACATGAATCTGTGGAAGGACATGGAAAAGAATAGCAAAGGATGGACAGGCAGGAATGGGTGGTTGCATAGGTTTTAGAAAGGAATTTGGACAGATTTGGAGTGTAGCAAATGACCTAGCTCTCCTTTCTAGATTACTGACCTTTGCGCTTTCAAGAGGACTTCGATAAATGTAGTTTATTTCACCTTTAAGTGCAAAGACATTCCAAATAATAACCATACTCTCAATTCAACATATATGCATTAAATAGCTGTCACATATAAGGCACAGTACTAGCTTCGAGGGATAGAAATATCAGAGATTCTAACTAATATATGACAAATGGAAAAGAAATTTCAGGCTTTGTCAGCACCTTACAAATAAGTAATCGATGCTGAGTTTATTATGAACAATTTAAGACAAGTGTAGGGAAGGATATGACAGAATAAATATACAGTGGAGAGAGCATAGCATTATAAAGTGAGAGGAGTGCTGACCTTGGAATCAGTGGACCTTAGTTTGAGTCTCAGGACCAAGAGCATAACGAAATGGGAAAGAGCCACCCTTAAGACCAAGAAGACCTGAGTTCAAGGCTTGCCTCTGACATACTAGGTATCTGTCCCTGGGCAAGTCATTTAGCAGGTCAGAGTCACCCTCACCAAAAAAAATCTGTAACAGTATAAATTGTAAAAGATTTGCTGAGTTATATGCATTTCATCAGTCAGGAAATTGCCCATACGTGCTAACCAAAAAGGAAGTAGGGCAATGAAGATTAGAACAATTGTAGTGTCTACCCACAAGGTTACTAGGTGAGAAGTATTTTAGAACCTTAAAATAAAATAGAAATATGAAGTATAATCAGGGTAATACTGCAATTCTGTATTATTTTTTTTCAATATTATTAATCATCATTAGTATTGGAATTTTCCCCGGTAGAGTAGAGAAGTGGTGTAACAAAACACACACCTCCATAATCTAAACAGTATTTCTATTTGGCTTTGTAATATTTTGAGTGATTTGGGAGAGTATCCCTTTTGCCTTCCTAATTTTGTTTTCCTTGGGCAAATGTTCAAATCCGTGCACATTTCTGGAGTACTTGTCCATAGGAAAAAATGACCCAATGCAAACCTCCTGACCAAGCAAGGATCAACATTGGCCGTGGAGGTGGTGCTATTGATGTCTGAAGACAAAGAGAGAATCTATCAGAAAATACGAGCTTGAGAAAATTATTGTCCAAGAATTTATGCTTTTGTGTAGTTAATGAAGGCTTTTAGACTCAGGAAAGATATTGGCTCGTTCATGAAAAAGGAAACTGGGATGGGGGAGGGGGGAGGAGTGAAGTGGATTTCTGGTTCATACTATGCAGAATATCAGTCATTAATCCCACTGTACCCTGGCTCATGCCCACCTCTCCTCCAAGCATCCCTATTTGGGTTCTAGTCACCAAATTGACAATCTCAAAGTTGTGGAAGGAGCACTGGACTTGGAATCAAGAGACATATGCCCTTTGATTATGCCTCTGATCCTAGCTCTGTAACCATGAAGAAGCCAGTTAACATCTCTCAGCTTCAATTCTGCAGTTGTAAAATGGGGCTAATAATACGCCCAGCCTCACAGCTCTGTTGTAAGAATCAAATATGTTAATGGATTAAAAGTGTTTTGCTAGTCTCAAAGCACTGTTAAACGTCAGCTATCATCCTTGAATCTTCCCTCCCTTTCACTCTCACTTATCCAATCAGTTACAATGTCCTTTTGATTCTACTTGCCCAACATGTCTCATGTGTCATCCTCATTTCACTATCAATATAGAGCTGTGACTCTACTATTGACAACTCTCTCCCAAATGATCGCCGCTGTTTTGTGGCTGAATAATTCTCTGTGGATTGTCAGGCTTTTACCCAAAGATCTCTGTATTTGGTTATTTTCTGCTGGCGGAGTTTAAGAATCCATTGTCATAACCAATGCATATTGAGTCATCAGAAAAAAAGGCTTTTGTAGAAGGGCTTGTCATACGACCTTTGGAAAATTTATTCCCATGATTTCATTGATACTGATAACTCCTAGTTGATGAAAATCTTCCAATGAAACTTCCTAAATCTCTTTGATTAAGTCTATTATCTGCAAAATGGGTATGATAATAACCACTGTGGATACTTTGCAGGATTTTTGTGAGGCTCAAAAAAGATTATGCTTTCTAAGCATAATCAATAAGCATAAGCAATATATCAAATTTAGTTGGGATTCCTATTATTTTAATTGGGTTTCTTATTATGGTACTCAACACTACTCATGAAAGATTGTGCCATGCTTTTATAACCATGGAGAGGTTGGGTGGTATAATGAATAAAACACTTGAGTTGCAGACAGGAAGATCTGAGTTCAAATCCTCCAAAGTATATTTACTACCTGAGTAAAGTCAGTAAAACTTTCTTGACTCCCGTTTCCTGAAGTGAAATATAACTAGATTGGAATTGATAGTCTATGAGTTTTCATCTTGTTTTAAATTAAAGATTCTTTAATGCACTCTCTGGTGTAGTTAGAAGGGCCAATGGATAAAGTGCTGGGGTGTTGTCAGAAAGACTCAACTTCATTGATTCAAATCTGGCCTCAGACATTTATTAGCTGTGTAGCCCTGGGCAAGTCACTTAACCCTGTTTATCTCAGTTTCCTCATCTGTAAAATGAGCTGGAGAAGTAAAAGGCAAATCACTCCAGTACCTTTGCCAAGAAAATCTCAAATTAGGTCATGAAGATTCAGACACAAATGAAAAATGACTCAATAATGCACCCTTTAATACCTTCCATTTTTCATATTATATGTGTCTAAAACAGCAAACAATCAAAAATCTGAGTTTCCCATTCATACAAATGACGTTATTTTTCCTTTCTGGGCCTCACTTTCCTCAGTAACATGAGGTGACAGGACTAGATCACATCTGCCATTGCTTCCATTCCTAAAGCCTTTGACCCCATCACATTATCTCTCATTCCCAAGTGGCCCCAAGAAGTGCAATCTGTGTTCCCCTCTTTTGAAATGCTTAACAAATCAATCCTGTAGGGTTTGTCTATATCACATTTTTACGTAGCTCACAAGCCTGAATTGAGCTAGAGAAAATCAAATTAGGACAGAGGGAAGGAAGGTGACTTTTAATAACAATTGTGCTTCAGATTCATGCTACTAATTTATTCTAAAGGAAGGAGAAAGGGATCCTTACACAACTGAAGAAATGCATAGGTATTAAAATACTATTTATTCAAGGGAAACACAGACAACTCTCTAAACTAAAATGCTGGATATCTTCTAGGCCAGGGGCTTGGAACCTGTAGCCTCAAGGCCACATATGGCCCTCTAGGTCCCCAAGTGCAGTCCTTTGAATGAATCCGAACTTCACAGAAAAAAAATGCTCTTAACAAAAGGATTTGTTCTGTAAAACTTGTCAAAAGGCCATATCCAAGGACCTAGAAGGGCACTTTGGCCTTGAGGCCCCAGGTTCCTCACCCCAGTCCTATGCCAACCTCTTCTTTTTTTTACACTGAGAAAACTGAAGTCCAGAGTGGTGAAATTCTATGTTTATGATGCATGTAAGGGTCAGACCTACAAGTGGAAATCAAGTTCTCAGATTCCAAATCCAATATACTTTCCATTACAACTATACTGCCTCAATGCTAATAAACTTTTTTTTAAATAAAAGCCTGATTTTTCCCTGTCTTTTCAAGAATCTTTGTATTTTAAAGATCCCAAAGACCAGGAACAAAGTGCCATTTGCACCATTTCCAGCTAATTCCTTTTTGCTCAGTTACCAAAAGTTAAGAAATCCTGTCATTCAAGCCTCCAGTGTACCTCTCTTCTTCATTGCATCCCCTTTTCACCACTCACACAATCGAGGTAAGAGGTGATGGGGGTGGCTGGTGGCAGACCTCACCTAGAAAATTTCTCTGACCTCTTACTTCATCTCCTTGAGTCTGTATGTTCCCCCATCCAATCCATCCTTTACCGAAATGCTAAATTTGTTGGTTAAACCACAGATCTGATCGTATCATAGACTTGCTTAAGAAGCTCCAGTACCCTATTGTCCCTAGGATAAAATACACATACCAGTAGCTGGCACTAAAAGCCTGTTATGGTCTGGCCCCAATGTAGCTTTCCAGAATGATTCTTTAGGATTTCCCTTCATGCACTATACTTTTTAGCTAACTAACCTACTTGTTATTTTAGTTACTCCAGCTTTCACTTTGTTGTCTTTGCTCTGAAAGTCTCCTATACCTGGAATGCTCAGCCCCTTGATCTTTACCTCATTGAAGCTCTAGATTCCTTTAAAGCACAGCTTATAGGGGTGCATTGGAGCTTGAACTGACATGGAAGGTCCTATATTTTGCAACAGAAATTGGCCAATGCTACAAATCAAGGCACAATTTAATGTTTTGTCCATTGTCTACACTTAAGAAAGTGATGGATAAAATGTAAATAAGGCAGCTGAAAGTAAAAGTATGTGCAGATCTCCCCTCCAAAAGAGCTAGCTGTTTACATTTAGCAACAAACTCCCAGATTGTCAGCTCCTACAACTTCCCTGATCCTCCTGCCTCTTAACTTTTTTCACCTGCTTAGAGGTGGGTGGGGGATGGCAGGATGTGGATTTATTCTTTGTAAACCAGTCTGTGGAAACGTTAATTTCACAAGGTATAAGCACCTGAGGGCAGAGAATATTGAATTTATGTTTTTGTATTTTGCTGGAGGCATCATGTAAAGCATCCTGAAACTTTAGTGATCATTGGCAAGTCACTATGATTTCTATGCTCTAAGCAATTAAAACTAAAAGATACAGAGCAGATGCCAGCTACAATGGCTAGTAAATACAACTATGGATGTAGAGAAAATTTCACATTTAATAATGGCTTGAAAAAATTATGTGCAATTTTTTTTCCAGCAAAAGTTAAATTCACATTAACCATATATGGTCAGACAACGAACACTTAGAGAGAGGATTTATTAAACTTTGTTGAAAGGATCCGGTATAATAAAGTATATGACGTAGATTTCTGAAAGCCTTGAAAAAGTACATGGCTCTCATTTATGACTCTCGGAAGCTCAATGTTCTCAAGCACTGGACTGAAATATACATTTAAATGACCCAGATAAAACTCTAAAATTTATATTTTATAGCTTTAATTATAGTATAAATACTATTATAAAGCATCATATGTATATGGGCAGAAAACTTCCCAGTGGTACAGAGCTCTTTAAGTAGTACCTGGAATATGTGTTAGTGAATTCTGGGTTCAAAATTTTTCTTCCGAATTTTTTTTTTCTTGAGGCAGATTGGTGTGGTGGTAAGAGCTCAAAACTGGCTTAGAGGACTTGGATTCTAATCTAAGCTCCACTAATTAGTTATGTGAACTTGTACTAGATTTATCCTAACATCTATGTTATCTCATTGAGAATCAATCATTAAATCGATTAACCCATAATCATTTAGTAAGTACCAGCATTTTGTCTGGTACTGTGCTAGGCACTGGGGATATGAAAATAAAGAAAATAGCCAATCTCTACCCTCGAGGAATTTGTATTCCTAGGAGTGAGATACATATAAGGAGATACACACATTACACACATATGTATATATATATATATATATATATATATATATATATATATATATATAGATATATAGATATATATATATATATATATATATATATATATATAAACATGTGAGGATATATAATATGCAAGGATATATATATACACATACATACATATATGCATGTATACACACAAAGTAGTTAAATACAAGATATTTAGGGAGAGAAGGCACTAGCATTTGAAGGGATTAGGAAAGACTCCATGTAGAAGTTGATTCATGAGTTGAGTATTAAAGAAGAGGGGCTATTTTTGAAGTATGGAGAGAGTTGATTGTAGGTAGGGCAGACGGCTATTGAAAAGACACAGAGAGGACAGATGGAGTGTGATGTGTGAAGAACAGAGAGAAGACAGGCCATCAGATTACAGAGTGAAGCACAAGAGTAATAGAGCTTTAAAAGCTCAAGAAAAAAATGTTTCTATTTGAGTACAAAAGCAATGGGAAACCATCATATTTAAGTGAGTAAGGGAGTTACATGCTCAGTCTTACAATTAATGAAAATTATTTCAATGGTTTTGTAGAGGAAGAACTGGAAACAAAAGGCTGGGAGACCTATTAGAAGCCTATTTCAACCATTGTGGAGAGAGGTGTTCAGGGCCTAAATTAAGGTGTTGTTGTTGTCAGGAGAGATAAACGGCTGGATTTGAAAGTTGTTGGGGGATTAGAAAGGTTGATTAACATGCTATGAACACAGTCACTTTGCTTCTCTAGGCCCCAGTGTTCTCATCCATAAAATGGGGTTATTATGCTGTCAGACATCCCTAGCCAATCATAAGCAGTTGTTTGATTTTGAAGTTGTATCTGGTTGATCATAGAACTGATAGCTAATAACTCCCTTTAGTGTGCTTGTGGGTATTTCCAGTAAAAAAAAAAAAAGTGGTTTGTGGCCAACAGCCATAGAGTCCCATTTTGACTCTAAAGGGATTTGGAGATTCATTGTTGCTTTTGTTGAAAAGAATATGCACTTCGTACTCTGGAAAATGTGAGGGATGCCTGAGTTTGAAGGCAGAGCTCTAATTCCCCTCCAACACTGACAAGCCAATGGGCTCATTTCATTGCATTCATACTTTTAAACTGTCACCAACATCAACACATTTGTGGCAATATCTTTCATTTTCTTTTTGCAAGGATTGGAAACAAAGCAGAAGCCCATTGATTGGAGAGTGATGAAACAAATCATAATACATGAAATGTAGTTGAATTTCACTGCATTATGAGATCATATGAAGAATGTAGAGAGGTATGTGTTTATATGGTGCCATGTGGAGTAAAATAATTAGAGAAAAGAATGGAATATAAAATGGCATAACATAATACAACACAACACAATATAATACAAATGCATCTAAATATATGCATATATGTGTGTATGTATGTATGTATGTATGTATGTATATGATAGAGCACTAGCCCTGGAGTCAGAACTAGCCCTAAGTTCAAATCCAGCCTTAGAGACATAGTAGCTTGTGTGACACTGGAGAAGTCATTTAACCCTGTTTTTCTTACTTCTTCAGCTTTGAAATAAGCTGGAGAAGGAAACAGCAAACCACTCCAATATCTATGCCAAGAAAATCCCAAATGGGGTCACAGAAAGTCTGACAAGACTGAAATGACTCAACAACAACACAACAAAATGTAGTAAAGGTGTTATACTTTCAAAAGAAAGCTATTAAAGGGAAGCCAAGATATTTCAAATAGTGTTGAGTATAAACACTTTGTTTCTTCCCTTTTCTATATTATTCTTCTATAGAGAGCCAGTGTGCAGCAGTGGAAAGAAAGAAATTGGAAGCAGAAAATCCTAGAATGATTCCTGACTCTACTGCTGCCTAACTGTGGACCTTTCTGAGTCTTTTTTCTTCCTGAAGTGTGAAAAGATAACAATGCACATTCTCCTTAAAATAGGTTGATGTGAAGAATGTGTTTCATAAGCTAAATGATAAAAAATGCTAAATAAGATCACAGATTTCACACTAATAAGAAACTTAGATGCTATCTAGCCCAATACCCTTGTCTTACAAATGCAGAAATTGAGACTTACAGGTTTGAAGTGAAACAACCACGGTTGCATGGTTAGTTACATGGTCACATGGTCACACGGGTAGTAAATGGTACTCAGGATTTGAAATCAATTCCTCTGAATCCAAATTAATCCCCCCCCCCCCATGTCTCATTTCACCACACCCTGACTCATGATATAAATAGGATTAATTATGATATGCATTGGCATAACAGCTATGTGGAAAGAATTAGCAAAAGGCTCTGATTATTTGGGGAAGCAATTGATTACAGGATCATGGAGAGCAGAGAATGTATCATTGTAGGTCTTGGCATCTATAGCAATGCCTGGCCTATATAAGCTGCTTAATAAATACTTGTTGACTGACTGATCTTTTGTGGAAGATATGGACAAAAGGCCATAGGAGATAAGGAAAAAATGTTTGGGAATGTCATTACTGGAGAGAGAACCAGAGACAACTGATGAAATCAAAGCTCTTAGAAGTACCATGAATGTGACTTTATGATTGCCATGACAGTATTAGTCACTGGCATTTACATAGGTTTATTTATGGTTTATAAGGTGCTTTACATCAATTTATTCTTAAAAGAGTGATAAAGGTCAAACTGTTTACTAATTATATATGACAATGTTAGTAATATTAGCTTTATTATTAGTAATAGTAGTCTTAAAACTGTTACTATTACTAAGGTAGTTTGAAAGGTAGGTTGGGGCTCAGTTGTTTATGACACAGTGATTACTAAATAAAACTGGGTAGAAAAGGGTTTAAAAAATGAAATTATCTAATAAAAATTGATTGAAAAGAACAAATACAGAGCAAACAGGTGAGGGCAGAGGGCTGGTAATGATGGAACCTAACTCATGGTCTGAAGAGGAAACGACACATGTGTGAAGAGGTTTAGAAGTCTTCTGAGCTTCTAGAGAGTTGAGAAAACTGGAGAACGGTGGGGAGGTACTTTTAAAAGAATATATAGATTAAGATTAGGAGGGTGAGGTGAGTGGATAAAGGAGTGACTTTTAGAGGGGTGGCTAAAATAAGGGATAAGAGGATAAGGGGAAAAGATAAGGTAAGCAGGATAAGGTGAAAAGAGAGGCCGAGAAGGAAGACAGCAAGTAAAAACAAATGGAGGGAAATTCACAAGTAGTAACTATAACTTTGAATGTGAATTGAAAAAAAATAATAAAATTTATTTGGAAAAAAGAAAAAAAAGTCAAGAATATCAAAGGAAATAATGGGGGAAAAGTGTAAAGAAAGGACTTTAGCAGTGCCAGATATTAAACTGTATTATGAGGCAGCATTTTTAAAAATTATCTGGTACTGGCTAAGAAATAGGAAGTAGATCAATGGAATAGAGTAGACATACAATCTATAGCAGTGAATAAACATAATAATCTTTTATTTAACAAATGTAAACACTTAAGATTTTGGAAGAAGATTTCCTTATTTGGGAAAACTAGAAAGCAGCATGGCAGAAACTGTGCAAAAAACCGGAAACTGAGGAGATGCCCATCAACTGGGGAATGGCTGGAAAGGTTGTGGCATATGATTGTGATGGATTACTACTATACTATAAGAAATTATGATCTTCTTTATTATAGAAAAAACATGGATAGACTTACACGAAATAATGAAGAGCAAAATGAGCAGAACCAAGAGAGCATTGCACGCAGTAACAACAACATTGTTTTAGGAATGACGTTGAGTGAATGACCATTCTAAACAGACAAATTAACTGTAAGGGACATATAAAGAAATAGACTATCTGCACATCTAGAGAAAGAACTAGTAAATATGTGTATAGAATAATTTCACACAAACACACACACACATGCCTATTTGTGTCTAATGGTAACTATTTCTAGAATGATTTGGGGCCAGGGGAGAGAAGAAAACAAATAAATTTACATGACACTTTTGTTGTACATTTGAAAGGAAGAGCAAGATGTGTATAGTAGATCTGCAGTTTGATGTATAATCTTCTTTTTCTATTGCACTATCTTATGAAATGATTTTTTTATTCTCTAAATTTAAAAAAAAAGAAAATTAATGAAACAACATTTGGGAATTAGGTACTATAAATATCTTCATTTTAGACAGGAGGGAGACTGAGTCTCAGAAAGATGAAGTGGCTTCCTCTGAATCAAGTGTTTATATGTTAAATTCATGATTTGAACCTCCACATTTCTGACAGCTTATCTTATCTTTGCTATAACTTGATTTCATTTATTTCCTGGGGCAGAAATTGTTACTATCTATGTTGACACTCTATTGTTATAAGGACTTCTTCCTTGGCTTTACTATACTTGAGTGGTGTTGTTTGTAGGAAGGCTACCTAATGCTGAAGTTCTAAAAAAAATTCACATCAAAACAGATTGACCCCGGAGTGACCATTGAAATACTTCTCAACCAGTGAAGATGGATAGTATGAAAAGGTTCCAAACTATGAGCATCAGAAATGTTCAGCTTAGATCCAAAAATACATTGGCCTAACTCCCAGCACAAATCCTCTGCCTCCCGAGTCAGGAGGGAAAATCATGGCTCTGGGCTGGTACCAAGCCAAGACCTCGACACTTCACTCACAATGCTTGAACTTTCATAGGGCTGTCCTTTAGGTCAGTGGTGTCAAACTCAGATTGAATCAGGGCATACTAAACCATACATAAGGATATCTATCAAGTACATATTGACTTAGTTTTGAAGTGTAATATCATCTATGCTTTATTATATTTTAATTTATTTTTAAAATTATTTACCAATTATATTGTAATCTGCTTCAAGGTATACTCAGGAGATGTCCACAGGCCATGTTTTTTACATGTGTTTCAGAGACTACAAAGCCAAAGCGGGGTGGGACAGCAGAATTTTTTTTGTCTATCCTTAAGAGATCCAAACAGTTCTTTTAATTAATTCTATTCATGAGAAAAAAAAACAACTAATTTTCAAGAAACTTCATTAGACTAGGTGATATCCTAATAGTGTCTTTTGGTGTTCTAGCCAAAGCAGTCAGTTCTTTTGCAACTCATGTGAGAAGACTCATGACAAATATCCTCAAAATTTCAGAATTACTTCTATACATCAATGCTCCTCACAATCTCTTCTCCTTATAAAGTAACTTTGTAAACACAACCAGAAAAATGATACACTTACTGATTATTACAATGTAAATGGAGAAAACCATCATATAAAGATAAAAATTAATATCATCAGATTATAAAGAATATTCTGAACCACAAAGAAGAGATATGAGAAGACACCTTGCTCAACTCCTTTTCTAGGGGATAGGGGCAGTTCAGGGCTCTGAAACATTGCATATAATATCTAATGTCAGGTTTGGGTTTTTATATATTGTTGGGGTTCACTATTTTTTTTTCTTTTAAAAATGTTATAAAAGATGGCTCTCTGGGAGAGAAAAGTAAGGGAGTTGAGATACACAAAAAGAAACCCGGGCAGTATAAAAACAAAAGCCATGAATATACATCTTTTAAAAATTAAAGTTACCTGGCCCCTAAAGAGAATAATCATAGAGTCAGTTCTCTAGAGCTCAAAGTGGTCTCTGAGGACATCTCCTCATATTGGTTCATTTTATAGGTAAGAAGACTGAGCCTCAGTCATTTACCAAATGTGATCCAAGAAGAGTCAGAGGATGGATTTGAACTCATACCCTCCTGAGCTCAGACCAACATTCTATCTGCTATACAACATTTCTTCAAAAAAAAAAAAAAGAAAAACCAAGATGAATATAGATGCAGTACATGTGACAAATTATTCAGTCAAATTTCCCCAATTCCAGGGACTTAAGGGCTAATTTCATTAACTATATGGGCATATGTAGTCTCAAGTCTTCATTCTCCATCAGTTCATATTATGCTTACTTTCTCAGTCCATGTTCCTGATAAACTTGTCTTGTAGATGTTCCAAATATATGATATTCCATCTCCTTGTCCTCCTCTTTTGCAAAGTCTGTCACCCAAGCCTTGAACATTCTCACTTCTTATCTCTGTCTTTTGGAATCCCTATTTCCAATCAAAGGTTCAGGTCAAATGATACCTCTCATATGAAACTTCTAATCCCCTCCCACCATTATTCTCTCCATCCCAAATCTACTTTGATTTTTAAATTTTGTTCTTAGTCTCTGTCTTTGTCTCTGTCTCTGTCTGTCTGTTGGTCTCTCTCTCTCTCTCTCTCTCTCTCTCTCTCTCTCTCTCTCTCTCATATATATATATATATATATATATATATATATATATATACACACATATATACACATGCATAAGTATATGTATGTATACATAGGTTAGATATAAGCTACATACATGTATATACAGATAGGTTAGATATAGAGACAGATATATAGATGTGTATGTGTATTTTAAAAATTCAACTTTAATAATGTAAAACTTTACAGGACTCATGGGACATTCTGAATATGTTCTTATTTTCTCTCCCAGTTACTCTTTCTAAAGGACATGTTGGCTGAGCCACAGACTATGCGAAAGGGAGAAATGGGTAATAAGGGAAATGCACCTCCCCTTCATCCCCTGCTCTCTCCCCTCTTTGGAGAAATGAGTAACTATTAGTGAACTAAGTTACATAAGTTTTCAGAGCTGTATTTTATGGTTATTCATTTTGCTTAAATGCTTTGTTCACTGGGCAGGTGTATATAACCAGAAGAAAAAAAGATTATGGTATAAAACAGTACCAACAAAAACACCAATTAAAGAATGTCAGTAAAATATTCTCAGCACATCCAACTTGGTGTTAAACTTGAAAATCAATTATGTGGATTCACAGTAGGGCCTCCTTCATATGCCACATGTATATTATGTTGCATTTGATACTACAAGGTAAAGTGCAGGATTTTTTATTTTTATTTTTTTTATCAGAACTAGTTATAGCATGCCTAAAAGGCTGGGCCGGAGGCTCCTCAACCACACTCAGCCCCAGGTTGGTGTAAATTCTGTATTATAAAACAGTGTATATGAAGTTCATGAAAGTATATTTTATTTATTTTCATGACTTTTACAATTGTATCAGAGAAATTTCACCTTGATCAAAGCTATAAGCTACTACCTGAGAGTAACATAAATTTTCTACTCAGCTGAGTCCATAAAACAGAAATCACCAACCATTTTCTCTCTCCAAAACAGTATTTTGTTTTATTTTTCTTCCTATGAATACATTTTGCTAAATAGGTCTTCAACACCTTCAGGGGCTATGAGAAATAGTTGTTACTTTCTAGAAGTATTTTGGATTCACTAGACATTGGAATAGAGCCTTCTTCCTCCCCTCTGACCTTCAGGTATAACTGATAAGTGAGCAAGAGATAAGGCCAAGCCCAGACAAGGAATTTGTTCCAGTTTCCTGGATACTGGAAATCTGGCTGAAGCCTTTGAACCACAAAGTAGCTTTACCAATGACAATAGGTTTGGACAGTGACCTTTAAAGCCAATGTAGATCTGCCCTTTACCTGGGGAGATGTTGTTTACAACATTTTCCCCTACCATTTATAAGTCATCACAAAAAAAGTTACCCTTAGGTCATTTGTTTCAATGATAAGTGCAGACACAAAGATGAACTAGCTTAAATAGTGGGAAGTCTATTGGCTATATTTCTTTTCCTCCAGCAATGTTTTAAAAATACACACTTTATAAATTTAGAACAGGGTGATTTCTCTCTTGTTATCCCATGATACTGATAAGAGCAATGGTGACAACTAAGATTTTCCCAGGAAATTTGAATTCCTCTGTAACTGTCATTTTTGGTGTTGTCACACAATACTTAAGTATTGGGAAGTAATTCCATTGTTCTTCATAAGTTAGTGACCAGGCTATAGTTTGCCTTCTCTCAGAAGCTTTCAGTGATTCTTGTTTGAAAATTAATTCTAAACAATACCAATGTGATTGTATGAGACACAAATTCAAGGTGTTACAAAGGCAATTAAAGCTTAAAACTGCTTAAGGCATTTGGGACATCTTATATATATATACACATGTACATATGTATATGTACATGTATAAGCATTCCTTTGCATACACATATGCATATACACAGACATACATGTAAAATATTTTTTCACTATCCTTAATTTAATTAGAATTTTTTAAAAAATCAATTAGGGGGAGTTAGGGAAGGAGAGAAGAGTTATAGTGTTGTTACAAATGAAAAAGAGGTCATTGGAGTATTTTTAATATATAGAAAAGAAGAAGAGATTCAAAAGGAAACACAGATAAGAAAGAGAACTTTGAAAGTCACATTCTGTTTGGTAGGTTCTGCTAAAAATGAACTAAGTGTAAAAGAGTTCCATGGTTTCACATACATGTTGTTATTCAGTTGTTTTAGTCATGGCCAACTTTATGTGACCACACTTGGGGTTTTCTTGGCAAAGATATTGGAGCAGTCTGCCATTTCATTCTCCAGATCATTTTACAGATAAGGAAACTGAGTGAATCGCCCAGAGTCACACAGCTAGTAAGTGTTTGAAGCCAAATTTAAAATCAGGTCTTCCTGACTGCAGGCCTCTCCTGGTATTCTATGAACTATACCACTTAATTTTCATATACATATATACACATGTACATATACGCATGTACATATGTGTATATATTCTCTTCCTCTATTCCATTTTGCATATAGAAATGCTTATTTTTTCATGTTTTAGATAAAAATAAATAATAACCCTAAAATATTTGTGATTCTTACTATCAAATCACTTACTAAAAGAAAAGTTTGTTTCTTTTACTGCTGCTGCTCCCGCCATTGCTATAACAATAAGAGGATTTTGGAATACTGGACCTTGATGGCTTCTTTTTCAGATCCGTAACAGTTCGATTACTAATGGATCAATTCTAGCTTGGGGCAAAGGAAAGAACCCCAGTCCAGGAGTCAGAAAACCTTGAGTCTTCCCTTCTGATGTTGATACCTGTTGGACAGGAGAGGTGACAACGTCTCTGGACCTCAGTTCCTTCATCCATAAAAGTATTGGTTTAATTTTATGATCATTGAGAGTTAAAATCATCTATAAATTTATCATCTGAATAACACTGACAATTGGAAAGGACCTTTGAGATAATCTAATCCAAATCACCATTTTACAGATAATAAAACTTATGCCCAGAGAGATTAGATGATCTTCTCAACATTGCATTGTCAGTAAGGGGCAGAGAAAGGATTGGAACCCAGCCCTGACTCCAAAGCTCCATTCCCCCTTCCTTTCTTACTAGACTATATTGCAGACACTTCATAGTGCACTTAATCCTAGGATTCTGCCATGAAAGTCTCCAAGGGTCAGATTTGTTTTCGTGTGATCTATGTTCCAAGCTAAATCAGCTATAGGGTATTTCAAATGAGGGAGGTACAGTGGCTACAAGTAGGAAGGTCTAGGAGTCAGAAGAAGGGACACCAGGACTGCCTCTGATCCATATTGTACTAGAGTTAGTCTAGGACTGAATCCCTTAACTACTTAAGTCCCCAGATACTGGAATATGATATATAAAGTCATTCCTGATTTAGATCATTGGAAGAGTTTCCAAAACTAAATAGGATTTGCCTATACTGATGGAGCCATGGTTGGAATCCAAACACACACACACACACATTATTTCTCTCCTTTGAATCCTACTTTCCTCATCTAGAACATGATACCACTGATATTGACTGGAGGACCCCTAACCTACCTTCCCACACAACATGAGTGGTCCTATATTTAACTGGTTTAATGGCCTCTACGGAAACTACAAAAACAATTCTAGTCTTTCATTCAACAAACATTTTTAGGCAGATCTTCTGGTAGCCAAGATGGCCACATGAAAACAACGTCTTACCGGAGCTCTCTCACAAGGTCTGTCAGATTCCTATAAAAAAGTGAATTTGAGCAGATTTGAGAGAGTTAGAAACCGCGAGCAGTCTGTGTGGGGCAAATTTCCAAGCCAGGAGAATCTGAAAGGCCAAAGGCATGAATCTGTAGGCTTGGAGAGTGCTCTGTGTGCAGAGCTGCTCCAGACCAAAGCGGAAGCAGCCGGCCAGGAAATCCACGTGGGAGACAGGCTGGGAGAAAGCTGGATGCCCAAAACTGGCAGAGATCCCCAGGTCTCCCAACACAGGACAGCAGTCTGTGGAGGCGACGAGAGGCCAACTCCTGAGGCTTGCAGCCCGAAGGAATGAAACACGGCATCTTGAACTTCCGGGAGACATAATGGCCAGGTAAATGGCTCTAATCCCTCCCCCATTTACCCAGAGAATTCCTCAGGATAAAAAAAAAAACAAAGAACTCTGGAACAGAGGAGAAAGAAGTGGGGCTTCAGTGGTCAAATAGTAGAAGTTCCTTAGTCCCAGAGGGGCAGAGATGGCAGGGGTCAACACCAGGAGCCCAGACGTAATCTTGCTCCCCCAGGGGAAGTGCCAGACATCAGCTCAAACAACAAACAGCTGTGACCATTGCTGAAGAGCAACAGTGCTGGGGAGCACCCATAGGGAGTGAGCTGCCAGGGACCCAGAACCCTCCCCCACACCTCAGGAAACTGAAGGCTCTAATTCTAGATTCACAATCCCCAGAATTAGAAAGCAGGGACAGAGACCCCTAAGCCCCAAAGGCAGAAATTTGTTGTAAAACCAGGAAAAGGCAAACGAACATGAAGAAAAACACAAAAAAACTGAGGACAATAGATTCTTTTTATGGAGACAGGCAGGATCAAAATACCAATATGAAAAGGGGACAGCAATGACACTGTAGATACATCTGATATCTCAAAAGGTAATGTGAACTTGTCTCCAGCCCAAAAAGCACTGCTGGAAGAGCTACAGGAGGATTTTAATTTTATTTTTTTAATAAATTTCTTTATTTATTTTTAGTTTACCACACACGGTTCTACATAGTTTTGAGTTCCAGTTTTTCTCCCCTCCCTACCCCCTCCCTCCCCAAGACAGCATGGAGTCTCATATAACTGTCATGTATAACTTCGCATTGAATTAATTTATGCACTAGTCAAGTTGTGGAGAAGAATTTTGACCAATGGAATGAATCATGAGAAAGAAGAAACAGAACCAAAAAAAAAAAAAAACAAACCCAAAAACAAAAACAAAAGAGAAGCAAAAAAGGCGAGCATGTAGTGTGCCTCAGTCTGTATTCAAACTTCGCAGTTCTTTGTCTCGATGAAGATAGCATTCTCCATCGTGAGTCACCTGGAGTTGTCCTTGCCCCTTAGGTTGCTGAGAAAAGCGCAGTATGTCAAGGTTGGTCCTCACGGAATCCATATATCTGTGGCTGTGCACAACGTTCTCCTGGCTCTGCTCCACTCACTCAGCATTATGTCATGTAGGTTTTTCCAGGTTGTTATGAAGTCTGCATCATCCCCATTTTTTATGGCACAATAGTATTCCATCACCTTCATATACCACAGCTTGTTCAGCCATTCCTCAATTGATGGGCATCCCTTTGATTTCCAATTCTTGGCTACCACAAAGAGAGCTGCTATAATTATTCTTGTACATATGGGTCCTTTTCCCGCTTGCGTGATTTCTTTGGGATACAACCCTAGAAGTGGTATTGCTGGGTCAAAGGGTATGAACATTTCTATAGCCCTTTGGGCATAGTTCCTAACTGCTCTCCAAAATGGCTGGATCAGCTCACAACTCCACCAGCAATGTAACAATGTTCCAATTTCCCCACATCCTTTCCAGCATTTATCATTTTCCTGTTTTGTTATTTTAGCCAATCTTATGGGAGAGATGTGGTATCTAAGAGTTGTTTTGATTTGCATTTCTCTAATCAGTAGTGATCCAGAGCATTTTTCCATATGCCTGTAGATAGCTTTAATTTCTTCCTCTGAAAACTGCCTGTTCATATCCTTTGACCATTTCTCAATTGGGGAATGGCTTGTATTCCTATATATTTGGCTCAGTTCCCTGTATATTTTAGAGATTAGGCCTTTATCAGAGATACTAGTTGCAAAGATTTTCTCCCAATTTTCTGCTTCCCTCCTAATTCTTGTTGCATTGGCTTTTTTTGTACAAAAACATTTCAATTTGACATAATCAAAATTATCCATTTTGCATTTTGTAATGCTCTCTATCTCTTGTTGGGTCATGAATTCTTTACTTTTCCATAAATCTGATAAGTAAACTATTCCTTGCTTTCCCAAATTACTTAGAGTATCAACTTTTACTCCTAAATCATGAACCCATTTTGACTTTATTTTGGTACATGGTGTAAGATATTGGTCTATGCCCTGTTTTTGCCCTACCATTTTCCAATTTTCCCAACAGTTTTTGTGAAATAGTGAATTATTAGCCCAGAAGCTGGCCTCTTTGGGTTTATCAAAGAGTAGATTGCTAAACTTGTTGATTTCACCTACTTGTGTACCTATCCTATTCCACTGATCCACACCCCTGTTTCTTAACCAGTACCAGGCAGTTTTAATGACTGCTGCTGGGTAGTACAGTTTAATATCTGGTGTGGCTAAGCCACCATCTCTAGCATGTTTTTTCATTAATTTCCTAAATACTCTAGACCTCTTGTTTTTCCAAATGAATTTTGTTATTACTTTGTCCAGCTCAGTAAAAAAATTTTTTGGTAGTTCGATTGGTATGGCACTGAATAGAACGATTAATTTAGGTAAAATTGTCTGATTTTATTCGCGTGAAAAGTGTTTCATAGTTATGTTCATATAGGCCCTGGGTTTGTCTTGGCAAATAGACTCCCAAATATTTTATAGTGCCTTCAATAACTTTGAATGGAATTTCTCTTTCTATCTCTTGCTGTTGGGCATTCCTATACAGGAGGATTTTAAAAACCAAATTAGGGATCTAAAAGAAAATATGGAAAAAAAAAGATTGGCGAAATGGCTACGGAGATTCAGAATCTAGAGAGAGAAAATGACACACTGAGAGGCAAAATTAACCAATTGAAAAAGGAGACTCAAAAGCAAAATGAAAACACTAACTCATTAAAAATTACAGTTGAACAAGTGGAAGCTAATGAATTTATGAGGCACCAAGAAGTAGTAAAACAAAATGTAAAGAATGAAAAAATAGCAAAATATGTGAAATATCTGATTGGGAAAACAACTGACCTGGAAAATAGATCCAGGAGAGACAATTTAAGAGTTATTGGTCTACTGGAAATCCATGATGATAAAAGAGCCTTGACAGTATCTTCGAAGAAATTATTAAAGACAACTGCCCAGAGGTCCTAGAACCAGAGGGCAAAATAATCATTGAAAGAATTCACTGATCACCCCCTGAAAGAGATCCCAAACTGAAAACACCAAGAAATATTATAGCCAAATTTCAAATCTATAAACTCAAGGAGAAAATACTGCAAGCAGCCAAAAATAAAAAAATTCAAATATCGTGGAAATACAGTCAGGATCAGGCAGGATCTCTCAGCTTCCACATTAAAAGACAGGAGAAATTAGAATATGATATTCCAAAGGGCAAAGGAGCTGGGACTACAACCAAGGATTAACTACCCAGCAAAACCAAGCAAAATTTTTTAGGCAAGGAGATGGACATTCAATGAAATAAGGGAATTCCAGACCTTCCTGATGAAAAGGCCAGAACTCAATGGAAAATTTGATCTCCAAATACAAAACTCAAGAGAGACATAAAAAGATAACCAGGGAGGAAAAACCCCACAAACCTTATTAACCAATAAGGGCAGGTAGTTGCATCTTTATGTGGGATCACATCATCTTATGTATGTTTTATATATATGCATATATATGTCAGTCTTGAGAATGGTACAGCTATTATGACAATTAAAAGGGATACACATAGATTGTGAATGCCTGTATGAATTAACTGATGTAAAGATAAAAAAAAAACATAAGTAAGAGATGTAAAGGGAGGGCTATGAGAGAAGAGGTAAGGAGGTAGTAGAAAAGGGTAAATTACACCAAATGAACAGGCACAAAAACATATTATAGTATTATAGTAGAGGGAAAGAAGGGAGGGAGAAGAGCAGTATTTGAGCTTCACTGTCATCTGATCTGGTTTAAGAAGGGAATAACATACCCTGATAAGTTTAGAAATCTAACTTGACCTACGGGAAGCAGGAGGGGAAGGGGGGAAAAAGGAGGGGGTGGTCAGAAGGGAGGGGAGAAGTAGTAAGTGGGAAATGGTAAGATAAGGAGGGGAATAAAGAGGGAGGGTAAACTGAGGAAGGCGGCAGTCAAAAGCAAAACTTTGTTGAAGAGGAGAAGGGGAAAGGGAGAAATAAAAGCATAAACAGGGGGAAATAGGATGGAGAAAAAGGCACAGATAGAAATCATAACTCTGAACGTGAATGGGATGACCTCTCTCATAAAAGAGAAGTGGATAGCAGAATGGATTAAAAACCATAATCCTCCAATGTGCTGTTTACAAGAATCACATTTGAAACAGGGGGATACATGCAGGGTAAAGGTAAAAGGCTGGAGTAAAATATATTGTGCCTCAGCTAAAGTAAAAAAAGCAGGTGTAGCAATCCTAATCTCAGACAAAGCAAAAGTAAAGATAGATTTAATTAAAAGAGATAAGGAAGGACATTAAATCCTGCTAAAAGGCACCATAAACAATGAAGCAATAGCATTGTTTAATATATATGCACCAAGTGGTAAGGCACACAAATTCTTAGAGGAGAGGTTAAGGGAGTTACAGGAAGAAATAGACAGCAAACGTATAATATTGGGAGACCTCAACCTCCCCCTTTCTGAACTTGATAAATCTAACCTCAAAATAAATAAGAAAGAAGTTAAGAAGGTAAACAGAATTTTAGAAAAGGCTCATAAGATAGACCTGTGGAGAAAACTGAATGGGGATAGAAAGGAATATATTTTCTTCTCAGCAGTACATGGCACATACTCAAAAATTGATCATGTACCAGGGCAGAAAAACCTCACAATTCAGTGCAGAAAGGCAGAAGTAGTCACAGCACACTTTTCAGATCATGATGCAATAAGTATTATTTGTAACAAAGAACCACGGAAAAAATAAGGTAAAAATTAATTGGAAACTAAATAATCTAATTCTAAAGAATGACTGGGCCAAAAAACAAATCAGAGAAACAATTAATAACTTCATTCAAGAGAATTACAATAATGAAACAACATATCAAAACTTATGGGATGCAGAAACAGCAGTTCTTAGGGGAAGTTTTATATCCCTAAATGCTTACATGAATAAATTAGAGAAAAAGGAAATCAACAATCTAGACATAAAGCTGAAAAAGCTAGAAAAAGAGCAAATTGAAAATCCCCAATTAAATACCAAATTAGAAATACTGAAAATCAAAGGAGAGATTAATAAAATTGAAACCAAGAAAACTATTGAATTAATAAATAAAACAAAGAGCTGGTTTTATGAAAAAGCAATAAATTTGATAAACCTTTGGTCAATTTGATTAAAAAAAAGAAAGAAGAAAATCAAATTACTAGTATCAAAAATGAAAAGGGTGAGTTCACCTCTAATGAAGAGGAAATCAAAACAATAATTAGGAATTATATTGCCCAATTGTATGCCCATAAATTTCACAGCCTTAGAGATATGGATGAATATCTACAAAAACATAAACTGCCCAGGTTAACAGAAAAGGAAGTAAAATTTCTAAATAACCCCATCTCAGAAAAAGAAATTGAGCGTGCCATCAATGAAATCCCTAGGAAAAAAATCTCCTGGACCAGATGGTTTTACATGTGAATTCTATCAAACTTTTAAAGAACAACTAATTCCAATACTTTGCAGACTATTTGGGAAAATAGGTGAAGAAGGAGTCCTACCAAATTCGTTTTATGACACAAATATGGTACTAATACCCATATCAGGTAGAGTCAAAACAGAGAAAGAAAATTATAGACCAATTTCTCTAATGAATATTGATGCAAAAATTTTAAATAAAATATTAGCAATTATATTGCAGCAATTTATCACAAGAATAATCCGCTATGACCAGGTAGGATTTATTCCAGGAATGCAAGGCTGGTTCAATATTAGGAAAACTATTAGCATAATTGAACATATCAACAACAAAACTAGCAGAAACCATATGATCATCTCAATAGATGCAGAAAAAGCCTCTGACAAAATACAGCACCCATTCCTATTAAAAACACTAGAAAGCATAACAATGAAAGGAACCTTCCTTAAAATTATAAATAGCATCTACCTAAAACCATCAACAAGCATTATTTGTAATGGGGATAAGCTAGATGCATTCACAATAAGATCAGGGGTGAAACAAGGATGTCCATTATCACCCCTACTATTCAATCTGGTACTAGAAACGTTAGCTGTAGCAATAAGAGAAGAAAAAGAAATTGAAGGAATTAGAATAGGAAAAGAAGAAACTAAATTATCACTTTTTGTAGATGATATGATGATTTATTTAGAGAATCCTAGAGAATCAAGTAAAAAACTACTTGAATAATACACAACTTTAGCAAAGTTGCAGGATATAAAATAAACCCATATAAATCCTCAGCATTCCTATACATTACTGACAAAGCCCAACAGCAAGAGATAGAAAGAGAAATTCCATTCAAAGTTACTGAAGGCACTATAAAATATTTGGGAGTCTATTTGCCAAGACAAACCCAGGGCCTATATGAACATAACTATGAAACACTTTTCATGCAAATAAAGTCAGTCTAAATAAATGGAAAAATATCAGTTTCTTATGGTTAGGCTGAGCTAATATAATAAAAATGACAATTTTACCTAAATTAATCTATCTATTGAGTGCCATACCAATCGAACTACCAAAAAATTATTTCACTGAGCTGGACGAAATAATAACAAAATTCATCTGGAAAAACAAGAGGTCTAGAATATCTAGGGTATTAATCAAAAGAAATGCTAGAGAAGGTGGCCTAGCCATACCAGGTATTAAACTGTACTGCAGAGCAGCAGTCAACAAAACTACCTGGTACTGGCTAAGAAACAGAGGTGTGGATCAGTGGAATACGATGGGAATACAAGATGGAGAAGTCAACAACTATAGCCGTCTACTCTTTGATAAACCCAAAGAGGCCAGCTTCTGGGCTAATAATTCACTATTTCACAAAAACTGTTGGGAAAATTGGAAAATGGTAGGGCAGAAACTGGGCATAGACCAATATCTTACACCATATACCAAAATAAAGTCAAAATGTGTTCATGATTTAGGAGTAAAGGCTGATACTATAAGCAATTTGGGAGAGCAAGGAATAGTTTACTTATCAGATTTCTGGAAAAGAAAAGAATTCATGACCCAAAAAGAGATAGAGAGCATTACAAAATGCAAAATAGATAATTTTGATTATGTTAGATTGAAATGTTTTTGTACAAAAAAGGCCAATGCAACAAAGATTAGGAGGGAAGCAGAAAATTGGGAGAAAATCTTTACAACTAGTATCTCTGATAAAGGCCTCATTTCTAAAATATACAGGGAACTGAGCCAAATATATAGGAATACAAGCCATTCCCCAATTGAGAAATCATCAAAGGATATGAACAGGCAGTTTTCAGAGGAAGAAATTAAAGCTATCTATAGGCATATGTAAAAATGTTCTGGATCACTACTGATTAGAGAAGTGAAAATCGAAACAACTCTTAGATACTACATCTCTGCTGTCAGATTGGCTAAAATAACAAAACAGGAGGATGATGAATGCTGGAGAGGATGTGGGAAAATTGGGACATTGTTACATTGCTGGTGGAGTTGTGAGATGATCCAGCCATTTTGGAGAGTAATTTGGAACTACGCCCAAAGGGCCACAGGAATGTTCATACCCTTTGACCCAGCAATACCACTTCTAAGGTTGTATCCCAAAGAAATCACACAAGAGGGAAAGGGACCCATATGTACAAAAATATTTATGGCGGTAGCCAAGAATTGGAAATCAAAGGGATGCCCATCAATTGAGGAATGGCTGAACAAGCTGTGGTATATGAAGGTAATGGAATACTATTGTGCCATAAGAAATGGGGATGATACGGACTTCATAACACCCTGGAAAAACCTCCATGACATAACGCTGAGTGAGCAGAGCAGAGCCAGGAGAACGTTGTACACAACCACAGATATATGGATTCCTTGACGGACCAACCCTGACAGACTTTGCTCTTCTCAGCAACACAAGGTGCAAGGACAACTTCAAAGGACTCATGATGGAGAATGCTATCAACATCCAGAGAAAGAATTATGACGTTTGAATGCGGATTGCGGCACACTTCATGCTCCCCTTTTTTTCTTCTCTTTTGTTTTTGTTTTTGGGTTGTTTTTTTTTTTGGTTCTGTTTCTTCTTTCTCATGATTCATTCCATTGGTCATAATTCTTCTCCACAACTTGACAAGTGTATAAATTAATTTAATGTGAAGTTATACGTGGTAGTTATATGAGATTTCACGCCATCTTGGGGAGGGAGGGGAGAAAATCTGGAACTCAAAATTATGTAGAACTGTGTGTTGTAAAATAAAAATAAAAAAAACAGAAAAAAAATTAATGCAGAGCTGCTGACCCCAAGCACAGAACCTAATTGATATAATAAAAGTCTTGTGATTTAATTCAGATCATCTGCAACAAGCTTAAACAAAACTATATAGTGTAATCCTAATGCTTGATTCATTTGGAAAATCAGGCTAAATCAGGAATCAGGATTCTATCAAATGAATGGAGCTCTATTTTTAGGACAATATGATTTCTGAACTGAAAATTGGGAGTCCTGGGATCTGGTTCTAGTTCTATTCAATTCAGCAAACACTTATTAAGTACCTACTGTGTGCAAAGCACTTTGCTAAGAGTCAGGGATACAAAGGCTAAAAAGTGACATTCCCCACCTCAAGAAACTTCCAATCCAGTGGAATTCTGGCCTGAAATCTGTGACCTTGGACAGTTCTCTTAACCTGTATGAGTCTTCCTCCGTATTGATAAAATGAAGGGGTTAAACTAGATGATCTCTAAGGTAACTTTTAGCCCCATGATTCTAAAGAGCTATAAATAAACTTTCATTTCAGAAAGAAAAAAAAAAACAAAAGAAACATTGTTAACCAGCAACTAGATTATCAGTCACAAAGATGAGACATTCTCCCTTAAAAGAGTCAAAATAATCTCCCTTTCCCAAATCTTTCCCTAATTATAAGAAGAGTAATTCAATCCTTGTAAAAATCAGTGTAGTTGAACAAAACATGACCATCCATTTGCCATGTCCAAAACCACATTTCATTTGGCAACTTGGGCACTTCCTGTGTGTGTCAGGAAGTGGGGAGCAGGCTGCAGCATTGGTCCTCTTATTGCTCATTTCATTAAATAGCAGGACCCCCTCACCCCAATGTAGCAGTGTTTGTATGGTATATAAGGGTTGTAAAAGCACTTTTCCCTCAACAAAACTCTGAGTTGAGGTTCATCTCATAATGCTTATTTGACAGCAAGGACCTAAGAAATCAAATGAATTGCCTAAAGAAAGAAGGGACAGAATCTAAACCAAGGGTCACATTTAAAACATTATACTTACTACTAAACAACACTGCCTCCCTGGAACCAAAATGTTACCGTACCCAAAGATACTTCATTCATACCCTGATTTTCATTTGTTTACTTGACAGAGATAAATTGTAAGGAATAGAGAAAAAATAAAATCTATGGTGAAGGATTACATCTGTGAAAAATAACAGCAGCAGAAGTAGAGAAATCTCCTTAGCAAGCAGTAATTACTACATAGAAACAAGACAGGAATGATGATGATGATGATGATGATGATGATGATGATGATGATATTAATAATAATAATAATAATAACAGATTTAAAATTTGCATAGGCCACCTTGGGAGATAGTTCATATTATGTTCTCAATTTTCCAATTGAAAAAAAAAAACTAAGGCTAACAGAAATAAAGAGTTTCCCAAGCTCATATAGCTGGTGAAAACATCTGAGACAGGATTAAAAATCAGATCTTTTTTACTACAAGTCCTTTAAACTATTCATTGTGCCACCTAGCTGACTCAAATGACTAAAGAAAGATATCCAAAGCCATGAAAGATGAGAAATAAAAAAGCCAATGTATGAAGAGATACTGTGCATGTGTCTCTGTTTGCTGTAAAGATTCCTTGTGTGTGTGTGTGTGTGTGTGTGTGTGTGTGTATGTGTGTGTGTGTGTGTGTGTGTGTGTTTCTAGGATATCTAATTAACACCCTGATGATAAAGAAGTCTGATTAATGAGAAAGGAGGCTTTGCCAAATAAGTGATGCTAAATTCGTCTCAGATTAAAATAGATCCATGAATATTTGGCCAGCTCCTCTTGATTCAGATATAAATTAAAATCACCTTTAATAATATTAAATAGACACTGAAACATGCATGACAAAAAGTAGTTTCAAAAAAAATTTAAAATCCTTTATCCTTCCCTCCCCGCCTCCTTTTACCATAAAAGAGAATAAGTATCCAAGTAAATAACAATGTTTGGAACCTTAGAGATGATTTCTTATATTTAAACACTATTATGTTATTGTTCAAAATAAGTATTTTAGTTCTATATACAAATACATAGATATTTATGTTTATATACACATTTGCATATAGATTACAAAGTCATTTTTAAGAAATGACACAATTAAGATTCAAAAGATATTTAAGTAGGCTTATAAGAAATGATGGAGAGATGAAAACAGAATAAGAACCATATTAAAACTGATTAATCACATCACAGAGGGAAGTCAATATTAAATGGTCTTCCTAACTCCTTGAATCAATAAACGTCAAGGGCTCCCTATTACCTATGTTATCAAATAGAAAATTACCTCTTTGGCATTTAAAGGCCTTCATGACCTTGTCCCATTTTGACATTCCACAGTTTAGGGAAAATGGCCACTTGGCTATTCATGTGCATGTAAAGGACTCAACCACTTGAATTCATGACTTTGCTCTGTCACCCATGCCTGAAGGACAGCCTTTCCTCCCCTTTGCCAGACCAATGTATGTACTTCAAAGTCCTGTTCACATTTCACCTTCCACATGAAGGCTCTCTCAAACACTCCAGCTTCAGATACCTTCTCATCACCTTATGATTTAATCATCATATTTGTCTTGTATATACATAGTTATGTACATGTTGTCCAAAAATAGACAAATTGTTAACAACAATATGAAAGTTTACCCCAGATTACTAATGATGAGACGTATAAATGTGACACAATATTAGTGGACTTTCAGAAAAGATGATCAAAAACACAGAAAAGTATGGAAACATTTCTATAAACTGAGGAAAAGGAAAGAGAATGTCCGTGTATATATGAGTTTATTTGTATTGGGATGTGTAAATGTGTGTGTATCTATACTTTAGTCATTTTTCAGTTCTGACTCTTCATGATGCCTTGAGAAAAAAGGGTTTCTTGAGAAAGATACTGGAGTTGTTTACCATTTCCTTCTCCAGGTCATTTGACAGATGAGGAAATTGAGGAAAACAGGATTAAGTGACTTGTTCAAGGTCACATAGCTAGTAAGTGTCTGAGGTCAGATTAGAACTCAGGTCTTACTGAACCCAAGCCCAGCACTATATTCACTGTGACACCTAGGTGTCTATATGTGTATGTACATACCACCTAGCTGCCTATATGTATGTGTGTATGTGTACATTCAGTATGTGTATATGCATACATGTACACATAGACATTACTGTTGTTGAGTCATTTAAATTATGTCCAATTTTTTTTTGAATTCCATAGCTCATTATTTAATATTTTGTAGTTTTCAGCATTGATTTCCGTAAGATTTTGAGTTACAAATTTTCTCCCTATTTCTACACTCCCCTCCACTCCAAGATGGCATATGTTCTGGTTGCCTCATTCCCCAGTCAGCCCTCTCTTCTGTCACCCATTCCCCCTCCCACCATCCCTTCCCCTTACTTTCTTGTAGGGTAAGACAGATTTCGATGCCCCATTGCCTGTATATATTATTTCCCAGTTGCATGCAAAAACAACTTTTATTTAAGCATCTGCTTTTAAAACTTTTAGTTCGAAATTCTGTCCCATCTTCCCTTCTCAATCACTCTCCCTAAGAAGGCAAACAATTCAACATAGGCCATACATGCATCTTTATGCAAAACACTCCCATAAACAGTCATGTTGTGACACACTAACTGTATTTCCCTCCATCGTATCCTGTCCCCCTTTATTCAGTTTTCTCCCTTGACCCTGTCCCTTTTCAAATGTGTTTGTTTTTGATTACTTCTTCCACCTATCTGTGCTCCCTTCCATCATACCCTCTTTCTAATCCCCTTCCCTCTACTTTGATGTGGGGTAAGAAAGCCAATTGAATGTGAATGTTATCCCCCCCCTCAAATCAAATCCAATGGGAGCAAGATTCACTCATTCCCCCTTACCTGGCCCCTCTTCCCTTCCTATGGAACTGCTTTTTCTTGCCACTTTTATGTGAGATAATTTACTCCATTCTATCTCTCCTTTCTCCCTCTCTTAATATATTCCTTTCACATCCCTTAATGTGATTTTATTTTACTTTTTTTGGATTTTATCCCCTCATATTCAACTCACTCTGTGCCCTCTCTGTCTCTCTCTCTCTGTCTCTCTCTCTCTCTCTCTCTCTCTCTATATATATATATATATATATATATATATATATACACACACACACATACATATATATACATATATACATA
The DNA here is from genome assembly GCF_011100635.1 of Trichosurus vulpecula. NCBI lineage: Eukaryota > Metazoa > Chordata > Mammalia > Diprotodontia > Phalangeridae > Trichosurus > Trichosurus vulpecula. The sequence continues at coordinate 28,273,601 of NC_050580.1, read as the reverse complement.
CATACATACATATATATATATACACATACATATATATTTTCCGTTCAGCTACCATGATACTGTGGTCTCACGAATTATACACATCATCTTTCCATGTAGGAATGTAAACAAAACAGTTCAACTTTAGTAAGTCCCTTATGATTTCTCTTTCTTGTTTACCTTTTCAAACTTCTCTTAATTCTTGTGTTTGAAAGTTAAATTTTCTATTCAGCTCTGGTCTTTTCACTGAGAAAGCTTGAAAGTCCTCTATTTTATTGAAAATCCATATTTTGCCTTGGAGCATGATACTCAATTTTGCTGGGTAGGTGATTCTTTCTTTTAATCCTAGCTCCATTGAACTCTGGAATATCATATTCCAAACCCTTCGATCCCTTAATGTAGAAGCTGCCAAATCTTGGATTATCGTGATTATTTTTCCACAATACTCAAATTGTTTCTTTCTGGCTGCTTGAAATATTTTCTCTTTGATCTGGGAGCTCTGGAATTTGGCAACAATGTTCCTAGGAATTTTCTTTTGGGATCTTTTTCAGGAGGCAATAAGTGGATTCTTTCAATTTCTATTTTACCCTCTGACTTTAGAATATCAGGGCAGTTCTCCTTGATAATTTCTTGAAAGATGATATCTAGGCTCTTTTTTTGATCATGGCTTTCAGGTAGTCCAATAATTTTTAAATTATTTCTCCTGCATCTATTGTCCAGGTCAGTGCTTTTTCCAATGAGATATTTCACATTGTCTTCCATTTTCTCATTCCTTTGTTTCTGTTTTATTATACCTTGATTTTTTATAAAGTCAATAGCTTCCACTTGTTCCAATCTAATTTTTAAGGTAGTATTTATTCAATGGTCTTTTGGATCTCCTTTTCCATTTGGCTAATTTTGCCTTTCAAGGCATTTTTCTCCTCATTGCCTTCTTGGAGCTCTTTTGCCATTTGAATTAGTCTATTTTTAAGGTGTTATTCTCTTCAGTATTTTTTGGGTCTCCTTTGTCAAGTCATTGACTTGTTTTTCATGATTTTTCCGCATCACTCTCATTTCCCTTCCCAATTTTTCCTCTACTTCTCTTACTTGCTTTTCCAAATCCTTTTTGAGCTTTTCCATGGCCTGAGACCAGTTCATGTTTTTCTTGGAGGCTTTTGATGTTTGCTCTTTGACTTTGTCCACTCCTTCTGGCTGTACGTTTTAATCTTCTTTGTCACCAAAAAAGATTCCAAAGTCTGAGTCTGAATCTGAATCCATTTTCACTGCCTGTTCATGTTCCCAGCCAACTACTTGACCCTTCAGCTTTTTTTCAGCATATGACTACTTGTAGCACAGAGAGTACTTTGTCCCAAGCCTTAGGGGCTTTGCTGCTGTTTCCAGAGCTACCTCTACACAGCAAACTCTGCAACACCAGTGCTCCTCCTCCCCCAAGAATGGCCTACTCGGACTGCACCCCAGATCCAAGCAGGCTCTGCACTACTGCTCTGATCCGTAGCTTAATTCCTCCCACTAGGTGGTCCTGGGACTGGAAGCAACCACAGCTGGAGCTCTGGAAGCAGCCCTGGAACTGCACCACTTCTGTGCCCCCAGGCCTAGGGCTGACCCAGCACTCCTTTCATTCAGATCTAGCAGTTTGTGCACTAACCTTCTCTGCAGTATTTGTCATTTGTGGATTGAGAAGTCTAGTAACTGCCACAACTCAATGATTCAGGGCCCTACCACCTGTTCCACCTGGCTCGAGGTCTGGTTGGTCCTGGCACAGCCCATGCTGGGCTCTGCTCCACTCTGCTCCCAGCTCCATGCGATAGACCCTTCCCAGCGACCATCCATGCTTTCCTGGGCTGCAGCTCTGCTTCCCTGTGCTATTTTTGGGGCTCTGCAGCTGTGGAATTTGTTCACAGCCATATTTTACAAGTGTTTGGAGGGACCTGGGGGAGAGCTTAAGCAAGTCCCTGCTTTCCAGCCGGTATCTTAGCTCTGCCTCTTATATCCAATTGTTTATGACTCCATTTGGGAAGTTTTCTTGGAAAAGATACTGAAATGGTTTGTCATTTCCTTCTCCAGCTCATTTTACAGATGAGGAAACTGAGGCAAACAGGATTAAGTGACTTCCTAGTGGTCAGATAGTTACTAAGTGTCTGAGGCTGGATTTAAACTCAGCTGTTCCTCTAGGCCCAGGACCCTATCCATTGTGCCACTTAGCAGCCCATATGTATATATGCAAACTCATATACATACATATGTATATGTAATCTACATTTATGTATATTTACACACATACATGCATATACATGCTTTGTTGTTATTGAATCATTTAAGTCATGTCCAACTCTTAGTGACCCCACTTGGGGTTTTCTTAGCAAAGTTACTGGAGTGGTTTGCCATTTCCTTCTTCAGCTCATTTTATAGATTAAGGAAACTGAAGCAAACAGGGTTAAGTGGCTTGACCAAGGTCACACAGCCAGTAAGTGTCTGAAGCCAGATTTGAACTCAGGAAGATGAGTCTTCCTGATTCCAGGCCTAGGGCTCTGTCTACTGTACCATCTAGCTGCTCATATATATGCCTACTGACTAAAATAATATAAATGGAAACATCAAACTGTAAACTAAATGCCGTATATTTATTAACATGTTTGGTATCGAATTAGACATAAGAGAATCCATTTCTCTTCCTTCTTTACAGAGGTGGGGGGGTCTACAAATATGAAAAATGAAAATATAGTTGGAGGTGATTATAATGAAGGTTAATTTTTCTGAGCTAGTTTTATTTGTATCTTTCTTTGTATTCTTTATTATTTGGATTGTTTCTTGGAGTAGGACAGAAGGAGGAGTATACTGAGAGATGAAAGTGATATAAAAATAATAGATATTATACATATGTGTGATTGTGCTGTATGTCCTTTGAAGAGGCAGATGGCATGTGTTTTGTTTTGTTTTTAACATTCCGTAGATAGAACAGTACTGACAATCCCTTATCATTACAGAAAATGTCAGTAGTGGTGGGCACATCTTCTGGTAAAGGGAAATTGTTGAACCTATCTCAATTCCACAATTCTTTTAAATATTTTTTCAGGGAAATAACCAATGAATCCTTGTGTGCAGAAAATGTTGACATGCGTATTCTTTTGGGGGTAAAGTTTTGGTGTCTTGTTTATTTGTTTTATAGCACCACAGGCCAAATAAAAACTACAAAATGACATCCTTTTAATGCTTGCCACATATAAATCTAGAACCCAGAGAGACTATGTTTTCAATACATTGCTCATCTCCTCTAATGCCTTCCACCCAAAAAATATGTTGTTTATAGTTCCTGTGACTTGTTTCATAGATGTTAGGATTCATTTCAATTGTATTTGTTGAAATGAAAGAGAGGGATCTATCAAATAGTCACATGGATATATGATTCCATCAGTCTGGGACATTCTTTCAAAGATGAATCAATCAATGAACACTGATTTAGTGCTTACTATATACCAGACACTAAATATGAGGAGACAGAATGACGTAAATAAATGAAACCAGTCTCAACACTTAGAACATTTTTGTTCTTTCAGCAAAAATACCATGTATACAAATAGTTATATACAAATAATATATAAAATAAATACATGGTGATTTGGGAAAGGGGGGCAATAGGAACAGAGGTCAGGAAAAGTGTCCTGTATAAGTTTGTACTTCCAGCTGAATTTGAAAACCAAGAGGGAATTCTAAGACGGAAATATGAAGAGGCATGCCAACTGAGTCACAGGGGACAGACAGTGTAAATCCATGTAGGTTGTGAGGAGGGTTTGCTGGTAACTCCAGGAGTTGATTGCTATAAACCATTTGAGAAATGCTAAGGCACTCACTTAGGATGACACCATTATGTGTAAAGAGTAGTAGTTGGATGTGAAAGAGATTGTGGATGTTGGTGCCTTTGAAAGATGTAGGGTAGTTTAAAAATTGGGCAAGTTTGGTGGGAAAAATTATAGGTTCTACACAGGAACCCATACATTCCTGTTCATCATGTGACTCCTTCTGCTCTACCATGAGTGAAAAAGAAAAAGAAAATTCTCATGAAACTTACTAATGGACCCCATGGTTCCAGAGTCTGTGATGAGACATTATGCCTCAGAAAGATGTAACCTTAGAGCTCAATATGTGGATGCACTGGAAGAAGAGTACTTTCCAAATAGCATTGGCATGGCATCTGTGGTTGTTTGGCCACAGAAGTACTTCTGCCCAACATAGAAGGAGAGAAAGTGTAAGGTTGTAAGGGCAAAAGAGGAGAATAAAACAATTTGGAAGGTTAAGTGAGGACAGGGGTTTTAGACAAGCACCATATTTATCTATTATGGGAAGGGTAGAATGTAGTCAATCTTTTCATCTTTCAATTGTTTGGATGTGCATCTCATTGGTCATCCCACAGCCTTTGGAGGATTGTGGCAACCATTTCAGAGACAAATTCTCTAGGATGCTCAATGACTAGAATTGTGTAAACACTTCAACAAATGCCAGGGAAGTATTATAGCTTCTCAAGCCAGAGTCCATACCTTTGAATTCTAGTTCTATTACTTTTGTCTATGTGACCTTGGGCAATTCATTCCGTCCCTCATCCCCTCATCCTTATTTGTATAATTATGAGGTGGAGCAGAAACATTCATGAAGCTCCTTCCACCTAGAAATCAGTGATATGAACCTAAGTAAAAATAATAAAATTCATGATGATAAAATTCTGGACATGGAATAAGGGAAGATGTGAATTCAAATCTTACCTCAATTACTTATTAGCTGTGAGTCTGGGTAAGTCAATTAACCTCTGTCGACTTTGGTTTTCTTATCTAAAAAAATAAGTGTTTACCGAATGTCTTTTCCGTGTCAGGCACTGTGCTAAGTATTTTACAAGTATTAACTCATTTGCAGCAATCCTGGGAGGTAGACGCTATTATTATCTCTATTTTATACTTGAAGAAATTGAGGAAGACAGTGATTAAATGATTTGCCCTGGGTCACAAAGCTAATAAATATTTGAGGCAGGAATTGAACACGGATCTTCTTTACTCCAGGCCTAAAACACTATGCACTGTTCAACCTAGTTGCCTCTAGGTTGGACTTGGTGACCTCTAAGCTCCCTTCTGTCTCTAAATCTATGTTCCCATGGTATTATCATGTTTAATATAGTACAATGGCGTTAGAGATGATCAAAAAAGGAAAAGATTAATTGCCTATGACAAAAAATAAGGAATATTTTTATAATATTTTATTAAATTTATTGCTTATTGAATTATTATTAAATTAAATATTTAAATATTTTTTGAATAATTTTAAGTTTTTGTTTATTCCATTAAATATTATTTTATTTTATTTATTTAAATGTTTCAGAATTTTAAAAATTAAAATAAAAAACACTGATGCTTGCTATCGTGTATATGTGCTCACATTTATGAGCAGATATTTTTCATTCTCAAACTTATTGTCTCAATGCCAGAATCTTATGTTTAAAATAATTCATTACTAATCCTATACTCTTCGAAGTCATATAAAGGCAAAAAAGCATGTTGTGGGTCAGGAGGTTGGCAGAATTGGTAGAAGTTGAGAAATAACCCCACAAACTCACTCTACATAACTCAGGACCATCTGGGAGCAAGGAATCAATGGTGCAGACTTAAGGCAGGTAGAATCAGCTTCACCTCAGAGGTACTGATGTAAGACGAAGGTATTTGTGAATATTGATTATAAAAGTGGTTTTTAGGTCTTTGACAAGGAGCTTTTCAGACTTCCATTGTGTGCACACGTATACACACACACACGCACAGACACACACACAGTATGCATATACTATGTGTATATTTTATATATACTCACACATGCATACATATATATATATAAAATTATATTTATATATACACATATATAATATAGACAGTGTGTATACAAATATGTGCATATATGCCTACATACATGAGCTATATAAATATACACATATCCATGCATGTGTATATATATATAGACATATAGACACACACATACACACACATACATACCTGCACACATGTATAGACGTATACATGTATGTAAAATATGCGTGTGTGTGTGTGTGTTTGTGAGTGTATTTGATTGAACTCTGGCACATTGATATGAGTTTTGAAAGCTCTCTTAGGATCACAGATATGATGAACTTAGTAGTTTTTAGGTTAATGATGATTAGCCCAGGCTGAGCCAGGGCAGGGACTGGTTTTGGATGAAGAAGCCTTCCCAGGGAAGATCAGAAGATTTCTAGAGTGTGGGTGACTCATTTTTCAATGTCATCTGTCAAGTAGGAATTGTGATACAATTCACAGGGTTGTATTAAATCTTAAATGAGATAATATATGTGACATCTATAGTAAGTATTAACCTATTATTTAAATGTCAATTACTATTATTATCTATAATTAAGTTTAAATTATAATGCTCTTTACAACTTTACAAATTTTCACAAACTTCTTTCTCCAATTGTATGATCAAGGAACACTGGCCTTCTCATACTTCTTCACAGAGAACCCACCATCACTCATCTGAATGCCCTTGTACTTGATGGCTTGATATCTGGAATGCGTTAACTCAACCTCACAAAGTCCCTCTCTCCCTTTAAGACACAACTGAAGTACCATCTTCTAACTGAAGTCTTTCCTGATCCCATATCTGTCTGCTCTTTTTAAGGTTCCATGAGAACCAAACATCATTTTTTTCTGCCCATGATATTCATGAGTACTTAAACATAGTACACTGTCCCTATATCCTTAGGAGATCAAAGCAATTAAACAGCTTGACTAATCTTGGTCCACAAACAGAAAGGAAAGTGCATGACTCTTTAATTGCAAATTGATCCCAGAATCCCCTTGATCAAGCCTTCATCTAGAAAGAGCTTTTGGTTGGGTGGGGTCATATCTATTATTATTTATTGTATGTAAATCAAAACACCCCAGAGTCATGAAAATCATTTTGACCTTCCGAACTTCCTAAAAATGCCTTAGGGGACACTCAAGGATGTCTGAACTACACTTCGAGAGAAGGGACACAATTGGAAATGGAGAGGATTTGGTTCATTCTTACTTATGCCATCTATTATGTTGGTGACCCTGGGAAGGTCAATTCTTTATTATTGATCACAGTTTTCTCCTCTGTAAAACAGAGGATTTTGACTGGATGATCTTTTTCATCCTGTAGATATGTAAATTTATAAGCCTAGCAAGCATGAAAGAGAAGTGGAGTGGCCCAGTGAGAGCCATGTCTCTGGAGTTGGAGCACCTGAGTTCCAATACCTTCTCTCAGGCTTATCTTCTCTAACCCTGAACTATTCCCTCAATATTGTTGGGCCTTGATTTCCTTGGCTACAAATTAAGCAGGTTGGACTTCATGTCCTCTGAAGTCCCCCAACTGGAAATGTATGATCCTAAATACACATATTCTTTTAGAAGCAAGAGAAAAGGATAAGATGCTCATTCATTTTCTCCCAGACCTGTTTTTCTTTAGATGCAGTTTAGCTGTAGCTGGTATTATTGCAAAGAACCACTGATTTCTTTTCCATCCCATAAATATTTGAGCAATGCTAATACATGCAATTTAATGCCCCAAGTATTTTCTACACCTCAGAAAAATCAGCTATATTAAATAATGCAACTCCCTTAAACTCTATGATCTGTATCTAGGATTCACTCTCGTTTTCTTCCTGCTTGTATTTGTCGGTTTGTTTCTGAATACAAGATCCTTTCCTGTCCAATAATCTCCACATTGTTTTCATACCTACTTAGTTTTCAGAGATTCATTGCTACTCCTTTATATAATACTTGACACACATACATATGTGGACATATATATATACGTGTGTGTGTGGGTGTACACCCACACACACACACACACACACACACACACACACACACATCCTAGGTCATTCTTAACCTTTTCGTGATATTTCCAAATTTAGTATATAACAAGGCAGGGGCCATCCTGAACTGGCTGACTGTCCCCATGATATAGTTTTCTGCCCAGGTCTTGATTTCTAGGCACTCTAATAAACCCACTTCATCTTCAAAGAAATGTTTGTTTTTGGTGCACCAATGTCAGATATGATAGATTCTCTTTCTTTTCTCATCCACCAAAACATAGTTTATCTTTAAATTTTCATGTGTATTCAACTGAGAGAAATGCAAAACTTCAATTGTTCAGTCAATCAATAAATACAAGCATTTGTTAAATACCTACTATGTGTCAAGCACTATGCCAGGACCTGCCCTAAATAAGGGAAGAGAAGAAAAACAAACAAACAAGGAATTACTACAAAAGAAAATTACACTGACACATTCCTTGTACATCCTGGAAGTTTAATTTCCTACCCGAGTAACTTTGGGTGAGTTATTTTATCTCTCCAGGGATCAGTTTCCTTATCTATAAAACTTAAGGGCTAGAACACATGATCTCCAAGGTTCAGCCCAGATCTAAGTCAATGATGGTATGAAAGTCCTTCCAAATATAAATAATGTTGAAAAGGGGAGGCTGAAGGCAGAAACAAATACAGTTTTCTAAAGACATTGTGGGGTGAAGAATAGTCATCTATTCATGTAGGAGGTATGACAAAGTGGATCATTAGAGTTACATATAGGCTCTAGAATAGACAGCCAACAATTTTCCTATAAAATTTTCTACTTCATCATAGAAACAAATCCATGCTTACCCAGAAACAGCTAATACCTTTGCTTTATAGATTTTTGCCCCAAAATGGTGTTTTGATATGTATTTGACCTGATTTCCCTTTCAAGAAACAGGAAAATGCTCATAGAAACCCAGTGGAGTTTAACCACAAAGATGGAAGAGGATTGAAGAGATCATGTGAGTAAAGACAAGGATGCAGAAGGTGAATTTCACATACAGATAATTGCCAGCATGTATTTGTGTCAGGTGTTTTCTTTCAAGGTGATTTCCGAGTTTCAACAACTGGCCTTTTTTAATGTGAATTGACTCATTTGGGGAGAATAAGATTGGGAGAGAAAATAGTCTATAAAATTGACCATAGATAAAGTCTTACCTACGTCATTTGTACAGAAGATGAAGATTATACCCAAAATGGTATGATGGTTTGCTTAAGCTACAACAAGCAACAACAGTAAAACATTATCACCTAATACTAATATAGTGCCTTAAATGTTACAAAGGGATCTCTGAAGTCTCTTCTTCCCAGGAGGTATTTGAATATGTCCCTGATGGTAACATATAAACTCTTTAGATATAGCAGTAGATTTTATCTTAGAAGTCTATCTGTCTGCATAATTTTACAGGCAAAGAAACTGAGACCAGTAAAGGTTGAGCAATTGGCCTAGGGTATTAGAGCTAGTAAATCACAATTAATTTCTGTATTAGGAGGGCCGAGTTTATAATCTCAAAGAGGATCATAAACATGTCTGAAAGGTTCGGAATCGCCGGATATAAGAAACTCTCAAAGTAGAAGGCAGAAGAATCAAAACATTTATTTAGGCTCCACAGTAACCAACCCATGAACCAGCAACCCCATTTTGATATATTGATCAAAAGCTTCCAGGCCCAATAAGTACGCCTTGAAAGAGTAACCAGGAGGCTACAGAGAAGCATGATTGCGTAAAGCAAAATCATGTTTCCCCCTCTATGGTAATAAGATTACCCACTGGCCTGAAGTCTTTGTTCAGCTTTCTCCCGTAGGTCAGCTCTGCTACTGGCAGCTCCTGTTTCAGCTGTGTCTGTGGCTGTGGCTGTAACTGACGTAACTGTCGTAACTGCCTCTGTAACTGCCTCTGGCTCCAACCGGAAAAGGAAGAGAGCTCTTCAAACTGTCCTCTCCCCTCTTATAGGGTTTTTGACATCATCAAGCTCCGCCTGAATGACCAGGGCTGATTGGTTCTTGAGTTGGCCCCTCCCCCTAGGGTAGAGGTTAACACCTCCCCTCAGCCAGCCCCATGACTCATCACACAGGAAGTTGTCTGCTTCCCGGCATGCTCCCCGGGCCTCCTGCCCCGGAAGAGCAAGCCACAGTGTCCAGAGGCTCAATGAGGTAAGCTGAGTCATTCAAAGAAAACAAAGGCCATTCTGGTTACAATTTCAAACTGCAATTCTTTGACTCCAGATTCGGTGTTCTTTAAAGTAAGCCACCTTTTCTTCCCCATCTTTCTAAAATCTCCCTCTAAGGCAAAATCTATTATTGAACTCAGAATAAATATGCAGAAATCCATTCAGATTTGAAGTGCAGGGGAGAGGCTTTGGGCTATATTGAAAGACACGTTGGCTTTGGAGTCAGCATATAAATTTATCTATCAACAAACATTTATTAACATGTATTATATACCCAGGTCTATAATAAATACTGAAGACAATAAGAAAATGTGAACAGACATTCCTCTCAAAGAGCTTGCCTTATAATAGATATCAGTGCAATAACTGAGTAATATTTACTGCATTTACTGCTTTCTCTCATAACCTTGTCCAAGTAACTTAAAATTTCTGATCCTCGGCATACCTCATCTGTAAAATGAAGATGTTAGACTAGATGGCTTCCAAGGACCCTTCCAACTCTAAATATATCATTCATAAACATGTAATAATGTTAATAATAATGATATCATCTAGCATTTATATAGCATAGTGCCTGGAACATAGGAGATAATGTATGTTTGATTAATTGCATGTTTATTGATTGATTGTTTTAAGTTTTCCAAAATGCTTTAGGTAAGTTATCTCATTTGATCCTCACAGCAGCACTGAGAGGTAGGTCCTGTTATTATCCCCATATAACTCAAGAAGACCCTAAATGCATGCTGGGTGAGGTTAGAGGAAGGATTTTCACAGTAGAGATAAAAGGTGTCTGAGGTAGAAATCAAACTCTGTTCTTCTTGACTCCAAGTCCAATATTCTATCTGCCGTGCCACCTAGCCTTAATCTGCAATAGAAAAGGGGAAGGAAAAAGGCTGTATTTTTTTGTTTAATTTTAGGTTGATTTTTTAAAATCAAATTAATTATAATAGAAAATGTTTTCTGGAGCAAGTACACATGCTTTCAAATACTGGTCCTACCACAAAGTAGATGTGTCGCTTTAGAAAGTCACTTATTCTCTGAGTTAAATTTTCCTCAAATATAAAAAGTAGTGGCTTGTTTATTATGATTCCTAATGTCATGCTTAGTTCTGATTCAGTGTTCCTGTGAATTTGGATATCATACATATCTGTTGTCCTCAAAGATAAAATCCTAACCTCTATAGGAAGCCTTTCCTTATCCCAAATTCATCCATGTACTATTCTTCTCTTGATCATTTCTACTTTGTCCTTTAAATAGCTTACTTGTACACACTTGTTTGAATGTTTTCTCCCTCATTACACTATGAATTCCTGAGAACTATCCTTTACCTTTGTTTCTGTTGCTCAATACAGTGCTATTCATATTGTGGGCACATAATAAATGTTTATTGATGGAACTGTTAAATGACTATACAATACAACCAATGGAAAGTCTCTTCTTCTCCCTGGGTGTCAATTTTTTCATCTATAACATTATTATGATGGACTGGAAGAGCTCTAAACAGGCTATCAATTTAAAATACTTGTGTACTGTGCTTAAGAATTGCTTAGGAACTGCAAAATAGAGTCAACTTAGCATGATGAAAAAACATGAAAATTTGGAAAAAAATCTCCATAAGTTTGAAGTCTTTTTATATCTGAAAAATTAGAGCTCTTCTTTATGCCTATGTTTGCTAGTACTCCAGAAGAGTACGGAGATTTTCTCATCCATTTCATCAGTCTCTGATTTTGTGGCATTTGTGAATGTTTTATAAGGGATTGTAAAGGCAGTAATCCTATCAAACAGAAAACCACTCTGATTCTCCATGTGTATTACACACTGAATGGGAATTCCATGTTCCTACTTTTCTGAGTGCAATATGCTTTAAATAGTTCAATAAAAGAGATCATGAGTTTTGGAATGAGAAAAAGACCTTGGGGAACATATAGTTCAACTCATTTTTTTAAAAAGAAGGATACTGTGATCAAGAAGGAAATTTATTTTCTCCAAAATCATTCAGACTGCAACCTCAGATCAGAGTCATAAGGGTGTTTATAGAACATCTAATCTTTCCCTTAAATTCATAATCAATAATTATTTTAAGTGAATAATGATATAACAACAATCATAGATTTATAATTTAACATTTTATTTTCCAATTACATGTAAAATATTTTCCCAAATTCTCTCCTTCTCTCTTTTCCCTCCCCCCTCCCCACATTGAGAAGGCAAGAAATTTGATATAGGTTATACATGTAAAGTAATGCGAAACACATTTCCGTGTTAATCATGTTGTGAAAGAAAAAGCACCAAGAAAAATAAACAAAGTAAAGAAAAATTATGCTTTGATTTACATTAAGACACTAGTAGTTCTTTGTCTGGAGATGTATAGTACTTTTCATTATAAGTCCCTTGGAATTGTCTTGTATCATTGCATCAACAATAATAATAGAGAGACAGAGGGTAGGAAGTTGATTTTGGAGTCATAAAAACTTGGGTTCAAATCCTGACTCTAATCACATACTGACTGGGTGATACTGTGCAAGTCATTTAATCACTTAGGACCCAAGGTAACTTTCTCAAATTAGACATTGGAGATAAGGGATAACTTGCATTCTTATAAAGAATTATCTCGATTTAGGTCCTAGTCACAAAACCATGGTGATATTTGAAGTAGATATCACTTTTTAATATTTATTTAAAAACATAACCCTTTCCAATATCCCTGTGAGTTTAGTTGTATTAATGTTGCTATTATTGGGGTTGGAAGAAAGATGGAGGAGAAAAGGCAGGGTATTGTCTAAGTTCTCCCAATGTCACCTCCAAACAACTTTAAATACTGCCTCAAAATGAACTCTGGAGTGGTGTAACCCACGAAAGGACAGGGCTAAAGAACTTTCAAGCCCAAAACAACATAGTAGGTCATCAGGAAAGGGCTGTGGTACCTGGAGAAGAATAGAGTACAGTTAAGCATAGGCTGCCCTAACTCAGGCTGAGCCATTGAAAACCAGCAGCAGGCTTTGGGGACAAAAAAAATTGTCATCAGTGGTTTAGAAGCTCTCAGCCCAGAGATGGTAAGGACTTGAATTACTGGACAGAAGAAGACTACAGGGAACTCTTTGCTGGCACTGGATACAGGATTATATGGCATTACCCATACACAGATGCAGGTGACAGTATTGAGTCACAGTCTCAGGGCAAGAAGAAGCACTAGAACACCAGAGGTTGTGTCCACAGAGTAATGGTGTGTGTCTTTGGTCACAGTTTGAAGGAGGAATAGTGCTTATGGTCACTCACAGACAAAAGCATCAACCGACATAGTAGTAAACACACCTCTACTTAGATCATACCATCTTGGAAGAAATGAAAACCTGTAAACCCTCAGGACTAACTCCAAAAACAACTGAAAAAAATTAAATTTTGGGGCAGTGCCCTGTCCATCCCAGGATCAGGGCTCAAGTTTAATATGAAGATAAAAGTAACAAAAAGAGCAAAGAACAACAACAATGAAAAAGGAAACTGAACATCAAAAATTCCTATGGTGACAGGGAAGATCAAAACCTACAAAATCACAAAAAAATAAACAAAGTCAAGACTGCTTTATCCAAAGCATCAAAGAAAAATGTGAATTGGTCTCAAGTCCAGAAAAAAAAGTTCCTGGAACAGCTAAAAAAGGTTACAAAAATAAATGAGAGCTAGAGGAAAAATTGGGAAAAGAAATAACAGTGATGCAAGGAAATCATTTAAAAAATTAAGAGTTTGGTAAAAGAGGAGGGGGAAAGCATTAAAGAAAGTAATACCTTAAGAACAGAATTGGCCAAAGGGGAAAAAACAGACCAAAAGGACCTAGGCATCATCTTTCAAGAAATTATTAAGGAAAACCATGTTATACAGGAAAAGCACGTTATACTCTGGAAACACAGAATAAAATAGAAATTGAAATAATCCACTGATCACGTCCTGAAAGAGATCCCCAAATGAAAATTTCCAGGAATGTTATAGGCAAAATCCATAGCTCCAAAGTTAAGGAGAAGATATAAGCAGCCAAAAAGAAACAATTTAAATATCATGGAGCTACATTAAAGATGACAAGATTTAGCAGCTTCTTCCTTAAAGGATCAGAGGTCTTGGAATTTGACATTCTAGTAGTAAAAGAAGCTAGGACAACAACCAAGGATCACCTATCCCAGAAAACTGAGTATAATTCTTGAGAGAGAAAAAATAAATATTCAATGAAATAGAGGACTCTCAACCATTCTTCATGAAAAGACCGGAGATGAATAGAAAATAATGCTTTCATTTATACGACTGAAGAGAAGCACAAAAAGGTAAACATGAAAGAGAAATCATAAATAATTCAATAAGGTTAAAATATTTATATTCTTATATGGGAAGATGATACTTGTAACACGTAAGAAGTTTCTCATGGTTAGGGTGATTGATTATAAGAAGGATAGATAGATAGATAGATAGATAGATAGATAGATAGATAGATAGATGGCACAGTTGTGAATTCAATACTATGGGAGAATAACTTTAAAAAATAAATTAAGGAGTGAGAAAGAGGACTTCACTGGGAGAAGGGGAAAGAGAGACATAGAATTGGGTAAATTATATTACGTAAAAAGGTAAAAGAGCTTTTATAATGGAGGGAATGATAGGGGATTTGGGGGAAGAAGCACTTACATTTTTACTCTCATCAGGATTGGAAGAACAAAAACATTCAGTTGGGTATAGAAATCTATTTTACCCCACTATAAAGTAGGAGGGGAAGGGAATAAGAGAAGTGGGTGGGACTGATAGGAGGGAGGGAAGAGTACAAGAAGTGATAGTCAGAAGCAAAACACTTTTGAGGGTGAACAGGGTGAAACGAGAAAATATGATAAACAAGGGTGGGTGGAATACAATAGAGGAAAATATGTAGTATTCATAACTGTGAAAAAAATTTACAAGTTTCTCTGATAAAGGCTTCATTTCTAAAATATGTAGAAAATTGAGTCAAATTCATAAAAAAGCCATCCGCCAATGGTTAGTTTTTACTGTTTTTTCTTTTGGAATTCTGAAGTAATCAAGTACTTTTGATGAGTTTTGCCGTTCAAATGTAATGGCAAGCAAAGTGGATTTTTGTTGTCTTTTTTTTAGAGTGCTTCTCAGCATTAAGGAATCTTTGATTGAATCAGGAGTCTTTGAAGACCTGCTTATGTCAAGAGAAGGCCTAAGTCACATGGGTTTGAGTTGTATGGTTGTGACACCTTTTTTCCCTGAGGAAGTATATATTAACTTAGACATTAGTGTTTTGACTTTGGGGGCACACTCATTGAAAGAGTATTGGTGACCAGACTCTGGGTAGTCATTGAAGCAGCGCTGCCCCTCTCACCTCCTGGGCTTTGAAAACCCAGCTGTTGGTTTTTCTCTCTCTCTCTGGTAACAATGTAATTTTTTGGTCAGACAGATAGAGGTCTTTCTGTTGATCTCTCTGTGTTATTTGCTCTGTTTATATAATGTTTGCTTGTAATTTCTGATTGTATTTACTCTGAAGTTCAAGTATTGACTTCTTCCCCTGAACTAAGGGAATCATATATGCATGTTTAATTTAAGTGAGATTATTAACCCCTTAAGGTTTCTTTCCTTAGAAAAGTAGATCAAAGAACCTATGTTAGTAGCCCTCCTGTGTGCTTGTATTGTTGGTCTTTGACGTCCACAGAAGTTGCTAAGGACATCGTTGTTACAAATGGATAAATTGTTAAAGAATATGAATAGACATTTTCAAATAAAGCAATCAAATCTATCTATAGTCATACAAAAAAAAGTTCTAAATTGCTATTCATTAAAACAACTCTGAGGTTGCTTATTCTGACAAAATGAGCTAATATAACATAAAAGGAAATTGTCAAATGTTGGAGGGGATGTGGAAAAGTTTCAGACACTAATGCAATTTTTGTGTAGTTGTGAACTAATTCAACCATTCTGGAGAGTAATTCACAACTATGCCCGAAGGGCTATAAAACCATGCATAACCTTTGACCAAACAATACCACTACTAGGTATCTGAAGGGATGGAAAGGAAGGAAAGGACAAAACAGAAGGAAAGGAAAGAAGGAAGGAAGGAAAGAAGGAATGAAGGAAAGGAGGAAGGAAGGAAAGAAGGAAGAAACAAAGAAAAAAGGAATGTAAGAAATACGTGCAAACATCTTCATAGCAGCTTTTTTAGTGGTTTCAAAGAATTGGAAATAGAAGGGATGCACACAGATTGGGAAATGGCTAGACAGGTCATGACATATGATTGTGATGGAATATTATTATAATATAAGAAATAATGAGGAAGATTGCTCAGAAAAAAAAAAACCTTAGGAAGACTTACATGAACTGATGCAAAGTGAAATGAATAGAACCAGGAAAACACTGTGCACTATAGCAACACTATTGTAACAATGACCAACTGTGAAATACAGCTATTCTCAGCAATAAAATGATCCAAGACAATTACAATGAACTTATGAAAAATGCTGTCATTCTCCACAGGGAAGAAAAAAAATGGAGTCTGAATGAAGATCAAAATGCACTTAAAAAAACTTGCTTTATTTTTCTTCTGATTTTTGTCTGTTTTCTTTCATGACATGATGATTAATATGGAAATATGTCTGTTTGATGTCACATGCATAACCTATATCAAATTGTTTGCCCTTTTGATGTGCAGGTGGAGAAGGGAGGGAAAGAATTTAAAACTCAAAATTCAAAAGAAAATATTAAAATTGTCCTCATGTGTAATTCAGTAAAAGAAATAGTAAATATGTGTGTGTATGTGTGTGTGTAGCTATGTCAATTTCACAAGAAGAAAGTTGAAGTCCTCAGAATTTTGACTTTCTCAAGATAATATTTTAAAATTTATATTGTTTAATTTTTTTTAGTTTTCAGCATTGATTTTCACAAGTCTTATAGTCATACAAAAAAAGTTCTAAATTGCTATTCATTAAAACAACTCTGAGGTTTCTTTCTGGATGCTTGCAGTATTTTCTCCTTGATCTGGGAGCTCTGGAATTTGGGAACAATATTCCTAGGAGATTTCTATTTGGGATCTCTTTGAGAAGGCGATAGATGTATTCTTTCAATTTCTATTTTACCCTGTGGCTCTAGAATATCAGGGCAGTTCTCCTTGATGATTTCTTGAAAGATGATATCTAGGTTCTTTTTTTGATCATGACTTTCAGGTAGTCCAATAATTTTTAAATTATCTCTCCTGGATCTATTTTCCAGGTCAGTGGCTTTTCCAATGAGATATTTTACATTGTGTTCCATTTTTATTCCTTTGTTTCTGTTTTATAATATCTTGATTTCCCATAAAGTCACTAGCTTCCACTTGCTCCAATCTAATTTTTTTTTATTTTTTTTTGTACTTTTTTTTAATGCAATTTATTTATTTAACATATTTGGTTTTCAGCATTGATTTTCACAACAGTTTGAATTACAAATTTTCTCCCCATTTCTGCCCTCCCCCCCCACTCCAAGATGGCGTATATTCTGGTTGCCCTGTTCCCCAGTCAGCCCTCCCCTCTATCACCCCCCTCCCCTCTCATCCCCTTTTCCCTTCCTTTCTTGTAGGGCAAGATAAATTTCTACGCCCCATTGCCTGTGTATCTTATTTTTTAGTTGGATACAAAAAGTTTTTTTGTTTTTGAACCTCTGATTTTAAAACTTTGAGTTCCAAATTCCCTTCCCTCTTCCCTTCCCACCCACCCTCCCTAAGAAGTTGAGCAATTCAACCTAGGCCACACATGTATTATTCTGTATAACCCTTCCACAATATTCATGTTGTGAAAGGCTAACTACATTTTGCTCCTTCCCAATCCATCCCGCTTTATTGAATTTTCTTCCTTGACCCTGTCCCCTTTCCAAAGTGTTTGTTTTGATTACCTCCACCCCCATCTGCCCTCCACTCCATCATCCCCCTGCCTTTTATTTTTTTTTTTTTATCTTCCTCCCTCTTCTTTCCTGTGGGGTAAGATACCCAACTGAGTATGCATGGTATTCCCCCTCAGGCCAAATCTGATGAGAGCAAGGTTCACTCATTCCCCCCTCACCTGCCCACTCCCCTCCTCTCCTAGAACTGCTTCCTCTTGCCACCTTTATGGGAGATAATCCACCCCAATCTATCTCTCCCTATCTCCCTCTCTCAGTAAGTTACTCTCTCATCCCTTAATTTCATTTTATTTCTTTTAGCTATCTTCCCTTCATCCTCAACTCACCCTGTGTCTGCTCTCTTTCTTTTACATATATATATATATATATATATATATATATATATATATATATACACATACATACACATACATACATATACACATAGATCCATGCATACATACACATTCACTTATATATATACCTAAACATATATATATGCATATATATATATATATGCATATTCCCTTCAACTACCCTAATACTGAGGTCTCATGAATCATACTCATCATCTTTCCATGTAGGAATGTAAACAAAACAGTTCAACTTTAGTAAGTCCCTTGCAATTTCCGTTTCTTGATTACCTTTTCATGCTTCTCTTGATTCTTGTGTTTGAAAGGCAAATTTTCTATTCAGTTCTGGTCTTTTCACTGAGAAAGCTTGAAAGTCCTCCATTTTATTGAAAATCCATATTTTGCCTTGGAACATGATACTCAGTTTTGCTGGGTAGGTGATTCTAGGTTTTAATCCTAGCTCCATTGACCTCCGGAATATCGCATTCCAAGCCCTTCGATCTCTTAATGTAGAAGCTGCCAGGTCTTGGGTTATTCTGATTGGGTTTCCACAATATTCAAATTGTTTCTTTCTGGCTGCTTGCAGTATTTTCTCCTTGATCTGGGAGCTCTGGAATTTGGCAACAATATTCCTAGGAGATTTCTTTTTGGGATCTATTTGCGGAGGTGATCGATGGATTCTTTCAATTTCTATTTTGCCCTGTGGCTCTAGAATATCAGGGCAGTTCTCCTTGATAATTTCCTGAAAGATGGTATCTAGGCTCTTTTTTTGATCATGGCTTTCAGGTAGTCCAATAATTTTTAAATTATCTCTCCTGGATCTATTTTCCAGGTCAGTGGTTTTTCCAAGGAGATATTTCACATTGTCTTCCATTTTTTCATTCCTCTGGTTCTGTTTTATAATATCCTGATTTCTCATAAAGTCACTAGCTTCCACTTGCTCCAATCTAATTTTTAAAGTAGTATTTTCTTCAGTGGTCTTTTGGACCTCCTTTTCCATTTGGCTAATTCTGCCTTTCAAGGAATTCTTCTCCTCATTGGCTTTTTGGAGCTCTTTTGCCATTTGAGTTAGTCTATTTTGTAAGGTGTTGTTTTCTTCAGTGTATTTTTCAGTATTTTTTTGGGTCTCCTTTAGCAAGTCATTGACTTGTTTTTCATGGTTTTCTCGCATCCTTCTTATTTCTCTTCCCAATTTTTCCTCTACTTCTCTAACTTGCTTTTCCAAATCCTTTTTGAGTTCTTCTATGGTCTGGGGCCAGTTCATGTTTTTCTTGGAGGCTTTGGTTGTAGGCTCTATGACTTTGCTGTCTTCTTTAGGCTGTATGTTTTGGTCTTCTTTGTCACCAAAGAAAGAATCCAAAGTCTGAGACTGAATCTGGGCGCGTTTTCGCGTCCTGGCCATATTCCCAACCAACTAACTTGACCCTTGAGTTTTTCAGTGGGGTATGACTGCTTGTAGTTTACAGAGTTCTATGTTCTACGTTTGGGGGGGAGGTGCCAGCTCTGTCAGAGCCGCACTCCTTCTTCCCCAAGGACCCCCAGTCCAGACTGGGCTCAGATCTTCGGCAGGCTGTGCACCCCTGCTGTGATCCGCTGCTTAATTCCCCCCACCAGGTGGGCCTGGAGCCGGAAGTAACAACAGCTGTAGCTGCCCCACCTCCGCTGCCTCCAGGGCTGGAAGCCGAACCGCGAACTCCTTCCACTCCCGCAGCTTTTCCCACTAACCTTCTCCGCAGTCTTTGGTGTTTGTGGGTCGAGGGGTCTGGTAACTGCTCACGTATTCAGGGCGCTAGGGCCCCCTCCGCCCGGTTTCTGGTCTGGATCGTCCACGCCACTCAGGCTGGGCTCTGCTCCACTCCGTTCCCATCTCCCAGCTCCCAGCTCCCAGCTCCGTGTGGAATAGAGCTCACCCAGAGACCATCCGGGCTGTCCTGGGCTGGAGCCCTGCTTCCCTCTGCTGTTCTGTGGGTTCTGCCATTCTAGAATTGGTTCAGAGCCATTTTTATAGGTTTTTGGAGGGACTCGGGTACGGAGCTCACTCTAGTCCGTGCTTACCAGTCGCCATCTTGGCTCCGCCCCCCCCAATCTAATTTTTAAGGTAGCATTTTCTTCAGTGGTCTTTTGGACCTCCTTTTCCATTTGGCTAATTCTGCCTTTCAAGGCATTCTTCTCCTCATTGGCTTTTTGGAGCTCTTTTGCCATTTTGAGTTAGTCTATTTTTTAAGGTGTTGTTTCCTTCAGTGTATTTTTCAGCATATTTTTGGATCTCCTTTAGCAAGTCATTGACTTGTTTTTCAAGGTTTTCTCACATTATTTTCATTTCTCTTCCCAATTTTTCCTCTGCTTCTCTAACTTGCTCTTCCAAATCCTTTTTGAGCTCTTCCATGGCCTGAGACTAGTTCATGTTTTTCTTGGAGGCTTTTGTTGTAGGCTCTTCGACTTTGTTGACTTCTTCTGGCTGTATGTTTTGGTCTTCTTTGTCACCAAAGAAAGATTCCAAAGTCTGAGACTGAATCTGGGTGCGTTTTCACTGCTTGGCCATATTCCCAACCAACTAACTTGACCCTTGAGTTTTTCAGCAGTGTATGACTGCTTGTAGACTAAAGAGTTCTTTGTTCCAAGCTTGGGGGGATGTGCCAGCTCTGCCACACTGGCACTCCTCCTTCCCCAAGAACCCCCAACCCAGACTGGACTTAGATCCTCAGCAGGCTCTGCACTCCTGCTCTGATCTACCAGCAGGTTGGCCTTGGACTGGAAGCAACTGCAGCTGTACTTCTGTAGCTGCCCCACCTCCACTGCCCCCGGGGTGGTAGCTGAATCTTGAACTGCTTCCACTCCCGCAGCTTTTCCCACTAACCTTCTCTGTTGACTTTGGTGTTTGTGGGTTGAGAAGTCTGAGAACTGTTGCAGCACACTGATTCAGGGCACTAGGGCCCACTCCACCCAGCTCCTGTTCTGGTTGTTCCACACGCCCCATGCTGGGCTCTGCTCTGCTCCGCTCCCAGCTCCGTGCAGGGTAGACCTCACCCAGAGACCATCCAGGCTGGCCTGGGCTGGATCCCTGCTTCCCTCTGCTCTTTTGTGGGTTCTGCAGTTCTAGAATTGGTTCAAAGCCATTTTTATAGGTTTTTGGAGGGAGTCGGTGGGGAGCTCATGCTAGTCCCAGCTTTTCAGCCGCCATCTTGGCTCCACCTCCACTCAACTATGATTTTTAATGAGTTGCTGTCTTCATTTTGCTTTTGAGTATCCTTTTCCAAGTGGTTTATTTTACTTCTCATGTTGCCATTTTCTCTATTTAGATTCTGAATCTCCGTAGCCATTTCACCAATGTTATTCTTTAAGGATTTGATTTCGTCAGTGGACTTTTTTTTTCCATTTTTCTTTTTTTCTTTGATGTTCTTAATTTGGTTTTTAAAATCCTCCTTTAGCTCTTCCGATAATGATTTCTGGGCTTGAGACCAGTTCTCATTCCCTTTTGAAGTATAAGATGTGGGTATAGTATCATTGCTATCCCCTTCCAAATTAGTATTTTGATCATGCCTGTCTCCATAAAAAGAATCAATGGTCCTCAGTTTTTTTGTGTTTTTCTTCATGTTGGTTAGCTTTTTCCTGGCTTTGCAGTGAATATCTGCTTTTTGGGCTTAGGGCTCTCTGTCTCATGTTTCTTCTTTTGGGGATTGTGTGTATAATTACTGGCTTTGTGTATTGTAGCCTTCAGTTTCCTGAGGTGTGGGGGAGAGGTCAGCTTCCTGAAGTTTCCTCTTCCCCTGCTCTCTAGCACTGTTGCTCTTCAGCAATGGTCTTAGCTGTTTGTTGTTTGTGCTGTTGTCTGCCACTTCACCTGGGGGTGTAAGGGTATATCTGGGCTCCTAGTGTTGACCCAGGCTGGCTCTGCCCCTCTGGGACTCAGCAACTCCCTCTGTTCGGCCACTGAAGCCCCACTTCTGTCTCCTCTATTTCAGGGTTTTTTTTCCCCAAGGAATTGTCTGGGTTGGAGGTGGGAGGAGGGATTAGAGCCTTTTACCTGGCCATCACATCTCCAGGAAGTTCAAGAATCTGCCTTTCATATCTTTGGGCTGCAAGCCTCAGGTGCTCCTGTCTCACAGCTGGTGGCACTGTGCTGCTGCCTCTCATCCCTTCCACAGACTCCCATCAGGAGGCCTGGGGATCTCCACCGATTTAGGGTGCCCAGCTTTCTCTCAGCCTTTCTCACTGTTTGGTTTCAGCAGCTTTTCCTCTCCCTTATTTCTGCACCCTGTGTATTCTTCTTTATTATCCCTTAATTTTTTTAATGTCATTCCCTCAAATACACCTTATACTTGTATTCTATGCCTATTCCTTCCAGCCGTAGTATCAGTGATGCATAATTTTTATCAAGTATAAGTATCATTTTTTCATGCAAGATTGTAAACACTTTAGCTCAATTGAGCCAGTTATATTTTCTTTTCCCTTTTTTACATGTTTATGTTTCTTTTGTGTCTTGATTTAAGAGATTAAATTTCTGGCTTCATTCTAGTCTTATGAAAAATTGAAATCCTTCTATTTCATTGAATGACCATTTTTCCCGTGATGCATTAGGCTTAATTTTGCCAGATAAGTGATTCTTTGCTGTATTTCTAGCTGAGTGGTTTCAAATTGGAATATTGGGTGGGCACAACAAGAAGGTATGTCCATAGTGGCAAAAAAATCTTTAAGAAGTAAAATGAAGCCAGAATAGAGCCAGTCTATGTCTGCTTTCTCCCAAAATTTCAGTGAGTCACTTTAATGTCTGGTTATTTTTCTTGATATTTTCAACTGACTGAATTCCAGCTTGTCAGGGCAATCATAAAGGAATAATTTTATAGTCATGATGTACTTTTCCATGGGCTGGATAGATAACCTTTAATATTTCTTCATACTCTCCAACTCTGTCATTGTAAGATGTTTTGACATATGACCTTTAATACTATTTATTTAAATAAATATTAATATATTTTAAATGAAATTGGAAGAAAATTCCCTGGGTTTGAGTTGTTAATACAATGGGATATAATGATTATATAATGTCCATTGTTTAATTTTTGTGGGCAGAAATTTGGGGGGATAAAATGCTTGCTTATTTTTACATAAATGAATAGATTTTAAAGACATATTATTTTTAAAATTATAAACAAAAAAACATTTCTTTCAAATATTAAAATAAAACAACACCCTTTGGGGGCTTGAATTTGTAATTTCATACATGGAGGGTATTCCCAATGTGGTGACACCCTCTACCTATTCATATTAGCAACCTGTAATTCATTTTAGAGAGTTATTTGGGTGTAAGAGAATTTAAGTGATTTGTCTATGGTCACAGAAATGATGTGTCAAAGATGGAAATTTATTCCAGGTCTTCTTGACCATAAATCCTTAATGCACCATTCTTGTATGACACCAGGCCTCTCTCTCAAAACCATACTTAACTACTCAGTGTTTTCAACCTTCCAACATTTTTTTAATCTTTAAGTTCGATTTCTTTGAAGTCATCTGTTTAAATTCACTCACAGGGCTCTCTAGGTTTAATTATACCTGTGGCTCATCAAAACACATGTAAAGGCTTGGGTTACTCCCCAGAAATGACCTAGTGAGGAAACATGAAAATTAAGTATTTCAAATTCCTCCCAACTTGCCCTTGAAAACTTCTTATGTCCACTCAGATTATCTTTAAATCTCCCATTTCATTTAATGAATACAACCAATACAATCAGGTGATTTTATCATAAAAGTTTTCTTTTTTACTGACCATTCTTGTGCTTTTCAAGGTCAGCTTTGTTATAGAAACCACTGGCAGCTGCACACTTAGAATTACAATATCTCAGAGATGGAAGGGATCTCAGACATCATCTAGTTTAACTTGTATTAGAATAAGAATCCTTCTTCTGCCTAGGTTGAATTGCTTGACTTCTTAGGGAGGGTGGGTGGGAAGGGAAGAGGGGAGAGAATTTGGAATTCAAAGTTTTAAAATCAGATGTTCAAAAACAAAAAAAAAGTCTTTGCATGCAACTAAAAAATAAGATACACAGGCAATGGGGTGTAGAAATTTATCTTGCCCTACAAGAAAGGAAGGGAAAAGGGGATGAGAGGGGAGGGAGGTGATAGAGGGGAAGGCTGACTGGGGAACAGGGCAACCAGAATATAAGCCATCTTGGAGTGGGGGGAGGGTAGAAATGGGGAGAAAATTTGTAATTCAGACTGTTGTGAAAATCAATGCTGAAAACCAAATATGTTAAATAAATAAATTTAAATTAAAAAAAAAGAATAAGAATCCTTCTGTCATATACTGGCAAGTGATCTTCCAGTTCCATTTTAAAAGCCATAGAGAGATGGGGACCCAAAGTTTCTGGAGGCTGGCTATTTCTAGATCTGCCAATTCAAAAAAAAGTTCCCCAGAGATGCTTATTTCATTTCAAGATTTACCACCCTACAATTCCCACCTGTTTCTCCTGGCTTTGTTTTCTGGAACTATGTAAAGGACACTCTCTTCTTCTTGAAAAACCTGTGTAATGCTTTGCCATCTCTCTAATGCTAAGAAATAGCAATGGCAAAGACAACACTTTTAAAACCAAGGTGTGACTTTTGATCCATGATGCGAAAGATAATAGGATTGTTGATTTAAAAATAAAACAGACCTTACAGGACATCCATTTTTATCCCCAAATTTTACAGATGAGGAAACTGAGGACCTTAACAGTTAAGTTGCTTATATCACAGGGATAAAATTTTAGATCTAGAATTTAAGCTTTATACCTTTAGGCAAAAGGGTCTATTCTTATAGTTTGCTCTCCAGAGAAGCTTGGAAAACCCAGACTTTGGTCTAATTGCTGTCCAATAATTAACCTGGGGAAATGATGCTTTCAAATAATAATTGCATGAAGAAGATGTCAAAATAATAGCATGAAATCTTAAAATTTTATCTTTCAGCTGAAACTAATTTTATAATATGGTAATTCTGGTTATACTAGAAATACTTGATCAATGTCTTACAATATAAGAAACCATTTTTTACCAGAAATAAAGAAATATAAATCATTTTTGGGGGTGGTAGAAGACTTAGAAAGCGGCTTAAAAATAGGGGTAGAGCCAGGAAAGAACGATATCATCAAAGTCCAAGAGAAATGAGAATATCAAAAAGAAATGAGTAACCAACAGTATAAAGAGTAGCATTGAGGCCAAGAAAGAGGAGAATGGGGGGAAGATCCCTAATGAGGATGAATGCATCAAAGAAGGTTTTTGTTTGTTTATTTGTTTTTAAGAATGCCAAAGACATGGATGTGTAGACATGGAAGCAGCTAGGAGAGAGGGAGAAATTGCAGATCAGTGAGAGATCATGAATGAGAGCAGGGACATTCTGATGCAGAAACAGGCTGGAAGGGGATCTCTTGTCCTTGTAGAGATGTTTGTATCAACAAGGAGTGTGTGTATATAAACATATAAAAATATAATATATACACACATATCCATGTATATATGTGTGTGCGTATATATATATATATATATTTATATGTGTGTATATATATATACACATAAACAAATATACTTAAATTCTTCATTTTTCTCCAAATAAAAAAGATCCACTAAGCACTGCCTACAACTGAAGCCAATATTTATTCTGAGAAGGCATTTAGTTAACAGTAGATACCAATGAATTCTCATTTCCTTTCTAAATGTTACCCTCTAAACTCTTTTGAATAATTAATTTGAATAAAAGGGCAATTATTCCATAGTGGATGTATTGGGCACTCAGAAAAAAAAATAAAATAGGATCATAGAAAGCTAGAGCTGGGAGAGGCCTTAGATCATGAAAAGTCAGATGCGAATGGGTCCTTAGAGCATAGGATATAAGAGGTGGGAGTAACTTATAGATAGGTAATGGTGGTAGGGATATTAGAATATTGAACGCTGGAGCTGAAAGATCTTAGACTACTGAAAGTGGCATGTTAGAAATGAGACTTCACAAGTATTCTCATTTGATCTCCACTTTTGGCAGATGAGCAAAAAGAGGTCCAAAGGGGAATAGTGATTTGCTGAAGGTCCTACACATAGTGACAGACTGGGGACTAGAACCTGAGTTTCATGATTATGAATCCAGAGTCCTTGTCACATTGTTATTATGAAATGGAGTTTAGGAACACCAATAAAGGCAATGGGTTCCTGCACCATCTTTGATTAAAACTGTTTAATCACTACATTTATTTTTCCTAAATTAAAATTTACTGTATATACCTAAATTTTTACTGAATTAGGAAATTTCCATTGAATGAGAGAAACCTGTTCAGTATCTCTATCTATCTACCTATCTATCTATCTATATGTATGTATATCTACATCTCTCTCTCTCTCTCTCTCTCTCTCTCTCTCTCTCTCATTCTTTCCTTTCCTTAAATGGTAAAGTAGCTGACCAAGATTGAATAGTGAATTACAGAGAATTTCAGAGTTAGAGGAGAACTAAGGAGCCCACTAGTCTAACCCTTGTTTAAAGGATGATCACTCTATAGCACACCTAGCAAGTGTTCATTCAGCCTTTGCTTGAATACATTTACTGATGATGGAACACACCACCTCCTTTGCAATTCTTTGTATGTTGCAAAAGTTCTACTTCTTAAGAAGTTTTCCCTGTCATCATGCCTAAATGTGGCTTTTTGCAGCTCCCCACCATTACACCTGGTTCTGGCTTCTGCAGCCAAATAAAACAAGTTTTATCCATCTTCTCTATAATTCTCCCTAATATTTACATGCAGCTACTATCCACCATTTCTCTACCTGAGTTTTCCATGCTAAACATCCCTATATTCTTGGATCTATCCTCAAATGACATGAAATCAAGTGTCTTCAAATTAATAGTTATTTTTTTCTTATATAAAGTTTAACCACTAAGAACATATTATGAAGTAAATATCTCTATTTAGAAGAGAGGAAGGACATTCCTGAAGATTTCAGATATATTTGGAAACTTTTTTAAAAAGCTGAAAAAAATCAAATGACAAATATTTAAAAGACAAAATTAACAAATGAATCTATAAATTGGTAAATAAATAACTGGACAACTGAAGATTCTTGACCAGGGTGACTGAAATTTCTTACTTTTTGCTTTTGAAAAATCTATTTGGAAATTATATGAAGAACAGAGCTGTGATGAAAGAGACTAGAGAAAATGGCACCAATTAGGATGCTACTGTAATAGTTCATGTGAGAGCTGATAAGTGCATGAGGCAGGGGAGACAGTAGGATACAAGGGATACTGTGAAGGTAGAATCAATATATTATGATGTTTTTCAATTTTTTTAGCATAACAGTTTTTAAGGTCCTAAAGTTTCCAAAGTATTCTCGATGTTGTACCGTGGACAGTGCTATATTTGGAAACAAAAGACATTAATTTTCTTCTTAGCTTTTGCATTTACCACCTATGTGCCTTGATCAAATCTAGAACTTAATTAGTTTAGAATTTAATTACTTAATTACAATAAGATGAGAGGGGTAGCCTAGATAGACCCTAAGGTCCCTTCCAGCTCTGGATCTATAGTTGGAGTTATAGACCTCTGTTGGCAAGGTGATGTCTCAGCTTTTCAGTATGCTGTACAGATTTGCCATAGCTTTTCTTAAAAGGAGAAAGCATCTTTTAATTTCATGGTTACAATTGATGTATGCAGTGTTCTTTGTGCAGACAAATATAACATCAGACAATGCTTCCATTTCTCTTCTCTCTATTTGCCAGGAAGTGATGTGAAAAATTGTCAAGATGTTTGAATGTTAGGCTTCAAGTCAGCTTTTATGCTCTCCTCTTTCACCCTTATCAAGAGGCTTCTTAATTTCTCTTCACTTTCTGCCATCGGATCAGTGTTGTCTTTACATATGAGACTGTTATTTCTCTAGCAACCTCAATTCCAACTTCTGATCTGCCCAGCTTGGCACTTCCCATGAGGTATTCTACATTAAATTAAACAAATGAGGTGACAATATGCAGCCTTGTCATACTCATTTTCCAATCCTAAACCAATCAATTGTTCCATGTTCAGTTCTAATTGTTGCTTCTTGGCCACATACACGTTCCTCAAAAGACAAGTAAGATATTCTGGCATTCTTGTCTCTTGAAGGACTTGCCACATTTTGGTGTGCTCCACACAGTCAAAGGCTTTAATGTAGTCAATGAAACAGAGATAGATTTTTTATGGAACTCCATTGCTTTCTCCATAATCCAATAAATGTTGGCAATTCTGTCTCTGGTTCCTCTGCCTCTTTGAAAACCAGCCTGCTCTTCTAGTAATTCTACGTATACATATTGCTGAAGCCTAGCTTGCAGAAGATTAAGAATAACTTTGCTGGCATGTAAAATGACCATAATTGTTTACTAATTTGAACATTCCTCAGCATTGCCCTTCTTTCAGATTGGGGCACAAACTGATCTTCTCCAATCCAGTGGTAACTATCTTTTTTTTCCCATATTTGTTGGCATATTGTGTGGAGTACTTTAACTTAGTGGTATCATCAAATAGCTCAGCTGGGATTGTATCACAAAATTGTTAGCAATGCTTTTTAGGACCTATTTGACTTCATTTTCCAGGATGATTGGCTCTAGATGAGAAACCACACCATTGTGCTTATTAGTAATCCTCAGTTATTTCTTGTAGGGTATTTAAATATTCTTGACACCTCTTCTTAATCTTGTCTGCTTCTGTTAAATCCCTACCATTTTTGTATTGTATCATGTCCATTTATGCATGAAACTTTTCCTGATTTTCTTGAAGAGATTTCATTTTTTCCCTTTGTTATTGTTTCCTTCTATTTCTTTGCATTGCTCATTTTAATAAAGTTTCTTATCTCTCCTTGCTGTTCTCTGGAATTCTGCATTTATCTGGATATCTTTCAATTTCTCCTTTTCCTTTGCCTTTCTCTTTCCTTCTCTCTTCAACTATTTGTAAAGTCTCATTAGACAGCCACTTTGTTTTCTTACTCTTCGTTTTCTTTGGGATACTATTTTGTTGCTGCTGCCTACCATCCAATGTTGCAAACCTCTGTCCACAGTTCTTCAAGCACTCTATCTACCAGATCCAATCCCATAAATCTATTCATCACCTCCACTTTGTATTCATAAGGGATATTATTTAAGTAACACCCATATGGTCTGATGGTTTTCCCTACTGTTTAAGAAACCTCATGATCTGATCAACAGTCAGCTTCAGGTCTTGTTTTACCTGACTATACAGAACTTCTCCATCTTTTGCTGCAAAGTATTTGATCAATCTAACTTCTTTTTTTTAAGTGCTATTTTTATTTATTTTATTATTTATTTAATATTTTTAGATTTCAGAATCGATTTCCACAAGATTTTGAATTACCAATTTTATCCCCATTTTTGCCCTTTCCCTACTCCCAGATGGTATATATTCTGATTGCCCCATTCCCCAGTCAGCCCTCCCTTCTGTCACCCAATCCCCCCCACATCCCCTTTTCCCATACTTTCTTGTAGGGCAAGACAGATTTCTATGCCCCATTGCCTGTACATCTTACTTCTCAGTTGCATGCAAAAATAACTTTTTTTTGAACGTTGGCTTTTAAAACTTTGAGTTCCAAATTCTCTCCCCTCTTCCCTCCCCACCCACCTTCCATAAGAAGGAAAGAATTCAAAATAGGTCACACATGTATCATTATGTAAAACCTTTCCATAACACTCATGTTGTGAAAGAATAACTATATTTTGCTCCCTCTCATCCAGTCCCTCTTTGTTCAATTTTCTCCCTTGACCCTGTCCCTTTTCAAAAGTGTTTGATTTGATTACTTCCTCCCCCTATCTTCCCTCTCTCCTATCACTCCCCACCCCCCACTTTTTATCCCCTGCCTCTTTTCCTGTGAGGTAAAATATCCAATTGAGTGTGTACGTTATTTCCTCTTCAAGTCAAATCTGATGAGAGCAAGATTCACTCATTCCCCCTCACCTGTCCCCTCTTCCCTCCCAACAGAACTGTTTCATGCCACTTTTATATGAGATAATTTACCCCATTCTATCTCTCCCTTTCTCCCTCTCTCAATATATTCCTCTCTCATCCCTCAATTTAATTTTATTTTTTTAGATATCATTGCTTCATATTCAACTCATCCTGTGCCCTCTGTCTACACACACATGCACACATGCACACACACACACACATATATGTATGTATGTATGTATGTATATTCCCTTCAGTTACCTTAATACTGAGGTCCAAGAATTACACATATAATCTTCCCATGTAGGAATGTAAACAAAATAGTTCAACTTTACTAAGTCCCTTATGATTTCTCTTTCTTGTTTACCTTTTCAGGCTCCTCTTGATTCTTATGTTTGAAAGTTGAAGCTTCTATTAACCTCTGGACTTTTCACTGATAAAGCTTGAAAGTCCTCTATTTTATTGAAAATTCATATTTTTCCTTGGAGCATGATACTAAGTTTTGCTGGATAGGAGATTCTTGGTTTTAATCCTAGCTCCATTGATCTTTGGAATATCATATTCCAAGCCCTTTGATCCCTTAGTGTAGAAGCTACTAGATTTTGTCTTATCCTGATTGTGTTTCCACAATACTCAATTTTTTTCTTTCTGACTGCTTGCAATATTTTCTCCTTGACCTGAGAACTCTGGAATTTGGCAACGATATTCCTAGGAGTTTTCTTTTGGGGATCTTTTTCAGAAGGTGACCAGTGGATACTTTAAATTTCTATTTTACCCTCTGGCTCTAGAATATCAGGGAAGTTTTCCTTGATAATTTCCTGAAAGATGATATCTAGGCTCTTTTTTGATAATGGCTTTCAGGTAATACAATAATTTTTAAATTATCTCTCCTGGATCTATTTTACAGGTCAGTGGTGTTTCCAATGAGATATTTCACATTGTCTTCCATTTTCTCATTCCTTTGGTTCTGTTTTATAATATCTTGATTTCTCATAAAGTCACTAGCCTCCATTTGCTCCAATCTAAATTTTAAAGTAGTATTTTCTTCAGTGGTCTTTTGGACCTCCGTTTCCATTTGGCTGCTTCTCCCTTTCAAAGCATTCTTCTCCTCATTGGCTTTTTGGTGTTCTTTTGCCATTTGAGTTAGTCTATTTTTTTTTCTTTTTTTTTTTTTTTAAATTTATTTTTTATTTATTTTTAGTTTACCACACACGGTTCTACATAGTTTTGAGTTCCAGTTTTTCTCCCCTCCCTCCCCCCTCCCTCCCCAAGACGGCATGAAGTCTCATATAACTGTCATGTATAACTTCGCATTGAATTAATTTATGCTCTAGTCAAGTCGTGGAGAAGAATTTTGACCAATGGAATGAATCATGAGAAAGAAGAAACAGAACCAAAAAAAAAAAAAAAACAAAACAAAAAAAAAAACCCCAAAAACAAAAACAAAAGAGAAGCAGAAAAGGCGAGCATGTAGTGTGCCTCAGTCTGTATTCAAACTTCGCAGTTCTTTCTCTGAATGAAGATAGCATTCTCCATCGTGAGTCCCCTGGAGTTGTCCTTGCCCCTTTAGGTTGCTGAGAGAAGCACAGTATGTCAGGGTTGCTCCTCACGGAATCCACATATCTGTGGCTGTGCACAACGTTCTCCTGGCTCTGCTCCGCTCACTCAGCATTATGTCGTGTAGGTTTTTCCAGGTTGTTATGAAGTCTGCATCATCCCCATTTCTTATGGCACAATAGTATTCCATCACCTTCATATACCACAGCTTGTTCAGCCATTCCCCAATTGATGGGCATCCCTTTGCTTTCCAATTCTTGGCTACCACAAAGAGAGCTGCTATAAATATTCTTGTACATATGGGTCCTTTTCCCGCTTGCGTGATTTCTTTGGGATACAACCCTAGAAGTGGTATTACTGGGTCAAAGGGTATGAACATTTCTATAGCCCTTTGGGCATAGTTCCACACCGCCCTCCAAAATGGCTGGATCAGCTCACAACTCCACCAGCAATGCAACAATGTTCCAATTTCCCCACATCCTTTCCAGCATTTATCATTCTCCTGATGTGTTATTTTAGCCAATCTGACAGGAGAGATGTGGTATCTAAGAGTTGTTTTGATTTGCATTTCTCTAATCAGCAGCGATCCAGAGCATTTTTCCATATGCCTGTAGATAGCTTTAATTTCTTCCTCTGAAAACTGCCTGTTCATATCCTTTGACCATTTCTCAATTGGGGAATGGCTTGTATTCCTATATATTTGGCTTAGCTCCCTGTATATTTTAGAAATGAGGCCTTTATCAGAGATACTAGTTGCAAAGATTTTCTCCCAATTTTCTGCTTCCCTCCTAATTCTTGTTGCATTGGCTTTTTTTGTACAAAAACATTTCAATTTGACATAATCAAAATTATCCACTTTGCATTTTGTAATGCTCTCTATCTCTTGTTGGGTCATGAATTCTTTACTTTTCCACAAATCTGATAAGTAAACTATTCCTTGCTTTCCCAAATTACTTAGAGTATCAACTTTTACTCCTAAATCATGAACCCATTTTGACTTTATTTTGGTATATGGTGTAAGATATTGGTCTATGCCCAGTTTTTTGCCCTACCATTTTCCAATTTTCCCAACAGTTTTTGTGAAATAGTGAATTATTAGCCCAGAAACTGGCTTCTTTGGGTTTATCAAAGAGTAGATTGCTAAACTTGTTGATTTCACCTACTTGTGTACCTATCCTATACCACTGATCCACACCCCTGTTTCTTAACCAGTACCAGGCAGTTTTGATGACTGCTGCTGTGTAGTACAGTTTAATATCTGGTGTGGCTAAACCACCATCCCTAGCATGTCTTTTCATTAATATCCTAGATACTCTAGACCTCTTGTTTTTCCAAATGAATTTTGTTATTATTTTGTCCAGCTCAGTAAAAAAAAAATTTGGTAGTTCGATTGGTATGGCACTGAATAGATAGATTAATTTAGGTAGAGTTGTCATTTTTATTATATTAGCTCGGCCTAACCATGAGCAACTGATATTTCTCCATTTATTTAGATCTGATTTTATTCGCGTGAAAAGTGTTTCATAGTTATGTTCATATAGGCCCTGGGTTTGTCTTGGCAAATAGACTCCCAAATATTTTATAGTGCCTTCAGTAACTTTGAATGGAATTTCTCTTTCTATCTCTTGCTGTTGGGCTTTGTCAGTAATGTATAGGAATGCTGAGGATTTATGTGGGTTTATTTTATATCCTGCAACTTTGCTAAAGTTGTTTATTATTTCAAGTAGTTTTTTACTTGATTCTCTAGGATTCTCTAGATAAATCATCATATCATCTGCAAAAAGTGATAATTTAGTTTCTTCTTTTCCTATTCTAATTCCTTCAATTTCTTTTTCTTCTCTTATTGCTACAGCTAATGTTTCTAGAACCAAATTGAATAATAGGGGTGATAATGGACATCCTTGTTTCACCCCTGATCTTATTGGGAATGCATCTAGTTTATCCCCATTACAAATAATGCTTGTTGATGGTTTTAGGTAGATGCTATTTATAATTTTGAGGAAGGTTCCCCTTATTCCTATGCTTTCTAGTGTTTTTAATAGGAATGGGTGTTGTACTTTGTCAAAGGCTTTTTCTGCGTCTATTGAGATGATCATATGGTTTTTGCTAGTTTTGTTGTAGATATGATCAATTATGCTAATAGTTTTCCTAATATTGAACCAGCCTTGCATTCCTGGAATAAATCCTACCTGGTCATGGTGTATTATTCTCGTAATGAGTTGCTGCAATCTTTTTGCTAATATTTTATTTAAAATTTTTGCATCAATATTCATTAGAGAAATTGGTCTATAATTTTCTTTCTCTGTTTTAACTCTACCTGGTTTAGGTATTAGTACCATATTTGTGTCATAAAAAGAATTTGGTAGGACTCCTTCTTCCCCTATTTTCCCAAATAGTCTGCAAAGTATTGGAATTAGTTGTTCTTTAAATGTTTGATAGAATTCACATGTAAAACCATCTGGCCCTGGAGATTTTTTCCTAGGGAGTTCATTGATGGCCTGCTCAATTTCTTTTTCTGATATGGGGTCATTAAGAAATTTCACTTCCTTCTCTGTTAGTCTGGGCAGTTTATGTTTTTGTAGATATTTATCCATATCTCTAAGGTTGTCAAATTTATGGGCATACAGTTGGGCAAAATAATTCCTAATTATTGTTTTGATTTCCTCTTCATTAGAGGTGACCTCACCCTTTTCATTTTTTATACTGGTAATTTGATTTTCTTCTTTCTTTGTTTTAATCAAATTGGCCAAAGGTTTGTCAATTTTATTGGTTTTTTCATAAAACCAGCTCTTTGTTTTATTTATTAATTCAATAGTTTTCTTGGTTTCAATTTTATTAATCTCTCCTTTGATTTTCAGTATTTCTAATTTGGTATTTAATTGGGGGTTTTCAATTTGCTCTTTTTCTAGCTTTTTCAGCTGTATGCCCATATCATTGATCTCCTCTTTCCCTATTTTATTCATGTAGGCATTTAGAGATATAAAACTTCCCCTAAGAACAGCTTTTGCTGCATCCCATAAGTTTTGGTATGTTGTTTCATTATTGTCATTCTCTTGAATGAAATTATTAATTGTTTCTCTGATTTGATCTTTGGCCCACTCACTCTTTAGAATTAAATTATTTAGTTTCCAATTAGTTTTTAGCTTATTTTTCCATGGTGCTTTATTAAAAATGATTCTTATTGCATCATGATCTGAAAAGGATGCATTGACTACTTCTGCTTTTCTGCACTGGATTGTGAGGTTTTTATGCCCTAGTACATGGTCAATTTTTGAGTATGTGCCATGTACTTTTGAGAAGAAAGTATATTCCTTTTTATCCCCATTCAGTTTTCTCCAGAGGTCTATCATATGTGCCTTTCTAAAATTCTGTTTACCTCCTTAACTTTTTTCTTATTTATTTTGAGGTTAGATTTATCAAGTTCAGAAAGGGGGAGGTTGAGGTCTCCCAATATTATAGTTTTGCTGTCTATTTCTTCCTGTAACTCCCTTAACCTCTCCTCTAAGAATTTGTATGCCTTACCACTTGGTGCATATATGTTAAGCAATGATATTGCTTCATTGTTTATGGTGCCTTTTAGCAGGATATAATTTCCTTCCTTATCTCTTCTAATTAGATCTATCTTTACTTTTGCTTTGTCTGAGATTAGGATTGCTAGACCTGCTTTTTTTACTTTAGCTGAGGCACAATATATTTTACTCCAGCCTTTTACCTTAACCCTATGTGTATCCCCCTGTTTCAGATGTGTTTCTTGTAAACAGCATATTGTAGGATTATGGTTTTTAATCCATTCTGCTATCTGCTTCTGTTTTGTGAGAATGTTCATCCCCTGCACGTTCAGGGTTATGATTTCTATCTGTGTCTTTTTCTCCATCCTAATTCCCCCTGTTTATGCTTTTATTTCTCCCTTTCCCCTTCTCCTCCCCAACAAAGTTTTGCTTTTGACCGCCGCTTTCCTCAGTTAACCCTCCCTCTTTATTCCCCTCCCTTATCTAACCGTTACCCACTTGCTACTTCTCCTCTTCCTTCTGCCCTCCCCCCTCCCTTTTTCCCCCCTTTCCCTCCCACTTCCCGTAGGACAAGTTAGATTTCTAAACTTATCAGAGTATGTTATTCCCTTCTTGAACTAGATCAGATGACTGTAAAGCTCAAATACTGCTCTTCTCCCTCCCTTCTTTCCCTCTACTATAACATGTTTTTTTGCCACTTCCTTTGGTGTAATTTACCCTTTTCTACAACCTTCTTACCACTTCCCTCATAGCCCTCCCTTTATATCTCTTATTTATATTTTATATCTTTACATCAGTTAATTTATACAGGCATTCACAACCTATGTATATCCCTTTCATTTGTCACAATAGTTGTACCATTCACAAGAATGACTTATATATGTGTATGTATATATATATATACATAAAAAACATACATAAGATGATATAATCCCACATAAAGATGTAAACAACCTAAGCTTATTGGTTAATGAAGTTTGTGGGGTTTTTCCCCCGGTTACCTTTTTATGTCTCTCTTGAGGTTTGTATTTGGAGATCAAATTTTCCATTGAGTTCTGTCCTTTTCATCAGGAAGGTCTGGAATTCCCTTATTTCATTGAATGTCCATCGCCTTGCCTGGAAAATTATGCTTAGTTTTGCTGGGTAGTTGATCCTTGGTTGTAGTCCCAACTCCTTTGCCCTTCGGAATATCATATTCCAATTTCTCCTGTCTTTTAATGTGGAAGCTGAGAGATCCTGCGTGATCCTGACTGTAGTTCCACGATATTTGAATTGCTTCTTTTTGGCTGCTTGCAGTATTTTCTCCTTAAGTTTATAGCTCTGAAATTTGGCTATAATATTTCTTGGTGTTTTCAGTTTGGGATCTCTTTCAGGGGGTGATCGGTGAATTCTTTCAATGACTATTTTGCCCTCTGGTTCTAGGACCTCTGGGCAGTTGTCTTTGATAATTTCTTCGAAGATACTGTCAAGGCTCCTTTTTTCATCGTGGATTTCCGGTAGACCAATAACTCTCAAATTGTCTCTCCTGGATCTATTTTCCAGGTCAGTTGTCTTGCCAATCAGATATTTCACATTTTTTTCTATTTTTTCATTCTTTACATTTTGTTTTATTACTTCTTGATGCCTCATAGATTCATTAGCTTCCACTTGCTCAAGTCTAATTTTAAATGAGTTAGTGTTTACATTTTGCTTTTGAGCCTCCATTTTCAATTGGTTGATTTCACCTCTCAGGGTGTCCTTTTCTCTCTCTAGATTCTGAATCTCCATAGCCATTTCGCCAATCTTATTCTTTAGGGACTTGATTTCGTCAGTGGATTTTTTCTCCCTTTTTTCCATTTTTTCCATATTTTCTTTTAGCTCCCTAATTTGGTTTTTAAAATCCTCTTTTAGCTCTTCCAGCAGTGCTTTTTGGGCTGGAGACCAGATCATATTAACTTTTGAGGTATCTGATGTATCTACCGTGTCATTGCTATCTTCTTCTAAGTCGATATTTTGATCCTGCCTGTCTCCATAAAAAGAATCTATTGTCCTCGGTTTTTTTGTGTTCTTCTTCATGTTGGATTGCCTTTTGCTGGCGTTAGAACGAATTTCTATCTGTGAGTCTCAGGGCTTTCTGTCCCAGCTTTCTTATTATGGAGGTTGTGAGTCTAAAATTATAACCTTCAGTTTCCTGAGGTGTGGGGGAGGGGTCTGGCTCCCTGGCGTCTCACTCCCTATGGGTGCTCTCCAGCACTTGCTTTTCAGCAATGGTCTCAGCTGTTTGTTGTTTGAGCTGATGACTGGCGCTTCCCCTGGGGGAGCAAGGTTACGTCTGGGCTCCTGGCTTGGCCCTCTGCCGACTCTTCCCCTCTGGGAGTAATGAGCTTCTAGTATTTGTCCTGTGAAGCCCCGCTACTCTCTCCTCTGTTTCAGTTTTTTTTTTTTTTTCCCGAGGAATTCTCTGGGTGAGGGGGGGAGGGGTTAGAGCCGTTTACCTGGCCATTGAGTCTTCCGGAAGTTCAAGAAGCCGAGTTCCTGGGTTTTGCAAGCGTGAGGAGTGGGTGTTTTCGCGGCTGGTGGCGTTGCGCTGCCTCTCGTCGCTCCCAGAGACTGCCGTCCTGTGTTGGGAGGCCTGGGGATCTCTGCCGGTTTCGGGCACCCAGCTTTCTCCCAGCTCGTCTCCCACGTGGATTTCCCGGCCGGCCGCTTCCGCCTTGGTCTGGAGCAGCTCCGCACCGAGCACTCTCCGCGCCTGCAGGTTCGTTCCTCTGGCCTTTCAGACTCTCCCGGCTCGGAAATTTGCCCCACGCAGACTGCTCGCGGTTTCTGACTCTCTCAAATCTGCTCAAATTCACTTTTTTATGGGAATCTGACAGACCTTGTGAGAGAGCTCCGGTAAGAGGCTGCCTTCATGTGGCCATCTTGGCTCTGCCCCCCCTTTCGAGTTAGTCTATTTTTAAGGTGTTATTTATTTGAGTATTTTTTGAGTCTCCTTTAGCAAGTTATTGACTTGTTTTTCATGGTTTTCTTGCATCAGTCTCATTTCTCTTCCCAACTTTTCCTCTACTTCTCTTGCTTGCTTTTCCAAATCCTTTTTGAGCTCTTCCATGGCCTCAGACCAGTTCATATTTTTCTTGGAGGCTTTTGATGGAGGCTCTTTGACGTTGTTGACTTCTTCTGGCTGTATGTTTTCATATTCTTTGTCACCAAAAAAAAAGATTCCAAAGTCTGAGTCTGGATCTGAGTCCTTTTTTGCTGCCTGTTTATGTTCCCAGCCAACCACTTGACATTTGAGCTTTTTGTCTGGGTATGACTGCTTGTAGAGTAGAGAGTACTTTGTCCCAAGCCTGTGGGCTGTGCTGCTGTTTTCAGAGCTACTTCCACACAGCAAGCTCTGCCACACCAGCACTCCTTTTCACCCAAGAACCACCAACCAGGATTGTGGCAAAGGAGGCTTTGCACTTCTGCTCTAATCCACTACTTAATTCTTCCCACCAGGTGTTCCTGGGCCAGAAGCAACTGCAGCTGTAGCTATGTAAGCAGCCTCAGAGATGCACCACCTCTGCTGCCCCTGGGGAGGTGGCTGACCACAATCTCCTCTCTCTCTGTCCCAGAAGCTTTTCCCACTAACCTCTGTTGTCTTTGGTGTTTGTGCATTGTGAAGTCTGGTAACTGCCACACCTCACTGATTCAGGGAACTAGGGCCTGTTCTGTCCAACTCCGAGTGTGGTTGGTCCTGGTGAGAGCCACACTGGGCTGTACTCCGCTCCGCTCCCAGCTCCATGAGATAGACCCTTCCCAGGCTATCCTGGGCAGAAGCCTTGCTTCCCTTTGATATTTTTTGGGTTGTGCAGCTCTAGAATTTGTTCAGAGCCATTTTATAGGTGTTTGGAGGGACCTCGGTGGGGGCTTAAGCAAGCCCCTGCTTTCTAGCCACCATCTTGGCTCCATTCCCCCTTGCCTCTCCCTGATCAATCTAACTTCTATATTGATCATCTGATGATGTCTGTTTGTAGTGTCACTTTTTGGATTGATGAAAAAGGGTGTTTGTTATGAGTAGTGAGTTTATTTTTTTTTGAT
Source organism: Trichosurus vulpecula (assembly GCF_011100635.1). Classification (NCBI taxonomy): domain Eukaryota; kingdom Metazoa; phylum Chordata; class Mammalia; order Diprotodontia; family Phalangeridae; genus Trichosurus; species Trichosurus vulpecula. Next base: position 28,234,271 of record NC_050580.1, on the reverse strand, counting down.
AGGATTTTATTGGTCTCTTCCCTGCTTCATTTTGTACTCTAAGAAAAACTTGCCTATTGTGACAGTTATCTTCCTTCTGATTCATTCATTGCATGGTAGTGTATAGAAACAATACAATATAGACTTGTTTCATAATCTGGTGCTATTTCTAGGCACTAATGCTAGAGTCAAAAATGTATCTTTTTAACTTAATAGTATTTTTTTTTCAAATTACATGTAAAGATAATTTTAAACATTCATTTTTGTAATATTTTGAGTTCCAAATTTTTCTTCCTCCCCTTCCCTATTTCAAGACAGCAAGCAATTGGATGTAGGTTATACATGTATAATCATGCTAAACATATTTCCACATTAATAATGTTGTGAGAGAAGAATCAGAACAAAAATGAAAAAAAAAACATGAGAAAGAAAGAAAGTGAAAATAATATGCTTCAATCTGAATTCAAATTCCATAGTTCTTTCTCTGGATGCAGTAAACATTTTCCATCATGATTTTTTCATAATTGTCTTGGATCATTATATTACTGAGAAGAGCTGTCTGTCATAATTGATAATCAGACATTGCTGCTGTTACTGTGTACAATTTTCTCCTGGTTCTGCTCACTTCACTAAATATCAGTTTATGTAAGTCCAGATTTTTCTGAAATATGCCTTCTCATCATTTTTTATAGCACAATAACATTCTATTACATGTATATATCACACCTTTTTCAGTCATTCACCACTTGATGGGCATCCCCTGAATTTCAAATTATTTACCAATATATAAAGAGCTGCTATAATTTTTTTGTACATTTGGGTCATTTTCCCTTTTTATGATCTCTTTGGGATATAGACCTAGTAGGAGAATTCCTGGATCAAAGAATATGCATAGTTTTATAGCCTTTGGGCACATATCAAAATTGTTCTTCAGAATGGTTAGATCAGTTCACTACTCTACCAACAATGCATTAGTGTTTCCAATTTTCCCAAATCTTCTCCAACATCTATCATTTCCCCTTTCTGTCATATAAGCCAATTTGATAGGTGTGAGGTGGTACCTCAAAGTTGTTTTAATTTATATTTCTTTAGTCAATAGTTATTTAGAGCATTTTCATATAATTATTGAAAGCTTTAATTTCATCATCTTAAAACTGCTTATGACCATTGATTAATTGGGGAATGATGTATTCTTATAAAGTTGGCTCAGTTCTCTAAATATTTGAAAAATTAGGCTGTTATCAGATACATTAGCTGTAAAAAATTGTCTCCCAGCTTTCTGCTTTCCTTCTAATCTTTGTTGTATTGGATTTGTTTGTGAAAAAAATTTAATTTAATTTAATAAAAATATCCATTTTTCATTTCATAATGTTCTCTATCTCTTGTTTGATCACAACTTCTTCCCTTCTCCATAGATCTGACAGATAAAGTATTCTTTGTTCTCCTAATTTGCTTTTGGTATCATCCTTCATGTATAAACCATTTACCCATTTCGACATTATCTAGGTGTAGGGTATGAGATGCTATTCTATACCTAGTTTGGGATGTATCATATTTAAGCCATAGACCCCATTCAAATGTTAAAACAACAGTACATATTTGACCTCAGTTCTTCAGTGATTGACTGATTGCTAACTCTATGCCCTTCTGAGACAAATAAGAAATTCAACAGCATGTACCCCAAGGCCATATTGAGGTTATTCCTAACTTGGTGTTGATTCATTTTCAATAGTTCCACCCATATTCTATTCCCTGACATGTTATAGAAAGGAAACAGTGATTAATTAAGGGAAAAAAGATAGAAAATGTCATAGGTTGAGGGGAGGCTTGCCATGAGGACATATTCAGAATTCACTGAAAAAGAGAATATGTCATTTTTAAAACAAATTCTCCTATCATCATAGGAGATGATATTGAATTTTCTCTCACAAAGGCAGATATAAGCAATAGTTGGAGACAAAATGTAACAAGAAAAATAAATGACTTCACAAATGCATATTTCTTTTTTTATTTCTTTTTTTATATTTAGTTTAAAACAGTTCCACAAGTTTTGGGGTTCCAAATTTTGTCTCCCTCCCACTCCTCTCTGCAAACGCCCCCCCCCCCCAAGATGGCATGCAATCCAATGTTGGTTCTACCTATACCTTCACATGGAACTTATTTACATAATAGTCCAGTTGTAATGAAGAATTATAACCAATGGAATGAATCATGAAAAGGAGAAATGGAAATAAAAAAAAGAAAAAAAGAAAGAGAACAAAAATTTGCCTTAATCTGGATTCAGACTCCATAATTCATTCTCTGGATGTGCATAGGTTTTCCCATCATCAATCTTTTGGTGCTATCTTTGAACCTTTCATTGATGGGAGGAGTCAAGTCTAGCAAACTTAACCCTTACAGATATCATGTATCTGTAAACATGTGTGATGATCTCCTGGTTCTGCTCCCCTCACTCAGCATCAGTTTGTATAAGTCATTACAGATTATAGTGAAGTCCATCTGCTTCTCATTTCTTATTGCACAATAATATTCCCTTACATTCTACCACAATTTGTTTAGCCATTCCCCAATTCACAGACATCTCCTTGATTTCCAGTTCATTGCTATCACAAATAGAGTTGCAATAAATATTTTTGTACATACAAGTTCCTTTCCCACTTCTATGATCTCTTTGGGAGTTAGCCTTAGAAGTGGTATTGCTGGATCAAAGGTATGCACATTTTTTATAGACCTTTAGACATAGTTCCAAATTGCCCTCCAGACTGGCTGGATCAGTTCACAGCTCTACCAACAATGTAATAATAATCCAGCTTTCCCACATCCTCTCCAGAAATTATCATTTTCCTGCTTTGTCATGTTACCCAATCTGACAGCAGAGATGTGGTACCTAAGAGTTGTTTTGCATTTTTCTAATCAATAGTGATTTAGAGCATTTTTTCATATGACTAGACATATCTTTAATTTCTTCTTCTGGAAACTGCCTAATAATATCCTTTGACCATTTTGCAATTGGTGAATGACTTGTATTCCTATAAATTTGGCTCAGTTCCCTGTATATTTTAGACATGAGGCCTTTATCAGAGACACTGGTTGTAAAGATGCTCTCTCAATGTTCTACATCCCTCCTTATCTTTGTTGCGTTGGCTTTGTTTGTACAAAATCTTTGCAATTTAACATAATCAAAATTATCCATTTTGCATTTTGTAACACTCTCTATCTCTATACCTGCATATGAATTCTTCCCTTTCCCATAAATCTGACAGGTAAACTATTCCTTGCTCTCCCAAAGTGCTTATAGTATCAGCCTTTATTCCTAAATCATGAACCTGTTTTGAGTTCATTGTGGTATACAGTGCAAGATATTGGTCTATGCCTAGTTTCTGCCCTACAATTTTTCCAATTTCCCTAGCAGTTTTTGTGAAATAGTGAATTCCTAGCTCAGAAGCTGGATTCTTTGGGTTTATCAAGGAGTAGGCTGCTATAATCATTGACTGCTGTTTCTTGTGTATCTAACCTATTCCACTGATCCACTACTCTATTCCTTAGCTAGTACCAAGTAGTTTTGATGACTGCTGCTTTATAGCACAGTTTAATATCTGGTATGGCTAGCCCACCTTCCCTAGCATTTCTTTTCATTAATTCCCTTGATATTCTGGACCTTTTGTTCTTCCAATTGAATTTTGTTATTATTTTCTCCATTTCTATAAAATGTTTTTTGGTAGATTGATTGGTATGGCACTGAATAAATAAATTAATTTAGGTAAAATTGTCATTTTTATTATATTAGCTTGTAGTAACAATGAGCAACTTATATTTTTCTGACATATATGCATTTGTAAGTATCTAATGGCCATTATATTGACTTAGAAATTAAAATTAATGACATTTCTAAATTATTTTTAAATACCTACTATGTCCTAGAGAACAGCATGGTATACCATATTAAAATAAAGCCTAATAATCAGAAATACTTAGGTTTCAGTCTCATGTCAGACATAAACTGGCTATATAAACTTGAGAAAATTATTTAACCATTCAATGAATCTCAAAGAATTGTAGATTTGCATCATGGGAGGTATTTACCTCATGAAAATCTCTCTACATTAATGGAAGCACAGATCCAATACCATCCTTTTCTCTTCCCCCCACAATCAAGCAACAATAACAACAAAAAAACTACAAATAACAAAAATAATATTGCTGCTTCCACCACCATCACCACCACCACCACCACCACCACCATAACTACTACTACTACTACTACTACTAATACTATTACTACTACTACTACTACTACTACTACTACTACTACTACTACTACCACTACTACTGTCACCACTACCAATATTTATATAGCACATTAAGTTCTGAGAAGCATTATTGCATATATTAACTCTTTGAAAAGGACATAAAGAATAATCTGAGCTGCCTTATATTTCTATATATACATCTTTAACATTTGTATCATTCTTAAATATTCTGATTTTCCCAAAATTTTATCTGTAGTTGTTCAACATCTCAGACTCTTGTCTATGTTCCTCCATCACATTAACCACAAAGAACCTTCTTAATATTCCAGAGTCATTTCTTCCTTTCTACTTATATGATAAGATTGCCAGAGATTCACTCTAACCATCCAGATGTAATCCTTTATTTTCACTACTCTTTCAGCCTATTTTATTTTCCTGTCATTATATTCCCTAAAACATTTAACTATAATTCATAATATCCTTTACTATTGTTAAAGATCTTGGTTGTTTTAGCGCTGATCTCTACTCATACATAAGATTCATGTTTTCATTGCCCATCATATTTTATTCATTTCAAATGCTGCCTATCCTATTTTATTACATATGTCATTGCCATAAACAATATCTATTATGGTGGCACTAAAAACTTGAGCCTTTATTTCCACGGAATGTTTGAAGGTCATTAAAAAAAGCCTTTGAAGATGAAACCAAGATAGTAGCCTAGAGGGAACATTCCAGCTGAACCTTGCCATTCTCCTCCAAACAACTTTAAAATAATGATTCATATCAAAGTGTGGAGTGACATAACCAATAAAGTTAAAAAAAATACTTAGGAGAACTAAAGAAGACACATTTGACAGTGAGGTGAGGGTTGGCCCCAAAGAGAGTGTAGCAAGAGCACCAGCTCTAAGTTTTGTTGACTGCAGCAATTGCTATAGAATCAAAGCAACAAAAACAGTTCTAATATTGCAAGGGAATTAGACAAATCATATAGAGGTTGGGGGGATCGCTGTGAGGCCAATGGGCCCGACACTGGTTGGTAACTGACTGGTAACACAACTGCCCATGTCCCAGTACTAGGTCATAGTTTTAGGGCAGAGAGCAGTGCTTGCTTTCAAAAGAAAGCAGGTATACTAGTCACATTTAAAGGTTGAAGGGAGATCAAGGACCATAATTCTTGATAATATTTCCAGGATGGAGAATAGATTTTTAGTGCTTGTGGTCACAAGGGAGCAAGGGTCATTGCTAGGGGGAAAAAAAAAAAAAACAAAACATAAGACAGATTGGGAAAGTAGTATCCATCTCGTAAGATCATATCAGTCTGGAATCACTGAAAACTTACCCCCAGAGATAGCTGTGAAAACAATAGTTTTGAAAAGCCTGACATTTGGGTCAGTGCCTTTGCACCAGTGAGGAAAGTCCAACTTTAAAATAAAGTTTAAAGTCAAGAAAAATAAAATAAAACCAGAAAAATAAGCAACAGCATAAAAGTAACCTGACCAAAAAAATTGACTATGAGGGCAGGAAAGATCACGACATAAACTCAGAATAAAATAACAATTTCAAAATAGCTTCAAGCCTCAAAGAAAAACGCAGCTTGTACATGCCCAACAAGAATTCCTAGAAGTACTAAAGGAGATTTTTTAAAAAGAGAAAAAAATTCTAAAAATCAAATAAAAGAGATAAAAGAAAAAGTAGGAAAAAAATAAGGAAAATGAAATAAAATTATAAAAAAAAACTGACAGCTTGGTAATAGCAGTATAAAAAAAAATGAAGAAGAGGGGTGGAGCCAAGATGATGGCTGTAAAGCAGGGACTTGCTTAAGCTATTCCCCAAATCCCTCCAAACACTTGCAAAAATGGCTCTGAAAAAACTGTAGAGCTTTAGAACCCATGAAATAGCAGAGGGAAACAGGTCACCAGCCCAGGAGAGCCTGGATGGTGACTGTGAAGGGTCTATTGCATGTCCTGAGAATGGAGGGCAGCACGGCATGGGCCGTGCTAGGACAGACCAGATCCGGATTCAGCCAGCTGGCACAAGTCTTGGGGCCATGAAACGGTGAGCTGTGTCAGTTCCCAGACTTCTGAACCCACAAACACCAAAGAACAGTTTAGGGGGAAACTGCGGGATGGAGGTGAGAGCAGTCTGATCACCAGCCCTGGAGGTGGCAGTGGTGGTATAGCGGTGGCAGTGGCAGTAGAAGGAAACTCCTGAGACTGCTTCCAGAGCTACGCCATCAGCTGCTTTCCAAGTCACTGGTTTACATGGTGGGAGGGTTCTAGCAGTGGATCAGAGTGGGAGTGCAAGGATCTCTTTGTGGGCACAAAGGCAGATTTTCTTGCTGTGCCCTGCTTGGACCTGTATTACGGTTGTGCTTGGCAGTTCTTGGGGGAGGAGGAGTGCTGCTGTGACAGAGCCTGGGGTGATAGTGGAGTAGAATTAGCTGTGAAAACAACAGCACTTGGACTGTAAAGCTTGGGACAAAATACTCTCTACTCTACAAGGAGTCATATCCTGACGAAAAGCTCAAAGGTCAAGTAGTTGACTAGGGACATTAACAGGCAGTGAAAATGAACTCAGACTCAAACACAGACTCCAACTCATAGATTCCTTTTTTTGGTGACAAAGAAGATCAAAATGTAAAGCTAGAAGAAGTCAACAAAGTCAAAGAGCCTGCATCAAAAGTCTGCAAGAAAAATATGAATTGGTCGCAGGCCATGGAAGAGCTCAAAAAGGATTTGGAAAAACAAGTAAGAGAAGAAGAGGAGAAATTGGGAAGAGAAATATGAGTGTTGCAAGAAAACCATGAAAAGCATATCAATGGGGGCAGAGCCAAGATGGGAGTTGGAAAGCAGGGACTTGCTTAAGCTCTCCCCCAGGTTCCTCCAAACACCTATAAAAATGGCTCTGAACACATTCTAGAGCTGCAGAACCCACAGAAATAGCAGAGGAAAGCATGGGTCCAGCCCAGGACAGCCTGGATGGTCACTGGAAAGGGTCTATCACATGAAGTTGTGAGTGGAGAGGAGCAGAGCCCAGCATGGGCTGTGCCAGGACAAACCAGACTGGGAGCCAGGTGGAACAGGCTGTAGGGCCCTGAATCTTTGATCTGTGGCTGTTAACAGATTTCTAAACCCACAAACACCAAAGACAACAGAGCAGGTTAGTGGAAAACATGGCTGGGACAGAGTGAGAAGATTTGGCAGTCAGTCACCTCCCCAGGGGAGGTGGAGGTGGTACAGCTGCAGTCACTTCTGGCCCCAGGGCCACATGGTGGGAGGAATTAAGTGGCAGATTAGAGTGGGAGTGCAAAGCCTCCTTTACCCTGCCTGGATCTGGGCCACAATCCTGATTGGTGGTCCTTGGGTGAGGAGGAGTGCTGGTGTGGCAGAGCTTGCTGTATAGAAGTAGCTCTGAAAACAGCAGCTCAGCCCCTCAAGTTGGGACAAAGTACTCTCTACTCTACAAGCAGTCATGCCCCAACAAAAAGCTCAAAGGATCAAGTAGTTGGCTAGGAACATGAATAGGCAGCAAAAAAGGACTCAGATCCAGACTCAGACTTTGGAATCATTTTTTTGGTGACAAAGAAGACCAATACATACATTCAGAAGAAGTCAACAATGTCAAAGAGCCTATATCAAAAGCCTCCAAGAAAAAATATGAACTGGTCTCAGGCCATGGAAGAGCTCAAAAAGGATTTGGAAAAGCGGGTAAGAGAAGTAGAGGAAAAGTTGGGAAGAGAAATGAGAGTGATGCAAGAAAACCGTGAAAAACAAGTGAATAGAAAGTCACACAAGGGTGGAGCCAAGATGGCGGCTGGAAAGCAGGGAGTTGCCTGAGCTCCCCACCAGGTCCCTCCAAAAATCTATAAAAAATGGCTCTGAACAAATTCTAGAACTACAGAACCCACAAAATAGCAGAGGGAAGAAGGGATCCAGCCCAGGACAGCCTGGATGGTCGCTGAATGAGGTCTATTTTGCACAGAGCAGAGGGGATCGGAGCTCAGATTGGGTGGTGGCAGGACCATGCAGACAGAGAGCTGGGCCGAACAGGCCCTAGCACCCTGAATCAGTGAGCTGTGGCAGTTACTAGACTTCTCAACCCACAAACACCAAAGAAAACAGAGAAGGTTACTGGGAAAAGCTGCGGGGGACAGAGCTCCCACTGCCCCAGGGGTAGCGGGGGTGGTGCAGCTACAGAACTACAGCTGCAGTTACTTCCGGCCCCAGGCACACCTGGTGGGAGGAATTAAGTGGAGGATCACAGCAGGAGTGCAGAACCTGCTTAAGATTTGCTTCAGATCCAGGTTGGTGGTTATTGGGGAAGGAGGAGTGCTGGTGTGGCACAGCTGGCTGTATAGAAAGAACTCTGAAATCAACAGCGCATCCACTCAAGCTTGGAACAAAGTACTCTTTGCTCTACAAGCAGTCATACCCCAATGAAAAACTCAAGGGTCAACTAAGTTGGCTGGGAAGATGGCCAGGCAGCAAACATGCACTCAGATTCGATCTCAGACTTTGGAATCTTTCTTTGGTGACAAAGAAGACCAAAACGTATAGCCAGAAGAAGTTAACAAAGTCAAAGAGCCTACACCAAAAGCCTCCAAGAAAAACATGAACTTGTCTCAGGCCATGGAAGAGCTCAAAAAGGATTTGGAAAAGCAAGATAGGGAAGTAGAGGAAAAATTGGGAAGAGAAATGAGAATGATGCAAGAAAACCATGAAAAACAAGTCAATGACTTGCTAAAGGAGACCCAAAAAAATACTGAAAAAAATATTGAAGAAAAACAAGTGAAGAACTTTCTAAAGGATACCCAAAAATACTGAAGAAAATAACACCTTAAAAATAGACTAACTCAAATGGCAAAAGAGCTCCAAAAAGCCAGTGAGGAGAATGATACCTTGAAAGGCAGAATCAGTTCAGAATATCAAAATGAATATATTTTTTCTTAAAATATGAAAGAAAACAGCTTAGCATTACCATATTTCAAATTATATTACAAAGGGGTAATCATTGAAACAATCTGGTACTGGCTAAGAAATAGAGTCAAGAATCAGTGAATAGATTAGATGCAGAATACAAAATAATTAATCGTGGTAATTTAGTGATTTATAAAGCCAAAGTGCTAAATTTCATGGGCAAGAATGCACTATTTTACCAAAATTTCTAATAAAACTGGAAAGTGGTGTAGCAGAAACTAGGTACAGATTAACTTCTCATACTCTATACTAAATTAGATCAAAATGGATACACGATTTATAAATAAATGTGACAAACAAATTAGAGGAGAATGGGAAAATACCTGTCAGATCTATAGATGGGTGATTTTATGAGCATATAAGGGATAGGGATGATTATGAAAAATAAAATTGGTAATTTTATAAAATAGTTTTGCACAAAAAACATCCTAGGAAGCCAAAATTAGAAGGAAATCAGGAAATTGTGGGAGAACATACAGCAAGGCTTTCTGATAAAGGCATCGTTTCTCAAATATATTGTTAACCAACCAAATCTGTGAACATGAGTCATTTTCCAATGGATAAGTTGTTCTTTAGAAAAAAAAATGAAACTTCCAATAGTCGTTGGATAAATTTCTCTAAATCATTAATAAGCCCTCAAATGCAAGTTAAAACAAGTCTGAGCTACCACCTCACATGTATCAGAGAAACTAACATGACAGAAAATGTTGTATCCGTGAAAGTGTGAACTGGTCCAACCATTTGGAATTAGGTCCAAAGAGCTGTATGCACATCTTTAACCCAACAATACCACTACTAGCTCTGTATGCAAAGATATATGAAAAAAAAGGGAAAAGGATGTATATATACAAAACTATTTAAAGCAACTTTTTTGTATTCCCAAAGAATTAGAAATTGAGTGGATGCCCATTAGTTAAGGAATGTCTGAGCAAGTTGTGGTATATATTTGTGACGGTGTACTACTATAAGAAATGACAAGAGGAATGTACTCAGAAAAAAAAATGCTGAGAACCAGATGTACAAAAACTGGTGCAAAGTGACATGAGCTGAACAAAGAGAATGTTGTACAGGGCAAAAGCAAGACTGCAATGATGGTAACTGCAAATGTCTTAGATACTGTTGATAATAACAATGAATCAAGACAAATTCATAGGCCTCATGATGAAAATGCTATCCATCCTCAGAGAAGGGACAGATGAACTCTGAGTGCAGATGAAAGAATTTTTTTCACATTTTAAAACTGTATTTTTTAAAAACATGTACTAAATGGAAATGTTTTTCATGACTTCACATGTATAATGTGAAGTATCAGATTGCCTGCTTGATTAATAGGTGGGGGAAGGGCTGGAAGGAGGGAGAGAATTTGGAACTTGAAATTCAAAAGAAAAGAATGCTTAGAAAAATCTCAGAAATGTTCTTAGTGCAATCTAACCTGCTGTGATCCAAAATCATTATTTATCTGTTATATAGACAATATGTATGTGTGCATGTATGTGTGTTTGTGTATGTATGTGTGTGTTTACAAATACATACATACATACACAAATGTGTGTAGATGTCAGTATCATTTGTATGTGTGTATGTATATGCATGGATGAATTTATCATAATTCAGATAATAATGAAAGATGGGTAAGTCATGTTTAACTAGCAATTTAAGCTGGCACTTGAACCCAGGTTGTGGCTCTGAGGCAGACTCTCTGATATGCCAGGGCCATCTCATGATTATGATAACAAAAAGGATAAATAAAGTTTTTAACAAATTTCTATATACTATTTATCACCTACATACATGGCATAAACTGTTCAAGATGCTGAAAATACAAAGACAAAAATGAAACAATCCCTGTTCAAGGATGTCGGTTCAAATAAAGAAAACATGTCCATGGGTAAGATGATAGAAAATGAAAACTAACTAATAACTGTTCCAGGAGGGCTCTAACAACTCAGAGTGTTTGATGTCTAAGAAAAAGATATTGTGCAGGAATGAAAAATGGGTTTCTGCAGGGAGACAGAATTGAGGAGGTACCTTATTGGAGGAACAGCAGCCAGTTTGTGTGAAGGAGCACTGCAAGAGATGGAGGACAGTATTGTATGGGGAATGGCCAGTAGGTTTATTAGGTGGTAACATAGACCCAGACAGCTGGCTTAGCAACCTGCCATTATGCAACCTTCTCATTAGAGAATTTGCCCCATTCAACATTGCAATACACATTCTTAAACCTTCTACAACAACCATAGAAGTGGAAGAAGGAACTTTTTATTTCTGTGATTTTAATCATCATCACCTTTTACTAATAGCAGAAAGCTCTACCAAAGGAAACTGGCTGAACTCTTTAAGAAGCCCTCCCACAGGAAAGTCGTGGACAACATACAACCAGCAAACCCCAGTTAGCCCTCTCCACCTACAGCCTGTTTCTAATATGATGTTCATGCCAGCACAGTAATGAAGTCTCATGATGATCACATACTGGTATCTTTTATCCAGCACCTCCAGGCCTGCTGAGCAGTGAGCTTTATCCAGCTTAATTATGCTGATATTTGGCAAGAAACTTCAAAATCTCTAGCACCCTCTCCTTCACATATATATGAGTAAATGTTATCTCTCTACACCTTGTATAAACACACCACTGGATAAGGCCAGGAGGACACATAGCATCCAGTAATACACACTTTCAAAAAGTCTTCAGAGGAAGGGAAAAAAAATTTTTTTTGAGAAATCTTGGCTTAGTTGTCAAAATGGAGAAACAGTCCCAACGTTCCCAGGAAAAGAGAAAATGGTAATAGTGAGCCTGATTTACATTTTGGAAATGGTTAGGAAAGGTTAACTCATCTCCTGAAGTCTTCTTTTTCCAGAGTGTTAGAGTTAGATGGGATCTTAGAACATAACATGAAGTCTAAAACCAGGTTTCTATGGGTGAGGAGCCAGATATCAAAAGATGTTAAGAGGTTTGTCCAAAGTTATATAAGTTTTAAGTTATGTTGTCAGGATTCAAATATGTACCATCTGATTCCAAAATCAGAGATAATTGGATTGTATTACTTTGACTCTTCCTTCTGTGAGAATATGATTAAAAATATTTCCCTTTTATTTATTTCTACACCTAGTGGAAACTACAGTAGTCAGAAAGAACATTCTTGTTCCTAAATGGGTTCCCAAATTTCATTCTTTGGACTTCTAAATGCTGTTCTTTTAGCCTATTATATATTTACATATTTCATATAGTACATGTAATATGTAATATGTGTGTATAACATATACACACAAATACACATTTATGGATATACATACACCAACATATATGTATATATATATGAAAGCAAATATAAAATACTATGCTAATAAATGTTATTTACAAAGTAATTTATATAGCTTTTTTTCACTTGAGACCTCAAGACAGTATTTTCAAACAGTGATATGAGAAAATCCAGACCAAGAGAGATTTGGACTTTTCCAAACTCACACAGTTAGAAAGCATGAGAGGTAAAATTTGATGTCACACTTTTTATACTCTAATTCTAGTACACTATTCCCAATTCTATGAGCTAGCATGAAAGAGATCTCTTGACGATCTATCAGTTGGGATTGTTTTTCCACTGTCCATAAATACTCAAATTGTTCACTATTGTAAAGGAACTGATAATCTTGAAGGTACATTGCCCAAGCATGTGCAGTTTCTACAGATATAAAAAGGAGGAAGTAAATTCGAAGGGTAGTGACTGATAGCCTAAATGTACTATGACATTCCCATCCAAATGCACTTCTATGCTTGCCCAGGTCAGCTACTGAAGCCTCTTGTTGTTGTCCTTCATGCTTGAAAAGGAACAAAATGTCATACCATGAGGCCAAGGTATAGTCTTTCTGACTGTGACTGATCAGAGCAATATGAGCTCAAAAGGCTCTACCAAGGTTGGGCACTAATAGTTCATATGAACATTTGGAGTGAAGATAGCTCTATATTTGTTCCTTTCACATTAGTTTTGAGTACATATATTTTAGCATATACATATCTTAGTCCTTTGAGCTATTGCAATTCTGCTTTGTTCATAGGGCACAAAGCCTACAGCAATATTTTTTTAAAAAGAATATAACTTCTATTTCATGGGACCACGGATTTAAAGTTGGTTGAGACCATTGATTCCAAAAACTAATCTTGCCAATTTGAAATTTGTTGTCTTCTCTGCAATTTTTGGTCTTTAAAAGTTGTCTAAGTCAAATGACTTGTTCAGAATCATATAGCTAGTATATGTCTGAAATAGATTTGAACCGAGTTTTTCCTAACATTAGGTAGAATTCTCTCCAATGTACCCTGTGGCCTCTGTATAAAATGATGAGCTATAGAATAAGCCAAAGGAAAACACTATGCATGATAACAATCATAAATACATAACTTAATGCAAGTTGATATTTTAGCAACTGGGGTAAAAAAATAAACAATACTACTTGATAACCCTTACTGAAATATAACTAACCCTTATGACAAAGAGGTCAATAAATTATAAGACATTTAGCGTAGACATTGTCAGACATGGTCGCTGAAACTGATCTTTTTTCTTTAGCCATTTTTCTTTGCTGCAAGACAGAGTTTCATCTGGAGAGGGATAAAGAGACTGTGATAGACAAGTAGAGTCAATAATACTTTTTTTTCCCAAAATCAAAAGATGGCTCTTTTAACATGGAACATTTTGTCACCATTGAAACTGAGGAAGAAAGGAAGAAAGAGATAGGTAGACAAATAGAGATTGTTCTAATCCAGTACAATCTGCTCCCCTGACCCTATTCAAGCATAAGATAGTTCATTGACCATCTGTAATGCATAACTAAGATATGAACTTATGGACAAATTCAATAATCTATTCACCCCAGTTCATATTACAAAGTGGGCAACAGACAGTCTGCATCCATTTTCTTTATACCCTTCTTCAATGCGTGAACCTTTTTAATGGTGATGATCACTGAAGAAGCCCTAGAATGAGTGGTTGAGGGCTCAATTCAATCAGGATTTACAGTGTGCTTCATTTCCCATTTCTGTTCCTTTACCCTGACTATTCCCCATGTCTAGAATTCCCTCATTCCTTACCTCCACAATTTAGTTTCCCTGTTACCACCCCTCATTACTCAGTTTTTAAATTCCACATTCTAAAAGATAACTTTCAGATACCTCCTTGCTACTGGAGCCTTCCTTTCTGAGCTTGTCTTCTCTAACTGGATGTGCATATACTTATTTATATGTTGGCTCTCCAATTAGAATGGGAGCTCCTTGAAGTGATGTTTTTGGTCTTTCCTTGTTTTTCTAGTACTTAGCAAAGTATCTGAAATATATTAACTGTTTAATCATTTTTGGGTGCTGGATTGATTAAAGAGGGATCTAGAGCAATGTACCACTTCAGTAAGATTCTTTTTCTGTATGAATCTATTAAAGACTAGACTCTCTGACACTGCCAACTACCATGGCACAACTCTTAAACAAATAATATGTTGGGGCAAATGCTTGTTTTCAAGTTGCTACAGGTACAGAATGTAAACAGTGTTTAAGATATACAAGTTTTTATTTTTATAATTTTGATGTAAATCTCAAAAATAAAATCAATGGAAAAAATGTCAACCAAATTCTAGCTATTTTGTTTTGTGTTGGTGATTTCTATATGTTTCTATCACAAATATACAAAGCTTTTGAAGTGAAACAAATCAAACTTTCTTTGGGATTTAAATATGCCTATTGTATTGCAAAGCATGCTGAATGCCCTATTTTTTTTCCTCTCTGGTTACCTACTATGAATTTTCTGTACTGTGTTATCTAAAAATACTCATCCCATTTAGAGGACATAAAGTATGTGCCACTCATTTTCTCTCCTGTCTATAATCTAGGCACATAAAGTGACAGTATTGTTCACTTCCTAAGCAAGAGGAAAGAGAGATGAGGAAAATCTTCAGATAATATATGGTTTTGAAATGAGATAAGAGTATGCTAAGATTTAAAATTATAATGCTAGCTGGAATTTGCATATGAATTTATCACTGACAAAAATAACTCTACAACATATATAGATATGGATATACATAGAGAAATACAGAGGGAGTTTACTCTTTGTGATGTACCTGGGCCAATGTAATCACAGAAATGTTCCTAGAAAATTGGCATTAATTGAGAATTTTGCTAGAGTTTGTAGGATCTATTTGCCAAAATTTGTTGAGGCACCTGTGAGAAATATACATACCAAAATATGTATACATGTGTGTATAAAGCACAGGTATCTATAGACTAAAATATCTGTGGACCAAAATGGACAGATGTATCAACAATGTATCAGTGTCACTATTTTTCCACAACTCCCCCAGAAATTGTCATTTTCCTTTCTGTCATATTAGTCTCTCTGATAGGTATGAGGTGGTACCTCAGAGTTATTTTAGTTTGAATTTCTTTAATTATTAGTAATTTAAAGAATTTTTCTTTCAACTATGATAACTTTCGTTTCTTCTTGGGAAACTTCATATCCTTGGGAAACATTCATATCCTTTGATCATTTATTTCCCATTTTTTGATAAGGGGTTATGTGTTAAAATATTGCTTCCCACTTAGTCTTACTTTACTTTTTCTCAATTACATCTAAAATAATTTTAACTTTTTTTTATTTTGAGTTCCAAATTCTCTCCCTCCTTCACTCTTATTTCTTCCTTAAGAAGGCAATAAATTTGCCATAGATTGTACATGTGTAGCTATGCAAAGCCTAACTGAACATTAGCCATGTTGCAAAAGAAAACAGACCAAAAAACCTAGTAAAATAAAGTTTAAAAAGGTATGCTTTGATCTGAATTTAGAGTTCATCAGTTCTTTCACTGGATGTGAATAGCATTTTTACACCCTAAGTACTTTAGAATTGGGTTGGATTGTATTGCTAAGAATAGTGAGGTCATTCAAAATTGATCGTATAATATTTTTGCTACTGTGTACAATGTTCTCCTAGTTTTAGTTACTGCACTTTACATTAATTTATAAAAGTCTTCCCAGGTTTTTTCTGAAAGGATCCTCCTCATCATTCAATTTTTTTTTTACTATTTTACTTTTATAATTACATGCAAAATAATTTAACACTCTCAAAAAATTGAGTTCCAAATTCTCTTCCCTTCCTTTCTTACCTCCCACTTTATTGAAAAGGCAAGCAATTCAATATAGGTTACATCTGTGCAGTAATGCAAAAGAAATTCCATGTTAGTCATGTTGTGAAAGAAAACACAACACAAGAAAACAGCAACAAGAAAAAGAAAAAAAAATAAAAGATTCATCTATCTGCATTCATAATCATTAATTCTTTCCCTGGAGGTGGATAACATTTTGTATAATAAAACTGCTTGTATTACTGAGAATAGTTGTCATTCACAGATACACAATATTGCTGTTGATATGTACCCTGTTCATCTGGTTCTGTTCGCTTTACTTTGCATTAGTTCATGTAAGTCTCTCAAGGTTTTCTGAAAGTATTTTGATCATTTCTTATAGCCCATCTATCCTCAATGACAATCATTTGCCACAACTTCTTTAGCCACTCCCCAGTTGACATACACTTTTTCAATTTCTAATTCTTTGCCATCATAGAAAGTGTTCCTATAAATATTTTTCTACATATAGGTCATATTGCTTTCTTAAAAATATCTTTAGGATACTGACATAGAGTTATTGCTGGGTCGATGGATGTCCAGTTTTATAATCCATTGGTCATAGTTCCAAATTACACTCCAGAAATGGATCATTTCAAAACTTCATCAACAGACTTTAGAGTCCCAATTTGCCCATATTCCCTCCAAAATTTGTCATGTTACTTTTCTGTCTTATTAATGAAACTGTTAGGTGTGAGATGGTACCACAGACTTGTTTTAATTTGCGTTTCTTTAATTGATAATAATTTAGAGAATTTTTAGATTATTTTAGACTGCTTTGATTTCTTCAACTGAAGACTGCCTTCTCTCATCCTTGGACCATTTATCAATTGGAGACTAGCTAGCATTCTTAGAAATTTGACTCAGTTCTCTATATTTTTGAGAAATGAGGCCTTTTCCAGAGATTTTTGCTATAAAGATTATTTCCCAGCATTTTTCTTTCCTTATTATCTTGGTTGCATTGATTTGGTGGGTACAGAAGGTTTTTTTTTAATTTAATATAATCAGAATTATCTATTTTACATTTTGCAAAGCTCTCTATCTCTTGTTTGGTCATGGATTCTTTCCCTCCCCATAGATCTTACAGGTAAACTTTCTCTTGCTCTTCAAATTTGCTTATGGTGTCTTTTTGACCTTTTGTTGGTATATGCTGTGGAATATTGGTCTATGCCTAGTTTGTGTTCTGTTGCTTTCCACTTTTTTATCAGCAGTTTTTGTCAAATAGTGAGTTCCTATCCCCAAAACTGGAGTTATGGGGCTCATAAAACACTTTGTTACTATGGTCATTGACTACTGTGTCTTCTGTACCTAATATATTCCACTGATCCTCCACTCTGTTTCTTAGTCAGTTCCAGATGATTTTCATGATCACTGCTTTATAGTATAGTTTTTTGTTATTATTAATTTCCTTGATATTCTTGACCTTTTTTCCTCCAGAAGAATTTTGTTTTCATTTTTTATAGCTCTATCAAATTTGTCTTTTGGTAATTTGATTGGTATGACACTTCATAGGTAAATTAGTGTAGGCAGAATTTTCATTTTTATTATATCAGCTTGGCCTGCCCATGAGCAATTGATATTTTTCCAATTGCTTAGATCTGATTTTCTTGTGTTAAAAGTATTTTTTAATTGTGTTCATATAGTTCCTGGGTTTGTCTTGGCAGGTAGACTCCCAAATATTTTATATTATTTACAGTTATTTTAAAGGGAATTGCCCTTTCTATCTCTTCTACTAGGCTTTTGTATAAGGAAATAATGCCGATTTATGGGGGGTTTATCTTATATCCTGCAACTTTGCTAAAGTTGTTAATTATTTTATATACTCTTTTAGTTGATGCTCTGGGGTTCTCTAAGTATCCCATCATATAATCTGCAGACAGTGATAGTTTTATTTCCTCATTGTCTGTTCTAATTCCTTCAGTTTCTTTTTCTTCTTTTTGCTATGCCTAATATTTCTATTACTATATTGAGTAATAGTGGTGATAATGGGCATCCTTGCTTCGCTCCTGATCTTATTGGAAGGCTAATTGCTTATTCCCATTATAGGCCATGCTTGCTGATGGATTTAGATAAATACTGCTTATAGTTTTAAGGAATATTCCCTTTATTTCTATGCTTTCTAGTGTTTTTCATAGGAATTGGTACTATATTTTGTCAAAAGCTTTTTCAGCATCTATTTAGATAATCATGTAATTTCTGTTTTTTTATTAATATGATCAATTATATTGATAGCTTTTTTCTAATACTGAACCAACTCCACATTCCTGATATAAATTCCACCTGGTTGTAGTGTATTTTTCTTGTGCAACGTTGCTGGAATTGTCTTGCTAGTATTTTGTTAAAATTTTTACATTGATATGCATTAGGGAAATTGGTGTGTAATGTTCTTTCTCTATTTTAGCTCTTTTTTGGTTTAGGTATCATTCCCATATTTGTAGCATAAAAGGCATTTTGTAAGATTTCTTCTTTTCCTATTATGAAAATAGTTTATATTGTGTTAGAATTAATTGTTTTTTAAAAGATTTGGTAGAATTCACTGTTGAAACCATCATACCCCGGGGATTTTTTCCTGTGGAGTTCATTGATGGACTATTCAATTTCTTTTTCTAAGATGGGGTTATTTAGGCATTCTAGTTCCTGATCTGTGTATCTAAGTCCTTTATTTTTTTGTATATATTCTTTGATTTCACTCAGATTGTCAGATTTGTTAACATATAATAGGGTAAAATAGCTCTTAATTATTGTTTTAATTTCTTCTTCATTGATGGTGATTTCACTCTTTGGGTTTTTGATACAGGTTATTTGGTTTTCTTTTTTAAATCAAATTAACCAATGGCTAATTAATCTTATTGGTTTTCTCATTTTTTTAGCTCCTAGATTTATTCCGTAGCTTAAAGATTTTTTTTTAATTTTTGATCTTATTAATTTCATCTTTGATTTTTGGTTTTTCCAATTTGGTACTCATTGGGGGATTTTTAATTTGTTCTTTTTATCAATTCATTTTTTTCTTAGTTTCATGCCCAATTCATTGATGTGGTTTTTTTATTGATTTCATTTCAATGATGTAAGGATTTAGAGAAATAAATTTCCCCCTTTAGTACTGATCTGGCTGCATTTCATAGATTTTGGTATGTTGTCTTATTGTTTTCACTTTCTTTAATGAAATTATTGATTGTTTCTATGATTTCTTCTTTGACCCACTTATTCATTGCCTGGGATGGAGGGGCTCCAGTTAATCTTGACCAGTCTACTAGAATCTCATTATCTCCTAAACTGGCTTTAAGTGATATTTGGGATGATGGAGCCTGGAGGACACAAACCTTGTTAAAAAGTTCGAAAGGTACAGTCTTAACATCAAAAGCAACAAGATTGAAGAAGAGTTTATCAACACTGTGATACTCAGAGCAGCTGTTATGAATATGCATACATATCCCCAGTATAGTTTTGAAAAATATAATAAACTCTCTTCTTCTAAGACACAAGTGAAATATTTATTTGGAACATTACTATCAGGATACCAGAAGGCAAGATTTAGCAAGGTACTCACCATTAATCTAGGGAGCCTGACAGCTCAACCATTCTTTCCATGAAGCCTCCCCCTCAAGCAAATTCCCTTAGGCAAACTGCTACATCCAACCTTTGCTCTATCAGTCCTTTGCTCTATCAGCCTTCTTCTCTCTCAGACCATAGCTCTCCTCCAAGCAATAAAATATATACTCTTTCCAAGCAAAGACTAGGCACTTGATTGGCTTAGTGTCTAGAAACTTATAAATCAGCATTTAATTGGAAAGGTGTGGAAATCCCTGTGGTCCATAGGCTAACTGGCTCTGCATCAGGGCACCATGTGAGGCCTATTAATGGGCAGGGAAGGTCTTCTATCCCATTAACCTTACGAGAGGTCAGAAGAGTCAATAGGAAAGTTAAAAATCAGGAACCCAGCACAGTGATCCAGAGGGGAACAGCTGGCCATTTATTTCCTTCATCCACTTGGCCTTTTCCAGAATGTTTACAACTTGTCTCATTCTGCTTTGAATTATTGATGAAAACTCAGCATGATATGTTAACAAGAGCAAAGACACCCCCTTTATAACTGAAAAAGAGGGGTTTAAAATATGTGGCATCCTCCACATTGATTACGACTAATAAGAGATTCATCACAACTATAACTAAATTCAAAGATAATTTCTTGAAAGATGCTGTCTAGGTCCTGCTTTTGATTGTGGCTTTCAAGTAGTCCAATGATTCTGATATTATCTCTCTTGGATCTATTTTCTAGGTTAGTTGTTAATTTGCTTTTTCTTTTGTTTGATTGATTCCTGATGTCTCATAGAGTCATTAGCTCCCACTTGCCCAATTCTAACTTTCTAACTGTTTGCCTCAATTAGATTTTGTATTTTCTTTTCCATTTGGCTGATTATACTGTTTAAGGAGTCATTTTCTTCAGTGGATTTTCGTGTCTCCCTTCCCATTTGATCAAATCTACTTTTTAAGTAGTTTTCTAAGCTGTTGACTGTTTTTGTTTCCTTCAAGATTCTCTTACATTGCTCAAATTTCTTTTTCTAATTTTTCTTCTACCTCTCTTATATTATTTTAAGCTCCTTTTTGAGCTCCTCCATTAGATTTTTCTGGTCTTGAGACCACTTCCCATTTTTATTTAGGGTTTTGCCCATAGGTGTTTTGACATTGTTGTCCACTCCTGAGTTTGTGTCTTGGTCTTCCCTGCCACCATGATAACTTTCTATGGATAGACTCTTTTTGTTTTTGTTTGTTCATTTTTTTGCTCTTTTTGTTTCTTTTAAATTTGATCTCCCCTTCCGGGATGGAAGGGGCTATGTCTCAGGCTCCTTGTGGCAGTGTCTGCCGGCCTTGACTGGTACATAGTACCTGGTACTATTCTGATATTGTACTCAGGGACATGGCAGACCCTTGTGTCTTGTGCTTTATTGAGAAGATGGGATGGGGGGTGCCTGGTGCCACTGAAGTCCATAAGGAACTTCCTGCTTAGCTGGTTCTGAACAGGAGTCTAATGGTGGTCTCTGGCATGTTCGGAGGCCAGGTATTTTTTTTTTTTCTGCATTTCCCTGGGGCTACACTGAAGTCCACTGGAGGTCTGTCCACCAGAGCATGCCTGTTTGCCCTGGGCTACACTGAAGCACCTGAAGGTCCAATATGCTTTCTTGTCCTGCTGGAAGATGCCTGTTTTCCCAGAGCTGTGCTGAAGTATGTGGAGGTCAGGACACTAGAGAATGCCTGCCTGCCAAAGGCTATGCTGAAGTGTGTAGTGCTTCTCAGAGCTGGAATCTGCTCATTCCCCTGACTACACTGAGGCATGTGGGGGATCCTAGTGTTGGCGTTTGCATGCTCCACTGCACAGGGGCTCAGAATCCTTCACTGATTTGCTGCAGTGGTGCTTCCTACTGGGATGCTTCCTGTCCTACATGGCATTTCCTTTTTACACGAGTCAGACAGCCTGACAGATCTTTTGTGCTGATATTCCAATTGGGCCAAAAGATTATTTTAGCTCATCTTTTGGCTAGTTCTGCTGCTCCAGGATTTGTTTAAGGGAAGAATTTTATGGTTGTTTAGAGGTGAATAGGGGACAGTTATGGTGATTTACTGCTTACTCTTCCATCTTGGCTCCCAGAAGTCCTCCAGATAGAAGATAATCATTTTGACAACAAAATATGATTACTTTTTTAAAAATATCTAACCTAGACTATAGCTTATACATTCATATTAATTAATTATTTTGGTTTATTTTTTAATGTATGGATGGGATTATATGTTGTATAGAGTTCCTTTTGATAAAAGGTTTGCTCCTTGAGGATAAGGCTCATTTTTATTTTCTTTTGTCTTTATATATTTGGTCCTTTGTGAATAGTAGGTGCCTAATAAGTGTTTGTTGTTATTCAGTGATACAATTATACTCCATGTCCTCAGGTTTAATTAATTAACTAAGTTTAATTCTAGGAAATTTAACCTCAGAACAGAAACATAATAATATTGCTTTGTTGAATGTAAAATACAAAACAAAATAAGTTTATAAATGTGAAAGAAATAGAAGAGATAAAGAATGGAAATCCCTCAGTGTGTATTTTGTGATAAGGGTTTGTTTTCATAATCAATCTATGTTTGCACAGCCAATTTGCAGAGGAATAGTTGATTTTCCCCCTAATTAGATAACTTCGAATAATGTCATTTGAAATAACTGAAAATGTGGTTTGTAAAAGTTGCATGTGAAATTATCAGTCAGCCTGCCATAAATATTTATTCAGTGATAGTGATGATGGAATATTCCCTAGAGATCCACCTCTGATACATACCTGGCAAAGAAGGGCTAACAGCAGCCATCTGTAACTGTCATACTGGAGAAACACATGTCTTGGATATGACTTGTAAATTTCAGTCTGATTGATTCATCCATAAACTGTCTCTAGAAATATCTTCTTTAAAAATGATTAGTTCTTTTTTGTTAACCTTCCCCAATATGTTTTTCCTATAGGATTTATACTTGGAAGGAAACTTGGGAATACTCTAGAATCTAGTCAAACTTTTATTTTCTTTTGTGACTGAGTCTCCTTGTATCAAGCAGGCAGGAAGTACAAGTGATCATGAATCTCATCTCACTCATGATCTGATTCAGAGCTTTAATCTGTTGCACTTATGTTGCCCACACAAACCATCTCACACAAACACATACATACACACACATACCATATTTTAGGTACACAGTTCAGACATCTGATTGCTTACGCTTACTACAGTTCCAATCAGTTATCTTGTGTTCGAGCAATCCACCAGCCTCTGCCTCCCAAGAAGAGACATTACTGGCATGAATCACCATGCTGTATCACCAAACTTCTAATTTCACAGTTGTAATAGCAGCACAAAGAAGGTCACATAGATAATAAACTGTGATAGGAAACTAACATATCTGATTTCTCTATGATAAATAAGGTTAACTTTAGGATTACTGATTTAAGTAATTTGCTATTCAAACTAAAATTTGAAGATTCCAAATCTGGAGCACTTTCCAAAACACTATTCTACCTCTTTTTTATTCATTTATTTCACATAAGCATATACTAAAAATACTTATATAACAAATATCTTATGAGATACTTGAATTCTATGTAATGGAAACATGTTATTTGTTTCTAGTTAACAGACGTAGAAACTAATTGTCAAAGAAATTTAATGATGTTGAAATGAAAAAAAGTCAATGAGAGATGCACTAAAAATACTCTTATATACTTGTGATGTCATCCATGTTGTTACTGCATCAAATTATATTAAGACACAAAGGATCAAAGCATAAGGAATCCAAACTTTACCCATGATAATTCATCCATATTTTCTTTCTTCCTCATTGTTTTCCTTCTCCTTCAATAAGTTCAATAGAGCTGGAAGTTTCCCAGAAAGTAATTTGTTTTAGAAATAAGACATCTGGCCATGATGGCAGCTGGTGAGCAGGGACTAGTGTGAGCTCTGTACGGAGTCCCTCCAAAAACCTATAAAAAATGGCTCTGAACCAATTCTAGAATGGCAGAACCCACAAAACAGCAGAGGGAAGCAGGGTTCCAGCCCAGGACAGCCTGGATGGTCTCTGGGTGAGGTCTATCCCACATGGAGCTGGAAGCTGGGAGCTGGGAACAGAGTGGACCAGATCCCAGCCTGAGCAGTGTGGACCAAAGAGACCAGGAGCTGGGCAGAGGGGACCCTAGCGTCCTGAATCAGTGAGCTGCAGCAGTTACCAGGCTTCTCAACCCACAAACACCAAAGACTGCGGAGAAGATTAGTGGGAAAATCTGTGGGAGTAGAAGGAGTTTGCGGTTTGGCTTCCAGTCCTGGGGGCAGCGGAGGTGGGGCAGCTACTGCTGTTGTTGCTTCCTGCCCCAGGCCCACCTGGTGGGAGGAATTAAGTGGCAGATCAGAGCAGGAGTGCACAGCCTGCTGAAGATCTAAGCCCAGTCTGGGTTGGGGGTTCTTGGGGAAGGAGCAGTGCTGGTGTGGCAGAGCCGGCACCTCCCTCCCAAACATGGAACATAGAACTCTCTAGTCTACAAACAGTCATACCCCGCTGAAAAACTCAAGGGTCAAGTTGGTTGGCTGGGAATATGGCCCAGCAGCGAAAACACACCCAGATTCAGTCTCAGACTTTGTATTCTTTCTTTGCTGATAAAGAAGACCAAAACATTCAGCCTAAAGAAGTCAACAAAGTGCAAGAGCCTACACCAAAAGCCTCCAAGAAAAACATGAACTGGTCCCAGGACATGGAAGAGCTCAAAAAGGATTTGGAAAAACAAGTTGGAGAAGTAGAGGAAAAATTGGGAAGAGAAATAAGAAGGATGCGAGTAAACCATGAAAAACAAGTCAATGACTTGCTAAAGGAGACCCAAAAAAATACTGAAAAATACACTGAAGAAAACACCTTAAAAAACAGACTAACTCAAATGGCAAAAGATCTCCAAAAAGCCAATGAGGAGAAGAGTGCCTTGAAAGGCAGAATTAGCCAAATGGAAAAGGAGGTCCAAAAGACCACTGAAGAAAATGGTACTTAAAAAATGAGATTGGAGCAAGTGGAAGCTAGTGACTTTATGAGAAATCAAGATATTATAAAACAGAACCAAAGGAAAGAAAAAATGGAAGACAATGTCAAATATCTCCTTGGAAAAACCACTGACCTGGAAAATAGATCCAGGAGAGATAATTTAAAAATTATTGGACTACCTGAAAGCCATGATCAAAAAAAGATCCTAGATATCATCTTTCAAGAAATTATCAAGGAGAACTGCCCTGATATTCTAGAGCCACAGGGCAAAATAGAAATTGAAAGAATCCATTGATTGCCTCCTCAAATAGATCCCAAAAAGAAATCTCCCAGGAATATTGTCACCAAATTCCAGAGCTCCCAGATCAAGGAGAAAATACTGCAAGCAGTCAGAAAGAAACAATTTGAGTATTGTGGAAACCCAATCAGAATAACCCAAGATCTGGCAGCCTCTACATTAAGAGATTGAAGGGCTTAGAATATGATATTCTGGAGGTCAATGGAGCTAGGATTAAAACCTAGAATCACCTACCCAGCAAAACTGAGTATCATGCTCCAAGGCAAAATATGGATTTTCAATAAAATAGAGGACTTTCAAGCTTTCTCAGTGAAAAGACCAGAACTGAATAGAAAATTTGACTTTCAAACACAGGAATATAGAGAAGCATGAAAAGGTAATCAAGAAAAAGAAATTGCAAGGGACTTACTAAAGGTGAACTGTTTTGTTGACATTCCTACATGGAAAGATGACAAGTTTGATTCATGAGACCTCAGTATTAGGGTACCTGAAGGGAATATGCATACATATATGTTTATGTATATATATGGGTGAATGTGTACATATGTATATATCTATGTGTGTGTATATACATATATATATATATATATATATGTATGTATAGTGAGAGAGAGAGAGATAGTGAGAGAGAGAGAGAGAGAGAGAGAGAGAGAGAGAGAGAGAGAGAGAGAGAGCATGGACACAGGGTGAGTTGAAGATGAAGGGAAGATATCTAAAAGAAATAAAATCAAATTGAGGGATGAGAGAGGAACATACTGAGAAAGGGAGATAAGGAGAGATAGAATGGGGTGGATTATCTCGCATAAAGGTGGCAAGAGGAAGCAGTTCTGTGGGAGGAGGGGAGAGGGCGGGTGAGGGGGGAATGAGTGAACCTTGCTCTCATCAGATTTGGCCTAAGGAGGGAATACCATACATACCCAATTGGGAATCTTACCCCACAGGAAAGAAGAGGGAAGAAGATAAAAAAAGCATGGGATGATGGAGGGGAGGGCTGATGGGGGTGGAGGTAGTCAAAAACAAATGCTTTTGAAAGGGAACAGGGTCAAGGGAGAAAATTCAATAAAGGGGGATGGGTTGGGAAGGAGCAAAATATAGTTAGTCTTTCACAACATGAGTATTGTGGAAGGGTTAGACATAATGATACACATGTGGCCTATGTTGAATTCCTTGATTTCTTAGGGAGGGTGGGTGGGAAGGGAAGAGGGGAGAGAATTTGGAACTCAAAGTTTTAAAAACAGATGTTCAAAAACAAAAAAAAAGTTTTTGCATGCAACTAGAAAATAAGATACACAGGCAATGGGGTGTAGAAATTTATCTTGCCCTAGAAGAAAGGAAGGGAAAAGGGAATGGGAGGGGAGTGGGGTGACAGAAGGGAGGGCTGACTGGGGAACAGGGCAACCAGAATATATGCCATCTTGGAGTGGAGGGAGGGTAGAAATGGGGAGAAAATTTGTAATACAAACTCTTGTGAAAATCAATGCTGAAAACTAAATACGTCAAATAAATTAAAATAAAAAAAATAAATTAAAAAAAGAAACAAAAAGAAATAAGACAACTATCAGGAAAACACAGGTAACAGGCAACAGATTGGGGATTTGAACTTAGGTCTTCTTCATTCCAGAACCAGTGCTCTTTCCACTAAATCACAATTTTCCCTGAAATATACCATGTCAGAGTCTGTCCAATATGCTGGGGGTCTTCTTTGCTTCCTCCTGCCCTTAAAAGGATACCATTGGACCATGTTTGCTATCATAGGATTATAAATTTAAACCTAGAAGGAACTTTAGAGGTTTGCCAGTCAAATCCCATAATTTTATATGTAGCAAATGAAAGCTGAGAGAAATAGATATAGCTAGAGTCACACAGTTAGCAATTGTCTGATATATGTTTGGAAGTATTGATTCCAAGGCCAACACTCTATGTAGTTCCTCACCCAGCACCTCATGTTCTCAACATGCTAGCAGACCATCCTCATTTTTGCTCATGCATTACTTTGAGGAAAATCAATTGCAGAAAGAGGATAAATATTTCTATTCAGAGATATAAACAGAGTCTCCTATATTGCTCCTCCTCTCTTTTAAATGAGATATTGATATACATCATGAATGACACACTGACAGAGTTGTTAGTAGGAATTCTAGCTTCTACAGAAAACATAGCTGTGCCTCAGGTGTAGACTGAGCTATGATTATACCCATTCATGGTAAAGATGTATTGGAGACAAGAGTCATGGGAGTTCAAGAGGTTAAATAATTACAAGCCAGGATGTCCAATAGAAGGCAAAGTTTGGGGTACAGGAGACTCCAAGGAAGGTGTTGAGTGGGAATATAAGAGTAGCCTGGAGTTCTACAGATGACAAAGAAACAGAACTGGATAGAATGAAATAAATGTTAAAGGAGAAAATAGGTAGATAAGTTATGGTTAAAATGGAAGGTTTAAAAGAAACAGGTGGAATGAAATAACTTGTCAACTCTTCCACCTGACCCTAGGTGACAGGAATTGTGAATGATAGAGGACATAACCAGCCTAATCAAAAACCTAAGAGACTGTAGATAGGCAGGGCCATAAAACCCAGGAGGGAGGTATCTAAGGGAGCAGGAAGAGTAGAATTGTTACCCTACACTAGGAGATCTCAGCCCTTCCCCCTGGTAAGAAAAATACCTGGCTTCTTCATGTTAATTCTGGCTGTGATTGTGGCCTTCTTGAATTACATTTTAATTTTCCATTCCATTCTAGTCATTTCCTCCCTTTCTCCTCCCCACCTCAGTCCCAAGTGTGATACTTTGGGTGAGTCTATATTTAATTTGATATGGTAACTAGTAACTAGGTAACTGATGATCTGTACTAGGTATACATTTATCCTATTCAATCAACTTTATTTCCTTGTGAAACCTCTTCCTAATTTGTAAAGCTTCAATGTTTACCTGGTATATAGCCCTCAGGATCCAATTATGATTTTGTTCATTTGTTTACTTTTCACTTAAATGGATTCCTTAGCTCAAATTCAATATCATCTTCTTTTCCTTCATTCAAAACTCTTACTCGTCACTTCTATAAAATCACACTGAAAATTCTTATGTGATACTGTAAGTAGAGTGATTGGCAAAATGCCTGCCCATAACAGTAACTCTCTGTTATTGAAAGTTCTGTGCTAGCATGAATACAGCCAACTTAAACAAGGTCATCCTGTCCATTCCAGTTGTTTCTTATATCAGGTGGTGTGATTGTATAAAGAGGATAAATCATAGATAATTTGAGACAAGGGAACAATAAAGAAATAGATGAATGAGCCATTTTCCATTCATTTTCTTTCTCTTTAGTTTAAGCTGCCCCAGGGGCAGATGGCAAACTGCATTTTGTAGAGATTTTTTCCCCTTCATTTGCAAGAAATTTCTTAAGTAACTTACTGATGAGGATCAATTCATGATCTCCAGTGAAAAATGAGAACATGATGCCCATGGCAAATATGTTGCTCTAACTTGATTGCCAGTGTAATTGATTCCAAAGGGACACATGCTCTTATTTTGACATACTCTTCTAGCAGAGAACAATCATGTAGAAGAAAGATAACTTGGTTTGAACAAAGAAGATGTGGGTTGAAATTTGGGCCCCACTACTTACTCCCTATGTGACATCTGCTTCCTCATCTATAAAATGGGTGGACAGTGGGTTTCTTAGTGTTTTTCCTTGTTTGTTTCACAGAAACTTTGAGAAATCTGGTGAAACCTATGGCTCCCTTATCAGAACAATGTATTTCAGCACATAAAATAAAACACACTGGGTTATAATATTGATTAATTATATTGAAATATACTTATCAAAATGTTTTGAAGTTCCAAAGACACCAGGCTAACCCATAAACTGGAAGAACCCCAAAGTCGTTGGGATCTAAACTCCTATGCTACTTGTAAATTAATGGCTGCATCACTTAATTTTCTCTTACATGCTCTTTTCTTATTTTCATTAACAGACTAGGACATATCCATGGAGTGGAACCAGAATGGTGAAAGAACTAATGATCATGTTATATTAATATGAGATGAAGAAACTTCAGATGTTTAACTCATAGAAGATAAGAGGGAGAGGTAATAGCTGCTGCATATTCAAGAAAGATTGTCATTTGGGAGAAGAGCTAAATCAGCTTTTGGCCTCTATACCTATGAAGATTTCAGCTTAACATTCAGGAAAAAATAAATTACCAATAAGAAAAGTGATTTCCAAAAGAAATGGATTGCTCTGTGGGGTGATGAGCTCCATAATCACTGAAATCTTTCTAACAGAGGCTATTGTCATTTTTTCTGGGATGTTGTGGAAGGCATATTTGGTTTGGCACAGTATTGGCCATTAAAGTTGAGTTCCTTTTCAACTCTTTCCAACTAATGGATCCAATCGATAATAGAGATTAGATTGAAACCAGGGTCTCAGACTAAAACACATAGCGTTCTAGATATCTGCCACAGCCATGTAGTATTAGTCTTGTGATTTGAGGGTTTAAGGTCCCAATGCCACTTTAGCCTACATGAGAGGAAGATGGAAGAGCAAGTTGTGAATCTCAGGAGAACAGGGAAGGATATGATTAGGATGTGTGGTAAAAGGTAAGATTCATTCAAGAGTTAGCCAGGGAGCTATTGCTCTGTTCTGGTAAATGTCTAACAACTAACTCATCGAAAAGTGGAACACGCATTTAAGTTTAGTCTGTATTATTAAAAAAAATTAATTCATTATCAAAATCAATAAACAATAAATCAAGCCCTGATCTATAGTGATCACTGATTTCCAGGGTTCAAATATATTTTCCCACCAGAAATTGAACAATTACTTCTCATGAACCAGTTCAAGATGTCGCCAGCACACCCATGGTTGCTCTTCATATCCAGAGTGAGGGGATCTATGGTAAGGAAGGGAGTTGAATCTAATGATGATAACCTAGATAGGGGTGGGGGCAGGGGATGGACAGAGATGAGACTATGGGTGAGAGGTACATGCTTCAGGCCTTAATTTCCCACAACTAATTCGGCAAGGCATATTATTATTATAAACTAAGACACTAAAGGGCTCTGTCAACTAAATTTATCAGTTTTACACTGAGCTAATGTTATGGACATTACTAGATAGAAGGGTAGCATCAAATAAAATAGTTAAATCAGGAATTGTATTCCAAGAACAAGGAAGCAGTTATAGAAGAACAATGAGCAAATAGCAGCCCTTCATGGGGGCAGTTCCCTATATGAAAACAAATGAGCTATCCAACTGATGCTTGAAATTGTAGACGTCAGTGCATAGGTACTGTTGTCAATTGTTGGAACTTTGTGGAAGCTGTCTGAAGGGTGCAAAGTTAGAGAAGAACAAATGGGGCCTTGGTTTCAAAAGGGGGAAGAAGAACTTTTCAAATCATTGGTAAGTGAGCTTTGATTTCTTAAAAGTTGCAAAATTATTTATTATTATTATTGTTATATCATTTATTTCATTAATTACCAATTTCTTTTAAAAAAATTTAAAGATTTTTTTTTAATTTTGAGTTCCAAATTGTCATTTCTCATCATGCCATTCAAACCTACTTGAGAAAGCAAAAACTTTGATTTCAATTAAACATGTGAGGTCATGCCAAATACATTTCCATATTAGCCATGTTAAAAAAGAAAGTACAAACAAAAAAAAACAAAACAAGAAAAGTAAACTTTAAAAAAAAAGTATGCTACAGTCAGCATTCAGAACCCGTCAGTACTTTCTCTGGAGGCTGATAGCATTTTTCATTATGTGTTCTTTGGAATTGACTTGGAACATTGTCTATCAGAGTTGCTAAGTATTTCACAGTTGATCATCCTTAAAATATTATTACTGTGTGTGATTGTTCTCCTGGTTCTGCTCACTTCATTTTTAATGAGTTTGTGTAACTCTTCCTATGTTTTTCTGAAACCATAGTGTCATAATTTCTTACAGCACAACAGTATTCCATCACAATCATATCCCACAACTTTTTCAGTCATTCCCCAATTGATGGGTATCCCCTTAATTTCCAGTTTTTCCACCTGTAGAATATATTATTAAAATAATTATGCTTGCTGAGAAAGGGAAACTATGGTCTCTATAAGCCATGATGGGTTATCAGGAACTGTACCACTCTATATTCATATCATTTGATAAAAGATGAATACCTTGTCAGCCTTAACCATTGCTACTAACATAGTACATCTGGATTACAGTCATCATATTTCCATTAGAAAGGATATCAAAAGCCATATAATCCAAACCCAGCAAAAATACCTCTATAGCAGGAATTCTTAATCTTTTATGTTTCAAGGACCCTCATGTTTTTTTTTTTACTTTCTCACTTTTTCTTCTGCTGGAAATCCTTTCACAGAATATGTTTTAAATGACTAAAATAAAATAAATAAAATTGAAAACAAGTTTTCTTGAAATATTAGTTAAATATATAAGAAAAAAAGAAAAAATATATATGTAGGCCCTGTTGTAAACCAAACTCACAAGAGAGTATCTGGCCTTTGATGTAAAACCAACAATGGGGGAAGGAGAGGGAACTTATTGCTTCCAAAGATAGCTCATTCCACTTTGGTATAACTCTAATTATAAGGAATATTGAAATAATTAAGTTACATTGACTTTTGTTTCTTTTATACTTTCTACTCATTGCTTCTAATTCTTCCCTTTGTGCGGGCAGAGGGACTTATACTTAGGGACTTATGTCCCATAGAGTAGTCTTCTTTTATCCAAACTAGACACCTCCAGATGGTTTATGAAATCTTCCTAAGTAGTATGAACTAAGGACCTTCATCATTATGGTTACTCCCTCTTGTGTGCTTTGTAACTTGTTGGCATGCTGTCTATATTCTCCTCTTAGTTTTCTTCAAATCTCAGGTCCACTTCCAGCTTCTGTATGAGATCCTTCATTGTAGTTCCACTTTCATTCCAAATTACCATGTTTTTGTTTTTAAAATTGGCATATGCCCAAGTTCTCACTCCTGATAGTACATAAGCTTCTTGAGGACAGGAGCAGTCTCACTTAATCTTTGTATCCATAATTCCTAGCAAAGGGCCTAACATATAGTAGATGATCAATAGAAGCTTGATTAATTACTCATATTTCATCTTGATTCAGGCCAAATGATATCTTTCAAACAGTCAGTACTATAATTTAGTAAGAGAAATAAAATTGTAGGAAGATTGAGAAATGAGCCATGCATGGAATGATTTGTAGGAAATGGGGGTGTTTAACCTAAATAATATAAGCCTGGGGCAGGGATGGACTGGGCTAATCATCTTCAAATGCTAAACATTTTATCATAATTAGTGAGACTAGACCTTCCTTGCTTGGCCCATGTAAAAGATATAAAGAACAATGTAGGGAAGTACCAGAGAGATAGATTTGTGCTCAATGTAAGCACAAATAAGCAAGAATATTCACAAAGTTGTCAAAAAATCTTCACATTTTGACCCATCCAAAAGCAGAATCATTCCTCTAGAGATTGTTTCCTCAACATTGGTGGTCTTCAAGCAGAGGATTGATGACCATGTTGTAGAATTTGTCCAGAGGGATTTTTTATCTAGGTAGAAGTTTAAAAGACTTCTGAAGACTCTTCCAACTTTGAGGTTCTATAAATGGGTAATAAGTAAGTAATAAATATTTGTATAAATAATAAAATTCCCTTTTTATCTGTTAATATACTCCTCCTGCCCCCCAATCCCCCACACACATATCTTCCATTCTTCTCTGGAATTTTTTGTAGTAAATCATTTAAAAATTTATGGACTATGATGCACTACTGTTTGAGGAAGGGGAATGAGGTTTTGTTTTTGTTTTTAACTCTTCACCTTCAGGAATTTTCATTTTTTACGGATTATATATTTGTCTTTTTTTCCTGGAAACATCATGGAAAAGGGCAGTAAAGAAATGTTCATCAAAAAGAGACACCAGTGGGCCAAGTCCTAGAATAACTTCAGGAGAAATGACATTTTTAGGTGGGGAGAAGAAGAAAGCAGCTGTAGCTATCTGTCCCCCAGAGTTTAAGGCTAAAGTAGAGAAGATCACATGGCTAGTCAACATTATATCTGAGGCTAATACTCAGTCATTGTCAAACATTCATTCTATAGTGTCTCACTGTAGTGTAAAAAATATTGCACTAGATATATGGTGGCTGTATGGTCTCCAAATTTCACTCAATCTGGCAGATAAGAGATATGAAGCTCTCTACTATTCTTAAATTGCTATATAAATGCTAGTGATTATTATGTTTTATTAGAGACTTGCTAAATGCATGGTCTTTCATGAAGGACAGACTAGTCCAGGAAAGCACTCAGCTTGATCAGTGGAATAAGATGGAAAAAAAAAGATAGAGGATAAGGAAAATCAAGGCATAGACCCATTTTTTTCAAAATTTTGTTTTTGTTTTAAATGTTAGAGAAATGTATATGTATAAATGCATATATATGTATGTGTGTATGTATATACATTATATGCATATATGCATATATATTCACATACACACACATAAACATACACACACATACACATACATATGTACATTTATATGTATTTGTATTTATGTACATACTGCTGGAAAGCATCTTAGGAGTTTTCTAGATCGGCTCTCAAATTCTATAGATATAGATATGTATAAATTGTAATTACAAACTCAAACCAATGGAAATAAAAATGACTTATTCAAACCCACACCATTAGAGGTAAGATTCAAACTCAGGCCCTCTGACTCCATAGTTGATGTTCTTTTGACTGGATTGCACTGCCTAAGAGTTCAGTAAGAATTACCATAGGCAACAAGTAGGTAACAGGTATTTGTTAATGGCTGCCTATGTGCCAGGCACTGCTCTTAAGTGCTGAGAGTTCAAAGTCTTAAATACAAACAAAAATGTAGTGCCTGGGAACTAGGAAATTGCATTTTAATGGAGAAAGTTACCACATAAAACGATGTTGAAAAGTATAGGGAAGAAACAAAGCCTTCTCCTCTGATTTATGGTGATATTGCTTATAGGGGAATTAAACACTCAAATTTCCCCAAGGCAAACAGAATCTTTTACCAGACATAGACGTCAAGGTTGAAAGGGCATAATCACAGAGAGGTGGTATGGCCACGTGAGGGCAGGGACCCAGAGTGCTGAGACATTAGTCTTACTCAACTATTATAGGCTTATTTTCAGGTAGATTCAGATAAAACAAGGTAAATCTATTCTTAACTTTCTAGCTAGGATCTCATGGTTACTGAAACTATCATTGATGTAAGTTGGCATTTAAAGCTCTTTGAAATCAGTCTCCAATTTGGCAATGCTGAGTGGCTCATATTACTCCCTCAACATTATATGCTAGAGTTCAGACAGACATTCAATCTGCCACCTCTGGATCTTTGCACTCATTGTCTCCTATGTCCCAGGGCTCTTATTCCTCAACTCTTCCTCTTGGCATACTCAGCTTCCTTTAAGGTTCAGATAAAGGGCCTTTTCTTTGACTTTCATGATTCTTCCTCCAGGTTTTAGAACTAAATCTTTTGTTTTTAGATTGGATACCTCTGTTGTAGAGGATTAACTGTGGAACTTGATGTCACAAAGACCTGAATTGAATTGTGCCTTGGATATTTAACAGCTTGTGACCAGGAATAAGTTATTTAACTTCTTTCAGCCTCAGTTTCCTCACTTGTAAATAGAAATTATAATAGCACCTATCTCAGAGGGTTTTGTGGGATAAAGCAAGAAATAATTTTTAAGTATTTATAAACCATAGAGAATTATATTAATGCTAGCCATCATTTGTTACTTATTTGCTCATACAGGGATGTCATTAAGTGGCACCATGTGGATAGAGTGCTGGTCTGAATTCAGGAGGACTCATCTTTCTAAATTCAAATCTGGCCTCAGACACATACTAGCTGTGTGACCTTGAGAAAGTCACTTAACCCTCTTTGCCTCAGTTTCCTCATCTGTAAAAGGAGCTGGGGAAGGTTATGCTAAACCACTCAAGTAACATTGCCAAATGGGGTACCACACTACTTAAAATTACTAAAAATAGCAATATTTATTCATATACAATATTTTATTGTTCCAGTAGATAATTTCCTTGAAGCCAAGGCTAGTTTCCTTTTTTATATTGCTAGAATATAGCAAAGTACTAGGCACCGAGTAAAGCCTAAACCAGATTTTAGGGGTGGGGAGAAAGACTGGCTTCTGATTTTACTGATCCAGGGAACTTCCAAGTGAGGAGACTCCCTTTACATATACAGGTCAACATCTTGACAAGTTATAGTTGCTCGAGCTCAAAATGTTAGCATATATTAAAATTGGGACTTGAACCCATGTCTTTCTGTATCTGAGGTCAATACAATAACCACTACAGCATTTGTTGTGCAGTTATTCATTTGTGTCCGACTCTTTCTGATGCGGTGGACCATAACATGCCAATGATGCCCATTGGGTTTTCTTGGCCAAAAATGACTGCTTTGCCATTTCCTTGTCAACTTCACCATATATCTCATGTAATAAGTATTACTTGAATCAAATTGAATCCCTGAGGTTGCTTTAAGCACCCTATTTGAGAATGTTACTCTACAACATATTTACCCATATTCCTGTCTTCCTATCCACACCTTTTCCCCCTCTAATAAATCAAACACAGAGAAGAAAGAAGAGGGGACTGATTGCTAAATTAACAGGTGAATACATTTATTCAGGCAGCTCCAAATGAAGAATATTGTTTTTGCAAATGAAAGAAAGAAAACCACAGAACAAGAGGCATACTACATTGTTGAACTTGTCAGTTCTACTCTCAAATTTCATTTCTAATTACCTCTAACTATTCTCTCAAGCTCTCTTCCATCTACTCTGCTCTGGGCTCCATTTGCCAACTAGCAGACTTGATTATCTTTTAGAGAAATGCCCTTTCCACCTGCAACTTCTCAGCACACATCAAAAATTCACTCTCTTTCCCTTTAAATCACTCCTAATGGCCCATTTGTTCCAGGGAGTTACTGTTAGCTAAAGTTACTGTGGTTCTCTTCCTCTCCAGCCAGTCCAAGCCACAATTTGTTCCAGGTAGATACTGATATATTGATACACACACCTACATGTATGTATACACACATGCATTGATACATGTATGGATGCATATATGCATGTATAATTTCAATAGATGCTCTCAGAAGGGCTTGAGATGACTATTCATCCCTGTATCTTAATAAGTGTAATCTGTCTTGAATGTATCTATATTAAATAATAATATTAAAAATCAATGGTACTGATAATTTGAGGGAAAGTCTTTAGGTTGTCATCTCTTAACTTCCCACTGATGGACTGTGTAATTAGAGCCTCTAAGTGGAATTCTTCATACTGGAATTGAAAATAAAGTCTGTGTTCTTCAACGAATAATTTTCACTGTATCAATCTTTTTTATGAAAGACATATTCTTTTCACCAACCAATACAACTTCCTATTCACCAGTTGAAACAAATGTGAACCATGAGGAAGAGTGATGGAATAATGGATGAAAAGAATGGAATAAGAATAAGGAGAAACACAGGTTTCCAATCCCTATATTGGTCCTAATCAACTCTGTGAACATGGACAAGTCATTTAATAACTTTGAATCTCAGTTTTTCCTCTGTAAAATGAGGGGAAATTGAATTGTCATAGTATACAGCTAAAACCCTAATAGAGGCCCTTAAGAAACTGAATATTGCTAAGAGATACCATAGACAATGAGGTAATATCACTGCTAAATATATATGCATCGAGAGATATAGCACCAAAATTCTTAAGGAAGAAGCTAAGTGAGAGGAAAAAGACAGCAAAACTATAGTAGTGGGGCAAGTCAACTGTTTCCTTTCAGAATTAGATAAGTACAAAAAAATAAGAAAAAATTAAGGAGCTGAATAGCATTTTTAAAAATTTAGATATGACAGACCTCTGGAAAAAATTGAATGGGAATAGAAAATAATATATCTTTTACTCAGCAATACATGGTACCTACACAAAAATTCACCATCAATTAGGACATGAAAACCTAAAAGTTAAATACAAAAAGGCCAAAATATTAAGCTCATCCTTTTCAGATGACAGTGTAATAAAATTACCTTCAACAAAGGACAGTGGAAAGATAGATTAAAAATAATTGGAAACTAAATAATTTAATCCTCAGGAATAAGTGGGTCAAAGAATAAATCTAGAAAAAATCAATAATTTCACTAAACAGAATGACAACAATGAGAAGTCACACAGAAATTTATGGGATTCTATCAGTAAGGCAAGATTCATGACCTCGAGGATGACCATGAACATGCCTGAATGGTTCAGAATCACAATGTATGAAAAAACACTCTAGGTAGAAGTCAGAGGAAGTACAACATTTACTTAGACACCAGAGAATCCAATCCCAAGATCTATAATCCCAATTCAAAACAGTAGTAACTATATTCCAAAACCAGTAACCTTACCTCAATGTAGCAACAAGGGAATTATAACATAGTATTATAATAAAGAATCAAGTCATCCTATAACCTTCCCCACACTGCTAGGGCCTTCCCTTAAACAATCACTCATGAATCCTGTCTGCTTGCCTGAGCCTTCTCAACAGTTCTGAAAGTCCTTGCAGTTCTCAGAGTCCTTACAGTCTCCTGGATTCTGGATTCTCAGTTCCATAATCTTATGATGCTTAGATTCTCAGTTCTTTGATCTCCACAACCCTCTTTTTCTGCACACTCTGCTCTGCAGTCTCTCTCAACACTGGCTCTGTCTCATTGTCTGCTGCCTCAATGTCTTCTACCACTCTCAGTTCTGCTGCTCTCAGTTCTGGGCTCTCTTTATATACAGTCTTAGATGGCATCTGATTGGCTAGAACTCCACACACATGCAAATGGATCTGGTCTTAGGACCTCTAGTTAGGACCCCGAGGGCTTCACACCTTTCAGCCACCTTAGTAGCAAAAGGTCCTGCCTACAACAAAACTCTAATCAAGCTTTCCCACCTCACCCCACTTGAGGCCTATTGAATGGGTGAGAAACATCTTTCACTTACTGATTGGCCTCACTGGGATACAGCCAAAGTAGTAATTAGTGGAAATTTTATTTTTCTAAATTCTTACATGAATAAAATAGAAAAAGAACACACCAATGAATTGGGCATGCAACTAAAATTTTGAAAAAACCTAGAAAAAGAACACATTAAAAATCTTCAATTGAATACCAAATGAGAAATCCTGAAAACCAAAGGTGAGATTAATAAAACTGAGAGTAAGAAAACTATTCAACTAATAAATAAAAAAGGAGGTGGTTAATGAAAAAAACAGTAAGGTAGATGAGCCATTGGTTAATTTAATTAAAAAGAAAACTGAGTATCCAGTATGAAAAAATATAAAAAGGTGAATTCATCACTAGTAAAGAGGAAATTAAAGAAATCATTGGGAAATATTTTGCCCAATCATATGTCAAAAATATGACAATCTGAGTGAAGTCAGTGAATATTTATGAAAGTATAAATTGCCCAGATTAATAGAAGAGGAAGTGGAATACCTAAATAACCTCATCTTAGAAAAAATAATTAACTAAGTCATAAATGAACTCCCTAAGCAAAAATCCCCAGGGGCAGATAGGTTCACACTTGAATTCTACCAAACGTTCAAAGAACAATGAATTACAATACGATATAAAATGAAAAAGGAGTCCTACAAACTCCTTTTATGACCAAAAAAAAATGGTGGTGATACCTAAACCAAGAAAAACTAAAATAGAGAAGGAGAACTATAGTCCAATTTCCCTAATGAATATCGATGCAACATTTTAAAACAAAATATAAACAAGAATGTTACAGAAATATATCATGGGGATCATAGACTGTGACCGATTATGATTTATATCAGGAATGCAGAGTTAGTTCAATATTAGAAAAAAACTCTCAGCATAATTGACCATATCAATAATAAAACCATCATAAATCTTAGGATTGTCTCAATAGAAGATGAAAAAGGTTTTTTTTTTTTTTTAAATACAGCACCCATTCCTATTAAAAGCACTGTATAGCATAGGAATAAAGGGAGCTTTATTTTTGAAATGATAAGTAGTGTCTATCTAAAGCCATCAGCAGCATTATCTACAATGAGGTTAAGCTAGAAGCCTTCCCAATAAGAAAAGTGGTGAAACAAGGACATGCATTATCACCACTATTATTCAATATTTTACTAGAAATGTAAGCTATGCCAGTAAGAGAAGAAAAAGAAACTGAAGGAATTAGAAAATGCAATGAGGAAAACAAAATATCACTCATTACAGAAGATATTATGGTCTACTTAGAGAATCAATTAAAAAAACTACTTGAAATAGTTAACAACTTCAGCATAGTTGCATGATATAAAATAAACCCACATAAGTCATCAGCATTTCTATAGATTGCCAACAAGGTCCAGCATGAAGAGTGGAAAAATAAATCCCATTTATAATAACCATAGACAAAATACTTTGGAGTCTACATGTCAAGACAAACCCAGGAACTATATGAACACAATTACAAAACACTTTGTACCGAAATAAAGTCAGATCTAAAATATTGGAAAAATATCAGTTGCTTATGGGTAGGCTGAGCCATGACAACAAAAATCACAATTTTTCCTAAACTAATTTATTCAGTGCCATACCAATCAAACAACCAAAAAATCATTTGATAGAGCTAGAAAAAAATAACAACAAAATTCATCTGGAATGAACAAAGGTGGAGAATATCAAGAGAAATAATTTTAAAATGTAAACAAAGGTGCCCTAACGGTACCAGATCTGAAGTGATATTATACAGTGGTAACCATGAAAACTATCTGGTACATGCTAAGAAACAGAGTGGTGGATCAATGGAATAGATTAGGTACATGACATACAGTAGTAAATGACCATGATAACCAAGTGTTTGATAAACCCAAATGCCTTAGCTTCTAACATAAAAACTCACTATTTGAGGAAAAAAAAAACTTCTGGGAGAACTAGAAAATAATATGTCAGAAACTTGGTATAGACCAACATCTTCCCTCATATACCAAGATAAGGTCAAAATGAGTATATTTTTTAGACATAAAGGATGATACCATAAGCAAATTAGGAGTGCAAGGAACAGTTTACCTGTAAGTTCTGTGGAGGAGGGGAGAATTCATGACCAAATAAGAGATAGAGAGCATTACAAAATGTAAAATGGAAAATTTTAATTGTATTAAATTGAAAATGTTTTGCACAAACCAAATACCCACAAAAAAGGGTAAAGGACACACATGTTCAAAAATATGTATAACACATCTTTTTGTGGTGGCAAAGAATTGGAAATTGAGGGGATGCCAATCATTTGGGGAATGGCTGAAAAAGAAACTGTAGCATAATGAAAGCAAAGGAATACTGTCATGCCATAGGAAATGATGAGCAGGCAGACTTCAGAAAAAAGAAAAACTGGAAAGACTTATATGAACTGATGCAAAGTGAAATGAGCAGAGACAGGAGAACATTGTATATTGTAATGACAACATTGTGTGATGATCAGCTATGAATGCCTTACCTCTTCACAGCAATACAATGAATGAAGACAATTACAAAGGACTCATGACTGAAAAGACTATTCACATCCAGAGGGGGAAAAAAAAAAAACAAAGTATTTTAAATGCAGATCAATGCATACTACTTCTACATTCTTTATTTTTTATGTTTTTCCCCCTTGTGTTCTGTTTCTTTTTACATAATATGACTTATATGGAAATATGTTTACATGATTTGCACATATATAACCTATATCAAATTGCTTTTAGGAAGGAATGAGAGGGAGGGACAGTGGAGAGGGAGGGAGGAAAATTGTAATTCAAAATTTTTTGTAAAAACAAATGCTTAAATTATCTTTATATATAATTTGGAAAATAAAGTACTATAAAACAAAAATATCAAAAATTTTACACAAATAAATACAGATCTATACAATTGGAAAAATATTAATTGCATGTGTATAGGCAGTGCCAATATGATAGAAATAACAATTCTACCTAAACTGGTTTATTTTTCATAGTGTCATATCATCAATCTACCAAAAATATTTGTAGAGCAAATTGCGTTACAAAGCAATATTTATCAAAACAATGTGGTACTGGATAATAAATAGAACCATGAATCAAAAGAAGAGATTAACCACATGATGAATGGTAGGAAATGATTATAGTAATCTAGTGTTTGACAAACCCTAAGATCCAAGATTTTAAGTGAAAAACTTATTATATGACAAAAGCTGCAGGGAAAACTAGAAGGGAATTTGGAAGAAATGAAATGTAAACCAACTTCTCACATGGTATATCAAGATAAGTTCAATTTCAACAAGGATGGAGTTTAAAACCAAGTAAGAGACAGAGATCATAGAAAGCAGAATGACTAATAATGATTTCATGAAAATAAAGAGGTTTTGCACAAACAAAACCCATGTCACCAAAATTTGAGGCAAAGTTGAAAATTTAAGGCCTCATTTCTCAAATATAAAATAAACTGTATCAATTTTATTAAAAAATAATTAAAGCCATTCCTCAATTGATAAATGAAAAGTTTTCAGAAGAAGAAATTAAAAACTATCAATAGTCATTTGATGTTTTAAATCACTACTGAATAGAGAAATGCATTTTAAAATAACTGTGAGGTTCAGCCTATCAGATTGACAAACATGGTAGGAGAGGGAAATGTCAGATTATGGAAAGGATGCTGCAAAAATAAGGATGCAATTGCACTGATGGTGGAGTGGTGAACTGATTCAACCATTCTGAAGAACAATTTGTAGCTAAGTCCACAGGTTATAAAACAGTACATACCTTTTGTCCCAGAAATGCAATGACTAGGTCTGTATCCTAAAGAAATAAAAGAAAAAGGGCAAAGGACCTATTTGTGCAATATTTGCTGCAGCTCTTTTGTGATGACAAAGACTTGGAAATTGATTTATGGCAACTCTTTTTTTGTGGTACCAAAGAAATGAAAATTGAGGGAATACCCATCAACTGGGTAATGACTCAACAAGTTGTGGAATATGAATGTAATGATGTGCTATTGTTCCAAAAGAAATAATGAGTAAGCAGATTTCAGAAAAGTCTGGGAAGACTTACATGAACTGATGTTGAGTGAAGTGAGCAGAACCAGGAGAATATTGTACACAATTACAGGAACGTTGTGTGATGGTCAACTTTGATAGA
Organism: Trichosurus vulpecula; assembly: GCF_011100635.1. Taxonomy (NCBI): domain Eukaryota; kingdom Metazoa; phylum Chordata; class Mammalia; order Diprotodontia; family Phalangeridae; genus Trichosurus; species Trichosurus vulpecula. Next base: position 28,191,862 of record NC_050580.1, on the reverse strand, counting down.
TTTATCTCTTCTCAGTAATGCAATGGTTCAAGAAAATTCCAGATGGAAAATGCTATCTATATCCAGAGAAAGCACTACGGAGTCTCAATAAACATTGAAGCATACTCATTTTTATCTTTTTTCTTTTTTTCTTATTTTTTCCCTTTCATTATGATTTTTCTTTCACAACATGACTAATATGGAAATATATGTAATATAATTGTACAAATACAGCCTATATCTCATTGCAGGATATCCTGGGGAGGGGGAGGAAAAGGAGGGGGAAAATTTACAACTCAAAATCTTATAAAGTGAATGTTGAAAACAAAAAAAATTAACATTTGAACAAAAAGAATTGGAAATTAAGGAAATGCCCATTTGTTGTGGAATGACTGAACAAGTTGAGTTATATAATGATGATAGATAATATTGTGCTATGAGGAATGATGAAGAGGATAGTTTCTGAAAAATCAGGGAAGACTAATATGAATTGATGCAGAGTGAAGTTAGTAGAACTACTAGCTAATTGTAGATAGTAACAATACTGTAACAATGATCAACTGTGAAAGACTCTAATTAATTCTGAGATTGGGAATCCAAAGTGGGGAAAGGAAGATCCTAATTATCTCTGCTTTAATGAGAGCTTGTTATTTTCTTGTAAAATTTACACAAATGCCCCACGGAACAAAAGAGAATCTTGGAATATGCTAACTACAATGTGCTTTCAAGATCATGTTCTGTACAGAATACTCTAATCAATTGCAAGATCCTAGATAATTCTGAAGGATTCTCTGAAAAATATTATCCAATTCCAGAAAGAGAAGTAATTCACTATTTGCATAAATTGAAGTATATTCTTTCACTTTATTTTTCTTGCTTTCTTGCAACATAACTAATATGGAAATGAATTTTCGTTGATTTCACATGTATAATTGAAAACATATTGTTTGCCTTCTCAGTGGGTAGGTGAGGGGCTTGACTGAGAAAATTTGGAACTCAATTTCTAAAAAGTGCTACAGATAAATAAACAAATGAATATATAGATAAATCAATATTTAAAAATATGCCTCTTGATTCCATCATTACTGGTAAAAAAATGCAACCTTTATGAGGACAAATACTCTTTTAGTCTTTTTTTCTTTGAATTCTTATCACTTACAAATGTTAGGTAATTAACAAACATTTATTGATGGTATAGCTCCATGCCTTCATGTTCAATGAAGCCTTCAAAAATCTAAAGTGGGGAAAGAAACATCTTTATTGTCTCTGCTCTAATGATACCTTGTTATTGTGTTCTTGTTGAAATGTACACAAATCCCACAAAGAACAAAAGAGAATCATGAAATGTTTGAGCTAGAATAGGCTTCTAGGATCATGTTGCCTAAATCTTTTATTTTACCTAGGATATCCAGTGGTGCTAGTGTCAATGGTCAAATACCCTTTGGCTATATGAGGTACTGGGAAGAAAGGCTACTAATTAATGATATAATGTGACAAACTTTGGCAATACCTTAAGCACCCTGCACATAGTTGATGCCTAATAAGTCTTTATTGCACAGAATTTACTTGCATTAAAAAGGTATAAAATAACCCACTCAAATATTTTCCACATTGGTTCCCTCCACAGAGAACCTATCTCCTTAATAGGTGCTTAATAAGTATTTCATAAATTTAATAATGTTGAGTGGCTAGAGGCCTTACAGAGAATAGACCATCATTGATAGCTGCTTTTAATTCAAGCTTCATGAAGAATCAGCTTCAGAGCTGGAAGAAAACTTGTAGGCCATTGAGTCTCACACTTTGATTTTATTTATGCAACTATGGAAGCCCAATTAGGTCTATAATATGATGGAATCTAAGCATTATAAAGTGACAGGGTATAAAAAAATACTATGGAGAGTTTGAGGGGGAGTGATTCTTCGTAGCTGGGGGAGTAAAGGAAAGTGGTAACATTTGAGGGCAGTTTTTTAAAAAAAAATTATTAAGGAATGTGTCCACCTTGGGTGAGAAAGAAATTCTCTTCAGAAGGTCTGCTATCAGTAAATTCATAAAGATAAGGGAATTGAGAGATTCATTTGGGGGCTCAAAAAGTAGTCCTCTTTATTTGGAGTATAAGGTGGGTAAAGGGAAGTAGAGGCAGAGAAGCCTAGAGATGGCCTAATTTGGTGACAGGACAATGGAATGTGTATTCAAAGAAGGGTGTGCTTGATTTTTAAGTATGGGATTATCTAAGCATTCTGAACTTGGGCATGTGGAATGTGATTAGAAAATTTAAAATGGGTTTCAGGAGGTATAATCTGATGATAAATGGGCAGGAGGAGGGAAGAAAGGAGAGTGGGGAGGAGAAATGGAGGAGACAGAGATAGAGAGACAGAGAGAGACAGAGACAGCGACAGAGACAGAGAGATAGCCAGACAGAGAGAGACAGAGATGATTTTGGAAGTTATGTAATCTAACTTCCTAATATTACAGATGAGGAAAATAAGGTTAAGTGGTTTGCCTAAGTTCACACAGGTCATAAGAGACAGAATAGGTGACTACAAATGGGGAAATCAGCTAAGATAGCACTATAATAATTGAGTCAAAAGGTAATAATGTCCTCCAAAGAGAGTGATTGTGGTAATATGAATGGGGGGGTAGAGGATGGATTTCACTGGTATTTTAAATATGAGGACTTCCAGGATGTAAGAGACAATACAAAATTGTTAGGCATGGGTTAAGGAAAATGAACACTCAAATACGGCACTGGAGTTTTAAGCCTACATCAGGGGAGATTGTGGTAGCATTAGCACAAGGGAAGGCAGGGTAGGAAAATTATTTAGTTTTCATAGGGGGAAAAGAAAAGATGGCCATCTGCCTCAAGGTACTGGGAGTCTGAGATACCTTCAAGCCGTCCAGGTGTAGATGTCCTTTAGATAACTGAAAGTGTGCATCTTGAGTTCAGGACTACTAAAGCCGAGGATAGAAGAAGCTAGATATCAGAGAGTAGACAGGCAGACATACATGTATACAAACAAATGACTCACCTATAAAATCATTATTTAACTTCTCAAGTGTTTCCTTACAGCCCTCCTTAGATCAAGAGCTAGACAGGGACTTAGTCACCATTTAGTCCAATTCCTTCAATTTACAGTTTAAAAAATGGAGACCCAGAGAAGGGAAGCAATCATATTTGCAAAAGTTTACATAGTGCTTTTGGATTTGCAAATGCTTTTCAGAAAATATACAATTTATCTTCACAACAGCCATAGAAGACAGGTATTATTATTATTATTATTATTATTATTATTATTATTATTATTATTATTATCTCCATTTTATAAATGAGGAAATTGAGAGAGATACATACTAAATTATTTTCCCAGAATCACACATCTGGAAAGATTTTGGGCAAAATCATTAATTGATGGACTGACTGATGGAAATGAACAAGTAGAGGCCATAGAAGAGAACAGAAAATCATGCACTGGGAAGGTCAGAATCACAGAAGCTATGAAAAAAGACAATTTGAAGGGGATAGCCAACAATGTAGAGTAGTCAAGGAAAAGGTGAACTAAACACAGGCATTGATTTTAGAGATGAAAACATCATTAGGAGCCTTTTTGAGAGCAGCTGTAATAGAATGGGAAAGGCAAAAGGCAAATTGAAGAGCATTGGAAATTGGCTGGGTGGAGGAATAGAAGCAAGGAATTGAGGTTATTCTTCAATTCAATAATATATAATAAACATTGATTCATTTTTTAATTAGATTTTTTTTATTTTTAGTTTACAGCACTTAGTTTTACATGTTCTTGAGTTTCAAATTTTCTTCCCTTCCCTCCCCTTCCCCCTTCCCCACCAAGACAGCATGCAGTCCAATATAGATTCTACATAAATGTTCACATTAAACTTATTTACACAATAGTCAAGTTGCAAAGAAGAATTATGACCAATGGAAAGAATCATGAGAGAGAAGAAACAAAACTGAAAAAAAGAGGAAAAAATAGTTTGCCTCAATCTACTTTCAGACTCCACAGTTCTTTCTCTAGATGTAGCTATCTTTTTCCATCATGAATCTTTCAGAGCTGCCTTGAGCCTTGTACTGCTGAGGAGAGCCAAGTCTATCAAAGTTAGTCATCACAGGATCAATATGTCTGTGGTTGTATATAATGTTCTCCTGGTCCTGCTCCTCTCACTCAGTATCAGATCATGTAAATCTTTCCAGGTTATTGTGAAGTCCATATCTTCCCCATTTCTTTTAACGAAATAGTATTCCATTACATTCATATACCACAACTTGTTCAGCCATTCCCTAATTGATGGGCATCCCCTAGATTTACAATGCTTTAGCACCACAAAAAGAGTAGTTCTAAATATTTTTTGTACATATCGGTCCCTTTCCGACTTGTGGGATCTTTTTGGAATATAGCCCTAGGAGTGGCATTGCTGGGTCAAAGAGTATGCACATTTTTGTAGCCCCTTAGGCATAGTTCCAAATTGCTCTCCAAAACAGCTGGATCTGTTCACAACTCCATCCACAATGCATTAATGTTCCAATTTTCCCACATCCTCTCCAGCATTTATCACTTTCCTGTTTTGTCGTGTTAGCCAATCTGACAGGAGAGATGTGGTGCCTAAGAGTTGTTTTGATTTGCAGGTCTCTAATCAGTAGTGATTTAGAGCATTTTTTTCATATGCCTATAGATATCTTTAATTTCTTCCTCTGAAAATTGCCTGTACATATCCTTTGACCATTTCTCAATTGGGGTATGACTTTTATTCCTATAATTTTGGCTCAGTTCCCTGTATCTTTTAGATATGATGCCTTTATCAGAGACATTGGTTGTAAAGATTTTCTCCCAATTTTCTGCTTTCCTCCTAATCTTTGTTGCATTGGCCTTGTTTATACAAAAACTTTTCAGTTTAGCATAATCAAAATTATCCATTTTGCATTTTATAATGTTCTCTATCGCTTGTTGTGTCATGAATTCTTCCCTTTCCCATAAATCTGACAAATAAACTAATTCTTGCTCTTCCAAATTATTTATAGTATCAGCCTTTATTCCTAAATCATGTACCCATTCCAACTTTATTTTGGTGTGTTGTGTAAGATTTGAGTCTATGCCCAGTTTCTGCGCCACCATTTTCCAATTTTCCCAGCACTTTTTATGAAATAGTGAATTCTTAACCCAGAAGCTGGACTCTTTGGGTTTATCAAAGAGTAGATTGCTATAGTCTTTGACTTCTGTGTCTTGTGTACCTAACCTCTTCAAATGATCTTCCACTCTATTTCTTAGCCAGTACCAGGTACTTTTGAGGACTGCTGCTTTATAGTACAATTTGGTATCTGGTATGGCTAGGCCACCTTCCCTAGCATTTCTTTTCATTAATTCCCTTGATATTCTGGACTGTTTGTTCTTCCAGATGAATTTTGTTATTATTTTATCCAGGTCTGTAAAATAATTTTTTGGTACTTTGATTGTTATGGCACTGAATAACTAAACTAATTTAGGTAAAATTGTCATTTTTATTACATTAGCTTAGCTTAACCATGAATAACTGATGCTATTCCATTTAATTAGATCAGACTTTATTTGTGTGAGAAGTGTTTCATAATTGTATTCATATAGGCCTTGGCTTTGTCTTAGCAGGTAGACTCCCAAATATTTTATAGTGTCTACAGTAACTTTAAATGGAATTTCTCTTTCTATCTCTTGCTTTTGGGCTTTGTTAGTAATATATAGGAATGCCGAGGACTTATGTGGGTTTATTTTATATCATGCAAATTTGTGAAAGATGTTTATTATTTCAAGTAGATTTTTACTTGATTCTCTAGTATTCTCTAAGTAAATCATCATATCATTTGCAAAAAGTGATAATTTAGTTTCTTCTTTGCCTGTTCTAATTCTTTCTGTTTCCTTTTCTTCTCAAAATGCTAAAGCTAACATTTCTAGTATGAAATTGAATAATATGGGTAATTATGGACATCCTTGTTCCACCCCAGATCTTATAGAGAATACATCTAACTTATCCCCATTACATATAATGCTTACTGGTGGTTTTAGGTAGATGCTATTTATAATTTTAAGGAAGACTCTATTCCTATGCTTTCTAGTGTTTTTAATAGGAATGGGTGTTTTCTTTTGTCAAAAGCTTTTTCTGCATCTATTGAGATAATCAAATGGTTTCTGCTAGTTTTCTTATTGATATGATCAATTATGCTGACAGTTTTCCTAATATTGAACCAGCCTTGCATTCCTGGAATAAATCCTACCTGGTCATAGTGTATTATTCTCCTAATAACTTGCTGCAATCTATTTGCTAATATTTAATTTAAAATTTTTGCATCAATATTCATCAGGGTAATTGGTCTATAATTTTCATTCTCCATTTTGACTCTTCCTGGTTTAGGTATTAGTACCATATTTATGTCATAAAAAGAATTCTTCAGCTATTTTGCCAAATAGTCTATAAAGTATGGGAATTAATTGTTATTTAAATGTTTGATAGAATTCACATATAAAACCATCTGGCTCTGGAGATTTTTTCCTAGGGAGTTCATTGATGGCTTGCTCAATTAGTTTTTCTGTGATTAGGTAATTTACTTCCTCTTCTGTTAGCCTGGGCAATTTGTGGTTTATAAATATTCATCCATTTCCCTGAAATTATCAAATTTATTGGCATAAAATTGAGCAAAATAATTCCCAATTATTGTTTTAATTTCTGCTTCTTTAGAGGTAAATTCACCCTTTTTATTTTTGATACTGGTAATTTGGTTTTCTTCTTTCCTTTTTTTTAAATCAAATTGACCAAGTATTTATCATTTTTTTCATTTTTTTTATAAAACCAGCTCTTAGTTTCATTTATTAGTTCAATAGTTTTCTTGATTTCAATTTTATTAATCTCTCCTTTGATTTTTCAATATTTCTAATTTGGTATCCAATTGGGGATTTTCAATTTGTTCTTTTTCTAGCTTTTTCAATTGCACGCCAACTTCATTGATCTCCTTTTTATTTATTTTATTCATGTAAGCCTTTAGAGATATAAAACTTTCTCTAAGAACTGCTTTTACTGTATCCCATAAGTTTTGGTATGTTGACTCATTATTGTCATTCTCTTGAAATAAGTTATTGATTGTTTTCATGATTTGTTGTGTGACCAACTCATTCTTTAGGATAAGATTATTTAGTTTCCAATTAATTTTTAGTTTATCTTTCCATGGTCCTCTATTACAAATAATTTTTATTGCATCATGATATGAGAAGGATACATTGAATATTTTAGCCTTTCTGCACTGAATTGTGAGGTTTTATGCCCTAATACATGGTCAATTTTTGAATATGTGCCATGTGCCATATGCCACTGAGGAAAAAAGTATATTCCTTTTTATCTCCATTCTGTTTTCTCCAGAGTTCTGTCTTATCTGCCTTTTCTAAAATTCTCTTCACCTCCTTAACTTCTTTCTTGTTTATTTTGAGGTTAGATTTATCAAGTTCAGAGAGGGGGAGGTTGAGGTCCCCCACTATTATGGTTTTGCTGTCTATTTCTTCCTGTAACTCCCTTAACTTCTCCTCTAAGAATTTGCACGCTATTCCACTTGGTGCATATATGTTAAATAATGATATTGCTTCATTTTCTATGGTGCCTTTTAGCAGGATATAGTATCCTTCGTTATTTCTTTTAATTATATCTATCTTTGCTTTCACTTTGATTGAGTTTAGGATTGCTAGTCCTGCTTTTTTTTTTTTTTTTACTTTAGCTGAAGCACAATATATTCTACTCTGGTCTTTTACTTCTACCCTGTGTGTAGCCCCCTTTTTCAAATGTGTTTCTTGTAAACAATATATTGTAGGATTATGGTTTTTAATCCATTCTGCTCTCCACCTCTGTTTCATGGGAGAGTTCATCCTATTCACATTCACAGTTATGATTACAAGCTTTGTCTTTTTCTCCAACCTCCCCCACCCCATTTATGCTTTTATTTCTCCCTCCCCCTTCTGCTCCTCAAAAGAGTTTTGCTTTTGACTGCTGCCTTCCTCAACTTACCTTCCCTCTTGATTTCCCTCCCTTACCTTACCCTTTTCCCCTTGCTACTTCTTCCCTCCCTTCTGAGCACCCTCCTTTTCTTTCCCCTTTCCCCTCCTGCTGCCTGTAGGACAAGTTTGATTTCTATAATTTTCAGAGTATGTTATTCTTGAACCACATCCTATGAGAGTAAAGTTCGTATACTAAACTTCTCCCTCCTGTCTTTCTGTCTACTCTAATGTGTTTTTGTGCCTCTTCATTTGATGTAATTTGCCTTTTTCTACTCCCTCCTTACCTCTTCTCCCAGAACCCTCCTTTAGATTTCTTAATTATGTTTTTTTTTTTTTATCATTATATGTTATTTTGTACTGACACCCACGGTCTATGTGTATCTCTTTCAATTGTCATAACAACTGTACTATTCTCAAGATTGACATATGTATGTATATATACAGTTATATGTATATATACATATATATCATATATAAAACAATCTAAACCTATATAAGGATCTAAACAATTTTCCCTTATTGATTAACAAGGTTTGTGGGGGTTTTCCCCCCATTTATGTTTTTATATCTATCTTGAGTTTTGTATTTGAACATCAAATTTTCCATTGGCTTCTGGCCTTTCATCAGTAAGGTCTGGAATTCCCTTATTTCATTGAATGTTCATATCTTTATATTTGAAAAATTATGCTCAATTTTGCTGGGTAGTTGATCCTTGGTTGTAGTCTAACCTCTTTTGCCCTTCAGAATATCATATTCCAATTTCTCCTGTCCTTTAATGTAGAAGATGAGAGATTCTGTGCGATCCTTACTGTAGTTCCATGATATGTGAATTGTTTCTTTTTGCCTGCTTGCAGTATTTTCTCCTTGACTTTGTAATTCTGAAATGTGACTATAATATTTCTTGGAGTTTTCAATTTGGTATCTCTTTCAGGGGGTGAGCATTGGATTCTTTCAGTGACTCTTTTGCCCTCTGGTTCTATGACCTCTAGGCAGTTATTTTTGATAATTTCTTTGAAGATAGTGTCCAGGCTCTTTTTTCATCATGGCTTTTTGGTATACCAATATTCTTAAATTGTCTCTCCTGCATCTAGTTTTTAGTCAGTTGTTTTTCCAATTAGATATTTCACATTTCCTTCTATTTTTTCATTCTTTACATTTTGTTTGACTACTTCTTGATGCCTCATAGAGTCATTAGCTCCCACTTGCTCAATTCTAATTTTTAAGGAGTTCCTGTCTTCATTTTGCTTTTGAGTCTCCTTTTCTAAGTGGTTGATTTTACCTTTCAGGGTGTCATTTTCTCTATTTGGATTCTGATTCTCCTTAGCCATTTTGCCTATTTTACTTTTTAAAGATTTGATCTCATCCATGGTTTTTTCTTCCATTTTTTCTTTTACCTCCCTAATTTGTTTTTTTAAAATCCTCCTTTAGCTCTTCCAGGAATGTTTTTTTTGGCTTGAGACCAGTTCACATTCCCTTTTGCGGTATCAGATGTGGGTATAGTGTCAATGCTATCCTCTTCTGAATTGGTATTTCGATCATCTCTGTTGCTGTAAAAAGAATCAATGGTCCTCAGGTTTTTTTTTTTTTTTGTGTTCTTCTTCATGTTGGTTAGCTTTTTCCTGGATTTATAGTGGATTTCTGCTTTTGGGGCACAAACATCTCTGTCCCAGGTTTCTTGTTCTGGGAATTGTGAGCCTAGTTACTGTCTTTGTTTATTATGGCCTTAGGATTCCTGAGGTGTGGGGGAAGGGTGGTCTAGCTGCTAGAAGTCTCCTCTTCTTCTGGGGGTGCTGTCCAGCACCAGTGGTCTCAGCTGTTATCTGTGCTGGTGTCTGCTGCTTCCCCTGGCTGTGCAAAGGCAAGTCTGGTTTCCTGGTATTGACATTTGCTCGCTCTGCCCTTCTAGGACTCAGGAATTCCCACTATTTGGCTACTGAAGCCCCATTTCTTTCTCCTCTATTTCAATGTTTTTCCCAAGCAATTCTTTGGGTCAGTGGGGGAGGGAGGGATGGGAGCCATTTACCTGGCCATTATGTCTCCCAGAAATTCAAGAATGCAAGTTTCAAACCTTTGGGCTGTAAGCCTCAGGAGTGGATGTCTCATGGCCACATGCACTGTACTGCTGCCTCCTGTCACTTCGACAGACTCTCATCCTGTATTGGGAGGCCTGGGGCTCTCCCCTGGTTTTGGGCACCCACCTTTCTCCCAGCCTAGATCGCTGGCTGGTTTCTGCAGCTGCTTCTGGTTTGGTGCTGTCTAGTGCAGCTCTGCATGCCAGGTGCTCTCCCAGCCTACAGATCTGTCATGTTGACCTTTTGGGCACTCCTGGCTTGGAAATTTGCCCCACTCAGTCTACTACTGGCTTCTAACTCTCTCGGATCTGCTCAGATTCACTTTTTTAGAGGTGTCTGACAGAAGTTGCAAGAGAGCTCCCATAAGATGGTGTTTTCATGTGGCCATCTTGGCTCTGACCCCTAAACATTTATTAAATTTCTATTATATAGGTGCATGGGACACATTCACTAAAAATACAAAGAATGAGACAAAAGGCAGTCCCTGACCTCAAAAAGCTTACAATCTAATGCTGGAGGATAAAACACAAAGAAATCCAGAAGGGAAAAGTCACTGGGATACCTGGAACAGTGGCTCCTTGTTCCATGGAGTTCAAATCAAGCAGAGCTGCTGAAGGAGTTAACCTGCATTCTATAAAACAAAATCTTTGGAAGGAGTTTAGTGCTCCACCCTCCAGCCCTCCATCTGAGACAGAGGAAGGTGGAAAAGATGTTGAGTATCCATGGGTGAGTTAAACAGTGTGATGAGGAGTTCACGGCACTTGGAAGGAATTAAATATTTGTGACTAGATGCCTATGTGTACGCAAGTGGAAGGGATAGAGTTATGAAGGAGAAAATGCATGTCTGCTCTTTTTTTCTGAAATAAAAAGATAATTGTTGAAAAATCTAAAAAATTGGGATGGGACGGGAGGAGATTTGAAGCCCTCACTTATCGTAACAGTTGATCTCTATTGTCTCAGTAAAGTTGGAGAATTTTCTTAGAATGAAATGGGTACTCAGGAGATTAGTTGGACATCTGAGAGCAATGGGAAGCTTTGAAGATGTAGGAGACTTGATAAGGAGTTAAAGAGGAATTATTTGTGAAAATTATCAACAAGCAAAACTGAGGGACCAGCAAAGGAGGCAAAGTAACTGTGGAAATAGTGTTAGATTCTGAGTATTAGGTTTTATGTATCAGACTACGGTACTTGAGCATAGAGTACCTAGGTTTGGAGCCAGCTGATACCTATATGACCTTGAACAAGTCATTCAGCTCACTGGCTCTCAGTTTGCTCATCTATACAATGAGGTGACTGGATTAGAGGGTCCCTAAAGCCCCTTCCTTCTCTAAATCTATGTACCAAGTTTAGATGGAAAGACCAAGTATTAAAATCCACAAAATTCACATTAACAATTTTTCCAATAATATTAAAAGCGGGATAATTATCAAAGAAAGCAAATGGTCATCTTTACTGGTGTCTGAGGATTGGTAAGGAACTGATAACAGAACAAGAACTGCTTCAGGATGTTGAAGCCTAGCAACAATCCCATGAGGTAGATATCATAGAGAATGTTATTCCCACTTTAGAAATGAAGACACTAAGACTCATAGAGTTTAAGAGACTTGTCCATGACCCTAAAGTTGAGTGTAAGAAATAAGATTTGAAGACAGTCTTCCAGATCTTTAAACCAGGCTCTCTAATGGGCAAAGGATTGTAAGCAAAAGCATTCATTAAATAAATGGACATGGGCATCTTGTTCTGATAAGAAAGGTAAGCTTATATAAAATCCAGCAGATGAACTTAGGTGATAAGGGAAAGGGAAACGACTGGAGATAACTGAAGAAAAATAATTGAATTTTGAAAGGAGGGAAGGAGGGTATGGGATATTTGGATAGTTAGCCAGACTAAGGTTAAGAGATCAAGACCTTGGAGGTGGAAGAATGACAAAAAAAAGCCAAAAAAACTCTAAACCTTGAGGCAGTGTGCTATATTTGAGAGCATATGGGGTTTGGAATCAGGAATGGCTGGTTTAAAGCCTATCTTGAACACATATAAGTTGGATTACAGTTAGTCAGTGAGTCAGGAAGCATTTACTAAACATTATGTAAGGCACTGTGCTAAGTACTGAGGATACGAAAAAAGACAAAAACCATCCCTGACTTCAAGGAAGTCATTTTCTAATTGATGATACATCTATACAATTAACATATGTACATGGGTAATTTGTGGTTATCTCAGAGAGAGGCATTAGCAGAGTAAAGGACTAGGAAAGGTGTCTTCTAAAAGGTAAAATAAGGGGGTTGGACTCAGTGACCTGTAAGGTCCCTTTCATTTCTCTCTCTCTCTCTCTCTCTCTCTCTCTCTCTCTCTCTCTCTCTCTCTCTCTCTCACACACACACACACACACACACACACACGAAAGAAAGAAAGAAAGATAGATAGATAGACATAGATGATACTAACTACAGCCTGGGTCTGTCACAAAGAAAGGAGGGAAATCTGAATTTGATGATAATTCCCCCTTGACTAAAGTTAATCGAGCTAGATGGACAGTTTGAAACAACTTTCAAATCAGTTGTTAGGAAATAGGAGGCAGAAGTGGCTCTTTTCATGTCCTTTTAATGTATCCCTCTATTGCGTTGCTAATGCACTGTTTAATGGGTCTCTCTCATTTAAATTTTTAGGAAATAAGACAGTCTCCATTAGTGCCTCTTAAGAGAGGGTCTGTCTCTCCAGGAGCCATTAACTATTTGCTAAAGTACTTTAGCATTTGTATAAATGACCACAGCACCATAGATTTTGAATTAAAACAGATAAAACTTGATTACTGAGGATCTATAATCACCTATTAAAACTCAGCTGATGCCATTCGTGAAATTCACATAATGATGGGCTCCAATTATTCTTGTATTTCATTCTTTTAATAGAATACCTTTCAAAACAAACTGTAAGGTCACTGCTATATAAATACTTTCAAACTTAGTACAATTATGCATCAAGTAACAACTATATCTATCAATCTGTTCTTTCCTACATCATGCCTAAATACTTTTTTTGCATAAATCCAGCTTTATTTCTTTTTGTTTTTTTTTTAATTCTTAAATCAATGGGTACTGTCTCAAGTTCACAAGTATACATGCTTCTCTGCTCTACTTAATCTTTTTTATTGTAAACTTTTTTTTTGTTTTTACATCACCTTTCTTTTTTAATGGACATACACACATAATATAGTTTTAAAAAGGTAAAGAGAGAAATGGTTCAGAAAAATCAAGAGTGAGTCAATTCTCTCTGACAATATATTAATATTTAATACATAGTTCCATAGTCCCCTACTTCTACAGCAAATGGAGGGAGAGGAATTTTCTCAACTCTTCTTTGGAGTCAAGTTTATTTTTTATTCTAATTAGCCACAATTGAGTTTCCTTTTTCGCATTCTGTTTACATTCTTGAAATGTTTTATAAGGCATTGTGGTATGGTGGGAAAAGCACTGGAGTTGGGGTCAGTAAAACTTTGGTTCAAAATTTACCTCAGATATTTACTAGATGCTTTACCCTGGGCAAGTCATTTAGCCTCAGATTTCACATTGGTAAAATGAGTGTAGTGATAGAACCTACCTTGCAAGTTGTCTGTGAGAATCAAATGGGATAGTATATTTAAATCATTTTGCTTATCTTAAAATATTATTTAAATATGTATTATTGTAATATATTTTTAGTTCCACTTACTTGAATGAATCAATTCATATAAATCTTAAATTTTCTCCAATCATTATGTTATCATATATTATGACAAGGTGAAATTACACCTCACTCATGTATCATATTTTTTTTAGTGATTCCCCGTTAAATGGGGACCTACTTTGCTTCTAATTCTTTGTCATCCCTAGGAAATGATGCTATGGATATGTGGAATCTTTTAGCTCTTTCACCTCCCTAAGATAACTGCAACTTTCTTCAAAAACTTCCACATTTCTTGTGAGAATATTTGGGACAAATCCCTCCCCTTCTCCAATAATTCTTCTAACAAAAAATATTTCATCTTTCCCACTTAATAGTATTTTTCCAACTACATATAGAGATAGTTTTCAACATTCACTTTTGTAAGATTTTGAGTTCCAGTTTTTTTTTCTCCCTCCCACCCTCCATGTTCCACTCTGCAAGATAGGAAGCAATCTTATACAGGCTGTTATATGTACAATAATGTTAAACATATTTCCATATTCATCTTAGGAAAGAAGAATCAGAGCAAAAGGGAAAAATCAGGAGAAAGAAAAAAAAAAGAGAAAATAGTATGCTTCGATATGCATTCAGACTCCATAGTTCTTTCTTCACATGTGGATAGAATTTTCCATCATGAGTCTTTTAGAATAGTCTCAGATATTTGTATTGCTCAGAACTATCTATCAGACTTGATCATTGTAAAATATTGCTGTTATATACAATGTTCTCCTGGTTCTGCTTACTTCAGTTAGCATAAGTTCATGTAAATCTTTTATTTTGAATTTTATCATTTTTATTTAATATTTTAGTTTTCAACACTGATTTCCACAAGATTTTGAGTTACAAATTTTCTCCCCATTTCTACCCTCCCCCCATGCCTAGATTGCATATATTATGATTGTCTCATTCCCCAGTCAGCCTTCCTTCTGTCACCCCACTCACCCCTCATCCCATTTCACCTTGCTTTCTTGGAGGGCAGGATAGATTTCTATGCCCCATTCCCTATATATCTTGTTTCCCAGCTGCATGTGAAAACAACTGTCTTTGAGCATCTGCTTTTAAAAATTTGAGTTCCAAATTCTCTCCCCTCTTCCCTTATGTAAAGCATTTCCACAATAATCGTGTTGTGAAAGGTTAACTATATTTCCTTCCATCCTGCCATCTCCCTTTATTCAATTTTCTCCCTTGACCTGTCCCTTTTCAAAAATGGTTGCTTTTGATTACTTCCTCCCCCTATCTGCAACCCCATCTGTCATCATGCCACCTTTTTTTATCTCCTTCCCTTACTTTCCTGTGGAGCAAGATACCCATTTGAGTGTGTATGTTATTCCTTCCTCAAGTCAAATCCAATGAAAGCAAAACTCACTCATTCCCCCCTAACCATCTCCCTTTTCCCTTCCAAGAGAATTGCTTTTTCTTGCCAATTTTATGTGAGATAATTTACCCCATTCTATCTCTCCCTTTCTCCCTCTCTCATTATATTCCTCTGTCACCCCTTAATTTATTTTTTTTTAGATGTCATCCCTTCATATTCAACTCACCCTGTGCCCTCTCTCGATGTATATGTATATTCTGTTCAACTACCCTAATACTGAGAAAGGTCTCATGAATTACACACATCATCTTTCTGTAGGAATATAAACAAAAAAAATTTAGTAAGTCCCTTATGAATTCTCTTTCTTGTTTACCTATCATGCGTCCCTTGATTCTTGTATTTAAAAGTCAAATTTTCTATTCAGCTATGGCCTTTTCATTGAGAAAGCTTGAAAGTCCTCTATTTTGTTGAAAATCCATATTTTGTCTTGGAGAATTATACTCAGTTTTGCTGGGCAGGTGATTCTTGGTTTTAATCCTAGCTCCATTGACCTCCAGAATATCATATTGCAAACCCTTCCATCCCGTAATGTTGAAGCTGCTAGATCTTGTGTTATCCTGATTGTGTTTCCACAATATTCAAATTGTTTCTTTCTGACTGCTTGAAGTATTTTCTCCTTGATGTGGAAACTCTGGAATTTGGTGACAATATTCCTAGGAGTTTTCTTTTAAGACCTTTTTCAAGAGGAAATCATTGGATTCTTCCAATTTCCATTTTACCTTCTCGTTCTAGAGTATCAAGGCAGTTTTCCTTCATAATTTCTTGGAAAATGATGTCTGGGCTCTTTTTTTTTGATCATGGCTTTCAGGTAGTCCAGTAATTTTGAAATTATCTCTCCTGGATCTATTCTCCAGGTCAGTGGTTTTTCCAATAAGGTATTTGACATTGTCTTCCATTTTTTCATTCCTTTGCTTCTTTTTGATAATATCTTGATTTCTCATAAAGTCACTAGCTTCCGCTTGCTCCAATCTAATTTTTAAGGTAGTATTTTCTTCAGTGGTCTTTTGGACCTCCTTTTCCATTTGGCTAATTCTGCCTTTCAAGGCATTCTTCTCCTTATTGGCTTTTTGGGGCTCTTTTGACATTTGGGTAAGTCTATTTTTAAGGTGTTCTTTTCTTCAGTATTTTTTGGGTCTCCTTTAGCATTGACTTGTTTTTTCATGGTTTTCTTGCATCACTCTCATTTCCCTTCCCAATTTTTCCTTTACCTCTCTTACTTGCTATTCCAAATACTTTTTGAGCTCTTCCATGGCCTGAGACCAATTCATATTTTTCTTGGAGTCTTTTGGTGTAGGGTCTTTGATTTTGTTAACTTCTTCTGGCTGTATATTTTGATCTTCTTTGTCACCAAAAAAGGGATCTAGAGTTTGAGTTTGAGTCTGAGTTTGTTTTCACTGCCTGTTAATGTTCCCAGCAAACTACTTGACCCTTGAGCTTTTTGTCAGGGTATGACTGCTTGTAGAGTAGAGATTACTTTGTCCCAAGCTTTAGGGTCCAAGCGCTGCTGTTTTCCGAGCTACTTCTACTCCATCGTCACCACAGGCTTTGTTACAGCAGCACTCCTACTCCCCCAAGAACCACCAGCGAGGACCCCAATCCAAATCCAAGCATGGCACAGCGAAAGAAACTGCCTCTGTGCCCACAAAGATCTCCTTGCACTCCCACTCTGATCCACTGCTAGATTCGTTGCACAGTATGAGCCAGGGCCTCGGGAAGCAGCTGAAGCTGGAGCTCTGGAATCAGCCTCAGAGCTTCCTGCTGCTGCCACCGCCCCTGCTTCACCACCTCTGCCACCCCCAGGGATGGGGACAGACCTCTCTCACCTCAAACCCTCAATTTCCCAGCAACCTGCTCTTTGGTGCTTGGGGGATGAGAAGACTGGTAACTGCCACAGTTCAATGATTCATGGCCCTAAAGCAGTTCCAGCCAGCTGACTCCAGGTCTGGTCTGTCTTGGCATGGTCCACACTGCCATGCACTACGATTCCAGCACAGTGTGATAGACCCTTCCCAGTGACCATCCAGGCTCTCCTGGCCTAGAGACCTGTTTCCTTCTACTATTTTGTGGGTTCAGCAGTGCTAGAATTTGTTCAGAGCCATTTTTACAGGTGTTTGGAGGGATTGGGGGGAGAGCTTAAGCGAGTCCCTGCTTTCCAACCACGATTTTGACTTTGCTAACCTCCCCCCCACCCATGCAAATCAGATCTATGGAGAAGGAAAGAACTTATGACCAAACAAGAGATATAAAATACTATGAATTATTTTATTTTTTAATGCCTTTGCCAATTTGTTATGTGAGAAGTAGAATCTTAGGGTTGTTTTGGATTTTATACTTATCATTATTTATAATTTGAAGCTATCTCTGATATAGTTGTTAATGTTCCTATAACTTTTAAAATTTTATATGTATTGAAGCTGCTTATAACTCCCCAAGCTAACCAACAGTATAAACATTTTTAATCATTATTTATTTATTTATTATTTTTAGTTTTCACCATTAATTTTCGCAAGAGTTTGAATTACAAAATTTCTCCCCATTTCTACTCTCCCTCCCACTCCAAGATGGCATATATTCTGATTGCCATGTTCCTCAGTCCACCCTCCCTTTTGTAGCCATACTCACCTGCATCCCCTTTTCCCTTATTTTCTTGTAGGGCAAGAAAGATTTTTATGCCCCATTGCCTGTATATCTTGTTTCCTATTTGCATGCGAAAACTTTTTTTGAGCATCTGCTTTTAAAGCTTTGAGTTCCAAATTCTCTCCCCTCTTCCCTCCCCACCCACCCTCCTTAAGAAGGCAAGCAACTCAAGATAGGCCACATGGGTATTGTTACGCAAAACCCTTCTATAATACTCATGTTGTGAAAGACTAACTATATTTTGCTCCTTCCTAACCTTCCCCCTTTATCGAATTTTCTCCCTTGACCCTGTTACTTTTCAAAAGTGTTTACTTTTGATTACCTCCTTCCCCTATCTGCCTTCCCTTCTATCATCCTACCTTTTTTATCTCCTTCCTACTTCTTTCCTGTGATGTAAGATACTCAATTGAGTGTGTATGTTATTCGCTCCTCAAGTCAAATATGATGACAAGGAGATTCACTCATTCCCCCTCACCTGCTTCCTCTTCCCTCCCAACAGAACTGCTTTTTCTTGCCACCTTTATGTGAGATGATCTGGCCCATTTTATCTCTCCCTTTCTCCCTCTCTCAATATATTCCTCTCTCATCCCTGAATTTGATTTTATTTTTTAGACATCATTCTTTCATATTCAACTCACCTTGTGCCCTCTGTCTATGTATATGTATATATGTATATATATATATATATATATATATATATATATATATATATATATATATATAGTGTGTGTGTGTGTGTGTGTGTGTGTGCGTGTGTGTGTGCGTGCGTGCATGCATGTGTGTGTGTGTGTATTCCCTTCCGCTACCCTAATACTGAGGTCTGATGAATTATACACATCATCTTTCCATGTAGGAATGTAAACAAAACAGTTCAACTTTCATAAGTCCCTTATGATTTCTCATTCTTGATTACCTTTTCTTGCTTCTCTTCATTCTTGTGTTTCAAAGTCACATTTTCTATTTGGCTCTGGTCTTTTCACTAAGAAAACTTGAAAATCCTCTATTTTATTGAAAATCTATATTTTGCCTCAATTTTGCTGGGTAGGTGATTCTTGGTTTTAATCCTAGCTCCACTGACCTCCAGAATATCATATTGCAAGCCCTTCCATCCCTTAATGTTGAAGCTGCTAGATCTTGTGTTATCCTGATTGTGTTTCCACAATATTCAAATTGTTTCTTTCTGACTGCTTGAAGTATTTTCTCCTTGATGTGGAAACTCTGTGATTTAGTGACAATATTCCTATGAGTTTTCTTTTAGAGATCTTTTTCAAGAGGAGATCGTTGGATTCTTCCAATTTCCATTTTACCTTCTGGTTCTAGAGTATCAAGGCAGTTTTCCTTCATAATTTCTTGAAAGATGATGTTTGGGCTCTTTTTTTGATCATGGCTTTCAGGTATTTTCTCCTTGATCTGGGAGCTCTGGAATTTGGTGACAATATTCCTAGGAGTTTTCTTTGGGGATCTTTTTCAGGAGGCAATCAGTGAACTCTTTTCCATTTCTGTTTTTCCCTGTGGCTCTAGAATATCAGGGCAGTTCTCCTTGATAATTTCTTGAAAGATGATATCTAGGCTTTCTTTGATCATGGCTTTCAGGTAGTCCACTAATTTTTAAATTATCTCTCCTGGATCTATTCTCTAGGTCAGTGGTTTTCCCAATAAGGTATTTCAAATCGTCTTCCATTTTTTCATTCCTTTGATTCTGATTTATAATGTCTTGATTTCTCATAAAGTCACTAGCTTCTACTTGCTCCAGCCTAATTTTTAAGTCATTGACTTGTTTTTTCATGGTTTTCTTGCGTCACTCTCATTTCTCTTCCCAATTTTTCCTCTACTTCTCTAACTTGCTTTTCCAAATCCTTTTGGAACTCTTCTGTGGCCTGAGACCAGTTTATGTTTCTTTTTGACACTTTTGAGGTAGGCTCTTTGACTTTGTTGACTTCTAGCTCTATATTTTGGTCTTCTTTGTCACCAAAGAAAGATTCCAAACTCTAAGTCTGAACTTGAGTCCGTTTTCGCTGCCTGACCATGTTCCCCATCAACTACTTGACCATTGAATTTTTCACAGGGGTATGACTGCTTGTGGAGTAGAGAGTATTTTGTCCCAGGCTTGAGGGGTTGCATTGTTGTTTTCAGAGCCATTTCTACACAGCAATCTCTGCCACAGCAGTGCTCTTCCTCCCCTAAGAACTGCCAACTCAGACTGCGATTCGTATCTTAAGCAGGCTTTGCCCTCCTGCTCTGATCTGCCACATAATTCCTTCCACCAGGTGGTCCTGGGGCAGGACGCACATGCAGGTGTAGTTCTGTCCTCAGAGCTGCACCACCTCTGCTGCCCCATGGGCAGTGGCCAAACCATGAACTCCTCTCACTCTGTACCCCCAGGTTTTCCCACTAACCTTCTCTGTTGTCTTTGGTGTTTGTGGGTTGAGAAGTCTGGTAAATGCCACAGCTCACTGATTCAGGGTGCTAGGGCTTTTTCCACCCAACTCTTAGTCTGTTTGATACAGGCCCAGTGGGATGGGCTCTACTCCACTCTGCTCCCAGCTCCATGTGATAGACCTTACCCTGCAATCACCCAGGCTGGCCTGGGCTGGACCCCTGCTTCTCTCTGCTATTCCTTGGGTTCTGCACCTCTAGAAGATGTTCAGAGCCATTTTTATAGGTTTTGGAGGGACCTGGGTGGGAGCTTATGCTGATATCTTGGCCCCACCCCCCCAACAGTATGAACATATTTAAAACATTCATGGTTTCTTCACTGTAGTGACTTTCTTTGCCAACACAGATATCCACACAACTCTGAGCTGTTAATTCCTGCTGTGTTATTTGTGCCATGCAGAAATTAAATTAATTATCAAGGGCTTCCCAAGTAGTGCCAAAAGTAGGCCTTTATAGTCTCTGCCCATAAAACTATCAATTCCAGGGGTGGGAAACCTTTGGCCTTGTGTTGGTAAGCAAAATGGGCTCTCAGCACTCAGTTCAACTAAGTGCCCTTGGAGAGTTTGGCCTTTGTTTCCTTAATTAGATTTGGGTGTCCTTGGTGCCTCCTTGCCTCAGGAGAGGGCTTAGTTTAGCCATGAGTTTGAGTGATATGTCTGGGACAGCAGAGGCTTTTAGACCACATGGATTTAAGTTGCCTCTTTGTGACAATTCTAGGTCATGTGGGTGAGTCTCATGCATGACTCACCCCTGACCCTGAAAAAGATATAAAACCAGGGGTTGGCCTTCTCTTCTCTGGAGCTCTTTCCCGCTGCAGTGGTGGCACGTGTGACTCTGGGCTAGCCCTTGTTCTGAGCTCCCGGGCTGAACCTGGATGTTGGTAACTATGAATTGTATTAGGTCTGTCTGTTGATGTTTATAATTTGTTTATATGTTGCTCTGAAGTTCAGGGTGCTGGCCTTCTCCGCTGAACTAAGTGACTGATGTTTGTATGCTGAATCAAAGTAAGCTTGTCAACACCTTCTCGTAGCTTTCCTTATTAAAGCAGATCAAAAGAACCTGTGCTTTTGTGGTGTGCTTGTTGTTGGGGTTGTGTTGGTCTTACACCCCCACAACAGCTGCCTGCCAGATTGTTGCAACAGGCCTCAAGGCAGCATGTGGCTGTCCAGGTCCTTGTGTGTGGCCTTGTGACTGAGTCCAAGTTTTATAGAACAAACCCTCTTATTAATGGAATTTGTTCTGTGAAGTTTGGATTCAGTGACAGGACTGCAATTGAGGACCTAGATGCCACATGTGGCCTTGAGGCCCCAGGTTCCCTACCCCTGAATTAGATAATAATTCTTCTAAACATTTACAAGGGATGTAAATGTTTAGTAAAATTAATATTATCTTTTTATTCACTAATTTCGGATGGCTTATTGCGTATATTCATTGTTTGCTTGAAGATTAATATAAAGTGATTTCAAGCATGTTAAAAATACTTCAAATTACAAATTTTATCATTTAATTAAAAACAAAATTTCAAAGTGGTTTTTGAACTTTTCTATTAAAAAATAATGTATTCCAAATGTACTTAAGTGGGTCTATTTTTTTCTAACCTGTTGGGAACACTGAAAAAAAATAGATCCAGAGTCAAAATACTTGAATTCAAAACCCACCTCTCAGGGCTACTGCCTGTGTGACTCCTTGGGCAGATCATTTTACATTCATGAACCTCACTTTGTTTTCTTAGGGCACTGTTAAACTTATCTTTACATTTGATGAGTAAAAGGCTTTGACTAGATATCTTTGGAAGTTCCTTCCAGATTTGTATTTATACTGCCATAACTAATTTCCCCTTCCAAACATTTCCTGGTCTAAAAGCTAAATGGCATTGAAAATGAGTCCAGAGTAGAGAATGGGATGAAATGCTTGTGGCTTGAATGTTGAGGGAGAGCAAAGGACTGAGCAATCACAGAGAGAATAGAAAAATGGAGAATGTGTGTGTGTGTGTGTGTATCTATGTCTATGTCTTTGTCTATGTTTATCTCTATCTCTATATCCATATCCATGTCTATATCTATATCCATGTCCATATCTATATACACATACATATATACATATATATACACATACATATACATATATATACACATACATATACACACATATACACACATATACATACATATACATACATATACATACATATACATACATATACATACATACATATATATACATATATATACATATACATATACATATACATATATATATATATATATATTTCTTCCCACCCGCCAAGTCCAAAAGTTCCAACTGCCTCCTAAATCACATATTTTTCAGGCACCTCTTAAGTCTGTAAAAGCAGTTATGGTAGCCTTCAGGGGAAGGCCATCTGTTACTTCATTTTATTTGAAGGCATCAAGTATTTATTAAATCCCAAATGTATGCAAACTATTGTGATACCCTAAGTGAAGAATATTGATAGAGGTGTTGAACACATCTCGGCAAAATATTAAACTAATAGCAATTTTAGAGAGTGAACACATCTTAGGAATATGAAGGAAAATTCCCTTTTTTTAATGAGGAAAAAGGAGATATCAAGAAAGAAACTAATTTGTCTAAAATCATACAATAAGTGACAAATTCAGAGGTCAAATCTAAATGTTCTCACCCCAGAAACCATGTTATTTTCACTCTCATGTCCTGCTTCCAGGTTTAAAACTTCAGGAATTGAGGAGAAAGGCAAATCCCATATTGTCTTCAGGCTAGTTTGACAACTTTGTTATTAAAGTTATGAGTTTCTTTTTTTATCCAGTGTTTCCCTAAATTCAGCAAACTCATCATAAGGTACCCCTCTCCTCAGAAAACCTTAATTGGCTCCCCTTACCAATGGAATAATATGTGGCTTTCTGATCGTGGAATATTAGTTCCTTCTCAATTTGCTTCAATTCACCTTCCAAGTCTTTTCTCATTTCATGCAACCTCAGTTTCCTCAGGTTACAGCCGTACTCTACAATGTTCAATCATCCACTTTCATCCCATCCTCTGTTGTCTGTTTGCCTTGATCACCATTTCCCCTACTTGAAAAAGGACTATGCTTTCCCGTGTCTTGGTTGAAACTTCTCTCTTCCTTCAAGATACTTTCCAAGTGCTACGTCTTCCATAAATCCTTCTCTGACCAACCTCTCCATTTCTAGCCCCAGTCTTAGCCCATGAAATGTATCATAAATTTCTGATAGTCCTTTGGGCTTCTGTACATTTTATAGAGTCATACTATCATTTACTAGAAGTGACCTCAAAGGCCATCTTATAAAACTCCCTCATCTTAGAGTTGAGAAAATGGAAGCCCTTGATATCTGTGCTATTTGCTTAAGGTCATATGGTTATAAAGCATCAGAGTCAGGATCTGAACACAGATCCTTTGACTCCTTCCACAATTTCAGGATCTTTGTTCTATACCACAAATTTAATTCTAATTGACAACAGCATTGTTTTCATGTCAAAAATTCTTTGGGAACAGATGCTATAAATTTTTGTTTCTAGTACAGTGCTTTGAGAAACGCAATGTAGGGGAGTGAATAAAATCTGAACACATGATCAGGCGATCTGGATTCAGGCAGTGCCTCTAATACACCCTGGCTATGTGACGATGCTGGATGAATGATTGCCACTCATTACTCTAGACCACTCTATAACACATTTACATTTGTAGACAGTATTTCCTCACCCACCCAGAAATTCCTTATAGCAATGAAATTATAGGCTTATTCCTTAGCACAAGGTATCAAATATTATCCTTTCTTTTTTTACTTTGGTAGGGACTTCTGAATTCATTGGTATTGATAACTTTCAGTAAGAGAACTCACTTTTCTAATGCAAATCAGTGCCTTTTCTTGCATATATAGTTTTAGAGTTGTCTGGGGGCAGATATTTTCTGTCAGATAGAATGTGAAGCCATGTGCTCTTGAGTCCCGTACTACCTCTTTACCCAGAGCCTGTGATAGACCTTTGCTTCCCAAGCCTAGGACCTCAAACATTCCCTTTTTCTTAACCTTTATTAACCCTTATAGATGTCTAATAACCTCATGGTTTTACTAGAACTAGGAAAAAAAGCCTACAGAGATTGCTTAGCAAAACATATATGTGTGTATATAAAAAAGAGATGAAAAGAGAGAAGGAAGAATTGAATTCCATGAAGACCAATTGTGGACTACCAATTAGATTTATTTCTTCCTGGTTTTTGCAAAACAGTGTTAGTCACTTTACTGATTCTACTACCAATCTTGAGTTACTGTTTCACTTTTGATGTTGTATCCCCAACACCTAGTACAGTGTCTGGCGTGTAGTAAATGCTTTGTAAATTTTCTCTTCCTTCACCCACTCACTCAGCCTGTGGCAAGGTGAATAGAATTCTGGGCTTAAAATGAGAGTGATCTGCTAAATTTCTACCTCAGACACATGCTGATTTTATGACCACCATAAAATCATTCCACCTCTTTCAGACTCAGTTTTCTCTCCTCTAAAATAATAGAGAGATGGAGAGAGATGCAGAGAAAGAGAAAGAGAGAGAGAGATAGAGAGAGAGAGAGAGAGAGAGAGAGAGAGAGAGAGAGAGAGAGAGAGACATAGATAGAGACAGAGAAGCAGAGAGAGAAAGTGTGCAGACAAGTTGACTTCTAAGAAACTTCCAGTTGTATATCTAGGATACTGATTCAGTGTAAGTCCCCTCAGATTCTATTGCCCTCCCACCCAGTCTTACTTTCTATCCCTTCTGATCTTCTCTGTAAATATCTATATTCTGTGGATACATGTTATATTTCTCATTATATTGTCAGTTTCTTGAGGGCAAGTGTTGATTTCCTTTTCTCTTTGTATTCCCTGTGCCAAGCACAGTGCCTGAGACAGTTTGTTTTTAATTAGTGCCAAATGACTGCTTACTGAATTAATATAATTGAGAAGCCAAGAATGTAAAAAAAAGAAGTATTTACATCCAGATATATATCTTCCCAGACAACCAGCATATTTAAGAAGAAAAATGAGTTATCGGCCTAAAAGTGTTATGTTTCACTCACTTAAATTCTTCAAGGAGTTGATCTAATCCAATCCAATCCAATCCACTTTTCCTTCACCCTCTTCTATTTTCTAGGCACTGTATTAGGTTCTGGGGTTAAAAGACAAAAAACAGAGACAAAGAAGAACAAAAAATCAAATCAAACAAATAAACAACAATAAAACATCCCCTGTCCACAAGCTTCTCTGAGGTACTTCCCTCCACTCATACAGATCGTACCTCTTCATGACCTACTACTAGCAAAAAGTATCATCATATGGTATCCAGTCTTCTGTTGAAAAAGATTATCTGCGTTCCACCATATATAATCATCAGCTGAGAGACACATAGGCTATCCTTAGCAGGATTCAAAGAGTTTGGAGGCAAGGGACTAGTTTTTAATTCTGACTCTGTCACTTACAATCTATTTTACCTTGGACAACATAACTTTTCTGAACTACATCTTTCTAGTCTATTAAAGATGGGGGTCAGACTAGCTGACATGTAAGATTCCATCCCATTCTAAATATATGATACTATGGCCAGGCTTTTCTGCATCCATCATGTTAGGGTTTTCTAGAGTTTGTTCTCCCATAGGAGACTACAGAGTAACATCCACATTACAACATGGAATCAGAAGAAAACTTTAGTGGAGGGCCTATAAAGACAATGTTAATCCTTGTTTTATGTAAACCTTTGAAATACCTGTTCATGGTTGTGGATTTATAAAGACCAAGTTTTCCCCTTGGGGAAGAGATAGATAAATGCTACTCCTATTGTCCATTAAAGAGGTAGGGGTCTCTGACTGAGTAATAATGCACAAACCATCATACAATGTCACTGCATTGTTTAGTTTGGATGATTTTTGTTTCTTAAATATTTATTACAAGTGGAGGTCACCTGAGGAGAAGAGGGGAAATGAGTATTCATAAAATGAATGTGAAGTCATATTCAAATGCCATCAGTTTTCAAAATTATCCAGAAAAAAAAGAATTAATAGTACATCTACTCTCCAGAGGTTACTGAATCCTTACACTAAATGACTAAAGATTGACTTGATAGACAGACAAATGCCAATCAAAGTAGCATTGCTTCATAATAATTTTATTTTATGATATAACTATAGTTCATTATGTTCTTTATCAGTCAGGATGTTATATAGAGCTTTTGATGTGAAGAATACAGAATGTCCTTCTAAATGCATTAAGTCCCAAGCTGAACTAGTCCATTGCCAGAGGTGGTGTCATTTCCAGTTTAGTAACTTGTGGAATTCCACAGGACAAATGAAGGAAAAGTAGGTCCCTCCCTTATCTGGTATATATTGCATGGGAAAAGCATGGAGCAACCCATTTAGGGAAGGGTCCCTAGTGACAAACCTGGTGTTTTGAAAAAGGAGGAAGGCCCTATCTTTGTGTCTTAGGGCTGCCCAAAGCAACCCTTGCATATGTCCATTCCCTAAATAGGTATGGCTGCCACCAAGAATTTTAATCCCAGCCTTGGGGAAAATATAGCTGATATTTCTAAGGAGAAAAATGGCCTGGTTTGGAAGCAGAGCAACACCAGACAAAATCTACAATAATATGGGAATGGAGATAGACAAAATGAAGCAAAAAAAACTTATTAATAGTAGATTCTAAGAAGATGAAGTGACAGTAAGGGAGAGTGGACCCAAGGCATTCCACTGGGTTTTGGGGCAGAATTAAGCACCTATGACAAGTACAGTTAGGTGGGTTCTTATGTGGGAAATTATCTGGCTCAAACAGCTCAAGGTACTAGGGACATGGAGTGATGAGTTCTGACCTAGACATGTAGGTCATTATCAGGGACTGGTGCTGATTCACACTAGGGGAGAACACTTTGTTAATCAGAGGATAATCCATAGTCTACCTCCTAGTTGGTAGGAGAGGGGCTTTGAACTATGACACAATTACCCAGGAGATTTTAGTGAGTCTAAGGCTGTTTTAGTTGGAGTACTAGTAGCTACAGAATTCCTTATAGAAGGAAATATGTGACAGTTTGTCAGGAAAACTACATTGAATCGATTAGCAATATATATTTTGTTCCTACTGTTTGCCAGGAACTGTGCTAAGCCCTGGGAATACAAAGACAAAAGAGAAATGGTCACTGTCCTTCAGGATCTTGCATTGCATCAGGAAAATCAGGATATGTAGATGTTGGTAAATACAAAAAGAAATTTAAAATAAATATAAAGATATTTGGCAGGAAGGGCACAAGAACTTTAGGGTGGGGAGGGCAGGGAAAATCTCCATTTCTAAATATGAGTTACATTTGCTGACAAACACATATAAGCACTTGAATATCCTGGGCAAGGGGGCAGAGCCAAGATGGCCCTGCAAAGCAGGGACTTACTTAAGCTCTCCCCTGGTTTCTCCAAACACTTGTAAAAAATGGCTCTGAACAAATTCTAGAGCTGCAGAACCCACAAAATATCAGAGGGAAGCAGGGCTTCAACCCAGGAAAGCCTGGATGGTCACTGGGAAAGGTCTATTGCAGGGAGCTAGGAACCGAGCAGAGCACAGTCCAGCATGGGCTGTGCCAGGACCAAACAGACTGGGAGCCAGGCGGAACAGACTGTAGCTCCCTGAATCATTGAGCCGTGGCAGTTACCAGAATTCTCAACCCACAAACCCCAAAGACAACAGAGAAGGTTAGTGGGAAAAAACTTCTGGACTCAGAGTGAAAAGAGTGTGTGGTTGGCCCCAGCCCTTGGCGTGTGGAAGTGGTTCAGCTCTGGGGCTGCTTCCAGAGCTCCAGGTGTGGTTGCTTGTGGTGCCAAGCACACCAGGTTGGAGGAATTAAGCAGCGGATCAGAGCGCAAGTGCAGAGCCTGCTTGGATCTGGGACATGGTCCGGGTTGGCGGTTCTTGAAGGAGAAGGGGGGCTGGTGTGGCAGAGCTTGCTGTGTACAAGTAGCTCTGAGAAAGCAGCACAGCCCCTCAAGCTTGGCACAAAATACTCTCTACTCTACAAGTAGTCATACATTTACAAAAAGCTCATGGGTTAAGTAGTTGGCCAGGAACATGGCCAGGCGGTGAAAATGGTCTCAGGTTCAGACTCACAGTTTGGAATCTTTTTTTGGTGACAAAGAAGACCAAAGCATACAGCCAGAAGAAGTCAACAAAGTCAAAGAACCTACATCAAAAGCCTACAAGAAAGATATGAATTGCTCTCAGGCCGTGGAAGAGCTCAAAAAGGATTTAGAAAAGCCAGTTAGAGAAGTAGAGAAAAAAATTGGGAAGAGAAATTAGAAGGATGAAAGAAAACTGTGAAAAACAAGTCAATGACTTCCTAAGGAGACCCAAAAATACTGGAGAAAATAACACCTTAAAGGATAGACTAACTCAAATGTCAAAAGAGCTCCAAAAAGCTGATGAGGAGAAGAATGCCTTGAAAGGCAGAATTAGCCAAATGGAAAAGGAGGTCCAAAAGACCACTGAAGAAAATACTACTTTAAAAAATAGATTGGAGAAAGTGGAAGCTAGGGACTTTATGAGAAATCAAGATATTATAAAACAGAACCAAAGGAATGAAAAAAATGGAAGACAATATGAAATATCTAATTGAAAAAACCACTGAACAGGAGAACAGTTCCAGGAGAGATAATTTAAGAATTGTTTGACTACCTGAAAGCCATGATCAAAAAAAGAAGCTATATATCATCTTTCAAGAAATTATCAAGGACAATTGCTCTGATATTCTAGAGCCAGAGCATAAAATAGAAATTGAAAGAATCTACTGATCTCCTCTTTAAAATGATCCCAAAAACAAAACTCCTAGGGCTATTGTCGCCAAATTACAGAGCTCCCAGATCCAGGAGAAAATACTGCAAGCAGCTAGAAAGAAACAATTTGAGCATTGTGGAAACACAGTCAGAGTAACACAAGATCTAGCAGCTTCCACATTAAGGGAATGAAGGGCTTGCAATATGACATTCTAGAGGTCAAAGGAGCTAGGATTAAAACCAAGAATCATCTACCCAGCAAAACTGAGTATAATGCTCCAAGGCAAAGTATGGATTTTCAATAAAATAGAGGATTTTCAAGCTTTCTCAGTGAAAAGACCAGAGCTGAAAATAAAATTTCAGTTTCAAACGCAAGAATCAAGAGAAGCATGCAAAGGCAAACAAGAGAAATTATAAGG
This sequence comes from Trichosurus vulpecula, assembly GCF_011100635.1. NCBI lineage: Eukaryota > Metazoa > Chordata > Mammalia > Diprotodontia > Phalangeridae > Trichosurus > Trichosurus vulpecula. The sequence goes on along the minus strand of NC_050580.1, from coordinate 28,162,447 downwards.
GACTTACTAAAACTGAACTGTTTTGCTTGCATTTTTACATGGAATAACGATGTGTGTAATTCATGAGACCTTTCCCAGTATTAGGGTAGTTGAAGGGAATATACATATACATAGATAGAGGGCACAGTGTGAGTTGAATATGAAGGGATGATATAAAAAAATTAAATTAAATTAAGGGATGATAGAGGAATATATTGATAGAGGGATAAAGGGAGAGATAGAATGAGGTAAATTATCTCACATAAAAGTGGCAAGAAACAGCAGTTCATTGAAAGGGAAGAGGGGGCAGGTGAGGGGCAATGAGCAAATATTGCTCTCATCAGATTTGACCTGAGGAGGGAATAATATACACACTCAATTGGGTATCTTACCCCATATGAAAATAGGGGGAAGTGGATAAAAAAAGGGGGATGATAGATGAGAGGGCAGATAGGGGGATGAAGTAATCAAAAGCAAACACATTTGAAAAGATACAGGGTCAAAGGAGAAAATTGAATAAAGGAGGACAGGATAGGAGGGAGGGAAATTTAGTTAGTCTTTTACAACAGGACTATTTATGGGAGTGTTTTGCATAACGATACATTTGTGGCACATGTTGAATTGCTTGCCTTCTTAGGCAGATTGGGTGGAGAGGGAAGAGGGGAGAGAATTTGGAACTCAAAGTTTGAAAAGCAGATGCTCAAAAAAAAGTTATTTTTGCATGCCACTGAGAATAAGATATACAGGCAATGATTGGGCATAGAAATCTATCTTGCCCTACAAGAAAGCAAGGGGAAAAGGGATGGGGGGAGGGGAGGGGGTGATAGTAGGAAGGGCTGACCAGGGAATGGGGGCAATCAGAATATATGCTATCTTGGAGTGGTGGGGGGAGTCTAGAAATGGAGAGAAAATTCATAACTCAAAATCTTGTGGAATTCAATGCTGAAAACTAAAAAATATCAAACAATAAATTACAAAAATACCCTGGGCAGGGCCTAATATATGATGAAGTTTCCTATCCATTTATTGAGTAATACAAACAGAAAGACTGATTGATAATTGCTCAGATACCCAGAGGTCCTTAAAATAAGCAATTAGTTGGCAGCTTCACTTTACTTGAAGATGAGCTCTTGCTAGTTGCTGAGGTCCCTAGATACCCAGAGACCAATTATATATCAATTTGGCTGTCCTGTTGAGGTAAATTGTTCTTATTGGTCATTTAGTTTAATTAAGTAATGGGGAACTTAAAGTCATTCATTTACAAAGCAGAAGAGAAACATTGAGATATGGTTTGTGGCCATTGACATTGGGTTTGATTTGTTTTGACATTAAAGGAGATTATTATTGTGATTTCCATGATATCGCACAATGATGTCTTTTAAAAACATATAGATTGTATAAAACATTCCCTTCTGTAGTCCAGCATAGCCTGAATCTCCATGACTGTTTTTTCTTTAATTCTTTGAAATTTTGACTCCAGAATGAACCTGTAATAGAGCCTCACGTTTAAACTTTTGCAGATTATAATGTGTACACTTACCTCTCCTCCCCTTGGTGATTTACCTTCTTTATCTATGGTGATTTCTCTAATCTTTGTGCATGGAAGTGTCCTCAGAAAGACTCTATCATTATTATTCCCTCTTTTTCATCATTTCTACTCCTTGTCCATTCCACTGTTGTCACTATTCTTTCCTCCTCTCCCTCCCATGACACATGACAAAAATAATGATGATGACAAAAATGAAAAATAACTATAATAATTAATATTTCTATAGTGCATAAAATTTTGTAAGCACTTTATATTCCTTTTCTGTTTTGTAATCAACAACAAATCTGTGCGTTAGTTAGTTCCTAATGTTAAGCTCATAGGGAAAGAGGCAGAGAAAGATTATGGGACTTTCCTATGGTCACAGAGCTAGTAAATGCTAGACATAATTTGAACTCAAGTCCCTGATGATGTTAAGTCTAGCACTTTTGTCCTAAGAATGAATGGTATACAGCAAAAAGAGAAAGAATAATTAAAAAATGAGTTAAACTTCAGGAGAATATCAACTAGTACTCATCTTCTGATTCTCAGCTTGGAACTTCATCACAGCCTAGGTGCATGTTGATGCACTTGGCAGCCCTATTTCATATCTTGGAAACAGTGTACCCCAATTGATCTTAAAATCACCAGTTACTGGATCCACAATTTACTCAATCTCTAGACTATATTCCCCAGGTATCCCTCTGAAAAATTCTGACCAGAGAATTGCGTTCTTATCTTTCTGGACCATATGGAATCATGAAGTTCATAACATTCATGCAGTTTTGTTTTGTTTGATATTTCTAAGGAAAAAAATGGCCTGGTTTGGAAGGACAATAATTGAATCCCTTTCTTCTATCTTTAATTTTCCTAAGGTATTTTAATTGGATCTGTCTTTTGAATCCCTCTTTCCATATATATATATATATATATATATATATATATATATATATATATATATATATATATATATATATATGTGTGTGTGTGTGTGTGTGTGTGTGTGTGTGTGTACATATATATATATATATATGTATATGTATGTATGTATATATGCATATGTATATATTATATGTTTGTGTGCATGCCATATATCTCATATACATAATATATAAGTTCTTTCAGGTCAAATACTTTATAATGTGTAATCTTTGTTCCACACCTATGTCATTCACATTGCAGGTTTATTAAAATAATTGAATCATCATGATAAAATATGCATAATATGTACATGGAATGATATAAATAAAAATCTGTGAAATGGTAGAGATACATGATATTGATACTTTGATAAACTTGTGATTTCAGCTCTCTAGGTATTGCCTCCCTGAATGCAGAAAACAATATTTATACCACCACTCTTTCTCCTTTTTTGCCATGTTCACCCACAAATCCTCCATAGATGACCAGTCCAGAGGAAAAAAAAAGTTCCCCTGTTCTATTTTAGTACTGAACGATTGTCAATGTACCATGGGAGGTGCCTAATATTTTTCACATTCACGCTATGTGACAAACTCACCTCTTTATCTGGTCTTAGTTATTCTGGATTATCCCTGAGAGATACTAGAAAGAGTCCATAGTGTCAAGAAGCCCTTGTTTTCACTCTCTATCCTTCAACTTCACCAGCTGCCTTCCCTTGGTGTAAGGGCAAGCAAAGTGGGACTTTTTGTTGTCTTTTGTTTTACAATGCTTATTAGCACTGGGACAATCAAATGCCTTTGACTAAGTCTCACCTTTGTTTGTAGGAAGGCCCACACACTTTTGCTAATTAAGTCACGAGAGGTGTGAAGCCCTCAAGAGGTGTGAAACACCCAAGTCATGTGAAGAACTCTGACCCTGAAAAAGTGTATACATACTCTGAGGTTAGAATTTTGTTTGGGGCTCACTCATTGGAAGAGTGTGGGTGTGGAGACTCTGAGTAGCCCTTAAGGAGCCCCCTGGCTTTGAAAACCCAGATTTTGGTGCTTTTCTCTCTGGTAACTATTTATGTATAGCTTTGGTCAGGCAGCTAGAAGCCTGTCTGTTGATTTATGTTATTTACTCTGTTTATATTTTCTCTGTTTGTAATTTCTGTTTGTATTTGCTCTGAAGTTCAGGGTGCTGACTTTCTCCCCTGTACTAAGTGAATTGTATATGTATAATTAATTAAAGTAAGATTATTAACCCCTTAAAGTTGTCTTCCTTAGAAAAGAAGATCAAAGGACCTGTGCTAGCAGCCCTTCTGTGTGCTGGTCTTATCAGTCTTTCACCCCCTCAACAGCTCCCAGCAACATTGTTGTTACACTTGGGCAAACTTAGAAATTGTCTAGTCACTCATCTATTTTATAGATTAGAACATTAAGGTCCAGAGAGTTGACTTGAGCAATATTATGCAGCTATTTAATAACGCAATGGGATTCAAACCCAAACCTGCTATTTAAAAATTTAGGGCTGTTTCAGTTATATATTGCTGCTTTGAAACAATATTGGATTCCATTTTTTTCATCTGTACAATGAAAGTGGAGAAGGGGAAGGAGGGGAATTGGTTTTGAATAATAAACCTGTAAGTTCATCCTATAGGTTAGACTAGTTGACCATTCTATTTCTAAATCTATGATTATACAAATAAATGATCATTAAATTCCTTTCTTGATAAAAGCAAAACAAAACTGTATGAATGTTATGGACTTCATGAGTCTGTACGGTCCAGAAAGATAAGACGGCAGTTCTCTGGTTAGAATTTTTGGAGGGGTATTGAGTAATGTAGTCTAGAGATCAAGTAACTGGTGAATACAGTAACTGGTAATTGCAAGACCAATTAGAGTACATTGTTTCCAATGTACGAAATGAGATTGACAACTGCATCAACATGCATCTAGGCTGTGATGAGGTTCCAAAAAAGTCCAACCATTTGGGAGGAGGGGAGGGGGATTAAGTAAAAGTGGATCTTCTGAGAAAAGCATAGAACATGGCATTATAGTGGATGGATCTGCAAAGAGGTATCAGTTTGCACCAGCTCCTGGTGAACAGAGAACAAAGGATACAAAGTTATACCAACCAGATTGTAGTGAAGATTTCAGGCATCTGAAATACATAGCTTGAGCTCCTACTAAGTTAGGTGTTTGCAAAACCTGGTATGAGCTCTGTGCCTTGTAGAACAATTGGTTCTATCCCCTTTGAGGCAAAATAGTTGCCCTCCCTTGGATAAATCAGTTACCCTATGAGGGCTTATTTTCCTTATCTTTAAAAGAAAAGGCAGGACTATAATCTCTTTAACTTTTAGAAAGTATAGAATTCAGCATGTTTTAGAATCAGAAAACCTGAGTAACCTTAGAGAGTGTCTTCTTTCCCAGGGTAAATAAGAACAGACCTAGATATGTCAAGTGACATTCCCAAAGTCACACAGGTAGTAAGTGATAAAGATTGGATTTGAACCCAGGATCTCTGAGTCCAAAAACTGCATACGATAAACAGATAATTGCACTATTATCATTTCCCCGAGAAATACAAAAGGTTGATATCAGGCACATGGTGCTGATTTGTTGAATATAAGTAAAAGTGATTTGACAGAGCCTATGAGATGGGTAAGATCAAAGAACAGAATACAAACACCATCAATTGATAACATTGACATGAACTTAGTCAATAATATGTTGACATAGATGAGTCAAACCAATAATAAGACATATAGATTCTGTGTGTGTGTGTGTGTGTGTGTGTGTAAATTGTAGGAAGCTTACCATAACTACCCACCAGAAATTGTACGAAATTTATCCTTAAACATCTTGGATTTATTGATACATTAAGAGTATATTAAAAATGATAGAAATACATCACTGCAGGCTGAAGAAAAATTAACAGGCTATACCCTCAGGACTACATCTACACTTTGGAATCTTCCTATCTTTCATAAGAAAAGAAAAGACAAATCTCAATTCTAAAAATATGAATGTCAAAATCTCTTTGAGAAAAAAATACAGGTCATTATTAGAAACAGAACAATTGCCCATGATCACCTGGACATATCACTGACCCAGAAAAATTTAATAACATTTTGAGTATTTAATCCATTGTCAAAATCTCAAGACTTCATAGACTGAAAAACTGTTGAAATATAGAGACTCAGAATAAAAAGAATCAAACTGATGAAAATAGAAGAGCCACTGGATAGCTCTCATTTCTTCTGTTATTCAGGTTGTCCTAAAATGGTCTCCACTAGCCTACAAGAGGTAAAATTACATCACATTCACTGAATTCAATTATGTAAAACACTAATTTATCCACCTGTGCAAGGTTAGCAACATATATATATTTATATGTATGTATGTATATATGTTATATATACTTATATATTTTTGTGTGTTGTAATAGGAGGGCAGAGTTTATAATCTCAAAGAGGATCATAAACATGTCTGAAAGGTTCGGAACCGCCGGATATAAGAAACTCTCAAAGTAGAAGGCAGAAGAATCAAAACATATATTTAGGCTCCACAGTAACCAACCCATGAACCAGCAACCCCATTTTGATATATTGATCAAAAGCTTCCAGGCCCAATAAGTACGCCTTGAAAGAGTAACCAGGAGGCTACAGAGAAGCATGATTGCGTAAAGCAAAATCATGCTTCCCCCTCTATGGTAAAAAGATTACCCACTGGCCTGAAGTCTTTGTTCAGCTTCCTCCCGTAGGTCAGCTCTGCTACTGGCAGCTCCTGCTTCAGCTGTGGCTGTGGCTGTGGCAGCCTCTGGCTCCAACGGGAGCTGCTTTTAACCATCCAGCTTCTGCGGGGGTGTAAGGTACGCCGGGGAAAGCACAGGTTCTTTCAATCTGCTTAAGCAAGGTGAAGGGGTTGACCGGGAAAGCACAGGTTCTTTCCATCAGCTTAAGCAAGGGAAGCAAGGTGAAGGGGCCGACAAGCTTACTCCAGTCCAACATACAAACAGCATTCAGTTCAGGGGAAAAAGCCAAACTAGTCAAGGGCACTTGTTGACTAAGTGCTAAGGAGCCCATTTTTGGTTGCCAACACATGTGTGTATAGAGAGAGAGAGAGAGAGAGAGAGAGAGAGAGAGAGAGAGAGAGAGAGAGAGGAACAGACAGAGACAGAAAGACAGAGACAGAGAGACCAAGGCAGAGAGGGACAGAGAGACCTAGACAGAGATATAGAGACTGAGAGAAAGAGACAAAGAGAAAGAGGCAGAGAGGCAGACAGAGAGACAGAGACAGAACAAGATCAACAAAACAATCATACCATATGATACTATATTAGTCTTTTATGTAGCAATTTTATATTTACAAAGTCCTTTCCTCAACTCTTTATACACTTAGTAGTAATTGTCCATTTAATTGATAATAGAACTAAGATGAAGAGAAGTTATTCACCCTTAATCTCATTAGAGACATAATGGTAACCGACATTACTTTTTTCTTGTTCTGCCCCCATCAGAGAGATAAACAAGGATAGGAGCTCTATCTGAGGAGAAGCTAAAGAGGAAGCTTACCATAAAGTATCTACTGTTTTGAAGGGCTGACACTTCTGTGTAGTGTGTTTAAGGATTTGAGCTAGGGAAAAATGTATGTTCCAAAATATTAGTTTCAATTTTTTTTTTAATTTTGAGTGAGAAGCACATCCTTGAATGAAGGCACTGTTCCCACTGCAATGGCCAGGAATGGCTGAGGCAAAGGTGCAAAGAGGAAGTGTGAAAGATTATGGAACTAATAGCACCCTGTAAATTTCATACTGTGGGGGCAAAGCCATGATCAGTCTAATCTAGTTATGTCTTTAGTTGGAGACAGTATTTAAAGTCAGATATACTTACCAATACCCAGGATTCATCCCACCATATCAAGACATATACCCCCAGATCCTTTTATGATACACTCATAAAAGACTTGATAAATACTAGTGAATTGTACTGAATGATAATCAATTGTACTTTGCAGGGAAAACCAACTTGTTTTAGAAATGTGTAACTATTGTTAAGCCATTTTTCAGGCTGTTTTATTTTATATGAGATAGAAATAATTTTTACCCATGGAAAAGCTCACTCGACCTCATTTACAATTAGGATCAAACAAGAGATTTAAAATGAAATTAAGAATGCAATATTTGTTATTTATGGTCTGTTATTGAAAGTTTATAATCTGCAAAATAATTCAATTTTCTGCTCAGCTTGTCTTCCAATCCATATAATAGGATTTTAATTTATTCTTGTTACAAAGCATTAAAATGACAGGACCAATGAAGCATTCAGTTTTCAGTTTACCTCTCTTTGAATCATTATCAAAAGCACTAGGGAAATTGGCATAATCTAATACACAATTCAAATATCAAAAATGTACTTGCTGTGATGAATGAGGAAACAAATATTTCTGACTAAATTAGCCATAGGGAAGTTAGAAGGAAAGGTTGTTTTGATCTCAGAAAAGTCTCATATCCTGAGTATAGAAATTAAGAAAAAAATGGTTTATCCAGAAAGATGTTGAAGTCAAATGTCTTCAATTTGCATATTTCCTGTCAATTTCCGCCTAAGGAAAAGTTCACTTGACTGGCTTCGAGTGATTTAGAACAGATATATTCCCCAGGTTTCACACAGCCAACTTTTTCCTGAAAAATGGCAGCCAGTTAATAGTTCATGAATCAGAGAAAATCAGAGGGAGATGAAAGAGAAAACTGGAAAAACAAACTACATGGGAAATGGCATTAAGCACCATTATCATCATTAAAAATATCTGAAATTGGAATTCGGTCTACATGTTCAACATCAAAATTGAATAATCAATTACACTTGATTTGCTCTTTCAAAAAGAGGTTTGAGACTGAAGACTGTAGATTCCTCCTTCCAGGGTGTCAAGGAGAACAGGCTAATAGATGACACCTTTACCATAGATGAAGTAACTGAAATTCTGAAGGAACTACAGACTTTGGTTCATAGAGAAGTAGCGAGCTCATCAATACTTCCTGCACCAACACGTTGCTTCTTTGGCAGTCATTTTCACAGGTAGAGAAGTGGTATCTTAAGCTAAGAGACAGGTTTCTCAGAGCTGGGAAATTGAGAATTATTAGACTGAGTTGAAGAATTTGAAAAAAAGAAGAATTTACCACTTCAAAAAAAGTCTAATTCAGAGAACACAAAGCCATCAAGACTTGTTCCACTTATTGAAGGCAGAACATCATAGCTTCCAAACATGGAAATTATAAGACTTCAGGAAAAGAATGAAGAACTGAGATCAAGGGTAAAGAATATAGAATTGCAGGCTACAAATGCATTGGACGAGAATTCAACAGTAGAACAAGTGCTGAGAGATTTATAGCTTGTCCAGGGAGATCAGAAGGCAATAATATGATCAAAGGACATTAGTGACTTGGAAAATATGGTTGCAGCACTGAAGACACTCAATGATACTACTAAAAACCTCAAGACTTTGGAAGAAAAAATAGTGTCAGTGAAGAATGATCTACTTCGGGATCAGGAACAGTTGAGTGTGGCTGAAAAGGAGCTGAAGAAGTTCCAGTAGATGGTGGTGTACCACAGCCTGCAGCAGATTCTTATGAAGAAGAACGAGTGAATTAAAGACATGAGGAAAAGGCTCACAAAATATGTCTGATCTGGGGAGCTTAAAATTTACTTAAATTTCCAGGGATTGGGCAAGACAAGCAGCTTAAAAAGGAAAATCTAAGCTATCCCTGGAGTGGAAGTGAGAAAACTCAGGCAGATGTAGGGGAGGGGCACACCAGCCCCAGGTTTATGTGAAGCCACTTGGGCTCAATCGTGATGCCACAAGGGCATTTTTGTCATCATTCAAATCTCAGTGCACATTCGCTTTGAAAAACTTCAGCCAACTGAAGCAACCAACAATGTGGAGCCAAAGAGCATCCATGGAGCATATAATTCAGAGAGAGAGAACATTAGCAATTACACATTTGAATGGATGTAGTAACAACAGCAACAAAAATAATAGCCTACATTTATATAGTGCCTACTATGTGCCAGCCACTTTGAGAAGCATTTTAGAATAATTATCTCCTTGGATTCCCCAATAATTCTGAGACTTGGTTGCTATTATCATTCCCATTAAACAGCTGAGGAAGCTGAAGCAAACAGAGGTTAAGTTATGCCCAGGGTCACACAGTGAGGAAATGTCTGAAGGTGGATTTTAACACAAGTATTCCTAATTTCAGGAGCAGTGTTCTTTCCATTGTGCCACAAAACAAAAGCCATTTCATCTTTGCTTTGTAATTCCAGAAACTTCCAAGGTCCCTGATGCATGGTAGTTATTTAATAAGTGTTTATTAAATGAATAAATTAATTAATCTAGTCTTCCCAGTTCATTTTCCAGATGAAGAAACAATGATGTGAGGAAAAGAAGGGGCTTGCTCAAGGTGACGCAGCAAGTGAAAAGCAAGGCAAGACTCAAACCTAGGTGTCATTGGTCAAAACCCCAGCACCCTGTATCCACCAAAAAGCTTTTTTTAATGATGGGACCTCTATTTTTTCTTTCTGTATGGGGATACATTCAGTCAACAATAATATGATCAGAAATATTATAGAAAACTTCACCTCAAGTAACAAATATTGCTAGGTGCTTTCTGTGGTCTCTTCCGACTCTAAAATTCTGTGATTACGCGATTTTATCTTGACTGTTCATCAATAAAGCAAGCTATCTGTGCTACATGAGACTGAATCAATCCAAATAGCTTCTTTAGATTATATCCACAGATAGGTTAAAAATATTCCTGACCAAAAAAATTGAAATAGTTTTCTAGTTGATGTTGGGTTGTGGGAATGTGAATATGAAAAGATTAATCCTGGTGGGTTATTAGGGGAAAGAATTATTATGAGAAAATATGAATGACAAAATAATTATTTTTTGAAAACAAAAAAATGGAAAGATTGTAAGCCTTTAGTCACTCTGCCATCTCTGCCCTTTTAGCTGTCATTAGGCTTGTGATTTACATTTGTTGGAATGTTAGGTCCACATGAAAACAAAAGCAATCAACAGGAATTGAGATGATTAACAGAATGTGGACCTTTTATCAGTCTAACTTGGTGACATTATAAAATTTCATGGGTAGACAATTGGAGACATAGAATAAAGATGATTATTGAGGTGAAAAATGTAAAGGAAAAAAGGAACATTTTGACCTCAGTACAGCTGAGAAAAATCAAGTCAGCACGGAATGTTCAGTTTACTATCATATGATAAATATATGAAATCAAGGAAGCCTATCTTTTTTTTTTTTTTGCTTTTTGGCAGGGCAATTACTGTTAAGTGACTTGCCCAAGGTCACACAGCTAGTACATGTGTCAGATTTGAACTCAGGTCCTCCTGACTCCAGGGCCAGTGCTCTACTCACTGCGCCACCTAGCTGCCCCGAAGCCTATCTTTTTAGGCTACAAATAATCTATTAAAGATAACTTTGGAAAGAATGAGGGATGAAAACTCAAACAACATTAGAGAGTGGAGAGAGAGGTTGGAGGGAGGGAAGGAAGGAGGGAGGGAGAAATCGAGAGAGAGAGAGAGAGAGAGAGAGAGAGAGAGAGAGAGAAATTCATGGTTGAACACTTAATGATGTACCTTGAAATATAACTAAAACGATGAAATGGGATGGTAGAATGCCAGAATGATGATCAGTTTGGCCTCTCTTGCAGGGGTTTTTAGTCTTTGTGTATGGGGCTTTTGAATGCTTGGTGAAGCCTATGAACTGATTGTTAGAATTTCCGAAATAATGTTTGATGCCTAAATTCGTAATTGAATAACATCCTAAATTTCAGTTAGAGGCTGGTTAAAAGAAAGATATTGTTTCTAATACAAATTCCAGACCCTTCTGAAATCTGTCCCAAGACACATCTTATTTTTTAAGACCACCTGCTTGGTCAAAACACCAATTTTCTGCTGTAATTAATATTTCAAGTGATATCTCACAGAATGTCAGAGCTTGAAGTTAATCTTTTAAAGATCAGCTGCTTTAATTAAATTTCAAAAATGAAGAAAATGGTGTCCATAAAACAGAAAAAGTGAACACAAGTGATACAGGTAACATTGGCAGAGCTGTCTGGTGCTCATTCCACTATAATGCAGCATGTACAAATTAAAAAACAATGTGGCTTTTAGATGGGTATAATTATGCAATTTGAATATATGGAATGAGAACATACAGAGAAGTTTAATATTTTCTCCCACACAATGAATCTGGTGTTTTTGATAGTTATCTGATATTGTTTCTGACCCTGTTGTATCATATTACTTATTCTTTCCATGAAAATTGGCATACACACATATGCACACATATATTCACACATATATACAAATATATATACATATATACAAATATATTTTTACACACACATACATAGGCGCACACACATATATACATATATGTATATATATACACACATTTATTCCAAATATAGAAAATGTCAATCTTTTGTATTGTTATGCAAAAATATTTATGATTTACACACGAATGATTAACAATAGTGATGTGTCAAATTGATGTAGCATCAATGGTTTGTTGTTTCTACAAACTGAAATTATTTTGTTTCTTGCATGTTTGGCATGTATTTGGAAGAAGAAAGCAGAAGATTTAGAGACCTCAACACCTTATTCTTATATCATTTTATTGCTTGGCTTATCCAAGGATATCTTCAGTATGTATGTACACCAATTCAGTGGAGGAGAATATACACCTATGTATATATGAATGCTTAGGGATCTGATTATCTATAATTTTATGTCTGTTCTACTTAGCAAATATCCTGTATGTGTGTAGGCAAATAGATATATCCACATATACCCATCTGTGTATATGTGTATATACATATATACATTCTGTAACGTGCATATATATATTTGTATGTACATATACACATACATATCATTCATCAGATAGAGAAGCAGAATTAAAATAGTTGGTCAGCAGCAGTTTTTACTATTTCTTATCCTCGTCTAACTCAATAGGAGCAAATCTCTTATCCCTTATTTAATCTTGCTCTCAACTCTATTTTATCATTGAAAAACAAAACAAAATTATATAAATCATTCCCATTATTTGACAATCTGAACATAGTATCTCTAGATGACCTATATGGCAGATCTGCCTCTGGCTCTTACTGGTTGAAAGACCATAGTTAAGTTAATTAATACCACGAAAGCTAATTTTCTCATCTATAAAAAATAAATATGTATAGTACATTATACAAAAGTTTATTGTGAATTTAAAGGCATATGTTGAAGTTAAAACGTTTTATGAAACTTAAAGCAATGTGTAAATGTAAGTTTTGGTACCAATATTCTTATTTTGAGAGTCTTGCTATTCATTAAAGGAATGTCCCACTTTATTATATCCATCATCCAATACTTTCCTTTACTTCAACCTTTGCATGTGTGTGCATATGTGCTCACGCACACACACACACACACACAAGATAGAATCCTCAAACTCAGGTGTACTTTTAAATTATGGATGTACCAATTACACTTCATACTTCTTTAATGACAGTGAAATACCATGAAAATATTTATTTGGCAAAATCAGGATTTCAGAATCTGTTTTCTATTTTTTGTGTGTTTGTTTATTTTCTTTTGGTTGATAGTGGTGTTGCAAACCAAGCCCATGTATAGAACTTGAAATATATTTAGTCCATATTTGATCATGGGGGATTCTCTGAAATGATTCTCTTTGGATCATACTCATGTCCTGGGTTTCCTCTTGTAATGTCAGCATACATTTTGCTTTCATTTCTTAATTTAAAGGCAAGAGTTTTATTTTTTTCAGTTCATTTGCAAACCCTGAAGTTATTCCTCTATAAAATATGGAAATGACTTTATTTAATGCACCTGCAAACACACAAAAATAGAAATAGCTATCATAGGCAAACAAATAATCAAAAAAAACTTCCCCCTTAAGAGATAATAGACAAATATAGATATATAGACTATATATGTGCCTCCTCTGTAAAATGAGCTGGAGTATGAAATGGCAAGCCACTCCAGTGTCTTTGCCAAGAAAGTTCCCAATAAGATCATGAAGAGTCATACATAATTCAAATGACTAAACAACAAAATACACACACACACACACACACACACACACACACACATATATATATATATATATATGTACAGATGATAGACATTAGATAGATGCTGATTTGTGCTTAAACAAAAGGGTAGTCGACTTAAACTTTCAAATCTGATAGATATAGATAATTGGTAGATATAAATTGATAGATACATGATAAATATTTAATCCAGAAGTTTAATTATATTGAATGACACTTTGCTGACCACTCTCTTGTCGATATAATCATAAAAAGACTGACCAAACTATCTGCATGGTAATGACTAAGTGGAAGAAAAGTCCTTTTATTGTCAATCAACCAACTGCTATGCTCTTAGTATGGGTGTTTTTCTTGACTTTGTTTTGTGATAACTTTGCTTTTCTCTCAATCACTCTTGGTGATGTCATCAAATAGCTATACGTTATAGCTCTAAAAAACACTTTTAAATCTACAAATAAGCCCTTAATTTATCTCTTAATCTGCTTTACATCATTATTTCCCTGCCTGGCAATGCCTCTCGAATATTCTATAAAAGGTATTAAAACTCTCTCTATATATAAAATAAAATTCACTATTTTCATCCTACATGTATTATTTCTAAAGTTCTTATTTCTTTTTTTAAATATTTTATTGTTTCTTTAATCTTTTTAGTTTTCAGCACTGATTTCCACAAGATCTTGAGTTACAAATTTTCTCCCCATTTCTACCCTCCCCCAACTTCAAGATGGCATATATTCTGATTGCTCCATTCCCCAGTCAGCCCTCACTTCTGTCACTGCACTACACCCCCCATCCATTTTCCCTTACTTTCTTGTAGGACAAGATAGATTTTTATGCCCCATTGCCTGTATATCTTACCTCCCAGTTGCATGCAAAAAAACCTTTGTTTGAACATCTGCTTTTAAAACTTTGAGCTCCAAATTCTCTCCCTACTTCCCTCCCCACCCACCCTCCCTAAGAAGGCAAGCAATTCAACGTAGGCCACATGCATATCATTACGTAAACCCTTCCAAAATATGCATATTGTGAAAGACTAACTATATGTTGCTCCTTCCTCTCCTATCCCCCTTTATTGAATTTTCTCCCTTGACCTTGTCCCTTTTCCATAGTGTTTGTTATTGATTACCTCCTCCTCCTATCTACCCTTCCTTCTATCATACCCCCTTTTTTATCTTCTTCCTCCTTCTTTCCTGTGGGAAAGTTGAATGTGTATGGTATTCCCTCCTCAAGTCAAATCCGATGACAGAAAGATTCACTAATTCCCCTTTACCTGCCCCCTCTTCCCTTCCTGCAGAAATGCTTTTTCTTGCCACTTTCATGCCAAACAATTTATCCCATTCTGTCTCTCCCTTTCTCCATCTCTCAATATATTCCTCTCATCCCTTAATTTTATTTTATTTTTTTAGATCTCATCCCTTCATATTCAACTCACTCTCTCTCTCTCTCTCTCTCTCTCTCTCTATATATATATATATATACACAAATACATATATATACACACACATACGTATGTATACATATACACATATACATATACATACATATACATATATATATATATGTGTATATATATATATATATATATTTCCCTCAGCTACCCTAATACTAAGGTCTCATGAATCATACACATCATCTTTCCCTGTAGGAATGTAAACAAAACAGTTCAATTTTAGTAAGTTCCTCATGATTTTTCTTTCTTGTTTCCCTTTTCATGCTTCTCTTGATTCTTGTGTTTGAAAGTGAAATTTTCTATTCAGCTCTGATCTTTTCACTGAGAAAGCTTGGAAGTCCTATATTTTATTGAAAATCCATAATTTGCCTTGGAGTATGATACTCATTTTTGCTGGGTAGGTGATTCTTGCTTTTAATCCTAGCTCCACTGACCTCCGGAATATTGTATTCCAAGCCCTTAGATCTCTTAACGTAGAAGTTACTAGATCTTGTATTATTCTGATTGTGTTTCCACAATACTCAAATTGTTTCTTTCTGTCTGCTTGCAATATTTTCTCCTCAACCTGGGAATTCTGGAATTTGGTGACAATATTCCTAGGAGTTTTCTTTTTGTGATCTATTTCAGGAGGCGATCAGTGGATTCTTTCAATTTCTATTTTGCCCTCTGGCTCTAGAATATCAGGGCAGTTCTCTTTGATAATTTCTTGAAAGACGATGTCTAGGCTCTTTTTTTGATCATTGCTTTCAGGTAGTCCAATAATTTTTAAATTATCTCTTCTGGATCGATTTTCCAGGTCAGTGGTTTTTTCCTATAAGATATTTCACATTGTCTTCCCCTTTTTCATTCCTTTGGTTCTCTTTTATAATATCTTGATTTCTCATAAAGTCACTAGCTTCCACTTGCTCTGATCTAATTTTTAAGGTAGTAGTTTCTTCAATGGTCTTTTGGACCTCCTTTTGCATTTGGCTAATTCTGCCTTTCAAGGCATTCTTCTCCTCATTGGCTTTTTGGAGCTCTCTTGACATTTGGGTTAGTCCATTTTTTATGGTGTTATTTTCTTCAGCCTTTTCTTCAGTGTTTCTTTGGGTCTCCTTTAGCAAGTCATTGACTTGTTTTTCATGGTTTTTCACATCACTCTCATTTCTATTCCCAATTTTTTCTCTACTTCTCTAACTTGCTTTTCCAAATCCTTTTTGTGCTCTTCCATGGCCTGGGACCATTTCATGTTTTTCTTGGAGGCTTTTGATGTAGGCTCTTTGACTTTGTTGACTTCTTTTGGCTGCATGTTTTGGTCTTCTTTGTCACCAAAAAAAGATTCCAAAGTCTGAGACTGAATCTGAATCTGTTTTTGCTGCCTGGTCATCATCCCAGCCTACTTATTTGACCCTTGAGTTTTTTGTCGGGGTATGACTGCTGGTAGAGTAAAGAGTACTTTGTTCCAAGTTTGAGGGGATGTGCTGTTGTTTTCAGAACTATTTCTATACAGCCAGCTCTGCCATACCAGCACTCCTCCTCCCCCAAGAACCACCAACCTGCACCTATCTCAGTTCTTAAGCAGGCTCTGCACTCCTGCTGTGATCCTCCACTTAATTCCTCCTACCAGGTGGGCCTGGGGCTGGAGGCACCTGTAACTGTAGTTCTGTAGCTGCAACACCCCCACAGCCTCCGGGGAGGTTGCCGAGCTGCAAATTCCTTTCACTCTGTCCCCTGCAGCTTTTTCCACTAATCTTCTCTGTTGTTTTTGGTGTTTGTGGGTTAAGGAGTCTGGTAACTGCCACAGCTCACTGATTCAGCATACTAGGGCCTATTCCTCCCTGGCTCCCATGTCTGGTTGGTCCTGCCACCTCCCGTGCTGGGCCCTGCTCCCCTCTGCTACCAGCTCTGTGCATGATAGACCTCATCCAGCAACCATCCAGGCTATCCAGGGCAGGAACCCTGCTTCCCTGTGCTATTTTGTCAGTTCCGCAGTTCTAGAATTTGTTCAGAGCCATTTTTTATAGGTTTTTGGAGGGACCTGGCAGGGAGCTCACACAGGTCCCTGCTTTCCAGCCACCATCTTGGCTCTGCTGCCATGTTTGGTAAATTTCATATCCAGTTTTTGGGGATCAGACGTCAACATTTGTCAAAAATTGCTGGGAAAACTGGAAAGCAGATTGACAGAAATTAGGCATAGACAAACATCTCATGGTGTATACCAACATAAAGTCTAAATGGATAAATGATTTAGACATGAAGGGTAACTTTTTCAACGATTTAGACATGAAAGTTGCCATCTTGGCTCTGCCCCCCCCTCATCATTTTTATACAACAATAGTTTTATTATATCATATATCACAACTTGTTCTGCTTTTCCCAAAATGATGGGATTCCCCTCAATTTACAAATGTGGGAGCACCAGAGGACTGTATCACTGATTCTCAGTTTACAGAGACAGAAAAGCTATCAATCCTGGAGAAGATGTGGGAAAATTGGAACATTAACTCAATGTTGGTGGAGTTGTGAACTGATCCAACTATTCTAGACAGCAATTTGTAACTATGCCTGAAGGGCTATAAAAATATCCATACCCTTTGACCCAGCAATAACACTTCTAGGCCTGTATCCCAAAGAGATCATAAAAATTGGAAAAGGACCCACATGTACAAAAATATTTACACCAGCTCTTTTTGTGGTGGCCAAGAGCTGGAAATTGAGAGGATGCCCATCAATTGTGGAATGGCTGAACAAGTTCTGGTATATGAATATAATAGAATACTATTGTGCTGTGTAAGAAACAAAGAGCAGGAAGACTTCAGAAAAAAAAAGTCTGGAAAGACTTATGTGAACTGATGCTGAGTGAAGTGAGCAGAATCAGGAGAACATTATACATAGTAACAGCCACTTTGTGTGATGATTTATTTTGATAGACTTAGCTTTGCTCAGCAATGCAAGCACCTAATACAATTCCAAAACACTCATGATGGAAAATTCTGTCCATGTCCAGAGAAAGGATTATGGAGTCTGAATGCAGATCAAAGAATACTATTTGTTTTATTTTTTTTTTTCATTCTCATGGCTCCTCCCATTTGTTCTAATTTTTTGATACAACATCATTAATGTGCATCTGTTTATTAAGAATGTATATATAGAGATAGCATATGTCATATTGCGTGTCATATTGGGGAGAAGTGTGGGGAGGGAGGTGGAGTAAATTTAAAACTTATGGAATGAATGTTGAAAACCAAAAATAGAAAAAAATATTTTAAAAATGGGCATCCTTGTTTCCTGCTTGATCTTACTGGAAATGTTTCTAGCTTACCCCCATCACATATGCTCACTGATGATTTTAGATAGATACTACTTATCATTTTAAGGAAAACACCATTGATTCCTATGCTCTCCAGTGTTTTTAATAGGAATGGGTGTTTTATTTTGTCTAAAGCTTTTTCTGCATGTAATGAAATAATCATGATTTCTGTTAATTTTGTTATGGACATGGCCAAATTATGCTAATAGTTTTCCTAATATTAAACCAGTCCTGTATTCCTGGCATATTTCCAACCTGGGCATGGGGTATTATCCTTGTAATAAGTTACTGTGATCTCTTTGCTAATATTATATTTAACTTTTTTCATCTATATTCATTAGGTAAATTAGTCTATAATTTCTTCCTCCATTTTGGCTCTTCCTGGTTTATGTATCACTACCATATTTGTATCATAAAAATAATTTGGCAAGACTCCTTCTTCATTTATTTCCCTAGATAGTTTGTATGACATTGGTATTAATTTTTCTTTAAATGTCTGGTAAATTTCACTTGTAAATCCATTCGGACCTTAAGATTTTTTCTTAGGGACTTCATTGATAGCTTGTTCAATTTCTTTTTTTTTCTGAAAAGGGGGTTACTTAAATATTTTATTTCTTCTTCTCAATCTATGCAGTTTATAATTTTATAAATATACATTTCACTATGATTGTCAGTTTCATTGGCATATAGTTGGGAAAAATAGTGCATAATTGTTGTTTTAATTTCCTCTTCATTGGTACTGAATTGACCCTTTACATTTTTTTATGCTAGTAATTTGATTTGATAGGATTTTCCATCTTTAGTCTTAAAATTTTCTTAGATCTAAGATCTTAGAGCTAAGTCTATCAAAGTTGGTCATCACATAATGTTGCTGTTACTGTGTACAACATTTTCCTGGTTCTGTTCATTTCACTCAGAATCAGTTCATATAAGACTTTCCAGGTTTTTCTGAAGTCCTCCTGCTCATCATGTCTCATAGGACAATAGTATTCCAATACATTCATATACCACAACTTTTTCAGCCATTCCCCAATTGATAGGAATCCCCTCAATTTACAATTCTTGGCTGTGACAAAAATAACTGCTATATATAATTTTGTACATGTGGATCCTTTTGCTTTTTTATGGTCTCATTGGCATACAGACCTAAATGTAGTGTTGCTGTGTCAAAGGGTATGCACAATTTTATAGCTCTTTACATATAGTTCCAAATTGCTCTCCTGAAAGGTTGGAAAAATTCACAACTCTATCAACAAGGCATTAGTGTTACAATTTTCCCACATCTTCTCCAACATTTAACATTTTCCTGTTTTGTTACGTTAGCCAATCTGATAGTTGTGATGTGGTGTTTCAGAGTCATTTTGGTTTGTATTTCTCTAATCAATAGGGATTGAGAGTATTTTTTCATATGACTATAGATAGCTTTAATTTCTTCCCCTGAAAACTGCCTGTTCATATCCTTTGACCATTTATCAAGAGGGGAATGACTTGTATTCTTATAAAATTGACTTATTTCTCCACATATTTTAGGAATGAGTCCTTTAGCAGAGACACTGGATATAAAAATTGTTTCCCAGCTTTCTGCTTTCCATCTAATTTTGGTTGCATTGGCCTTGTTTATGCAAAAAAAAACATTTTTAATTTAATGCAATCAAAATTATCAATTTTACATTTCTTAATGTTCTCTCTTGTTTGCTTATAAATTCTTCCCTTCTGCATAGATCTGACAGGTAAACTGTTTTTTGCTTTCCTAATTTCCTTATAAAAGGATCTGTGACATTATCCTCAGCCCTTAATCTTTACTTAGAACATAAAATATTGTTTATGAATTGATAAAAAATCTTCAAGATGCAAAAAATTAATGAAAATGTTTCTGATGAGAAAAAGAAAGATCAAGACAAAATAATAAAATACTTCATCTAAAGCATAATATTGATGCTAACATCATGGTAAGACATAAAAACAACTTTCTTGAAGGGACTGAAGCTGAAATCAGTATCTGCACTCAACTGTTGGTCTCTAGCCTACTATTCAGGATTGTCTTTGGCCTAGAAGCATGGATGTGAGTAGAGTGGAGAGTACTGGGATTTTTTTCTCTTGCATCATAATTTAGGGAACACTGACAATATTTATATTCTTGGAACAGAGAGAACCAACTGAACTTGGCACCTAATTATCAAAAAAAGATAGATAAAATGAGAACTAAGCAGATGCTGTGTTTTATCCATAGCTTAATAGCAGTGATATTTCTCTACCTTGTTAAATCTTTTGGTGCTCCCATTGTCAGCTATGGCCTTCAAGTATCCTGGGGTCTCTGTTCTTCAGCAGTGATCTCACCTAGATCTGTCTTTTAACCCACTACCACCACTGAAACTGAATATATTTTAAGGTATTCAACTAGAGATACAGCCTATGATCTGCATTTTCTGACATGGCCAATGTTTTTATTCATTTTGCTGCATTCTATATATTTATTCCAAGGGAAACTTCTATTTGGGGGAAGGGGAAAATGGAAATGGTGGAAGATTAGTGAACAATGATACACACACAATAACAACAGCAACAACAAAAACAACAGTATTAGAAAAGCATTTCAAATGAACAGGAAAAAAGGAAACAAAAATGTTCAGAAAGGGAAAGGAATAAAAAGAGTAGTATTGTAGTTTTTTTTTTTTAAATTGCTAAATTATTTACACTTCTTTGAAAAACAACTACACAACAGATCACTTTCTTCTAAAAGCCCCTTTTTATTCTTTAATATGTATTGAAATGTGTCTGTCTCTTGATAATTTTTGACTCCATATAAAACAAAAATTGAAATAGTTTCAATCAATATTCATGTTTGTTTTGGATTAAATTTGTAGTACTTGTCCCAGACACAATAATTGCTATTCATACCTCTGCCTAAAAGGAAGATCCTCACATAGTTAGAATTAGAAAGTTACTTTTTAATGATGAAATATAGATATTACATCACCCCAGTGGGATGAGAAAGTTTAATCATACTCTTATGATAGAGAAATATTAAGAATTCGGGTCCACTCTCCTGATACGACCATTAAAAATTTAGATGAGTAGAGGAAAGTGTCAGTTCTTAATGAAAAAGATCACACACATCTCAAATTCTTGAAAACAATTATGTGGTGGCTGGAATTATTGAAAAATAACTAGTTAATTCAACTTGAGATTTATAAAGTAAACTGAATATGGAAACTGGAGCTGTCTTAGAGAAAGGACTATATTAATAAAGAAGAGGCTGGTTGATGAGGGTATTCCTGGCATTATTTTGCCAATGATTATTACCTTGCTCATAAATAGCATATTGGATTTTTTCTTATCTCCACAAGTTTTGTTTAACTTTCATTGGAAAATTTCTCTGGAAGTATGTGAAAAGATAACGCTAAAAGACATGAATCCTTTGATTTGATGAAACAATCCCTTTTTAGGCCGCTGAATAAGAAATGCTGTTGATAGTGAATTTTTAAATAGGAGTGAACTGCCCAGAGATTCTCTCCTCACATTGTGGCTATGGATTGCATCAGTATTTTCAGTCCTGTTGGGAGCTAGGAGAGGGTCCACTTGTTCAGCTAGAAATGGGAAACTCAACTAAGCAACTCGAGTGTGTGCCATAAGTGTGCTCTCTTTCTCTCTCTCTCTCTCTTTGTCTCTCCCTCTCTCTCTCTCCATGCATGTATATGTATGTATATTTTTTGTATATATGTATATCTTTGTATATATGTATATGCATATATGTATATGCATACGTGTATGTGGGTATATATACACATGAGTATGTATAAACACATGCATATATAAACACACATATAATTTTAAAATATGTAGGAATATATAATGATAGATTCCTATATATTTGTGTATCTATATCCACCTATCTATCTTTATCTAATGGAAAACATTATAAAAATAATTGCTGAAGGTCTTCTGCCAAAGGCAAAGAAGTTTTTGTGGGTTTTTTGCTTACCTGAGTTTAATTTTGTACTTCCAAAGTCAAAAACAAACAAAAGAAAAATCTATTCTACACTTGCACCTATATCTACATCTGGCTTTCACCAATTCAGAACAGCTTGTAGGCACAAAAATATTGGGTACTTTGAGGGTAAATGTTACCCATATTTAGGATTTATGATATGGAAGAAGAGAAGATGCAGGAGTTTTGTGGAATGTATCCTAGATTTTCCTGGGTTACCTTTCAGAGTTTATGAGGGAGGATTCTTAGAAAACAATAGACTTCAATTCCACAGTAGAAGTGGGCCTAAGAATTATGAGAAACCCTCAAAAATGAAATTATGAAAAAAGAGAACACTTCTGCTTGTGTTCCCATGTTGTTGTGGAAGTCACTAAACAGAAAATAAAATAAATTTTGGTTGTTTGGGAAATCACTTAATAGTGTCCATGTCAATCATGACTAGAACTTAGGTTTTCAAAATATTGTACATACTCACTGCAGCTTCAAAAGTGTTACTTCACATAGCAGTATTATCTTCACTTTTTTACATTTGAGGAGTATGAGGCTCAGAGGATTGAAATGTTTTCCTCAGAGTCATAAAGTTAGTAAGTATCAGAGAGTGTTCAGATAGAATGAGAAACGCAAGCCCTTTTCAGGGCTCCTCATCCACCTTTGGTATCTACCTGTCACCTAAATCTCACCTGTCATTCTAAGAAGCTGGAGCATGCATAGCAGCCACATCTCAGTAAAATCATATCTGCAGATGGGCTAAATCAAGTACAGACTAACCAATAGGCCTCCAATCTGTCAGTGAGTTAGGGGGGATGTCTGTCCTAATCATGTGAAGACTTCCCAGTGGAATGGACAGATAAGAACAATTTGTTCCATAAAGATGGCTGAAGCTGGCACTGTGGAGCATACTTAGATCTTAGTCACACAATGAAGAGCCAAAGGTCGTCTACTACACTGTGGACCATTGCCAGACATCCTGACTTTTGTCTTGCTGCTGGACTTGAATGATGCTGGAAGAGAGAGTGAGGCTAATGATTTTGTGTACTTCTGCCTCAAATCCAATTCACATGGAACTCAAGACATGTCTCATACCTCAATATTATAATCATTTGTACTTTTCAAAAATGAAGGATGAAAAACACAAACCATGAAAAAGTTGAAGCCTTTTTTCCCTGGATCTAAATCCAGTGATTTGTTCACCTTTCCATAGAATTTTTGTACTGCATCCTCTGCAACAAAAACTGGCATGAAGACTAAAAATAATTTCATGTTGCTCCCTCTGTTTATGGTCACACAGAGCATTGAAATGTGTGACATCAATGTGTGTCTCAAAGTGATATCTCTTGCCTTCTTCAAGAACAGTATGAAACCTAATTCTCTTGGATTCATGACTATAAGAAGAAATGACTAGCTATCTTTGACTTTATATTGACTTTATGTCTCCTGTTTCCATTTTGGGGGAGAATGTATATAAGGCTATAATTCATACTATAAATTCAATTTTGCATTTGTAAGTGTTAAATTTGGTTTATTGATATTTCTATTTCAATTAAATATGAATATAAATTAACTTTATGTTTGCATGGAGATAATCCATGCAAATTCATTATTCCCAGACTGCTGTCTGTATGCATTTGGACTACTCCTCTCAGCATTACTTGATATACATATTTAAGAAATACTTATTCACCTTTTTTTTAAGGATGGGAAATGAGGGAGTCAGTCAAGAAACATCTAGTAAATACCTACTATGTGCTAGGTAACATGAACATACTAAGTGCTGGAGATAAAAAGAAATTCCAAATTCCAGTCAAGGAATTCACAGTCTAATGGGAAAGATAGGATGAAAACAGCCATTCACAAGCAAGCAATTTACAGGATAAATTGTGAATAATCAACAGATGAACCAGAATTGTGGTGAAATATTGGGAAAGATTTACTGTAGGAAGCAGGAAGAAAATCTAGGAATTGGCGACAAAAAAAGGTTAGCATTCCAGGTATGGGGGATAGTCAAAGAAAATGCCCAGAAGAGAGAAATAATCTTGTTTGTGCAATAGCAAGGGGGCCAGTGTCCATGAATCAAAGAATACATGGTATGGAATAAGGTATAAAAAGACTGAATTGCAAGGAACCTGGATAATTAAAAGTTTTAAACACTAAACAAAATATTTTAAATTTGATCTTGGAGGTAACAGGGAGTTATTGAAATTTTGGAAGAGCCACTCTGGAGAGTGGTGTAGTAAGCTGAGGGAGGTATAGTAGGATTTTTCTTCTTGTTCAATCATTTTCCAGTCATGTGTGACACTTCCTGACCCCATTGGGGGTTTTCTTAGCAAAAATATTTGAGCAGGGGCAGCTAGGTGGCACAGTGAGTAGAGCAACAACCCTGGAATCAGGAGGACCTGAGTTCAAATTCGATCCCAGACACTTGACACACTTAATAGCTGTGTGACTTTGGGCAAGTCATTTAACCCCAATTGCCTTGTCCCCTCAAAATTATTTGAGTGTTTGACATTTCCTTCTCCAGCTCATTTTACAGTTGAGGACATTGAGACAAACAGAGGTAAGTGACTTGCTCAGGGTCACATGGCTATTAAGTATCTGAGGTCAGATTTGAACTGAGGAAGATGAGTCTGCCTAGCATTGCACCATCTAGGATTGCCTAGAGCAATAATAACCCAGTTGAGGTTTTGTGCACCAAATCAAAACAGTGTGATTTTCTCAGTTTTCATTTAGCCACAAGTTTGCAAGACAAAGGGCAGCGTAAGGTATGGTTTGGCAGAGTGAAATTGGCACAATAATAAGAAGGCTAAAGACTTAGTAAAAGATGAAACAATAGAATCGAATTGCTTCACTAAGGGGTCAAGGTGAGTAAAAGAAGAGATACTGGCTAGTGTAGTTGAGATAGCCTGAGAGAGAATTGGGGAGGGGGTGATCAAAGGATTAGAGATCATGGTGCAGATGGGTTTGTGTTTGAATAGAGTTTGGTAACAGAAGGAGAGATAGGAGTAGAAAGACAAAACAATTATGGTCAGATACAGTGATTTTTCAATTCTTGAATCCCTTGGTGTTATATTTGTGATGGCAAGATCAAGGGTATCATTATCTTTGCATGTGGCTGATGTAGGATGGAGGAGTAGGTAATGGTAAATCAGTAGGTTGAGAGAGCAAATGGTTATGGTGTTTGAAGGAGAGTTAGTGAAAAAGAGGATTTTGATGGGGTGGTAAAAATGAACAGCATGAACCTCAGAAAAGGAAAAATTACTGAGTGATGAAAGTAGGGAGAGGAACTTGAGCTAGAAATGGAGAACAAGGAATACTTCAACTCTCCATCTCTACTAGTGAGCTGAGGAGAATGAGTGAAGGTATAGTCTATAGACAGTAGAGACCCTATGCTGTCAATGATGTGCCATATATACCTATATAATACTGTCATATATGTGATACACACATATACTGTCCATGAGGGATATGTGTCCATGCCTGTGTGAGTGCATGCATGTGTGTGTGTGTGTGTGTGTGTGTGTGTGTGTATGAAACAGGTAGGTAGCACAGTGGCTAGAATGCTGGTTTCAGAGTCAGGAAGAATCATCTTCCTGAGTTCAAATCTCAACTCAGTCATTTACTAGCTGTGTGACCCTATTCTAGTCATTTAAGCTTGTTTGCCTTGGTTTCTTCATATGTAAAAAGAGCTGGTAAAGGAAATGGCAAACCACCCTTCAAGCTTTGCCACGAATACTCTAAATGGGGTCATGAAGTCAGATATGACTGAAAATGACTAAACCACAATGAAAATCTCTATCTTTCTTTCCATAATGGGTGTCTGTGTGAGACAGAGAGAGAGAGACAGAGAGAGAGAGAGAGAGAGAGAGAGAGAGAGAGAGAGAGAGACAGAGAGAGAGACAGAGAGATAGAGAGACAGAGAGACAGAGAGAGAGAGGGAAAGACAGAAAGAGAAAGAGAGAGAGAGAGAGAGAGAGAGAGAGAGAGAGAGAGAGAGAGAGAGACAGACAGACAAAGAGATAGAGAGACAGAGGCAATGGTGATATATAGATATAGATCCATGAGAGTGCGCTTACATTTTCATGCCCTGCATTTGCCAGAGGTTGAATTTTCAGGGAAAATAAAAGGCTAAAAGGGGCAACCTCAAATTCTTATTGCCCAGAGGGAAACTGTTAGAGACTGAACAATTAGCGCTTACTTGAGCATGTCAGGAATACTCCCATGGATATATCTAATCATTATATAGTTTGACCCCAGATAGAAGTACTTGGGTATAGGAAAAATGAAATAACAATTGACCTGCTCAAATACCTTTGTTGCCGAGCATAGAAAGGAGTACCAGTAGAGTTCTATGTGCCAATTAGACCAGAATGATCACCAGTTTGACATGATTAAATATTTTTCTCTTAAAAATTAACACATGCTCTCAGCATGTCATAACTTCTGAAAGTTAGTTAGGACTTTTAGGTCAAATCTGTAACAATAGTCTCCTTTATAGCTCTCCAAAAGGCATCAGGAGTCCTCAAAATGGAGCCTTTGCCCTTGACAATGGGCCACTGACATGCCTCCATTATTCTATCTGTGCTTTTGACTGTGCTCATAATAAATACCATTTAGTGAATTACTGTCTACTGAATTACTGACCTCAGAAACTAGTTACATCTCACTAAATACAAAATTTTAATTCAAAAAGGGTACTTCGCATTGCAGTCCAAATCAGATTCAAAACATTAACATGAACAGAAATAACAACCTTGCCTTCATTAGATTATTCTATGACTGGAATGTTTCATAAGAATTTATTACTATAAATGAAATGGAATTAAAACACCTGAAATTTAAGAAGATTAGGGATAAGGGAGATTGTTAGTAGGTGGCAAAGGCTTGAGAAGTAGAAAAAAGTGTCACATTTATGGAATAAAATGATTAGAAAATTACTCTGTAGCATTTTGATTTGATTGATGAAAAGTAGGTAGAAACAAAAACTTGAGTCCAAATCTGATACTATTGCAAGGACACTGAAAATGAGGTGCAGGGTTTGGCTTCAGTTTTTTTTTAAATCTAAAATACATGCATTATGTTATTCTGACCACTTTTCATTGGATAGTCAGACCATGACCAAGGAACATAGGAAAACTTTAAATGAATAAGAAGATGGGTATGTGTTAGAGGTTAGAATTAAGGTTAGGGCAACAAAAAACTATCAGTCAGCAAGTATTTATTAAGCACTTACTATGTTTTGGGTACAATATTAACTCTCCACCTGAGGTAATGAATGACAAATAATATGATCTCAAGAAGCATGCCTTCTAATGGAAGAAACAACAAGGAAATAGTTAGGTACATTAAAAAAAAAGATTTATACATGGTAGATGAAATATATTCTGAAACAGGAAGGCTTTAGCAGTTAATGGAACTAGGCAGATTATCCCAAGCTACTGCAGCTCACTGATCAGGTTAATGCCTGCTAGAGTCCTGGTACAATTCTTTTCTTTTTTTTAATCATTATTTATTTATTTAATATTTTTAATTTTCAGGATTAATTTTCACAAGTTTGAATTACAAATTTTCTCCCCATTTCTATCCTCCCCACACTCCAAGATGGCATATATTCTGATTGCCCCATTCCCCAGTCAACCCTCCCTTTTGTCACCCAATCCCCACCCTATCCCTTTTCCCTTACTTTCTTGTAGGGGAAGATAGATTTTTATACCCCATTGCCTGTATATCTTATTTCCTAGTTGCATGCAAAAACTTTTTTTGAACATCTGCTTTTAAAACTTTGAGTTCCAAATTCTCTCCCCTCTTCCCTCCCCACCAACCCTCCCTAAGAAGGCAAGCAATTCAACATAAGCCATATGAATTTCATTATGTAAAACTTTCCACAATACTCATGTTGTGAAAGACTAACTATATTTTACTCCTTCCTATCCTATCCCCCTTTACCCTATTTTCTCCCTTGACCCAGTGCCTTTTCAAAAGTGTTTCCTTTTAATTACCTTTTCCCCCATCTGCCCTCCCTTCTATCATCCCTCCTTTTTTATCTCTTTCCTCCATCTTTCCTGTGGGGTAAGATACCTAATTGAGGGTGTATGTTATCCCCTCCTGAGGACAAACCCAATGGGAGCAAGATTCACTCATTCCCCCTCACCTGCCTCCTCTTCCCTCCCAACAGAACAGTTCAACTTTAGTAAGTCCCTTATGATTTCTCTTTCTTGTTTACCTTTTCATGCTTCTCTTGATTCTCATGTTTGAAAGTCAAATTTTCTATTCAGCTCTGGTCTTTTAACTGAGAAAGCTTGAAAGTCCTCTATTTTATTAAAAATCCATATTTTGCCTAGGAGCATTATACTCAATTTTGCTGGGTAGAGGATTCTTGGCTTTAATCCTAGCTCCATTGACCTTGGGAATATCGTATTCCAAGCCCTTCGATCCCTTAATATAGAAGCTGCTAGATCTTGTGTTATCCTGATTGTGTTTCCACAGTACCCAAATTGTTTCTTTCTGTCTGCTTGCAGGATTTTCTCCATTGATCTGGGAGCTCTAGAATTTGGTGACAATATTCCTAGGAGTTTCCTTTTTGGGATCTTTTTCAAGAGGTGATTGGTGGATTCTTTCAATTTCTATTTTACCCTCTGGATCTAGAATATCAGGGCAGTTCTCCTTGATAATTTCTTGGAAGATAATATCTAGGAGCTTTTTTGATCATGGCTTTCAGGTAGTCCAATATTGTTTTTTTTAAATTCTCTCTCCTGGATCTATATTCCAGGTCAGTGGTTGTTCCAATGAGATATTTCACATTGTCTTCCATTTTTTTCATTCCTTTGGTTCTGTTTTATAATATCTTGATTTCTCATAAAGTCACTAGCCTCCACTTGCTCCAATCTAATTTTTAAGGTAGTATTTTCATCAGTGGTCTGTTGGACCTCCTTTTCCATTTGGCTAATTCTGCCTTTCAACGCATTCTTTTCCTCACTGGCTTTTTGGAGCTATTTTGTCATTTGAGTTAGTCTATCTTTTAAGGTGTTATTTTCTTCAGTAGTTTTTTGGGTCTCCTTTAGCAAGTCATCAACTTATTTTTTAAGGTTTTCTCACATCACTATCATTTCTCTTCCCAGTTTTTCCTCTTCTTATCATAATTGCTTTTCCAAGTCCTTTTTGAGCTCCTCCATAGCCGGAGACCAATTCCAGTTTTTCTTGGAGGCTTTTGATGTAGGCTCTTTGACTTTGTTGACTTCTTCTGGCTGTATGTTTTGGTCTTCTTTTTCACCAAAGAAAGATTCCAAAGCCTGAGTCTGAATCTGAGTCTGCCTGGCCATGTTCCCAGCCAACTCCTTGACCCTTGAGTTTTTCACTGGGGTATGACTGCTTGTAGAGAGTACTTTGTCCCAGGCTTGAGGGGTTGCACTGTTGTTTTCAGAGCTATTTCTATACAGGAATCTCTACCACACCAGTGCTCCTCCTCCCCCAAGAACTGCCAACTCAGACCGGGACTCATATCTTAAGCAGGCTTTGCCCTCCTGCTGTGATCCTCCACTTACTTCCTCACACCAGGTGGGCCTGGGGCCAGAAGGAACTGCAGCTGTAGTTCTGTCCTCAGAGCTGCACCACCTCTGCTGCCCCTGGGGTGGTGGCCAAACCACAAACTCCTTTCACTCTGTCCCCACAGCTTTTCCCACTAACCTTCTCTGATGTCTTTGGTGTTTGTGATTTGAAAAGTCTGATAACTGCCATAGCTCACTGATTCAGGGTGCTAGGGCCTTTTCCCCCAGGCTCACAGTCTGGTTGGTCTGGGCACAGCTCATGCTGGGCTCTGCTCCATTACGCTCCCAGCTCTGTGTGATAGACCTTACCCAGCGACCATCCAGGCTGTCCTGGGCTGGAGCCCTGCTTCCCTCAGCTATTTTGTGGCTTCTGCAGTTCTAGAATTTGTTCAGAGCCATTTTAATAGGTTTTTGGAGGGACCTGGGGCAGGAGCTCACACATGTCCCTGCTTTCCAGCTGCCATCTTGGCTCCACTCCCCTAGTCCATTTCTTGAAGTAATTTCAAATTTCTGCCAAGAATTAGAAATCAGTCCTTTATTATGCAGCATATCAGAATGCCTCCCTTCTTCTAAACCAACAGGAGTCATTACCTGTGAAAAGAAATCACATGAGCCAGTAAGGTGGGAGTAGGGGGTGTGGAAAATACTTGCAGAGTTTGAAAATTGACTGTGATAAATGTGAACAGTTCCCAGGCATTTTAATAGAAACATGTGGTGTTTACAGTAGATGTGGGTAAGAGGAAGATGTTTAAGAATAGGCTTAGGAGTTTATATTTTACCCTGGAAGCAATAGGCACTAATTCACATGATTTTCTCCAGTAATATTCATGAGCTCACCAATAAGAACCAGGATGGTGGATGATACAGGTACCTCATTGTTGAACACCAGGAAGGTATAAATGACAAAGAAAAATAAAGTGACAAAATTCACAAGGGTAATGAGGAGCAGCATATTTTTGGATATTCCAGTTTGGTTCAAGACTGTGAAGGAAGAAAAGTGATGCTAAAATATGGATAAGTGCATGAGAAGGGATGGAAGGATTTGGGGTTTGCAATGAAGAAAGTAAATATGCTTAGGATATGGACAGCAGGCATGGAGATTTGTAATTCATAATTTTGATCATCTAACATTTTGTCAGTGTGCATAGGTTTTGAACTGACAGAAACTGAAATGCTTCTGTGGTCTTTCAGTGTTGATGTAGCTAGGAGTAGCATAACTCTGTGACCAAAATGGTGACAATTCTCTCTATTTTTATAAGACTAGAACAAAAATATTCAGTGGATAGTGAGTAATGCAACATCTTCTATTGGGGCTATACTTAAAATCCCTCCAAATACGGAACAATTTCCAGACCATTCACATAAGTAGCTAAAGCATAGCATCTCTGCCACATCATAAGACGTTGCCAAAGGAACTTAGGCTCATTGATAGTGGGGTTCTATAAGTCAGCTCTAGTTAATTATGTGTCTGATAAACTTCTTTATGACATGCACTCTTTAGGAAGCTGATGAGTAAGTGACAGATTCCTGATATGAGTACTTCCTTAATTAAAACTGTATAAAATGGGACAAATGAAGACAAAGAGGGAAAATTCCATTTTCTAAAAGAGACATCCAATTCAGCATGGAAAATACACCAGAGAAATAAGGATTGAAATTCTAGCAAAACAAGTCTACATCAACATATGAGTGAACCATAAATATTCTCTGAATTTTTTTATCTGTAAAAGGAGGAATTTGGATTCTGAGGCCCCTTCCTGCTCTAGAGCTATGATCCTATGCTCCCATCACACTCAAAGAGCCCTATTTCCTGAAGGAAATTCAACTACTTGAAAGGAAATGTAGTATATACAACAGTAATGGGGATTCCACCAAATGTCAAAACTAGAATAAAAAGGTGAAAAACTAATATAATATTAGGTTGCAATAGAGAGTTGTAACATCGAGGAATAACATCATGGTGTCAATAGTCTTTGTGTGGTTGACACCATATATGGAGTATAAAACCAACTCTGAACAGCACATTAAGGGAATCATCGTGATAAGTTTTGAAGTATCTAGAGCAGGACAGCCAAAGAGGTGCCAGAAATTATGCCCATGATGAAAGATTGGCTGAGAAAATTGGGGATATTTAATATAGGGAAGGGAAAACTTGAAAGATTGAGTGTGGGCAAGCAGGGGAGATGTCTCTAAGTAACTAAGGTTAATTATCTGAAAGGCAGACTATATTTAATATCTCTAGCTTCAGAGGGCAGAACTAAGTTTAATGGAAGTTTTTAAAAATGGCAAATTTACACAAGGTATCAGGAAAACAAAGCTTAAATGACCACTTGTCTTGTATTTTGTACAAATCACCAATATGAAAGCACTCTTGAAATGAGGAAAGAATGCCTTCCTTCCTTTCCTTCCCCTTCTCTATTGATTATGCTAAGGGAAAACACATGGTCTCCTAAGAAAGGCCCCTGAAGACATAAAGATGGATTTAGCCAAGATATGACATTATGAGCTTTAAATGGTCAGAAGCCATGGAAATCCTATCATTATTAGTAGCTCTGTCCACTAGGACTAGTAGCAGCATCCTAGATTAGCAGTTGCTAATGGCACAATCTAAGCTGTGAGTTAAGATACACAGCGAGTACAAACTAGAAACTCTGAGGAAAGACAGATTCAGAGCTCTAGGTGAAAAATAAAACCAGTTCTTTAGAGTATATGAGAGAACTACACCTAAGTGAAATTTTATGAAGTCTCCCCAAAGGGAGAAAAAATCTCTGATTAACCAGTAGCTAGGAGTTACCTTTTACTACATAGCTTCTCTACACATGGACATCACTATGACTTTGTCATAAGTTTGAGCAAATTCTCCCTAGGGACCGTAAGGGTGTAAGGGGTCAGAACATCCCAGTTTGGGGAATTATAGTCATAAAATTGCTCTTGCTTAATAATTATCCTTCCTAAAAAAGATATTTAAGTCTGACTAATCACCAATGTGAAGACTAGCAAGATACGTGTGCATGTGTGTGGTCATGGTTGAGGTAGTCATAGTGGTGGTGGTAGGTGGTGGTGGTGGTGATGGTTATGAGCTAAAACATATTATAATACTAGAGATTCCAGCAACCTTCAGGCTTATTCCTAAACACTGAATACAAGTAATATCCATATTCTGGAAACATGATCCATAAATTCAAGAGGCATCATAATAATGGGGGTGGGAGGGACTGGGAAAATAAAAACAAACAATTAATCCTTACTATCACATTATTAGCATCCTAGAGTTCTCTTCCCTTTAGCAGAAAAAAATCCAAGAAAAAAAGTCATCTATATTCACTGTCTTCATTTCTCAATGTCTTGCAACATGACATCTGACCTTATTACTCAATTGAAACTGCTCTTGTTAGATGAACCACAATGATCTCTTAATTGCCATATGTGATGGATTCTTCTCCCTCCTTGACCTCTTTATATCATTTGACAATGCAGATCATTCTCTGCTCTTTCATACTCATTATTTCGAATTTTTGTGACACTACTTTCTCTTGAATGACTGAATACATGCTTGCATTCAAGAATGAATGAATGAACATTTAATAAATGATTAATATAGATGAGGAACTGTGCCCTATGGCTACACAAATTTTAGTGAGAGATAGAGTACCTAGAATGAGGAAAAACAAGGGTGGTAGTGTCACCGTTTCCCAAGGTATGGGTGTTGGGAAGGGTCATAAGATGTAAGAAGATTGCTAGATAGGAAAGGAAGAAGAAAAGTAAGGTACAGTAAGGCAAGAGAAGAGGAAAAGAAAAGAGAAAGAAAGAGCAAGGCCATGGTTAGTTTATGAAATTTACAACAAATTTCAGGTAGAAATTTTTATCCCTCTCCCTTATCCTCCATCAAAAGCACTACCACACAAACCTACCATACAACCCTGTCCTTTCCCTCAATTCTGAGGTCCCTGAATAATTCTGAGAGGGGCTTTTGCTAAAATAAAGGTGCAGTGTGATTTAAAAAAATATTTTATTGTATCCTGAGGAGGAAAACGTGCTAAAATAAATATACATGCTCTTAAGGTCATCAAGACAGACATGAACAAAAATATATCAAACTAGACTTTTTTTTTCAATTTTCAAGACTTCTACAAAACCGAAATTATGCCATAAAGGAATTATGCCGCATGTTTCCATGGTCTAGAACAGGGGTGGTGAATCTGTGGCTTCGAGGCCACATGTGGCTTTCTAGATCCTTTGAGGTCCTTTGGCTGAACCCAAACTTCACTGAACAAATTTATTTAACAAAAGCATTGGTTCTGTAAAACTTAGACTCAGTCAAAAGGTCAAAAGGCCAGAAGGCCAAAAGGATGCCTAAGTCAAAAAGACTTAGAAGGCAAAATGTGGCCTCCAGGCCACAGGTTCCCAAGCCCTGGTCTAGAACATCCAGAATATAAAACCCAGGAATTAATGTTCATTAACTCTGTGCTCTCTTTCTATTCTTCTCCTACCTCCTACACTATAGGCAGTGAGGTTACACTAAGAGACATACTTAACCTAACAGCAGTTTACATCAAAGCTCACCCCTGCACTCTACAACCCCTCTCTTTTATAAGGCAATTGGGCTTAAGTGACTTGCAGAGGGTCACATAGCTAAGAAGTGTCAAGTATCTGAGGCCAGATTTGAACTCAGGTCCTCCTGAGTTCACGGCTAGTGCTCTGTCTACTGAGCCACCTAGACACCCCACCTTTTGTGAGGCAATTGGGGTTAAGTGTCTTGGTCAGCATCACAAAGCTAGGAAGTCCCCCTCTCTTTCTAGTGTCATAGAAATTTTGGATCTAGCCTTTTGTATTGGCAACCAAAAATGGGCTCCTTAGCACTTAGTCAACAAGTGCCCTTGACTAGTTTGGCTTTTTCCCCTGAACTGAATGCTGTTTGTATGTTGGACTGGAGTAAGCTTGTCGGCCCCTTCAGCTTGCTTCCCTTGCTTAAGCTGATGGAAAGAACCTGTGCTTTCCCGGTCAACCCCTTCACCTTGCTTAAGCAGATTGAAAGAACCTGTGCTTTCCCCAGCGTACCTTACACCCCCCCCCCACCCCCCCCACCCCCCCCCCCCCCCCCCCCGCAGAAGGTGGATGGTTAAAAGCAGCTCCCGTTGGAGCCAGAGGCTGCTATAGCCACAGCCACAGCCACAGCTACAGCTACAGCTGAAGCAGGAGCTGCCAGTAGCAGAGCTGACCTACTGGAGGAAGCTGAACAAAGACTTCAGGTCAGTGGGTAATCTTTTTACCATAGAGGGGGAAGCATGATTTTGCTTCTCTGTAGCCTCCTGGTTACTCTTTCAAGGCATACTTATTGGGCCTGGAAGCTTTTGATCAATATATCAAAATGGGGTTGCTGGTTCATGGGTTGGTTACTGTGGAGCCTAAATATATGTTTTGATTCTTCTGCCTTCTACTTTGAGAGTTTCTTATATCCGGCGGTTCCGAACCTTTCAGACATGTTTATGATCCTCTTTGAGATTATAAACTCTGCCCTCCTAATACACCTTTGGAAGTTCCCTCAGGCCTTGACAACTAGCTTAACCAAAAGCCCTTCAGGATCAAAAGTTTTCCAAGGGCTGTAACCAGAAAGCCAGGCCCAAAAGCTTAGGGAAGAAAGGGAGATGTGCATGTAGCCAACCTAGGCTTATAAGATATATGTCAATTGTACAACTCCCCCACATGTGGGGAGTTGTACAATACTCCACTCAGCCTGAGGGAAAGAAAACTGCATCCAACTGGGGCTATTTCTGACCACCCGAAAGTCACTTGGGGCAAGACTTATGCTGGTGAATCATAAAATGGCCATAATAGGGAGGAGGCTGATGCCCTTTGAGATCCGTCCCCCAATGAAACCAGAATCAAAGGAGAGGCAGTCAGGGAATAAGGGAAGAGAAATAAAAGGTAGGGGGAGAGGAGATTGAAAGTACCAAAGCAATCAGGAACAAGAAAACTCAAAGACCTTGATCATCAACTCATAAATCACCAGGAAAAAAACAGAAACAACAGAAGAACTATGGCTTCCTATAAAACAAGTTCAAGTGTCTATCAATAAATACTGCAGAAAAGAAATGACGAAATACTTGAGGTGGAGAACCCTATGGAGTTTGAAGAGAATATGAAATGACAACACACTCCTTTGGAGTGCTTTAGGAGAGAAATGAGAATTATGAGAGCAGAATTTATGTACTGAACAACAACACAGTAGAACACTTGAATCTCAATGAGAAGCCTCAGCAAAGGGAGAAAAGAAAGACTAGATTGGGAATGTAAACAGACAGAAATGAGAGACAAATGAAAAGAAAAGAAGCTTTAGAAAAAGCATTAAAGGAAAATATGCTCACTATGCAAGCAAAACATAATGAACTCCAAGACAGGATGCACAGAGACAACCTAAGGATCATAGGTCTCTCAGAAACACACGAAAAAAACTAACAAACAAACATTAAAAACTGTCTAGGAATTCTACAGAAAGAAAATGAAATTCCAAATGAAAGAATTCACAAATTACCTCCGGGAAAAAATATCCAAGGGTACAAACTCCAAGACACTTAGTGATTAAATTGAACAGTTCAGTTCAGAAGCAACATCACCTACAACCCACCAGGAGAAAGGCCTTCAAATACAAAGGAAAGAACATTTGAATAACACAAGACTATTCTGCAGCCCCTAGAAAAAGGGGGAGTGAATGGAACAATGTGTTCCAAAGAGCAATGGCCTTCAAAATTCAGCCCAAGTGAGACCTAGCCTGCAAAAATACTGAGCAAAAGAAGGATTTTCAATAATAATTTTTAAAATCTGTAGAAAGAAAAGCAGAACTGAAGAGATTACTTATTGCTCTAATACCCTGAATAACAGACATGTAGAAGGAATGAAGAAATGCAACAGGAAAGGAGAGCAACAGCTGCAGAATGCCCACCAAAAAAGACTGGTAAGAGACTTCTTTGTAAATCTCCACAAGGCAATAAGGGCAAGGCAGAAATCTGGTAGTGGTAGCAGTGAAGAGGCAGATAGTGGATATCATGGACAGAATCTGGCAACATATTACTTATGTGTAAATGATTCTTTTTATATGTAAGCAACATGTTTAAAGACTATGTCCATAATGTATACATTATGGCATTACTATACTACAGTATAGCATGGGAGGGTAGATAAAGGAGAAAGTAGGAGGATAGAGAGGAGTGAGTGATGTGCAAGAGTGAAGTCAAAAGCTAGCAAGGATAGAAAGGTGACCTCAGTGTTCAAAGAAAGAAAAGAACTTAAAGGAGAGTAGGTGAAGAGGAAGGGGAAAAGATTGCAAAAGAGGAAGGAAAGAAAGGGATGGTTAATGTGAAGGTTGGAGTAGGCTCTACTGATGAATGTTCTTATGAGTGAAGAAATATGGCCCTTGAGGAAAGATGAGGACCTTACCGTGTGTAAGATTTGGAGGATTTGATACTTGAAAAGTCTACTTTTCCTGGAAAGTGTGTGGGTGGACGAGTTTGGATTCTCTGGGGTTAACTGGTACCTGAAGATGCTGTGCAAATACAGCTTCATGCTGAGGGACCTGGTAGAGGATGGGCCCTACTGAGAGTCAGTGTTTGGTAGGCACAGGTAATAGTTTGGCTAGTCTTGGAGTCAGAAAGTCTTGAGTTCAAATATAGGCTTTGTGACCCTGATGTAAGTCACTTACCTTCTGTTTGCCTCAGTTTTGTCATCTATAAAATAGGGATAATAATATCTTGTACATCTGAGGGTTATTATGAGGATCACATGAAATAATAATTGGAAAGCATTTATTATGGTACTTGGCACATAGTAAGTGCTACATAAATATTAACTGATATCATTATTACTACTACCATTACTACCACCACTACTACTACCATTACTATTAGGTATTGCTCTAAAAATAAAACACAATGGAAAAGATGATCTATGTGGCAAGCCCTAAAAGGCAGTGGTATAAAGTGCCTAGGACAGAGACTTAAAATGGATATCTTATAAGCTTTGAGAAAAGAGAGGGAGAGAGAGAGAGAGAGAGAGAGAGAGAGAGAGAGAGAGAGAGAGAGAGAGAATTATGTGTCAGGAAACAGAGAATGAAGTCTAGAATAAATAGAAAGAGAAGAATGTTATTGAAGAAAGTGAGGGACATCATTTTTTAAAGGTACAAAAATGAAATATAAAAAGTAAGGAACAGGACTAACTTAAGGTGAGAAGAGGAACAAGGAATATCAAAGAAGAAGGTATCAGGAGAAGGGAAGAGAGCCAATAGAAGATTAATGTAAAACACATAATACTGTGTTTACAGCACAGGAATGAACTTGAAATTGAAAATCTTCTGCATAGACAATATTAATGTGCCTAGGATAATAAGGGAAGTGGTCAAATGGGGGGAAAATCTTTATAAATTTTCTCTGGTAAGAACTTGGTATCTAGGATATATAAACATTTCAGATGGAAAGATTAGATAGAGCGATAGATATAATGAATAACCATTTTCTAATAGATAAATGATTAAATGATATAAACAAACAGTCCTCAAAGAAACTTCAAAGTATTTAAACATGTGAAAAAATGTTCCAATTCACCAATAATGAGAAAATTTTAAATCAAAAGCACCCTGGCATATCAACTTATACCCTGCGAATTGGGCAGGGGGGGGAGGTATCAAAATGGCAACAAACAACATTGGAGGAGTTATAGACAGAAAGGCATGTCAATACATTGTTTGTGGAGCTGTGAAATGGTAAAACCATTTTGAAAAGTAATTTGGATTTATGCAGACAAAATGACTAAAATATCCATACGTTTTGAGCCAGAGACTGCAATCCTGATCATATAGCAAAGGAAACCACTAATAAGAAAAAGGTCCCTATATATTCCAAAATATTTAGAGAACTTTTTGCGATAATAAAAAATTGGAAATAGAGTAGATAGCCATCAACTGAGGAACAAAATTGTAGTACATGAATGAAATGGGATATTACTACAATGTAAGAAATAGTGTGTGGGAAGAATACAGAGAAGCACGAAAATATCAATGTGAACTAATGAAGAAGGAATCAGAGTCAAGAAACCAATATATACAGTGACTACAAAAATTTAAAAATAAAGAATGACACACTCTAAAAGAGAAAAGTAAACATATCAAATTCATGAATATCAAGTGGGATGCTAATTACAAAATGTAAGATAACCCCAACTTACCCTTCCATGGAGGTGGGAAGTTCCTGGGAGTTGCTCATTACATTTGAGACACTTTTTCACACTTTCTAGATGTATAAATCAGTTGTGCCGACTTCTTTCCTCTCTTTTTCACCTCCGAAAATATGATTTATCAGATAGGATGACTCTCTAGGAAGGGGAAGAAAGGGAATGTATGGGATACTGTAGTAATGTAAGAATCAAAAGATACCAATCAAAATTTCTTTCAAAATAAAAAAAAACAAATGAAGATTAATATTAAAGTATCAGAGATAAGGACATGAAAACAAAATGATACTTTTTTATTGTTTATATTTTATTTTTCCATTGAATATAAAAACTATAGTTAACATTTTTTTTAAAATTGAGTTTCAAATTTTCTCCCTCCCTCCCTTCATTCCTTTTTAAAAGGCAAGCAATTTAATATATATTGTACATGTTCAGTGATGTGAAACATATTTCCATTTTAGTTATGTTTTGAAATAAAATACAAACCAAAAATAGACACATCAATGAGTGAATTGATTGATTAATTAGAAGAAAAAGAATGTTTTGACTTACATTCTGACTCTCTCAGTTCCTTCTCTGGAGGTGAATATCATTCTTCATTTTAAGTCTTTCAGAATTGTCTTATATCATTGTATTTCTAAGAACAGCTAAGTCATTCACAGTTGATCTTCATACATTAAGGCTATTACAGTAAACAAAGTTCTCCTGGTTCTGCTCACTTCATTTTAGATCATTTCAAATAATTCTTCCCAGGTTTTTTTTTCCTTTGAAAATATCCTGTTATTCATTGCTTATAACACAATAATATTTTACCACAAACATACACCACAATTTTTTAGCCATTTCCAAATTGACCAGCATCCCTTCAATGTCCAGATCTTTGCCACCACAAAAGGAGATGCTATAAATAATTTCATTTATATAAGTCTTTTTATTTTTTCTTTTATCTCTTTGAGATACATACCCAGCAGTAGTATTGTCAAAGCATAAACACAGATGTATAGCTCTTTGGACATAATCCCAAATTGCTCCCCAGAGTGTTTGGATGAGTTCATAACCCCACCATCAGTGAATTAGTGTCCTTTTTTTCCACATTCTCTCTGACATTGGTCATTTCCCTTTTCTTTCATGTTAGCCAATCTTATAGGTGTGAGGTGGTAGGTCAGAGTTGTTTTAAATTATATTTGTCCAATCAATAGTGATTTAGAGCATTTTTATATGACTCTAGATAGATTGTCCAAGGTCACACAACTAGTGTCTGAAGATGGATTTGACCTCATGCTTTGTCGACTTCACTAAAGCATTTGTGTATACCATAATGGAACATGTTGACTCCTTATATTAGGAAGGCAGAATTTATGATTTCAAAGAGAATCTCATATGTGCCTAAAAGGTCCGGAACCGCAGGATATAAGGAATTCTCTAGGCAGAAGGCAGGAGAACTAAAGCATGTATTTACACTCCACAATAACAAGCCCACAAACCAGTGTCCCTATTTTGATATTTTCATCAAAAGCTTCCAGGCACAATAAGTCCGCCTTACAAGGGTAACCAGGAGGCCACAGAGAAGCGAGATGGTATAAGGCAAAATCATATAAATGCTTCCCCTCTACGGTAAGAAGATTACCCACTAGCCTCTAGTCAGCTCTGCTACCGGCAGCTCAGCTTTGGCTGTAGGTGTCTCTGGCTCCAACCGGAAAAGGAAAGGAGGATCTTCAAGCTGTCCTCTCCCCTCTTATAGAGTTTTTGACATCATCAAGTGCCGCCTGAACAACCAGGGCCTATTGGTTCTTGACTTGGCCCCCTCCCCTCAGCCAGCCCCATGACTCATCACACAGGAAGCTCTCCGATCCCTGGCATGGTCGCTGGGCCTCCTGCCCCAGAAGAGCAAGCCCCAGCGTCCAGGGAAGCTCAACGAGGTAAGCTGAGTCATTCAAAGAAAACAAAGTCCATTCTGGCTACAGTCATCAAAGAGATGGAAATACTAGATCATGATATTTGTCTCATGAAGACCATGTATGTGGGCCAAGAAGCAACAGTTACAACCAACATAGAACTGGTTTAAGATTGGAAAAGGATGATGACAAGGCCATATCTTATTGCCTTACTTGTTTAACTTATATGTAGAGCAAATCATGTGAAATGCCAGACTGGATAAAACAAAAGCCATAATTAAGGTTGTGAGGAGAACTATCCACAATCATAGATATGTAGAAGATACCACTCTGATGACAGAAAGTGAAGAATTAAGAAGCCTCTTGGTGAGGATGAAAGAGAAAAAGATTAAAAGTTGTCTTGAAGCTTAAGACGAAACAAAAAAAAAAAAATTTACTCAGTTCTCCATGCATTATATGACATAATTTGCTTAGGATATTACACTTTATGTTTAAATCATGTGACCACTTTGACCTTATTCTGGTAAACGATATGAGATGTTGATCTATATACATTTCCCCCAAATTGCTTTCCATTTCTCCCAGTCTCCAAAGCTTAGAACCTTGTGTTTATCAAACATTAGATTATTATAGTCATTTACTACTGTATATTCTGTACCTAATCTCTTTACTGATCCATTACTCTATTCTTCAGTCAGTATTGTATTGTTTTGATGATTTTCGCTTTGTAATGGAGTTTGAGATCTAATATTGCTGTCACCTTCCTTCACTATTTTTATTGATTCCCTTAACATTCTTGACCTTTTCCCAAGTGAATTTTCTTATTATTTTTTCTAACTCTATGAAATATTTTTGGTAGTTTAATTGGTATAGCATGAAGTAAATTATTAATTTTTATTATCATCCTACTTATGAACAATTAATATTAATTCAATTATTTAGATCTAATTTTATTTGTGGTAAAATGTTTTGTAATTTTGTTCATAGAGTTTATGGGCTTGTCATAGCAGGTAGATTCCCAAGTATTTTATATTTTTATATGTTATTTTAAATGGAATTTCTGTTACTATCTTTTCTTGTTGAATTTTGTTGGTAATATATTTGTGCTGCCAATTCAAGTGGTTTTATCTTATATCCCATAGCTTCCTGAATTTGTTAATTATTTCAGCTAGTTTTATTTTTTTAGTTGATTCACTAGGATTCTCTCAATATACCCTCATATCATCTGCAAAGCATGACAGTTTTGTTTCCTCATTGCCTATTCTAATTCTTTAATTACTATTTTTTTTCTTTTCCTATTGCTACTGCTATCATTTCTTGCATAATACTGAAAAAATTGGGCTTCCTTGTTACACCTCTGATCTTACTCAAGAAGCCTTCTAGCTTATCCTCATTAAAGATTATGCTTGCTGATGATTTTAGACAAATACTATCTTAGATAGATACTATCATTTTAAAGAAAGCTCCATTTATACCTAAGCTTCTTAGTGTACTTAATAGGAATAAGTCTTCCATTTTGTTACAAAGCTTTTTCTGCAGATATTGAAATAATCATATAATTTTTAAAAATTTTGCTGTTGGTATGATAAATTAGGCTGGCTGTTTTCCTAATATTGAACTAGACTTGAATTCTTGGTATGAATCCCATCTTTTCATAGTATATTATCTTTGTGATATATTGCTGTAATCTCCTTGCTAGTATTTTATTAAAACTAAGCTTGTATCAGTACTCATTAGGGAAATTGGTACACCCATTTTTTTTCTGTTTTGTTCTTCCTGGTTTAGGTATCAGCACCACACTTACAACATAAATGAAATTTGGTAGGACTCTTTCTTTGCCTAATTTTCCAAGTAGTTGATATAGTATAGGAAATAATTGCTCCTTATTTGGTAGAATTCAATTGTGAATGCATCTGGTAGTAGTTGGTTGTTGTCCTTCATTCTGGAAGAGTACTAAGATGAACTTGCTATGCTAGAATCAAGTTTCAATGTGTCTGACTGTGGCTGATCAGACAAATATTAATTTAGAATGCTTTACCACAGGTCAGGCTCAAACAGTGT
This sequence comes from Trichosurus vulpecula, assembly GCF_011100635.1. Classification (NCBI taxonomy): domain Eukaryota; kingdom Metazoa; phylum Chordata; class Mammalia; order Diprotodontia; family Phalangeridae; genus Trichosurus; species Trichosurus vulpecula. Next base: position 28,119,463 of record NC_050580.1, on the reverse strand, counting down.
GAACATTTGGGGTGGATACATGATATTTGTGCATCCAGAGTTTCCTTTCAGCTATTTCAATTCTACTTTGCTCATAGCCACAGCACCTTCTCTGATGTGGGCGTTTCATGCTGAGCTGTACTGTGCCAGTGTCTCCTATGTCACACAATCAATTCCAAAGTTCTCAAGAGATACTTTCAGAGTATCCTTGTATTGCTTCTTCTGACTATCATGTGAATGCTTGCCCTGTGTGAATTCTCCATAAAATCATCTTTTGGCAAACATATATTTTCCATTCAAATAACATGGCCAGCCCATCAGAGTTGTGCTCTCTGGAGCAGTGTCTGAATGCTTGGCAATTTAGTTTCAGTAAGGACCTCAGTGTCTGGTATGTTATCCTGCTAGGTGATCTTCAGAATCTTCCTAAGACAATTCAAATGGAAGCCATTCAGTTTCCTGACATGGTGTTGGTATACTGTTCAGGTTTCACAGGCATACAACAATGAAGTCAGCACCATGACCCTGTAGACCTTCAGTCTGGAAGTCAATCTGATATCTCTTCTCTCCCAAATTTTCCTTTGGAGTCTACCAAACACTGAGCTAGCTCTGGCAATGCATGCATCAATCTCATTATCAATGTGTATATTCCTGGAAAGTACACTACCACAGTATGTGAACTTATCCACAGCATTCAAAATTTTTTCATTTGTTGTAACTGATGGTTCTACATATGGGTGTTGTGGTGGTGGCTGATGGTAGTAAGGATTTTTTCATAGGGACCTTATTGATGTCTTGTTCAATTTCATTTTCAAAGAGAGGTTTATTTAAATATTTTCATTCTGTTAATTGGGAAATTTGTGGTTTTTGGAAGTATTCATCCATTTCACTTAGATTGTCAGATTTATTGTTGTATTTGGACAAAATAGATCCTAATAACTACCTTACTTTCCTCTTCATTGATGGGAAATTACCATTTTCATTTTTGATACTACTAATTTGGATTTCTTTTATTTAAATCAAATTAATCAATGATTTATCTATTTTATTTTTTCATAAAACCAGCTTCTAGCTTTACTTATTTTTCAGTTGTTTTCTTTTTTAAATTTTATTAATCCTTCCTTTGATTTTCAGGATTTCCAGTTTGGTACTTAATGGAGGATTTTTATTTGTTCTTTCTTTAGCTTTTTCTAGTTGCACTTCCAATTTGTTGAGTTATTTTTCTCTAGTTTATTTATATAAGTATTTAAAGATATAATTCACCCACCACCACCCAAGTTCTGCTTTGCCTGCATCCCATAAAATTTGGTAGGGTGTCTGATTGTTGGCATTCTCTTTAATGAAATTATTCATTGTTTCTGTGATTTTTCTTTTACCTGCTCAGTCTCTAGGATTAGATTATTTTGTCTCCAATTAATTTTCCTCTATATTTCTACATTCCTTTGTTGAATGTAATTTTTATTCCATGATCTCAAAGAGGATGAATTTAATATTTCCATAGTTTTCTATAGCTTTTCTATAGTTTTTCATAGCTTTTCTATAGTTTATTTTAAGGCTTACATGACCTAATGCATAGTCATTTTTGATGTAGGTGCCATGTACCACTGAGAAAATGCTATATTCTTTTTTATTCTCATTCAATTTTCTGCAGAGGTCTAGGATATCTATTTTTTTTTCTTAAATTCTATTCATGTCGTTAACCTCTTTCCTTTTTTTAAAGACATTTTCTGGCTAGATTTATCTATTTCTGAGAAGAGAAATTTGAAGTCTCACATTAGTATAGTTTTGCATTTCTTCCTCTAATCCATTTACCTTTTTTTCCTTTAGGAATTTTTTTCTTTGTCCCATGAGTTGCCACTGGTTGCAGTTTGGTCACAGTAAATAGAGTGTTGGACCTTGTATCAATAGGAGCTCAGCTCAAGTCTATTTGGTAGCTGCATGATCCTTGGCAAGTCATTTAACTTTGGCTGGCCTCAGGTTCCTCCTCTGTAAAATTAGATTAATGATAACATTTATAGCCAAGGGCTATTGTGAAGACAACAGGAGATAATATTTAGAACATGCTTTATAGACCTTAAAATGCTATATAAGTTTGGTTATTATTATTATCATCATCATCATCATTATAATCATTGCCATTCTATTTTAGACATAATATTATAAAAAAATATTCCTGGACTCAAAAGATTTGAATTCTGGGAAACAGAGGAAGGACAATATACATTCCAGACCAGTGGTTGAAAATAGTATAATTAGCTTAAGGGCAATTAGTCTGGCTGAAACCTAAATTGTGGCTGAAAAGTTTGGTTAGAATCACACAGCCTTAAATAATAAGTGTAGGAGTTTGTATTTCAACTTAGAGAAAATAAGGAAACATTGGATTTTGCTGATCAGGAAACTAGATGATCTCCATGGAACATTCTAAGTCTATATGCAATGATCCTAAAAACCTGTTTCCCAGCAAGGTAAAAAATTCAGTATTTAGAAATTTTGATGCAAGGGATATGCTATGAAATTAAAAGATTTGGAAAGAAGATAATGTAGGCAACAAGGCTTTCAAGGAACTTACATTGCTACACTCACCTCTTCTATGCACTCACCTATTTACATACTATCACATATATAGATTGAAATCTCTGACTTAAATGAATGGAACACTGGAGGAAGATTAGTTTCTATCAGTGCCTTATTAAGAATAAACTCCCTCCACTGTTCCATTAGTTCTTTTTTTAAGAGTTGATATTGAAATCCTCTCAAATCCTTGTAGTCATCCATATTTTCAGTGTTTCTGTTCCTTAACAAATTGTCTTTGATGAATAGATGAGAAAACTTTCAACCATCTATATTTGTCAATAATGGTAGCCTTCTAAATATCCTGGAAACATTCTTTGCTCTGTGGTAGATTTATATTTAAGTGGTAGGATGTAATTGTTAATCATTTTTAATAGGTTCATTAAGCAAAAACGAACTTTTCCTGTCTTATTTCCAATTGATCACTCTTTCTAAATCTGTAGGATTTTATCAGAATATTTTAGAATTGGGATAAAGCACAAATGAGTAAGACCTTTTCACTTGTTAGCAAACACTTTACAATGCTATACACTCAAGAAAGATCTCAAAGGTCGTAAGTCAAGTTTACCCTAGTTCAGATGGGAATCTTGCCAGAAAAACACAGCTGCTATCAAGAGATTTTTTTCCTCTAAACTAGAGGAAGATTGGGATTTGAGTCAGCTCCAAATTGAATCTCTGTCATGGTGAGATGTGTCACCAGACGTGGTTTTTCTAATCAAGTTTTCATCATTAATGACAAAGGGAAACTCAGGGCAGCAATGTTACGTTTAAGGAGGACTGAGGTCCCAGGTAAATACCAACTGATTTCATCTAACTGTACTTAAAAATAAAACACATCAAGCAATTTAAAGACATCCTCTCTTCTGTGTGTCACCTTTCATCCCTCTTGTTCTCTGATAGGCCAACAAATGGGGTGTAGTAAATGTACCTTTTCCTGAGGCCTTGGGACTTTTGGGTAGCTGTGGCTATTTAACAGATACTGAGAAAATCTGAACAAATTTCCATAGCAGACATTACAGAAGTAACGTGCAAATTGGAATTTTTATTTTCCTTTGGACTAATGCAAGAGAAGTAAGAGATAGGTCAGGATCAAATCAAAGGCATATACCCCAGTCTCTTCTGCTTTGTAATTCCTTTGGTGGTTACAGGTTTTCTAGAGGTGGTAACCTAAATGCCTGCCTCTCCCTCATGCTCTAAAATCACTGGTAGCTTTTCTTCTTTCCCAATAGTCCTGTCACTAATTGAGGCTGATCTCAGCTAAGTATGGCTCTAATTAAGTATTTGAAACTAAATGTTAATGACTAATTAAATTCATCATCAGCAGAGGTGTTTGGGTTCCCAAAGAAGATCTTTTAATAAAACAAATTTCTAATTGTAGAATGAGTGTAGTAGATAACTTTTGAGTTTATCATATCAATTCAATTTATTAAATCTAGGTCTTGAGCCACACTGGGCTCTTACCTAGACATTTAGAAAATAGATCAGGTGCAATAAAGATGTTCAGTTTTCCAGACTAAAAATTTTAAGAAATGAAGAATACTCAACTATACTAGTTGAAAAAGATTCTGGATGTAATGTTTTGAATAATTTACATATTCACCATTGTAATGAGTTAACAGTGTCTGTAGAATAACTTGCTCAGTCATTTGATGAGTGTTATTTCCTAGTTTACTACATGAGTCAATGAACATGGGTCACCATGAGTCTTTGGACAACGAACTATCCTTTAAGCAGCGCTGCCCCTCTCAACATGTAGATGCTGAGAAACATCTGTGCTCTCTTTAGAAGGCATGTTTGCTTGTACAGATGCTGATTCATGGAACTAGATGTTTGTGTTATGTTTTTGAAATGGTAGGCTTATTTGAAAATGAAGAAACACTTTAGCATCAGAAGTCAGTGCACATCCAACTTGTTTCAGTCCTTAGATTTTGCCATGTGGGCAGAAAATACAGTTTCAACAACATATGTTTCAGGGAAGGACAACAAACACTTCTCAGCTTTATTTGACAGTTCTGGGTACTTCAGAGGTAATATGAAATAGAAATCAGCCAGGTGCCTTTGTGTGAAGATTATGCCTAAGAAAAAAGACTATGCCCACAGAAATCTGGTAAGCTGTATATCAGAATGCACTGCTTTTTTTTTTTTAAATGGCAAGACATGGTAGGCTGATAGATCCCTGGGCTACTGCTAAAGATTCCTTACCCCACCATCATTCTGGATTCCCCCAAAATACAGTTTCTAGTGCAATGAGTGTTTGCAAAAAACAAAGTCCAAGTCAGAGAACCTGCTTCCTAGTGTGTGTGACTTTGAGCAAGTCAGGTTCCAGTGAGTCCAGTTCTCTTATCTGTAATTGAGGCTTTTGGATGAATCACTCACATTTACCTAGCACTTTATTGTTTGAAAAATATGGTACATGCATTCCTGCATTTGATCTTCAAAAGAGCCCCAGGGTGTAGGAACTGCATTATCCCCATATTGCAGATGAAGAAATTGAGGATAAGAAAGATGAAGTGGGGCAGAGCCAAGATGGTTGCATGAAGGCAGCGTCTTACCGGAGCTCTCTCACAAGGTCTGTCAGATTCCCACAAAAAAAGTGAATTTGAGCAGATTTTAGAGAGTCAGAAACCTCTAGCAGTCTGAGTGGGGCAAATTTCCAAGCCGGGAGAGTCTGAAAGGCCGAGGCACGAATCTGTAGGCTTGGAGAGTGCTCAGCGTGCGGAGCTGCTCCAGACCTAAGCGGAAGCAGCTGGTCGGGAAATCCATGTGGGAGACAGGCTGGGATAAAGCTGGGCGTCCAAAACCGGTGGAGATCCCCAGGCCTCCCAACACAGGACGGCAGTCTTTGGAAGCGAGGAGAGGCAGCACAATGCCACCGACCAGGAAAATACCCATTCCTAACGCTTATAGCCCAGAAACTCGGTTCTTGGACTTCTGGGAGACATAATGACCAGGTAAATGGCTCTAATCCCTCCCCTCCTCACCCAGAGAATTTTTCAGGAAAAAAAGAAAGCTGGAACAGAGGAGAAAGAAGTGGGGCTTCAGTGGACAAATAGTAGAAGTTCATTAGTCCCAGAGGGGCAGAGTCGGCAGGGGTCAACACCAGGAGCCCAGACATAATCTTGCTCCCCCAGGGGAAGGACCAGAGATCAACTCAAACAACAAACAACTGAGACCATTGCTAAAAAGCAAGTGCTGGATAGCACCCATAGGGAGTGAGATGCCAGGGAGCCAGACCCCTCCCCACACCTCAGGAAACTGAGGGCTATAATTCTAGACTCACAATCCCCAGAATAAGAAAGCTGGGACAGAGAGCCCTGAGCCCATAGGCAGAAATTTCTTGTAAAGTCAGGAAAAGGCAAAACAACAAACATGAAGAAGAACACAAAAAAAACCAAGGACAATAGATTCTTTTTATGGAGACAGGCAGGATCAAAATACCAATATGGAAGAGGACAGCAGTGACACTGTAGACGTGTCTGATACCTCAGAAGGTAATGTGAACTGGTCTCCAGCCCAAAAAGCATTGCTGGAAGAGCTAAAGGAGGATTTTAAAAACCAAATTAGGGAGCTAAAAGAGGACGAAATCAAGTCCCTAAAGAATAAGATTGGTGAAATGGCTACGGAGATACAGAATCTAAAGAGAAAAAATGACACCCTGAGAAATAAAATCTACCATTGGAAAAGGAGACTCAAAAGCAAAATGAAAACACAAACTCATTAAAAATTAGAGTTGAGCAAGTGGAAGCTAATGAATCATGAGGCACCAAGAAGTAGTAAAGCAAAATGTTAAGAATGAAAAAATAGAAAAAAACATGTGAAATACCTGATTGGGAAAACAACTGACCTGGAAAATAGGTCCAGGAGAGACAATTTAAGAGTTATTGGTCTACCGGAAATCCACGATGAAAAAAAGAGCCTTGACAGTATATTCAAAGAAATTATCAAAGACAACTGCCCAGAGGTCCTAGAACCTGAGGGCAAAATAGTCATTGAAAGAATTCACCGATCACCCCTTGAAAGAGATCCCAAACTGAAAACACCAAGAAATATTATAGCCAAATTTCAGAACTATAAATTCAAGGAGAAAATACTGCAGGAAACCAAAAAGAAGAAATTCACATATCCTGGAACTACAGTCAGGATCACGCAGGATCTCTCAGCTTCCACATTAAAAGACAGGAGAAATTGGAATATGATATGCCGAAGGGCAAAGGAGCTGGGACTACAACCAAAGATCAACTACCCAGCAAAACTAAGCATAATTTTTCAGGCAAGGAGATGGACATTCAATGAAATAAGGGAATTCCAGACCTTCCTGATGAAAAGGCCAGAACTCAATGGAAAATTTGATCTTCAAATACAAAACTCAAGAGAGACATAAAAAGTTAACCAGGGGGAAAACCCCACAAACCTTATTAACCAATAAGGGCAGGCTGTTTGCATCTTTATGTGGGATTATATCATCTTATGTATGTTTTATACATATACATATATATATATATATATGTGTATATATATAATATATATATATACACACATATATATATATATATATATGTCAGTCTTGAGAATGGTACAGCTATTATGACAATTGAAAGGGATATACATAGGTTGTGAATGCCTGTATAAATTAACTGATGTAAAGATAAAAAATATAAGAAAGAGATATAAAGGGAGGGCTATGAGGGAAGCGGTAAGGAGGTAGTAGAAAAGGGTAAATTGCACTAAATGAAAAGGCACAAAAATGTATTATAGTAGAGGGAAAGGGAGGGAGAAGAGGAGTATTTGAGCTTTACTGTCGTCTGATCTAGTTCAAGAAGGGAATAACATACTCCAATAAGTTTAGAAATCTAACTTGTCCTACGGGAAGTAGGAGGGGAAGGGGGAGAAAAGGGAGGGGGGTGGTCAGAAGGGAGGGGAGAAGTAGCAAGTAGGAAATGGTAAGATAAGAGAGGGGAATAAAAAGGGAGGATAAACTGAGGTCGGTGGCGGTCAAAAGCAAAATTTTGTTGAGGAGTAGAAGGGGAAAGGGAGAAATAAAAGCATAAACAGGGGGAACTAGGATGGAGAAAAAGACACAGATAGAAATCATAACTCTGAACGTGAAGGGGATGAACACTCTCATAAAACAGAAGCGGATAGAAGAATGGATTAAAAACCATAATCCTACAATATGCTGTTTACTAGAAATGCATTTGAAACAGGGGGATACACATAGGGTAAAGGTAAAAGGCTGGAGTAAAATATATTGTGCCTCACCTAAAGTAAAAAAAAGAAGGTGTAGCAATCCTAATCTCAGACAAAGGAAAAGTAAAGGTAGATTTAATTAAAAGAGATAAGGAAGGACATTATATCCTGCTAAAAGGCACCATAAACAATGAAGCAATATCATTGCTTAACATATATGCACCAGGTGGTAAGGCATACAGATTCTTAGAGGAGAGGTTAAGGGACTTACAGGAAGAAATAGATAGCAAAACTATAATATTGGGGGAACTCAACCGCCCCCTTTCTGAACTTGATAAACCTAACCTCAAAATAAATAAGAAAAAAGTTAAAGAGGTAAGCAGAATTTTAGAAAAGGCAGATATGATAGACCTCTAGAGAAAACTGAATGGGGATAAAAAGGAATATACTTTCTTCTCAAAAGTACATGGCACATACTCAAAAATTGACCATGTACTAGGGCATAAAAACCTCACAATCCAGTGCAGAAAGGCAGAAGTAGTTGAAGGATCCTTTTCAGATCATGATGCAATAAGAATCATTTTTAATATAGAACCACAGAAACATAAGCTAAAAACTAATTAGAAACTAAATAATCAAATTCTAAAGAATGAATGGGCCAAAGAACAAATCAGAGAAACAATTAATAACTTCATTCAAGAGAATGACTATAATGAAACAACATACCAAAACTTATGGGATGCAGCAAAGGCAGTTCTTAGGGGAAGTTTTATATCCCCAAATGCTTACATGAATAAAATAGGGGAAAAGGAGATCAATGATCTGAGCATACAGCTGAAAAAGCTAGAAAAAGAGCAAATTGAAAACCAATTAAATACCAAATTAGAAATACTGAAAATCAAAGGAGAGATTAATAAAATTGAAACCAAGAAAACTATTGAATTAATAAATAAAACAAAGAGCTGGTTTTAAGAAAAAACCAATAAAATTGATAAACCTTTGGCCAATATGATTAAAAAGAGAAAGAAGAAAATCAAATTACCAGTATCAAAAATGAAAAGGGTGAGTTCACCTCTAATGAAGAGGAAATCAAAACAATAATTAGGAATTATTTTGCCAAACTGTATGTCCATAAATTTGACAGTCTTAGAGATATGGATGAATATCTACAAAAACATAAACTGCCCAGGATAACAGAAAAGGAAGTAAAATTTCTAAATAACCCCATCTCAGAAAAAGAAATTGAGCATGCCATCAATGAACTCCCTAGGAAAAAATCTCCAGGGCCAGATGGTTTTACATGTGAATTCTATCAAACATTTAAAGAACAACTAATTCCAATACTTTGTAGACTATTTGGGAAAATAGGTGAAGAAGGAGTCCTACCAAATTCTTTTTATGACACAAATATGGTACTAATACCTAAACCAGGTAGAGTTAAAACAGAGAAAGAAAATTATAGAGCAATTTCTCTAATGAATATTGATGCAAAAATTTTAAATAAAATATTAGCAAAAAGATTGCAGCAACTCATCATGAGAATAATACACTATGACCAGGTAGGATTTATTCCAAGAATGCAAGGCTGGTTCAATATTAGGAAAACTATTAGCATAATAGACCATATCAACAACAAAATAGCAGAAACCATATGATCATCTCAATAGACGCAGAAAAAGCCTTTGACAAATTATAAAACCCATTCCTATTAAAAACACTAGAAAGCATAGGATTAAATGGAACCTTCCTTAAAATTATAAATAGCATCTACCTAAAACCATCAACAAGCATTATTTGTAATGGGGATAAGCTAGATGTATTCCCAATAAGATCAGGGGTGAAACAAGGATGTACATTATCACCCCTACTATTCAATTTGGTACTAGAAACATTAGCTGTAGCAATAAGAGAAGAAAAAGAAATTGAAGGAATTAGAACAGGAAAAGAAGAAACTAAATTATCACTTTTTGCAGATGATATGATGATTTATTTAGAGAATCCTAGTGAATCAAGTAAAAAACTACTTGAAATAATAAACAAGTTTAGCAAAGTTGCAGGATATAAAATTAACCCACAGAAATCCTCAGCATTCCTATACATTACTGACAAAGCCCAACAGCAAGAGATAGAAAGAGAAATTCCATTGAAAGTTACTGTAGACACTATAAAATATTTGGGAGTTTATTTCCCAAGACAAACCCAGGGCCTATATGAACATAACTATGAAACACTTTTCACGGGAATAAAGGCAGATCTAAATAAATGGAAAAATACCAGTTGCTCATGGTTAGGCCGAGCTAATATAACAAAAATGACAATTTTACATAAATTAATCTATCTATTCAGTGTCATACCAATTGAACTACCAAAAAATTGTTTTACTTAGCTGGACAAAATAATAACAAAATTCATCTGGAAAAACAAGAGGCCTAGAATATCTAGGGTATTAATGAAAAGAAATGCTAGAGAAGGTGGCCTAGCCATACCAGATATTAAACTGTACTACAGAGCAGCAGTCATCAAAACTACCTGGTACTGTCTAAGAAACAGGGGTGTGGATCAGTGGAATAGGATAAGTACACAAGATGGAGAAGTCAACAACTATAGCAATCTACTCTTTGATAAACCCAAAGAGGCCAGCTTCTGGGCTAAGAATTCACTATTTCACAAAAACTGCTGGAAAACTTGGAAAATGGTAGGGCAGAAACTGGGCATATACCAATATCTTACACCATATACCAGAATAAAGTCAAAATGGGTTCATGATCTAGGAGTAAAAGCTGATAGTATAAGAAATTTGGGAGAGCAAGGAATAGTTTACTTATCAGATTTATGGAAAAGAAAAGAATTCATGACCCAACAAGTTATAGAGAGCATTACAAAATGCAAAATGGATAATTTTGATTATGTGAAATTGAAACATTTTCATACAAAAAAAAAGCCAATGCAACAAAAATTAGGAGGGAAGCAGAAAATTGGGAGAAAATCTTTACGACTAGTATCTCTGATAAAGGCTTCATTTCTAAAATATACAGGGAACTGAGTCAAATATATAGGAATACAAGCCATTCCCCAATTGAGAAATGGTCAAAGGATATGAACAGGCAGTTTTCAGAGGAAGAAATTAAAGTTATCTATAGGCATATGAAAAAATGCTCTGGATCACTACTGATTAGAGAAATGCAAATCAAAACAACTCTTAGATACCACATCTCTCCTGTAAGATTGGCTAAAATAACAAAGTAGGAGGATGATAAATGCTGGAGAGGATGTGGGAAAATTGGAACATTGTTACATTGCTGGTGGAGTTGTGAGATGATCCAGCCATTTTGGAATGTAATTTGGTACTACGCCCAAAGAGCCATAGGAATGTTCATACCCTTTGACCCAGCAATACCACTTCTAGGGTTGTATCCCAAAGAAATCACACAAGAGGGAAAGGGAGCCATATGTACAAAGATATTTATAGTGGCTCTCTTTGTGGTAGCCAAGAATTGGAAATCAAAGGGATGCCCATCAATTGGGGAATGGCTGAACAAGCTGTGGTATATGAAGGCAATGGAATATTATTGTGCCATAAGAAATGGGGATGATAGGGACTTCGTAACAACCTGGAAAAACGTACACAACATAATGCTGAAGGAGCAGAGCAGAGCCAGGAGAACATTGTACACAACCACAGATATATGGATTCCGCGAGGACCAACCCTGACAGAGTTCGCTCTTCTCAGCAACGCAAGGTGCAAGGACAACTCCAGGGGAGTCACAATGGAGAATGCTATCTTCATCAAGAGAAAGAACTGTGAAGTTTGAATGCAGATTGAGGCACACTACATGCTTGCCTTTTTTCTTCTCTTTTGTTTTTGTTTTTGGGGTTTTTTTGGTTCTGTCTCTTCTTTCTCATGATTCATTCCATTGGTCATAATTCTTCTCCACAACTTGACTAGTGTATAAATTAATTCAATATGAAGTTATACATGGTAATTATACGAGATTCCATGCCATCTTGGGGAGGGAGGGGGAAAGGAGGGGAGAAAATCTGGAACTCAAAATTATGTAGAACCGTGTGTGGTAAACTAAAAATAAAAAAATAAATATATTTTAAAAAATTAAGTAACATAAAAAAGAAAGATGAAGTGGCTTTAGAGTTAGAAGCATATCTAGTTCAACCTCTTCTCTTTACAGATAAAGAAACTGAGGCCTAGAGAGTTTAAGCACCTTGTTCAAGGTCACACAGCTTGGAATTAGTAGAAATAGGATTTGGATGAGCTTTTTTCCTCAGATTCTTACCTTGAGGAAGAATCTGAATCTGGGTTATCCAGTCTCCAGGTTCATCAATTTATCTACTCACCCATGTTGATTTCTGATGATTGTTGTGATTCCACTTCTAAAACTTATGGAAGATCATTAAAAGAGCATAGAATGGGAGTACGTTATATTATGTGATGTCGTTCAGTGTCCTGTTCTTTTCCTCTAAAATTTAGTTTTTACACATATTCTAAAAGTTATTTTATCAGTCTACATTGGGGTTCTTTGAGGATTGCAATGCTTTCATAGAGAATTATTATTTTTGCAGTTTCTTTGAGCGTGATTCGCACAAAGCCCCATTGGGATCAACGGAGAAATAATTGTATCAGCTAAAATGTGGTGATCGTAATTTAAGGAGTGCTTGAGTAACAATAACACCTGGAAATAAGGTAGACATATTTTATTCAATGCAGAGATTTAAATAACCCCTCTAGTTTTTTTACTCAAGCCTCCAGTAAGTTCTGAGACCTATATAATGCAAATGTCTGCAAAACACATTCCTTACGTAGTCTCATCTGAATACCATCATAACTCTCTGAGAATGATGTCACAGGTAATAAAGTCAAAGTTTGACTTATGAAGTAACTAAGGCTTAGTGGGGTTGCCTCAGTGACTGCTCCAACGACATCTTGCTAATTAGAGGTTAAATGCAATTCACTTGCAAGTGATTGCCTCACTTTCCTGATGTCATGGTCTTCTTCAGGAATGAAGGAAAAACCAGAAACAACAATCAGAAGTAGAATGTCCTCGTGGCACCCTCTCAGTTATATATACCATTCTTACTCTCAAACAAAAAAGATTCAGACATTATTTGAAGTGGAAGCAAATTTAAAGATTTCCCAGTTCAAATGTAGCACTTTCCAGCTAAGAAAATTGCGAGCTGAGAGATGTTCTGTCCAAGGATCCACAGCTAGCTGAGGCAGGCCTAGAAGTATAAAGTCTTCTGGTGCAAGACTCTCAGTACAGGCTTCAACAAGATGAACATGTCTTTTAAGCATGTTCCTGTCCTTGTTTTACCATGATGTTAAACAGCCTTGAAGAAAGTATTTTTTCCCCTGTCTTTACAACTCTTTTAAAATTTTTTCAAGTAGCATCTATTTTCTCCATACTCTTCTCACTGCGTTTCCTTCTGCTTTCCTTCTTGGCTGCTTGTATCACTGTTTCAGTCCTTCCTCATGTGAGGCCTTTCGCACGACCTCATTCTATATCTTAAGCCATATGTCTTCAGATGTGGCTTATCTAGGAAGTGTTTGGCTACACAGATGTATCATGCTATGATGGGATATGGACTAGGCAACACTGCTATCCAAGACCTGTTCCTGAACAGTTATTTGGGGGAAATTCCATTCCCTAATCCAGTCAATCAGTCAGTCAATAGGCATTTATTAAATGTTTACTTCATGCAAGGTACTGCACCTGAGCACAGGAGATATAAAGAAAACCCAACACAGAGCCTCTATCCTCAAGGAACATATGTTTAATGGGAGAGACAATTTCTAAACAATTATGTGCATATAAGTTATGTACATGGTAAATTGGAAGTAATCTCCTTCAGTGGACAAAGGGTTAGGAGCAGGGATGGAAGTGGAGCTGGGTCAGGGACTGGGAAAATCATCAAGTGGGGGCCAGCATACATTTTCTCCCATTTCCCACCAGCCACACTTCTTTGGGAGTTCTTTGGATTTTTCCCTCATGTTGCTCAATGTCCATTTTCAACTTCCTTTTGTGTGTTGTCTTCTTTCCTTAGATAGTACAACACCAAAAAAATCCCCAGCACCTATCACAGTACCTGGCAGAGAGTAGGGGCATAATAAATGTTCATTGACTTAACATCAATGCTGCTATTATGCCAAATTTAAAGATGAGGAAACTGCCATTGAGAGTTTGAGTGATTTTCTCATGTTGAAATGCCTAGTAATTGTCTGAGCTAAGATATAAACCAGTCCTCCATCCTCCAAACCTAGCACTCTACCACCATGCTTTTGTTGTTGTTCACTCATTTCAGTCCAACTCTTCATGACTCCATTTGGTGATTTCTTGACAAAGATACTGTAGTAGTTTGCCATTTCCTTCTCCAGCTCATTTTACAGATGAAGAAACTGAGGCAAATCAGGTAAAATGACTTGCCCATGGTCACATAGCTAGTAAATTTCTGAGGCCAGGTTTGAACTCAGGGCTTCCTTATTCTAGGCCTGGTGCTCTATCCACTGTGCCATCTAACTGCCCATCTAGCATGGTACATACTTCTAAAGAAAGGATAATGTTACCTTTTAAATGTCTCTACTTCCTCTCTATTCCTCTCTTACCAAAGAGAAAAGAGAATAACAAAATAGAGATACTGTGCACATACTCAGCTCAAATTGTCTGTGACTCTCCTTTTCCAATTAGAAATATGTCTCTTAGACACTTGGTGGGTCTTCCTGACTACAAAAGCAGCCCTCTATCTAATACATCAGGGATGTCATAGGTCTGGCTCCAGTAGAGCCAGCAACACTGCCCAGGGCAGCCTGAATTATATTAAAATGTAAATGGGGATACTTAACAAAATAAATAAAATATAATAAAATAGATAATGTGAATATTTTTGTGAGTATTTTCCCCTTCATCATCATCCTGGCCAAAGGGATTTTTATAGACTTTACTGGACCTGTTTCTATTTGACTTTGACACACTCCACACTACCTCACACTCCTCATATCTACCACATCTACTGGGATTTTTTTTGTTGTTTAAGTTGTATTTTATTTGTGGGCATTTCTAAAACAATTGTGTTGATTTATTTTAGTTTTGATTTATGTACTTTTTAACTGTTTTACCAGCATACCATTAAGTATCCCGAAGGAAATACTGTGCTAAAACATAGAAACATCTCTAATCCCTGTTTCTTCTGCAAGGAGTCTTTCTAAAAGAAGATAGAGGATTTCTCTCCCATCTGTCCTTTTTAATGCATTTTTAAAATGTGAAGAAAAAAGGAATTAATCACAGAGGTAAAGGTAAGAGAATAATCTAGAAGCACAAGTCTGTAATGAAGATAAAGGAAAAGTAGATAATCGCATTATGTGAACAGAGAAGTTCATAGGTCCCCAAGCCTGGTCCCTGACTAAGAGGTTAAGGTCTCTGGAAATTGGATTGCGTGCAAGCTCTTTGCCTTAGATCAACAATAGTTACTGGTAATTGAGGAACACCTGAGTTTTCATCAATATGTTCTGTTACAAAGAACAGAAGGGAGGATATCAGTTCTGACACTAAAGGGCCTTCCTGGTTAACTTTTGAATAAGAAAGAGGACTACCAGATACTAGAGATAATCACGTATATCAAAATAAGGCAACAAGAGAGACTGTTTTCAGGCAGTGTGAATTTGGCACAAGGAAGACGATATCAAAGTGCAGGCCAGCGTTTTGTCTCAGTTTTACAATACGAGCTCCTTCAGGGTAATGGTTATCTTGCTTTTCTTTCCATAGAAATGTTATTTAGGAAAGTGGTTCATATGCCATTCAGCACTAAATAAATCCTTTTTTCATTCATTCTTCGATTCATTCATTTATATATTCTTAGTCTAAGCACTGACTCCAGATGGCTGAGACAAAGCATGTGGCAATCTCTTTCTACCTCTTTTTTTTATCTTTAAAGTAAATTGTAGATCCTATCCTAAAGTCACAACTAGTTTTAAGATTCTGTGCTTGCCCACATTAATATAAATAATAATGACCATTAGGTGTTGCACGGATGACAACTTCTTGGGATGCTTTTCCATCAACAAAATGGGGAAAGGCAGATTCCTCTGAGACCACGCCCAGTCCCTTGATCAACCAGGGACAGCTTCCCTCCATCTATGAGTTCCCCTCCTTTTTCTTAGGTCAGGAGCAGAAGAGGACTTAGCCTCAGTTGTCTCACCTGGACATAAACAAAATTAAAAACTGATTTGCTTAGTCAAGGGGCAGAAGAGAGAAACCCAAGTTTTGTTAAAGTTTCTGCCTTTTGGAAGATAAGTGGAGATAGTACTAGAAAGAGAAATCGATAGTTCTTTACCCTCAGGTGACATCTAGCTACCAATGTGTAAAAAGAAACTTCCAGCTAATTATGCCCTGAGAGCTAAAAAACCAAAGGACACTCTCTGTACCTGCTGACCAAAATTAAAGAGCAATAAAGATTTGTGTCATTTGTCTAGAAATACCATTGGAAAATAAAGATCAACTTAATAGGAACATGGGGTATTTTATTTAAAGCTTCTCCTACGTGATTGAAAGGAGAGGCACAAGGAGAAAGGGGGAGGAGGGAGCAGACACAGCCTCAGCCTCTTGGGTTCCAGGTGCATGAGTGCAAGTT
The DNA here is from genome assembly GCF_011100635.1 of Trichosurus vulpecula. Classification (NCBI taxonomy): domain Eukaryota; kingdom Metazoa; phylum Chordata; class Mammalia; order Diprotodontia; family Phalangeridae; genus Trichosurus; species Trichosurus vulpecula. The sequence continues at coordinate 28,103,094 of NC_050580.1, read as the reverse complement.
CACAAGCAGCTGGGCTTATTATAGTCCACTCTAATTGATGCCTTTAGAGAGATTCACTGCAAGAAGAAAATGTCTGTCCTGGTGGAGCTTGGTCATGCTGGATAGCATTTCTCCCCAATTTGCCTTTGCACTGATATCCTTCTTTGACCATTGTTCCCACCTGTCAAGAAGCATCATCTTTTTTCTATTTTTAAAGACCTAGTAATTTCAAGATATGGAAATACATTTTCCAGGGGTCTATGATAAACCCTGGAGTTAATCTCCAGAAATGACCAACCTATAAACATCTGTCTCCAAGAGAGAAAGCACAAACAGATAAACAAAAGGCATTTTAAAGAAAGAGGAGAATGAAAAACAGAAATCTTGGGAAGCATTAGATTTCATTGTTGTTTGAGTGATTTCAGTCATGTCCAACTTCCAGTGACATAATTTGGAATTTTCTTGACAGAGACTCTGGAGTGCTTTGCCATTTCCTTCTCCAGATAATGTGACATATAAGGAACTGAGGCAAATGTGGTTAAGTGACTTGCTTAGGGTCATATTTCAAGTAAGTGTCTGAGGTCATATTTGAACTCAGTTCCTCCTGACTCTGAAGCTGGCTCTCTATCTGCTGGAATACCTAGTTAATAATTATCCCTAAATAATGTCTTTTTATTTAACAAAAATTTGATTATCTATATACGCATGTATAGATAAGTGTACATAAACATATAATGTGCATATACACACTAATATATTTGTGATATTTGTGTATATCATATATACACATTTACATAATATACATACAGACATACACATCCATATATACATATATACACATACATACATATATATAGATATAAGTATAGATATAGATATAGATATAGATATCCATATTTCTATCTATCTACCTATCTATCATCATCATCTATCATCATACTGGTCTGTATACCAAGATACCAGCCAGATATTGAGATCTCTGAACTTACCTAGGCTGGCTGTTGGATGAAAGACCATTACCATTATCAGCATGTTAGTCAACACATTAGCAAGATCATCCAGGGCTTACATTCATAGACTTTTAATATTTGGGGTTTCTTTTATGACACAACAAGATATCTGAGTAGGAAAAATAATTATGCACACATATTAACACATACAAATAGACACACATATACATTTTATGTGTGTGTAGATACATATGTACATATACACATATGTATGTATGTATGTGTGTGTATACATATACACATATTCAGTTATTTCCAGTCATGTCTGACTCTTTATGACCCCATTTGGGGTTTTCTTGGCAAAGATAAGTGACTCTCCATGGTTACAAGTTAGTAACCGTCTAAGGCCAGATTTGAACTTTGAACTCAGGAAAAGGAGTCTTCCTGACTCTAGACCTGGCACTTTATCCACTGTGCCACCTAGCTGCTACACAAACACACACAGGCACACACATACAAATGAATACATATGTGTACACATGCACATAGCTGTATGTGGACATATTGGTTGTTGTCCTTCATTCTTGAAGAGGACCAAAATAACATCACTATGCTTGAGTCAAAATTTAATGTGTCTGACTGTGGCTTATCAGGCCAATAGGACCTCAGAATGTTCTACCACAGGTCTGACACAAATAGTCCATGTGAACTTTGGGGTTTATCCTCCAAACTTGTGCATTCTGCATTTCCTTTGAGCTGTTTCAATTCTGCTTTGCTCATAGAGCACAGCACCTTCTCTGATGTGGGCACTCTGTGCTGAGTGGTCCTGTACCAACATCTCCCATGTCACACAATCAATTGCAAAGTTCTTGAGAGAGACCTTGAGAGTGCCCTTGTATCATTTCTTCTGATTACCATGCAAATGCTTGCCCTGTGTTAGTTCTCTATAAAATAATCTTTTTGGCAAGCATACATTTTGCATTCAAACAACATGGGCAGACCATCAGAGTTGTGCTCTCTGAAGCAGAGTTTGAATGCTTGGCAGTTTAGTTTGAGGAAGGACCTCAGGGACTGGTATCTTATCCCACCAGATGATCTTCAGAATCTTCCTAAGACAATTCAAATGGAAGCAATTCAATTTCCTGCTGTGGCACTGGTAGACTGGTTTCACAGGCATATGACAATGAGGTCAGCAGCATGGCTCTGTAGGTCCTTAGTAGTAGATTACCTCTGTAGGTAATCAGTCTAATACCTCTTCTCTCATACATATGTGTGTGCATGTATGTGTACACATATATGCACACATATATACACACACACGTCGGCGTATATTTGTATTCTGAAACTCCTATGGCATTGTTGCTCAAGTACTGGACCTATAATCAAAGTGACTTGACATATAATCCTGGTTTCAAAATTTATGAAATATGTGACCATGAAAAAACCATTCAATCACTCTCAACTTCAGCTTGCTCATCTATAAAATGAAGATAGCTATGACTATCATTAGAAGCAATTGTAGTGTATAGAATAGAGCTGGTCTTAGAGTCTGCATTTAAGTCCCATTTCTCAGACATATTGACTACATGACACTGGGAGAATCATTTAGTCACTTAGTGTCCTCACGTGACTCTGTGACTGCTCTCATTGTACAGTATTTGTACACTTGCATTTGAGGAAGTTTTTCTTTTGAAGAAGTACGTAGAATAATAAAATCAAATGTCTTAACAAAATAAAATACCTGCAGTTTTTATATCACAAGTACAGTATTAGATTCACATGACATAATGTTTGTATTAAGCTTTGAAAAGAGTTTAAATAATTATATATAATTAAAACAAGAGAAATCATTTGGGGGAAAAAGAATTGAGAAATTTACAAGAAAGACCATTGAAGAGAATAAACAGATTACTCAATAGGTATAAGACCTTGCCCAAGGTAACAGCACATTAAAAAGCAATTAATGAAACAAGCCAATGGCTTTATGATAAAACAAGAAATTATAAAACAAGTCCAAAGATAAAAAAAGAAAGAGTATGTAACATATCTCATGTAAAACAGCTGACCTGGAAATGACATAATGGAGAGAGAAATTGTAAATCACTAGACAATATAAAAGCCTTGAAAGAAAAAGTCTGGGTAGTATTGTAAAGCTATCTTCAAATCTCAAAATGCTACATGAGTGTAAACCATCAATAGCCAGAGATCCAGACAATCTCATTGGACTTGCTCCTTAAAAAAGTGAGGAAATCGAGTGCTAGAGAAGTCAAATTATTTTCGCAAGATTACATATGTCCGTGTGCCAATTGCTGGATTTGCACCTAGGTTATCCTTTCACTCTGCAGTTGCTGCTCTTTCTACTTAACCATACTGGACTTTTCACCCTGTCAACCTGATGTTGAGATTTCTAAACTTAGCTAGGCTGGCTATTGGCTATGAGACAGACATATAGTCTATTATTGGGATGCTGTTAACAACATTAGTAAGTCTAGCCAGAACTTGAGTTCATAAACTACACAAACTGAGTCTCTTTTATAACACAATGACACATCTTAATAGAAATAAGCATTTATATATGCAAATAGGTAGAAAAATAGATAGATGTAGATAGAAGATAGGAGACATAGATGTAGAAATAAATATAGATATGAATGTAGATTTGTAAACAAATAACAGTTATGGAAAGGCATATTTTTCAATGGAGAAAATATAGCACCAATTTCCTTAAACTTTTATTTTTATTAAGGTTATATATAACAAAGACAGGAATTGGCCCTAGGGTGTAGAATACTGACTTTATATCTTTATATTTTTCTGTCTTAAACTATTTTGGGGGGGGCAGGGCATTTGGGGTTAAGTGACTTGCCCAAGGTCACATATCTAGTACATGTGTGAAGTGTCTGAGGCCAGATTTAAACTCAGGTCCTCCTGACTCCAGGGCTGGTGCTCTACTCACTGCACCACCTAGCTGCCCCTATACTATTTTTTCTAAGTGGCCTAATCTCTTGTGTGCTTGTCTCCTTCTATGTAAAATGAGGCTAATCATTATATCACCCACCTCAGAGGGGTATTGGGAGGAAATTGCTTTGTACCTCTTAAAATACAATGGAAATTATTTTTGAGTGATACCTTTTCACAAATAATGGTGATTTTCCTGAAAAACAGTAATAATTTCTGCCAATCAAGAGAAGATTGATCTTTTAGATGGAATTGAATGACATCTGGGGCAAACAGATAAATGATTTTCCCTCAGATACATTTGTGTGTGTATGTTTTTTTTGCCTGTGTCCGTCCCCTTATAAGTAGGCAGCTAGAAGAGAAATGTAAGTCAAATCATAGCAATTGAGAATAGGATTGTTTAAATATTCACCCAATTCCTTTACCCTGCACATGATTCTTTACACACTTTAATAGTGCCCCCAAAGCTAGAAACTCAAGGCATTTGTCTCATTTCCAATTCTGTGATTTTTTTGGGGGGAAGGGTGTTTTTATTTCAAATCACCCACTGAAAGCAAAGATCAGTCAATTCTGCTCCTAAGTCAATGAAACTAATCCTTGTAGCTACGGGAGTTGGAAAGTTTGATTATAGATGATCACTGGATTTTGCTGAGAGTTTTGTTCTAGGGTCTAGTAAACTTTGTCTAAGAAGCAATGGAATTAAGTTCATTTGCTAACGTTTTGTAAAGAGAGAATCTGTATATATTGGAATCATATATTTATGCTCTGCTGCTTAGTATGACTGTGATATTAGGTAAGTTAATTAATTGCTCAGTGCTTTGTCAGTTTTCACATGTGCAACATGAGAGACTTGGATCAAATGTATATAAGGTTATTCCAATTTCTAAACCAAATACATGCACATTTACCCCTGAATAATATATATATATATATACATATGTATGTATATATATAAAATATGATAGGTATATAGATATACAAATCCATATACACACATACATATACATACGTGTATACATATACATACATACACACAGATAGACAGATAGATATAAAATTTTTACCTTCTTCATACCTATGAATTCATCAGTGTGGAGGACTTCCAGTGTGGAAATTCCCTTTTCTGAGGCAGATCCACAAACTTTCTGAGTCTGAGATAACCTTACAGAGTTGCCTGGGTCTACTTCAAAGTTAAGTAATCAGCTCATTGTCATGGAAATATATCAATAAAAGAAGATGAATGTCTGACTTCAAGGTCAATCCTCTATGTTAGTCCACTAAGCTAGCTTTCATATTTTTTTTAACTTTCTTTAATTACACAAGTTCATTATTACACCAATATTTACTTCTTCAAGATACTTTGATGAATTTAAATACCTCCTATGTTCTCTTACATAATGTTGAGATAATCTTTAATATTCAACTTATTATAAGATAGTTTTCATTAGAAGTTTAAATATTGTGTGATCATCTGACCTTTCTGTTTCTGTATGTGTAGAATTATTCTGGGATTCTTCATTAACCTCCTGGTAACAATTCACAGCTTGTGTCCAGAGTGGGGCAACTACTACAAGGGTTCTAAGTATGCTGTAATTCTGTACTACTGAAGAGATACCTCATGAGCCCCTACCAGTCCACGTATCTTTAACATTCTTCCAGGAGCCGAAATTAACTCAAAGCAAAGACAACAGCAGTATTTCATGGCATCCCAACCACTCACCCCCCAACTCCCATAAACCCTGGAATATTTTACACAAATACACATACCAGTGCTGGGAAGAGAGGACACTTACATAGAGGGCACAAGTTCAAAGGCATGTACGTAAGGCTCATGTGGGAAAGGGATCTGGTAGTGAAGGACCATTTTTTCTTCTTGTGGTGTCTTCATGTTTCTTCCTCAAGGAAATTGCATCCTTTTATAATTGGACACTTAGCTGGAATTCCTGGTTCTTCTCCTGTAAGTAGTAGTAGTTGTTTATTCACTCAAGTCATGCCCAAGTGTTCATAACTCCATTTGAAATTTTCTTGGCAAAGATACTGGAGTGGTTTGCCATTTCTTTCTCCAATTCATTTTACAAATCAAGAGGCTGAGGTAAACAGTTCCAAATGGCTTGCTGAGTGTCACACAGCTAATAAATATCTGAGGCCTGATTGGATCTCAATTCTTCCTGAATCCAGCCCTACCATTCTAATCACTGAACCACCTAGTTTTCCCCTCTGGTAAGTAGATTGACTTTCTGTTCCTATAAGTAATTCTCTCTTAAATCCATAGGTGGCTCTCTCTAATTCAAGAGCCACTCTTCTCAAGGGCCTGACCATTTCCCCTCAGTAAATTTTCAATAAAGTATTTCATTTATCATTTTACCTGGGCTGTTCTTATCTTTTATTGTATATATCAGGGGTAGTGAACCTGTGGCCTCGGGGCCACATGTGGCTGTGTCAGTAGGCAAAATGGCCTTTGTTTTCTTTGAGTGACTCAGTTTATCTCATTGAACCTTGCTGGGTTCTGGGCTCCTGTTAGGGCTAACTCTGGGGAGGGCCTAGTTTACTTGTCTGGGACAGCAGAGGCTTTTAGATCATGTGGGTTCAGGTCTGCCTCTTTGTGACAATTCATGGGGCTGGCTAAGGGGACGTGTTAACTCCAGAGCCTTACCCTATTGGGTGTTAACCTAGTCTACGTGGATGTGAACCTCCCAGGGTCCTAGGGGGAGGGGCCAACTCAAGAACCAATTGGCTCTGGTCATTCAGGTGGCACTTGATGATGTCAAAAACTCTATAAGAGGAGAGAAGACAGCTTGAAGATCCCTTTTCGGTTGGAGCAGCAGCGGGAGCAGTGGCGAGTGTGACTCTGGGCCAGCCCTTGTTCCAAGCTCTTGGGCTGAACCTACATGTTGGTAACTATGAATTGTATTGGGTCTGTCTGTTGATATTTGCAATTTGTTTGTATTTTTTTCTGAAGTTCGGGGTGCTGGTTTTTCCCCAGAACTAAATGAATGTTCTAAAGTTCAGGGTGCTGGCTGTTTTTTCCCCTGAACTAACTGAATGCTGTGCTCCCCTGAAGTAACTGAATGCTGTCTGTATGCTGGATTAAAGTAAGCTTGTCAACCCCTTCACTGTGCTTTCCTTGGTTAAGCAGATAAAAAGAACCTGTGCTTTCCCAGTGTGCTGGCAGCTTTCTGAGTGCTGGCTGTGAGTGGATCTTACACCCCCACAGAAGCTGCTAGCCAGATTGTTAAAACAGTGGCTCTCTAGGTCCTCAAGTGTGGCCACTTGACTGATACATCTGTGAAGTTTGGATTCAGTCAAAGAACTCCATTTGAGGACCTAGAGGGCACATGTGGCTCTGAGGCCACAGGTTCCCCACTTTTGACATATATATGAAAAAAAAATTTGCTGAATATACTGTGAGTTAAAACTGATTATGTTTTTTTTTTCTTTTTTGGAAAGGGCTATATCAATATTTAAAGAACACTCAAATCATTGTACACAGTAACACCAGCATTTTGTGATGATCAGTTATGTTAGAATTAGCTCTTCTCGGCAACACAATGATCCAAGATAATTCCAAAAGACTCATGATGGAAAATGCTGTCCACAGACAGAATGAACTGTGGAGTCTGAATGCAGATTGAAGCATACTATTTCCACTTTTTTTCTCATGCCTTTCCCCTTTTGTTTTGATTATTTTTGGCTTTTATTTAGTATTTTATTTTCCCCAGTTACATGTAAAAACATTTTTAATATGCATTTTTAAAACTTTGAGTTCCAGATTTTCTCCTTTCCTACCTCCCTAACACCATTTATTGAGAAAGAAAGCAATTTGATATAGGTTATACATGTGTAGTCATGCAAAACTTATGCATAAATAGTCATGTTGTGTAAGAAAACATGGACAAAAACAACTGCAGAAAAATGAAGTTAAAAATGCTTCAGTCTGCACTCAGACACGATCAGTTCTTTCTCTGGATAACACTTTTCATCATAAGTCCTTCAGAGCTGTCTTGGATCGCTGTAATGCTGAGAATAGCTAAGTCATTCACAGTTGATCATCTTACACTATTGCTATTACTTTTTACATAGTACATGTCACCTTGCATCAGCCCATGCCAAGCCTTTCCAGGTTTTTGTGAGACCATCCTGCTCATTATTTCTTAAAGTACAATAGAATTCCATCACAATCACATTCCACTTGTTCAGACATTCCCCATGTGATGGGCATCCCCTCAACGTCTAATGCTCTTCTGATTCTTCTTTCACAACATGACTAATGTGGAAGTATGTTTAACGTTATTATACATAAATAACCTAAAAAAGAATTCTAAGGTTCGACTATTAAATTGCAACAATTATACTACTAGTAATAACTAATATTTAAATCATGCTCACTCTGTGTGAGGCACTGTCCTAAGCACTTTACAATTATTATGTCCTTTAATTCTTGGAACAATCCTGGGAGATAGGTGCTATTATTATCTGCATTTTACAGGTGAAAAAAAAAAACAAGACAAACAGAGGTTATGTGTCTTTCCCAGGGTCACCCAGCCAGTAAGTGTCCAAGGTAAGGGGGCGGAGCCAAGATGGCAGCTATAAAGCAGGGACTTGCCTAAAGTTCTACCCCAGGACCCTCCAAACACCTATAAAAATGACTCTGAAGAAATTCTGGAACCGCAGAACCCACAGAATAGTGGAGGGAAGCAGGGCTCAAGCCCAGGACAGCCTGGATGGTCACTGGGTAAGGTCTATCACACAGAACTGGGAGTGGAACAGAGCAGAGCCCAGCATGGGCATCACCCATACCAACCAGACTGGGAGTCTGGTGGAATAGTCCCTAGCACCCTGAATCAGTGAGCTGTGGCAGTTACCAGACTTCTCAACCCACAAACATCAAAGACAACAGAGAAGGTTAGTGGGGAAAAACTGTGGGGGACAGAGTGAAAGGAGTTCACAATTAGGCCACCGCCCTGGGGCCATGTAGGAGGTGAAGCTACAGAACTACAGCTGCAGTTGCTTCTGACCCCAGGCCCACGCGGTGGGAGGAATTAAGTGGAGGATCAGAGCTGTAGTGCAGGGCCTGCTTAAGGTCTGAGTCTGGTCCAGGTTTTGGGGGAAGGAGGAGGGCTGCTGTGGCAGAGCTTGCTGTGTAGAAATAGCTCTGAAAACAACAGTGAAACCCTTCAAGCTTGGGACAAAGTACTCTCTACTCTACAAGCAGTCATACCCTGACAAAAAACTCCAAGATCAAATAGTTGGCTGGGAACATGGCCAGGCAGCTAAAACAGACTCAGATTCAGACTCAGACTTTGGAATCATTCTTTGATGATAAAGAACACTAAAACATATAGCCAGAAGAATTCAACAAAGTCAAGAGCCTACATCAAAAGCCACCAAGAAAAACAAGAACTGGTCTCAGGCCATGGAAGAAGTCAAAAAGGATTTTGAAAAGCAAGTTAGAGAAGGAGAGGAAAAATTGGGAAGAGAAATGAGAACGATGCAAGAAAACCATGAAAAACAAGTCAATGACTTGCTAAAGGAGACACAAAAATACTGAAGAAAATAACACCTTAAAGAATAGACTAACTCAAATGGGAAAAGAGCTCCAAAAAGCCAATGAAGAGAAGAATGCCTTGAAAGGCAGAATTAGCCAAATGGAAAAGGAGGTCCAAAAGACTACTGAAGAAAATCCTACCTTAAAAACTAGACTGGAGCAAGCGGAAGATAGTGACTTTATGAGAAATCAAGATACTATAAAACAGAACTAAAGGAATCAAAAAATGGAAGACAATGTGAAATACCTCATTGGAAAAACCACTGACCTGGAAAATAGATCCAGGAGAGACAATTTAAAAAGTATTGGACTACCTGAAAGCCATGATCAAAAAGAGAGCCTAGATATTATCTTTCAAGAAATTATCAAGGAGAACTGCCCAGATATTCTAGAGCCAGAGGGTAAAATAGAAATTGAAAGAATCCACAGAACACTTCCTGAAAAAGATCCCCAAAAGAAAACTCCTAGGAATATTGTCACCAAATTCCAGAGCTCCCAGATCAAAGAGAAAATATTGCAAGCAGCCAGAAAGAAACAATTTGAGTACTGTGGAAATACAATCAGAATAACACAAGATCTAGCAGCTTCTATATTAAGGGATCAAAGTGCTTGGAATACGATATTCTGGAGGTCAATGGAGCTAGGATTAAAACCAAGAATCACCTATCCAGCAAAACTAGTATCATGCTCCAAGGCAAATTATGGATTTTCAATAAAAAAGAGGACTTTCAAATTTTCTTAATGACAAGACCAGAGCTGAATAGAAAATTAGACTTTCAAACACAAGAATCAAGAGAAGCATGAAAAGGTAATAAAGAAAAAGAAATCATAAGGGAATTACTAAGGTTGAACTGTTTTGTTTACATTCCTACATGGAAAGATGATGTGTATAATTCATGAGACCTCAGTATTAGGGTAGCTGAAGGGAATATACATACATACATACATATGTGTGTATATATATATATATATATATATATATATATATATATATATATATATATATATATATATATAAAGAGAGACACAGAGACAGAGGCAGAGACAGAGAGAGACAGAGGGCACAGGGTGAGTTGAATATGAAAGTACGATTTCTAAAAAGATAAAATACAATTAAGGGATGAGAGAGGAATATATTGAGAGCAGTAGAAAGGGAGGGATAGAATGGAGTAGAATATCTCACAAAAAAAGTGTCAAGAAAAAGCACCTCTGTAGGAAGGAAAGAGGGGGCAGGTGAGGGGGGAATGAGTGAATCTTCCTCTCATTGGATTTGACCTGAGGAGGGAACAATATACACACTCAATTGGGTATCTTACCCCACAGGAAAGAAGGAGGAAGGAGATAAAAAAGGGGGGATGATAGAAGGGAAGGCAGATGAGGGAAGAGGTAATCAAAAACAAACACTTTCACAAAGGGACAGGGTCAAAGGAGAAAACTGAACAAAAGGGGATAGGATAGGAAGGACCAAAATATAATTAGTCTTTCACAACATGAGTGTTTTGGAAGGGTTTTACATAATGATACACATGTGGCCTATGTGGAATTGCTTGCCTTCTTAGGGAGGATGGGTGGGGAGGGAAGAGGGGAGAAAATTTGCAACTCAAAGTTTAAAAAGCAGATGTTCAAAACAAAGATTTTGCATGCAACTAGGAAATAAGATATGCAGGCAATGGGTCACAGAACTCTATCTTGCCCTATGAGAAAGTAAGGGAAAAGGGGATGGGGGGAGTGGGGTGACAGAAGGGAGGGCTGACTGGGAAACAGATCAATCAGAATATATGCCATCTTGAAGTGGGCAGGAGGGTAGAAATGGGGAGAAAATTTGTTATTCAAACTCTTGTGAAAATCAATGCCGAAAACTAAAAATATTAAATAAATAAATAGAAAAGTGTCCAAAGTAAAATTTTAACTCAAGTCTTTCTGATTTTTTGCTAAGAGCCCTACCATTTGTGCCACTCATTCACCTTCATTTATTAGACATATTCTATGTGGAATCAATGGGTCAGAACTAGGAGAGATGTGTAGAATATTTAAAGAGGGAGGTTTCAGCTTGGCCTTAAGAAAAATACAATGAAACAACTTATCAATTGGAATTGTTCAAAAATAGAATGAAAACAGTGGAATCTTCGCATGGTATCTGACCATCTTATTAGCAACATTATTGAAAAGAGTGTTTTGTCATTTTGGGAAAGTTTTTGAGAGCCCTTTACCTTACTGACTTTAGGATACTTAGCTCCATCTATATTAAAGTGAGGTTGTCAGAACCTACCACCCTCAAAAAAAGAAAAAAAAAAACTTTTGATCAGGTAAATAGACTTGTGTGAAATAGTCTAAGAAAATAAAATATTTTCATTCTGAAAGCTTATCCTATAATCATGATTTTCCACAGTTCACACTATCTTTCCTTTATAGAGTCAAAATGAATATGGTCTAAATATGTTTATACATTAAAAGAAAAATAAATTATCATCAAAAAATTCCATAGCCAGAACTTCCAAAAAGTATGTGTCCCCCAAAGCAAAGATAAATCACACAGTAAAACTTTTTTTTAAAAGATCATATATCTGTGTATACGTACATGCATATTTATACATTTGTGTTTTTAGAGATAGATAGATAGATAGATAGATAGATAGATGAGAAATAGATTCTTCCTCCTCCACAAGACCTTTATTTATTAATGTGCACTGTAGTGCCTTAGGCAGTCTTATTAAAAAAGTGTGCAACCTGGCACTTTGCTCTGAATGTGTGTGTGTGTGTGTGTGCATGCATGCATGCATGTGTGTGTTTCTCCCTGATGAGAGATCCCAGAAACAAATGCCAAGCCATCTGTGCTGTCTGCTCAGGCAGTGAGTGGCAGCTCATGATAAACTAGAGGACCAGTCAACACCTCAGCACATCATTATGATTCCCTATGCATACAAAGGAATTTGGTTTGCTTGTGCAAATCCATGCTCAAAAGTACACAGGGAAAAAACAAGTCCCTTTCATTAGGGAGCTTATATTATCCTGGGGAGCTTTAATTATTCTCTGTTGAATCAAAGAAATTCTCAATTGGAAGAAACTTCAGAGGTCATTCAGTTCATCTCTTCCTACCTGAAAAAAATAAGCTTCCTATAACAAGTTGTTATCTAGTACTTGCTTGAAAACCTTTAGTGATAGAAAACCTACCACCATAGAGTCTCTCCAGTACGTTGCTGCATAGACCTTAATGGAGAGGAAGTTTTTTTCATTATGTCAGGCTGAAATAAGTCCAGTGAATCATAGATTATTATTTCTCTCTCTCTCTCTCCCTCTCTCTCTCTCTCTATAACACATATACACACACATTCATGTGCATACTTGGGATAGATAGCATAGAATACATGAAAGCAACAAGTGAATAAGATATACACAAGATAGAAATTTTAAAGGAAAAAATTAAGGAGAGCTAGGGCAGAGAGAAAGAAATGAAAAGAGAGGAGTGGGGAAGATTTGCATGTGTTGGATAATGGTAGAATGCTTCCAACAATTAAAAAATTGACTCTAAGTCTTTTTCCCCAGGTAATGAAATTGGATGAAGAGGAAACTTTCTTTTGAATTTTTATTTAAAAATTTAGATTTTATTTTCTAATTCATTTGCAAAGTCTCATCTTAAGTCAAACTTCCTGATTATCAGAACGTAAGAGAAATTTCCAATCTATTTCATTGAAAATAAATATTTTTTTTTCTGGGAAAATCATAAAATATTCCAATGAAAATGTCTTCCAAAGAAATACTAACAATTGTATTATCTCTATATTTCATGGGAGAGGAAAGGGTTATACAAAAAAACATAGTCATCAATTTAAAAATCTCAAATATTCATGTTTTCAAAACATTGTTTCAAATATGGAGAAAAAGAGATTGAAAGGAAATAATGTGGGCCAAGCTATGAAACAGCCTGAAATATTTCCAGTTGTCAACAAAGAATTGTGCAGAACACTACTAGAGAAATCCAGTATCCATTTGGAGAAAAAATAGGTTTATAGCATAAAATAGAATGGGCTGGAAGAAACTAAAAAAGAAAGGAAGTGGGGCAGTTTGGGAAAATGATCACAGATTAAACTGGGATAACATTAGCAACTCCTTCAAAGGAATGGCAGAAGGGGATTCTTTTTCTAAATGAAATATTTATTTCTTTATCTCAAGCTGTTACTTTTTGCTTGAGTTCCAAACCAGCACTTCAAACCCTCATTCTCATCTTGGTATCCTATAGGCACATACAGCCCCACATATATTATAGGAGATCTAGAGACTTCAGCAAACAGTCAGGACATTCTTTATCTTATCGAATCATATCACAAACAGTGATAGAATATTTGCAAATGCTTGAGAGATGATCAGTGCCTCTGCTCTCCGTATCCACCTACAGCCCATTTTAGAAAGTTAGTCCTTTTCCTCGTGGGTATCTTTATAACCTCATACGAAAAGTGGAGTATACTTTCTTGAACACATATTAAATGAATGAAAAAAAAGTCAAGGCCAATTATCAAGACTGAATATTCACTGCATGTAAGAGTTAAAGGAATAGCCTAATGCATCTCTCAAAAGATGGAGAAATGATGAGTCTCACAAGACCAGATAAAGAAAGACCATGTAGCCAAATTATTTTCAGTGATGTCAATGCATTTCTTTCCTGTCTAATGAGGGAAATTAGCATTAATGGTATATTTACTCCTACTTTAATAGGACTGGAATTGCACAACTCACAGGCAGAATGTTTATAGGCTTCCCATACTTCTCCTTAACATTGGATAACAGGATATCCCATGGATACCCTTCCTGAACTTAATGGGAAGTGACCTGTATGAAAAATAACATTTTAGATCAAGTATCAAACATCAAAAGGAAACATTAAATAAAATTCTCAATGTGTTTCTCCTTTTGCCATCATTGCTTTGAAAATGGAAATTGCTTGTAAATATTAATCACAATTTATCCAATCAAAACTTCCTGAACAATAGGACAGATGTTCCTATATTTCATATTTCTGCATCATCTTAAAAAATTGAAGGTCTTTACAAAATTTATTCTTAAAATCAACACTTATAGCATCCCTTGGAGGCAGAAAGGTAGATCTCATTTAAATGATGGGCACTACATAATAAATCTGTAGCCCTTAGAGAGGGTGCTCAAATAATTTTTAATGGAAAATGTTTCACCAGGTTTATCACAAATATCTATGCCACAAAGATTCATATTTTATATTCAAATCACCCCACAGTCAATAAGAATTTAATTTAAAAAGAGGGGGAAACATATTCATCATTTCTGCAAAAATGAGTAAACGTTGCTGGTTTTAGTATAAATTATACTTCTGGATTTTGAACAAAATGCTAGAAAGAGGCCAATCTTTCATCATATCCCAACGCTACCCCTACATATTCTCACAAGAATATTGGAGGCATAATGGAAGGTTCCCTTGGTCAACTATCATCATCCTTAACCTCAGCATCTTAATCTTCTACTCACCGATATTTATACAATGTATTAAATTTGCTGTGTGTTTGCATATACATATATATAGCTTATATATACACTTATATATACATGTATGCATATTTTACAGTTTAAAAATATGAGGCTCAATGAGAATAATAAATGACTTACCAATGCTCTTAAAAGGAGCAAGTGCCAGAGAAAGGATTAAGACATAAGTCTCCTAGACTCCAAATACAGTACGCTATCTAGTTGACTCTGATGACTAACCTACATACTAAATGCTCTGACATTTACAAAGCACTTTTTGTACAAGAATTGTGTGAAGGGGGAAACACCCACATTACCTACTTAGTTTCTGGACAAAGGAATTAAAGCTCAAAAAGTTTAAATTCATACGAACAGCTATGCAACTAGTAACTTGCTAAGCCAGTACCGAAAACCCATCTCCTGGTTCCAGGTCCAGAGTATTTCCCACTAGCTCAGTCTTCCCATTCACCTAAAATATGGCAATATTGAAAAAAATTCCAATTACTGCTTAATTTTCAAAATTAGCAGATCAATATTTTCATCGTGGAAGAGAGACAAGATTAAATTCATACTTAATTGAGCACCAAGTGAACATAAAACTCTGTTACTATGTTTTTACTAAAATGATATCAATAAATCAACCAGCACACCTTTGTTAAGGATGCACAATGAGGAATCAAGGGAAAAAAATAAACTGGTTTTACCCTCTAGGAACTTATTTTATACTATCCATGAATATAATAATTTATACACAAGTTAAATACAACATAATTTGGAAGGGGGCCATGACAAAAGCTTCATATCAAAGGCAATGCTTTACGTAAACTCTGAAGGGCACTGGAGATGTAGGTATAAGACAGTTCCTTCCCAGAAGGAATTTATGGCCTAAAGAGAGAGATGAA
Organism: Trichosurus vulpecula; assembly: GCF_011100635.1. Lineage (NCBI taxonomy): Eukaryota > Metazoa > Chordata > Mammalia > Diprotodontia > Phalangeridae > Trichosurus > Trichosurus vulpecula. The sequence goes on along the minus strand of NC_050580.1, from coordinate 28,087,270 downwards.
GCATATGCACTTGAGTTAATCAAATCAAAAGGGGGCTGTATTTGTAAATTCATGGTAGTGGAAACTTAGAAGGGAGGAAAATCCTTCCATCTGTACAGGTTGCCATGTTCTCTGCAACTCCTTAGAAAAATACCTAGTGGTGGGGGTGGAACCACTATGGCAGAGTAAAAGCAAGGACTTGCTTTAGCTCTCCCTCAAATGACTACATATTAATGTAAAAAAAGTGACACTAAAAATTCCAGAGCTATAGAACCCACAAAATACCACAGTGAAATAATTCTCCAGCCCAACACAGCCTGGAAGGTCAAAAGAAATTTCTGCTGGGAGCAGAGTGCAGCCCAGCAAGGGCCATGCTGGCATAGACTGGGCCAGAGCAGACTAGGTAGAGCAGGTGCCATTCATCTAAACCCAGAAGTGCCAAAAACAACTTAGCAGGTCAGTGGGAAAACTCTGTTGCACCTGGATGAGAGAAGAATGTGGTCCAGCCCTAGCCCCGGAGTGGCAGAGGTGCCTTCAGCAGGGTCAGAAGGGGTTCCTTCTGAAGACCCAGGCCAACAGACAGTGCAGGGATCAAGTGCCTGATCAGAACTGGAGTGCAGGGATCTCTTTGCTGGTACTGAGGCAGGATTCTCTTGCTTTGCCCTACTTGGATCTGGGTCAAAGTCCTGGGTGGCTGTCCTGAACTAAGGAGGAGCACTGTTGTAGAAGAGCTTGTGGGTCCTGTTCATAGTTTCAAGGCAGAAAAGATTGCTTTAGGTCACTTGCAGACCAGAGCATAGGCCAGGAGAGGAGTAAATGCTTCTCCTGGGATCATACCACCTCAGAAGGACTGAAAATTTATAGGTGCCTAGAAGTAGTTCTGAAAACAGCTGTGCAAAACACCTGAAGCTTGGGAAAGAGCACTCCTCACTCTGGAAGCAAAATCACAAAGAGCTCAACAGTGAAGTAATTGACTGCAAAAATGAGCAGACAGCATAAAAGAACCTCACACTTTAGAATCTTACTTTGGTGACAAAGAAGATCAAAACTTATAACCAGAAGAAGAAAACAAATATCCCGCATTAAAAGCTTCCAAGAAAAATATGAATTGGCCTCATGCCATGGAAGAGCTCAAAAAACCAAGTAAAAGAAGTAGTGGAAAAAAATGGGGAAAAATGCAAGTGAAACAAAAAAACCATGAAAAACAAGTCAACGGCTTGCTAAAGGAGACCCTTAAAAATACTGAAGAAAATAACATCTTAAAAATAGATTAACCCAAATGGCAAAAGAGCTCCAAAAAGCTAATGAGGAGAAAAATGCCTTGAAAGGCAGAATTAGCCAAATGGAAAAGGAGGTCCAAAAGATTGGAGCAAGTAGAAGCTAGTAACTATATGAAAAATCAAGGAATTATAAAACAGAAACAAAATAATGAAAAAATGGAGGACAATGTGAAATATCTCACTGGAAAAACCACTGACCTGGAGAATAGATCCAGGAGAGATAATTTTAAAATTATTGGACTACCTGAAAGCCATGATTAAAAAAAAAAGCAGCCTAGACATCATCTTTCAAGAAATCATCAAGGAAAACTTCCCTGATATTCTAGTTGAAATTGAAAAAATCCACTGAGTACTTCTTAAAAAGATCCCAAAAAGAAAACTCCCAGGAATATTGTCACCAAATTCCGGAGTTCCCAGGTAAAGGACAAAATATTGCAAGCAGACAGAAAGCAACAATTTATATATTGTGGAAACATAATCAGGGTAACACAAGATCTACCAGCTTCTAAATTAAGGGATCGAAGGGTTTGGAATATGATATTCCTGAGGTCAATGGAGCTAGGATTAAAACCAAGAATCACCTACACAGAAAAACTGAGTATAATACCCCAAGGCAAAATATGGACTTCAATAAAATATAGGACTTTCAAACTTTCTCAATGAAAACACCAGAGCTGAATAGAAAATTTGATTTTCGAATACAAGAATCAAGAGAAGCATGAAAAGGTAAACAAGAAAGAGAAATTATAAGGGACTTAACTAAAGTTGAACTATTTTGTTTACATTCCTACACGGATAGATGATACATGTAATTCATGAAACCTGTCTCAGTATTAGGGTAGTTGAAGGGAATATACATCTATATAGACAGAGGGCAGAGGGTGAGTTGAATATGATGGGATGGTGTCTAAAAAATAAAATAAAATTAAGGGTCAAGAGGCAAATATATTGGGAGAAGGAGAAAGGGGAAGATAGAGAGGGGTAAATTATCTCACATAAATTGGCAAGAAAAAGCAGTTCTATTGGAAGAGAAGAGGGGCAGGTGAAAGGGAATGAGTGAATCTTGCTCTCATTGGATTAGAGTTAAGGAAGGCATTACATACACACTCAATTGGTTATCTTACCCTACAGGAAAGTAGGGGAAAGTGGATAAGAGAGTGAGTTGACAGAAGGTAGGGAAGATTGGGAAAGAGGTAATCCAAAGCAAATACATTTGAAAAAGGACAGGGTCAAGGAAGAAAATTGAATAAAAGGGGGCAGGATAGGATTGAGGGAAATATAGTTACTCTTTCAAAACAGGACTATTATGGAAGTGTTTTACAAAATGACACATGTGTGGCCTATGTTGAATTGCTTGCCTTCTTAGGGAGGGTGGGTGGGGAGGGAAGCAGGGAAGGAATTTGGAAGTAAAAGTTCTAAAAAAATTTTCAAAAAAAAGTTGTTTTTATATGCAACTGGGAAATAAGATATACAGGCAATGGGGTATAAAAATCTCTCTTGCCCTACAAGAAAGTGAGGGAAAAAGTGATGGGGCAGGGGGGTGACAGAAGAGAGTACAGACAGGGGAGTGGGGCAATCAGAATATATGCCATCTTGGAGTGAGTGGAGGGTACAAATGGGGAGATAATCTGTAACTCAAAATCTTCTGGAAATCAATGTTGAAAACTATAAAGATTAAATGATAATAAAAATATGAAAAAATAGACTAGCCCAAATGGCAAAAAGCTCCAAAAAGTCAATGAGTAGAAGAATGCTTTAAAAAGTAGAAATGACCAAATGGAAAAGAAGGTCCAAATGCTGAATGAAGAAAATAATTCCTTAAAAATTAGAATGGTGCAAATGGAAGCTAATGGTTTCATGAGAAATCAAGAAATTATAAAACAGAACCAAAAGAATAAAAAAAAAATAGAAGACAATGTGAAATATCTCATTGGAAAAACCACTCACCCAGAAAACAGATCCAGGAGAGATAATTTAAAAATTACTGGACTACCTGAAAGCCATGATCTAAAAAAGAGCCTAGACATCATATTTCAAGACATTATCGAGGAAAACTACCCTTATATTCTAGAACCAGGGGGTAAAATAGAAATTGAAAGAATCCCCTGATCACTTCTTTAAAAGATCCCAAAAAGAAAACTCCTAGGAATATTGTAGTCAAATTCCAGTCTTCCCAGGTCAAGGAGAAAATATTACCAGCAGCCAGAAAACAATGATTTGAGTACTGTGGAAACACAATCAGGATAATACAAGATCTAGCAGCCTCTACACTAAGAGACTGAAGGGCTAGGAATATGATATTCTGGAGGTCAAAGGAGGTAGGATTAAAATCAGAAAACACCAATCCAGCAAAATTGAATATAATACATCAGGGGAAAAAATGGATATTTAATGACATAGAGGACTTTCAAGAATTCTTGATAAAAATACCAGAGCTGAATAGAAAATTTGACTTTCAAATACAAGAATCAAGAAAAGCATGAGAAGATAAACAAGAAAGAGAAATCATAAGACACTTATTAAAGTTGAACTGTGTAAATTCCTATGTGGAAAGATGCTATCTCATTATTAGGGTATTTGAAGGGAATATACACATATATAGACAGAGGGCAAAAGGTGAGTTGAATATGAAGGAATGGTATCTAAAAATAAAATTAAGGGGTGAGAGAGGACTATATTGGGAGAAAGAGAAATGGAGAAAGAATGGTGCAAATTACCTCACATAAAAGGCAAGAAGAAGCTGTTGTAATGGAAGGGAAGAGAGGGGAAGTGAAAGGGAATGAGTGAAGCTTATTCTCAATTGGATTTGGCTTAAGGAGGGAATAACACAATACTCATTTGCGGACCTTACCCTACAGAAGGGAGGGCAGATTGGGAGAGGGGCTAGTCAGAAGCAAACACTTTTGAAAAGAGACAGGTTCAAAGGAGAAAATAGTATAAATGGGGGTGGGGTGGGATATGATGGAGGGAAATATAATTAGTGTTTCACAACATGACTATTATGGAAGTGTTTTGCGTAACAAATATGTATAACCTACATTGAATTGCTTGTCTTGTCAAGGAGGGTGGGTGGGGAAGGAAGAAGGCAGAGAATTTGGAAAACAAAGTTTAAAAAACAAATGTTAAAAATTGCTCTTACATGTAACTGGCAAATGAAATATACAGGGAGAAGGTTATAGAAATCTATCTTGCCATACAAGAAAGTAAGGGGGAAGAGGATAAAGGAGGTGATGATAGAAGGGAGGGCTGTCTGGGGGAATGCCTAATCAGAATGCATGCCCTCTTGGGGAAGGTGGGGAGGAGAGAGGTAAGGAGGAAATTTATAACTCAAAGTCTTGTGAAAATGAATGTTTAAAACTAAAAATAATTAAATCTAAAAAGTTAAAAATTTAAAATGCCCCAAAATTGGAAAAAAAAGATAAAATTACCTAGAGCAAGGCTGTCCAACCTTAGGTTTTTATTGAAACAATAGACAATATATTTCAATTTGCAGTTTTAGTGAGAGCTCTGCTGTAGAGTGGCTTCATTTACTAAAGCACTTATGTAAATTTCTATGCTTGTAGATGGGCTGCATAAATCACACTGTGAGCCACATGTCACTCAGGACTACATTTTGGATAGCCCTGGCCTAGAGCGCTGACAGGTTAAGTGACTTGTCCAGATTCCTACAGCCATTGTGTGTCAAAGGCAGGTCTGGAACCTTCATCTTCAATGTTTGGAGTCAAGCTCTTTCCACTGTGCCATGGTAATTTTCTTCAACAAATCAATAATATTTAACAATTAAACATCATATATTATCTTTCAACCAATATTTTATATGCCTACTGTGTGCCAGGAGCTGAACAAATTTACATGATTTACTAGTAAATGAGTAGGCTCGATAATCCATTTTAAGTTGTAATGTTCCAAAACTCTGGATAAGAAGACTACAGATGGACCTGAATGGTAAATTGAGTATGAGGAGGGAGAGGTAGTATAGCATAGATAGGGAACACTCTAGTGTTGTATTCATGCATGAACAAAGACATAGTGATAGTAATATTTAAGATAATAGGGGCTACATACTGTAGACTCAATTTGCTAGAATGGGAATTAGAAAGGAATGGTGCAGTGAAGTAACATTGTGGAAGGCTTCAAATACCAGGTCAAGAAATCTTAATGCGGGAAAAAAAGATCCCTATGAACATAATACTCCAGAAATCCTACTGACTAAAGAGTGACTAAATTGTATCTTTTTATTAATCATATTGTGACTTAAGAGGCTTATTATTTATCAAAGCTCTCTCCTTTTCCCCAGGACCTACAAAGCTGGGTGTATTATTTTCTTTTTTTAATTTCAATTTTTAAAATATTTTATTTTTCCAATTACATGTAAAATATTTTACATTCATTTAAAAAAATTGCGTTCCAAATTCTCTCCCTCTTTTTTCTCACCACCCTATTAATAACAGAAAAAATCTATTTGTTATACCTATACAGTCATGTAAGACATATTCCCATAATAGTTATGATATGAAAGAAAACAGACAAAAAATTAAGAAAAATAAAGTAATAAAAAGGTATGCTTAAAGTAGCATTCAGACTCCATCAGTTTTTTTTCCTTAGAGGTGGAGAGCATTTTTCATCACAAGTCCTTAGGAATTGTATTAGATCACTGTATTGCCAAGAATGGCTAAGTGATTCACAGTTGGTCGTCAGACTATATTGTTACTGTGTACATTGTCCTCCTGTTTCTACTCATTTTATTTTCAATCAGTTCATTTAAGTCTTCCCAGGTTCTCCTGAAAGCATCCTGCTTACTCATTTCTTGTTGCACAATAGTATTCAATCATAATCACATACCACTTTCTCCCCAATTGGTGGGCATAGCCTCATTTTCCAATTCTTTGCCACCATGAAATGCCTCCATTATTTACACTCCAAGAAATGTTGATGGTATCCCAAATACTAAGCCAAAATGTAGAATATGTTGGGAGATAGTGCAGGAGATTCATCAAAAGTGCATTGAGGCCAGAACAAAGATAGCAGAATGAAAACAGAATCTTACTGGAACTCTCTCACGAATTCTGTCAGATACCTCTAAAAAGTGAATCTGAGCAGATCTGAGAGAGTTAGAAGCCACTAGTAGACTGGTTGTGGCAAGGTTCCAAGCCAGGAGAGTCTGCAGTGTCAACAGTACAGATCTGTAGGCTGGAAGAGGACCTGGCTCACTAAACTGCACCAGATCACACCAAAGTGTGAGCAGCTGTGGAACTTAGCCAGGGATCCAGGATGGGAGAGTGCTGGGTGCACAAAACTGGTGGTGATATCCAGGATGGGAATCTGTTGGAGCTACAAAAGACAGCAGCCCATGGCCTGCGAACACAAGAGCAACTACCCCTGAGGCTTGCGGCTCACAGTCTAAAGGCTTGAAACTCATCTTCCTGAACTTCTGGAGCCATTATGATGAGGTAAAATGGCTCCCATCCCTCCAAAATTTTAGCTTTACTCTCATTGGATTTAGTTCAAAGAGGGAATATCCTACTCTGAAGTATAGAAATCAAACTTGTCCTAGAGGCAGTAGGAGGGGAAAGGGGAAAGAAAAGGAGGGTGGTCAGAAAGAAGTAGTAAGGGGAAAGAAGTAAGAAAAGGGAGGGGAGTCAATCAGGAAGGTAAACTGAGGAAGGCAGCAGTCAAAAGCAAAACTCTTTTGAGGAGTGGAAGGAAGAAGGGAGAAATAAAAGCATAAATGTGTGGGGGATAGGATGGAGAAAAAGACATAGATAGTAATCATAACTGTGAATGTGAATGGGCAGTACTTTCCCATAAATCAGAGATGATAAGCACAATGGATTAGAAACCATAATCCTACAATATGTTGTTTACGATAAGCACATTTGAAACAGGGGGATAAATACAGGTTAAAATTAAAAGGCTGGAGTAGAACATATTGTGTTTCAACTAAAGTAAATAACAAAAAAAGCAGGGTAGCAATCCTAATCTCAGACAAAGCAAAAACAAAGATAGATCTAATTAAAAGAGATAAGGAATAACACTATGTCCTGCTATAAGACATGATAGCCAATGAAGCAATATCATTACTTAACATATATGCACCAAGTGGAATAGCATACAAGTTTTTAGAGAAGTTAAGAGAGTTATAGGAAGAAATAGACAGCAAATCTATACTAGTGGGGGATCTCAACCTCCCCCTCTCTGAACTTGATAAATATAACCTCAAAATAAACAAGAAAGAAGTTAAGGAGGTGAATAGAGTTTTAGAAAAGGTAGATATGATAGACCTCCAGAGAAAACTGAATAAGAATAAAAGGGAATATACCTTTTTATCAGTGGCATATGGCACATACTTAAAAATTGACCATGCATTAGGGCATAAAAAACTCAAAACCCAATGCGGAAAGGCAGAAATAACCAATGCATCCTTTTCAGATCATGACTCAATAAAAATTATTCATAATAAAGGACCAGGGAAAGGTAAACTAAAAATTAATTGGAAACTAAATAATCTAATCTTAAAAAAAGAGTGGATCAAAGAACAAATCATAGAAACAATTGACAACTTCATTCAAGAAAATGACAATACCGAGACAATATACCAAAACTTATGGGATCCAACAAAAGCAGTTCTTAGGGGAAATTTTATATCTCTAAATGCTTACATGAATGAAATAGACAAAAAGGAGATCAATTAATTGGGCATGCAACTGAAAAAGCTAGAAAAAACAAATTGAAAATCCCCAATTAAATACCAAAATAGAGATACTGAAAACCAGAGAGATTAATAAAATTGAAATCAAGAAAACTACTGAATTAATAAATAAAATTAAGAGCTAGTTTTATGAAAAAAATGAAATTGATAAACCTTTGATCAATTTGATTAAAAAAAAGAAAATAGAAAGACAAATCATCAGAAATGTATTAGCATCAGAAAGGAAAAGTGTGAATTCACCTCCAATGAAGAGGAAATTAAAACAATATTTAGGAATAATTTTGCCCAATTGTATGCCCATAAATTTGACTACCTTAAGGAAGTGTATGAATATTTACAAAATATAAATTTCCCAGGTTAACAAAAGAGGGAGCAAAATACCTAAATAACCGCATCTCAGAAAACAAAATTGAGCAAGCCATCAATGAACTCCCTAGGAAAAAGTCTCCAGGGCCAGATGGTTTTACATTTTAATTCTAATAAGCATTTAAACAATAATTAATTCCCATAATTTATAGAGCATTTGGGAAAATAAGGGCAGAAAGAGTGCTACCAAGTTCTTTTTTTAATTTTTTTTTGCTTTTTGGCAGGGCAATCGGGGTTAAGTGACTTGCCCAAGATCACACAGCTATTACAGGAGTCAAGTGTCTGAGGCTGGATTTGAACTCTGGTCCTCCTGACTCCAGGGCTGGTGCTCTACTCACTGTGCCACCTAACTGCCCCTACAAAGTTCTTTTTATATCACAAATATAGTACTAATACTTAAACCAGAAAGAGTCAAAACAGAGGAAGAAAATTACAGACCAATTTCCTTAATGAATATTGATGCAAAAATTTTAAATAAAATTTTAGCAAAAAGATTGCAGCACCTTATCAAGAGAATAATACACTATGACCAGGTAGGATTGATTCCAGGAATGCATGGCTAGTTCAATATTAGAAAAACTATCAGTATAATTGGTCATATCAACAACAAAACTAGCAGAAACCATAGGATTTTCTCAATATCTGAAGAAAAAGCTTTTGACAAAATACAACAGCCATTTATTGAAAACACTAAAAAGCATAGGGATAATGAAGTCTTCCTCAAAATTATAAGTAGCATCTACCTAAGTCCATCAGCAAGCATTGTATGTAATGGGGATAAGCTAGATGCATTCCCAATAAGATCGGGGGTGAAACAAGGATGTCCATTATCCCCCCTATTATTCAATTTGGTACCAGAAATGTTAGCTTTAGCAATAAGAGATGCAAAAGAAATTGAAGGAATTAGAATAGACAAAGAACAAACTAAGTTATCACTTTTTACAGATGATACTATGATTTACTTAGAGAATCCTAGAGAATTAAGTAAAAAAAAAACTACATGAAATTATTAAAAAAAAAGCTTTAGCGAAGTTGTAGGATATAAAATAAACCAGCAAAAATCCACAGCCTTCCTATATATTACTACAAAAGCCCAACAACAAGAAAAAGAAAGAAAAATCCCATTTAAAGTTACTATAGACACTATAAAGTATTTGGGAGTCTACCAGCCAAGATAAACCCAGGGCCCATATGAACACAGTTACAAAACAGTTTTCACAGAAATAAAGTCAGATCTAAATCAATGAAAAAAAATCACTTGCTTATGGTTAGGTCAAGCTAATATAATAAAAATGACAATTTTATCTAAATCAATTTACGTATTCAGTACTATACCAATCAAACTACCAAAAATTTATTTTACAGAGCTGGATAAAACAGTAAAACAATTCATCTGGAAGAACAAAAGGTCTAGAATATCAAGGGAATTGATGAAAATAAATGCTAGGGAATTTGGCCTAGCCATACTAGATATTAAACTCTATTATAAAGCAGCAGCAGTCATCAAAACTACTTGGTACTGGCTAAGAAACAGAGCAGTGGATCAGTGGAATAGGTTCAATGACTATAACAATCTACTCTTTGATAAGCCCAAAGAATCCAGCTTCTGTGCTAAGAATTCACTATTTCACAAAGACTGCTGGGAAAATTGGAAAATAGGATGGCAGAAACTGGGCATAGATCAATATCTTACACCACATATCAAAATAAAGTCCAAATGGTTCAGGATTTAGTAATAAAGGCAAGTTGGGAGAGCAAGGAATAGTTTGTCTGTTAGATTTATCAGAAAGAGATGAATTCATGACCCAACAAGAGACAGAAAGCATTAAAAAATGCAAAATGGATAATTTTTACTACGTTAAGTTGAAAAGGTTTTATATAAACAAAGCCAATGCAACAAAGATTAGGAGGGAAGCAGAAAATTTGGAAAAAAAAATCTTTACGACCAGTATCTCTGATAAAGGCCTCATATCTAAAATATACAGGGAACTGAATCAAATTTATAGGAACAGAAGTCATTCCCCAATTGAGAAATGGTCAAAGGATATGAACAGGTAGTTTTCAGAGGAAATAATTAAAGATATCTGTAGGCATATGAAAAAATGCTCTAAATCAGTATTGATTAGAGAAATGCAAATCAAAACAATTCTTAGGCACGACGTCTCTCCTGTCAGATTGGCTAACATGACAAAACAGGAAAATGATAAATGATGGACGGTATGTGGGAAATTTGGAACATTGCCACATTGTTGGTGGAGTTGTGAACTGATCCAGTCAGTCTGGAGAGCAATTTAGAACTGTGCTCAATGGGCTATAAAAATGTGCATACCCTTTGACCCAGCAATACCACTTTTGAGTCTATATCCAATAGAGAATTACAAGAAATGGACATGTACGTGCAAGAATATTTATAGTAGCTCTTTTTGTGGTGGCAAAGAATTGGAAATCAAGGCAATGTCCATCAATTGGGGAATGATTAAACAAGTTGTGGTATATGAATGTAATGGAATACTACTGTACAATCAGAAATGAGGAACAGATGGACTTCATTACCACCTGGAAAGGCTTATGAGCTGATGCTGAGTGAGGGGAGCAGAACCAGGAGATCATTGACACATAGTATCTGTAAGGACCAACTTTGATAAATTGACTTCTCTCTTTAATACAAGGTTCAAAGACAGCACCAAAAGACTCATGATGGAAACACATATGCATATCTAGAGAAAAAATTATGGAGTTTGAATGCAGATTGAGGCAAACTATTTGCTCTCTTTTTTTTCCTTCTTTTTTGGTTTTGTTTCTCCTTTTTCATGGTTCATTCCATTGGTTCTAATTCTTCTTTACAACTGGACTATTATGTAAGTAAGTTCAATGTGAAGGTAAATGTATACCCTAAATTGGATTACATGCCATCTTGTGGGGGGAGTGAAGGGAAGAAGGAGGAAGAGAAAATTTGAAACCCCAAAACTTGTGGAACTGAACGTTGTAAACTAAAAATTAAAAAGAAATAAATTTAAAATATAAAAGAAAGTGCATTGAAATAATCTAGGTGAGAAGGTATGAGGGCCTGAACAAGAATAAAAACAAGATCTGTGATGTTTGATGACCTAGGCTCCCCCCAATCTCCTCCTCTTTTCAACAACTTCATATTCCTTTTGAAGGAACCCCCATCCTCCTTGTCACACAGACTTACAACCTTAACGTGATCTTTGCCTTCTTACTCGCAATTACCCTACAATTCAATACATTGACAAAAATTGTCATTTCTACCTTTATAATGTCAATCAAAGTTTTCCTTCTTTCCACTCACAGAAACCTAACTCTAATTTAGTTCTTCTCATTTCTCCCTTAGATAAAAGTCTATTCACCTTCTAACTCATCCTTGACAGAAGTGCCAAAGTGATATGTGATATTTCTAAATCACTGGTGTTAGCATGTTACACTCCTCCATTCAATGAGCTACAGTAGTTTCCTATTAACACTATTAATACAAAATAGAAGATACACACATACGCACACAACCTTGCGTGCGTGTATATATGTACATACATATGTAAATATTCATATTTACATATACAAGTATACACAAATTCATATATGAATATGCACATGCACTATTTGACTGATGGATTGGCTGAAATGTATTATTAAACTACTTTCTATTTGCCCTACTTTGAGAAAATCACAACAAATTTGGGAAGCAGTTTCTCATGTACAAAGTGACTTGGATTGAGTGATCTATTCCAATGCTTAGTTATTAAAGTCTGGACATATAAGTTAAATTCTATGTAGTTTTCCCTGGCCATTTTTTTGAAAATGTGTAATATGAATAGAGATGCGTTAAACAAGGGCAGAGAAGGAGGTCTCTTTTTCTACCTTTATAGCACTCATCTCTTAGTATTCTATTCCATTAACGACAAGGAAACAATCGACCCTTTCACAGTGTAATTAGCAATGCTTATCAAAAAACTGGAAAATAGCACTCCAAATGCTATCATTTTCACCATTGTATCAGATACTCCTAATCTATGTTCCAATCCCTTCTTTATTACCAGTTAAAATTGTAATTGCCATAATAACTTACAGAAAGGACCTTAATATGACAAATTTTTCAGTCAATTACTGTCATGTTTTCATTTCTCTTGGTTTAGTGTTATAAGTATCCCACTGTCATTGACATGCACAGTAAGTGAAAAGAGAAAAAAAGGGTAATTATAACTTGGGGGGGGTAGAGATCATTCCTTTTTATCTTCTTACATTTTAATGACTACACTCTCAGCATTTATTCAGTTTCATTCACTGCCTTCTTTGTATATATGTTTGTATGTATGTATGTATATGTATGTATAGTGTGTGTATCACAGTTTAGCCACATTCTGTTAATGTAGATCACAATGAATTCACACACACACACACACACACACTCACACATACACAACAACAACAACAACAACGGAATAAAGTCCCTGAGGACCTAACCTGAGATATATCAGGCTGAGTTATTTGATTACTGTATTTTAACTGGAAGGGGTCCCTAATCAAACTCCCCAGGAATAAAATTCCTCACAGATACCCCCTCCCAAATTAAAAAAAATACCACCTGTAGTTTCAAAAAATTATGTTTTTGAAATCTGAGATTAGCTTAGTAATTATTTGCAATTATTTCTTTTCCATGATGCATAAGAGATTTTTCGAACATCAAAAGCTAACAGATGGACATCAGTAAACACTTCCATTATTGATATTACAAAGGCATATGTAGGCTCTTACACTGGAGATATTTCTTTTTACTAACTGGAATTTGATATTTCTGAACTGAGTATTACATTACATAGACATTGCATGTCTAAATGCTTAACAAGTTGGCCTCAAATTATTATTTTTTAATCTTATTAAGGGATGTTTAATTTCAGGGTTTTTAACTAGGTTAGAGAATAGGAAGATGGAAGGATGAATGGATGGATAGATAATTGATGGATGGGTAGGTGAATGAGTCATTTCATTCTTACATTTTGAAGGAAAGGTCTCAGAAAAGACAAGATAAAAGTAAATTACAACTCTGAGCAATTCAAGTGAAACAAGTTGTCTAAATAATTAGTCAGACCTTAACCCCAATTCATATCTGTTGCCACAAAACTGAGTAATTTTTTATCATATAGAAATAATGATTCATTGAGTAAGAACATAGTGTGAGGAACACTCTCAAAACATGAGTTATGTTGTCACTTAACCTTGCAGTAATCCAGGAAATTCTCTAAGACTAAGTTGCTGTATACTTTGCAAATTTTCATTAATGGAGGCATATTCTCTTCTGTCATCAGTGAAATCAAAGGTCCAGAACAACCCTTAATTTGACCAAATACCTCATCACAATTGCTATATTTTCTTTTTATTCTTAACATTGCTTCTAGTCTCTCCCTGCTCCAATTAAACATCCATAAAGACACCGAACTGATATTCTAAAAGCACAAGTCTGACCAAATCACTTATCTTTTTTTCTTCAAAAACCTTTAATTGTTCCTGATTGCCTTTGAGATAAAAAAGAACTGCCTTTGACTTTATTTCCCTGAACAATCTAACACCAACTTATATTTCTGGGTGTTAGTGTCCACTAATACAGTCTGCATTCTTGCTATTCCCCATAAATATCATTTTATCATTCACCTCTGGACCTTTGCTCTTTTTGTGCTACATTACTGTAATCCTGTATTCCTCTTTTTGCTCATCTTCACCTTTTCAAATCTTTAGATATAAAGAAATTTAAATTTGTCTCAGTTTAATTCAAATTGTCATTCCATGAGGTTATAAGTTCTCTGAGGGCAGGACTATCTTTAGCCTCTTTTTTATATCCCAACACCTACCACAATGCCTGGAACATTAAAGGAACTTAATAAATGTTTATTGGTGGATTGATTTATTTAAGTGCTGCCTCAGAAATGAAGGCTTTCCTGATTCCCCTAGCTCTTAGTGGCTCTCAGTCTCTCTCACAAATAAATATATATTTACTTAGTATATACATATATAGACACATATATATTATATATATATATATACACATATGTTGTTATATATTTGTGTGTACATATATGTGTGTGTAGTTGTGTTTTGGTATTTTTTTACTTATATACATGATGATGATTTCCCCTAGGGGAATATTTGTTTCTTGAAGGCAAAGACAACTTTTTTGTTTCTTTTATTCTTTGTTTTCTAAGATCCTAGGATGAGACATGCAGATTGTTTGTAATTGTTGAATTTAAAAGAATACTTGTTGATATTGTTTTTTAGTCATTTTTCAGTTATGTTTGACTCTTTGTGACTCCATTTGGGATTTTCTTGGCAAAGATATTGGAGTGGTTTGATATTTCCTTCTCCATCTCATTTTACAGATGAAGAAATTGAGGCAAATGGGGTTAAGTGACCTCCCCAGTGTTACATAGCTAGTAAGTGTCAGACGCCACATTTGATCTCAGGCTTTCCTGACTCCAGGCCTGGAAATCTATCTATTATACCACCTAGCTGCCACCCAAAAAGGAATATTTAGTATGCATGAATTATTAAATCGTGTCTTTCACTGGAGGATATAATGGTATATTGGGGATAAAAGCAATGGATAAGAAATCATATGATCTGTGTTCCAATCCTGGCTTTGTCATTTACTACTTTTATAAACTTACTCAAGAAAGTTCCCTGATCTGGGCTTCAGTTTTCCAATTTGGCAAATATATCGGATGACAAGATAATTTCTAAGGTCATTTATAACTTTGATTCTATGATGTTATGAACATAATCAAAGTACTAAATAGTTGTTTAGCATCTTATATGGTTTCATGGTCATCGATGATTAAAAAATTTGTGAGGAAAACATATTGAAAAATTTTAAAGTATTATAAGATTTCATGCTATTATAATTGTCATGAATGAACATACTCTGTGGGAGTTCAGTGGAATAAAACTATGATGCATTTAAGGCCTTTCCTTTTGCACAGAATCCAGATGCTAGGGTTGTTGTAAAGAAAAACAAATATCTGCTCTTATTGTATGGGACAAGATTACTTCTGAGGTATCTTACCCTTCCATCATCTGTGATACTTCCCAGGAAGGTTACAATGGAATTACTTCTATCTTAATGTTCTTCGGTTTGTAAAATGATATTATAGTGATATATGGGGGCAGCACAGTAGATCCTTGAACAGATTTGACTCTATCATGGAAGGTCCAGTACACGGTTACTTTTTCATAATACAAAATTGCTTTCCTCTCCTACTCCAAAATGAAAACCCCTTTGTGAGGGGACAGACATTGCACAGTTGAATGGCTACGCTAGTTGTTTATCTATCACATATAACTATACCATAATTCTCAATGTTCATGTCTTCCTTGGTCATTGAAAGAGAAGAGCAACTGCTGATACAAAAAGACCAGGCCAACATAAAATCATTGACTTAGATGACTTTATTAATTATCATTCAATTGATTCCATTTAAAAAGCATAACCTGCTTCAGTCTTTGCTATTGCAGGCAGCTTTTTTTTCAGAGTAGAAACAGATCAAATATTTCTTGGATTAACCCTCGAATTCTGTCCTATGACACAGATCTGAAATTCTAAAGTTTGAGTTTACAGAGACATATTTCAGTCTTTTATTCTGGAATTCTTGTTGAGCTTCTTTCTTATCTCCCTATTTTTTCTTTGTTGTTTGCTTGTCGATGTTTTCTAGTCATTGTCTTGTTCTGAGTTTGTGTCGTGAGCTTCCCTGTCATTATAATAGCTTTTTTTATATTCATGCTTTTTTTGTTATTTGCTCATATTTCTAACCAACTCCTTAACTTTGTATTTTATGTTAGAGTTGGAATCTACTTTCTAACCTTGGGAATGTGTCTGGTCTAAGCTTCTTTTATGTCCTTCTGATAGTTTCATACCTCATTCTGGGAGATTCCTCAGTTTTTTTTTTTTTTTTTTTTTTAGTAATTCCAAACTGGTGTGATGTAGGGATCCACTAGGATCTCTTTCTGTTCATGTTTTCAGTCCCTTTATTGTGCCTGGATCCTGGATTACTTTCCTCCACTGTAGCCACCTCTCTTCAACTGAGCTCCCAGTCATTCCTCACTCTAATGTCTTCTTTTTCTGTCTTTCTAACTTACCCTGACTCAGTGTGCCTTTTTTCTCTTTTGCTTTCTCTCCGAGAATTTATTTTTGCATATTTTCTTTGGTCATTGTAAAAGTTTCAGGGGAGCTTTAGTTATTGTGACTTTTCATTCCACAATCCTGCTCTTAAATGTAACTTTCAATGTATCTCCCGTAAGAGTGATACTTCTCAATACTTCTCAAAGTATTTATTTATATAATTTCCTGTGAAATTATTTTGAAGGATAAATTAATTCAATTAACCACTAGTATCCTTAAATTATTTTTCCTGATGTTTTAGGGTCCTTGTTTAATATTTTGTATTCTACAAAATCAGTAAAATATAGGATGGGGATTGAAATGGTAAAACTGTGGCAGGATTGGAAGAGTTAAAATATCTATAATTTGGAGATAGAATAGAAAAGAATGGAGGAAAGTGAGAGATTATTTCTTGTTTGTTATCACACCAAAGTATTTCTGAATCATCTTTGTTACCTTTTAACAAGGTCTGTTCTTAGCCTCAACATATTCCCAAATTTAAACTTAAATTCATATAGAATAAGGGATTAAAAGTTTATCTCAATATTGGTTATTACCAGAAGAGGGCTATACATATCCTGAGAAAATCATGATTTAGAAAATAGATTACTAGGCAATTATAAGGTCTACAAGGGCATCATATTCTAGTTCTTCAATTTCAAACCTTATGTACTTTCCATAAACAAATATTTCATCATCTGCAGCCTGCCTTTATGAGCACCTCTCATTTGTTCTCAAACAAGAAACACACAACCCAGTCTTTCACTATGTGCATTTTCAAAATTTTGCCATTATAGTAGGACCTATCCCGTTTTATACTCCACTAGAATAACCTTCAAGAATCTATTCACAATATAGCACCAGAAGAACCTTAGGCAATCAGTAAATAGACAATAAACAGCCAGGTACTGTCCAAAGAGTCTGAAATTCAAAGACATGTAAAAGAGAAATTTTGCTCTCAAGACACTGTCTAAACAGTGGGAAAACATGCAAACAACTATGTAAAAAACTGCTATGAACAGGATAAATTGGATATCACCAGTAAATTGCCATTTTCCTTTCAGTTTTTAAGATATCCATTTATACTACTTGAAATCATAATGAATATATCAAGATATTATCCTCCAGTCAAATTGCTAAGCAGTTTGCTCCCCTTTTTTCCTTTTGCATCCAAAATACATTTTATTATTAATACTATAACGATCTTCTTATACTAACATTATTAATGCATCCATCCATCTTTGCAGTTAAGCCACACTGAATTTCAGCCAAAGCCCTAAAGATATTCATAAATTCCCTTTCATGAGAAATGTTTTATTCAATGTTTTTGTATTTTATTCATCTATTTTTAATGTCTAGAGCAATAACATTAATATTAATAAGTTTAATGACTGACAAGTGACCAAAAAGGCAAATTTTGTTCCAAATGATCAGTTATAATTGTTCAAGTAAAGCAACAGGAGATCATGTTGGCACAGGGTGCCCCCCTTCTCACTGAGAAGCTCCCCAATATTCTAATGGGGAGAATTCTTACTAATTCTTATTTATTCAGCTCATAGGCAGTTTTAATAAAATTTTACACCAAAATTTGATGCAATTCATATCTCTTGGGGACATGTGAAATTAAGGGTCTAAATATGTCATACAGAAGTGGCACATTCATAAGGTCAGTGGAATTTTAGATATAGTATTATTCCATTTTGTCACAAAAGTTGTGGCCTCTAAATGCAATTTTCCAAACATGATAGCCAAGAGTAGATAGAATGAGGATGTAATGCAATACACATTTATTAAAGAAGTATTTCCTTTAGAGTAATGTGCTAATCCTCATTGGAGATGGGGGAGGAGAATACCACATCTATATGATTGTAGATTCAGGGTGAAAAGAGATATTGTATATCATTGAGATAAACACCTTAGTTATATAGATAAGGAAAATAATATGAAAAAGATGTTAAATGACTTTGTGACAACAATAACTGGCAGAAACAAGATTTTAACCCAGTTTCTTTTTTTCTAAATCCAGCATTTCTGCACCCTGCCCCCCCCCCCCCCACAGCCCTAATCTCAGATTAGGCATGTCACAGGCACAGCTAGGCTGAAATTTAAAGTCTAATATATATTTTTTAATTGGGAACAAATCATTTGTTATTGTTGATCATGGTGGTGGTGGTGATGGTGGTGGTTTTCATTCCCTGACACAGAGATTTTGAAAACTGTAACAGTTTATTAATGACCTTATCATCAGTTTGACCAAGATTAATTTGTTTGTGGCTGTGACATCAGATGAGCAAAAGGCACTTGGATTTGGAAAGACAGATAAAGCAAGATACAGAAAAATGGTGGCAGAACTGACATAAAGCCACACTTCACCCATGGCCTTTGTGAACAATAGATTTGTGGTACTCAGTGTGTTAGTCTCTGGGGTGTTTCAGTAATGCTTTTATTGCTGCCTTCATAAAATAATTCTAAGTGCTCTGCAAATGGTGATCCCCAGCTTCTAGATTCCATTGAAGTATCCGTCACCCTAATAAAGAATCCTAGCTTTAAACTCCAGTCATACCAGAGTGAATTTTGATCATTGTCTGTCTGTCCAGTTCTTTGCTTTCCTACAAAGTTCAGCTATCACACTTTTAATAACCACAATAGAAATACATGGAAGATCTTTTGTAAAGTGTATTGGACCTTTAAGGTGATTCTCTCACAAAGCCATGATGCATATTGAAGAGAAAGGAACTGGACTTCAATCTGAGAAGATATTCTTGCTTGTTTTGTTTTATTTTTCTTAAAGGTCTGTATTTTGGAAGTGAGTAGAACATCACCTTTTTAACATGGATTTATTGCTTTTGAAATAACATAAATATATATATGTGTATATGTATAGGTGTAGGTACACCATGCATACATATACATAATACATATATACATGCACCCATACACATATATATGTATGTGTATACATGTGTGTGTGTATACACACAGACACAGACACACGTACCTGTTACGAGAATAGATTGAAGTGATTAGAACTTGCTACTCTGGATAGGGAAAATTTATGAGGAAAGTGATAATAATTTTCAAGGATTTGAATGCTGCCATATGGAAGAGGGATTGATATTTATTCTGCTTGGCCCTAGAGGGCAGAACAAGGAATAACTGGTAAAAGTTAACAAAGACAAACATAGGATTAATGTAAGGAAAAACAATGCTTTTAACATATTTATATAAAAGCATAATAGGCTGTATTTGGAGATATTCTTTCACTATATATATATATTGCAAAGGGAACAGGGGGAATAAATATGAGGTTGGCTAGAAGGTCTTTGATATGTCCTACAGCACTAGATTTCCACAATTCTATAATTTCTTATGTGAAGAATAAAAAAGTATTGGCTTTATATTTTAAATTGTTGTTGTATTAAGTTATTTTTCAGTCATGTCTTACTTTCATGACCCCTTTTGGAGTATTCTTGGCAAAAATACTAAAAATGTTGGCTGTTTCCTTCTCCAGTACGTTTTACAGATGAGGAAACTGAGGTAAACAGTGTTAAGTACCTTACCCAGAATAGCACAGCTAATGTGTCTGAAGTTCATAAGTCTGCCCAAGATTTTCTGAAATTAGCCTGCTCATCACTTCTTATAAGACAGTAGTATTCCATCACAATCATATTCTACAATTTGTTAAACTCAATTGACAGACATCCCTTTGATTTCCAATTATTTAACCTGATAAAAATAGCTATTATGAATATTTTTGTACACATAAATCTCTTTCCTTTTTCTTTGATCTCTTTAGGATACAGAACTAACAGCGGGATTGTTGAATCAAAGGATATGCACAGTTTTATAGCCTTTTAGGAAGAGTTCCCAAATTGTTCTTCAGAATGGCTGGACTAGTTTACAATTCAACCAAGAGTGCCTTAGTATCCCAATTTTTCCACATCCCCTCCACCATTTGTCATTTCCCTTTTCTGTCATGTGAGTCAATCTGATAGGTAGGGGGTGGTATTTCAGAGTTGTTTTAAATTACATTTAAATAATCAGTAGTGATTTAGAGCATTATTATGTCACTATGATAGGTCTGAATTATTTTTTTAAAACTTCCTCTTTATATCCTTTGACAATTTATTGGTGAGGAAGTTCCTTTTACTTTTTTCTATAAGTTCAGCACAATTTTCTATATTTTTTTGAGAAACAAAGTCTTTATAAGAGATACCTATTATAAATTTTCCCCCAGTTTCCTGTTTTCCTACTAATTGTGGCTGGATTAGTTTTAGTTCTGCATTTTTTTATTTCACGTATCAGAATTATCCATTTTACATCCTCTCTTGTTTGGTCATAAACTTTTGCCTTATCCAGAGATCTGAAAGTTACTTTTTTCCATGCTGCCCCAATTTACTTATGATATCACCATATCTGAATCATTGTCCTTATGTTGTTATACAATATGAGATATTGAGCCATACTTAGTTTCTGCCAAACTTCCTTCCAGCTTTCCCAGCAAATTTGGTCAAATGTTCAGGTTTTCTCCCAAAGCTTGTGTCTTTGGATTAATTGAACAATAGATTACTGTGGTCAATTACTACTGTGTATCGTGTACCTAATCTATTCCACTGATCTACCACTTAGCCATTACTAGATTGTTTTGATGATTGCCACTTTGCAATACAATTTGATATCTGGAAGTGCTAGGTCATTTTCCTTCATTTAAAAAAAAATATTTCCTTGGTATTATTGACATTTGATTTTTCCAGATGAATTCTGTAATTATTTTTTCTAACAATTTTTGGTTTTGCTAGTTTGATTGGTATGGAACTGAATAAGTAAATTAATAAGCAGAATTCTCATGTTACGTTATATTACATTGGTTTATCCATGAATGATTAATATTTCTCTAATTCTTTAGATCTCTTTTTATTTCTGCACAAGGTGTTTTGTAATTGTGTTCATATAATCTCTGGCTTTGTCTTGGCAGGCAGTCTTCAAAGTATTTTTTACTGTCTGTTGCTATTTTAAAGGGAACTTCTTTTTTTTTCTCTTCTTGGTGGGTTTTGTTGGCAATATATAAGAATGATACCAAATTATCTGGGTTTATTTTAGATCCTGTAACTTTGTTGAAGTTGTTGTTTGTTTCAAGTAGTTTTTTTTAATTGATTCTCTAAAGTTCTCTGAGTATACCAGCATATCATCAGCAAAAAGTGATAGTTTGGTTTCCTCATTGCCTATTCTTATCCATTCAATTTTGTTTTCTTGTCTTATTGCTATAACTAGTAATTCTAGTACAATGTTGAATAATGGTGGTGATAGTGAAGATTCATACTTCACTTCTGATCTTATTGGGATGCTTTTAGATGGATACTAGTCATTTTAAGAAGTGGTCCTTTGATTCCTATACTTTTTAGGATTTATAACATGAAATATAATAGGAAAGGGTGTCTGCATCAATTTTCATTGGGAAATTATGTGTATGTCTCTTTGGCAGTTTTTGATCTCCCTAGCTGAAGTATCAAAACCATATTTTTGTTATAAAGGGAATTTGGCAGGGCTTTTTAAAACTGATTTTCCCCAATAATTTCTATAGTATTTGGGCATAATTGTTCTTTAAATATTTGGTAGAATCCATCTTGTCCTGGAGATTTTTTCCTATGCAGTGTATTAATGGATTGTTCAAGTTCTTTTTCTAAGAGAGGGGTATTTAAGTATTTTATTTCCTCTTCTGTTAATCTGGGCATATTAGACTTTTCTAAATATTGATTGATGTCACTTGGATTTTCAGTTTCATTGGCATGTGATTGGGCAAAATATTTCCTAATAAGTGCTTTAATTTTGTCTTCATTGTTGGTACAGTGACCTTTTTTTATTTTTGATCTTGGTAATTTGGTTTTCTTTTTTAAATCAAATTAATCAATGACTTAACTATTTAATTTTTCTCATAAAGCCAGCTCCTAGTTTTCATTAGTTATTTTTAAATTTTAATTATATTAATCTCTCCTTCGATTTTCTGGATTTTTGTTTTGGTTGTTCAATTGGGCAATTTAAATTTGATATTTTTTCTAGGTTTTTTAACCCCGTGTCGGATTCATTGATCTGTTCTTTCTCTCTTTTACTAATATACCTGTATAAACAGACAAAATTTTCCCCATGTGTTATTTTGGCTCCATTCCACAAATTTTGATGCTTTTCATTGTCATTCTCTTTAAGGAAATAATTGATTGTTGATATAATTGGTTCTTTGCCACGTTCATTCTTCAATATTAGATTGTTTGGTTTCCAAATAACTTTTAACCTATGCTCCAATGACTCTTTATTAAATTTAATTTTTATGGCTTTATGATCTGAAAGACGTGCATCTAATATTTCTGTTTTTTTATTTCTATGTGAGATTTTTATGCTGTCTAATAAATGGACAGTTTTTTTATGAAGGTGCCATATACAGTTGAGAAAAAGTCCTTTCTATTCCCATTCAGTTTACTCCAGAGGTTTATTGTATGTAAATTTTTTAAGGTTCTATTCATTTCTTTAACTTCTTCTTTTAAAAACAAATATTGTACAATTAGATTGATGTAGGTCTTTTTTTTATTTTTTAGTTTATGACACTCAGTTCTACAAGTGATTTATCTAGGTCTTACATGGGAATGTTGAGGTCCCTCATTGGTATAGTTTTACTATTTACTTCTGTAATTTAAGTTTTACTTTAACAACTTGGAAGCTATACCATTTGGGGCATTATCTTAGTATTATTACTTCATAATCTATGATAACTTTTAATTAGATCTATTTTTGCTTTCACTTTGTCTGAATTTCTGAATGCTATCCCTGCGTTCTTTACTTCACCTGAACCATAACAGATTCTGTTCCAGCTCTTTATTTTAACTGTCTTTCCATTTCAAGTATGTTTCTTGTAAAGCACATATTTTAGGTTTCTGGTTTTTAATCCACTCTGTTAACTGCTTCGTTTTTATTCGTGAGTTCATCCTATTCATATTCATAATTATGATGCCTATCTGTGCATTCACATCCTTCCTGATTTCTTGGTTTAATCTTCTCTCTTTTTATGTGCATTTGTAATTAAGATGGGCTTTTAACCACTTATTCAATCAAGTGCCCTTGAAGAGTTTGGCTTTTGTTTCCTTCATTAAATTAGGAGTCTTTGAGGACCTCCTTGCCTCCAGGGAAAGCCTATTTTACATGGGTTTGAGTGACATGTTTGTGACATCAGAGACTTTTAGACCACATGGGTTTAAGTTGCATTTTTGTGGTGCTTTTAGGTCACCTGGGTGAGTCGCTTGTGTGACTCACCTTTGACTCTGAACAAGATATTTAAACCCAGAGGTTGGCATTCTCCCTTGGAGCTCTGAGCCTGACTCTGGTCCAGCCATTGTCTAGCTCCCAGCTTGTGAACTCAGATGTTGATGCTTTTTGGTACCTATGAATTGTGATTTGGTTTGTTTCTGATGCTCTGAAGTTCAGGTTGCTGGCTTTTCCTCCTGAACTAAATGAGTTTATATGTATATGTTGGATTAAAATAAGTTTGTCAACCCATTAATGTTACTTTCTTTAATAAAACAGATCAAAAGAAACCGTGCTGGCAGTGTCCTTGTTGTTGGGCTTGTGTTGGTCTTTCACCCCCATGGCAGCTGCTAGCTAAATTGTTGCAACATTATGCTGTCCAACTTTTTTGTCTGTTTTGCTTTTGAGCATTATCTACTTTTATCTGCCCTCCATTTTATCAACTCTCTTTTTCAGTTTCTGTTGTCCCTTTCCCTTCCTATTTCCCTGTTTAATAAGATAGATTTATATTATCAATTGAGCATGCATTATTGATTTTCACTCTGTGAGCCAATTTAGATGTAGGTAAAATACAAGCAATGCCCAACACCACTAATGTTTTTCTTCCACTCTAAAATCATAGGGTCATGAGTTTCTACTTGCCAAATTCTAATTTTTAAGGAATTATTTTCTTCATTAAATTTTTTTACCTCTTTTGTTATCCATTTGGCCAATTCTGATTTTTGAAGAATTAATGTCATCAGTATATTTTTGTATCTCTTTTTCTATTTGGTCAAAGCTTTTTTTAACATCATTTTCTTCAGTATTTTGTGCATTTTTAAAGCAAGTATTCAAGTGCCTTTTCATAATTAAATTCCTTTGCTCTCATGTCTTTACATATTTTTCCTTTTCTATTTTTATTTGATTTAGAAAATCAGTTTTATTTTTTCCATTTTTGAGGCCTTTTCTTGTAGTTGTTTTGACTTCATTGTTTTCTTCCAAATTATGTTTTGATTTTCCCTTTCACCATACAATGTTTTATAGTTATGTTCTTTTTGCTTCTGTTATTTACTGATGTTTGATCTTATTTTTTGATTTGGAATTTGATGTGAACTTTGGACTCTCCTCCCTCCATGGCTTGGAGGAGGTACACTGTCTCAAGCTTTAGGGTTTTCTTTTGCACTGCTCTTTTCAGAGGTAATTCTGGGGATTTGGAAAGTTTTGGTATTTCCAAGGTGATGTGATCTAGGGAGAGGTGTGATCACTCATCCCCTAGTCTGTATTTTTTCTTTACCCAGGAATACCTTCAGATCCCTCAGGATTACAATTGATACAGTTCTTCAGAACCCCTGTTCCCTTATGACTAACAACAAAACTTTTCCTCAGGTTTTCTGCTTCTTTGGGGCTGGAAGGGATCCTATCCCTCAAGGCTTCCACTCACTCCTTCCTGAAAGTGATCCTCCTTGCCTTTGAGCTATGACTCAGAAGTTGGTATAGATAATGGAATTGTCAGATGGTTTCTGGTCCTATATCCAGTGCTATGACAGTGGAACCTGTAATTTCATTCTAACAAGTTGCCAGGTTCTCTTACCATCTCCAGCTAGAGAACTCCTAAAATTTCTGCTCCCATCCATCACTGCTGTTTGGTTTACATGGCCTCTGTGTCAGCCTCCTCACCCCATGTCACAGGTCTCTCTTTTTAATCTTTTATGCTGTCTTAGCCTGGAGGAATATGCCATTATGACCCTTTGTTAGCTCTGCCACTTCAGAATTTGATTTGAGATATTATTTTAAAGTTTGGAATAGAATGTTGGGAGAGCTTAGCTGAATACTTTCTCTACTCTTCCATCTTTGTTCTACCCATGGAAATCCCTCCAAGATGTTAAATTTCAACATTTAAAAGTACATTAACTATCAAATTTATAAAATCCATGGTAAATAATCATTTGCATGTGAGTCCCTACTTTTTTCCAAGAGTATGACATAATGATATGGTAAATAATGAATAAGAAGAAATCTAAGGTTTGAATTTCATATTGTGATTCTCCACTATAAATTTAAACAGTAAAGTCAATGCCCAAGCTGTTGAAGCTTGAAATATTTCCAGTGATGTCAATATGTGGTATGTACTGATGAGGACTTTACAAGAATGCCAAAAGTGCCTCCATGCATATTCATGAGTGTTATGAATAACTTGTATCTGATTCTATTGTCCCCATGGCTGTATAAGAAAACATCTGTTTAGATCTAATGATTCCTCTCCCCTCCCACATACACAAAATGAATGACCATAATGAAATCCCTTCTCATTCCTGCCTTGCAGAATACTGGCCTCCCACAAAGCACAGTTCAGCTGCCAGTTCCTGCTTAAGGATATTCTTGATTTTCCTGAAATCCAGTTTATTAAAAATCTTTCCCTCCTGAAATTAATTTGTGCTACTTTCTGTTTAATTGCCCTTTCCTTATTTGTGTTCATATTATATCCACTCCCTACCACTCCTTCAGGAAAAGCACACTTTTGTCTTTTTCCTTTCTTTTCTTTTCTTTTTAGCATCTGCCGCAGTATTTTGACTACAATCCAATATTCCAAAGGATCTGTGATCTCAATAATGGGAAGATTTTCTCCAATGATGTGCATCAACCTCTCTTCTTGACATTTGGATTCCTGCCCATCACTTTTCTCAAGTCTGCTACCCAACATCCACTCAAGGTATTGAGTTATCTTGCTTGATTTTCCTGTTAGAATATTAATGGAGCCATCTACCAGTTTTCACTTTCCCTCATCATATGGCCAGGCTATTTTTCTACATTTCCTTGGTAACCCCCATTATTATACTTCTCTTTAAAAATTCCTTTGTTTATAATGTTTCACAGTCTGATTGTGCCTCTTATATACCTCACCACTCTCTTACAGAGATCATTTTCAATATGTAGAGTTTGCAATACTCCATGCCTCAGAATCATACAATACCACCAACTGAAGACTGATATTTAAAAATTTGAACATTTGATTCAGGAAGATGTTTGGGGTAATTAAAACAACTCTGTAATTTCCCCAAAATAATAAAATATTTTATGTTTTGGTTGAATTTAATTAAACAAGTATTTGAAATATAGCTCAAAATTTCAGAGTAATTATTAAACTTTTTCCTTTTTTTACATTTAGTAAGAGAGAAGCTTTAAAAAGTGAAAGGTAAAACTAAAGTTAGCAAATTGGCCAAACATAAGGTTTTTTTATATGAAAACATCAAAATAAAATGAACTTTCTATGTGTTTTCATGAAATACCTGAATTTAAATCCTGTCTCTGCGAACTCATGTTTACTACATGTTTAAACTTCCTACCTGAATATGTGAGACAACATTTGTAAAGTGTTTAATACCATGCATGGCACATGGTAGACACTTAAAAAATGGCTGTTCCCACATTCATTCTCTCATCCTTAGTTTCATAAGCTGTGAAGTGATTGGAATAGAGTAAATGATTTTGGAGGCCCTTCCACCAGTAGATTAATGACCATTTCATAATATAATCCTATGCTTATAACTCCAGATGTAATTCTATTGGAAAGTCAAAGAAAGAAACTGAAGCTTAAATGCATTGGCCACATAATAAGAATACAGGATTCATTGCAAAATATCCTGATATTGGGAAAGATTGAGAGCAAAACAAAAGGGGATGATAGAGGATGATATGGATAGATACTGTCAATGAAACAATAAACATGAATTTGGGCAGACTTGGAGATACAGTGGAAGATAGAAGGGACTAGCATGCGAAGGTCCATGACATCACAAAAAATGAGACATGACCGAAATAATGAACAATAACAAATCATTATGCCATTCTTCACCCTCTCTAATCATAGGTGTCACACACAATTATGTCTTGGGGGGGGGAGCAGAGCCAAGGTGGTGGAGTAAAATCAGGGACTTGCTTGAGCTCTCCCTAAAACCCATCCAAACAACTTTAAAAAATGACTAAACAAATTCTAGACCTGTAGAACCCACAAAATGACAGAGTGAAACAAATCTCCAGCCAAAGACAACATGGAAGGTTGACAGGAATGCTCTATACACCAGGCTGGGAAGAGAGCACAGTCCAGCATTGCCAATGCCAGCAAGAAATGGGCTGGAGCAGGCCTCAATGGACTGAATCACAGGCAGCTGTGGTGGTTTCCAGCCTTCTCAACCCACAAATGCCAAAGAAAATTTAGAACACCAGTAGGAAACTCTATTGGACCTGAGTAAGACAAGAGTGTTGTCCAGCCTCTGCCTCAGGGCAGCAAAAGTGGCAGTAGAGGTAGCAGCAGCAGCAGGAACAGTGGCTCCTTCTGAAGGTCCAGGCCCACAGACAGGGATCAAGTGACTGATCAGAGGGGGACTGCAGGGATCCCTTTGCTAGCACTGAGGCAGGATTCTCATATTTTGCCCTGTTTGGATCTGGGTCAAAGTCATGGGTGGCAGTACTGGGGTGAGGAGGAGTGCTGATGTGGCAGAGCCTGTGGTGGCTGTAGAAAAGCAATCCTTCTCACAGTTCTAAGGCAGAAAAGACTGCTTGATGTCACGTACTGACTAGAGCAGAGACCAAGAGATGAGTAAACACCTCTTGATCATGACATCTAAGAAGAACTGAAAATTTACAGGTGCCTAGAAGTATCTCTGAAAACAGCTGCACAAAACCCCTGAATCTTGGGACACAGCACTTTCCACTGTGGAAGCAAAGTCACGCCTTGACAAAGGGCTCAAAAAGTAAAATAATTGCCTGGGAAAATGAGCAAAGAGTGTAAAACATCAGAATACAGAATCTTACTTTGGTGACAAAGAAGAACATCAAAAGCCTCCAAGAAAAATATGAATTGGTCTGAGGCCATGGAAGAGCCCCAAAAAGTAGAATATCAAATAATATAAGAAGAAGAAAAATTGGGAATAGAAATGAAAGTGATGCAAAAAATTATGAAAAAACAAGTCAACAATTTTCTAAAGGAGACCCAAAAATACTGAAGGAAATGACACTGAAAAATAGACTAACCCAAATGGCAAAAGGGGTCAAAAAACCCAATGAGAAGAATGCCTTCAAAAGCAGAATTGGCCAAATGGAAACAAGGTCCAAATGCTCAATGAAGAAAATAATTACTTAAAAATCAGAATGGAAGAAATTGAAACTAATGATTATAAGAAATAAGAAATTATTTTAAAAAGTAAAAAAATGAAAAAAAATAGAAGACAATGTGAAATATCTCATTGGAAAAACCACTGACGTGGAAAAGATCCAGGAGAGACAATCTAAGAATTATCAGATTACCTGAAAGCCATCATCAAAGAAAGAGCCTAGACATCATCTTTCATGAAATGATCAAGGAAAACTGCCTTGGTATTCTAGAACTAGTGGGGAAAATAGAACTTGAAAGAATCTACTGATCATCTCTTGAAAAAGATCCCAAAAGGAAAACTCCTAGGAATATTGTAGCCAAACTCCAGAGTTCCCCAGTTGAAGAGACTATTTTACAAGCAGCCAGGAAGAAATCCAAGCATTATGGAAACACAATCAGCATAACACAAGATCTAGCAGCTTCCATATTAAGGGATCGAAGGGCTTGGAATATGATACTCTGGAGGTCAAAGGAGTGAGGATTAAAATTGAAAATAACCTACCCAGCAACACTGAGTATAATACTTCAGGGGAAAAAATGGATATAACAGGTTTTTTTTTCTTTTTAAAAAATATTTTATTATCTGATATTTCTAGTTTTTGTTAATGATTTCTACAGGCTTTTGATTTACAAATCTACTCCCCATTTCTAGCCTCCCCCACTCCAAGATGGCATATATTCTTTTCATCCCATTCCTTAGTCAGCCCTCCCTTCTGTCAGGGCTCTCCCCCCATCCCCTTTCCCCTTACTTTCTTGTAGGGCAAGGTAGATTTCTATAACCCATTGCCTGTATGTCTTATTTCCCAGCTGCATGCAAAAACAACTTTTTTGAGCATCCTGTTTTAGAACTTTGAGTTCCAAATTCTCTCACCTCTTCCTTCCCCATTCACTTTCCCTAAGAAGGGAAGCAATTCAACATAGGTCACACATGTATCATTATGCAAAAATCTTCCACAAAAATCACGTTGTGAAAGGCTAACTATATTTCCCTCCAGCCTAGCTTGTCCCCTTTTATTCAATTTTCTTCTTGACCCTGTCCCTTCTCAAAACTATTTTCTTTGATTACCTCCTTCTCCCAATCTGTCCTCCCTTCTATCATCCTCCCTCTCTTATCCCCTTCCCCCTACTTTGCTGTGGAGTAAAATACCCAATTAAGTGTGTATTATATTCCCTCCTCAAGTCAAATCCACTGAGAGCAAGATACACTCACTCCCCCTCACCTGTCCCTTCTTCCTTTCCCAAAGAATTGCTTTTTCTTGTCACTTTTATGTGAGATAATTTAACCCATTCTATATCTCCCTTTCTCCCTCTCTCAATATACTTCTCTCTCATCACTTAGTTTTATTGTATTTTTTAGATATCCCTTCCTATTAAACTCACCATGTGCCCTCTCTTCTTCTTCTTCTTCTTCTTCTTCTTCTTCTTCTTCTTCTTCTTCTTCTTCTTCTTCTTCTTCTTCTTCTTCTCTCTCTCTCTCTCTCTCTCTCTCTCTCTCTCTCTCTCTGTATATATGTGTATATATATATGAATATATATATATATATATATATATATATATATATGCATATATATATATATATATATATATATATATATATATATATATATATATATATATATATATATTCCCTTCAACTACCTAATACTTAGAAAGGTCTCATGAATTATGAATTACAAACATCTTTCCATGTAGGAATGTAAACAGAACAGTTCAACTTTATTAAGTCCCTTATGATTTCTCTTTCTTGTTTACCTTTTCATGCTTCTCTGGATTCCTGTATTTAAAAGTCAAATTTTCTATTCAACTCTGGTCTTTTCATTGAGAAAGCTTGAAAGTCCTCTATTTTATTGAAAATCCATATTTTGCCTTGGAACATTATACACAGTTTTGCTGGGTAGGAGATTCTGGGTTTTAATTATAGCTCCTTTGACCTCTGCGATATCACATTTCAAGCCCTTCAATCCCTTAAGTAGAAGCTCCTAGATCTTGTGTTATCCTGATTGTGTTTTTACAATACTCAAATTGCTTCTTTCTGGCACTGTGTGTTTGGGATATTTTTGAAGGGACAAACTGGTGGATTCTTTCAATTTCTATTTTAGCCTCTGGTTCTACAGTATCAGGGCAGTTTCCCTTGATAATTTCTTTTTTAAATATTCTTTTTTTAATTTTTATCAATTTTATTTAATATTTTAGTTTTCAACACTGATTTCCACAAGATTTTGAGTTACAAATTTTCTCCCCATTTCTACGCTCCGCCTCCCATTCCAAGATGGCATATATTCTGGTTACCTCGTTACCTAGGCAGCCCTCCCTTCTGTCACCCCACTCCCCCCACATCCCCTTTCCCCTTACTTTCTTGTAGGGCAGAATAGATTTCTATACCCCATTCCCTATATATACTCTTTCCCAGCTGCATGCAAAAACAACTTTTAGAACTTTGAGTTCCAAATTCTCACCCATCTTCCCTTCTCATGCACCGTTCCTAGGAATGCAAGCAATTCAATATAGGTCACACATACAACACTATGTAAAAGACTACACAATACTCCTGTTGTGAAAAGCTAATTATATTTCCTTCCATCCTATCCTGTCCCCCTTTATTCAATTTTCTCCCTTGACCCTGTCCCTTTCCAAAAGTTTTGCTTTGGATTACCTCCTCCCCCTATCTGTCCTCCCTTCTATCACCCCCCCCCCCATTTTATCCACTTACCCTTACTTTCTTGTGGAATAAGATACCCAATTGAATGTGTATGTTATTCCCTCCTCAAGTTGAATCTGATGAAAGCAAGATTCACTCATTCCCCCTCATCTGCCCCTCTTCCCTTCCAACTGACCTATTTTTTCTTGCCACTTTTAAGTGAGATAATTTACTCCACTTTATCTTTCCCTTTCTCCTTCTGTCAGTATATTGCTCTCTCACCCCTTAAATTTATTTTATTTTTTGGATATGATCCCTTCATATTCAACTCATCCTGTGCCCTCTGTCTATATATATATATGTATATTCTCTTCAACTACTCTAGTAAGGAGAAAGGTCTCATGAATTATACACATCATCTTTCTGTGTATGAATGTAAACAAAACAGTTCAACTTTAGTAAGGCCCTTAAGAATTCCTTTTCTCTTTTTTACCTTTTTAGCTTTTCATGCTTCTCTTGATTCTTGTATTTGAAAGTCAAATTTTCTATTCAGCTCTGGTGTTTTCATTGAGAAAGCTTGAAAGTCCTCTATTTTATTGAAAACACATACTTTGCCTTGGAGCATTATATTCAGTTTTGCTGGGTGGGTACTTCTTGGTTTTAGTCCTAGCTCCTTTGACCTCTGGAATATCATATTCCAAGCCCTTCAATTCCTTAAGGTAGAAGCTGCTAGATCTTGTGTTATTCTGATTATATTTCTACAATATTCAAATTGTTTCTTTCTGGTTGCTTTCAATATTTTCTTCTTGACTTGGAAACTCTGGAATTTAGTGGCAATATTCCTTGGAGTTTTGTTTTTGTGATCTTTTTCAAGAGGCAATCAGTGGATTCTTTCGATTTCTATTTTACCCTCTGATTCTAGAATATCAGGGCAGTTTTCCTTGATAATTTCTTGAAAGGTAATGTCTGGACTCTTGTTTTGAACATGGCTTTCAGGTAGTGCAACAATTTTTAAATTATCTCTCCTGGATCGATTTTCCAGGTCAGTGGTTTTTCCAATGAGATATTTCACATTGTCTTCCATTTTCTTTTTTCATTCCTTAGGTTCTGCTTTATAATATCTTGTTTTCTCATAAAGTCACTAGCTTCCACTTGCTCCAATCTGATTTTTAAGGTGTTTTTTTTTCTTCAGTGGTCTTTTGGACTTCCTTTTCCATTTCACTAATTCTGCTTTGGAGCTCTTTTGTCATTTAAGTTAGTCTATAGAAATAAGGTGTTATTCAGCATTTTTTGGGTCTCCTTTAGCAAGTCGTTGACTTCTTTGTCATGTTTTTGTTGCATGTCTCATTTCTCTTCCCAAATTTTCCACTACGAAAAATTGGGAAGAGAAATGAGAAGGATGTGAGAAAACCATGAGAAACAAGTCAATGACTTGCTAAAGGAGACCCCCAAAATGCTGAAAAATACACTGAAGAAAACACAACATGAATATTATGAAAGTGTTTTGCATAATGATACATGTATAACCTATAAACATTTGCTTGCCTTCTTAATGATTGTGGGTAGAAAGGGGGAAAGAGAGAGTATTGGAATTCAAAGTTTTAAAAACACATGTTAAAAACTATTTTTAAATGCAACTGGGAAATAAGATATAGAGGCAATGAGGTACAAAATATCTCTTGCCCTACAAGAAAGTAAGGGGAAAGGGGATGAGTGGGTGATAGAATGGAGGTCAGCCTGGGGGAAAGGGTAATCAGAATGGATGACATCTTGGGGGAGGGGCAGGTCAGAGATGGGGAGAAAATTTGTGACTCAAAATCTTGTGGCAATGGATGTTGAAAACTAAAAATAAATAAAAATAAATATGTAGGAAAAAAAGAATGATGTCTTGGGTCTCTCCTCTTCTTGCTCTATAATACTTTGTTTGGAGATCTCATAAAATCCTATGAATTTAATTGACATATCTCTGCTGATTATTCTCAGATTTACATTTTTTGCCTTAACTTCCATTGACCTCTGATTTTACATTGCTAACTATCTTCAAGGCACCCTGAACTGAATGTCACTTAGAAATCTTAAATCTAATATATCCATGATTGAACTAAATGTCTTTTCTCCTACATTCTTCCCAATCCTAATTTCCCTAATACTGTTGAAGCAACATCCTTCTCTGCCTTTAAGATGCACATTCTAGGGATCATATAGGCCACGCTGGGACCAACCAGACTGGGAGCCAGGCAGAACAGGCAGTAGGGCTCTGAATCATTGAGCTGTGGCAGTAACCAGAATTCTGAACCCACAAAGGCCAAAGACAACAGAGAAGGTTAGTGGGTAGAACTGCTAGAACAGAGTGAAAGGAGTACACAGTTGGCCTCAGCCCTGGGGGCACAGAAGTGGTGCAGATCTGGGGCTGCTTGCAGCTGCAGTTGCTTGAAGCTTCAGGCCCACCAGGTGGGAGGAAATAAGTGGCAGATTAGAGTGGGAGTGCAGAATCTGCTTGGATCTGAGTTGCAGTCCAGGGTTGCTGGTTCATGGGGGAGGAGGAGCACTGGTGTGGCAGAGCTTGCTTTGTAGAAGTAGCTCTGAAAACAGCAGAACAAGGCCCCTAAAACTTGGGACAAAGTATTCTCTACTCTACAAGCAGTCATTCCTTTATGAAAAGCTCCAGGGTGAAGTAAGTTGGCTGGGAACATGGCCAGGCAGCAAAAATGGACACAGATTCAGAATCAGACTTTGGAATCTTTTTTTTAGTAACAAAGAAGGCCAAAACATACAGGCAGAAGAAGTAAACAAAGTCAAAGAGCCTACATCAAAAGCCTCCAAGAAAAATATGAATTGGTTTCAGGCCATGGAAGAGCTCAAAAAGGATTTGGATAAGCAAGTAACAGAAGTAGAAGAAAAATTGGAAAGAAAAATGAGAGAGGTGCAAGAAAATCATGAAAAACAAGTCAATGACTTGCTAAAGGAGAACCAAAAAACACTGAAGAAAATAACACCTTAAATATAGACTCACTCAAATGGCAAAAGAGCTCCAAAAAGACAATGAGGAGAGGAATGCCTTGAAAGGCAGAGCTAGCCAAATGGAAAAGTAGGTCCAGAAGACTACTGAAGAAAATACCACCTTAAAAATGAGATTGGAGCAAGAGGAAGCTAGTGACTTTATGAGAAATCAAGATATTATAAAACAGAACCAAAGGAATGAAAAAGTGGAAGACAATGCCAAATATCTCATTGGAAGAAACCGCTGACCTGGAAAATAGATCCAAGAGAGGTAATTTAAAAATTATTAGACTACCTGAAAGCCATGATCAAAAAAGAGCCTAGAGATCATCTTTCAAGAAATTATCAAGGGGAACTGCCCTGATAATCTAGAGCCAGAACGTCACAAACAGACCAGAGCACAGACCAGGAAGGGAGTAAACCCCTCTGCTTTGATCATGAAAGCTTGGAAGAACTAAAAATTTACAAATCCCTAGAAATATCTCTAAAAATAGCTGCACAAAATCCATAAAGCTTGGGACAGTACACCATCCACACTGCAAGCCGAATCCTAACTTATCAAAGAACTCAAAGCCAAGTAATATCTGGGGAAATTAGCAAACAGAGTCAAAAAAACATTAGACCATAGGATCTTACTTTGGTGATAAGGAAGATGAAAACATGCAACCAGAAGATAGTAAAGTGAAGGCTCCTACATTCAAATTTTCTAAGAAAAATACACACATTGGTTGCAGGTCATGGAAGAGCTCAAAAAGGATTTTGAAAATTAAGTAAGAGAAGCAAAAGAAAAATTGGGAAGAGAAATGAAAGTGATGCAAGAAAATCATGAAAAATGAGTCAACAGCTTGCTAAAAGAGACCCCCCCAAAATACTGAAGAAATTAACACCTTCAAAAATAGACTAATCCAAATGGCAAAATATCTCCAAAAAGCCAATAAGGAGAAGAATGCCTTAAAAAGTAGAATTTTTCAAGTGGAAAAGGAGGTCTAAAAGGTCACTGAAGAAAATGAGTCTTTAAAAATCAGAATAGAGCAAATGGAAGCTAACAACTTTATGAGAAATCAAGAAATTATGAAACAAAACCAAAAGAATTCAAAAATATGAGACAATGTGAACTATCTCATTGGAAAAACAACTGACCTGGAAAATACATCCAGGAGAGAGAATTTAAATATTTTTGGACTACCTGAAAGCCATGATCCAGAAACAGAGGCTAAATATCATCTCTAAAGAAATTACCTAGGAAAACTGCCTTGATATTTTAGAACCAAAATAAAAAATTGAAAGAACCCACCCATCACCTCCTGAGAGAGATCCCAAAAGGAAAGCTCCTAGGAATATTGTACCCAAACTTCAGAGTTCCCATGTCAAGAAGAAAATGTTGCAAGCAGCCAGGAAGAAATAATTCAAGCATAGTGGAAACACAATCAGGATAACACAAAACTTAGTAGCTTCTACATCAAGGAATTGGAGGGCTTGGAATATGATATTCCAGCTCTCAAAGAGCTAGGATTAAAACCAAGAATCACCTAACCAGGAAAACTGAATATAATACTTCAGAGAAAAAAATGGGCCTTCAATGAAATAGAGGACTTTCAAACATTCTTGATGAAAAGACCAGAGCTGAACAGAAAATTTGACTTTCAGATATGAAAATCAAGAGAAGCATGAAAAGGTAAACAGGAAAGAGAATCTATAAGGGACTTATTAAGTTGAACTGTTTACATTCTTAAATGGAAAGATGATATTTGTAACTCATAAGACCTTTCTCAGTATTAGGGTTGTTGGAGGAAATATACATACATATATACATCATTTAAATATACATAACATATAAATACACAGAGGGCACAGGGTGAATTGAATATAAAGGGTTGATATCTGAAATATAAAATTAAGGGGTGAGAAAGGAATATACTGGGAGAAGGAGAAAGAGAGAAATATAACAGGGTAATTTATGTCACATAAAAGAGGCAAGAAAAAACTTTTAGATTGGAGGGGAAGAGAGGGGAGTGAGAGGGAATGAGTAAACCTTACTCTCTTCTAATTTGGCTTAAGCAGGGAATGACATACACACATAATTGGGCATGAAAATCTATTTTACTGTACAGTAAAGTGGGGGGGGGATGGGACAAGAGTGGAGGGGTGATAGAAAGGAGGGAAAATAGGAGGAGGGGTAATCAGAAGCAAACTCTTTTGAGGAGGGGCAGGCTCAAAGGAGAAAACAGAATAAATGGAGGGGGCAGGATAGCATGCAGGGAAATATGTGAGTCTTTCACAACATGACTGTTATGGAAGTATTTTGCATGACTACACATGTATACACCTATATCAGATTGCTTACCTTCAAAGTGAGGGTGGCTGGGAAGGGAGGAAGGGAGAGAATGTGGAACTCAAAGTTTTAAAAAAGAATGCTGAAAATTGTTTTTACATGTAACTGGGAAATAAGATATACCAGCAACGAGGTAAAGAAGTCTATCTTGTCTTCAGAAAAATAGAAGAGAAGTGGTTAAGTGAAGGGTGATATAAGGGAGGGCAGATTGGGAGAAGGGGTAATCAAAATGCATGCCATCTTAGGGTGGGGGGAGAGAAGAAATGGGGAAAAATTTGGAACTCAAACTATTGTGGAAGTGAATGTGAAAACTAAAAATAAATTAATAGAAAATAATAATAAAGCAAATCAAAATTTTAATTATTTTGTACTAATTTAAGGTTTGATTATTTATTAATTTTACATTTTTTATTTTGAAATAATTTGTTAATCATTTTGTGATAAAAAATATACCAAAAGAAGTAAAAATTAAAAAATAACAACAAATAAAGAAGGGGGTAGAAGGAAGGATGCTTGAACTGCATGCAGACTACATCAGTTCTTTATTTTTTTCTGGAGGTGGATAGCATCTTTCATTATGAGTCTTCTGGAATTGTCTTAGATAATTCAATTGCTGAGAATGAGCTAAGTTATTCACAATTGATCATCATACAATACATCTGTTATGGTATAGGATTTTGTCATGGTTTTATACACTTTTTACACTTTACAGAAGGACATGTAAGTCATTCCATGCTTTTCTGAAAGCGTCTTCGTTGTCATTTCATATAGCACAATTGTATTGCAAAAAATCATATATGTATGTATGTGTATGTGCATATGTATATATGTGTGTATACATATATACATGTGTATGTATGAATATATGTGTGTACACACACTCGTGTTTATATATATATGTGTGTGTATATGTGTGTATGTATATGCACACACACACACATACATATAATATGTTGTCACTGGATCCAAATGGCTCTAAAGGAGAAAGTAAGGCTGGTGACCATGCACAGCTCTCCCTTACTCAGATCAAAGTCAACTTTAAGTGATGTCATAATTTCCTGATTCCATGGGCATCTTCAAAAACAAAGTACAAACACATACATACATGTGCATATATATGTATGTGTATATGTGTACATATATACTTGTGTATATATACATATATGTGTGTATGTATATGTGTATGTGTATGTATATGTGTATGTGTATGTATATGTATATGTATATGTATACGTACATGTATATGTATATGTGTATGTATAAAGTCCATTGGGACAGAGAAGTCTGAGAGAAAGAGAAACCCAGATATCTCTCACCCCAGGGGAAATTCTTCATAGTCTCTAATGTAGTAAGCTGGAGATAGAGACAGGATTGAAGTATCAATTCCTCTGAATGTATTCTTCCCAGGGTCTTTCTCTTTTCTGGGATCTGTCTTCTACCGCAAATCTGGAGAAGAAAAAATCAGCATCTCTCTAATACCAAGATACTACTAATCCGATTAATTGCACAGGTATGGCACATTTAGTCAGCAATCACCATGGATTAGAGACACTTATGAAAATGGGCTTTGAGCTAAGGGAGATAGATTAGTGTCCTGGTAATTAAGGTGGGACATTTTTACTGTTTTATCTTTTAGAATGTCAAGTAATGTAATGCCTTTGATTAAGTCTTGCTAGGTACTAAGCCCTAGGCCCACACCCCTTTGCTGATTAGGTTTGAAGTCTTCAGGCCCTGAACAGGGTATATAAACTCTGAGATAAGTGTTTTGTTTGGGGGCTCTCACTTAGTGGAAGAGTGTTGTGTGTGTTTACTAGACAAGACTCTGGGTAGCTTCCGGAGCCCCGTGGCTTTGAAAAAACCCAGATGTTGGTGTTTCTCTAGTAACTGTATATTGTGATTTTGTCAGACAGAAATCTGTCTGTTGATTCATATTTATTTGCTCAGTTTATATAATATATGTTTGCAATTTCTGTTTGTGTTTGCTCTGAAGTTCAGGGTGCTGGCTTTCCCCCCAAACTAAGTGAATGATTTGTTTAACTAAAGTGAGATTGTTAAGGTTGCTTTCCCATGCTGGCAGTCTTCCTGTGTGCTGGTGGTGTTGGTTTTTTACCCCCACTCAGCAGCTGCTAGCCCTATTGTTGTTACAACTAGATAGATACATAGATACATAAATGATAGACCTGCATATACATGTATACATACATATGTATATGTATACTGTATTCATGTCTGTATGAGTGCATGTGCATTATATGAACAAATACATACACTTATTTGTTTGAATGTTATCCTTTTTTCACATCCTATTCGCATATGTTTATTACATGGAAGTATTACATGTATGAGTGTGTATATATATATATATAAATATATGTATATATTAATATGTATGTGTATATGTGTTTGTATTTGTGCATATATATGTACATATGTGTGCAAATCCCCCCACAACAGCCCTATAAGGTAAGTGCTATAAATATATTTATTTTAACAGCCAATAAGAGCTAGTATTTATATAGTGCTTTGAGATCTTCAAAATACTTCTCATCCATTATCTTATTTGATATTTGAAAAACTCCATGATGTAAATGATATGATTTCTATTTTCTGTGAGAGGAGAATGAAGCTGAGAGTAGTTAAAAGACTTCTTGTTCTCATAGCTAGTTAAATGTCTGATGCAGAATTCAAACCCAGATTTTTCTCATTCTAGGTCCAGAATTCCATCCTTTGCTCAACATTGCCTCAATGAAAATAATGTTTCATTATAAAAACACTTCTGCCAGTGGTGCTTCAGTGGTATTCACAAATATAACTAGCTCAGTCTGACATTCCAAAGATATGAAAATGGCACAAAAACACCACCCAAAAAACCTCAGCATTGATATGTTCATTAAGAAAACATCTTTTTGGCAGTTGTGTGCAATTAACACCCACACTTTGCCTTTACACCACAAGAGTTTTCCTCATTACTTCCAAATGGGTTGGGTGTCTGAATGGTAATGTGCATGATTAGACATTTTGGAACATTTTGTATGACACAGATATTTGCAAAGCAGTAGTCACTTGAAAATATTTGGAAATATGTCAGCAGCTCAAATATATTTGAAATGGGCATCTGTAGCCGTAACTCAAATCAACAATATTAGCATAGAGTTGGGTTATATAACACTGGCATAGTTACAACTGGTGAGCTCCAGAATATATCAATGCCATATAATATACAGCTGCAGACCCTTATTGCCAGTATCTGGGCTCCTAGCATAGAACAAGATGGCAGGAAATGATCAATATACCGGCTTATTTAAATTACAAAATGAATCCCAATTAGAAGGCTATCTACAGTGAATGAAATTTGTTTTCAGAAAACAGGACTTGGCCAAGGATTTGTGCTAACTGGGCTAAAATTGCAAAGTTCATTGAGGAAAAGGGGAAGAAGAAAACAACCAGAAATATTTGTCAAACTCATTTTTATATCCAATCAGTTACCTATTTTGGTTGACTCCAAACCTATGATGCCTCTCATTCCCTCCTCTTCTCTATACTCTCCTGCTGACCCTTGTTCTTTGCTCATAGTCCATAATTCCTTTTTCCTCTTTGCCTCAGTTCCCTTCCTATTCCAGTACATCTCTCACACAATTGCCAGAATTGTTTCTCTAAAGCATATGTCTGACCTAACACATTCTTGCTCAGAAAGTTGGAGTGGTTTCTTATTGCCTCTAAAAATAATAAATACAAATGCCTCTTTTCAGTATTTAAAGTTTTCATTACCACCTTCTAAGTTATTTACATGTAAGTCTCCTTCCTATGTTATCCATTCACACTCACCCATACAGCATTCCGTTTAACACCTCTGTGACTTTGCCTAAGTTGTTGCCCTGATCTGGGATGCATTCTTTCCCCACCCATGCCTCTGACATTGCAATTTAAGTGATTAAGCATCACTTCCTACCTGGGGCTTTACTGACTTGACAGTTTTTGCCTCCCCCACTCACCCACCCACTTATCTCACATGTACTTTTTTCACATATACATACATGTGCATGTGTTGCTTCCATCAATATAATGTAGGTTCTTTGAAGTAAGGGAGTATTTAAATTTCTTCTTTGTATACCAAACATGGAACACAATACTTGACATAGAGTGTGCACTCAATAAATATGTCAAAAAATTAGTTGAACTTCTGCAGAGCTAGATAATGTATGAGGTGGGATTAAAATCTTGGTCTCCTTATTCTAAATCTTTTCATCTATCATATCATGCTGCTATTCTGTACAGAAGAGGAGAGGTGGTTTTTTGGTTTGTTTGTTCTTTTTTTTTCCTTAAGGAAGGAATTATAACATCAGTGATCAAAGACTAAATTCATCATGGCAAAATTATTTCAATCTCAATATATTTTTCATCTGAAAGTAAATCAATTTGTTTAAATGTTTAAAGTGGAATTCAAAACCAAAGTATTATTGAGTCCCTTTTATGTACTAAAAAACTGCCTGGGTTTTCAGTAATGCTCAATTAGATTACTTCTGAACATACATAGGAATCAGATACATAATGTCATTTGAAAATGAATGATAAAAGGCTTTAGAAAAAGAAAGACCATTTGACAAAAAGGCTTTGTCACTATCACTTTTATGCTGAAATTTCAGGAAGGAAGAAAAATGAAGTTGCCATATGTCATAGAATATGGTGCGATTCAGCTTATTTTTGTATCATGCCTTCCATGCATGGGCTAACAAAACCCTTTTATAGCAAGAGGGCTTCATGAGTTAAAGTGCAAAGGGAGCATTTGAATGTAAGCTTTAAAAAGAAAAAAAAATGACCCATGAAGAATCTGGAAAGTTCACCACAAAAGGACAAAAATATGGTCAGGTTCACAGTTCCGTGAAGTTTTGGGGTATCTTTTACTCTACAAGAATTTTACTGGATTAACCCTCAAATGAGATGCAAGTCATTGGCGTTTTGGTTAAAGCACTGGACTTCACCCAGTCAAGAAGAGCAGAGTTTGAATCATGTCTCAGAGACTTATTAATTACGTGAATCTAGGCAAACTACTATGCCTCTTTCATAGCTTCAGTTTCTTTTTTAATTAATTTATTTTTAGTTTACAACATTTAGCTCCACAAGCTTTTGACTTCCAAATTTTCTCTCCCTTCCTCCCCAACTTCAGTTTCTTTTTCAAATTTTTTTTTAGATTTTTTATTTTTTGTTTACCACACTCACTTCCACAAGTTTTTGAGTTACAAATTTTCTTCCCCTCCTTACCCTCCCCCATCCCCCCCAGAAGAAGGCATGGAATACGATATATGTTCTACATATACTGTTGCATTAAACTTATTTTCATGATGCTCAAGGTGTAAAAAAGAATTATGACCAATGGAATGAATGATAAAAAAGAAGAAACAAAAACAAAAAAGAGAAAAAAAGAAAAATGAGATGGCAAATAGTTTGCCTCAATCTGCATTCAGACTCCATTATTCTTTCTGTGAAAGTAGATAGCTCTTTCCATCATGAGTTCTTTGGAGTGGTCTTTTAACCTTGTATTGCTGAGAAGAGCGAAGTCTCTCAAAGTTAGTCATCAGAGAAGCAATATGTCTATATTTGTGTACAATGTTCTCCTGGTTCTGCTCCCCTCACTCAGCATCATATCACGTAGGTCTTGTCCTTATGTTCCCCATTTCTCATAGTAAAATAGTATTCCATTACATTCATATACCACAACTTATTTAGCCATTCCCCAATTGATGGGCATCCCTTTGATTTCCAATTATTTGCTACCACAAAAAGAGCTGTGATAAATATTTTTGCACATAGTGGTCCCTTTCCCACTTGTGTGATCTCTTTGGGGTATTCCCTAGAAGTAGTATTGCTGGGTCAAAGGGTATCCACATTTTTATAGCCCTTTGGGCATAGTTCCAAATTGCTCTCCATAATGGCTGAATCAGTTCACAACTCCACCAACAATGTAACAGTGTTCCAATTTTCCCACATCCTTTCCAGCATTTATCATTTTCCCGTTTTATCATGTTAATCAATCTGACAGGAGAGATGTGGTACCTAAAAGTTGTTTTGATTTTCATTTCTCTAATCAATAGTGATTTAGAGCATTTTTTTCATACGCCTATAGATATCTTTAATTTCCTCCTCTGAAAACTACCTGCTCATATCCTTTGACCATTTCTCACTTGGGGAATAACTTGTATTCCTGTAAATTTGACTCGTGTCCCTGTATATTTTAGATATGGGGCCTTTATCAGAGACACTGGTTATAAAGATTTTAGCCCAGTTTTCTTCTTTCCTCCTAATCTTTGTTGCATTGGCATTGTTTATACAAAAACTTTTCAATTTAGTATAATCAAAATTATCCATTTTGCATTTTGCAATACTGTCTATCTCTTGTTAGGTCATGTATCCCAACTTGCTTACAGTATCAGCCTTTATTCCTAAATCCTGAACCATTTGGACTTTATTTTGTTATACGGTATAAGATACTGGTCTATGCCCAGTTTCTGCCATATCATTTTCCAATTTTCTCAGCAGTTTTTTTTGAAATAGTGAATTCTTAACCCAGAAGCTGGATTCTTTGTGTTTATCAAAGAGTAGATGGCTGTAGTCATTGAGTATTATGTCTTGTGTACCTAATCTATTCCACTAATCCACCACTCTGTTTCTTATCCAGTAAAAAGTAGTTTTGATGACTGATGCTTTATAGTATAGTTTAATCTCTTGTATGGCTAGGCCACCTTCTCTATCATTTCTTTTCTTTAATTGCCTTGATATTCTGGACCTTGTGTTCTTCCAGATGAATTTTGTAATTATTGTATCCAGCTCTGTAAAATATTTTTTTGGTAATTTGATTGATATGGCACTGAATAAGTAAACTATTTTGGGTAAAATTGTCATTTTTATTATATTAGCTCGGCGTAAGCACAGGCAACTGATGTTTTCCCACTTGTTTAGATATGACTTTATTTGTGTGAAAAGTGTTTTGTAATTGTATTAATATAGGCCCTGGGTTTGTCTTTGTAGGTAGACACTCAAATATTTTATAGTGTCTACAGTAACATTAAATGGAATTTCTCTTTCTATTTCTTGCTGTTGGGTTTTGTTACTAATATATAGGAATGCTGAGGATTTATGTGTGCTTATTTTATATCTTGCCACTTTACTTAAGTTTTTAATTATTTCACATAAATTTTTATGTTATTCTCTAGGATTCTCTAAGTAGATCATCATATTATCTTCGATGAGTGATAACTTTGTTTGCTCTTTGCCTTTTCTAATTCCTTCAATTACTTTTCTTCTTTTATTGATAAAGTTGACATTTCTAGTAACAAATTGAATAATTGGGAGGGGGATAATGAACAGCCTTGTTTCACCCATGATCTTTATGGGAATAGCTCTAACTTATCCCCATTACATGTAATGCTTGCTGATGGTTTTAGGAAGAAGCTACTTACAATTTTAAGAAAGACTCCATTTATTCCTATGCTTTCTAGTGTTTTTAGTAGGAATGGATGTTGTATTTTGTCAAAAGCTTTTTCTGCATCTATGGAGATAATCATATGATTTCTGCTAATTTTGTCCTTGATATGATCAATTATGCTGATAGTATTCCTAATATGAAAGTAGCCTTGTATTTCTGGAATAAATCCTATGTTGTCAAAAACTGTATCATTCTCTTGATAAGTTGGAGCTATCTTTTTGATTCTATTTTATTTAAAAGTTTTGGATCAATTTTTATTAGGCATATTGGTCTATATATTTTTTTCTCTGTTTTGACTTTTCCTGGTTTGGGTATTAGTAGGATATTTGTGTCAAAAAAGGAATTTGGTAGGACTTCTTCTTCACCTATTTTCCCGAATAGTCTGTAAAATATGGGATGGAAATAAATAGTTCTTAAATGTTTGATAAAATTCACATGTAAAATCATCTGGCCCTGGAGATTTTTTCCTAGGGAGTTCAT
Source organism: Trichosurus vulpecula (assembly GCF_011100635.1). Classification (NCBI taxonomy): domain Eukaryota; kingdom Metazoa; phylum Chordata; class Mammalia; order Diprotodontia; family Phalangeridae; genus Trichosurus; species Trichosurus vulpecula. The sequence continues at coordinate 28,042,423 of NC_050580.1, read as the reverse complement.
TGATGGCTTGCTCAATGTCTTTCCTCTTCTGTTAACTTGGGAAATTTATATTTTTGTAAGTATTCATCCATTTCCCAGAGGTTGTCACATTTATGGACATACAATTCGGCAAAATAATTTCTAACTATTGTTTTAATTTCCTCTCCATTGGAGGTGAATTCACCCTGTTCATTTTTGATATTGGTATTTTGGTTTTATTCTTTCTTTTTTTAATCAAATTGACCAAAGGTTTATCGTTTTTTTTTTGTAAAACCAGCTCTTAGTTTTGTTTATTAGTTCAATATTTTCCTTGATTGCAATTTTATTAATCTCTTTGGTTTTCAGTATTTTTAATTTTGTATTTAATTGAGGATTTTCAATTTGTTCTTTGTCTAGCTTTTTCAGTTGCATGCCCAATTCATTGATCACCTTCTTATCTATTTTATTCATGTAAGCATTTACAGATATAAAACTTCCCCTGAAAACTGCTTTTGCTGCATCCCATAATTTTTGGTATGTCATTTATTTATTTAATTAATTTATTTAATATTTTTAGTTTTCAACATTGATTTTCACAAGAGTTTGAATTACAAATTTTCTCCCCATTTCTACCCTCCCCCCACTCTAAGATGCCATATATTCTGGTTGCCCGATTCCACAGTCATCCCTCCCTTCTGTCACCCCACTCCCCGCTCCCCTTTTTCCTTACTTTCTTGTAGGGTAAGATAAATTTCTATGCCCCATTGCCTGTATATCTGATTTCCTAGTTGCATGCAAAAAGTTTTTGAACATCTCTTTTTAACACTTTGAGTTCCAAATTCTCTCCCCTCTTCGCTCCACACCCCACCTCCCTAAGAAGGCAAGCAATTCAACATAGGCCACACACGTATCATTACATAAAAACATTCCACAATACTTATGTTTTGAAAGACTAACTATATTTTGCTCCTATCCTATCTCCCTTTATCCAATTTTCTCCATTGACCCTGTCCCTTTTCAGAAGTGTTTTCTTTTGATTACCTCCTCACCCATCTGCCCTCTGTTCTATCGTCCTCCCTTTTTTATCTCCTTCCTCCTTGTTTCCTGTGGGATAAGATACCCCACTGAGTGTGTATGTTATTCCCTCCTCAGGTCAAATCCAATGAGAGCAAAAGTCACTCATTCCCCCTCACCTGCCCCTATTCCCCCCCAATAGAACTGCTATTTCTTGCCACTATTATGGAAGATAATTTACCCCATTCTATCTCTCCCTTTCTCCCTCTCTCAATATAGTCCTTTCTCATCCCTTAATTTGATTTTATACTTTTAAATGCCATCCCTTCATATTCAACTCACCCTGTGCCCTCTGTCTCTCTCTGTCTCTCTCTCATATATATATATATATATATATATATATATATATATGTGTGTATATATATACATATACATACATATATATGTATATATATGTGTGTATATATACATATACATACATATATATGTATATATATGTGTGTATATATATATATATATATATATATATATATATATATATATATATATATTTTCCCTTCAGCTGCCCTAATACTGAGGTCTCATGAATTATACACCTCTTCTTTTCATGTAGGAATGTAAACAAAAAAGTTCTAATTTAGTAGGTCCCTTGTGATTTCTCTTTCTTATTTACCTTTTCATGTTTCTCTTGATTCTTGTGTTTAAAAGTCATATTTTCTCTTCACCTCTGGTCTTTTCATTGAGAAAGCTTGAAAGTTCTCTATTTTATTGAAAATCCATTTTTGGCCTTGGAGCATTATACTCAGGTTTGCTGGATAGGTGATTCTTGGTTTTAATCCTAGCTCCATTGACATCTGTAATATTATATTCCAAACCCTTTAATCCCCTAATGTAGAAGCTGCTAGATCTTATGTTATCCTGATTGTGTTTCCACAATACTCAAATTGTTTCTTTCTGGCTGCTTGCAGTTTTTTCTCCTTCATCTGGGAGCTCAGGTATTTGGCAACAATATTCCTAGGAGTTTTCTTTTGGGGATCTTTTTCAAGAAGTGATCGGTGGATTTTTTCAATTTCCATTTTACCCTCTGGCTCTAGAATATCAGGGCAGTTCTCCTTGATAATTTCTTGAAAGATGATATCTAGGCTTTTTTTTGATCATGGCTTTCAGGTAGTCCAATAATTTTTAAATTATCTCTCCTGGATCTATTTTCCAGGTCAGTGGTTTTTCCAATGAGATATTTGACATTGTCTTCAATTTTTTCATTCCTTTGATTCTGTTTTATAGTACCTTGGTTTCTCATAAAGTCACTAGCTTTTGCTTGCTCCAATTTAATTTTTAGGTACTATTTTCATCAGTGGTCCTTTGGACCTCCTTTTCCATTTGAGTAATTCTGCCTTTCAAGGCATTCTTCTCCTCATTGGCTTTTTGGAGCTCTTTTGTCATTTGAGTTAGTCTATTTTTTAAGGTGTTGTTTTCTTCAGTATTTTTGTGGTCTTCTTTAGCAAGTCACTTAATTGTTTTCAATAGTTTTCTCACATCATTCTCATTTTTCTTTCCAATTTTTCCTCTACTTCTTGTTTCAACAATCCGGCTAGCAGCTGTTGTGGGAGTGAAAGACCAACACAACCCCAACAACAAGAACGCTACCAGCATGCTGCAAAAGCACAGGTTCTTTTGATCTGCTTAACTATGGAAAGCTACGTGAAGGGGTTGACAAGCTTACTTTAATTCAGCATACAAATATCATTCTCTTAGTTCAGGGGAAAAGACCATCACACTGAACTTCAGAGCAAAATACAAAGTACAAATATTAACAGACAGACCTTGTCTGATTCAAATCCCAATACATAGTTACCAGAGTTTAACAAAGTCTCAGCATCTGGGTTACAAGCTGGAGGGCTCCTAGCTACAGCTGCCCGGAGTCTATGCCTCAGCACCACCACGAGTGAGAACTCTGCGCAAATGGCTCTGTCTTCTCTTTTTATAGGGTTTCAGACATCATCAAACACCATCTGAATGACCAGAACCTAGGCTGCTATGATTGCCTCTTGAGTTAGCCCCTCCCCTTAGGACCCTGGGAGGTTCACATCCACATAGGTTAGGTTAACACCTAAGATGGGTTAGAGCCTGGGGCTTAGCACTTAGTAAGACTCAGGAGGGCATGGTTCTGGAGTTAGCACCTCCCCTTAGCCAGTCCCACCTTGGGCCCCACCCCAGTCACCAATCCACACCCACATAGGTTCCACACCTAACAGGGGTTTCAGCCTGTGGCTTAGCACCTAGTAAGGCTCAATGAAATACAATGAATTACTCAAAGGAAACAAAGGCCAGCTAGGTGATAAGAGCCCATTTTGCTTACCAACACACTTCTCTAACTCACTTTTCCAAATTCTTTTTGAACTCTTTCGTGGCCTGAGACTAGTTCATTTTTTTCTTGGAGGCTTTTGATGTAGGCTCTTTGATTTTGTTGATTTCTTCTGGTATATGTTTTGGTCTTTTTTGTCACCAAAGAAAGATTCCAAAGTCTGAGTCTGAATGTGAGTCTGCTTTCACTGCCTGGCCATGTTCCCAGCCAACTACTTGACCCTTGTGTTTTTCATCAGGGTATGACTGCTTGTAGAGTATAGAGTACTTTATTCCAAGTTTTAGGGGATGCGCTGTTGTTTTCAGAGCTATTTCTAACAGCAAGCTCTGCCACACCAGCCCTCCTCCTCCACCAAGAACCACCAACCCAGGCCTGACTCAGATCTTAGGCAGGCTCTGCACTCCCATTCTGATCCACAACTTAATTCCTCCCACCAGGTGGACCTGGGGCCATTAGCAAATGCAGCTATAGTTCTGTAGATGCACCACCTCCCCTGCCCCCAGGACAGTGGCTGAACCTTGCACTCCTTTCACTCTGTTCTTGCAGCTTTTCCCACTAACCTTCTCTGTTTTCTTTGGTTTTTGTGGGTTTAGAAGTCTGGTAACTGCCACTTCTCAGTAATTCAGGGTGCCAGGGGCTGTTCTGCTTGGCTCCTGGTCAGGTGGGTCCGACTGCAGCCCATGCTGGCCTCTGCTTTGCTCTGCTCCCAGCTCTGTGTGATAGACCTTACCCAGCCAACATTCAGGCTGTCCTGGGCTTGAGTCCTGCTTCACTCTGCAATTTCATGGGTTCTGCAGTTCTAGATTTTGTTCAGAGCCATTTTTATGGGTGTTTGGAGGGTCCTGGAAAGGAGCACTAGTTAAGTCCCTACTTTCCAGCTGCCATCTTGTCTCTGCCCCCCAGGCAAGACAAAGTAGTGAATTCTTAGCCCAGAAGCTGCATTCTTTGGGTTTATCAAAGAGTAGATTACTGTGGTCATTGAGTACTGTGTCTTGTGTACCTAACCTATGCCACTGATCCATGAATCTGTTTCTTAGCCAGTACCAGGTACTTTTGATGACTGCTGCTTTATAATACAGTTTAATATCTGGTATGGCTAGGCCACCTTCCCTATCATTTCTTTTCATTAATTCCCTAGATATCCCAGACCTCTTGTTCTTCCAGATGAATTTTGTTATTATTTTATCCAGCTCTGTAAAATATTTTTTTGGTAGTTTGATGGCTATGGGGCTGAATAAATAAATTTAGCTAAAATTGTCATTTTTATTTTATTAGCTACCCCTAACCATGAGCATGATATTTTTTTCCATTTATTTAGATCTGACTTTATATGTGTGAAAAGTGTTTTGTAATTATGTTCATATAGGCCCTGGGTTTGTCATGGCAGATACACTCCCAAATATTTTATAGTGTCTACAGTAACTTTAAATGGAATTTCTCTTTTTATCTCTTGATGTTTGGCTTTGTTATTAATGTACAAGAATGGCGAGCATTTATGTGGGTTTATTTTTTTCCTGCGACTTTGCTAAAGTTCTTAATTATTTCTTTTTTTTTTTTTGGATGGGGGAAGGCAGGGCAATTGAGGCTAAGTGACTTGTCCAAGGTCACACAGCTAGTAAGTGTGTCAAGTGTCTAGGGCCATATTTGAACTCAGGTACTTCTGACTCTTGGGCCAGTGCTCTACTCACTGTGCCACCTAGCTGCCCGCTGAGTTCTTAATTATTTCAAGTAGTTTTTTACTTGATTCCCTAAGTAAATCATCATATCATCTGCAAAGAGTGATAACTTAGTTTCTTCTTTGCCTGTTCTAATTTCTTCAATTTCTCTTTCTTCTCTTGTTGCTACAGCTAACATTTCTAGCACCAAATTAAATAATAGAGGTGATAATGGAAATCCTTGTTTTACTCCTTATCTTGTGGGAATGCACCTAGCTTATCCCCATTAAAAATAATGCTTTTTGATCGTTTTAGGTGGATACCATTTATAATTTTAAGGAAAGTTCCATTTATTCCTATGCTTTCTAGTGTTTTTAATAGGAATGGGTGTTGTATTCTGTCAAAGGCTTTTTTCTGCATCTATTGAGATGATTATATGATTTCTGCTAGTTTGGTTGTTGATATGATCAATTAGGCTGATAGTTTTCCTAATACTGAACCAGCCTTGCATTCCTGGAATAAATCCTAACTGGTTGGAGTGTATTATTCTCATGATCAGTTGTTGCAACCTTTTTGCTGTTTTATTTAAATTTTTTGCATCAATATTCTTTAGGGAAATTGGTCTATGATTTTCTTTCTCTGTTTTGAATCTTCCCGGTATAGGTATTAGTACCATATTTGTGTCATAAAAATAATTTGGTAGGACTCCTTCTTCACCTGTTTTCCCAATTAGTCTATAAAGTATGGGAATTGATTGTTTAAATGTTTGATAGAATTCACATGTAAAACCATCTGGCCTGAAGTTTTTCCTAGGGAGTTCATTGATGGCTTGCTCAATTTCTTTTTGTGAGATTGGGTTATTTAGGTATTTCACTTACTCTTCTGTTAAAATGGGCAATTTATATTTTTGTAGATATTCAAACATATCCCTAAGATTGTCAAGTTTATAGGAATAAAATTGGGCAAAATAATTCCTAATTGTTGTTTTAGTTTCCTCTTCAATGGAGGTGAATTCACCCTTTTCCTGTTTCATACTGATAAATTTATTTTCTTCTTTCTTCTTTTTAATCAAATTGACCAAAGATTTATCAATTTTATTGTTGTTTTTTTCATAAAACAAGCTCTTGGTTTTATTTATCAATTTAATAGTTTTCTTGATTTCAATTTTATTAATCTCTTTGATTTTTAGTATTTCTAATTTGGTATTTCATTGGGGATTTTCAATTTGGTCTTTTTCTCGCTTTTTTAGTTGCATGCCCAATTCATTGATCTCCTTTTTCTCTGTTTTATTCATATAATCATTTAGAGATATAAATCTTCCCCTAGGAACTGCTTTTCCAGCATCCAATAAGGTTGGTATATTGTCTCATAATTGTCATTCTCTTTAACGAAGTTATTAATTGTTTCTATGATTTGTTCTTTGGTCCACTCATTCTTTATTATGTATTAGTGATTTTATTTAATATTTAAGTTTTCAACATTGATTTCCACAAGATTTTGAGTTACAAATTTTCTCCCCATTTCTACCCTTCCCCCAATTTCCAAGACGGCATATATTCTGATTGCTTCTTTCCCCAGTCAGCCCTCCCCTCTTTCACCCCACTGCCCCCCATTCCCTTTCCCCTTACTTTCTTGTAGGGCAGGATAGATTTCTATGCCTCATTCCCTATATATCTTGTTTCCTAGCTTTATGCAAAAAATAACTTTTAAGAATGTAAACATGACAGTTCAAATTTAGTTAGTCCCATATGAATTCTCTTTATTGTTTACCTTTTCATGCTTCTCTTGATTTTTGTATTTAACAGTGAAATTTTCTATTCAGCTCTGGTCTTTTCATTGAGTTTGAGAGTCCTCTATTTTAATGAAAATTCGTATTTTGTCTTGGAGCATTATACTCAGTTTTGCTGGGTAGGTGATTCTTGGTTTTAATCCTAGCTCCTTTGACCTCCAGAATATCATATTCCAAGCCCTTTGATCTCTTAATGTAGAAGCTGCTACATCTTGGGTACTCTGATTGTGTTTCCACAATATTCAGATTCTTTCTTTCTGGCTGCTTGTAGTATTTTCTTCTTGACCTGGAAACTCTGGAATTTGGTGACGGTATTCCTAGGATTTTTTTTTTTGGTATGGGGGGATCTTTTACAAGAGGTGATCGGTGGAGTCTTTCAATTTCTATTTTACCCTCTGGTTCTAGACTATCAGGGAAGTTTTTCTTGATAATTTCTTGAAAGATGTTTTTGATCATGGCTTTCAGGTAGTCCAATAATTTTTAAATCATCTCTCCAAGATCTATTCTCCAAGTCAGTGGTTTTTTTCCAGTGAGATATTTCACATTGTCTTCCATTTTTTCATTCCTTTGGTTCTGTTTTATAATATCTTGATTTCTCATAAAGTCACTACCTTCCACTTGCTCCAATCTCATTTTTAAGGTAGTATTTTCTTCAGTGGTCTTTTGGACCTCCTTTTCCATTTGGTTAATTCCGCCTTTCAAAGCATTCTTCTCCTCATTGGCTTTTTGGAGCTCTTTTGAAATGTGTGTTAGGCTATATTTTAAGGTGTTATTTTCTTCAGTATTTTTAGGGTCTCCTTTGGCAAGCTGTCTGTTTGTTTTTTCATGGTTTTCTTGCATCACCCTCATTTCTTCCCATTTTTTCCTCTACTTCTCTTACTTTCTTTTCCAAATCTTTTTGAGCTCTTCCATGGCCTGAGACCAATTCATATTTTTCTTGGAGGCTTTTGTTGTAGGCTCTTTGTCTTCTTTTGGATTTATGTTTCCAAAGTCTGATTCGGAATCTGTGTCCATTTTTGCTGCCCGTTCACATTCCCAGCCAATTACTTGACTCTTGAGCTTTTTGTAAAGGTATGACTGCTTGTAGATTATAGAGTGCTTTGTCCCAAACTTTAGGGGCCTTGTGATGTTTTTTTCAGAGCTACTTCTACTCAGCAAGTTCTGCTGCTCTTCCTCCCCCAAGAACCACCAACCCTGGACCACGACTCAGATCCAAGCAGGCTCTGTACTCCTGCTCTGATCTACTACTTATTTGCTCCCATCTGGTGGATCTGGAGCTGGAAGCAACTGCAGCTGGAAGCAGCCCCAGAGCTGCACTACTTCCACACCCTTGGGGCTGGGGCCAACTGCGCCATCCTTTCACTCTGCTCTAGCAGTTCTACCCATGAACCTTCTCTGTTCTCTTTGGCTTTTGTGGGTTGAGAATTCTGGTTACTGCCACAGCTCAATGTTTCAGGGCCCTACTGCCTGTTCTGCCTGGCTCCCATTCTGGTTTGCCCTGGCATGGCCCAGGCTGGGCTGTACTCTGCTCTGCTTCTAGCTCCCTGTGATAGTCCCTTCCCCATGACCAGCCATGCTTTCCTGGGCTGGAATCCTGCTTCCCTCTATTTTTTTGTGGGTTCCGCAGCTCTAGAATTTTTTCAGTGCTGTTTTTAACAGTTGTTTGGGTGGACCTGGGGGAGAGCTTAAGCCATCCATCTTGGCTCTGCCCCCTGACAGGCCTGTTTTTGGGGGTCTAGTAGAAGGTTGATTTTACTTTACAATGAGACATTTTCTCCACTTATATTCTAATTTTCCTTAACCATTTCACCAATTTTACCTTTTAAAGATGTTTTCCTCATTGATTTTTTCCATTTTTTCTTTTACCTCCCTAATTTGGTTTTTAAAATCCTCCTTGAATTCTCCCAGGAATGCTTTTTGGTCTGGAGACCAGTTCACTTTCTCTTTTCAGTTTTCAGATGTGGGTGTAGTGTCCATGCTGTCTCTTCTGAATTGGTATTTTGATCTTCTCTGTCTTCATAATACAAATCAATCATCTTTGGCTTTTTAGTGTGCTTTTTATGGTGTTTTTTTTCTTCCTGGCTTCTAAAGTGGATCTCTTTTTTCTGAGGCTCAGGGGTCTCTGTCCCAAGTTTCTTGTGTTTGAATCTGTGGGTCTGCTCACTGTTTTTATGTTCTATGGCCTCTGGTTTCATGAGGTTTGGGAGAGTGGTGATCTGGCTGCTGAGGTGTCTCCTCTTCCCCAGGACTGTTCCACAGTATGGGTAGTCTTAGCTCTTGTCTGTGCTGGCATCTGCCACTTCCCCTGGCTATGCAAAGCCCCTTCTGAGGTCCTGGCATTGATGTTAGTTAACTCCACCCACTGTGGCTCAGTAACTCTCATTGTTCTGCTGAAGTGAGGGCTGCTGGGACACCTCTCTTCCTGCACTAGTCTCTTTGGGCCACCACAGGAAGGGCCCTCTCTCCCACTTCTCTCACTACTGAAGCCCTGCTTCTGCCTCCTCTGTTTCTCCTGAGGTATTATTCTCTGGTTTTATTCAAGGGAGGGATAAGAGCCATTTTACCTGGACATTATGGCTCTCAGAAGTTCAAGAAGATGAATTTCAAACCTTTAGACTTTGGGTTGGAGGCCTCTGGGCCAGCTGCTCTTGTGGCCACAGGCTCTGCATTCTGACAGATTCCAGTCCTGGGCTGAGAGGCCTGGGGCTTGATCGAGGCCATAGCTGGTACTTCTGCCCTGGGTCTTTTCCTGCTCCAGGGTTTGGCTCTCCCGGAGCTCTCCCAGACCTGCAAGCTGGCTGGATTCCTCTATTGTTTCCAGTTGGTTTGGTCTGGTGGCATTCTGCATTCCAGGCACTCCTGCCCCTCTCAGTCTACTACTGGCTTCCAACTCTCTCAAATCTGCTCAGATTCACTTTTTTAGATGTATCTGACAGAATTTGTGAGAGAGCTCTGGTAGTTCTTTCCTTTCACAGTGCCATCTTGGCTCCACCCCCCCCCCTTTTCCCTAGCTTCCAAAGTGGACCTCTGGTTCTGGAGCTCAGGGGGCTCTGTCCCAAGCTTCTTGTGCTATTAACTGTGGGCCTGCTCTTTGACTTTGTGTGTGGTGGCCTCTGATATTGTGAGGTGTGGGGGAAGGGTGTTCAGGCTGCTAGAAGTCTCCTCTTTCCCTAGGGCTGCACTAAAGCATGGGTGATCTCAGTTTGTCTGTGCTGGTGTCTGCCATTTCCTCTGCCTGTGCAAAGGCACGTCTGGAGGCCTAGTGCTGATCTTTGCTAGCTACACCCTCCTGGGGCTCAGGAACTCCTGCTGTACTTCTGAGGTGGGGCCTGCAGGGACACCTCTCTTCCTGAACTAGTCTCCTTCTGCCACCACAAGAAGGAACTGCTGCCCAAGTACCCAAGATAAAAGGCTACTGAAGCCCCACTTCTGGCTCCTCTATTTCAGGGTTTCTCTCAGGGGAGTATTATCTGGGTGAGAAAGGGTGGGATGAGAGCTGTTTTATCTGGTCATCATGCCTCCTGGAAGTTCAAGAAGTCAAGTTTCAAACCTTTAGATTGTGAGCTGGAGGTGTCAGGCCTAGCTGCTCCCATGGCCACAGGCACTGTTCTGCTATCTCCTGTAAATCCAGTGAACTGAATTCCTGGTCTGAGAGGCCTTGGGATCATTACAGCTGGTGCTTCAGCCCTGGGCCTGTTCCTGCTCCTACATTTCACATGCCCAGTGCTCTTCCAGACCAGCCTGGTGGCTGGGTTCTTCTGCTGCTCCTGTTTGGTGTGGTGTGGTGCCATTCCACCCTCCTGGTGCTTCTGCCCCACTCAGTCTACTAGTGACTTCTAACTCTCAGATCTGCTCAGATTCATTTTTTTAGAGGTGTCTCACAGAATTTGTGAGAGAGCTCCAGTAGTACCCTCCTTTCACAGAGCCATCTTGCCTCTGCCCCTCCTGCTTCAGTTTCTTAACATATAAAAATGAAGATAACAAGAGTATTCTCAATGCTGTATAGAAGAATGGATGAATATTATATAATATATAATGAAAAATATCAGAGTCATGAAGACCTAAGTTCATATCCCACCTTTGTGTGATACTGGATAAATGACAATTTCTCAGGTCTCTAGGCAACTCTAACTTTAAAAGTTGAAGGGAAAGTGTAGACACATATTTATAGAAAACAGTCCTGAAAAATCAGAGTAATGGAATATTATTATTATAGGTTTTTCTTTACCAAAGTGTTGTAAATTCTACCTATAGCCGAGGAAACACATATTCATGGATTAAGCTGAATAATTTAATTTTTAGTGAAAATAGAATAGTCTGTCATGTCCCCTGGCATTGAATTTTAGGAGTGAATCTTTCATATCCTATTCTATTCTCTTCTATAAATAATCATTAACCACCTATGGGGTACAAATCACTAGATGTTATGAATACAAAAACAAAAAGGAAACAGCTCCTGTCCTCAAGGACCTTATAATCTATTGAGAGATCCAAAATATAAAATTATATGAATACAAGATAAATTGAAGCAATAAAGTTTAATTAGCAAGAGAAATGAGGAAAAGCTCCCTCTAATTGGTGGTACCTAGGTTGAGACTTGAAGTAAGCCAAGGATTATGAGAGGAAAACAAAGAGAAAAGAAATCACAGTCATGGAGTGGGTATAGACTCTGCAAAAGCCCACATCTGAGCATCTGGGTAGCTTGGCATAGTAATTAGGAAATTTACTCATAGGAAATTTACAAAAGGGTCATATTTGGCATGATGAAATATATCTAATTTAAAACATTTTGAAATCAATGTTCTTATAAGACATCTGGGGCAAGATGTCTAGGAGGTAACCTGTAGTGCAGAATTTGGGTTTGAGACAGTACTTAGCTCTGAATATGTAGATTAGTGAGCCATCTGTTAATAGGACTAATATAAATACAGAACACCTTCGATTATAAAACTCTTCTCTCTAGAACCTGAATTTTTGGTCCAGTTAGAAAAAGAGAGGGAAGAGATAAGTATACAAAGATAAGTAACAAGCTGTAGTGACATTTTGAATGGGGCTCTAGACAAGATCAAGAACTGACACATTGGATATGGAACACGATTAACTTCTTGATGAATATAATTGTGAATTCTTTGATAAAACATGCTAGACAGGGCAAGAAAGAGCAGTAGGAAGACAGAGGAGCCAAGATAACAATCATAATAGAAAGAAATTCCCTCCCCACCTGGCCTATCTGCATCCCAGATCTACAAGGATGAAGTAGAAGAGGTGACAAGTAATTGGTTCTACATGCCAATGAAAGATTATTTAATTGACAGCCTTAACCAGGAGTTTTGGCTCACATCTATCATGTGTCTTTTCATTGCCTGCTGTCTAATATTTATTAACTCCTCAAAAGCTACAGTGCTCTGCCCCACATGGGATGAAGACAGTGATGTAGCCAATGCTGTCCTGGATGGAGCTGATTGTATTATGTTATCTGGGAGGACTGTCAAAGGGTAACCAAGTGTTGTATCTTCATGGCTTCTACTGGATAGGAGATACAACACTTGGTTACCTAGAGGCAGAGGCTGCCATCTTTCACTCGCAGTTGTTTGAGGAGATTTGCCTCCTGGTCCCCATAACCAAGGTTTCCACTGAAATTGCTGCCATGGGTGTTGTAGAGGCTTTGTTCAAGTGTTGAAGTGGGGCCATTATAGTTTTCACCAAGTCTGAAAGATCTGCTCATCAGTTATCCAGGTACCATCCCTGGACCCCCATCATTGCTGTTACTTGTGGTGCTCAGGCTGCATGCCAGGTTAATATCTATCAAGGGGTCTTTCCCATGCTGTGCAGGGAACCTGTTAGTGATTAATGGGCTGAAGATGTGGACCTCAGGGTTGACTTTGCCGTGGAAGTGGACAAAGCTCATAGCTTTTTCAAGAAAGATGATGTGGTCATTGTACTGAATGACTGGCATTCAGGTTTCACCAATGCTATGCATGTGCTGCCAGTTCCATAAGAGGGCATTTGAAGACCTTCTTGTGGGTGACTTCAGCACTCTTCCTTCTCTGACCCTGCCGGCATCCATTAGATTTCCAGCTGTTATTGGTGTTGTCCATTCGTAGCTATTAGAGGCTTTAGACTGCTAAAACACCCTGCCCCCAAAACATTAGTCTCTTCTTGAAGAAACTTTTTATTATACCTATTTTCCTCCCTACTTACAACATCAGTATCAGTTTAGCACATCCATGGTGGTATGGAAAGATAGAGCAGCTGTGGCTTAACTTGGGGTACTGCATATCATCTTTGACTTAGGGGATTAAAGTAACATGTATCAGTGTTGTGTTTTAAATAGATCTAGACATTCTGCATGCACACACAAGTAGGCATGCACACACAGTCCCTCTAAGTACAAGTCCTCAATGTATATGGGCCTCTACATCTCTCCTGACCAGAAGAACCACCCTCCCTTTCCCCACCTCCATCATGTTTATGAGTGTCTTTGTCTCACACACTTGAGTAAAAAGTTATATAGAAGCTGAATACATCTGCTAAAAACCAATATGTTTTGGTGAATAATGAGATATTTATCAATGGTGTCCTCTGGTAAGACACTCTTATCTTGGGGGGAGGAAGAAGCTTCCAATCATAAGTCACTATTTATTTCCTTCATTTGAAGAAGGGAGCCTCAGATGGAAAGGAAATTCTTCTCAGAATAGTCCCCACTCTCCCAAGCAGCAGGCCTGACTACATTCCTTGCCCACCACTCAACTCTTAGCCTTCTTACATTATGAGTGTCCCTGTTCCTCCAAAATTTCTCTTCTATTTTAAATTTGGAACAAACACACACTCTTATTATACTGTACTTGCCAGTAGAGTACATCATTTGTCAAAAAAAACACAAGGTGAAGCAAAAAAAAATAGCTAGAGTGCTCTCTGACAGTCATACAAAAATGGTAGAATATTGGCTTTAAAGAGATAGTTTGGGATAAATTTCCATGGAATAAATCAATTTAATGCATTGTTTTTGGTAATGTATTCCATAGTTTGTTGGAAATTCCTATTTGCTTGTCAACCTTTTAGCAAATCAATTCCCTAATACATTAATGGACTGAAACTACTCTTTTCAATGTTACCAAATTATGTCTTAATTACTAGATCAAATATTGTCTTTTCTGAAGTGTAATCTTTGAAATTTCTGTAATTCGAACACCTTCTTGCTTTACTATCTCCAATTTTATTTTTCATGGAATTTCCCTTCCCTGATTTCTCCTTGCTTCTCTAAAAAGTCCTCAGTTTTCTTTGATGGATCATTTTCCCTCTCCTGACCTACAGACATGATTTTTCATCAAGATTATCTACATGAGCAATTCACTTTTTCTTTCTTCAACTTTTCTCTTGGTAAGTAGTTTGGAATCATTAATAAAAAAACAACTGAAATTTTCTGAAAGCAACTCAGCCCAATGGCCTTCCATTCCATTTAGGTGACAACATCACGTCCATTCATCCAAAAAACTAAGTAATGACAATAAAACATTCAGAGTAAAGCATTTTTAACACAAACAATTTTTACAATTAACAAATACTTAATTGGAATTTGTAATTTTATAAAATAGCAAGATGCTAAATACAGTTTTTTTTTTCTATTTCTGTTGGAAAATTACTAGGTATTATAACTAGGATGCAGTAAAATAGTTAAGGTTTGAGGAGGTGAGGTTTGCCAGATGTGGGAAATCAAGAGCTATTATGATTGATTAAATCCACAGTAATCTATAACCCTAAGGTGATTCATACACTAATTAATCAACAGATATTTAAATAAGTATCTGTTATATATTGGGTACTGTGTTAAGCACCAAGGAGACTAATATGAAGAATGAAATGATCCTCACTCACAATGAGTTTACATTCTAATAGACAGTGAGTTTGTACAGCTATGTAGGGAGAAATGGAACTGGGAGACAGAAAAGAACTACAGAGAACTCAATTCTTCTGCAACATACCCTATGTACAGAATGTCACAGCTGTCAGAGGCAAGATGTGATCACTCAATACCTCCACACTCTTGGATAGCACTAGAAAAATGACTATCAATATCAACTGAGAGTTAAACAAGTAACAGATGAGAGTTCATAGCATCATAGACTGAGTTGGAATAGATTTTAGAGGACATAAGAGTCCAACTCTATGACTTTATAAATAAGAAAATCACAGCAGTGCAGTTCTGGTTCAATATTAGGAAAACTATCAGCGTAATTCATCATATCAACAACAAACCTAATAGAAACCATATGATTATCTCAATAGATGCAGAAAAAGCTTTTCACAAAATACGACGCCCATTCCTATTGAAAACTCTGGCGAGCATAGGAATAAATGGATCATTCCTTAAAATGATAAGTAGTATTTACCTAAAACCATCAGCAAGTATTATATGCAATGTGGATAAGCTAGATGCATTTCCAATAAGATCAGAGGTGAAACAAGGATGCCCATTATCCCCCCTCCCCCGTTATTCAATGTGGTACTAGACATGTTAGCTTTAGCAATAAGAAAAGAAAAAGAAATTGAAAAAAATTGGAGTAGGCAAAGAGGAAACTAAGTTATCACTCTTTGCAGACAATATGATGATATACTTAGTGAATCCCAGAGAATCAAGTAAAAAACACTACTTGAAAAAATAAATAACTTTAGCAAAGTTGCTGGATATAAAATAAACTCACATAAATCCTTGTCACTTCTATATATTACTAACAAAGTGTTGAATCCCTTATGATCTCTGTTTCATGTTTACTCTTTTATGTTTCTCTTGAGTCTTGTATTTGAAAATCAAATTTTCTCTTCAGCTCTGGTCTTTTCATCAGGAATGCTTAAAAGTCCTCTATTTAATTGAATCTTCATTTCCCTCCTGAATGGATTATACTCAGTTTTGCTGGGTAGATGATTCTTGGTTATAATCATAACTCGTTTCCCCTCTAAAATGTCATACCCCAAGGCCCCCAGTCCTTTAATATAGAAACTGCTAAATCTTGTGCTTTTCTGACTGTAGCTCTATGGTATTTACATTGTTTCTTTTTGGGTGCTTGCAATATTTTCTTCTTTGGAAATTGGCTATAATATTCCTTGGAATTTTCATTATGGAATCTCTTTCATGAGGTGACTGGTGGAGTCTTTCAATTTCTACTTTTACTCTACAGTTCTAGAATCTCAGGGTAATTTTCCTTGTCAGTTTCTTGAAATAGGGTGCCTAGGTACTTTTTTTAAAAATCATGGCTTTCAAGTTGTCCAATAAGTTATTTTAAGATCTGTTTTCCAGGTCAGTAGTATTTCCAATGAAACATTTTATATTTTATTCTACTTTTTCCTTATTTTATTACATTTTATTGTTTCTTGATGTCTCATAAAGTCATTAGTTTACCATTGGCAAATTTTAATTTGTGAGGAATTATTTCCTGCAGTGACCTTTTGTACCTCTTTTTTCCATTTGGCCAGTTCTACTTTTTAAGGAGTTCTTTCTTCAGTGGATTTTTTTTTTGCTTGATTATACATATTTATTTAATATATTTAGTTTTCAGCATTGATTTTCACAAAAGTTTGAATTACAAATTTTTTCCCCATTTCTACCACCCCCCCCACTTCAAGATGGCATATTTTCTGGTGCCCCGTTCCGCAGTCAGCCCTCCTATCTGTCACCCCACTCCCCTCCCATCCCCCTTTCTTTTCTTCTCTTGTATGGCAACATAAATTTCTATGCCCCATTGCCTGTGTATCTTATTTCCTAGTTGCACGCAAAAACTTTTTTGTTGTTGTTGTTTTTGAACATCTGTTTTTAAAACTTTGAGCTGCAAATTCTCTCCCCTCTTCCCTCCCGACCCACCCTCCCTAAGAAGGCAAGCAATTCAACATAAGACACATGCCTATCATTATGTAAAATCCTTCCACAATACTCATGTTGTGAAAGATTAACAATATTTTGTTCCTTCCTAACTATTCCCCTTTATTGAATTTTCTCCCTTGACCCTGTCCCTTTTCGAAAATGTTTGTTTTTAATTACCTCCTCCCCCCATCTGCCCTCCCTTCTATCATCCCCCCTTTTTTATCTTCTTCCTTCTTCTTTCCTGTGGGGTAAGATACCCAGATGAGTGTGTGTGGTATTACCTCCTCAGGTCAAATATGATGAGAGCAAGATTTACTCATTCCCCCTCACCTGCCCCCTCTTCACTTCCTACAGAACCACTTTTTCTTGCCACTTTTATGCAAGATAATTTATGCCATTCTATCTCTCCCTTTCTCCCTCTATCAATATATTCCTCTCATTCCTTAAAGTGATTTTATTTTTTTAGATATCATTCCTTCATATTCAACTCACCCTGTGCCCTTTGTGAGTGTATATGTATGTATATATAATATACATATATATACATATATACACATATATACCTACATATATACATACATAGACACACACATATATCTATATATGCATATTCCTTTCAGCTACTATGATATTGAGGTCTCATGAATCATACACATCATCTTTCTATGTAGGAATGTAAACAAAACAGTTCAACTTTAGTAAGTCCCTTATGATTTCTCTTCCTTGTTTACCTTTTCATGCTTCTCTTGATTGTTGTGTTTGAAAGTCAAATTTTCTATTCAGCTCTGGTCTTTTCACTGAGAAAGCTTGAAAATCCTCTATTTTCCTGAAAATCCAAATTTTGCCTTGGAGCATGATATTCGGTTTTGCTGGGCAGGTGATTCTTGTCTTTAATCCTAGCTCCACCGACCTCTGGAATATCATATTCCAAGCCCTTTGTTCCCTTAATGTGGAAGCTGCCAGATTCTGTGTTATTCTGATTGTTTTTCCACAATATTCAAATTGTTTCTTTCTGGCTGCTTGTAGTATTTTCTCCTTGACCTGGGAGCTCTGGAATTTGGTGACAATGTTCCTAGGAGTTTTCTTTTGGGGATCTATTTGAGGAGGCAATCTGTTTATTCTTTCAATTTCTATTTTACCCTCTGGCTCCAGAATATCAGGGCAATTCTCCTTAATAACTTCTTGAAAGATGATATCTAGCCTCTTTTTTGATCATGGCTTTCAGTCAGTCCAATAATTTTTAAATTATCTCTCCTGGATCTATTTTCTAGGTCAGTCGTTTTTCCAATGAGATATTTCACATTGTCTTCCATTTTTTCATTCCTTTGGTTCTGTTTTATAATATATTGATTTCTCATAATGTCACTAGCTTCCACTTGCTCTAAGGTCATTTTTAAGGTAGTATTTTCTTCAGTGGTCTTTTGGACCTCCTTTTCCATTTGGGTAATTCTGCCTTTCAAGGCATTCTTCTCCTCATTGGCTCTTTGGAGCTCTTTTGCCTTTTTAGTTAGTCTATTTTTAAAGTGTTGTTTTCTTCAATATTTTTTTCAGTATTTCTTTGGGTCTCCTTTAGCAAGTCATTGACTTGTTTTTCGTGGTTTTCTTGCATCTTTCTCATTTCTTGTCCCAATTTTTCCTCTACTTCTCTAACTTGCTTTTCCAACTCCTTTTTGAGCTCTTCCATGGCTTGAGACCAGTTCATGTTTTTCTTGGAGTCTTTTGGGGTAGGCTCTTGCACTTTGTTGACTTCTTCAGGCTGTATGTTTTGGTCTTCTTTGTCACCAAAGAAGGATTCCAAAGTCTGAGACTGAATCTGGGTGTGTTTTCGCTGCCTGGCCATGTCCAGCCAACTTACTGGACCCTTGAGTTTTTCTTCGGGGTATGACTACTTGTAGAGCAAAGAGTACTTTGTTCCAAACTTGAGGGGATGCGCCATTGATTTCAGAGCTATTTCTATACAGCTGGCTCTACCACCCCAGCACTCCTCCTTCCTCAAGAACCACCAACCTGGACCGCAAATCTTCAGCAGACTCTGCACTCCCACTCTGATCTGCCACTTAATTCCTCCTATCACGTGGGCCTGGGGCCAGAAGTAACTGTAGCTGTAGTAGCTGCACCTCCCCTGCTATCCCTGGTGTGGTGGCTGAACTGGGAACTCTCTCCCCCCAGCTTTTCCCACTAACCTTCTCTGTTGTCTTTGGCGTTTGTGGGTTGAGAAGTCCGGTAACTCCCATAGGTCACTGATTCATGGTGCTAAGGCCAGTCCTGCTTGGCTCCTGGTCTGGTTGGTCCTGCTACCTCTCATGCTGAGCTCTGCTCCCCTCCACTCCGTGCTCAATAGGCCTCATCCAGCGACCATCCAGGCTGTCCTGGGCTGGATCCCTGCTTCCCTCTGCTATTTTGTGGGTTCTACAGTTCTAGAATTTGTTCAGAGCCATTTTTATAGGTTTTTGGAGGGACATGGTGGGGAGCCTAGCAAGTCCCTGCTTTCCAGCCACCATCTTGGCTCCACCCCTGGAAGTCTTCAGTGGGTTTTTAATCTCTTTTTTTTATTTGTCCAATTCTGCCTTTTAAGGAGCTCTTCCCTTCAGTGAATTTTTATTTATCTAATTTTCCATTTAGCCAATTCTGACATTCAAGGCATAGAATTTATTCCCCATTTTACCATTTGGTCTATTCTGTCTTTTAAGATGTTATTTTCTTTAGTATTTTTTGTGCCTCCTTTACCAAGCTGGTGACTTCTTTTTTTCATACTTTTCTTGCATTATTCCCATTTCTCTTCCCATATTTCCTGTACCACTCTAACTTGACTTTTAAAATCCATTTTGAGCTCATCTATCTCCTCTATGGCCTTAGGCTAATTCATAATTTTCTTTGAGACTTTGGATGTAGTAGTTTTGACTTTGTTTTCTTCTGCATTTCTGTTTTGACCTTCCCTGTGACCATAGTAACTTCCTATAGTCAGGATTTTTTTTTCTGCTGTTTTCTCATTTTTCAGCCCGTTTATTGATTTTAAACTATGCTAAAATGGGCCTTTGCTTCCAAAGTGTTGGGGTCCCCAACTTCAGGTTTTTTCTGAAGTTGTTTTCAGAGGTAATTCTGGGCACTTGTAAATTTTTAGTTCTTCCAAGGTGGTATTATCGAGGGAGAGTTGTGTTGACTTCTCTCCTGTTCTGTGCTTTGGTCTGTGAATAACCACATACACTCTTTATCACTTTGGAACTGTGACCAGAGTCCTGGCTTCCCTGCCATTTCTAGTTCTCATATGTTATTGCTCCTTCTTGCCCTGGGACTGAGACCTAGGACTGCAACCTAGATCCAAGCATGTGCAAGGTAACAGAGTCCTGAAACTGGCACTAATAAATGGTGCCCTTTAATCTTCCTTTGATGAATTTTCTGACCCCTTGCCACCTGGGGTGAGAAGTCAGAAACCTGCCACTGCCACCACTGATTCTGTAACCCCCATGGCCTATTGCTGGTTTCCTAGGGTATGGCCTGACCTGAACTGGGCTCCCTGGTGTAACAAAACCTTTCTTGCCAATCTTCTAAGTTGTCTTGAGCAGGAAAATTGTTCTACTCTGTCCTTTTGTGTGTTCTACCACTCCAGAATTTGTTCTGAGACAGTTTAAACAGTGTTTGAAGGTGTTTGTGGGAGGGCTCAGGAAAGTCTTTGCCTTTTTTCCATCATTTTGGCTCTGCCTCCTAACCTCTTCATTTTTACAACTGCCTAATTCTACTGCAGGTTGTCATAGTCTTGTAGGTGTAATGTCTTGTGAGAAACTAGACTTAAAAGCTGACATATTTGAATGCCCATGCCACCCTTCCTGAATTATCACAGTGACTTAGAATCATAGTTAACTAAAAATAATTTACTAAGTGCTTATAATATCAGGCAGTTTCTAAATTCAAGGAAGTTACATACTAACGGAGAAAGCAAGATCAAAACAATTGTAGACAAACAAGATATATAGAGTGTAAATTAGAGGTGATCTCAGAGTAAAGGCACTAGCATTAAACAAGAACAGGAAAGGCAATTAACAGAAGGTAGCATTTTGGCTAGGAATTGTAGAAAGTAGGGAGAGGGGAGCAGGAGGTAAAGATGGACAAGGGGGGGGGAGGAAATAAATAAAAATGCAGTCTGAAGATGGAATATCTTCTGTTTCTGAAGTAGCCAGAGGACATGGAGGAATGTAAAGTATTAGAAAATTTGACAGATAAGAAGGGGCTAAGTGATTTTATATTTGATCCTATGTAATAGAGATCAACTGGAATTTACTAAATGGAAAGAATGGTGACATGGTCGAAACTGCACTTTAGGAAAATTATTTTGACCTATAAATGGAAGGTGGATTGAAGTAGAAAAAGACTTGAGGTTGAGAGACCAATAAAAAGCATCCTGTAATAGTTCAGATATTAGGTGTTCCTGGTATCAGAGGAGAGAAGGGGACATATGTAAGAGATTCTATGAAGGTAAAATTAACAGAATGTCATAACAATTGAGTATGAGTAGTGAGAGTTAGAAGTCAAGGATGACTCTGACCAGATTGACAGCCTGGATTGCTTGGAAGGTGGTGATACCCCAAATAGTAATAGGATAATTAAAAACAGGAAAGTCGTGGTGGAGGGTTATAAAGATTTCATATATTTGAGTTTAATATATCTGTGGGACATCCGGTTTGAAATATTTAATAGAAAATGGAAGTGCAAGGCTGGAGTTCAGAAAAGAGGGTTACTGTCAGAAATATAGATGTGAGAATCATGTACACAGAGACTGAATACTTAATAACAAATTATATTATCAAATGAAAGAGTTTCTAGGGAGAAGATAAAAGAGTACAGATTGACATGGGGGACATGATGGTTAGTGTGCACAACTTGAATGAAAATCCACCAAAGGAGACTAAGAAGTGATAATATAAGTTGTAGGACAGCCAGGAGAGAACAGTATTATAAATCTAAGAGAGAAGAGTATATAAAGGAGGAAAATGTGATCAACCAAGCCAAAGTCTATAAAGATATCAAGAAGGATGAGAGTGGATAAAAATGTCATTAGATTTGGCAGTTAAGAGATATCTGGTATGTATGGAGAGAATAGATTTGGGGCCAATGATAATGTCAGAAACTAAATTGTAGAGGGTTAAGAAGAGAAAGAGGAAAGGAAATGGAGACACATTGTAGATTTCTTTCCAAATGAGTTTATCCACAAAAGGAAACAAGGGATAGAATGACAACCAGTAGGAATGGACAGAATGGGCAAGTGTGGAATTTTAAAGAAGGGGAAGACATGGTTATATTTATAAGCATTAGGGAAATAGGTAGTGCACTTGGGAAAAATGGAGATTAGTAAGACCATGGAACTGTTAGAGGAGGCAGTTTGCTGGAGAAGATTGGATGGGATGAGGTGATGTGTTCATGTAAAGGGGTTTTCCTTAAAAATGAGAAGGGCCACTTTGTCACATTAGATGGGAGTAAAGGAAAAGATAGTGAGGCAAGACATGTGAGTGATTTAAAATGAGGAAGTTGGGAGAAAAGGAAGTTCTCAGGAAATAACTTCATTGTTTTCAGTGAAATCTTAAGCAAGTTTCTCAGGTGAGGGGTTTGGGCAAAAGGAGGAGACAAGGGGATTTTGAGGAGGGTAACAAGGTTTGGAAAAGCTGCTGTGGTGAGTGAGATAGTGACATGATTTGGCAGGGGTAAAAGATGTCCTTTCCATTGTGAGGGAATAGTTATGATTATGTAAACAAGAGTTTATATTGAATATAGTATCACAGATTTTTTTTACTCCCCAACTTTATTCAGCATTTTTTGATAGAAACAAAGGCAGCAAATGGTGATAGTAATTCAACGCTGAGATATAATTGACCTTAGATTTACCAAGTATTCCATTTTCTAGGTGAGGATATGTAATAGCAATTTAGATTTGAAGAGCTTTCCTACCCATTAATAGGCTATGTGACCTGCTTACATCACAGGAAGCCTAAGTCACATGTGGTGGGAGGAGCTGGTTGAAAAGAAAAGGAGATTGTGTGGCAGGAAATGCTGAGAGAGTATTTACAACAGTTAGAGCTAAGGGAAAGAGCAGATGTGTGCTGCGCTGTAAAGTCACTTGTTGGTCACAAGGCCCCAGCACAGGGCAAAAGGTTGTGGGATGGAGTGGTTCTCTTCCGTGAGGTTGTGGATTTATTGGTTATGGGATCTGGTTATTTGGTGTCTGAATAAATGGTTTACTTCTTCTGCCTTCTATGTGGAGAGTTTCATATATTTTGCAACACAAAACCACATAGGCATTTTGAAAATTATCATCTATATTATGATTATTGCCTTGCTGATACATTTGGCGATTAATAGGATGGGATTACAAGGTAGGATGTCTCTATTTGGAGGTAGAAGGGCTTTATAAGAAGAAATTATTTTCCCAGGATTAGATGATGTAACTTATTCCTCCCTAGTAAGGGAATGGTCTAAAGGCACTGGTTTCTGTGAAGACTGGAAACAGAAGCAACAGTGGGGAGAACCTAGAGATTTGGAAAGATGTTGCAAAAAATTACAGGTAAGCCAGGGAGAGAATTGCCAACAGAACTCTCTAGGAGAGGCTGGATTTTATGCACAGCATATTGAATTATATATGATAGCAGGGAGAAACTGTTATGAGAGAGAGCTGGGATGATTAGAGAAACATCTAGCTCAAATCAGAATATTTATTCTATACCACAGCAAAATGTGGAATCTCCAGTGTTAGAACAACAGATTATTGTTCAGGAATCTTCTGATTTTCCTGTTAATTTGGCTAGAAGACAGAGGTGGCAGAGGTGGCTGCAGTACTGGCAGCAGCAGTGGCAGTCAGCACCTGCTTCAGGAGCTCCAGGCCCACAGGCAGTTGGGGAATCAAGATCAGAGAGGGAGTGCAGGGATCTCTTTTCTGGCACTGAGGCAGGAACTTCTTGTTTTTTCCTGCTTGGACCTGGATTATAGTCCTTGGTGGTGGTCCTGGGGTGAGGAGGAGTGCTGGTATAGCAGAGCTTGTGGTGGCTATGGAGAGGGAATCCTTACAGTTCCAAGGCAGAAAAGAGTGCTTGAGGTCACTCACAGACCAGAGCCCAGACCAGGAGAGAAGTAAACATTTCTCCTTGGAGCATACCACATCAGAAGAACTGAAAATTTACAGGTACCTAGAAGTAGCTCTGAAAACAGCTGCATAAAACCCCTGGAGCTTGGGACAGTGCACTGTCCACTCTGGAAGCAAAGACATACCTTGACAAAGAGTTTAAGAGTCAAGTAATTGGCTGGGAAAATGAGCACACAATGCAAAAAACTCAGACTATAGAATCTTTCTTTGGTGACAAAAAAGATCAAAACATACAATCAGAAGAAGACAACCAAGTCAAAGAGCCTACGTCTAAAGCCTCCAAGAAAATAAGAATTGGTCACAGTCCCTGGAAGAACTCAAAAAGGATTTTGAAAATCAAGTAAGAGAAGTAGAGGAAAAATTGGGAAGAGAAATGAGAGTGATGCAAGAGAATCAGGAAAAACAAGCCAACAGCTTGCTAAAGGAGACCCCAAAATACTGAATAAAGAATCAAGAGTATGTCTTTGAAAGTAAATGTTAATGACTACCATTTTAAAGAATATTCATTTGCTGAGAGCAGAAAGAGGGTTGGCTACCTGAATGCCATCATTTTTTTGAGAAATGGGGCTCTATTGTCAAAAATATTAGAGAATTTTGTGAGTGACTAAATAAATGTTGTGAAATATTTTGATAATAACTTTGATTGATTCTGTAGGTATGCTTAGAATCTAGAAGAACTCATGGAGTTAGTAGAAAATGTTAAAATTCTTGGTTATGATTCACATTTTGTAAAAGCTGATTTAGAGGTCCAATCAAAAAGCAACAGACATTAGTGTGGGGAAGGGGGGAAAGCAGGGTAGCAAAGCAGTCATTTTAATTGTAATTTGTAGAAATTAGCATTTCTTTTTTTCTGATTGTAGAAAATCAAATGTAATGACTCCCATTCAAACTTAGCATAAAACAGTAGTTTCAGCTACTATTTTGTATTCATCTCTGTCACATTATTTTTCATCCTGAAAGCCAGGTAGATATAAATTGAATTTGGCAGCTGTTAAAGAAATGTTGGTAAATCATAAGAAGCAGCCTAATCAAAATTTAACTGAATATACCTGTATATTGAAAGTAGTAAAAATGAATAGATGAAATGAATTTCACATCACAGAGAGGCAAAATTAAGGCAATTGTGGTTAAAATGTTACAACTACAGCATCTGCCTTCTCTTTTTACTGATATGGGAAAGCCTCTGCCTTTTTTTTCTTTAAAAAACAGTCTTTAAAAAAAACAAAATTTCATTTTTGTTTGAAAGGATGTATTCAAATTTGATAATTAATGAAGGATGAACTTGCATAAAGTCAAAGGAGTATAGATTTTTAGAACCATGACTTTATCAGTGTAGGACATTCCCTGTGTGAAAATTCCCACATGGTATTGATGTAGATGAGTAATTCACTTGTTCCTTATAGACTTAGAGCTACTTGGTACATTGAAAGGTTGAAAGATTAACCATGTTACACAGTCAGTATATGAAAGGGGAAGGATTCGATCTCCTGAATCTAAACCCTGCCCATCATTTACTTCTCCAAATGGGTTTATAAGGCAATATCTAAAATACACCACAAACTAAACTTGCACCTTGACATTGGAATTTAATAAGAATCATAAGTCATTCTAACACTCAGTAAATGAGGCAGCCATGTTTTCTTCAATTGAGGCTCTCCTCACACTAAGTAGGATCAGGAGACTCACCCCTGACACTGAAAAAGATATAAGAACCAGGGGTTGGCTGTCTGTTCCTGGGAGTTCTTTTCCACAGCAGTGGTGGCGCAAGTGACTCTGGGCCAGCCCTTGTTCTGAACTCCTGGGCTGAACCTAGATGTTGGTAACTATGAATCTGTATTTGGTCTGTCTGTTAATGTTTGTAATTTGTTTGTAATTTGCTCTGAAGTTCAGCGTGCTGGCTTTTCCCCTGAACTAAGGGAACAATATTTGTATGCTGAATTAAAGTAAACTTGTCAACCCCTTCACCTTGCTTTCCTTAGTTAAGCAGATCAAAAGAACCTGTGCTTTTGGCAGCTTTCTGGGTGCTGGCTGTGGGTGGATCTTATATCCCCACAGAAGCTGCTAGCCGGGTTGTGGAAACAATGTCAGAGGGGTCTATGACACACATAAAAGCTAGGGATCTCTGACATGGAAGATTATCTGCAGTATCCATTATCATCATTATCATCATCATTAAGAAAGAGAGAGAGAGAGAGAGAGAGAGAGAGAGAGAGAGAGAGAGAGGATGGAAATAGGAGAATCAGAGTCAGAAATTGGCATACATGGACCTAGATAGGCACATTCATACATACACAATGCTAAAGAAAGTAGGAGAGAAAAATACATATAAAACCATGAGACTGAATCTGCTATAAACTCTTGTTAGCAAAATCAGAATTATTCCCTCACTATGGCAAGGCAAGGCTACCATTAACTCTTACCAAGTCAATTCACTATCCCACTCACCACAGTGGCTTTCCCAAACTTTTCACCCCTTCTCAAACCTTCCATTACTCCTAACTTCCCCAAACCTCTGAGTTGAGAATCTTGCCTAATATTTCGCTAGAAAAAAAATGAAATATATCATTGAGAGCCCCCTTTTCTCCCATCCTTCTCATTTGAAATCACTTAGGCAAGGCTCTCAGCTGAGACAGAGAGAGAGGGGGTGAAAAAAGAGAGAAAAACAGAGAATAGAAAAGGTAATGGTCCTACAGTGATGAGCCTTACATGTTCCTAAGGAAGTTATTTTGCCTCTCATACTAAATACCTTACCAGCAAAATGGGAATAATGATACATATCCTATTCAAATCATAAGTCCGCTGTAAATCTCAACACTGTCATAGTTTTCAACACGCATCACAAAGATCTTATCACAGTAAATGCATCATAAAGGTACATTGAGGAGTGATTTAATAAGCACACAAAAATGTACAGTACTAGTAGGTATCTGGTAGAAATCTTGAAGTAATGGAAAGCAAATTAGTAACTATGTCCATATCTGCCTATCTCCTTGTCTCTGCCTCTCTATGTCTCTGCCTCTCTCTGTTACTTTCTGTATCCCTCTCTCTCCATCTATGAAGATATAGAGTGTTGTCTCCATCCAACCACAAGGACTACAACTTAGCCAGACACCTGGGGAAAATTATTATGGCTCAAAAAATTCCTCACCTGAATAATCTGCTTAGGAATATCTGAAAGTTTCGCTTAGCTGGGCCTAGTTTTGTTGCTTCTCTATCCATTCTTCTTGGTTTGGGCTCTCCTGACAGAGGCATCAGGATTTTAGTATTATTTTTCTATGAGTATGTGTCTATATAAACATACATACATTCAAACAGCTTTTCCTCTATATACGTGTATGTGTATATACATATACAAACATACAATGTGCAAAGCTATGTATTTCTGTATATACACACATATAATACATATATATTTATGTATCTATTTCTATCTATCTATCTATCTATCTATCTATCTCTAAAGGGATTTTCCCTAGCAAGGAGAAGGGTCATCTTGTCATATTAGACATGATTGAAGATGAAAGTATTGAGGTTCAGATCCTTCATTGTAGGAAATTTCTCTATTGGCTGAATTTTTATTCATTCTAGAAAGAGAAAAATCCTATATAATGCATTAGGAAAATTTATGCTTAAACCCAATCAATGAGATATAAATGTTTAGTTTCCAATGTTAAAAAGAAACATTTTTTTCTCTAAAATATTAGATTTTAATGCTTATTCACTGCTTACTACTATTTTTCCCCTTTATCCTGGTCATGCTGGAGAAAGCTATTAGTAGATTTAAACCACTGTAGAAAATATGTGTGTTTGTGTGTGTGTCCCTGAAAATAACAAATTGTAGAAACATTCACCCTTTAGTAACCACAGGTAACACTCTAACTTGTTCATGAGTCTAGCTCATATGGTTCTTTGCAGGTTCTTTGTGGCACAGAGCAAGTCACAGAATTTCAAGAACAATGCCATCTAGTGACTCTCATTTGCACAATCAGTGCATTTAAACCACTATGGTACAGATTTTTGTCTATTCTACAGCATATGTGAAGCTTGACCCTTGAGCTTTTTGTCAGGGTATGACTGCTTTTAGAATAGAGAGTACTTTGTCCCAAGCTTGAGGAGCTGCGCTGCTGTTTTCAGAGCTACTTCTCCTCCACCATCATCACAAGCTGTGCCACAGCAGTGCTCCTCTCCCCCCAAGAAACACCAGCCAGGACTGCAACCCAGATACAAGCAGGGCAAAGCAAGGGAAGCCTGCCTCTGAGCCAGCAAAGAGCTCCCTGAACTCCAGCTCTAATCAGACACTTGGTTCCTCCCTCTGTGTGAGCCTGGGGCCAGAATCGGCTGACTCGGGAGCTCTGGAAAGAGCTGCAGGGGCTTCCTGCTGCTACCACAGAGCCACTTCCACCATGCTACCTCTGCTGCCCCTGGGGCTTGGGCTGGACCATGAACTTCTCCCTCCCTGATCCAGCAGTTTTTCCCTTTAACCTGCTCTGTCATCATTGGTGGTTGTGGGTTCAGAAGACAGGTAACTGCTACAGCTCAGTGATTCATGGTCCCAAGGCCTGCTCTGCCCACCTGCTGTGCTCCATGCTGGGCTTTGCTCTTCCCCCAGCCCTGTGCAATAGACCCTTCCCAACAACCATCCAGGCTGTCCTGGGCTGGAGACTTTCTTCCCTCTGCTATTTCATGGGTTCTGCAGCTGTAGAATTTATTCAGAGCTATTTTTACAGGTTGGTGGGATTTGGGGGAGAGATTAAGCAAGTCCCTGCCTTCCAGATGCCATCTTGGCTCCACACTCGGTTTGCCATTTTCTTCTCCAGAACATTGTTAGAGAAGAGGAAATTGAAGCAAGGGTTAAATGACTTGCCAAGAGTCAAACAGCTACTAAATGTCAGAAGACAAATTTGTACTCAGCAAAATGAGTCTGACTCCACTCTTTACATTGTGCCACTAATTGGCCCCATCCCAAAGTCCTTCCCCAAGAATTACCAGAAGAGGTGAGGGGATACGATTGTGGTTGTTCAGTCATATCTGACTCCTCATGAGCCATGGACCAAAGCATGTCAATACTATCCACAGAATTTTCTTGGGAAAGAATCTAGAATGGTTTGCCATTTCCTTCTTCACTGGGCAAAGAAAATTAAGTGACTTGCCCAGGGTCACAAAGTAAGTACCTGAGGCCAGATTTGACCTCAGGTCTTCTTAACTCCACACCCAGCACTTTATCCACTGAATCATCTAGCTGTTGTTATTCATAGTACTCGTATGTACTCATAATGAGTAGGGATTACTTAACTCTTGTTTATATCTCAATAACCTAACACAGTTTCCAGCACATAGCATTCCTATTATTTAATATGGAGTGGTCATTGATTGATTGACATATTTACTGACACATGAGTAAGTCCCAAAGGTTTATCTATTTTACATATAAATGACTACTAGTACTCAATCAGAGATCAATCAGGTTTGTCCCTGATAACATTGTTACATGAGAAATATCTCATTTCCAGTTTCTTTTAAAATAGTGAGGAGGTAAATAATCCATATTTAAAGATCATCAAAATGAGCAGCCAGACAAATGTTCATATCTTATCCAAAATTATGTGGTAAAAGCACATAATCTTGGGTCCAATATTCCAGTAAGTACGTTTCTGAAATTCAGTGAAAATGAAAAGTAGAACAGTGATGAAGAAAGAATATGGCATGTTGTTAGAGTGAGTTTTAATTTCCATAAAAATAAAATGCTCATTGATCAGGCATAATTAAATAAATGCATTCCTGTAAAGGAGGAAAGCAGATTTTACTGATATTCCTTTTGTCTCTTAGAACTTTAGTAAGCTATGATCAAGAATCTTATACACTTCACAAGGGAATTGTTGCATTTACTGAAGAAAGCAAAGTTTCACAGCTATGGAACAAAGCAATAATTTATACATGGAATGTGATGTGTGTGTGTAGGTGTGAGTGTGTGTGTGTGTGTGTGTGTGTATGAGAGAGAGAGAGAGAGAGAGAGAGAGAGAGAGAGAACAGAATAGGAGAACAAGTGAAAGTTTTCACATGTGCTAATCTAGCAATGTATGTCCATGGTGCTTAAAAGTATGCAGAGTGCTTTACTAATAAAAATCACATAAGGGATTATCATGAGAAATTCACCCATTTTGTGGATGAAGTCACTAAGTCTTAGAGAGATGAAGCAATCTGTTTAAGATTAAGCCACATTTTACCAAAGGCTCTTCTAAACCAGGTCAAGAGCTTTTTTAAAAAAAAATTAAATCATATTTCTTCTCTATTACATAATATGGTCATGGCCAGAATATCCTTTTTATTTTTTTTATTTTCTTTTTAAAATTATTTATTTAATTTTCAATATTTACTTTTATCGGATTTTGAGTTTTCTATATTCCCTGCCCTCCCTCTCCTCCTTCTTCGAAAATACAGCTTGAAATGTGATACAGGCTATACATGTATGATCATATTAAACATTTTTCACATTAGTAATGTTGTGAAAGAAGAATCAGAATAAAAAGAAAAAAAAAACATGAGAAAGAGAAAAAAGCAACAAACAAAGAGAAAATGGTATGCTTCAATCCCCATTCAGTGACTTGTTGGGGTCACACGGATTTGAACTCAAGTCTTCCTAACTCCATACCCAGTACTTTATCCACTGAGTCATCTAGTTGCTGTCATTGATAGTACTCAGATGTACTCATAATTCTTAGGGATTCCTTAATTCTTCTATAGCTCTTCTCTCATTCTTTCTCTGGATGAGGATAGCATTTTCAATCATGACTCTTTTAGAATTGTCTTAGACCATTGCATTGCTCAGAAGAGCTGACTCTAACAAAGTCAGTAATCATACCAGGTTGTTTTTTAAACAGTAAGTCTCTCCGGGTTTTTCTGAAGTCCACCTGTTCATCATTTCTTATAGCACAATAGTATTCTATTAATATTCCACAACTTGTTCAGCCATTCCCCAATTGATGGACATCCTCTCAATTTCCAGTTCTTGGCCACCACAAAAAGAGATGCTATAAATATCTTTGTACATGTGTGTCCTTTTCCCATTTGTATGATCTCTTTGGCATATAGTCCTAGAAGTGGTATTGGTCTCCAGAATGGTTGTATCTTCTCACAACTAAAATTAGTTTCTAAAATTTTGAGTTCCAAATTCTCTACCTTCCCACTTGCTCTTTTCACATAGGCTTCTGGAATCCCACTTACTTTCTAAGTTCGCTACCTCACTTCCACCTGCCAGAATATCCAGTTATGAGATCACAAAAAGATCCACTACTATGTAGTTATTTTCATATATTCTCAGGGTGCTTGGGGTAAACTTGTTTGGGGAAGTACATACCCTCTTGAGGTCAGCTTTCTACCCCCTATAGCATGCTATTTATTATACTAAAATTTCCTCATATTTGTGTGGCTATTTTAGCTATTTTATTCATTTTGGGTGAGGAAATTTGTAGTACTGGAAAGAACAATATACACAGAGTCAGAAGACAATTAGCCTTGAAGAAAATTGAGGTCATATCCTATTATACACAAAGGATGTCCAGCCATAGATTTGCATGGACTCCTACAAACTTTTGCCCAGTTCTATTGCTCACTAATAACAAACTGACCTGAATACAGAAACAAAAATGTCACCATGCATAATTATAGGAGCCTAGCAGCTTATGTGATAGAAAAAAATGATATGAAATGATATGAAAATGATAATGAAAATCTTTCCCACAATGAGGAGACAGAAGTCAAACTGATGCAGTAGAAATGGGCATAGCACAAATCAGTACTAGCACAGACCTGGTGCCACACCTGTTTTCATCTTCCAGCTCTGACATACACAAATATGACACCCTTTCAAAATACATTATGTACCTTAGCCTAAGTTCCATCGCCTGTCTAAATACTAAGCCCTCGTTTTCACTGGACTTTTGGGAGAAGAGTGCATAAAATTGAAAACAGTACCCAAGTATGATATATTATCCATTACCCTACTGAAATTGTATTCTACAAATTTATTTTTAGCATGGAGGTGATGGTTTTTGAATGTTACGGTAGCACAAAAAGTGAACTCTGGCTGATTCTATCAAGATAAAAGGAACCAAGCATGAATGCAGCAATGACTACGTCTTTCTGTTTTCCAAATATCAGGTAAAGTTTGGGAATGTCCCCTGAGCTGAACAGTTGCCTGTTTCCCAGGGCTGTGTTGAAACACATGGAGGTCTGGCCCCTTGAGGATCCTCATTTGCTCAGGGCTATGCTGAAGCATGTGGTAGTTCTCAGAGTTGGGGTCTGCCTATTCCCCTGGCTATGCCAAGGCACATGGGGTGGGGAAGTCCTGGTGTTGGCATTTGCATGCTCCATCGAACAGCAGATGAGCATCTCCCACTGGTTTGCTGAGTTGGGGATTGCTGCTGGTTTGCTGAGATACTTCCTGTCTTGGACTGCACTCCTCTTTTACCTAAGTGAAAAGGACCATTCTTTTCCCATCAGTAACAACAACAATCGCATACACACACACACACACACATACACATATGTATATATACCTGTATGTATATATACATATATACTCACATATATACACATATATGCATATATACACATATACACACATATGTATGTACTATGTATATGTCATTGTTGGTAGTAGGCTGATGGCTACATATGACCACTGCATGTATTTTTTTGCCACTAATATCAACTTACACGTTTATTAAATTTCTTCATTCATTCAAAATTGTTCCTATTGTGGAAGGGTAAAATGTTGAAGATTAAGCAACACTTTAGTTTCAGCTTGGACTTGGAAGACTCAGTTAAATGACTCATTCCTCACTTTAGACACAATTATCCTTATCCACATCCTTTCTTTGAGTTACATCTGCCTTTAACTCTGTTCCCAGGAACCAGGAATTGAAGCTAATCGATTGAGTCCTTAGTTTCTACACTTCCTGATTGAGCTGAGGATTTCAAACCATAATTAGTGATATCAAACATGCCTGTCAACATGAAAGCTAGAAGCATTAAGCATTTGACTATACTTCTTAAGGAGTACAATTGGCCAAATGGGAAAAAAGAAAGTACAAAAGAAAACACCTTCTTAAAAATTAGAATTGGGAAAGTGAAAGTTAATGACTCTATGAGACAACAAGAATCAATTTATCAAAATCAAAAGAAAGAGAAAATGGAAGAAAATGTAAAATACCTCAAGGGAAAAATAACTAACCTGAAAAATAGATCCAGGAGAGACAATATAAGAAACAATGGACTACCTGAAGGACATAATCAAAAAGAAGACCTGGAAAGCATCTTTAAGGAATTATCATGTAGAACTGCCATGATGTCCTGGAACTAGAGGGCCAAATAGGCATTGCAAGAATCACCCTATCACCCCAGGAAAGAGATCCAAAAATAAAAGGAACATTATAGTCAAATTTCAGAACTATCAGATCAAGGAAGAATGCTACAAGTGTCCAGAAAGAAATAATTCAAATATTGTGGAGTCACAATGAGGATTAAACAGGACCTGACAGCTGCAACATTAAGGTATCTGAAGTCATGGAGCATGATATTCCAGAGGACAAAAGAGATAGGACCACAACAAAGAATCACTTACCTGGCAAAATTAAGCCTAATACAGCAAGGGGGAAAATGGTCATTCAAGGAAATAGATAGATTTCAAACTTTCATAAGGAGACCAGAACTAAGCCAAATGTTTTACCTTCGTTATTAATACCAAAGAGTAGCATAAACAGGCAAAAAGGGAAAAGAAAACATAAGGGATTCAATAGAGCTAAACTATTTACATGTGTACATGGGAAGATGATACTTGTAATTCATAAAACTTGTATCACTTAAAGTAAAGTTAGAAAGGATATGCACAGACAGAGGATACAGGTATAAAGTGAATTTGAGGGAATGACAAAAATAGTTGGGGGAAGAGGAAGAAGCGTACACTGAGTACAGTAGGAAGGGAGATGTAGAGTAGGGTAAATCATTTCACATAAAGAGGCACTAAAGACCTATTACAGTGGAGGGAAAGATGAGAAGGTAGACTTAAACCTTACTGTCATCAATATTGGTTCAAAGAGGGAATAATATACACAATCAGTTGAATATAGAAATTTATCTTGCTCAACAGGGAAGTAGCAAGGGGACAGATTAAGTAAAGGCTGGGGAACTGACAGAAGAGAGGTTAGATTGGGTGAGACAGTAGACAGAAGCAAAACACTGGTGAGGAGGGATAGAGTGAAAGGAGAGAGAGAACAAACAGGCAGAAAAATAGGATGGAGGGAAGTACACAGTAATTATAAATGTGAATGTAAATGGGATGAACTTTTCCAAAAATAGAAGGAGATGGCAGAATGGATGAAAAAACCAGAATCCTACAATACGTTTTTTACAAGAAACACACTTGAAACAGTAAGCCACACACAGAGTAAAGGTAAGGGACTGGAGCAGAATCTATTACTCTTCAGCTGAAGGAAAATAAAGCAGGGGTAGTAATCCTAATCTCAGACAAAGTGAAAGCAAAAATACATCTAATTAAAAGAGATAAGGAAGGAAACTACATCTTGCTAAAAGGTATCAAAGACAATGAAGCAATATCATTGCTAAACATTTATGTACCAAGTAGTATAGAATCCAAATTCTCAAAGAAGTTGAGTGAGTTACAGGAAGAAATAGACAACAAAACTGTACTACTGGGGGAACCTCAAGCATCCTCTCTCAGAACTCAATAAATCCAACTAAAAGATAAGAAAAAAAGAAACTGAGGATGTAAATAGAATATCAGAAAGGATACAACAGGCCTCTGGAGAAAAATAAATGGGAACAGAAAGGAATACGCTTCTTTCTCACTGGCAAATGGCTTGTACACAAAAATTGACAATGTAATAGGGCATGAAAATCTCAAAACCAATTGGAAAAAGGCAGAAATAGTAAATGTATTCTTTTTAGGTTACACTTCAAGAAAAGTTACATTCAACAAAGGGCAGTAGAAATATAGATTAAAATTAGCTGGAAACTAAATAATCTAGTTCTAAAGAATGAGTGAGTCAAAGAACAAATCACAGACACAGCAAATAATTTCATTAAAGAGAATGGCAACTAGGAGACAACATATTGACATTTATGGGATGCAGTCAAAGCAGTAGTTAGGAGAAATTTTATTTTTCTAAATTCTTATATCAACAAAAATTTTAAAAAGTGAAAATATTAATGGATTGGGCATCAAATAAAAAAAATTAGAAAAAGGAAAAATTAAAAATTTCCATTTAAGCACCAAATTAGAAATCCTTACAACCAAAGGTAATATTAATAAGATTGAAAGGAAAAAAGAAAAAAATGAACAATTGAACTAATAAATAAATCTAATAGTTTTTTATTGAAAGAACCAATATGAAAAATAAGTAGTTTATTTAATTTTATTTAAAAAAAAGAAAACCAAATATGCAGTATCAAAACTGAAAAAGGTGAAATTGCCACCAATTAAGAAGAAATTAAAGTAGTATTTGGGACCTATTTTACTCTATTATATGCCTATAAATGTGAAAATCTGAGTAAATTGATGAATATTTGCAAAACTATAAATTACCTAGATTTACAGATCAGGGAATTGAATACCTAAATAACATCATCGCAGAAAAAGATATTGAACAAGGCATTAATGAACTCCCTACAAAAAAATCCCCAGGGCCTGATAGATTAAAGAGTGAATTCTAACAAACATGTAAAGAACAATTAATTCCAACAGTACACAAACGATTTGGAAAAAAAAATAAGCAAAGATGGAGCCCTGCTAAAAATCCTTTTATGAATGACACAAATACGGTGCTGATACCTAAACAAGAAAGACCTAAAATGGAAAAAAAATTATAGACCAATTTCCCTCATAGATACTGGTACAAATTTTTGAACAAAATACTAGTAAGATGATTTGTAAGGCCAATCAGTAAGTTTAAGATCTTTCCCCTTCCCTCCATTGCATAGGGTTCAGGTGGGGCCAACAAAGGGAGGCCTGATTAGAGATGGGCTCACACCCTTTCACTAACTGGGTGTGATACCCCAGGCCCAAACCCTTTTGATAGTTAAGCTGATGTGGGTGTGAAGCCCTCAAGGTCCTAAGGGGAGTTGCTAAGACCAGAGTCAATGGTCTGTGTACTAAGTTCTAGTCAATCAGATTCTGCCTAGGACTGTATAAAAAGAGAGCCCAGAACTGAGAGCAGCAGGATTCAGAAGCAAACATCAAGAGGACATTGAGGCAGCAAGAGCTACAGGAATCAGAATTCAGCTTAAGGAAAAGGAACAGGAACACAGAGTTTGCAGAGCTGCAAAAGAGAGTGCAGAGAAGAGAGTTAGACTTTGTTAGTGATTGTTTACAGGAAGGCCCAGCAAGGAGGAAGGTTACAGGATGACTTGGCTCCTTACTATAATATTGTGTCACAATTTCCTTGTTGCTACATTGAGGTGGGCTTACAGGCTTTGGAATATTATTGCTACTATGTAGAACTGGAATTATTGGTCCTGGGATTGGATTCTCTCATGTCTAAATAAATGTTACACTTCCTCTGCCTTCTACCTAGAGAATTTCTTATACTTTGTGATTCCGAACCATTCAGGCATGTTCATGGTCATCCTCAAGGTCATGAATCTTGCCTTACTGATATATGATTACAGCAATATATCACAAGTATTATACAGCAAAACTAGGTGGGATTTATACCAGTAATGCAGTGTTGGTTCAATAATAGGAAAATTATTAATATTATTGACCATATCAATAATAAAACCAACAGAAATCATATGATTATCTTAATAGATCTTAGAAAAGTTTTTGTCAAAATACAGTACCCATTCCCATGTAAAAAACATGAGAAAACATAAGAATAAAGAGAATGTTTGACAAAATTATAAATGGTATCTATTTGAAACAATTAGCAAGCATGATATGTAATGGAGACAAGAAAGAAACCTCAATAAGATCGAGAGTGAAACAAGGATGTCCATTATCACCACTATTATTCAATATATTACAAGAACTGTTGCTATAACAATAAAAGAAGAAAAACCAAATTAGTGTATGCAATGAAAAATCAAAACTATGACTCTTTGCAGATGATATTATGATAGACTTAGAGAACCTTAGAACACCAACTAAAAAAAATCAGTTGAAATAATTAACAACTTTAGAAAATTGCAGCTTATAAAATGAACCTACGTAAATCACTGGCATTTCTATATATTACCAACAAAGCCCAGCAGCAAGAGATAGAAAGATAAATTCCATTTAAAATAACTGTAGACAACATAAAATATTTGGGAGTCCACATGCCTAGATAAACCCAGGAACTATGTGAACAAAATTTTAAAATGCTTTTCACACAAATAAAGTCAGATCTAGAAAAAGTTAGAAAAATATCAATTATTCATGGGTAAGCCAAGATAATATGATAAAAACCACAGTTCTACTTAAATTTATTTGCTTATTTAGTGCCATACCAATCAAACTACCAAAAATATTTATACAGCTCGAAAAATAACAAGATTCATCTGGAAGAACAAAGTTCAAGAATACCAAGGGAATTAAGGAAAATAAAAAACGCAAAGGAAGGTGACCTAGCCCTACCAGACCTAAAACCATATTATAAAGCCGCAGTCATAAAAACTATTTGTACTGGTTAAGTAATAGAGTGGTGGATCAGTGGAATAGGTTAGGCACATAAGACATAGTAGTCAGTGACTCTAATAGGCTAGATAAACCTAAATAAACCCCAAAGCCCCATCTTCTGGAATAATAACTCACTATTTGTATAAAGAAAAAAAAAAACTTCTGGGAAAAGTAGACAACAGTACAGCAGAACCTACACATCAACCAATATCTCATACCATATATAAAGAGAAGGTCAAAATAAATACATGATTTAGACATTAAGGGTGATACCACATGCAAATTAGGAGAGTAAGGAATAGTATACCTGTCAGATCTATAGAGAAGGGAAAAATTTTTCCCCAAACAAGAAACAGAGAACATTATGAAATGCAAAATGGATAATTTTGATTACATTAAGTTAAAAAGTGTTTTGCACAAACAAAAACGATGCAACCGATGCAAGATTAGAAGGAAAGCAGAAAGCTGGGAAATAGTTTTTACAGCCAGTGTTTCTATAAAGGCATCATTTCTCAGATATATAGAGAACTAAATTAAATTTATAAGTATATGAGTCATTCCCCAGTTGATAAATGGTCAAATGATATAAATAGTTTGTTTTCAGATGAAGAATTTAAAGCTATGTAGAGTCATGAAAAAAGGTTC
Source organism: Trichosurus vulpecula (assembly GCF_011100635.1). Lineage (NCBI taxonomy): Eukaryota > Metazoa > Chordata > Mammalia > Diprotodontia > Phalangeridae > Trichosurus > Trichosurus vulpecula. The sequence continues at coordinate 28,004,340 of NC_050580.1, read as the reverse complement.
TGAATCACTGTTGATTAGAGAAATGCAATTTAAAACAACTTTTAGCTACCACATCACAACTTTCAGATTGTTTAATATGGCTGAAAAGAAAAAATGATAAATCTTAGAGAAGATCTGGGAAAATTGGAACAATAATGCATTGTTGGTGATGGTGTCTACTGATCCGAACATTCTGGAGAGCATTTTGGAACTATGGCCAAAGGACAATCTCACTGTGTGTACCTTTGATTGAGTAATACCACTACAAGGCCTTTATCCCAAAGACATCATAAAAAAGGGAAAAGGATCTACATGTACAATATTATTTATAGCAGCTCTTTTTGTAGCGGCAAAAAACTGGAAATTGGGGAATGCTTGAACAAGTCATGATATATGAATGTAATGGAATACTGTTGTACTATATATAATGATGACAAGGAAGATATGAGAAAAACCTGGAAAGACTTAGATGAACTGATGTTGAGTGAAGTGAGCAGAACCAGGAGAACATTGTACACAATAACAACATTATGTGATGATCAAGTATGATAGACGTGGCTCTTCTCAGCAATGCAATGATCCAGGGCAATTCCAAAAAATTCATGATGGGAAATGGTATCCATATCCAGAGAAAGGACTACGGAGTTTGGATGCAGATTGAAGCGCACTATTGTCTCCTTTTGCTAGTTATTTTTTCTTGCTTTTTCTCTCTCAGAATTTTTCCAATTTGTTTTGATTCTTCTTTCTCAAAATAATTGATATGGAAATATATTTAACATTATTGTATATGTATTATCTGAAAGAAATAAAGGAAGGAAGGAAGGAAGGAAGGAAGGAAGGAAGGAAGGAAGGAAGGAAGGAAAGAAGGAAGGAAGGAACCATAAATTTACTAAATGGTACTGCTCTCTTATCTCCATAAAGAATTAATACTCAAGATATATTAAGGAAATTATAATGAAAATAGCAATTACTCTGTGTCTCCTACTGCTTTCTTCCCTACCTACACAACATAACCCATATATCTGAAAGCACATTGAAAACTGGAAATCACTTCAAAAATGGAACCTGTTATTTGGATGTATTCAGTTGGATCAGTCTATCCATTTCCTCAAAAATAAAAGATAAGTAGGTTTTTTTTTAAATTTGTGAGACCAATAAAAGGTAATTTCAAGGAATAATGATCAAAACATATACCCCCATATAAGCAGTTCCATTAACTCTTAAGAATTGTTTAATATCTCTTTCTTATACCTGAGACACATGACTAGCTACAATTGCTGTCCAATAATTACAGAATTTGGAAGGTTCTGTACATGGAAACACAAAGATTTTCATTCACAGCCTTATTAGGCAAATGATGCCAGCAAGTCCCTGAACCTCTTTCATGTGCTCTGTTTCATTATCTATAAAATGGGGAGGAGGATCTTAGCAAGCACCTCAGAGAGGTATTGTGAATTTCAGATGAGATAACATGGAAAGTGCTTTGCAAACCTTAACGATCTTTATAAATGCTAGTTACTGTAGTTGTTAGTTCAACTATTACTTGAACACAGCTTTTCTTTTATAATTCAGTAGTTAAAGCCAAAAAAAATAATTCCTACAGAAGCATTGTATAGAGTGGAATATAGAAGGCTGGATGTGTATGCATGCTTGAATATTAATTGTGATAGCTTTGAGACTAAAAACTGAAGTGTAGGTGGATCCTAGGCATAGTGACCATTAGGTGAGAATATCCAATATATAACCATTAGACTTATTCATTCATACTAATTACTTTTTATTCACTCAAAGAAAACCAGGGCATTGACTAAAACACACACCAAGATGCATTGACTTTTGAAACTTAATTACCCAGTAGGCTCTTCATTTGATCATTATCAGCCTTCTTTGCTTTTCTACTGTTTCCTCTAAGTTGTTGTAGAAGTCGGCTGCCTCTTAATTGTGGAGCACATTTGTCTACTGACAATTTTCTCCCCCAGATTTCCAATAAGCCTCATGCCTCATAATATAAAGCCAAGTTGCGCTGCCGAAACGCACTCATCGTTTACCAGGTGTGGTCCTGAGGTGACTAATGAGTCCGAGGCCCCTGCTGTTTCTTGCTTAGTCTGGTAATTAGCTCTCTCTCTGCTATTATCCTCATAAAGGATGGAAGCCTGTTGAGCTACTTGGCAGGGCTGAGTGAATGGCCTATCTAACCTGGGTTCCCTTTAGAAAGCTCCTCTGGCATGTGTGAGCACAGGAGGAGTGCCTTAAACACATTTTGAGGGTGAAAGTCAAAGTGTATGCTGCCACAATTTCTTTCTGTAATATTTCCTAGTCAGTTTCAGAATATAGTAATGGGATATTTATTTATTCACTCTGTACACCTACCTTCTAAAATAATACTAACCAAAATGGCAGACATCCTGGGTTTTACAGCAAATACGTTTAGAATCCCATGAGATTGACTTTGAGATACATACCATGAGCTAAGGAAATTCATGTGAGCCCATTTGTGGGTATATATGTGAACAAAATAGAAGAATCAGAAATATGTGCTTTCTCAGACCAATGAAAATGTCCCCCATGGTATAAAGGGGGCATGTATTTGTTTTCAAACCAATGAAACTTTTTCTAGAGGTTAGAATATACATCTTGGCTTCTGCGATATGAGATTTAGTTCATTTTTTCCCTTTTTCCTTTTCTAAATTTGGATACAGCATTTTTCTCAGTTTTATCTTGAAGTGGAGAGGTAGTTTCAAGACAAAGATTTTTGAAATGTGATAGTCTTATATTTAGTCATATGAATCATACTCATATTCAGTATTTATTAAATGGTCATTAGGTGCTAACCACTGTGCCAAATATTAGACATACAAAAAAAAGCAAAAACTGGGTCCCTGTAGTCAAGAAATGTACACTGTAATGAAGGAGAAATCAGAAAAACAGGTATGTACATATAGATACAGTCTTGGTAAATTGAACGTAATCTTAGAGTGAAGGTCACTAGAAGTATGTGTATGTGGAGGGTATGAGGGAATCATAATTTTAGAGTTGAAAGTGTCTTAATAGTCATTACATTATGCAATCATAGATTTAGATTTTAAAAGAAAATTAGACACCATTTTATTCAACTCCTAGATTTTCAGATCAGGGCACTAAAGCTCAGAGAGTTTTGGTGGCTTGTCCAGGCTCACACAGCCAGTAAGTGTCCAAGGCAGGCTTAGAACTCTGGTATTTATGATTGTATGTCCATTTTCTCTCCATTGTGTTGCTTAATTTTGTAGATGAAGAAACTTACAGAGATTAAATAACCTGTCCAAAGACACATGATAAAAAATGACAGAGCTAAAATTTGAACTTAGGTCCTCTAACTCCAAATTTCACATTTTTCACTGTAATACACTGTCTCTTCATAACAGAAAAGCCTTTTTTTCTTGGTATAACATCTGTGAGACAATATAAAATAAGCCATTTAGCAGAGTGGTTAGAATTCTGGAACTAGCATCAGGGGGATTTGGGTACTGATGATGGCACTGACAATTCCTAAATTGTGATCCTAAGAAAGTCATTCAGCGTATATGAATTTCAATTTCTTTACCTGTAAAATAGACATTGCAATGCAGTAGCTAGTCACCTCTCAATGGTTCTGGGAGGCTTATATGAGATTAACATAAAATGAATCTTAAAGATATCAAAGCTCTGTAAAAATGTCAGCTGTTATCGTCATGGTCATCATCATCATCATCATCAATATCTCAATTGAAATAAAATAGGAAGCTTTGACATACCTTTGTTTAGCCTCCATGAATTGTTGTGGCCAAAGCTATATTCCATCCCCATATCTATCTTTCAGATTCTTCAGTTTGCATTGAGGCTTAGCTCAGACAGTACATTTCCCAAGACCTTCCTCATGTTCCTATTAATGCTCTTTCCAAAAAAAATTCCCCAGATTATTTTAATAGATTATGAATCTCTACCAACTTCCCTCAATATTTTATAACGTATGTATTTGTGTACACATCACATTGCCCCCCACTAGAATATGAGCTCCATGAGGGAAAGGAATGGATGATATTTAATGTGTAGATCACCAGAAACTGTCAGGAGTTCTTACTCATAGAGAATGCACTTGATACATAATGGTTACTTAAATCTGTTCTGAAAGCATCCCTTAGCTGTCTATGAGCATCTCTTCTAATCGTCACATGAAAGAGTGTCTTCTACAACATTTCTGAGAAGTAACCTTCCAGCCTTTGCCTACAGACATCAATGGAAAATGATATCATTGCCCTCTGAGGCATTTCTTTTCACTTTTGGTTAGCTCCAATTGTTTTAAATGTGTTTATTTCTTGTAACATCTGCACACTACTCCTGGTTCTGCCCTCTGGAATCAAGCAAAACAAGTCCAATTTTCTATTAAATGGCAGCCCCACAAGCACTTAAAGATGTCTGGTATTTCTTACCCTGGATCTTCTTTTTTCCAGGTTAAAAATCACCATTACTTTCAACTGAACCTCATATGAAAGGCACTCGAGGCCCTTACCATCAAAATTCTTTGTATAGTCCCCAGGTGATCGTTCTTAAACTATGGTTTAACTCCACACAATACTCTGGAGATGAGTCCTGACAAGGGTAGAAAACAATGGGGCTATCACCTCACTATTACTGAAAACTTAATCCCTTCTAAATCAGCTAGATGGTGCAGTAGATAGAGTGCCAGGCCTGGAGTCAGGAAGATGAGTCTTCCTGAGTTCAAATTCATCCTCATTATCTGTGTAACCCTAGGCAAATTAATTAACCCACTTTGCTTCAGTTTCCTCATCTGAGAAGGAAATTGCAAACATGCCTGAAAAATAGCAAACCCTCTTAATGCAGCCCAACATTCAGATCCTTGAGAGTAGAGTTGTTTTTTCTTCTCTTGATCATGAATTTGTATCATTAGCATGTATCACAGGACTTGACACATAGTAGGCACATAGATATTTGTTGGAGCTAATTGAATAGTGATGAAACATATCATAGTAAGTCATGATGCAGATTAAACAAAACAAGTTTTTTTTCTGTCCAAAGCCTATTATCCTGACCCTAAGCAATCTTAGAATTTCAGAGCTAAATATGGTCTCTGACTGCATTAGTACTTGACTGTTATGCTTTGTATAGGCTTTAAACTTGGATAAATAAAAGAGGTTGAGGACACTTTGGTTTACCCCTAAGTTCTAGCCAAACTGACCTCCTTCTTCTTGTATTTAACATGTCATCACCAGTCTTGGAGAATCTGTACAGATTGCCCCTCCTGCTTGGGAATCTATGATTCCTGGCCCCACCTCCTGGGATGCTTAGCTCCTTTCAAGGTTCATTTTCAACAACACAAACTTCAAGCCCTCTATCCTGATTCTTCTAACTGTCAGTTCATCCTCCTCCCCAAATCCTTTTGTATTTATTTTATATTTGCTTTAATATTGCATTTACCATCATACTATAAATTCTTTAGAAGTAAGACCAGTGGTTTTATTGGTATAGGGAATTCTACAATAGGAACCTTCCTCTACCACTGCATTTCAAGTACTACTGCACAATGTAGAGCCTTAGAAGTTTCTCTGGGACACTGTAAGGTTAAATAACTCAGTCAGATTAACACAGACAGTATGTGTCAGAGATGGAGACTGAGTCAAGATCTTTTTGAATGTGCAGTCAGCCCTTTAGGCATATTCAATGCTGCCCATTAAGTGACTGGTATATAGTAAAATTCAGTAAGTGCTTGTAGAATCGAATTAGATTTCTGAGTTGATTTAAAATACACTCCAGATTGCTGAAGTCTAATTAAGAATAGAGTCCTACCTAAACTATTCCTTGAGTGACTCAGAACTGCAACGGATAACAATTCAGGCACTGGAAGAGTTCCAGCTTTGATATTTACAAGCCAGAATCAGTATTGACCAGTGAGACAAGGCCATTATGAATGAAACCCTTGAGTGCAAGCATGGCAGAAATGCCAAATCATTGCTTTCTCAATGGTTGACTGCAGAATCACTGAACTGAATCTGAGGGTGGTTAGTGTGATAAACAAATAAGCCACATTTCAACAATGGTGTTCAATGAAATCCTTTAATATGGAAATATACATGCATGAAGGATGATATACCGGAGAAATTGGGGCTGTAGCAAACCAAGGCACCAGGACAAAGAAGGTATGATATTTGCCTATAATGGGTCCCTATTTTATGCCTACTTGATACCCAGCCACAAATGTAAGATAGACAAATGTATAAGGAACTGATAATAAAAACCCGTAACACCTCTCCTTAGCTTAACCTCTTATTCTGTAATTTGTTAAGATACATACTCCTAGAAGATGGAGGCTGGAAAGCAGGGACTTGCATGAGCTCCCCACCACGTCCCTCCAAAAACCTATAAAAAATGGCTCGGGATAAATTCTAGAACTGCAGAACCCACAAAATAGCAGAGGAAAGCAGGGATCCAGCCCAGGACAGCCTGGATGGTCGATGGATGAGGTCTATGACGCACGGAGCAGAGGGGAGCAGAGCTCAGCATGGGAGGCAGCAGGACCAACCAGACCAGGAGCCAGGCAGGACAGGCCCTAGCACCCTGAAACAGTGAGCTGTGGCAGTTACCAGACCTCTCAACCCACAAACACCAAAGACAACAGAGAAAGTTAGGGGGAAAAGCTGGGGGGACAGAGTTTGCAGTTCGGCCACTGCCCCAGGGGCAGTGGGGGAGGTGCAGCTACAGAACTACAGCTGCAGTTACTTCCTGCCCCAGGCCCACGTGATGGTAGGAATTAAGTGGTGGATCAGAGCAGGAGTGCAGAGCCTGCTGAAGATTTGCGTCAGGTCCGGGTTGGTGGTTTTTGAGGAAGGAGGAGTGATGGGGTGGCAGAGCTGGCTGTATAGAAATAGCTCTGAAATCAACGGCGCATCCCCTCAAGCTTGGAACACAATACACTTTGCACTACAAGCAGTCATACCCCGAAGAAAAACTCAAGGGTCAAGTAAGTTGGCTGGGAATATGGCCAGGCAGTGAAAACACACCCAGATTGAGTTTCAGACTTTAGAATCCTTCTTTGGTGAAAAAGAAGACCAAAACATACAGCCTAAAGAAGTCAACAAAGTGCAAGAGCCTATACCAAAAGCCTCCAAGAAAAACATGAACTGGTCTCAGACCATGGAAGTGCTCAAAAAGGAGTTGGAAAAGTAAGTTAGAGAAGTAGAGGAAAAATTGGGACAAGAAATGAGAATGATGCAAGAAAACCATGAAAAACAAGTCAATGACTTGCTAAAGGAGACCCAAAAAAGTACTGAAAAAATATTGAAGAAAACAACACTTTAAAAAATAGACTAACTCAAATGTCAAAAGAGCTCCAAAAAGCCAATGAGGAACAGAATGCCTTGAAAGGCAGAATTAGCCAAATGAAAAAGGAGGTCCAAAAGACCACTGGAGAAAATACTACCTTAAAAATGAGATTGGAGCAAGTAGTAGCTACTGACTTTATGAGAAATCAAGATATTATAAAACAGAACGAAAGGAATGAAAAAATGGAAGACAATGTGAAATATCTCATTGGAAAAGCCACTGACCTGGAAAATAGATCCAGGAGAGATAATTTAAAAATTACATGACTACCTGAAAACCATGATCAAAAAATGAGCCTAGATATCATCTTTCAAGAAATTATCAAGGAGAATTGCCCTGATATTCTAGAGCCAGAGGGTAAAATAGAAATTGAAAGAATCCACAGATCGCCTCCTCAAATAGATCCCAAAAAGAAAACTCCTAGGAACACTGTCGCCAAATTCCAGAGCTCCCAGGTCAAGGAGAAAATACTACAAGAAGCCAAAAAGAAACAATTTGAATATTGTGGAAAAACAATCAGGATCTGGCAGCTTCCACATTAAGGGACTGAAGGGCTTGGAATATGATATTCTGGAGGTCAATGGAGCTAGGATTAAAGCCAAGAATCACCTACCCAGCAAAACTGAGTATCATGCTCCAAGGCAAAATATGGATTTTCAAGAAAATAGAGGACTTTCAAGCTTTCTCAGTGAAAAGACCAGAGCTGAATAGAAAATTTCACTTTCAAACACAAGAATCAAGAGAAGCATGAAAAGGTAAACAAGGAAGAGAAATCATAAGGGACTTACTAAAGTTGAACTGTTTTGTTTACATTCCTACATAGAAAGATGATGCGGATGATTCATGAGACCTCGATATCATAGCAGCTGAAAGGAATATGCATATATGTATATATATTTATATATATATATATATACATATGTGTGTGTGTGTGTGTGTGTGTCTATGTGTGTATATATGCACACACACAAAGGGCACAGGGTGAGTTGAATATGAAGGGATGATATCTAAAAAAATAAAATCAATTTAAGGGATAAGAGAGGAATATATTGAGAAAGGGAGAAAGGGAGAGATAGAATGGGGTAAATTATCTTGCATAAAAGTGGCAAGAAAAAGTAGTTCTGTAGGAAGGGAAGAGGGGTCAGGTGAGGGGGAATGAGTAAATCTTGCTCTCATCAGATCTGACCTGAGGAGGGAATACCATATATACTCAATTGGGTATCTTACCCCACAGGAAAGAAGGAGGAAGAATATAAAAAAAGGGGGGATGATAGAAGGGAGGGCAGATAGGGGAGGAGGTAATAAAAAACAAACATTTTCAAAAAGGGACAGGGTCAAGGGAAAAAATTCAATACAGGGGGATAGGTTAGGAAGGAGCAAAATATAGTTAATCTTTCACAACATGAGTATCGTGGAAGGGTTTTACAGAATGATATGCATGTGGCATATGTTGAATTGCTTGCCTTCTTAGGGAGGGTGGGTGGGGAGGGAAGAGGGGAGAGAATTTGGAACTCAAAGTTTTAAAAACAGACGTTCAAAAACAACAACAACAGAAAAAGTTTTTTTCATGCAACTAGGAAATTAAAAAAAGATATATACTCATAGCTAGCACTTATGTAACTTTAATATTTGCAAAGCATTTTGTATATGTGATCTCATATTCTGAAAACAACCCAGTAAGGTATGTAATTTTATTCCCTTTTTACAGTTAAGAACACAGGTTACTAGACTTTGCATGACCTGTTAATAGTTAGACAGCTAGAAAATGTCTGGAAAAACTGAATTCAGGTCTTCTTGATTTAGAGTCAATATTTCTACCCACTATGCCATCAATCTGTATAATCAGTAATTTATTTCGCAAACATTGTCATTGTGATCAACAAGATGGAGAACTAGACAATCTCTCATGACCACTTGAACTTCTCCAAAGCAGGAATTACACATAAAAGATAAAATAATATAACTCATCTCCATGTTCTAGAAAACCATGAGCATACTGTTAACATAAAGAGGTAACAATCAGATAAACAAATAACAGAAGAGACTAATACCTAGCCAAAAGTGGAACTTTACCAGCTAACCCATGGGCTTGTACCACAACTTAATTCCTGACCAAACCCCGATGTCCTACAAAATCAAAGGAAAGCCTAGCAGTAAATAGATGGGGAGGTAAACTATAGTACTGAATCAAGGGAAAGAAAGGAAAAAAAATGTTTGAGTGTTGGGGGGTACAATTTATTAACTCCCCCATTGTTTTTAAAGGTTGATGGGTAGTTTACAACAGGTTTTGTTTTAGTTATTTAGTGCTTGGAAAACTATTCTTCTTTACACAGGTGTAAGGAAATTAAAGCCCCTAGAAACGACTGACACAGAGAAGACTGGGAGCCAATATGCTCTGTATCACCTGAATGAATTGTTATTTCAAAGTTTGAGGAATGAAAGATAAAGGTGATCCGAGGTAAAATCTGCAAGGAAAGAAAAACAGAAACTGCTTAGAAGAGGAAATGAAAATAAGAACCTTAGAATATTTAATTCAATAAGAAATATAAAGAATAAAGAAAAATTAAATAAGTATCATGGCAAAGAATAAATGAGTATATGGAAAGAAAGTAAAGATAAATAAAGAAGAAAATGAGGAAAATATTTTTAGGAAATTCACAAAAATGAAATTTTAAAAAGTTGAAGGTAAGCAGCAAAAAGGGACTTAATTTAATTATTTAACTGAAAAGAAAATGAGATGAGAGGATAAAAACTAAATAAAATTTTAAAAAGGGAAAAAAAGAACAAAGTTAAGTACAATGACAAAACTAGTCAAAGGGAGAAGAAATAGAGGAGGATGTGGGGAAGAGATCCATTGAGAATAGGGTTATCTTCAAATATATTAAGCTAAAATAACTGAAAATAAAAAGTAAAATTTCTTATAGAAAAAAATGTGCAAAAACCCTAATTTGGAAAACATTACAATATTAGAGAAAATATAGGAAAATACAAACATAACCCAACTTTAAATATGAATGGAAGAGGGCAGAGCCAAAACAACAAAGGAAGGGACCACCTGAGTTCCCCCAAATTCCCCTAAAAAACATGTTAAAATAGTGCCTCAAACTGAATTTTGGAGAGGAAGAACCAACAAAAATTCAAGGTGAAACAACTTGGCAACCCAAGAAAACTTTGGATGTAGGTAGGAAAAGTCTGTCTTATGGGTGTGGTAGGGTAGTCAGACCTGGAGTTCAGTCAAGCATAGGACTTGCTCTGGGAGGCCAGCAGCAAGGCTTGGGAGTGGATGAATCTCTGAAGGCAAAGGTGTCAGCCCACAGATAGTGGGTCAGACAGCTGTACAGTCTGAGAATTCCTAGAGACACTTTGCTGGCACTAGGTGCTGGACCCTGTTGCATTGTCCATTCACAGTTCTGGCTTATGATTCTGGAAAAGAAAAATCACTATGAAACTGGTGCTTGTGATAGCAAGGAAATAGCTCGTCACAGTTTTATGGTGGAGAAGGTTGCTTTTGGTCACTCACAAACCAGATCACAGTTCAGGAGAGCAGCGAACACACCTCTCCTTATATCATATCACCTTGAAAGAATTGAAAATCTAGAGGCCCTGAAAACTAGCTCCAAAAATAGCAGCACCTAAAACCTGACCCTTGGAAGAGTGCCCCCTCTGCCCAGAAAGTAGAGTCCAACTTTTAAATAAAGTTGGAGGTCAAGAAATAGGCTGCAAAAATGAGCAAGAAATAAAAAAGAACTTGACCATCAAAAGTTACTATGGTGACAGGGACGATCAAAATACAAACTCAGAAGAGGACAATGAAGTCAAAAGACTACATGCAAAGCTTCAGAGAAAAATGTACAATGGTCACAGGCTCAAAAATAATTCCTGAAAGAGCTCAAAAAGATTTTAAAAATCGGAGAAGTAGACCAAAATTGGGAAAATAAATAAGAATGATACAAGAAAATTATGAAAAGAAATTGAATAGTTTGGTAACAGAGGCAAAAAACATTACTGAAGTAAATAATGCCATAAGGCACAGAATTGGCCAAATAATAAAAGAACATAAAAATTCACTGAAGAAAATATCTGTTTAAATTCTAAATTTGGCCAAATGGGGGGAATGAGGTACAAAAGTTTACTGAAGAAAACAATTCCTTAAAATTAATATTAGTCAAGTCAAAAGTAATGACTCCATGAGACATAAATAAATAATAAAAAAGTTAAAAGAATGAAAAAAGAAGCTGCAAAATATCTCATCAGAAAAATAATTGGCCTGGAAAAATAGATCAAGGTGAGAAAATTTAAGATTTATTGGACTACCTGAAAACCATGATAATTCTTTTTCAAAAGAGGCTAGGCATCATCTGTTAAGAAATGCCCAAGAAAAATTTTCCTAATATCTTAAAATGTGAGGGCAAAATAGAAATGGAAATAATCCACCAATTGCCTACAGGAAAAAAAAATGGAGAAATGAAAACTTTAAGGAATAGTATAACCCAATTCGAGAACTCTTAGCTCAAGGAGAAAATATTGCACCAGCCAGAAAGAAGTCATTCAAGTATAATGAAGCCACAGTCAATATAACATGGGACTTAACAGCTTCTGCATTAAAATATCAAAGGGCTTGGAATGTGATATTTGAGAGGTCTAAAAAGCTAGGATGATAAACCAAGAATAGTATACAAAGCAAAATTAATTTATCTGGAGGGAAACAGACATTTAATGAAATAAAAGACTTAAAAGCATTTATGATGAAAAAGACAGCTGAATGGAATATTTGACTTTAAAATATATGACTCAAGAGAAGCATAATAAGGTAAACAGAAACAAAAAATCATAAGAGATACAATAAGCTTAAACTGTTTACGTTCCTATTCCTATATGGAAGGATAATACTTGGAATGCCTAAGAACTTTCTCATTTTTAGGGCAGTTAGAAGGAGTATTCATAAAAAGGGACACAGGGATGAGTTAGTTATGATGGGATGGTATCCAAAAAAACAAAGTAAAGGGTAAGAAAGAGAGATGCACTGGAAGAAGAAGGAAGGGAGACATAGAGCAGGGTAAATTATCTCACATAAAAGAGGCACAAAAGGAAGAGTTTTTACAGTGGAGAAGATTGGGGGAGGGGTGTGATGCTCAATGCTTGAAGCCTATTCTCATCTGAATTGGCTCAAAAAAGGAATAGCATGCACATGAAATTAAATGTAGAAATCTATCTTAACTTGCAGATAAGTAGGAGGGAATATGGTTGGGGGGCAGGTAGGATGCAATAGTGAAAAGAAAACATTTTTGAGGAAGGACAGGGTGAAAGAAGAGAAATGAATAAACAGGGGAAACAGGATGAAGAGAAATACACAGTATTCATAAGTGTGAATGGGAAAGGGATGAAGTCAGCCATAAAATGGAAGCAGAAAGCAAAGCGAATTTACAAAAAACAAGAATCTGACAACACGTTGTTTACAAGAAACACATTTTAAGCAAAGAGACATACACTGGGCTGGAGCAAAAACCTATTATGCTTTAGTTGAATTTTAAAAATGCAAGGATAGTAATCATAATTTCAGACAATGCAAAAGCAAAATAGATGTAATTGAAAGAGATAAGCAGAGGAAATTATTTTCTAAAAAAATACCATAGACATTGAAGTAATATCAATACCAAACATGTATGCACCAACTGGTATAGCATTTCAAATACTTAAAGCAACAGCTAAATGAGTTACAGGAGGAAATAGAGAGTAAAACTATACTCATGGAACTTTTCTCTCTAAGTGCTAGATAAATGTAACCAAAAAATAAGCAAGAAATAAGTTAAGATGAATAAAATTTAAGAAAGGTTATAAATGATAGACTTCTGGAAAAATTGAATGGGAAGAGAAAAAATATACCTTTTTTTCCTTAACAGTTTATGTCACCTACACAGAAATTGACCATTAAGAACCTTACAAATATGATGAAGATTACTATCCACCTCCAGAGAAAGAAATGATGTTTGAATACATACTGAAGCATACGAATTTCAATTTCTTTCTTTCATTTTTTTTGTTTATTCAAGTCTTCATGTACAAAATGACTAATATGGAAATATTTTACATAGTTTCACTTGTATAACCTATATCTTATTGTGTATGACCTCAGGGAGCGGGGGAGGGGAGGGCAAATAGGGAGGGTTAGAATTAAGAGCTCCAAACTTTTAAAATATTTAAAAATTTTCAAAAAAATAAAAAGCCTACAACCAAAGAAAATCAGAATATTTAATTCATCTTTTTTCAGATCATAATGCAATAAAACATATATTCAATGAAGAGCTGTGGAAATAGCCCTTTCCAATTAAATTTTCAATTAATTTTTAATCCATGAAAATAGATTAAAATTAATTGGAAACTAAAAAATCTAATTCTAAAGCATTAATAGGTCAAAGAACGAATTGTAGAAGCGATCAATGATTTCATTAGAGGGAACAGCAAAAATAAGACAACAAAAAAGATGTATATATGTGGCCAAAGCAGTACTTAGGGGAAGATTAATATCTTTAAAAACTTACATCAATAAAATAGAGAAAAAGCAGATTAATTGGACATGCAATAAAAAACAGAGAAAGAACAAATTAAAAATCTCCAATTTAATGCCAAATTAGTAATCCTGAAAATCGAAGAAGAGATTAATAAAATTGGCAGTAAGAAAACTATGAAACTAGTAAAACTAGAAGCTGATCTTACAAACAACAAACAAAATAAACAGTTCATTCAATTGAAAAAAAACAAATTATCAGTTTCAAAAATCTGAATGGTGGGTCCACCAGCAATGAAGATGAAATTAAACCACTTATTGGAGCTACTTGTTCAAATTATATGTCAATAAATCTAAAAAACTAAATGAAGTGGATGAATGATCATAAAAACATTAATTGTCCAGATTACTAGAAGAGGACATAGAATATTTAAATAACCCCATCTTAGAAAAAGAAATTGAGCATTTCTTCAATGAGTTTCCAAAGAAAAATTCCCAGGAATGCATAAATTCACTAGTGAGTTCTATGAAATATTTAAAGCACAATTAATTCCAACACTATATAAACTATTTGAAAAAATAGGCAAAGAAATAGTCCTACCAATTTTTTATAACAAAATATTATGGCGATAGCTAAACCAGAAAGAGCAAAGACAGAGAAAGAAAATCATAGACCAAAAATGCAGTTTTTAAAATAACATACTAGCAACACAATTTCAGCAGTAGGTCAGGAGGACCATACACCATGACCAGTTGGGATTTATACCAGGAATGCAGGACTGGTTCAATATTAAGGAAAAAAAAATCTATCAACAAATACAATAACAAAAAAACCATAAGATTATCTCAATAGATAAAGAAAAACTTTTTAATAAAATAAAACACTCATTCCTATTAAAAACACAAGAAAACAGGAATGAATGGAGCATTTCTTAAAATGATGAGTAATATCAATTGGAAATCATCAGTAAGAGGCAGAGCCAAGATAGTGGAGTGAAAGCATGGATGTATCAGAGCTCTCTCACAAATTATTTCAGATATCTCTAAAAAAGTGAATCTGAACAAATTTGAGAGAGGTAGAATCTAATAGATGAGAGAGTGTGACACATTTCCAGCCTGGGAGAGTCTGGAAGGTCAACAGGAAGATCTGTGGCACCAGGCTGGGAAAGCAGAGCATGTGCAGTCCTAAACCTGACCATAGCAGACCAGGAGCACACCCTGGTGGGCTGAATCACTGCCTGCAGTGGCAATCCCCAAAACTTTAATCAAAGGGCAGGAGCTACTCAGCCCACAGACTAAATGTTTGAAAGTCACACCTTCTTGAACTTCTGGCAGCCATGATGATGGAGTAAAGTAGAAGTGCTCTCATCCCTTCCTTCTTGAACTTGAATAATCAAGAGAATACTGCCCTAGGAAAAACCTCAGAATAAAAGAGCCAGTACAGCAGTCTTGTAGCTCAGGAATCTAGGGACAAGGGTCCCTCTTGCTGTGGCAGAAGGGGACCAGTGAACGAAGGGAGGTGTCCCAGCAAACCCCACCTCAGCATACAAGTTGGAGTTCCTGAGCCCCAGAGGGGTAGGGAGGGAAGTGCCAACACCAGGACCCCAAACATGCCTTCCCATAGCCAGGGGAATTGGCAGACACCAGCACAGACAGTGGCTGAGACTATCCATGCTGTAGCACAGCCCTGCAGTAAGGGGAGACTTCCAGCAGTGGGACCACCCCTCCCCCACACCTCATGCTGCAAGCTTCAGTGTAACCCGGGGAAACTGAGAAAAACTTCACCTGGCCTCAATCCTTGGCACACACCAGCCAGCTTCAGCTCAGCACCAGGCAAGCTGCAGCATTGTATAGCTTCTAGCTGATAAAACCAAAGGCCACAAACACACAAAACTAGTGATCAGGTCCCTAGTTCCCAGCACAAGAAGTTTGAGACAGAGCCCCCCTGTGACCCAAAACCAGAAATCCACGTTAAAACCCAGGAAAAAAGGCAACCACCATGAAGAAGCACACTAGAAAAGCAAAGAACATCAAATCTTACTCTGGAGAAAGGGAAGATCCAAATACAATTCAGAAGAGGACAGCATTGACACTATCCCCACATCTGAAACCTCAAAAGGGAATATGGACTGGTCTCAAGCCCAAAAATCATTCCTGGAAGAGCTCAAGGATGATTTTAAAAGCCAAATTAGAGAGGTAAAAATAAAAATGAACAGTTCTTTTAAAAAGAAAATGGAACAAATGAAAAAAATTTAATGATGAGTGCAAATCATTAAAAAGCAAAATGGATAAGGAGGTACTGAACCAAAGAGGAGAAAATAATGCCTTGTAAAGTGAAATTGGCCAAATGAAAAGAATGGTAAAGAAGCTAACTGAAGAAAACAATTTGTTAAAAATTAGAACTGGGCAAGTAGAAGCTAAAATGTCTATGAGGCATCAAGAATCAGTCAAATACAATCTAAGGAATGAAAAAATAGAAGAAAACATGAAATATCTGATTGGAAAAACAACTGATCTGGGAAACAGATCCAGGAGACACAATAAAAGAATTATTGGTCTGCCTGAAAGCGATGATGAAAAAAAAAGAGCCTGGACAGTATGTTCCAAGAAATCTTCAAGGATATCTGCCCAAGGTCCTAGAATCAGAGGGTAAAATAGTCATCAGAAGAATCCACTGATCACCCCTGAAAGACACCCCAAATTGAAAACTCCAAGGAATATAGTAGCCACATTCCAGAATTATAAGGTCAAGGAGAAAATACTGCAAGCAGCCAGAAAGAAACAATTCATATATCATGGAACTACAGTCAGGATCTTGAACGATCTTAGAGCTTCTACATTAAAATAAGGGTAACTTGTTTACAACCCTATATGGGAGGATGACACTTGTTAATCTTGAGAACGGCATAGTTATGATGGCATTCAAAAGGGAAGTACATAGACAGAGGGTGTGGGTACAAATTAACTTATGTGATGACAAAAAAAACTAATTGAGGGGTGCAAAGGGATTGTAATGGGAGAAGAGGTAAGGAGGAGGCAGAAAATGGTAAATTAAATCATATACAGAGGCACAAAAACATATTATAGTAGAGGGGGAAAAGGGAGGAAGAAGAACAGTGTTTGACCTTTATTCTCATTGGATTTGATTCAAGGAGGGAATAACATATTCTGTAAGGTATAGAAATCAAACTTTCCCTATGGGTAGTAGGAGGGCAAAGGCAAAAGCAAAGGGGGGGAAGGTTAGAAGGAAGGGAAGAAGTAGTAAGGGAAAGGGGCAAGATAATGGATGAGGGGCTGATAGGGAGGGGAAATTGAGGGTTGTGGTGGTCAAAAGCAAAACTCTTTTCAGGTGGGGAAGGGAAAAGGGAGAAATGAAAGCATAAATGGGGGGGGTAGGATGGAGAAAATGACCCAGATAGTAATCATGACTGTGAATGTCAATGGGATGAACTCTCCCATAAAATGGAGGCAGATGGCAGAATGGATTAAAAACCACAATCCTACAATATGCTTTTTTTAAAAAAAAAAAAAAAAAAACATTTGAAATAGGGGGACACACAGGGTAAAGGTAAAAGACTGGGGTTTAATACATTATGCTTCAGCTGAAGTGAAAACAAAACAGGGGTAGCAATCCTAATCCCAGACAAAGCAAAAGCAAAGATAGATCTAATTAAAAGAGATAAGGAAGGAAACTATATCTTGCTAAAAAGCACCATAGGCAATGAAGTAATATCATTACTTAACATATATGAACCAAGTGCTATAGCATCCAAATTCTTACAGGTGAAGTTAAGGGAGTTACAGGAAGAAATAGAAAGCAAAACTATACTAGTGAGGGACCTGTAAGTGTAAGAAAGGTGGGACTTTATTACTATTTTCCCTTTTGTAATGCTAAAGTAATCAAGTACCTTTGAGTCTTGCTTTTCAAATGCAATGGCAAGCAAAGTGGGACTTTTTGCTGGTTTTTTTTGTTTGTTTGAGTGTTTCTCAGCACTGAGGTAATAGGGTGCCTTTGATGAGTCTTGCCTTTGTTTCATTGATTGAAATAAGAGTCTTTGATGACCTGCTTAAGAAACAAGTAAGCCTAGTTCACATGTATTTGAGTCACTAGGTTGACATGCTCTCTTACCCTAAGAAGGGTATATATGATCTGAGGTTGGTGTTTTGTTTTGGGGCTCTAAATCACTGGAAGAGTATCATGTGATTTTAGCAAACAAGACTCTGGGTAGCTGTCACAGAGCCCTCAGACTTTGAAAACCCAGACGTTGTCTCTCTGGTAATGGGGTATGCATTGCTATAGACAGATGGAAGCCTGTCTCCTGATTTGTGTTATTTTGCTCTTTTTATATCATTTCTGTTTATATTGACTCTGAATTTCAGGGTGCTCACTTTTTTCCCTGAACTGAGTGAAGGATATATGTATGTTTAACCAAAGTGAGATTGCTAACCCTTTAAAGTTGCTTTCCTTAGAAACACAGATCAAAGTACCTGTGCTAGCAGCCCTCCTGTGGGCTCTTGTTCTTAGTCTTTCACCTCCAGAGTAGCTGCTAGCAACATTATTGAATCAGAACCTCAACCTTCCCTCACTGAACTTGATAAAGCTAACCTCAAAATAAACAAGAAAGTTAAGGAGGTGAATAAGAATTTTAGAAAAGGTAGATATGATTGTCCTCTAAAGAAAACTGAATGGGGATAGAAAGGAATACACCTTCTTCTCAGTGGTACATGGCACATACACAAAAAATTGACCATGTACTAGGGCATAAAAAAACCCTCACAATCCCAGTGCAGAAAGATAGAAATAGTCAATGCATCCTTTTTAGATCATGTTGAAATAAAAATTATTTCTAATAAGGGCCATGGAAAGACACACTTAAAATTAATTGGAAAATAAATACTTTAATCCTAAAGAATGAGTTAGTCATACAACAAATCATTAAAAACAAGCAACATCTTCATTCAAGAGAATGACAATAATGAGACAACATAGCAAAACTTATGGGATGCAGCAAAAGCTGTTCTTAGGGGAAGTTTTATGTCTCTGAATGCTTACATGAAGAAAATAGAGAAAAAGGAGATCAATGAATTGGGAATGCAAAGGAAAAAGCTAGGAAAAGAACAATTTGAAAACCCCCAATTAAATACCATATTAGAAATACTGAAAACCAAAGGCGATATTAATAAAATTAAAATCAAGAAAACTATTGAACTAACAAATGGAACTAAGAGCTGCTTTGATGTAAAAAAAAAAACAATGAAGTTGATATTCCTTTGGTCAATTTGATTGAAAAGAAAGAAGGAAACCAAATTATCAGCATCAAAAAAAATGAAAAAAAATGAATTTACCTCCAATGAAGAGGAAATTGAAACAATAATTAGGACTTGTTTTGCCTAATTTTATTCCTATAAATTTGATAATCTTAGGGAAATGGATGAATATTTATAGAAATATAAATTGCCCAGATTATCAGAAGATGAAGTAAAATATGTAAATAAACCCATCTTAGAAAAAGTAATTTAATAAACCATCAATGAACTCCCTAGCAAAAAATCACTAGAGCCAGATAGATTTACAAGAAAATTCTATCAAATATTTACAGAACAATTAATTCCCATACTTTATAGACTATTTGGGAAAACAGGTGAAAGAGTGCTACTAAATTCATTTCAAGACACAAATATTTTACTAAGTCCTAACCCAGATAGAGTCAAAATAGAGAAAGAAAATTATAGACCAATTTCCCTAAAGAATATTCATGCCAAAATTTTAAATAAAACATTAGCAAAAAGATTACAACAACTCCCCATGAGAATAATAAACTACAGCCAGGTAGCATTTATTCCAGGAATGCAAGGCTGTTTCAATATTAGGAAAACTATCAGCATATTTGATGATATCAACAACAAAAATAGCAGGAACCATATGATTATTTCAAGAAATGCAGAAAAAGCTTTTGACAAAACACGACACCCATTTCTACTGAAAACAATAGAAAGCACAGGAATAGAGTCTTCCTCATGTAATAACAATTTAAATTTGAAGATCAACCCCACTCAATAGGCCATGTGACTTGATTACATCACAGGAAGCTTAAGTCACATGCGGTGAGAGGAGCTTGCTGAGAAGAAAAGGAAAGTATGTCAGAAGAAATGTGGAGAGAGCACTTAGAGGTGAGGGAAAGCACAGAGGTGTGGTATGTTGTGAGTGTATTTGTGGGAAGGCCCCAGGAGTGGGGGGCGGGGCAGAAAGTTATGGGATGGTAAGCCTCCATGCTGTGATACTGTGTTTTTAGTTCCTCGCTGTTACGATAACATGGGCTTACTGGTTTGGGGAGTTAGTTGATGCATGGATGGGATGGACTAATTGTTTATGGGATTTGGTCTTCTGTTGTTTGAATAAATGTTTTACTCCTACCTTCTGTATGGAGAGTCTTTCATATTTTACAATAAAGAAATTAAATAGGCATATTCACAATTATCATAGATGTTGTATTTATTGCCTTGCTAATACACCTTAAAATGATGAATAGCATCTACCTAAAACCATCAGAAAACATTATATGTAATGGGTATAAGCTAGATGCTTTTCCAATAAAATGGGGGTGAAACAAGGTTGTCCATTATCACCCCATTATTCAATTTGGTACTAGAAATGTTAGCTTTAAAAGAAGAAAAAGAAATTGAAGGAGTTAGAATAGGCAAAGAAGAAACCAAGTTATAACACTTTGTAGATGATATGATGATTTACATAGAGAATTCTGGAAAGTCAAGTAAAAAACCACTTGAAATAATAAATAACAAAGTTGCAGAATATAAAATAAACCAACATAAGTCCTTGACTCATGTATATTACTAACAAAGTCCAACAACAAGAGATAGAAAGAGAAATCTCATTTAAATTGACTGTAGACAATATGAAATATTTGGGAGTCTACCAGCCAAGACAAATGCAGGAAGTATATGAATCCAATTACAAAACACTTTTCACACAAAGAAAGTCAGATCTAAATAAATGGAAAAACATCAGTTGCTCATGGTTAGGCCAAGCTAATATAATAAAATTGACAATTTTACTTAAATTAATTTATTTATTCAGTGCCATACCAATAAAAGTACCAAAAAAACTATTTTATAGAGCTAGAAAAATAATAAATAAATTCATCTGGAAGAAAACAATGTCCAGAATATCAAGGGAATTAATGAAAAGAAATGCAAGGGAAGGTAGCCTAGCCATACCAGATATTAAATTGTATTATAAAGCAGCAATCTTCAAAACTACTTGGTACTTGCTAAGAAACAGGATGGTGGATCAGTGGAATAGGTTAGCTACACAAGACACAGTAGTCAATGACTGTTGTATTCTACTCTTTTATAAACCTAAAGAGTCCAGCTTCTTGGAGAAGAACTCGCTATTTCTCAAAAACTGCTGGGAAAACTAGAAAAGAATATGGCACAAACTGGGCATAGACTAATATCTTACATTGTATATGAAAATAAAATCAAAATGGGTTCATGATTTAGACATAAAGGCTGATACTATAGGCAATTTGGAAGGGCAAGGAATAGTTTACTTGTCAGATTTATGGAGGAGGGAAGAACTTATGATCAAACAAGAGACAGAGAGCATTAGGAAATGCAAAATGGATAATTTTGATTACATTAAATTAAAAAAGCTTTTGTAGAAACAAATCCAATGCATCCAAGATAAGGAAGGAAGCAGAAACTTGGGAAAGGATTTTTGTGACCAGTGTGTCTGATAAAGCCCTCATCTCTAAAATATACAGGGAACTGAATCAAATTTATAATAATACAAATCATCCCCCAGTTGAGAAATGGTGAAAGGATAGGAATGTTTTTAAAGTTTTCTGAAGTTTTCAGAGGAAGAAATTAAAGATAACCATAGTCATATAGAAAAATGCTCTAAATCACTATTGATTAGAGAAATGCATATCAAAACAACTCTTAGGTACCACATCTCTCCTGTCAGTTTGGCTAACATGACATAACAGAAAATGATAAATGCTGGAAAAGATTGGGGAAATTGGATCACTAATGTATTGTTGGTGGAGTTATGAACTGATTCAGCCATTCTGGAGAGCAATTTGGAACTCTGCCCAAAGGGCTATAAAATGTGCATACCCTTTGAGATATATATATATATATATATATATATATGCATGCATGCATGTATGTATGTATACATGTATGTATGCATGTGTGTATACATGTATGCATGTATGTATGTGTGTATGTATAGACATACACATATATAATATATACATGCATGCATTTATATATGTATATATACCTACACATATGTATGTGTAGGTATGTGTAGGTATATATGTATATGTATATATACATATATACGTGTGTGTGTGTGTGTGTGTAATACCACTTCTAGGGCTGTATCCCAAAGAAATCAGATAAATGGGAAAAGGACTCATATGTACAAAAATATTTATAATAGCTCTTTTTGTGGTGGCAAAGAATTGGAAGTCAAGGGGATGCCCATCAATTGGGTAACAGCTAAACATATTGTGACATATGAATGTAATGGAAAACTATTGTGCTATGAGAGATGGGGAGCAGACAGACTTCATAGTAACCTGGAAAGACTTAGGTGATCTTATGCTGAGTGAGGGATGCAGAACCAGAAGAACATTTGACACAATTACAGACACATGGTATTTATGATGACTAACTTTGATAGACTTGGCTCTTCTCAACAACACAAGGTTCTAAGACAGCTCCAAAAGAATCATGTTCGAAAAAGCTATCCACATTCAGAGAAAGAATTATGGAGTCTGAATGCAGATTGAAACAAACTATTCTCTCTCTCTCTCTCTCTCTCTCTCTCTCTCTCTCTCTCTCTCTCTCTCTCTCTCTCTCTGTTTCTTCTTTCACATGGTTCATTCCCTTGGTAATAATTCTTCTTTACAACTTGACAATTGTGAAAATAAGTTTAACATGAAGGTATATGCATAACCTATATTATGTTACATGCCATCTTGGCAGGGAGGGGAGAGAAGAGAGAGGGGGGAGAAAATTTGAAACTCAAAAACTTGTGGAACTGAGTGTTATGAACTAAAAATAAAAATAAACTCCACAAAAAGAAAATCATCAGTAAGCATTATCTATAATGAGGATAAGCTAGAAACATTCCCAATAACACGAACAGTGACACAAGGTTGCCCATTATTACAACCAGTATTCAATATTATGCTAGAAATACTAGCTACAGCAATAAGGAAAGAAGGAGAAATTAAAGAAATTAGGATAGTTAGGAAATAAAACTATCACTCTTTGCAGATGATATGATCATATATATAGGGTATCCTAGATAATCAATGTAAAAAGTGGTTGAAATAATTAACAACTTCAGCAGAGTTGCAAAATAAAAAGAAACCCACAGAAATCACCAGTATTTCTATATATTACTTACAACACACAGCAAGAACAGAAATTTCATTTAAAACAACTATAGATAATATAAAATACTTGATATTCTGTACACCAAGACAAACCCAGGAACTAAATGAAGACAATTACAAAACAATTTTCCTAAAAATAAAGTCAGATCTAAAACATTGGAGAAATATTATTTGCTCATGGGTAGGCCAAGACACTATAATAATTATGACAATTCTAGGTTAACTTACCTATTCAATGTCATACTAATTAAACTACCAAAAATTATAGAGCTAGAAAAAAGTAATAAAATTCATCTGGAACAACAACGAGTCAAGATTAGTAAGGCTATCAAAGAAAAGAAATGTTAAAGAAGGTTGCCTAGCTCTATTAGATCTCAACCTGTTTTACAAAGTAAAAATCATTAGAACAATCTGGTACTGGGTAAGAAATAGACCGATAAAAAATGGTTTAAAAAGATCAGTAAATGGGAGTGTTTAGAAATGAATTTTTACTGTTAAAATTGCCATTACATATAATATATATATATATGTATGTATGTATGTATATGCATCTACACACACACACACACACACACACATATATGTGATTAAAGAATCAAATAAAACAAACAAAAAAGAGCAATGAATTTGATGAGAAAAAAAATTCACAGTCTGTTACTTAGAAGAATCAGACTGAAAAAGCCTTAGACATGCAGAATAAAAAATGGGGTCTAGAAAAATGTGTCAAATAAATCCAGAAAACCATGTAATAAAAAGTAAAACAATAGGGTAATAAGTAGGAGGAGAAACATTAGCATCATGTTTGTTGGTTTTTTCTTGTAAAGAATTTCAGCTAGTACCTATTGATAAAACATGTCTAGTCCACAACCAACCTAGGTTCATAGACCCTTACTACCTGGTTATCTGTTTTGTTTTTGTTTTTTGTTTGTCTGGGTCTTTTTGTTTCGTTTTGTTTTGTTTCTGCTACAGCAACATGCACCTGCCAAATTGTATGGAAGTTATAAGTTGTGTTGATGGAAAGAACCACATTGAAAAAATTGAAGGTCATTGAAACTAAATCTGGAGTTGCACCTATAAGTAAAAAGCTGCATTTTCATTTCCAGGGCAGGTGGTAAGTAGAGTTCATACATGATCCATTATACTCAAAAGCTGACACTTCATGATGATGAGCTTTATTGTACTTGTCTAGACAGGTATTATCAATCTTTTACTGCTATTTTCAAGTACTGCTGTGGGTACTGGTGCTTATAACCTGTTACTGGTAATGCAATCAAGGCTCTCAGGATCACCCTGCTTATTCAAATTTCCATATGCCAAGCCAACAACATTATCTGGAAAATAAACAAATGTCTTCAAATTGCTAAAGTGTGTGGTAAATCTATTCATATCCCCCGATGATATAGCTGGATGCTGGAAAATAAGTCTCCCTGGTCTGATGCCTTCCCAGCCATCAAGTCATCTTCAGTTCTCTGCACCACCAGTTAACTCACACATTGAATATTGGCAGATAGTCTAAGAGAATCTTTTGCTTTTCACTTATTATAAAGAAAAAATCTCATTTCTGATAAATTAGTTATAGATAATCAATGTTCAAACTCAGAAAATTATAAGTTAGGACTCTTAAGTCATTGTTTATCCAATAAAGGGGTGATTGAATTCAGAGTTGTGATTCGTGACATTTCAGTTGGAGTCTTTGAGACCCCCTTCTTTTCTTTCCCAAAACTTAGAAGTATATAGTTCTGCACAAGTTGTCACAGTCTGAAAGCTACAGAACTTTGGATCTTTGGCCAAGTGGCCCAATTTGTATCATTTAAAAAAATTTTCCAAACTGGTATTTTGCTAAAACTGTGAAAATTCATGTTTGGACTCCTTTACCACACACACATGCATGCACACACAGACACACACACACAGATATATACATATATCTGTGTGTATTCACATACATGTATATACATATATATACACATGCAGATGTAAATACACATACATATATGCAAATATATACATATATAAACATAAATTTATAGATGTATCTATATAAATACATCTGTATAAATACATGTATCTATATCTATATAATTCTATATCTATCCATCTTTCTATCTGTTGAAGGAGGCCAAACATTTACACACACACACACATATACACACATCTATACATATACATATTTGTGTGTATATGTATGTGTATATGTATTATATATATATATATATCTGTATACACACATGTATCCTGTGCTATATGTGGTTACATACATGTATATGGATATATTCATATATACATGTATATGTATGTGTGTAAGTGTGTATCTACCTATTTATCTATCAATATGAATAAACTTATAAAAACATGCTCTTTTCATACTGGCATTTCTTTATCCTTAAATTCATGTTGTGCAAAGATCGTGCCAGAATTTTTTTTTTTTTGGTGAGTCATTTCAGTCTTGTCTGGTTCTTTGTGACCCCATTTGGGATTTTCTTGGCAAAATACTGGAGTGATTTGTCATTTCCTTCTCCATATTATTTTATAGACGAGGAAACTGATGCAAACAGGATTAAGTGACTTGCCCAGAGTTACATAGCTAGTAAGTATCAGAGGGCAATTTTGAATTCAATTTTTCCTGAATCTAGGCTGGACACTCTATGCCCTGTGCCACCTAGCTGCCCAAGGGAATATCTTTATATAGTGATATTTAGAGCTTTCTTCCAATTGATTTCATTTTCACAAGTCTCTTCTAGGGGCTGCTAGATGGCACAGTGAGTACAGCACTGGCCCTGGAGTCAGGAGGACCTGAGTTCAAATCCAGCCTCAGACACTTGACACATTCACTAGCTGTGTGACCTTGGGCAAGTTACTTAACCCCAATTGCCCTGCCAAAAAAAAACCACACACACACACAAGTCTCTTCTTATTTCAATCCAACCTCAAAAAAACCCCAAAAAACTATCTAAAGTGATTTTCCTACAACTCTAGTTTGACCATGTCAGCTTCCTACTCATTACACTCTAATAGCTCTCTATGATCCCTAGCATTAAATAGAAACTGGTCTATTTTGGTGAATAAAGTCTCCCTTTCATCTATACAATCTTCCTTCTCAATTAAGTAATTTTCTTTCTCTGAGTAGTCATTTCCTAATCTATAAAATATATTTAGCAATAGTTCTACTTATTATCTCACTTTTTAATGGAGAAAGATCTGTATAAATATTCAACAATAATTTATTAAACTCCTACTTTGTTAAACCCTCTGCTATATACAAGAGATACAATGAAAAATAATGAAATGAGTCCTCCTCTCAAGGACCTTTGTCTGTGAATTTTATCATCATTTTTATCATTAGCATCATCATCACCATCAGCATCATCATAAATTTGAAAGTATGGTGCATTTTGAATCTGTAACTTGGGGGCAAGTCCTGAACTCCTATGCTTACTGTCATGGTTAAGTGAAAGGAGGCATGGTACACCTAAGCTATCACCATATAAATGTTTCAGTAGATAGCAGAACTGACATTCAACAGTGTCAAAAGGCTAAATCTTCAGGAAAACAATAGGAGTTGGGCAAATATTCAGCTTCGGGATATCCCTTTGCTTCTTGCCTCCTGTGCCATCTGAATTCCTGGCTAAGGAAACTGACATTTAGAAATGAGTTGACCATGGCCCACAGCTCTTAAGTATGAAAGCTGACTCCCTGCTCCATTTTTTATTTCTCCCATGCTACCTCATTAGCTACATATTCTAAAAGTATACACATAAAATTAGAAGAGAAGAGTATGAAAGGATGACAATATGGGTGGATTATAAAATCTTCAAAATGGTATCAATAGAAGCCCCTGGCTTTTCTGCTATATTGCAGTCAAGTTATCTCTTCTAATTAAATGGCATCTTTCTCTTGCTGTGTATGAAGTATCCCCTCCCTTGTGTTCAGCAACAGCTTCTTTAACTAGGACACTTAACTGGGATATTTAATGGTCCTTTTGATACCACTTGAGCTTAAATGGCTAATATGCCTCATATGGAGACCTGAGTTCTTTAGAACAAGGTCTAATTAGCTGTATTGTTCCTAACAGTTTCACATGAAGTATTAATAAGGTTATTGCAATTAACAAACTCATTAACATGAAAGAAGAAAAATCTATTTAACTCCTTGGGATAGATATGTTGGTATTTAGAAGCATAGCCCTGAATGGTCGCAGGAAGGGGTCTGCCTCTTGACCTACCTTGTCCCACCATATATAGAACATTCGCGGACAGACTCTACCTTGGGGACAGGAGGAAAAGCTACTTGGATTGCTCTATTCTGCCCACCCCCTTTTGCTTGTTCTGTGCTTTGCCTCAATGAAGCTTACAAGGCTTTCTTATCCCCTAAGATATTACTAAAATATCACTAAGAAGAGATCCAGACTAAGACACTCTGTTTTCAGTGATTCAGAGTGTGTTCCAAGACTCTGGGAATGCATTAATTCTTGCTGAGTACTACAGCTAGATAAATTTTGTCATTCTCATCTGGTATGAGAGGGCAGGTCAGGGGGCAGAAAAAGGAAGGAGACAGAGAAAAGAAGGTGTTTTTGAATATCAAAAAGTTGTTGGCTTTCTGTTAGATTCCCTCTATCTGTCTCACTATCTCTTCCTGCCTCACTGCCTCTATTACAAGCTCTGTCTCCATCTCTTTTTCTCCGTATCTATCTTCCTCTATGTCTCTTTCTGCCTCATTGCCTGTCTCTCTGTCTCTGAGTCTCTGTTTCTATCACTGTCTTTCTCTATCTCCCTCTGACTGTCTATCTCTCACACCCACATACACATGCACACACACACACACACACACACACATGCCCACGTAGACATGCATATATAGTTTATTGCAATGGAACGAGTATTATAGTCAAAAGCAAAAGACCTTGGTCTCAATTCAGGCTCTGAAAACTACTTCCAATCAATTGATCAAACAGTGACGTATTGATAACAATGGTATACGTTTAGCATTTTGTCCCTTGCAAAGACCAGTGAGCGTATTATCTGATTTGATCTTTAAAACAATCCTCTGATGTAGATGCTATTATTACTTCCGTTTACTGTTGAATAAAGTGAGTGTGAAGGAAAATAAGTGACTTGCACAGAATGACACAATTAGTAAATAGCTAAGGTAGAATTTGAACTTAGATCTTTCTGACTCTAATTCTTTTATTCTATCAACTATTCTACTTAGTTGCTTCTATTGAATACCTGCCCTGCACCAGGCATGGTGCCAGGCTGAGTATAGACAGGCAAAAATGAAACAGTCCTGCCTTCAAGTAGATTATATTCTAATGGAAGAAGACAATATAGATATATACACACATATGTATGTAACATGTAAGTGTATGTACAGAAATATACATATATATGTATGCGTGTGCATGTATGATACAAAATAGATACAAGATGATTTGGTAGGTGAGGGCACTAGCAGGCGGGGGAAGATAAAGAAAGGCAATGAAGAAAATGGTTTGAGCTGGATTTTGAAGGAAATTTGTGATTCTATGAAGTAAAGCAGAAGAGGGAATGAGTTCTAAGCCTAGGGGACCAGCTGTGCAAAAGTATGAGGACAAGAAATAGAATGGAATATATGAAAAATGACAAAGAGGCCACTTGTGTGCATAAAGTGGATTAAGGTGAATAATTTTGAATAAGCCTGAGAAGTTGTTTTGGGCCTGCAAGTCATTTAATGTCATGGGGGGCAGGCTTTGTACAACTAATAATATTATAGTGATGTGAATTTTTATTTCAATACGAAGTCCAGCATCCCATTCTGGGAAGCACATAGGAATAACCTGCTGGGGTTTAGTTCTGTTCCTACCTTATCCATACTAGTGACAAATTCAATCAAATCACTCCCTAACTAGGTGCTTTCCTACAAACACAGCTTCCCCCAGGATTGTGTTCAGAGTCAACTTTATGACAATGAAAGTCTTTGGTGATTTGATGCTCTGCTGGATGACCTGGGAAAGTAGGGAGTAATCCAGGGCCACCTGGCATTCAAAATACTCCTTGTGAATTGGTGCCATCCCACCTTTCTAGTTGTATATTTGATCAAATATCTCCATGCATTATCTATTTCTTACTTGAGGCAAACTGGACTATTCTATCCTTTGATTACGAGTCCATCAACCCATCTAGCTGTTAAACTGTAGCTCCCAAACTCTGCATTCTCCTGCCTCTCATCCTTTCCTCAGTATGTTTCCCATACATGAAATATTATCCCTTTCTCTTTTTTTCTGCTTACTTCCTGTGTACCCTTTAAAGCCTGACTTTAAAACTACTTCTCCTAGAAAACTCTCTTTAATTCCTTTATTCCTTTCTTCGATAATGACTTTACCCCTCTGATGTCATATAATCCCCTAAATCAGCTTTTTTTTAACAGGACATTCCTTATAATTGATGTGAATCCTCAAGTCAATTTAGGGGAGAGGGAGAGGGAGAGGGAGAGGGAGAGAGAGAGAGAGAGAGAGAGAGAGAGAGAGAGAGAGAGAGAGAGAGAGAAGGAAAAGAAGGAGGAGGAGGAGGAAGAAGAAGAAGAAGAAGAAGGAAGACGAAGAAGAAGAAGGAAGACGACGAAGAAGAAAGAAGAGGAAGAAGAAGAAGAAGAAAGAAAGAAAGAAAGAAAGAAAGAAAGAAAGAAAGAAAGAAAGAAAGAAAGAAAGAAAGAAAGAAAGGAAGGAAGGAAGGAAGGAAGGAAGGAAGGAAAGAAGGAAGGAAGGAAGGAAGGAAGAAAGGAAGAAAAAAAAGAAAAGAAGGAAGGAAGAAGGGAGGCAAGGAAGCAGAAAAAAAAGAAGGAATAAAAAAGAAAAATGAGGAAAGAAAGCTAATGCTAAAATATTTTATTTGAGATTTTATAATTTTCCTCTTCAATATGTAATTTTAAAATGTTTTTTCTCTTTAATATGTAATTATTTTTTTAAAAAATAATTTTACTCTTTAATATACAATTTTTCTCTTTTTATGTATGTCTAGCAGTGGGATTTCTGGCTCAAAGCACATGACTATTTAAATCGGAGACATTGCAAAATTTCAACTTGTGTTCCAGATTTTGTGCGACTAATTCATAGCTCCATCAGCAATACATAAATACTGTTCTCTATCCATAACCATTCCAAAATTTATCCTATCTTAGACAGTTTACTGAGTGTTGGGTAAGACCTCAGAGGTTTATTCTCATTTATCTCGATATTACTGACTTAAAGCAATAGTTTATATGATGATTAAGTGTTTTGATTCTTTAGAGAAATTTTATATAATTTTTGACCATTTATCTAATATGAAATAGCTTTTGGTCTTATATATTTCTGCTAGTAACCTATCTATCTTGGGACATTTTACTCTTGGTATAAATTTTTCCAAATCTAGAAACTGAAAAGATATATGCAGTCATTTGTTCCACAAGGCCATTATGATGCTAATTAAGCAGACATCTCTTGTGTGCATTACAAGATTCATCAAATTATTCCAGATTTTTATTATCCAATCCTTTAATGTACTGTTCTTAATGTAATGTTCTTAATGTAATGTAATTCCCCTACTTCCCCCAAGTTACTTGACAACATCTGCTTGGTACCCCCCCTTGCCTCCTGGTTTCACTTTAAACATTCCAAACCTTTAAAATTGATGCTCTTCTCAATAGAGACAAATGTGAAATGATGCCAATAAGCTTTGGTGGCATCTTCCTTTTATTTTTTCCCCCATATCTTTCTGTATAATGGTTCACTTCTATATACCTAAAGGTTTCCAGCCTCTCTACTGATGGAATTATTTGTTAACAATAAATATGTATAATTATGCTCTGAAAATTAATGAATTTCCATTAATGCTCCTTTTGGCTTTGTTCGAGAAATTTGGAAGGGTTTAGGTCAATCTTTAAAAAAGCCAACCAATTTACTAACTTTTAAGAATGCCTACTAAAACCTGAATGGAAATTGATTTTGTCTATGAGGTAAAACATAATAGGGGAACATTTCTAAAGTTTCATACCATGTGTAGTTATCTTTGGCATAGATTCTTCATCTACTGCTAGGGCCGGCTAAAACTCAATTTAACTCAAATTTCTCTTAAGCACTTAATCTAAGGGATTGACTTAGGTTCCTGAATACAATAATAACAGAAATAAAGAAGCCCATGCCCTTGTGGGGATTTAATTTTATAGTGAAGATATAGCAGGTACACTGATTGGTATTCTTTAAAGTGTAACAGCTGTAAAGGAGATATTCAGACCACATGTCCTAGTCATGTTGAGCAGGAAAAACTCTTTTAATGAAGAGTTGATGAGGGTAGAGGAAGAGGGAATCATGGGAGGATATACAAAATTCAAGGGACTTGAGCTGATACTTGAAAGAAGAGAAGGATTCTGAAAGGCAAAAGGGAAAAGAGAATGCATTCTAGGTAGGAGGTACAAGGTGTGTGAATTCACAGACTGGAGAAGTAAGAAATGGAAATCCAGCTTCAGAAAAGAGTTGATCATTCAATCTGGCTAAATTCCAGAAGGCATGGAAGGGAGATGATATGGACTAAGGCTGTAAAGGCAAGTTAGGATCAAATTTCAGAGAGCCATGAATAGCAGGCTAAGGAGTCTACATTCTATCCTAAAGGTGATAAGGAACAGCATTGATGTTTGTCAGCATTAGAGTGACATGGTAAGCCCTGAGCCTTAGGAATACTGCTTTGTCAGTTACAAAGAAGATGGATTGAGGGGATACAGGGGGAAAACATAGGAAAGTATTACAGTACTCAGTGTCTGATATGCATAATTATTTTTAACGAGTATGATGATATTAATAATAATATCTAGCTATATAGTGCTTTATGTTTTGCAAGGCCCTTAATAAATATTATCTACATAATTTGGTACTCAAAACAACTCTGCATTGTTCTCATTTTACAGGTAATCAAAATGAACCTGGGAGAGGATAAGTGAGCTACCCAACATCCTAGAGGTAGTAAGTGTCCAAGGTAAATTCTGAACTCATTTTTCTTTTTTTCAGACTATTAGGCCAGGATTCTATCCACTACATAAAGCTACTTGTCTTGGTGAGAAATGTCTGATCTATAGTCACATGAATGGAGAGAGAGGAAAAAACACCATATTTGGCAAAATTAATAGAGTTCAACACTTGATAAGATATGGGGGAATGAAAATGTAAATTCAAGCATATTTCTGACATTTTGAATGTGGACAGTTGGAACAAAAGTGTTTCCTTAAATAGAAATTGGGGATTTGGGAAGATTGCAAACTAGGTTTAGTAAAGGACATAGTAGGAGTTCAGTTTTGGAAATGCTCAATTTGAGATGTGAATGGGACTTACAGGTGGATATGTATAATAGGTAGTTGGAGCTGTGTTTGTGTGTTTGTGTGTGTGTGTGTGTGTGTGTGTGTGAGAGAGAGAGAGAGAGAGAGAGAGAGAGAGAGAGAGAGAAGGAGGAGAGAGAGGGAAAAGGAGACATTAGCATTGAATCATTTATAGATGTGAGAGATATCTGCATAGATATGAAAGTGGAAGCCATCTAAGCAGTTAAAATCATCAGGGCAAGAGGAGAGAGAAAAACAATGGAGGGGGCAGAAGATGGATATTAAGCTACACCAGTATCTGAGAAAGAGTATTAAAAGAGATAAGAGGAAAACCAGATGAGATATTTGCCCTGGAAGCCAAGGAAGTAGAGAGTATCAAGTTATATGGTATGGTCAAAGGTAACCAAATATGAAGAAAATTTAAAGCAATCGAGGCCCTCAGATATGGCAGTTAAGTTCTTTGGGAAAAAAGGAGAACAAGATAAAGGAAAATCCTTTTCTTGAATCAACTCACAGAAGAATAAGAGAATCTCATATTTTTTCCTCCATGTGAAAAAGGAGGTTAAGACTGTTCCTATTCTCTCTGTCATTTACTAGGAGTAGGGCAAAGAAAGAAAAATGCAGTCTTCTTTTCTTCAAAAGTAACAGTTCCCCTGTCCTTCTTTAGACCTTCTTCGTGATGAGATTCTATCTAATTATTTTATAAGTGAAAAGGGGAGAAGGAAAGAAGCTTCTATATAATGCCTGCTACTTGCCAAGCCCTACTCTAAGTGCTTTACAAATACATATCAGTATGTATATAATTTGATCCTCACAACCCTATCAGGTATTATCCCCATCTTATAGTTTAGGGCAAATTGATGCTGAGTGAGTTGCCCAGGGTCACAAACTAGTAAGTGTTTGAGGTCAAATTTAAACTCAAGTCTTCCTGACTCCCACTCTATCTACTCTGTCACCTACCCAACTCTAATTTAATAGAGGTGGATGTTCAAGAGCATTAACAGACACAGAAGAATTTTTCTAAGAGTCTTCTATTGCAATTGCTGTCACCACAACTCACTTGAATTTGACCATCTCCCTCTGTTATTAGCCTAACAACAGAAGCTGCTCTGTGAAATCCTGTTTCCTTATATCCCATCTTTTAAGGGGAATTTTTTTTGTGAAATTCAAATGAGAATATGCATGAAAACACTTTGAATATTACAAAATACTATAAGAATGTAAGATAGTTTTAATGAAAACCAAGCTCTTTCCTCCTAGAATATTTCTACAGAAAATTTAGACACCAGTGGCATCAACCACAAAGAAAAAGAGGGGGAAGGAAAAAGAAGTTAAAATAAAAATATTATCTCCTTCCTTCAGTTCCAAATCCATTTTATATGTAAGAAATGTAGTTTTTTTGAGGATTTATGAGGCTTGATATAGGGCATATTACATTGGAAATTACAAATTACTCCTATAGGCAACATTTCTATACTAACTCTACAAATGAACAACTTTGCAATTGAAATGTGTCACCTGGTTCAATGAATTGGAGAAGTCAGCACTGATGCCCCATTTATGAGCTCACCGGGGAAAAAAGGATGAGAAAAAGTTCAGATTGGAGAGAACTGCATTGACAAATCTCACATGAATTCAGGGAGGCTGGAGTTCAAAAAGTTCTGAATGTGGAAAGAGAACTTCATTCATAGCCCAGCTTTGTTATTGTGACCTTGGGTAAGTCTTTCGCTTCTCTGGTCTCAATATGATCGAACAACATTGACTAGTTTTATAGAATTTGGAAAGACATCTTGTGTCTCTTTGGTGCTTTCCTTTCTTTTGTAACATTTTCATTTTGCTAATGGGTACTGAACACACCACTGACCCACTTTTGTTTCAGGCTGGATAGAGTTCTTTGTTGTACATGTGTTTTGTTTTGTTTTGTTTTGTTTAGTGTGTTGTTTTCTTTCATTTGAGTATGCTGTGGATAAGTTCACTTATCTTGGCAGTATATTTTCTAGGGATGTACACATTGATAACGAGGTTGACACATGTATTGCCAGAGATAGCTCCATGTTTAGGAAACTGACGGAAAGCATGAGAGAGAGAAAGTATTAGACTGTCTACCAAACTGAAGATCAATAGAGTTGGGCTCATGTCCTTGTTATATACATGTGGACTGACTGTATACATGTGACAGTCTCCCAATGCTGTGCCAGGAAGCTAAGTCACTCCCATTTGAACTGTCTTCTGAAGATTCTAGAGATCACCTGGCATGATAAAATACCAGACACTGAGGTCTTTTCTTGAATTAAACTGCCAGGCATTCAAACTCTACTGCAGAGAGCACAACTATGATGGGCTGGCCACTTTCTTAGAATAGTAAACTTATTATTTTATGGAGAACACACACAGGGTAACTGCTCACATGGTGGTCCAAAGAAGCAATACAAGGACCCTCTCAAGGTCTCTCTTAAGAATTTTGAAATTAATTGTGTGACATGGGAGACACTGGCACAGGACTGCCCAGTATGGCACGTCCTCATCAGAGAAGGTGCTGTGCTCTATGAGGAAAACAGAACTGAAGTAGCTCAAAAGAAATGAGAGATGGGCAAATTTAGAAAATCCACCCCAAATCTTCACATGGACTATTTGTGGCTGACCTGTGGTAGGGCATTCCAAGCCCCTATTGGTCTAATCAGCCGCAGTCCAACACATTGTAACTCGACTCTTACATAGTGATGTCATTTTAGTCCTCTTTGGCACCAAGCTCCTCTAGGAGAGGAAATTTTTTGCTTTATTTGTATCCTTGTCACTTAAAGTAGTAATTGGAACATCATAAAATCTTAATAAAATTTACTGACTCACTTGCCCGTGCAGTTTAAGGGGTTTTTATTTGTTTTGTGGGGGTGGGGAAGGGTGGTCCAGACTTCCATCATTATATGAAACTCCATCTATCAATCCAGATTCACTGGGTTTGTTGTTGTTGTGGTTGTTCTTTGTTTGTTTGTTTTCAATGTACAAATTTAAGAAGTTGCCTGGGGGCACTGAGAATGATAATGGATTAGATAGAAAGTCATGCAGACAGTACATGCCAAAGGTTAACTCTTATCATAGGAATTTCCAGATCCAAGATCATGCATTTATTCCCTCTGACATACCAGACCTCTTGAGGAACAATGAAGACACTTTTAAGGAAAATGTAGTGGACAGAAAGCCAGCTTTAAACTCTACAATGCTCAAAAAAAACTCACCGCAACCAAGATGAGAAAGGAAGCAGAAAGCTGGAAACAATTTTTACAGCTAGTGTCTCTGATTAAGCTCTCATTTCTAAAATATAGAGAGAGAATGAGTCAAATCTATAATAATACAAGTCATTTCCTAATTGATAAATGGTCAAAAGATATCAACAGGCTGTTTTCAAATGAAGAAATTAATGCTATCTGTAGTCATATAAAAATGCTCTAAATCACTATTGATTAGAGAAAAGCAAATTAAAACAATGTACCACATCACATCTATCAGACTGGCTAACATGACAAAACAGGGAAATGATAAATGTTGGAGAAGATGTGGGAATATTAAAACACTATTGCATTATTGGTGGAGCAGTGAATTGATCCAACCATTCTGGAGAACAATTTGGGACTATGCCCAAAAGGGTATAAAACTGTGCATACCCTTTGACTGAGCAATACCACTACTAGGTTTGTAACCCAAAGAAATCATAAAAAAAGGCGAAAGGACTCAC
Source organism: Trichosurus vulpecula (assembly GCF_011100635.1). Lineage (NCBI taxonomy): Eukaryota > Metazoa > Chordata > Mammalia > Diprotodontia > Phalangeridae > Trichosurus > Trichosurus vulpecula. Next base: position 27,968,021 of record NC_050580.1, on the reverse strand, counting down.
ACGTACAAAAATATTTATAGGAGGTCTTTTTGTGGTGGCAAAGAATTGGAAACTGAGGGGATGCCCATCAATTGGGGAATGACTGAACAAGTTGTAATATATGAATGTAATGGAATACTATTGTTCCATAAGAAATGGTGAGGAGCTGGATTTAAGAAAAACCAGAAAGACTTGCATGAATTGATGCTGAATGAAGTGAGTAGCACCAGGAGAACAGTGTACACAGTAACAGCAACATTATGTGATGAGCAACTTTGTTAGACTTAGCTCTACTGAGCAATGCAATTATCTAAGATAATTCCAAAAGATTCATGATGGTTGCTATCCACATCCATAGAAAGAAATATGGAGTCTGAATGCAGATTGAAGCATACTATTTTCTCTGGTTTATTTGTTTGCTTTTCTTTCTAGTGTTTTTCCCCTTTTATTATGATTCTTCTTTCAGAACATAACTAATGTGGAAATATATTTAAAGTGATCACGCATTCATAGCCTACATCAGATTGCATGGTATCTTGGGGTAGGGGAAGTAGAGGGAAGGGAAAATTTAGAACTCAAAATCTTATAAAAGTAAATGTTCAAAACTAAAAATAAATAAATAAATAATGGATTTTAGAAAAATAAATAAACTCTGTTCTCTAGGTAAATCTCTAAGATAGTAAGCTGGAGAGATGGTGATGACCTGAATGAGTTGAGAGATTTTGCTTACCAGGGACCATCTTATAAGAGTAAAATCACAGGTACCTTCAAAATCCTGATCCAAAACTCTAGTAAAAGGCAAAATCTATTAATGAAACATTTTTTAAAAAAGAAAGAAAATGAACTGAAAAAGTAAAGGTTAAATTGGGACATTTAATCTCTATCTTTCTCTTTTAGGATTTTTTTTTTATAATGTCAGGATCCAAGATGACCATTCTCTCTCTCTCTCTCTCTCTCTCTCTCTCTCTCTCTGTCTCTCTCTCTCTCTCTCTCTCTCTCTCTCTCTCTCATCTTTTTACTATTAGAAGATATTAGATACTGTTTTCAAGAGTTAGGGCCCAGCCAGTAATCTATGCCCTGAGCTTGGCATAACTATAAACCTTTTTGTTCATCTTCTGGATGAATTCTGGTGTAACCAAACCACACAACTAATGGTCCCTGAGCTCAGTTAAGCTCCAACAGGCCCAGACATGGAGCCCTGAAATGAATATACTTTTTGTCTCTAGAAAACTTTGTATTGCTCTTGCTGTTAGGCCTCCCCTCTGTTGCTACACTACACAGTTTAAACCTTTGTCTAGCCACAAATTAATAAATAAACGTTTAGCCCCATTGCCTTGGGTCCCCTACTAGAGGAGGCCCCAACACAGGTGTCTAATCTCTCTCCCCACAATGGAATATAGAAAGCTTTTTGCTTTTAACCTGTGTGAGTTCTTTGTATTTTTGGAATTAACAGCGGTTGCGAAACCTCTGTGATTCTTTGGTCATTTGTTACCATCATTTTTGGTGAGTTATTTTTTTTTAATTCCACTGACATTGTATGGTATAGAGTAAGCATTTGCTAAATTCTTGTAGAATAAATGAATTTCACACTAGCACACACAAACACACACACGGACACACACACAATCAGCTCCATTTTCCATTTTCCCTTGCAGCGGCTTCTCCCATGCATGGTAAGGGATTCCTCAATGACTTGTTTGTCCTTGAATTATTGGTAGGAGAAAGTTCATGGGGAAAAGATATCAATCAATTAAATATTTATTCAGCACAACTATGTTTCACTTACTATTCTAAACATGAATTATAAAGACAAAACTGAAACAATCCCTGCCTTCAAGGAGATTGCCTTCCAGTAAGGGAGGCAACATCTACATATATAAATATATATACAAAATAAATACTAACCCTGGTAGATTTTTGGAAAGGCCTCATGCAGAAGGTTAGACAAGACCTGAACTTGTGATACAAGTCATATAAGACAAGAAACAATATAACCACCAGGTAGTCAAATGTCCTAGTCCAGAAGGTCCCCTTATGTCCAGAGGGCTACAAAATTGGGGGCTATGGAAAGGAGGACAATCTGTACAGTAATCAGTATGATAAAATACCAGAAAACAATTGATACTAAGCAAGTTCTACTGATCCACAGATATAATGACATAATATTAAGATTTTGCTTCATTGGTATGAGATAACTCTGGAGCTGGTATGAAACATAAATGCCCCTTGATAGACTTATCCTCTATTTATTATCTCAGTTCAGAAAATGTAAGAGAAAAGCAAGCAACTCTATAATGATTGAATTTAATGCCAGGAGCTCCCCCTACAAAAGAGAGTTTTGCTAAGAAGTTTTGGTAATTAGGGAAAAATTGATCACAGCAGACGAGTGGAGAGTTGCACCATTGCACCTAACTGGAAGTTTAACAAGACTGAAATCTACACGGTAAGTCGGAAGAATAGTTGAACCCCTCAAAAGATAATGCATCATAAGCACCTGTTGTACATAGAATAATTAGCCATATCCTTTCTTGATTAGGGGAATAAAAGCATTAGAGACATTTCTGAAAGGTCTCCAAAAGGAGACCACAATTCAATGTGGAAGAGATTGTTGAGGCCACATATTTTCTCATCTTCAGAGGATTTGCATAAGGAAATAATTGACTTTTAATAAACTGCTAAAATCAATAAATTCAAATGAAACTATTGAGGAAACTACCTAAGAGATCACTGCCCAGACAGTCAGGCATGGCTGAAACCAGTGGACAACCCTGTGGGCCCATATATTTTATCTATGGATCTTTAACGAAACAGAAACAACTTACAGACTTCGTATTACTGCTGATTAGAAACAGGTATAACTAGCTGGCATTATCGATAAGCTCATTATTTTGCCTAAAAGCTAATCTACAGGTAATTTAAAAAGGCAAGATGATTTTCCAGTCACAGTACGAGTGCAAGGACTAAGAGGCCCATGATCAGGCTGACTTATGATGCCTCAGGAATAATGGAGTGGGGAGATACAGTTAGTCAGGTGATTTCTATTGATAGAGTAAGATCCAGATATTATTTGTATTTGAAATTCATGGACTTAATGCCTTTATAAGTTGGATTTGCATGGACCAAGTTCATTAATTTGGGGGGCAGGGGGGAGGAGGTAAAAGATCAATATTCTTTTTGTCTTGTCGTTATATCCAAATCATGGGCAACAAACTCCTTAAATACATATATCTATACCAAAAGTCTAAGCTTCCATAAATATAGGTAAGACTACTCCAGGAAATCCATTTTGACTGCATAACAAAGACCTATATCTTGGAGTAGAATGTGAAGAAAAGCTTTGAAAGAAGTCAAATATTTGTTCATGTTTGCCAGCTCACTTTTATAGGTCAGCACAAATGGTAACTGCTACCAAGTATCTACTTCTCTGCTGTAAAAGCCAACTCATTCATCATGGGGATTTCCGAGTGTAACAACAATGTTACTAGCAGCTGCTGTGGCTTTATAAAAGCAATAACACCAGCACACTGGAGGGCTGCTAGCACAGGTTCTTCAATCTGCTTTTGTAAGGAAAGCAACTTTAAGGTGTTAACAATATTCTTTTAATTAAGTGTGTGTGTGTGTGTGTGTGTGTGTGTATGTATGTGTGTGTGTAATTCATTTAGTTCAGTGGGAAAAACCAGCACCCTGAACAATTCAGAGAGTATCAAACAGAAATTACAAGCACACATTATATAAACAGAGCAAATAAACACAAACCGGTAGACAGACTTCTAACCATCTAACTATATAGAATACATCTAGTTACCAGGAAGAGAAGCATCAACATCTGGGTTTACAAAGCAAGGGGGCTCAATCACAGCTAAACATAGTCTCATCTGGTAAAATCACATGAGAGTCTTCCAGTGAGTGGGAGCCCCAAGCAAAATGATACCGTCAGAGGATATGTATGATATGTAGATATTTAGACATACAATGAGGTTAGTTGTGTACGGGTTGCCTTATGAGTAACATGTGAGAGCATAAGCTCTATTCAGGCCAAGACTGTCAGTTAAAATGGATTCTGGCTTTATTATTTTATTTTGCTTCTATAGACCATGACAATGCTCCAACAGATTAGAAGTAGCTAGGCCATTACTGTTCTGAATGTCTACAAGAAATTTTCTTTTCCATTAGAAATATTGTCCCTGGATAACTGGCTGTAATTATATCCTGTTAATGAGTAACTCATAACCTACATTTCCCTTCTGAATCTGATATTGATCAACATACTATGCTAAAAGATCTTTTGTCTCCAACCACTTAACCAACTAGCATTTATTAAGCATGTTCTACATGCTAGGCACTGGGCAAAGCACGGCAATAAAGAAAGGCAAAACAAAACAAAGCCAGATGTTGGTCTCAGGGAGCTCACAGTCAGCAGGGGGAGGCACTATGTGAACAATATAAAATATGATCTAGTCAGGAAAAAATAGGACTAGGATCAAAAAGAATATAGTAAGGTTAAGAGGCCTGGGAAAAGATCTATGCAGGAAGTAGGATTTTATCTCAAAGTGGAAAGAATACAGGGAAGCTAGGAAGTGAAGAAGAGAAAGGAAAGAGGATCCAAGAAAGTCAGTGAAAAATTCCAGAGTGAAGAAATGGAGTATACTGGAGAAGGAAGAGGAAGGAATCCAATGCCAAAGGACAAAATAATACAAAGAGGTAGAAGGTAAGGTAGGAGACAGAAATTCAGAAAAGTTAGTAAGAGGACCAGTTAAAGGTTTTAAAAGATAGTTGATTTTATATTTGACCCTGTAGATAATAAGGAAACACTGAAGTTTATTGAATGGAGGGTGACAGGGAGGCAAACTTGCACTTGAGGAAGGCCTATTTGACAACTGAATAGTAGATGGATATCTATGTGTGTGTGTGTCCATCCACATATGTATATACATACACATACATGTACATGTACACACATATGTATCCACATATATTCATATACACGTATATACATATATCTCTATCTATCTATATCTCTATCTCTCCATCTATCTAATGGAGAGAGACACAGAAAGACAGATAGCGACAAAGACAGAGAGACAGGGATAGAGATACACATAGAGAGACACAGAGAAAGTCAAAATGTGTACATGATTTAGATATAAAGGGTGATATCTCAAGCAAATAAATGAAGAATGGAATAGCTTAGCAGTCAGATCTACAGATAAGGGAAGGAACCATGATCAAATGGAAGATAAGGTGTTACAGCACATAAAATGGGTAATTTTGATTATATTAAACTAAAAATGTTTGCACAGACAAAACCAATGCAAGCAAGAATAGAAAGAAAGCAAAAAACTGGTTAAAAATTTTATACCAATTTTCACTGATAAAAGTCTCATTTCTTAAATATATAGAGAACTCAAATTTTTGAGAATACAAGTCACTCTTCAATTGATGAATGATCAAAGGATAAGAACAGGTAGGTTTCAGATGAGGAAATCAAAGCAATGTAAGGTCATATAAAATGTTCTTAATCAATACTGATTGGAGAAATGCGAATTGAAATAATTCTGAAGTTACAACTCATACCTATAAGATTGGCTAATATGACAGAAAAGGAAAATGACAAGTGTTGGAGGGGATGTGGGATAATTGGGACACTAGTTCATTATTGGTGGATATGTTAACCTCTCCAACTATTCTGGAGAGCATTTGGAACTATGCCCAAAGGGATGTAATACTGTGCATACCTTTTGACTCAGAAAAACACTACTAAGACAATATATCAAAGGAGATTTTTTTTGAGTTGAAAAGGAACTATATTAATGAAAAAAAATATTTATCACAGATCTTAAAGTGGTGTCAAAGAACTGGATATTGTGGGGATGCCCATAAATTAAGAAATGGATGAACAATAATGGTATATGATTTTGATGGAATACTACTGTGCTGTAAGAAACGATGAGCAGGTTATATACACACATATATAAATATATACATATGTAACGGGTGAGTTAGAGCCAACCCCTGCCCTCCTCGGACCTCTACACCCAGGGCCTGCTGAGGTAAACTCAGGGCTCTGAGATATAGAAGGAGTGGTCTCACCTTTGTTGCCAACATGGCACTTCCAGCTCTTTGTCTGGGCTTGCTAAGACCACATGGAGCTTCCAGTTCTTTGTCTGGACTGCCTGACCACAGGGAACTTTGGGTTAGTGGGGTAAGAGAAGGGGAGGAGAGTAGGTTGAACCAGGGTGGCCCTAATGCCTATGTAACCAAAGATATAAAAGTTTGCTTTTAACCTGAATAAAACGGAGTTACTCACCACCTTCGGCCCCCACCCCATTCATTGTCCGTGAGATCAGGTCCTTTGCTGGACAAAGGCCTGGGTGTTGGAGGATAACAGACCCCAACAAGTTGAGTGTTGGGGGTAGAGGACCCCAACATACATATATATGTATAAGTGTGTATATGCATATATGTATATGTATGTGTATATATATATATATATATATATATATATATATATATATATATATATATATATGTATGTTTGTATATAGGTATGTATACACACAAACACACATATATGCACATATATTTATGTGTGCATGAATATGTGTACATATGCATAAATGTATATGCATGCGTGTATATTTATAAGTGCATGTGTGTATATATGTACATGCATGCATATGTGTATATGCATGTACATGTACATATATGTGTGTGCATATATGCATGCACACATGCATGCATGCATACATATAAATGTATGTGCACATGCATGTGTATATATACACACATACATTTATACAACACACATGTGTATACATATATGTGCATATGTATATTGTATGCAAGCATATATACTTACATGTACATGTATATAAGTATGTATACGTTTGCATATATTCACACATATATGTAAGAATGTGTGCATATGTATATATGCATATGTGTGTATGTATATGTGCATGTGTATGTGTGTACATGTGTATATGTATTCATATATGTGTATATGTGTATATTGTGTGTGTTTGTATATGTATGTGTATGTGTATGTATATATGTGTCTGTGTGTATGTGCGCATGTATATATTTATGTATATGCCTGTGTATATACTCACACACTGTGACCAGAATGGCCTTTGTTTTCTTTGAATGACTCAGCTTACCTCATTCAGCCTTGCGGGGTGCTGGGGCCTCTCTTCTGGGGCAGGAAGGCCAGAGACTATGCCTGGAAGCAGAGAACTTCCTGTGTGATGAGTCATGGGGCTGACTGAGTGGAGGTGTTAACTCCAGAGCCATGCCCTGTTGGGTGTTAACCTAGTCTACGCTAGGGGGAGGGGCCAACTCAAGAACCAATCGGCCCTGGTCATTCAGGTGGTGCTTGATGATGTCAAGAACTCTATAAGAGGGGAGAGGTCAGCTTGAAGAGCCCTCTTTCCTTTTCCAGTTGGTGTGGGAGCAGCGGCAAGCATGACTCTGGGCCAGCCCTTGTTCTCGGGCTGAGCCCAGATGTTGGTAACTATGAATTGTATTGGGTCTGTCTGTTGATATTTGTAATTTGTTTGTATTTTGGTTTTGAGGTTCAGGGTGCTGGTTCGTTTCCCCTGAACTAAATGAATGTTCTGAACCTTAGGGTGCTGGCTTTTTCCCCTGAAGTAAGTGAATGAATCTGTATTTGGTCTGTCTCTTGACGCTTGTCTCTTTGCTCTACTGAACTAACTGAATGCTAACTGAATGCTGGCGTTTTCCCCTGAACTAAATAAATGTTGTCTGTGTGCTAACTGAATGCTGGATTAAAGTAAGCTGGTCAACCCCTTCACCGTGCTTTCCTTGTTTAAGCAGATAAAAAGAACCTGTGCTTTCCCAGCATGCCAGCAACCTCCCGGGTGCTGGCTGTGGGGGGATCTTACTCCCCCACAGGAGCTGCTAGCTGGATTATTAAAACACACACATACACACATGTAAATCCTTATATATTATAAGCATACGTGTTTATATATGTGTTTTCCTACAAATATTTTAACCCAATCAATGGATAGATTAGATATGCCACCTGATAGCATGCCTGTAAACTAACTTTTCCTTTATTGTTTGATAAAATAAAGACTGGGGGCAGAGCCAAGTTGGACACATGAAAATAGTGTCTTACTGGAGTTCTCTCACAAATTCTGTCAGATACCTCTAAAAAAGTGAATCTGAGCACATTTGAGAGTTAGAAGCCACTAGTAGACTGAGCATGGCAAATTTCCAAGCCAGGAGAGCCTGCAGGGTTGACCGGACAGATTTGTAGAGTACCCAGTGCATGCAGCAGACCAACAACATGGGAGCAGCTGAGGATCTCAGCCAGCAATCCAGGCTAAGAGAGAGTTGGACTATGAAACTGGTGGTTTTCCTCAGACCTTCCAGCCCAGGACAGGAGTCTGTCAGAGCTACATGAGGCAGCAGCCCAGGACCTGAGGTATGAAATTTGCCTTCTTGAACTTCCAGGAACCTTGGTGACTATGTAAAATGGCTCTCTTCCCTCCCTTCCTCACCCAGATAATACTCCCTCAGGAGAAACCCTGAAATAGAGGAGCCAGGAGCGGGGCTTCAGCAGACAAACAGCAGGAGTTCCTGACCCCAGGGAGGTGGATCCAGAAAGGGTCAACACCAGGAACCCAGAGGTGCCTTTGCACAGCCAGGGCAAGTGGCAGACATTAGCGCAGTCAATGGCTGAGACCACCCATCATGTACCACAGCACTAGGGGAAGAGGAGACATCTAGCAGCCAGACCACCCCTCCCCCACACCTCACAAAACCAGAGGCCATAGCACAAAAAGTCAGTAATTAGGCCCACAATTCTCAGAATAAGCCTGGGACAGAGCCCCCTGAGTCCCAGAAGCAGAAATCCACTTTAAAGCCAGGAAAAAGTTAACCAACATGAAGAAGCACTCCAGAAACATGGGGGCTATTGATTTCTTTTACGGAGACAGGGAAGATCAAAATACTAGTTTGGAAGACAACAGCATTGACAATATACCCACACTTGAAACCTCAAAAAAGGAATGTGAACAGGTCTCAAGTCCAAAAAGTATTCCTGAAAGAGCTCAAGGAGGATTTTAAAAATCAAATTAGAGAAGTAAAACAAAAAATGGAAAAAAAATCATTGATGAGAAAGTAAAATTGGCAAAATGGTTAAGAAGATTCAGAATCTAATTAGAGAGAATGACTCTGCAAAAGGTAATATTAACCAAATGGAAATGGATGATCAGAAGCAAAATGAAGATAACTATTCATTAAAAAGTAAACTGAGCAGTTAGAAGCTAATGACTCCATGAGGCGTCAAGAATCAGTCAAACAAAATCTAAAGAATGAAAAAATACAAGAAAACATGAAATATCTCATTGGAAAAACAGATGAACTGGAAGACAGATCCAGGAGAGACAATCTAAGAATTATTTGTCTACTAGAAAGCCATGATGGAAAAAGAACCTGGACAGTATCTTCCAAGAAATCTTCAAGGATAACTTCCCTGAAGTCCTAAAACTAGTGGATAAAATAGTCAATGAAAGAATCCACAGATCTCCTCCTGAAAAAGATCCCGAATTAAAAACACCAAGAAATATTATAGCCAAATTCCAGAATTATCAGGTCAAGGAGAAAATACTACAAGCAGCCAGAAAGAAACAATTTAAATGTCACAGAACTACAGGCATGATCACACAGGATCTTGCAGCTTCTACATTAAAAGACAGGAGAAATTAGAATATGATATTCTGTAAGGCAAAGGAGATTGGAATACAACTGAATATCAACTACCTAGAAAAACTGAGCATAATTTTTCAGACAAGGAGATGGATATTCAATGAAATAAGGGAATTCAAGACCTTACTGATGAAAAGGCCAGAGCTCAATGGAAAATTTGATCTTCAAATACAAAACTCAAAAGAGATATAAAAAGGTAAACAGGAGGGAAAAAGGCCTTGTTAATCAATGAGGGCAAATTATTTATATCCTTACATAGGATATATTACATATATATAATGTGTGTGTGTGTGTGTGTGTGTGTGTCAATCTTGAGAATAGTACAATTATTGTTACATTTGAATGGGATATACATAGACTTAGGTTGTCAGGATAAAATAACTGATATAATGATAAAATCATAATTAAGGGATATAAAGGGAAGATTCTGGGAGAAGAGGTAAGGAGGTGGTGAAAAAGAGTAAATTACACCGTACAAAGAGGCACAAAATTGTATTATAGTAGAGGGAAAGAAGGGAGGGATAAGAGCAGTACTTGAGCTTTACTCTCGTCAGATTTGGTTCAAGAAGGGAATAACATACTATGATAAGTATAGAAATCAAACTTGTCTTACAGTCAGTAGGATGGGAAAGGGGAAAGAGAAGGGGGGGGTGGTCAGAAGGGATAGAAGAAGTAGCAAGGGGAAAAGGGTAAGATAAGGGAAGGGAATCAAGAGGGAGGGTAAACTGAGGAAGGCAGTGGTCAAAAGCAAAACTCTTTTGAGGAGTGGAAGGGAGAAAAAAAGCATAAAGCAGGAATAGGATGGAGAAAAAGACACAGATAGTAATCATAACTGTGAATGTGAATGGATGAACTCTCACAAAAAAATGAAAGCAGATAGCAGAATGGACTAAAAACCATAATCTTTCAACATGTTGTTTAGGAGAAACACATTTGAAACAGGGGCATACACACAGGGTAAATGTAAAAGGCTGGAGTAGAGTATATTGTGCTTCAGCTAAAGTAAACAAAGGAGGGGTAGGAATCCTAATCTCAGACAAAGCAAAGGCAAAGATAGATCTAATTAAAAGAGGTATGGAAGGACACTACATCCTGCTGAAAGGCAGCATAGACAATGAAGTATTATCATTACTTAACATATATGCACCAAGTTGTATAGTATGCAGATTCTTAGAGGAGAAAGTAAGAGAGTTATAGGAAGAATTAGAGGGCAATACTACACTAGCGGGGGACCTCAGCCTCCTCCTCTCTTAACTTGATAAATCTAACCTCAAAATAAACAAGAATGAAGTTAAGGAGGTGAAAAGAATTTTAGGAAAGGCAGACATGATAGACCTCTGGAGAAAAATGAATGGGGATAAAAAGAAATATACTTTTTTCTCAGTGGTATATAGCACATACTCAAAAATTGACCATGGACTAAGGCATAAAAACCTCTCAATCCAGTGCAGAAAGGGAGAAATAGTCAATGGATCCTTTTCATATGATGATGCAATAAAATTATTTTCAATAAAGGACCATGGAAAGATAAATTAAAAATTAATCAGAAACCAAATAATCTAATCCTAAGGAATGAGTGGGCCAAAGAACAAATCATAGAAACAATTATTAACTTTATTCAAGAGACTGACAATAATGAGAGAACATACCTAAGCTTATGGGATGCAGCAAAAGCAGTTCTTATGGGAAGTTTTATATCTCTAAATGCTTACATGAATAAATTAGAGAAAAAGGAGATCAATGAATTTGGCGTGCAACTGAAAAAGCTAGAAAAAGAACAAATTGAAATTCCCAATTAGATAACAAATTGGAAATACTTAAAATAAAAGGAGACATTAATAAATTTGAAATCAAGAAAACTATTGAGCTGATAAATAAAACTAAGAGCTGGTTTTATTAAAAAAAAACAATAAATTTGAAAAAAACCTTGGTCAATTTGATTTAAAAAAAGAAAGAAGACAACCAAATTACCAGTATCAAAAATGAAAAGGGCGAATTCACCTCCAATGAGAGGAAATTAAAACAATAATTAGGAATTATTTTGCACAATTGTATTCCCATAACTATGACAACCTTAAGGAAATGGATTAATATTTACAAAAATATAAATTGCCCAAGTTAACAGAATAAGAAGGAAAATACCTAAATAATTCCATCTCAGAAAAAGAAATTGAGCTACCCATCAATGAATTCCCTAGGAAAAAATCTCCAGGGCCAGATGGTATTACATGTAAATTCTATCAAACATTTAAAGAACAATTAATTCCCATACTTTATAGACTGTTTGGCAAAATAGGCAAAGAAACAATCCTACTAAATTCTTTTAATGACACAAATATTGCACTAATACCTAAACCAGGAAGAGTTAAAACAGAGAAAAAATATTATAGACCAATTTCCCTAATGAATATTGATGCAAAAATTTTGAATAAAATATTAGCAAAAAGATTGCAGCATCTTATCGTAAGAATAATACGCTACGACCAGGTAGAATTTATTCCAGCAATGCAAGGCTGGCTCAATATTAAGAAAACTATTAGCACAATTGATCCTATCAACAACAAAACTAGCAGAAACCATATGATCATCTCAATAGATGCAGAAAAAGAAAAAGCCTTTGACAAAATACACCACCCGATACTATTTAAAACACTAGAAAGCATAGGAATAAATGGAGCTTTCCTTAAAATTATAAATAGCATCTACCTAAAACCATCACCAAGTATTATTTGTAATGGGGATAAACTAGATGCATTCCCAATAAGACCAGGGGTGAAACAAGAATGTCCATTATCAACCCTATTATTCAATTTGGTACTAGAAATGTTAGCTTTAGCAATAAAAGAAGAAAAGGAAATTGAAGGAATTAGAATAAGCAAAGAAGAAACTAAGTTATTACTCTTTGCTGATGATATGATTATTTACTTAGAGAATCTTAGGGAATCAAGTAAAAAACTATTTGAAATAACAAACAACTTCAGCAAAGTTGCAAGATATAAAATAAACTCACATAAATCCTCAGCAGATATATATATATATATATATGTATATATATATATATATATATATATATATATATATATATATATATATTTGTTATACACACACACACACATTGCTAATAAATCCCTACAGCAAGAGATAGAAAGATAAATTCCATTTAAAGTTTCTGTAGGTACTATAAATTATTTGGGAGTCTGCCTGCCAAGACAAACCCAGGGCCTATATGAAAACAATTATAAAACACTTTTCACACAAATAAAGTCAGATATAAATAAAATGGAAAAACATCTGTTGCTTGTGGTTAGCCTGAACTAATAACATAAAAGGACAAATTTACCTAAATTAATTTACTTATTCAGTGTCATACCAATCAAACTACCAAAAATTATTTTACAATGCTGGATAAAATAATAATTAAATTCCTTGGACAAACAAAAGGTCTAGAATATCAAGGGAATTGATGAAAAGAAATAATAGGGAAGGTGCCCAGCCATACCAGATATCAAATGGTATTACAAAGCAGCAGTCATCAAAACTACCTGGTACTGAATAAGAAACAGAATGGTAGGTCAATGGAATGGGTTAAGTACACAAGACACAATAGTCAATTACTATAGCAATCTATTCTTTGATAATACAAAGGATTCTGCTTCTGCATTAATAATTCACTATTTCACAAAAACTTCTGGGAAAATTGGAAAATATTATGGCAGAAACTGGGCATAGACCAATATCTTACACCATATACCAAAATAAATAAAAATGCGTTCCTGATTTAGGAATAAAGGCTGATACTGTAAGTAATTTGGGACAGCAAGTAATAGTTTACCTGTGGAATTTCTGGGAAAGGGAGGAATTCATGACCCAACCAGAGATAGAGAATGTTAGAAAACAGAAAATGAATAATTATGACTATGTTCAATTGAAAAGTTTTTGTATAAACAAAACCAATGCAACAAAGATTAAGAGGGAAGCAGAAAATTGGGAAAAATCTTTACAACCAGTGTCTCTGATGAAAGCCTGATGTCTAAAATATACAAGGAACTGAGCCAAGTTTATAGGAATACATTCCCCAACTGAGAAATGGTCAAAGTATATGAATAGGCCATTTTCAGAGGAAGAAATTAAAGATATCTATAGGCATATGAAAAATGCTCTAAATCACTATTGATTAGAGAAATGCAAATCAAAACAACTATTAGTTAGCCCATCTCTCCTGTCAGAATGACTAACACGACAAAACAGGAAAATGACAAATGCTGCAGAGGATATGGGAAAATTAGGACATTGATACATTGTTGGTGGAATTGTGAACTGATCTAGCCATTTTGGAGAGCAATTTGGAACTATACCCAAAGGGCTACAAAAATGTGCATACCCTTTGACCCAGCAATACCACTTCTGGGGCTATATCCCAAAAAGATCACACAAGTGGGAAAGGGACCTGTATTTACAAAAATATTTATAGTAGCTCTTTTTGTTGTAGCAAAGAATTGGAAATCAAGGGAATGCCTATCAATTGGGGAATGGCTAAACAAATTGTGGTGTATGAATGTAATAGAATACTATTGTGCTATAAGAAATGAGGAGTTGACTGACTTCATTTCAACCTGGAATGGATAATATGAACTGAAGCCGAGTGAGGGGAGCAGAAACAGGAGATCAATATGCACGATTACCAACACACAGTATCTGTAAGGACTTGACTCTTCTCCTCAATGAAAGGTTCAAAGATAGCCCCAAAAGACTCATGATGGAAAAAGCTATGCTCATCCAGAGAATTATGGACTGTGGATTTAGATTCTGGCAAACTATTTGCCCTCTTTTTTCCCCTTCATTTTTGGTTTCCATTCTCCATTGTCATTCATTCCATTGGTTATAATTCTTCTTTACAACTGGACTATTATTTAAATACGCTCAATGTGATGTATATGTACATGTAGAACCTACATTGGATTATATGTTGTCTTGGGGTGGAGGAGGTAGGAGAGGAAGGGAGAGAAATTTTGGAACCCCAAAACCTATGGAACTGACTGTTGTAAACTAAAAATAAAAATAATAATTAAAAATGTTTCTTTCATGGCCATAATGATAGTGATTTCCAATGTTCTTTCTGGACAGGTAGAAAACAAACTATATTTTCCTGTTAGAAAATAAAGACTGTGTGTCTTGACCAAATATGATGACTACTAAATTAATAACCGAACAGTGCCTATCAGCATGCTATTATTTGATTTCATTATACCTTTATCAAGTGAATGTTATGATCTCTTGACTCTTTTCTTCATGCATTTGGAAATGTTTACCCATAGATTATTCACTGAATGGTCAAGTAGCTCTCTGTCTCTCTTTCTTGATCTCTCTGTGTCTGTCTGTTTATCTATCTCTCTCTGATCAGAGACTGCCTGTCTCTGTTTCTCTTTTTTATTCCTCTGTCTCTCCTCTCTGCTTTCTTCTCTTTCTCCAGGGTTTGACATCTCTTTGTCTGTCTCTTTGTCTTTTTTGTCTGTGTCTTCCTTTCTTTAAGTGAGAGTTACTAAATTTCATGTCTGTGAAATGATACACTGCACAATCACTCAACTTAGATACTTGTAGAAATAGGCTTACAGACAAGTTCTCCTGTGCCCTGGCCCTTTTTTTTTCTTTTGTTACTCCATGTTTATCAGAAGTCTTAATTCTATATTGATTAAAATAGAAGATATACATAACAATGCAGACATATGTGTGTGCATATCTTTGTGTTTATGTATATATGCATACACATGTGTGCACATGTACATGAGGAATCTTGCCTTCTTTTAATGTTATTGCATTTTAATTTAATCATAATTTTGTAAGTTTAATTGTAATTTGGTATAATTTTAATTTTATTTTAATTGTAACAAAACTAAAATAAATTAAATGTAATGTTTTGATGGGTGGATATCTAGTAGCCTATTTTCCTGGACTCAACTCTATTAGGTTAATATTTCACTCTTAACTATTCAAGCTTTCTCAGTCTGTGAAATGTGATTCTTCAATTGCCCACCATATGCCAGCTGTCAGTATTGTCTATTTCTTCTCTTTGTTTCCTTAGTTGCTGAATGGTGAAAATGTAAACACAGATGTCTCTACGGTGACATTTGTCAGCATTTGAGCTCCCCATGGAAAGTCCTGGAGTTTCATATTTTTTGTGTTAGTTGAAAATGTTCAAATGGTATGACTCCCGTAATTCATGTACCCATTTTTCCTCACTGGTTCTTTGATGGTCACTGCACAGAGTAAGTTCTTGACAGTCACTCTAACTTTGTCTAAAACATTTAGTTTTAACTTTGTTCTCCAGTTGGAAGTAGTTAGACAAAACTGAGTTGGAAATACCCTTTTCCCCACAATGTCATAAAGATAGACACTGTTTTTATTTTTCTTTTCTAACTTCTAAGAATGCTGGATTCCTTATCTCATTTAAATATTCACAGCACTCTGTGAAGTAGATAATACAAATTACATTATCTTTTTTTGACAGAAGCATCTGTACAAGTGTTCTTGGAGTAAGTTTCTTCATTGGTGATATGCATAAACCTGCTCATATACACAATGCGTATCTGCATTATACTTTGGCTAATATATACTTCATAGAAATAAAAATTCATTAGAAGACTGTTGATGTTGAAAAGATGAAACTTCATTTCAGGAGTTCATTAAAAGCAATGGATAATTTCTCTTCATTATACTTGCTTACTTTCATGAAGTTTTATTCAGGAGCCTTATTAGAGTATATAGATTACATTTGGAAATAAAAATAAAAAACCTCTTGCTATCTCAGCCATATACCAGGGGTTCTCAATCTGAGATAAATGGATGTGCATATATATCAATATAAATGTGCAAACGTATACTTATAGACCTATATACACAGATAAGTATATTGCATATACATATATAACTATATTTCTAAAAAGTTTTATTAATGAATCTTTATATTTTATTTTAATCATTTACAATATTTTTCTGAAAAGTAGCAAATAGGGAAGCCTGCCAAGGGATAAAAAAGGAGGAAAAAGAGGAAGAAAAGTAACAGGAGGAAGAGAGGGGGAGGAGGAGAGGAGGAGGAAGGAGAAGGAGGAGAATGAGGAGGAGGAGAAGAACAAGAACAAGAACAAGAAGAACAAGAAGAAGCAGAAGAAGAAAAGGAAGAAGTTCTTTAGAATGCTTGATGTGAAAGTTTTGTGGATAGTCCTTGTGATAGACTTTTCTGCTTCCCATTGAGGACTTGTCACCAGTAAGTGAGAAACATGGTTCAAAAAATACTTTTTTTGTGGAACCCAAGAAAATGCAATGTTCCCCTTATCCTGTTCATCACTTTTCTTCTACAGGTTTGGTGTGAGATAGCTAGAAAAGTAGGGAGCTAATACTTAGATATGTATGAATTTAGAGCAGAGGCGTCAAATAGTGCCTTCAATGACAGTGAAACCACCACATTTGCATTCTACCATCACAGTATCAAGTGTATCATTGCATGAGGAATGTGAATTAATAATGAAGGGAAAAATAGGAAGAGCATAGTAAAACCTTAAGGCAGACTATGTTGGAATTTACAGAATTTTAGAAATATAGAGTGAATAAATCATAAGACAACTCAAAATGGGATATTAATTGCTGAGAAAAATCAGGCATCAACATTAAGAACATACATATTTACATTATATATATATATATATATATATATATATATATATATCATACATATAAAGAACATAAATATAAAGAACACCCACCCCATATATATATATAGATAGATAGATAAAGATAATCACACATATACATATATACATACACACATATAGAGACAGAGAGACAGTGACAGAGATAGAGAGAGACAGAGACAGAGAGGGAGAATGGGAGAGAAGGAGAGAGGGAGAGGGAGAAGGAGAGGAAGAGGGAGAGAGAGGGGGAGGGGGAGAGAGAGAGACACAGAGAGAGAGAGAGAGAGAGAGAGAGAGAGAGAGAGAGAGACAGAGAGAGACAGAGAGAGAGAGAGAGAGAGAGAGAGAGAGAGAGAGAGAGACAGAGACAGAGACAGAGACAGGGAGAGACAATATGACCAAGTGCTGAGCCAGATGTCTGTTTACTATTGACTACAAAATCTTTCTCGTGGATAATCTATAATCTACATGCAAAGGTCTTGAACATCTTTGATGAATATGCAAGGAGGGACCTAGAATCTTTGCTAGATTGTATGTGAAATGATATGTGTGCTATCGCACAGATTATCGAAATCTAAGTTTATTTAAATCTTGTATTCTATGTATAAGATCCTACTATGCTTATTTTGGTCTACTATAAAAATGGAATTGCTATAGCAAAATCAAGCCTTAAAGGCTCTTTTAACCATAAGATGGCTTTAAGATTTATAGGAAATCATATAAGATTCATTGAAAGTTGTAACACAAAGGCAATTTTCTTTGATGAACTCTTAATAATTAATATCAATCAAAGAATAAAGCAGAAGCTCATATGCTTACCATAGCTGACAACTTAATAGAAGATTCCTAATGCATAATAAACAAGGAAGACAAATTAAACATATTTCATGAGGCCCTCCATATGCTTCTTTTTATTTTTTTAGGGAGGAAGACAGGGCAA
This sequence comes from Trichosurus vulpecula, assembly GCF_011100635.1. Taxonomy (NCBI): domain Eukaryota; kingdom Metazoa; phylum Chordata; class Mammalia; order Diprotodontia; family Phalangeridae; genus Trichosurus; species Trichosurus vulpecula. The sequence goes on along the minus strand of NC_050580.1, from coordinate 27,949,679 downwards.
TTGGGGTTAAGTGACTTTCCCAAGGTCACACAGCTAGTAAGTGTGCCAAGTGTCTGAGGTTGGATTTGAACTCACGTCCTCCGGACTCCAGGGCCTGTGCTCTACTCACTGCCCCATCTAGCTGCCCCCATATGCTTCTTATAGACATCATTTCAGATATCAATATTATGTTGATTTTAATCCTCACCCTGAGGAACATCCTATATTAGATCTGTTGTCACTTAAAATTGTTTGGATTAAACTTTTCATGAAGAAAAAACAAGCTGATTAACAAAGAGATGACAAGAACAAGGGTGAACAAAGAATACATCTTGTCTAGACTCTGATATTTATATTGATATTGGCTCAAACATCTAAAGCATCAGTACATGAATCTTGAAGAGATTCTGGGTACGGACTATAAAATGGACATAGATTAAATTACATGAGAAAGAAGAGGAGAGCTGACTGGATGAACTATGCAGAACTGCACAGTGCTTTAAATGACCTCACATTTCTCCTGAAATAAAGAAGCATCTTCTGAAAACAAATATCCTTTGGGTTATATTACATGGTGGTGTGTCATGAAATAGCTTAATCTGTGAATAATTAAAAGTGTAGGCTGTCTAAAATGCATGGGAGATATGTGTGCTCAGTGAGTTGGGTTGCATCAACTGAGTATGAATAATTATGCAAGAGGAATATGGGAAATAAACACATACATATATTTCTTCAGAGAGATGAACAAAAATTTCTAAGCCAGTCACATCCAGAGAGAATGATAATCAATGGAACATTTATGTTCTCAATTAATCTCTGCATAATAATGATAGCTATAACTGAAGGATTCCATGATGTTGTGTTTATCACCTGAGGAGGATTGATGGACAAACATGAATCAGAACAATATAAGGAGACAAGTTGGAGATATAGAGTGATCTGTCATATCAGATGAATAGCTATTTAGATGAGTTAACAAAATAATAGGTAGAATTTATAGAAGACTTTAAGTTTTGCAAACTACTTTCCTATGGTATCTCATTTAATAGTCACCACAACCCTGCAGGTTAGGTTGTCATCCCAATTTTACATTTGAAGTTGAGAAAGGTTAATTGCCCAAGATAACACAGCTAGAAAGTACTTTAAAGTGGAATTCAAACTTAAACATTCCTGACTGCTATACAAGTACTCTCTACACTGTGCTACCTAAATAGAACAGATACACTATAGGATTGAATAAACACACACACGTGTGTATGTGTATATGTGTGTGTATTTACCTGTGTATACACATATACACAGACATGCATATTTAGAGTCAGAGTTGGCAAGGGAATTTGTCAACTTTGAAATATAATCTCCTTGAAGAAATCCAAACAATTTCTCATCATATAAAAATGCTCTAAATCATTATTGATTAGAGAAATGCAGATTAAAGAACCTTGGGATATCATTTTACATCTGCGAGTTTGGGAAAAGTGATAGAGGGGAAAGTTACAAATGTTGGAGAGGATTTGGAAAAATTGTGACACTAATTCATTGTTGGTGGAATTGTAAAATGATCAAACCATTTTCGAGAGCATTCTAGAATTATGTCCAAAGAGTCATTAAACTGTCTTTTGACCTAACAATATCACTACTTGGTCTATTTTCAAAGACAAAAAAGGAAAATAATCTAAATGTTCTATAATATTTATATCGGTTCTCTTTGTGGTGGCACAGAACTGGAAATTGCAGGGATACCCATAAATTCGGAATGGCTGAACAATTTGTGGTATATGATTGTGGTGGAATACTACTATGTTATGATATACTATACTATGTGCAATGATTTTAGAAAAAAAACATGGAAAGATATGCATGAAATAATGAAGAATGAAATGAGCAGACCCAGAGAATGCCATATACGGAAATAGCAATAGTGCTTTAAGAGTGAATTTGAACAAATAAGTTCTTGTCTAATATAAATACCCAAATTTACTATAAAGTACATATGAAGAAAGATGCTATTTTCATCCAGAGAAAGAGCTGATAAATAAAAATATATATGGAATAATCTTATACATAAACACACTTATACATAGACATATATACATACATATGTGTATAAATATATGTGTGTATATATACATATACACACACCTTTGTGTATAACTATTTGTGTCTAATTGTAGCCTTCTCTAAGGAAAGAGGAGAGGGGAGAAAAAAGAAAAAAAATTCACAATAATTTTGTTGTATATTTTAAAGGATTAGCACATTATGTATAAAGAATTAGTGTTTCATGTATAATTATATTTTAATTGTATTATGCTATTAAAATGATTTTCTTATTCCACGAATTAAAAGATTTAAAAAGTTAAAAAGCAAAGAAAAATAAAAAAGCAAAGACAAAATGAACATTTCAATATGCAGAGAACACAAAATGAAGATTTCACATGGAGTCACGAATTTCTATTTAATATTGCTTCAAAATATGTATGTACATATAATACATTACATGTCACTTTCAACACAATGGAATAATATAATCTCCTTGAAGCTAGGAGCTGTGTATGTTTTCCTAATTTTATGACTGTATCTTTTAATAGGTGAGTTTATAGCAGGTATAGATGAAAAATCGAAGAATGTTTCTACTATGCATAATAATAAATATTATTATTATTATTAAAAATCCAATTCACTATTTCATATTATGCCTGAAAGAAGACAATATCAAAATCAAGGAAAGCAATTCTGGGTCATACATGAAATAGACTTTGTGTCCAATAAGGTCAACAAGGTATCTGTGAAAATGTGTCAGAAACCTAAAAACTCTAATTATGGCATTGATTGTTAGTAACCTCTTGAGTAGGGTCTCAAAATGGCCTCATTCAATGTACTTGTATCATGACACAAAGAACAGCAGAGTCAATTGCACTGGTTGTTTTGATACCAAAAAGTGGTAAGATATACTAGAATAGCGGAGAAGTACCAACATCTCACCAACTGAAAATGTTTAAGTGAATGTGGCACAAAAAAGATTGAAGTAGATGTATTAAAAGTTCATCTGAAATTAAATGAAGTCATCAATGTGTTTATTATGTGTTAGTGTGATTAAAAATAGAAATAGATCATAGCAGTTATAGGCTATAAGTTCTTATTTTTTATAGTAGTGGTAGATTCAGTTCTAAGTCATAGAAAATATATTTTAGACAATGAAAGATAATAATATGTCATAACTTGATCTCTAGAGCAGATAAAGACCTGGAGTGGGAGAATAATTTAAAATATCCCTAGAGGAAAAATTAAAAATTATGTAATTGATAATCATTGCTTAATGCTAACTATAGAGAATAATCTAATGATGAAACTTATAAAAACCCAACAAATCAATTCTCAACTTATTTTGAAAAGGATATAGGCATGCTCAAACTGAAATTTCAAAAACAGTTACTATATTAAGACCTCTACTCCTACAATATAATTCTCCAGACCTATGTTGATAACATACCAGCTTTCTTGAAAACTATAACAAAATGACTTTCTACAATTGTTTTCTAATTATTAAGGCCCAGTTTCATAATTAGCATCGGAATAGCAAAACAAGTCTGTCAAAACAGGAAAATTTTATTAATCTAGTATCTGATAAAATTATGATGCATATAAGAATTTTTCAAAATATTTGACAAAAATGTAAACACATTTGAAGATCTTATGGTACAGTACATATGATGTCTGCTGCCATTGTAAGGACCATAAAAGGAAAGGTAAGGACAGAGGTGGAGAACCTGTGATCAAGTCCACATGTGGATTTCTAGGTCTTTGGGTGTGGCCTTTTGATGGAGTAAGTTTTACAGCACAAATATTTTAAAGGAATTTGTTTAGTGAAGTTTGGATTCAGTCAAAGGGATGTACTTGAGGACCTAGAGGACTATATGTGGCATTGAGGCTACAGGTTCCCCAGCTCTGAGTAAGGATAAATCAAGGAATTATTGTAGGGAAATTTTCTGAATAGAATCATGGCAAGAGAAGGTTAAAAATGCTATTAGAGATATTGGAAGATCATTTTAATAAACATAACTAGCGCATGTAATAGAAATCTTGAAATCTATACATTCCAATTAAAGGCAAAAAAGAAAAACCTGTGGAACATATTCTGGAGAATACGGTTATATCAGAAATTCTAGATTACATTAAATAGAAATTGTAAACAAAATTTTCCATGTGTGAGAGAGATTTGGCATGCTATATGGTCAGAAGAAATTCAATACAATGAAAATCTAATCTGTACTGAATATGAAATAGAATAAAAATTAAGCCTGTGAATATAATGAACAAAATAATTATATCAAAGGAGATGCAGAACAAAAGAGCAACTCAAAAAATAGTTTTAAAGACTTGGATAGATGAAATGTTATATGAGTTATGCAGTTAACAATCTCATCTGTGAGGTCTGTCTCACATAAAATTAAATTGTCATTTTGATTCAGTAAGTATAAATTTCTTATACATCAATGAAAAATTGAAACTGAAGGTTTTGAGCTTGAATGTGGAAGTCAAACAGTTCCAATGTACAAAGTCAAGACTTATCATATCCTTGGCCTCTTTGAAAAACAAAATACATCAAGCATAAAAGCTATTAGAGAGAAAGTTAATCCCCTGTATGTCAAGATTATTGCTATCTTGAAATCAAAACTCAATGGGAAAAATATTTTTAAAACTATCAACATCTTTTCAATGTTAGTGGTGACATATTCTTTTAAGAATTTGAAATGGTTAATAACTGATTTAGAACATATTGCTTATTAGCCTAATGGATAGGTGAACAATTTATGGATAAATAAGAGACAAAGATCAAAGTTAGGTGTGAAAAGGATCATTTCAATTACATTAAATTAAAAAAAAATTGTACAAATAAAAGAAACATAACAGATCAGAAGGAAAGAAGAAAATGGGGAATTTAAAAATAGTTACCAAGAAAGGCATCAACATCTGGGTTCACAAGCTGGAGGGCTCTTAATTACAGCTGCCCAGAGTCTCCACATCAACATGCCTCCAAGAGTGAAAGCCCCAAGCAAATAGCTCTGTTCTGTCTTTTTATACACTCTTTAGCCATCGTGAAACTTCATCTGAGTGTCCAGAACTCAGAGTCCTACTACTGGCTCTGGTCTTAGCGACTCCCCTTAGGACCCTGAGGGCTTCACGCCCACATAGGCTTAGCACCTAGTAGATAGGGGTTTGGGCCTGGGGTTTAACACCTAGTAAGACTCAAAGACACCCAACTTAATTGATATTACAATTACAAGTACCCAAAGTAACTATAAAGGACATATGAAGAAAAATGCTATCTGCCTCCAGAGAAAGAACTAATAAATAGATTTATGACTTTATACACCCACATACATATGTGTGTGTGTATAGATAGAGAGATAAAAAGATATATCTATTTGTTTCTAATGGAAGCCATCTCTAGTGCGAGGGGGGAGGGAACAAAAAAATCACATGTGAATTTGGTTGTATATTTGAAAGGAATAGCAAGTTGTGCATAGTCAATTTGGAGTTTCATGTGCAACTATTTTTTGTACTATTATGGAAATGCTTGTTTTATTCCATAAATCAAAAATAAGAAAATCATGAAAAAATAACAGATTTGTAAAGTATCCTATTAAAAATTGTTCATTGTTAGTGAATCTCCAGGTCAGTTAACCTAAAGGGGTAATATAAAGATTAATACATTATCAAAAGGTAGAAGATTGATAGAGGCACTCAAAACACATAATAAGCAGCTTTGAATTTACATAAATTCTTATTATAGCAAATAATCTACTTCATCAACCAATAGTAAACACTGAAAATATACACATTGCTGGATTTGTTGCATGTAACCTAAAAAGTTTTATCTCCATGTAGAGCCAATGAAACGCCTAACACCCAAAAGATGAATCAAATGGCCTCCAAGAGTGATAGTTATATGAACTGAACTAAAAATACACTAACGAAGAAGTCTCTACTATATCACTGTCATGCTTTAAAAAAATAAAGAAGTTTATGATGGCAATTTATCATTTGGCAATCACCTCCCAGGAAATAGAGAAGGGCTTTGCTTATGGAACCTGGATTCATTGATCAATATTTAATATGGAAGCAAAAGGTCAAATCTAAGCCATACATCAGGCAGTTAGGTGGCCCTATGGATAGAGCACTACACCAGGAGTAAGAAAGACTCATATTCCTGAGTTCAAATCTAGCTTCAGACACATTATCAGTATGATCCTGGGCAAGGAATGTTACCCTGTTTGCCTCAGTTTCCTCACCTGTAAAATGAGCTACAGAAGTAAATGGCAAACCACTGCAATATTTTTGCCAAGAAAGCCCCAAATGGGCTAATGAAAAATTGGACCTGGAGTCGGAGGAAAGATAGAAGAGAGAAAGCAAGATATTGATTGAGCTCTCCCCCTGCAAATGCCTTTTAAAAATGACTAGAGCAAAATTCTAGAGCAGCAGAACCCACAAAAAGAAAGAGTGAAACACATTTCCAGCCCAACAACTTGGAAGATCAAAAGGAATGGTCTGTTGCATCAGTATGAGAGAGCAGTGTGTTCCAGCACAGGCCACACCAGTGCAAATGAGTCCCCAGCAAACCCAGAGCAAACTTTGGGGCAACTGAATCAATGGTAGCAGTGGCAGTTTCCAGTTCTCTCAGCCCTTAGATGCCAAAGAAAATTTAGGTCAGCAAGAGAGATCTGTCACCCCCAGGTGAGAGTAGAGTACAGTCAAGATCAAACCAAGCCAGCACAGCTCTGGTCCCAAGAAACCAGGAGCAGGTCTTGGGAGTGACTGAATCAAGAGCAGCAGTGGCATGACTGCTTCTGGAGCTCTCTGCCCACAGATGGTAAGGGGGTCAAAAAACTGGTCAGAAGGAGATTAAAGGGTTCTTTTTGCTAACACTGAGGCAGGATTCTGTTGCATTAGCCATACTCAGCTCCATGTCTCAGTCCTGGGTGGCAGCCCCAGGGTGAGGAGGAGCACTAGCATAGCAGAGCTTGCTGCAGCAGTGGAAGGGGGACCCTTCTCACAGTTCCAGGGCAGAAAGGAGTGCTTGTGGTTACTCACAGACCATAGCACAGGCCAGGAGAGTAGAAAACACCTCCACTTAGATCATACCACTTTGGAAGAACTGAAAACTTACAGGACCTTAGAACTATCTCTGAAAACAGCTGCACAAAACCTCTGAAGCATGAGACAGTGCAACCTCCAACAGGGAAACAGAGTCCTTCTTTAACAAACAGTTAAAAGTAATAGGCTGGGAAAATGAGAAAACAATGGAAAATAAACTCTGACTATACAAAATTACTGTGGTGACAAGACACACTCAGAAGAAGACAACAACAAAGTCAAAGATCCTATATCCAAAGTCTCCAAGAAAAAATATGAATTGGTCTCAATCCACGGAAGAGCTAAAAATGATTTTGAAAATCAAATAAGAGAACTAGATGAAAAATTGGGAAGAGAAATGAGAGTGATGCAAGAAAATAATGAAAAAAGAAACAAGTCAGCAGCTTGGTACAGAGACATACATAAAAAATACTGAGGAAGACAACATCTTAATAAACAGACTAAACTAAGTGCTAAAAGAGGTCCCAAAAGACAATGAGGAGAACAATGCCTTAAAAAGCAGAATTGGCTAAGTGAAAAGGACCTCCAAAATCTCACTGAAGAAAATAATTCCTTAAAAATTAGAATGGAGCAAATGGAAGCTAGTGACTTCATAAGAAATCAAGAAACAATAAAAAATGAATGGAAAAAATGAAGACAATGTGAAATATCTCATTGGCAAAACAACTGACCTGGAAGGTAAATCCAGGGGAGATAATTTAAAAATTATTGGACTACCTAAAAGTCATGATAAAAAATAGCCTAGACATCACCTTTCAAGGGATTATAAAGGAAAACTGTCCTGATATTCTAGAACCAGAAGGTAAAATAGAAATTGAAAGAATTCAAAGATCACCTCCTAAAAGAGATTCTGATATGAAAACTTCTAGGAATACTATAGCCAAATTCCAGGAAAAAAAAAATATTGCAAGCAGCCAGAAAGAAGCCATTCAAGTTGTGTGGAGCCCCAGTCCAGAGAGCAGACGATTTAGCAGCTTCTACATTAAAGAATTAGTGGGCTGGGAATGTGATACTCCAGAAGGCAAAGGAACTATGACTACAATTATGAATCACCTGCCCATCAAGCTGAGTATAATCCTTCAGGGGGAAAAATGAAAATTCAATGAGATAGAGGACTTTCAAAGCATTCTTTTTTAATAGACCAGAACCAGATAAAAAAAAATGACTTTCAAAACTAAGACTCAAAAGAAACATTAAAAAGGTAAACAATAAAGGGAAATAATAAGGGACATAATAAGTTTAAACTGTTTACATTCCTACATCAAAAGATGATATGTGTAACTCATAAGACCTTTTTCATTATTAGGGTAGTTAGGAGGAATCTATCTATCTATCTATCTATCTAGGTATAGATATGTAGACAGAGGGCACAGGTGTGAGTTGAATATGCAGGGATGATATCTAAAAGAATAAAATTACAGGATAAAAGAGGAATGCACAAGAAGAAGGAGAAAGGTAGAAGTAGAATAGGGGTAAGTTATATTACATAAAAGAGGCCAGAAATGCTTTTTATAGTGGAGGGGAAGGGGGGGTGGTGGTAAAGGAGAGTGAGTGAAACTTCACTCACTCTCATCAGAATTGGCACACCCAATTGAGTAAAGAAATCTATCTTATACTACAGGAAAATGGGAATGGAAGAGGAAAAGAGAATGGGGCTTAATAGAAGGGAGGCCATATTGAGAAAGGGGGTGGTCAGAAGCAAAACACATTTGAGGAGGGACAGGGTAAAAGGAGAGAGGGAATAAAATAAATGGGGAGATAGGATGGAGGGAAATACCATGAGCAATAGTAACCATGCAAAAAAATGAAGCAAGTTTCTCCAATAAATGTCTCATTTCTCAAGCATATAGAGAATTGAGTCAAATTTATAAAAAATTAAAGCCATTCCTCAATTGTTAAATTATCAAAAGTTATAATCAATTTTCAGATGAAGTAATCAAAGCTATCTATAGCCATTTGAAAAAATAGTCTAATTCACTACTACTTGGAGAAACATAAAATAGTTCTGAGTTACTACCTCATGCCTATTAGATTGGATAATAGGACATAAAAGGTAAAAGGCAAATGACAAATTTTGGAGAAGATGTGGGAAAAAGAAACTTTAATGAACTGTTGCTGGAGTTTTGAACTGATTCAACCATGATGTAAAGCAATTTGGAACTATGCCCAAAGAGCAATAAAACCTCACATACTCTTTAACATAGCAATACCACTACTAGGTATGTATCCCAAATGAGATAAAAAAAAAGAAAACAACCTATATGTAAAAAATACTTATAGCAATTCTTTTCTGGGGATGAAGAATTAGAAATTGAGTGGATGCCCAACAATTGTGGAATGGCTGAACAAGTTATGGTATGTAATTATGATGGAATACTATTATACTATAAGAAATGATGAGCATGATGGTCTCAGAAAAACCTGGAAAGACTTTCATGGGTTCATGCAAAATGTAATGTACTGGACAAAGTAATATCGATATTGTAAGATGATCAGCTGTGGATGACTTAGCTATTCCCAGCAATACAACAGTCTAAGACAACTCTAAAGGTCTTAAGACGAAAAATACTATCCATCCCCAGAGGAGGAAAAAAAAAACTGATGATGTCTATATACATATTGAAACAAACTTTTTTAGACTTTATTTTTCTTTATTTTTTGTCTGTTTTCTTTCACAACCTATTATGGACATGTTTCGCATGACCACACATGCATAATATATATTGAATTGTTTGCCTTCTCAATAGGGGCAAATGGGGAAAAAGTAAGGGAGAGAATTTGGAAATCAAAGTTTTAAAAATGAATGTTCAAATTCCTTTTAAATATAACTGGAAAGAATACTAAAAGCAAAAAAAAAAGACTTGGTCATAACTGAACCCTCTGAACAGCATCAAACAACACATCAGTATAGGGTGAAAACTGAATGCGTACTGAGTAAGTAGCAAGACGTAGTCAGTTGGCATAGAATTATACATGAAAATTTAGCTACAATTGATACGTTAATAGATTAAAAATCATCAGAGTACAAATACATACTTAAAAGTATTCTTGAGAATGTAACAGATACCAAATATTGGAGGCAGAGAATTGTGAGCAAGATCAATTAAAAATAAAACTGAGTGTACTGTTTTTAAATTTTTTTAAAGAAATATAATGATAACCATCATGATGTTTGGAACAAAATTATTGCAAAACTTGGAGATCCAGAAGAAGCTTGCAGGGAAAGAATGTTAAATTTCATCCCTTACCTGACACCCTTTTTCTACTGCTGTTGTCCCAAACATGGTTTCAGGAAGACCACAGATGATGAACTTGGATGCCAATATTTTTATTCAATGCCAAAAAATGGAATTATTTTAGGTTAACTTTGCAGTTGTCTATAGGGTGAATACAAAAATATATTAGAATAATAAAAGCATGATGACTTGGGAAATTCATATCTGAACTTTATCAAAAAAGATGAGAAAAATAAGATGAATAATAATTATTCTCATCCTAACTTATATTTAATTATATTTTAATATTTGAAAGGTTCTTCCTCCCCAACATTTTTACATCGTGACACAATTATAATATTTATTTTGCAATGAATCTTTTGAAGCTTGCAGAAGTTCTTTCCCCATGTCTCCCAAATATTATATTTCATAGATAAGACTGAAATACAGGTCCTTTTGACCCAGTGCGGTATTCTCAGAATGTCCAGATGACAACACATGTCCCTAGGCCAAGAGACAGAAGCACCTAAAGGTTTGTCACTTAGTAACTCATGAAACAAGAAGATGAATGAATAATTTTAACAGGTCAAGATTTGCAGCATATGTTCACTAAAGTCATGTCCAAATATTGTCGCATTGACTATGACTTTTGGAGCCCTTATTTCTTCTAAGTTTTAAGAAATACATTGATTTTCAAACTGTAACATAGAGGCAGCTGAAGAATGGAAATAGAGGGGTGCAGGTAATTAATTTGACTCAATGAAAGACTATTCATATGAAAATTCATTCAATGATGACAATCTCATGCATTTCTATATCAAGCAGAAAATATGCTATCTGCCTGATTGCATAAGTCCCAACCATGTCACTTTCCTTACTTCCTTCTTTCCTTCTTCCCTTCCATCTTTTCCATTTTCTTTTTTTTCTTTCTTTTCTTTTTTCTCCTTTCTTCTTTCCTTTATCTTTCTCTCTTTCATTCTTTATCTTTCTGTCTCCCTTTCCTTCTTTCCTTCCTTCTTTCTTCCTTTCTTTCTTTCTTTCTTTCTTTCTTTCTTTCTTTCTTTCCTTCTTTCTTTCTTTCTTCCTTTCTTCCTCTGCATTTATTTTAAATTAAGTGTTTATTTCACACCTAAAACTGAACAAAATTCAACCAAATTTCACCTTATCCAACCTTCATGAAATCTTACTTTTATCTGTAAAATGGGCTCAATAATGTTTACACAATGTACCTGTGATTACTAAAATAATTCGGATATTTTACATTTAGGTAATTTAATGTCTCCTCAAGTTCATGCTATATCATCCTCTAATGCTTTAGGGAGTTTATTTAAGACAAAAAGACCATCAGTCACAATTTCTCTGAGTCTTCAGGGGAAAAAAATTCTAACATTTATATCAATCTATAATTAGCCCCCATTCTGTTTGTGATTTAGGAAAAAAAATAAGTCATAATAAAGTTTTGAGTTAGGCACATTTTAGGAGTAATGGTTTAATATTTTGCTTCTTTGTCCCGCTCAGTTCCATTTTCTCTTTCTTCTTTAAGTAGTTGCCTTTGGCTGGTGGTTTATCTCGGTCTGCTCTGAGTATCCTCACTCCATTCTCTTTGCTTTAAGACCTCTGGAATCACTAGACTCCAAATCTCTATTTGTAGGCTACACATTGGTCTAATTGGTCTACTGTCAGTAATGCATAGGGCATTTCATAATCAAAATTAATTAATGTATTTAATAATTGAGATGTTTCCTCAAGTGATTAATGTATCCAACTCACTTATTTTAACTGCTGTTCAGTAAATTTATTGACACTAAATCAGGACCCTGTCTGTACCTACCTAATAGGAACATTTGAATGAAAGTTTTTGGAAAAGCTCTAGAAACTATAGAAATATTTTCTTCTGCAATTTTAGTCTTGGTCATTATTGTTTTCTAGAACTAAATGTATCATGGAAAGGTCCAAAGGGAATATTAACATTAAACATTCTCTAATTTAATCTTTACTGGATATGAAACATTGTTTACTCTTTTCTCTTTAAAGAATAAATATCTTATGAGAATAGATGATTTATTAGGAAACAGATAAAGTGCTTATCACATATGGTATGTTGCTTTTACCTGTAAATACAAATGTATCAGCTTACGGATTTTACAAAAGAAAACAGTAAAGGTTTAAAAAAAACCCTAATATTTCTCTTGCATTTATTTCCTCTCTTTACCATTGAACCACATCAACTGGGAACAGAGAATCTGTACAGACCCACATACAACAGATGTGACTGACCACCTTTCAAAAACAAATTAAATACAAATAAAATCTTGATCTCAGCACTTTGATGTGACAATTGATATTTGGCTGCTCAGAGGCACGATCATTTCTTAGTCTATGCATTTTAAAACCTGTGTTCATCAGAACATCCTTAGGAAGGAAGGTTACAGTGATCAATTTCTCATACCATGAGACTGATGTCTCTAGATTGTAAATATGTCCCCAAAATGAAGTAGTGAAAGATCCTTTTCCATCATGCGAGGACATCATTTTTAAGTCCTGCCTGGAGGCAAAAAGGAATTTAAATGCATAATATTCTAGAGTGAATGATGAGTTCCATGATTACAACAGTTAAGTGAGGTAAATTATTAAACAATTATTCAAAGAAAACTCAGTTTCATGAAAAGGCACTTATTTCTTGGGTGAACCCTTCCTCCTAAAGTCAATCTCATGCATAATAAACTTTCCAGGGGGACAACCGAAAGAAATGTATATCCCAGGGTAGCTAAACATAATGAGAATTCAGCATTCAGCAGAGCCTCTGTTTATTGTCAAGATCGAGACAGTCATTCAATATGCCTATAAGTTAAACCAATTTGGAATCAAGGAAATTTAACAAGCATTAATTAAGCACCTTTTATGTGCAAAGCACTAGGCTTGTTACTATGATCACAAAAAAACTAAATAACAACAAAAAGACACATTTCCTGCTTTTAAAGAACTAAAACTTGCATTCTATTTGTGTACAGAGGGATAAGGATAATGTGCATGAGAGATAGCCTATAATTTGAACCAATATAAAAATCATTTAGAAAATGGGAATCAATTTTAAGAAAAGGACCATGCATGAATAAATTTGATGTAACTTTCATTTAAATATTCCTATTAGGTAGGGGCAGACAGGGTCTTGATTTAATGTCAGTCATCAAACCAATTCTCATATTGTTTCTGGATTAGTGTCTCAATCTAGATTTTCTAGATCAAAGATCTTTCACATGAATTTCATTCCCTTTTGTAGATTATCTTCTTTATTAAAGTCTAAGCTCATTGAAAACAGGCAGGGGCTAGCTTTGGTTTTGTATCTTTATTCCTAGTATTAGCAGAGAGCTTTGTTGTTCTTGTTCAATTCTTTTAATCCTATCTGACTCTTTGTGACCTCGTCTTATGATTTTTTGGTAAAGATACAAGAGTTGATTTCCACTTTCTAATTCAGTACATTTTACACATGAGGACCTGAGGGAAACAGGCTTAAGCAACTGGGCCAGGGTCACAAAGCTGATAAGTTTCTGAGGTGAGATTTGAACTCCTGAAGATGAGTCCTCCTGATTCTAATTGCAGTGCTCTGTACACTGAGCCACGAGTACTTTTTATTAGGCAATTTATAGTCAGCAAATGGTAGATACACTTTTAAATGAGTAAGGTTAACTACCCATGAAATGGAAAATAACAGATTTTTGCCTAAGAGAGCTTAAAATCATATGATATTATCTAACTGGAAGGACAATAGCGATGCTGTAAATAAGATTAGTGGATAGAGCTCTGTGCTTGGATTCATGAAGAACTAAGTTTGAATCTTGCCCCCGGAAAATTTCTAGATTGTGATTTTGAGGTTTTTACATATCTTAGCACCTTAGATTCAACGTATATAAAATGAAAGGGTTAGATTTAGTGGCCTTGATGACCACTTTCATCTCTAAATATATTACTTCCTAATTGTAGACAAAAGCCTACATTTAAATAATGAGGAAAGTCTGAGTGAAGGCAAATGACAAAACAAAGATCATACAGTTAAATTAGTGGTAAAATAATCAATAGAATCAAGTTCTCAGGTTTCTGAAACAAGGAATAGTTCTCCTAAGCAAGCCATCCACCTGCCTTTATTATGGGAAGGCATGGCCACATGTCCAAATTCACTGGGCATATTTCAGAAGTCTCATGAATAAGAGAAATGAGGCATAGCCAAGATGGCAGAGAAAAGCCAGGAAGCTGCCTGAGCTCTCCCCAGTTTCCCTCAGAATCAACATTAAATGAAGCCTTTAAATGAATTCAGGAGCAACAGAACTTCAAAAAGATGGAGTGAAATACTTTTTCTCCTTAAGGTGACTTAGAAGAACTTCAGGAAATGTTAGTTCACTTAGGTAAAAGGGGACTGCAGCCCAGCAGAGACAATATCTGGGCAAGCCATCAGGTTGCTCCTAGCCACAGCATAGATCAGCAACAGAGGCCCTTCAGTCCTAGCTCAGCAGGGCAGTGGAAAAGTAGGCCAGCTGTGAGACCTCTAGCCCCATCCTAGAAGACAAATTGCCAGCCCTAGAGACATGACAAAAACAGATGTGACTAGGGTGAGGCACCCCTGCACAATGAGCAAACCACCAACACTGGAGGCCCCCAGCAACATATGGAAAAACGGGGTACAAAAATTAACTGAAAAAAAAACTCCTTGAAAAGTAAAATTAGGCAGGGTGGAGCCAAGATGGTGGCTGGAAAGCAGGGACTAGTTTAAGCTCTTCCCCAGATCCTTCCAAACAACTGTAAAAAAGGCTCTGAACAAATTCTAGAGCTGCAGAAACCACAAAATACCAGAGGAAAACAGATCTCTAGCCCAGGAGAGACTGGGTGGTCACTGGGAAGGGTCTATCACACAGTGCTGAGAGTGGAGGGCAGCCCAGCATGGGCCACACTGGGACAGCCCAGACCTGAAATCAGCCAGCTGGAACAGGCTTTGGGGCCATGAAACAGTTAGCTGTGGCGGTTACCAGACTTCTCAACCCATAAACACTAAAGAGCAGGTTAGGAGGAAGTTGCAGGATCAAGTTCAGAGCAGTCCGGCTGCCAGCTCTGGGGGTGGAAGAGGTTGTGCAGTGGTGGTGGTAGCAGCAGCAGGAAGCTTCTGACATTGCTTCCAGAACTCCAGCATCAGCTGCTTCCAGAGTCCCTGGCTCACACTGTGGGAGGAATCTAGCAGCAGATCAGAGTGGGAGTACAAGGAGGACTTTGTGGGCACAAAGGCAGATGCTCTTCCTGTGCCCTGCTTGGATCTGTATTGTGGGCCTGATTAGCAGTTCTTGGGGGAGGAGGAGTGCTGCTGGGACAGAGCCTGTGGTGACGGTGGAGTAGAATTATCTCTGAAAACAGCAGTGCTTGGACCCTAAAGCTTGGGACGAAGTACTCTCTACTCTACAAGCAGTTATATCCTGATAAAAAGCTCAAGGGTCAAGTAGTTGGCTGGGAACATGAACTGGCAGTGAAAATGAACTCAGACTCAAACTCAGACTCAAACTCAAAGTCTAGATTCCTTTTTTGGTGACAAAGAAGATCAAAACATAGAGCTAGTAGTCAACAAAGTCAAAGAGCCTACATCAAAAGCCTCCAAGAAATATATGAATTGGTATCACGCCATGGAGGAGCTCAAAAAGGATTTGGAAAAGCACGTAAGAGAAGTAGAGGAAAAATTGGGATGAGAAATGAGAGTGATGCAAGAAAACCATGAAAAACAAGTCAACAACTTGCTAAAGGAGACCCAATAAAATACTGAAGAAAATAACCCCTTAAAAATAAACTAACCCAAATGCCAAAAGAACTCCAGAAAGCAAAAGAGGGGAAGAATGCCTTAAAAGGCACAATTAGCCAAATGGAAAAGGAGGTCCAAAAGACCATTGGATCAAACACCACTCTAAAAATTAGATTGGAGCAAGTGGAAGCTAGTGACTTTATGAGAAATCAAGATATTATAAAACAGAAACAAAGGAATGAAAAAATGGAAGATGATGTGAAATATTTCATTGGAAAAACCACTGACCTGGAGAATAGATCTAGTAGAGATAATTTAAAAATTATTGGACTACCTGAAAGCCATGATCAAAAAAAGAGCCTAGACATCATCTTCCAAAAATTATCCAGGAAAACTGTCCTGATATTCTAGAATCAGAGGGTAAAATAGAAATTGAAAGAATCCACTGATCACCTCTTGAAAAAATCCCAAAAAGAAAACTCCTAGGAATGTTGTCACCAAATTCTAGAGTTTCCAGGTCAAGGAGAAAATACTGCAAGCAGCCAGAGAGGAACAATTTGAATTTTGTGGAAACACAATCAGCATAACACAAGATCTAGCAGGTTCTACATTAAGGGATCAAGGGTTTGGAATATGATATTCTGGAGGTCAAAGGAGCTGGGTTTAAACCAAGAATAACCACAGC
This sequence comes from Trichosurus vulpecula, assembly GCF_011100635.1. Classification (NCBI taxonomy): domain Eukaryota; kingdom Metazoa; phylum Chordata; class Mammalia; order Diprotodontia; family Phalangeridae; genus Trichosurus; species Trichosurus vulpecula. The sequence continues at coordinate 27,932,872 of NC_050580.1, read as the reverse complement.
AAAACTGAGTATAATGAGAGACAGAATGGGGTAAATTATCTCACATAAAAGTGGTAAGAAAAAGCAGTTCTGTGGGAAGGGAAGAGGGGGCAGGTGAGGGCAAATGAGTGAATCTTGGTCTCATCATATTCAACTTGAGGAGGAAATAACATAAACACTCAATTGGGCCTCTTACTCCACAGGAAAGTAAAGGGAAGGGAATAATGGGGGGGGGGGCAATGATAGAAGGCAGGGCAGATATGGGCAGCAGGTAATAAAAAGCAAACACTTTTGAAAAGGGACAGCATGTGTTGGTAAACAAAATGGGCTCTCAGCACTCAGTTCAACCAAGTTCCCTTGAAGATTTTGGCCTTTATTTTCTTGATTAGACTGAGAGTCCTTGGTAACATCCTTGCCTCAGGGGAGGGCTTAGTTTACACATGAGTTTGAGTGACATGTTTGGGACATCAGAGACTTTTAGACAATGTGGGTTTAAGGCGCCTCTTTGTGATGATCTTAGGTCACATGGGTGAGTCGTATGTGTGACTCACCCTTGACCCTGAAAAAGATATAAAACCAGAAGTTGCCTTTCTGTTTTTTGGAGCTCTTACCCACAGCAGTGGTGGTGCACATGACTCTGGGCCAACCCTTGTTATGAGCTCCCGGCCTGAACTTAGATGTTGGTAACTATGAATTGTATTTGGTCTGTCTGTCAATGTCTGTAATTTGTTTGTATTTTGCTCTAAAGTTCAGGGTACTGGCATTTTCCCCTAAACTAAGTGAACGGTATTTGTATGCTGAATTAAAGTAAGCTTGTTAACCCCTTAACGTTGCTTTCCTTAGTAACGCAGATCAAAAGAACTTGGGCTTTTGCAGTGTGCTGGTAGCATGCTTGTTGTTGGGCCTGTGTTGGTCTTTCACCCCCACAGCACCTACTAGCCAGATTGTTGAAACACAGGGTCAAGTGAGAAAATTGAATAAAGGGGGACAGGATAGGATGGAAGGAAATATAGTTAGCCTTTCACAACATGAGCATTGTGGAAGTGTTTTACATAATGATACATGGGTGGGAAGGGAAGAGGGGAGAGAATTTAGAACTCAAACTTTTAAAAGCATATGCTTAAAAAAATTTTAAAAAGTTGTTTTTTGCATGCAGTTGGGAAACAAGTTATATAGAGAATGGGGCATAGAAATCTATCTTGCTCTACAAGAAAGTAAGAGAAAAGGGGATGGGGGCAAAGTGGGGTGAAAGAGGGGAGGGCTGACTGGGAAATGAGGCATTCAGAATATATGACATCTTAGAATGGGGGGAGGGTAGAAATGGGAAGAAAATTTGTAACTCAAAATCTTGTGAAAATCAATGTTGAAAACTAAAATATTAAATTAAAAAATTAAAAAAATAAAGTTAAAAAAGTAGAATTGGCCAAATGGGAAATGAGGTACAAAAGTTAATGAGAAAAAATTCCTTAAAAATTAGAATTGGGCAACTGGAATTTAATGACTCTATAAGACATCAAGAATCAAAAAAAAAAAATCAAAAGAAGGATAAAAATAGAAGAAAATACCACATTGGAAAAAATAACTGGAAAATATTTCCAAGAATGATAATTTAAATATTATCAGACCATGTGAAAATCATGATTAAAAATAAAAGAACCTGGGCAGCATCTTTCAAGAAAATATCAAGGAAAACTCAGCTGATACACCAGAACCTTAGGGTAAAATAATAACTGAAGGAATTCACCTATCATCCCCTAAAAGAAATCCCAAAATGAAGACTTGAAGGAATATTGTAGCCAAATTCCGGAATTGTGAAGTCAAGGAGAAAATACTATAAGCAGCCAGAAAGAAAAAAATCAAATATCAAGGAGCTACAGTCAGGATTACACAGTACTTAGCAGCTTCTATATAAAAGGACCAGAAGTCTTGGAATATTATATTCCAGAAGGAAAAAGAGCTTGAATTGCAATCAAGAAATAACTACCCAGAAAAACTGAGCATAATCTTTTAGGGTAAAAGATGGATATTCAATGAAATTGGGCATATTCAAATTTCCTTGATGAAAAGACCACAGCTGAACAAAAAATTTGATCTTCAAATACAAGACTCAAGAGAAAAATAAAAAGGCTAACAGGAAAGAAAAAACAACAACAACAGCATGTTATTCAAAAAGGTTAAACTATTTACATCCCTGAACTGGGAGATGGTATTGTAACTCTTGAGAACTGTATCTCTATTGGGGCAATTAGATGGTATATATGTAGACAAAGGTTGGGAGTATAAGTCGACTTTGATGTGATGATATAAGGCATGGGAAAAAAAAGACTGTACTGGGAGAAGAGGAAATGGGGAGGCAAAATAGTCTGTTATATCGCATGAAGAGGCACAAAAGACATATTACAGTAGAGGGAAAGAAAGGAGAAGGTGAGCATTGTTTGAACCTTACTCTTATTGGATTTAGCTCAAAGAAGGAATAACATACAAACTCAGTTGGATATATAATTTTATCTTAGCCTCTAGGGAAGTAGGAGGGAAAAAAGGGGAAAGAAAAGGGAGGTAATGCTGATAGAAGGGAGGACAGATTGAGAGAGGTGATGGTCAGAAACAAAACACAGGTGAGTAGGCACAGCATGAAAGGAGAGAGAAGTGGGAGAGAATAGGATGGAAGGAAATACAGAGTTAGTAATCATAACTGTGAATGGGAATGGGTTGAACTCTCCCATAAAATGGCAGCAAAGAGCAGAGTACAATAATGACCAGAATCTCACAATATGTTGCTTATGAAAAAAAAACACATTTGAAGCAGAGATATGCACAAAGTAAAGATAAAGGATGGGAAAAGAATATATTATGCTTCAGCTGAAGTTAAAAAAACAACAACAGGATTATCAATCCTGATCTCAGACAATGCAAAAGCAAAACTGGATCTAATGAAAAGAGATAAGAAAGGAAATTATATTTTTCTAAAAGTTACCATAGCCAGTGAAGTAACATCAATACTAAACATGTATGCACCAAGTGCTATAGCATACAAATTCTTAGAGAAAAAGTAAAGTGAGTCATAGGGAAATATAGAAAACAAAACTATACTAGTGGGGGATATCAACCTCCCCCTCTCAGAACTAGATAAATCTAACCACAAAATAAACAAGAAAGAAGTTAAGGAGGTGAATACAATTTTAGAAAAGTTAGATATGATAGACCTCTGCAGAAAATTGAATAGAGATCAAAAAGAACATACCATTTTCTCAGTGGTACATGGCAGCTACACAAAAAATATTAACCATGTGTTATGGCATAAAAACCTCAGAATCAAATGCAGAAAGGTAAGACACCCTTTTCAGATCGTGATGCAATAAAAATTACATGTAACGAAAAGCCAAGGAAAGATAGAATAAAAGTTTATTGGAATCTAAATAACCTAATCCTAAAAAATGAGTCGGTCAAACAACAAATCGTAGAAACAATCACTAATTTGATCAACAAGAAAGACAATAATGAAACAATATACCAAAAAATATGAGATGTAGCCAAAGCCATTCTTAAGAGAAATTTTATATCTTTAAGTGGTTGCATGAAAAAAATAGAGAAAGTAGAGATCAATGAATTGGGCATGTAACTAAAAAAAGTTAGAGAAAGAACAAATTAAAAATCTCAATTAAATACCAAATGGAAATTCTGAAAACCAAAGGAGAGATTAATGAAACTAAAAATAATAAAACTGATGAACTACAAAACAAAAAAAAGAGCTGGTTTAATCAGCAAGAAAAAAAGATGAACCTTTTGTTAATTGGATTTAAAAACTAAAAGAAGAAAACCAAATTACCTGTATCTAAAATATAAAGGGTGAATTCACCACCAATGAAGAGGAAATTAATGCAATGATTATAAGCTATTTTGCCCAACTGTATGCCAAAAATCCAGCATTCTGAGTGAAATTTTTGAATATTTGCAAATATATAACTTACCCAGATTAATAGAACAGGAAATAAAATGCTCAAATAATCCCTTTTTAGAAAAGAAATTTAACAAATCATCAGCTAATTACCTAAGAAAAAAATCTCCATGACCAGATAGATTTCCAAGTGAATTCTACCACACATTTAAAAGACCAATTAATTTCAATACTATATAAACTATTTTGAAAAAAATAGGGGGTGGAGCCAAGATGGCAAAGTGAAAACATCATCTTACTGGAGCTGTCTCACAAGTTCCCTAAGATTCCCCTCAAAAATTGAATCTGAATAGATTTGAGAGAGTTAGAAGCTGCTAGCAGTCTGAGTGGGGCAAATTTCCAAGTGAGGAGAGTCTGAAAGGTCGACGGGAGGGATCTGTAAGCTGGGAGAGCACTAGGCGTGTGGAGCTCCACCAGACATCACCAAAGCAGAAGCAGCTGCAGAAAACAACCAGCAAGACAGGTTGGGAGAAAGCTGTGCACCTGAAACCGGCAGAGATCCCCAGGCCTCCCAACACAGGATGGGAGTCTGTCCAAGCGACAAGAGACAATAGTGCAATGTCTCTGGCTGTGAGACATCTACTCCTGAGGCTTGCAGCGCAAAGGATTGAAATGTGCCTTCTTGATTTACTTACAGAATCAAGTAAAAAACTACTTGAAATAATAAACAATTTTAGCAAAGTTGCAGGATATAAGATAAAGCCACATAAATTCTCAGCATTCCTATACATTACTAACAAAGCCCAACAGCAAGAGATAGAAAGAGAAAATCCATTCAAAGTTACTGTAGACATTATAAAATATTTGGGAGTCTATCTGCCAAGACAAACTCAGGGCCTATATGAACATAATTATGAAACACTTTTCATGTGAATAAAGTCAGATCTAAATAAATGGAAAAATATCAGTTGCTCATGTTTAGGTCAAGATAATATAATAAAAATGACAATTTTCCCTAAATTAATCTATCTATTTAGTGTCATACCAATCGAACTACCAAAACATTATTTTACAGAGCTGGATAAAATAATAACAAAATTCATCTGGAAGAACAAGAAGTCTACAATATCTAGGGAATTAATGAAAAGAAATGCTAGGGAAGGTGGCCTAGCCATAATAGATATTAAACTGTACTACAAAGAAGCAGTCATCAAAACTACATGGTTCTGGCTAAGAAACAGAGCGGTGGATCGGTGGAATAGGATAGGTACACAAGATGCAGTGGTCAATGTCTAGCAATCTACTCTTTGATAAACCCAAAGAATCCACCTTCTGGGCTAAGAATTTACTATTTCACAAAAACTGCTCAGGAAAATTGGAAAATATTATGGCAGAAACTGGGCATAGACCAATATCTTACAACATATACCAAAATAAAGTCAAAATGGGTTCATGATTTAGGAATAAAGGCTGATACTATAAGCAATTTGGGAGAGCAAGGAATAGTTTACCCATAAGATTTATGGAAAAGCGAAGAATTCATGACACAACAAGAGATAGAGAGCATTACAAAATGCAAAATAGATCATTTTGATTATGTTAAATTGAAATGTTTTTGTATTAAAAAAAGCCAATGCAACAAAGATTAGGAGGGAAGCAGAAAATTGGGAGTAAATCTTTACAACTTGTGTCTCTGATAAAGGCTTCATCTCTAAAATATAAAGGGAACTGAGCCAAATTTATAGGAATTCAAGCCATTCCCCAATTGAGAAATGGTCAAAGGATATGAACAGGCAGTTTTAAGAGGAAGAAATTAAAGATATCTATAGGCATATGAAAAAATTTTTGAAACCACTACTGATTAGAGAAATTCAAATCAAAACAACTCTTAGATAACACATCTCTCCTGTCATATTGGCTAAAATGACAAAACAGGAAAATGATAAATGCTGGAGAGGATGTGGGAAAATTGGAACATTGTTTCATTGCTGGTGGAGTTATGAACTGATCCAGCCATTCTGGAGAGCAATTTGGAACTATGCCCAAAAGGCTATAAAAACATTTATACCCTTTGACCCAGGAATGCCACTCCTAGGGTTGTATCCCAAAAAGATCACACAAGTGGGAAAAGGACCCATACGTGCAAAAATATTTATAGAGGCTCTTTTTGTAGTAGCAAAGAATTGGAAATCAAAGGGATGCCCATCAGTTGGGGAATGACTGAACAAGTTGTGGTATATGAAGGTAATGGAATACTACTGTGCTATAAGAAATGGGGATGATACAGACTTCATAATAACCTGGAAAAACCTTCATGATACAATGCTGAGTGAGGGGAACAGAACCAGGAGTACATTCTACACAGCCACAGATACGTGGACTCTGTGATGACTAACCCTGATAGGCTTCACTCTTCTCAGCAATACAAGGTGCAAAGACAACTCCAAAGGACTCACGATAGAGAGGGCTTTCTACATCCAGAGAAAAAACTATGAAGTCTGAATGCAGATTGAGGCCCACTTTATACTCACCTTTTTCTTTCCCCTTCTTTCTTCTTTCTCTTTTGTTTTTGTCTTTGTTTTTGGTTTTTTTTTTTTTTTGGTTTTGCTTCTTTTTTCTCATGATTCATGCCATTGGTCACAATTCTTCTTTACAACTTGACTATTGTGCAAATAAGTTCAATGTGAAGTTATATGTAAAAGATATATCAGATCCCATGCCATCTTTGGGAGGGAAGGGTTGAGGGGGGCAAAGAAAATCTGGAACTCAAAGTAATGTGGAACTGAGTGTTGTAAACTAAAAATAAAAAATCTTAATTATAAACAGAAAAGAAAAAAAGGTGAAAAAGGAGTCCTATCAAATTTCTTTTATGATACAGATATAATGCTGATACCTAAACCAAGAAGAGCAAAAAGAAAGACAATTATAGACCAATTTCCCTAATGAATATTGATGCAAAAATTTTGGATATAAAATTAGCAAAGAGAATACAACAACTTTTCCTGAGGATTGTACAGTATGATGATGTGAGATTTAAATCAGGACTGCAAAGGTGGTTCAATATTAGAAAAAACTATCAGCATAATTGACCATCTCAATAACAAAAGTAACAGAAATTATATGTTTGTCTCAAAAGATGCAGAGAAAAAAAAAGCTTTTGACAAAACACAACACCCACTCCTAATAAAATCTCTGGAGAAATGAAATAAATGGAGTTTTCCCTAAAATGGTAAGTATTATGTATCTAAAACTATCACCAGGCATTATATGTAATAGGGATGAGCTAGAAGCTTCCCCAATAAAATCAAGTTGAAACAAAGATGCCCATTTTTACCACTATTATTAAGTATTGTACTAGAAATATTGGCTTTAGCAATGAGAAGAAAAAAAATGAAAGACTTAGAATAGGCCATGAGGAAACAAAACTATGACTGTCTTCTGATGATATGATGATATACTTAGAGAATCCTAGAGAATCAACTAAAAATGCTTGAAATAAATAACAACTATAGCAAATTTGAAGCATGTAATATAAATCATCAGCAATTTCTACATATCATAAACATAGCCAAACAATAAGAGATAGAAAGAGAAATTCCATTTAAAATAACTCTAGAAACATAACACACTTTGGAATCTCTCTGTAAGACAAATCCAGGAACTATATGAACACAATTACATAACACTTTTCATATAAATAACAACAGTTCTAAAAAACTGAAAAAATGTCAATTGTTCATCTGTAGGCTGAGATAATATAATAAAAATGATATTGCTACCTAAATTAATTTACCTATTCTTTGCCATACCAATCAAACTGCCCAAATTATTTTATTTAGCTAAAAAATATAAGAAAATTTATCTGGAAGAACAAAAGAGCAAGAATATCAAGGGAATGAGAGGATTCTGGGAAAATGTCAGAGTAGGTCAGAAAATTCCAACCTCTCAAAATTTTACCCAACAAAAGAGTAAAAATACCACCTTAGGGCGAACAAAGTGGGGTGGAGACAAAGAATAATAGGAGCACAGCCAGGATCTTCCAGGGACAGTCTGAAAAGATCTGAAGAACCACAAGAGTGTGTTTGGTCCTGGCGAGGAGTAAACACCTCCAGACTAGGTTCCATTTCAACAACAAGCAGCAAGCCCTGGGGTTAATTGGCTTAAGAGGCTGCCTCAACCCCAGCCACTGGAACTTTTTACTCCAGGATAGTGAGGGGAGTCATGGGTTTGAGCCCAGGAAGATTGTGGGAACCTGTCCTGACAAGGAAAGCCAGACCCAGCTGTACTGTGAAGAGCAGTGGGGGTGAGAAGTAACCAACGCAGGCCTGGTGAGTGCAGAAGTAGGGCAGCAGAACACCCCTGGCTGTGGGCACTTATTGGAGGTGGGAGGTTTGGCTTTGGTTCCAGGCTAGAGTGAACTGCATATCTGGGGCTAAAGGCAACATTTCCCATACCCCAGGGCTAGAGGTGATTATATAAAATCAAGTTATTACCACAAAAAATGCATAAGCAAAGGAGAAAGAATCCAATCATAGAAACCTGTTATGAGAATAGAGATGCCTGGGGTTCATTTTCAGAGGAGGACATTGAAATAAAGAAATCCCCAAAGAGCAATGTGAAATGGTCACTTGCCCCAAAAGAATTTATAGAATATCTTAAAAAAGACTCTAAAAATCAAATGACAGAGATGGAGGAAAAACTAAAACTAAAAAATAAAAATAATACAAGAAAAACAAGAAGGTTATGAAAGGAAAGTGAACCAATTAGAAAAGGAGATCCAGAATCTCAAGGAGGAAAATGACACTTTGAAAATTATAATTGGGCAAAGTGAAGCCACTGAAATTATAAGACATCAAGAAATAATTAAACAAAACATGAATAATGAAAAAATAGAAGAGAAAGTGAAACATTTTATAAGAAAAACAACAGATCTGGAGAACAGATCAAGAAGAGAAAATATAAAAATAATCAGAGTAACGAAAAATTATGATAAAAAAAGAATCTTAATACAACAATACAAGAAATAATTAAAGAAAATTGTCCTGAAACACTAGAACAAGGCAGGGAAGTAGAAATAGAAAAAATCCATCAAACACAACATAAAAGAGATCCTATGAGAAAAACTCATAGGAATATCATAGTCAAATTCCGAAATCCCCAGAGCAAGGATAAAATATTAAAAGTATCAAGATTAAAACAATTTAAGTATGATGGTGCCATAATTAGAATTATACAACAGCAGCAGAGACATTAAAAGACTGCAGGTCTTGGAACACAATATATCAAAGAGCAAAAGACTTGGGGCTCCAGCCGAAAATATCATAATCTTCAAATTTCAGTATTATTTTGGATGAAAAAAAAATGGGCATTTGACAAACCCCCAGACTTTCAAGACTTTGTTAAAAAAATCCTCAACTTAATAGAAAATTTGACATACAAGAACTAAGTTACACATAAGGTACATACCAAAGACTGACCATGAAGGATTTACAGGAACAGACTGCTTACCTTTCATATAACATAAAATATAAAATGTAAGTCTAACATTCTTAATAATTGTCAAGCCTATAAGAAAGAGGGGGATAAACCTGACTATGATATGAATTTAAATAGTAAAACCATTTAGAAACAATTAAAAAGAGTAACTATTTTATACAAAAGAGGTGCAAGAAGAAAGGATACAGAGGATTTAGATGGGGGAAGAGGGCTGGTAGTTCTGGTAACATACTTTCATTGGGAATGGGTGTAAGAGGGAACAATACATATACATTTATAAGAGTACAAAAGTCTTCTAAATTTAGAAGAAATAAAATGGTAGGGGTTTAGTTGGGGCGGGTAGAGGACAAGGGAGGGATTAGGACAAGGGAGGGATTTTTAGAGGAGAGAATGAAGTAATAGGTAAAGGGAGTTTAGATTAATGAGAATGGGGGGATAGGGGAGGGATTCTTAGACGGAGGAGGCAAGTAATAGAAGGGCAGGGTGGTTGGTGGAGGAGGGGGTTAGGCAAGTAATAGGAAGGCGATGTGGTGGATAGAAGTAAAGTAGAGGAGGCAGGAAGGATAAGAAACAAAAGATATGTACTAACATAAAAAACAAAGATCTGGAGTAGGTTATGTCTGGGAATGTGTATATATATGCATGTATATATGTATAAGCATATGTATAAATCTGTATGTGTATGTATATATCAAGAAATACCTAAATTATATTATAGCCTTCTGGGGAGTGGGGGGAGGGGGAAAAGAACACAGTTAAAAAGTGCACAGCAGAAAACAAAACACAAAAAAGCAAAGAAAAGATGGACAATTCTCAACACAAGGTATATTATTTATCATACAGGCTTTCTTGAAATGAAAAATTATTGTTACATATTTTGAATCCTCTCTTATGTTCTGCTATGCACATGATATGCTTTTTTTTCTTTTTTTAAAAAATGTTATTAAAACCACATCTGAGGGGCGGAGCCAAGATGGCCTCATGAAGGCAGTGTCTTACCGGAGCTCTCTCACAAGGTCTGTCAGATTCCTATAAAAAAGTGAATTTGAGCAGATTTGAGAGAGTCAGAAACCGCGAGCAGTCTGCATGAGGCCAGTTTCCGAGCCGGGAGAGTCTGAAAGGCTGAAGACACGATCCTGTAGGCTCGGAGAGTGCTCGGTGCGGAGCTGCTCCACACCAAGGCAGAAGCGGCCTGCCGGGAAATCCACGTGGGAGACGGGCTGGGAGAAAGCTGGGCGCCCGAAACCGGCAGAGATCCCCAGGCCTCCCAACACAGGACGGCAGTCTCTGGGAGCGACGAGAGGCATCGCAACGCCACCAGCCGCGAAAACACCCAGTCCTGACCCTTGCAAAACCCAGGAACTCGGCTTCTTGAACTTCCGGAAGACTCAATGGCCAGGTAAACGGCTCTAACCCCTCCCCCCCTCACCCAGAGAATTCCTCGGGAAAAAAAAAAAAGAGAACTGAAACAGAGGAGAGAGTAGCGGGGCTTCACAGGACAAATACTAGAAGCTCATTAGTCCCAGAGGGGAAGAGTCGGCAGGGGGCCAAGCCAGGAGCCCAGACGTAACCTTGCTCCCCCAGGGGAAGCGCCAGTCATCAGCTCAAACAACAAACAGCTGAGACCATTGCTGAAAAGCAAGTGCTGGAGAGCACTCACAGGGAGTGAAACGCCAGGGAGCCAGACCCCTCCCCCACACCTCAGGAAACTGAAGGTTATAATTCTAGACTCACAACCCCCAGAATAAGAAAGTTGGGACAGAAAGCCCTGAGACTCACAGATAGAAATTCGTTGTAAAGCCAGCAAAAGGCAAACCAACATGAAGAAGAACACAAAAAAAACGAGGACAATAGATTCTTTTTATGGAGACAGGCAGGATCAAAATATCGACATAGAAGAAGATAGCAATGACACGGTAGATACATCAGATACCTCAAAAGCTAATATGATCTGGTCTCCAGCCCAAAAAGCACTGCTGGAAGAGCTAAAAGAGGATTTGAAAAACCAAATTAGGGAGCTAAAAGAAAAAATGGAAAAAAGGGAGAAAAAATCCACTGACGAAATCAAGTCCCTAAAGAATAAGATTGGCGAAATGGCTATGGAGATTCAGAATCTAGAGAGAGAAAAGGACACCCTGAGAGGTGAAATCAACCAATTGAAAACGGAGGCTCAAAAGCAAAATGTAAACAGTAACTCATTTAAAATTAGACTTGAGCAAGTGGAAGCTAATGAATCTATGAGGCATCAAGAAGTAATAAAACAAAACGTAAAGAATGAAAAAATAGAAAAAAATGTGAAATATCTGATTGGCAAAACAACTGACCTGGAAAATAGATCCAGGAAAGACAATTTGAGAGTTATTGGTGTACCGGAAATCCACGATGAAAAAAGGAGACTTGACAGTATCATCGAAGAAATTATCAAAGACAACTGCCCAGAGGTCCTAGAACCAGAGGGCAAAATAGTCATTGAAAGAATTCACCGATCACCCCCTGAAAGAGATCCCAAACTGAAAACACCAAGAAATATTATAGCCAAATTTCAGAGCTATAAACTCAAGGAGAAAATACTGCAAGCAGCCAAAAAGAAGCAATTCAAATATCGTGGAACTACAGTCAGGATCACGCAGGATCTCTCAGCTTCCACATTAAAAGACAGGAGAAATTGGAATATGATATTCCGAAGGGCAAAGGAGCTGGGACTACAACCAAGGATCAACTACCCAGCAAAACTAAGCATAACTTTCCAGGCAAGGTGATGGACATTCCATGAAATAAGGGAATTGCAGACCTTCCTGATGAAAAGGCCAGAACTCAATGGAAAATTTGATCTCCAAATACAGACCTCAAGAGAGACATAAAAAGGTAACCAGGGGGAAAAACCCCACAAACTTCATTAACCAATAAGCTTAGGTTGTTTACATCTTTATGTGGGATTATATCATCTTATGTATGTTTTTTATGTATATATATATATACATATACATATACATATATAAGTCATTCTTGTGAATGGTACAACTATTGTGACAAATGAAAGGGATATACATAGGTTGTGAATGCCTGTATAAATTAACTGATGTAAAGATATAAAATATAAATAAGAGATATAAAGGGAGGGCTATGAGGGAAGTGGTAAGGAGGTTGTAGAAAAGGGTAAATTACACCAAAGGAAGTGGAAAAAAAACATATCATAGTAGAGGGAAAGAAGGGAGGGAGAAGAGCAGTATTTGAGCTTTACTGTCATCTGATCTAGTTCAAGAAGGGAGTAACATACTCTGATAAGTTTAGAAATCTAACTTGTCCTACGGGAAGTGGGAGGGAAAGGGGGGAAAAAGGGAGGGGGGAGGGCAGAAGGAAGAGGAGAAGTAGCAAGTGGGTAACGGTAAGATAAGGGAGGGGAATAAAGAGGGAGGGTTAACTGAGGAAAGCGGCGGTCAAAAGCAAAACTTTGTTGGGGAGGAGAAGGGGAAAGGGAGAAATAAAAGCATAAATAGGGGGAATTAGGATGGAGAAAAAGACACAGCTAGAAATCATAACCCTGAACGTTCAGGGGATGAACATTCTCACAAAACAGAAGCAGATAGCAGAATGGATTAAAAACCATAATCCTACAATATGCTGTTTACAAGAAACGCATCTGAAACAGGGGGATACACATAGGGTTAAGGTAAAAGGCTGGAGTAAAATATATTGTGCCTCAGCTAAAGTAAAAAAAGCAGGTGTAGCAATCCTAATCTCAGACAAAGCAAAAGTAAAGATAGATCTAATTAAAAGAGATAAAGAAGGACATTATATCCTGCTAAAAGGCACCATAAACAATGAAGCAATATCATTGCTTAACATATATGCACCAAGTGGTAAGGCATACAAATTCTTAGAGGAGAGGTTAAGGGAGTTACAGGAAGAAATAGACAGCAAAACTATAATATTGGGAGACCTCAACCTCCCCCTTTCTGAACTTGATAAATCTAACCAAAAAATAAATAAGAAAAAAGTTAAGGAGGTAAACAGAATTTTAGAAAAGGCACATATGATAGACCTCTGGAGAAAACTGAATGGGGATAAAAAGGAATATACTTTCTTCTCAAAAGTACATGGCACATACTCAAAAATTAACCATGTACTAGGGCATAAAAACCTCACAATCCAGTGCAGAAAAGCAGAAGTAGTCAATGCATCCTTTTCAGATCATGATGCAATAAGAATCATTTTTAATAAAGTAATATGGAAAAATAAGCTAAAAACTAATTGGAAACTAAATAATTTAATTCTAAAGAGTGAGTGGGCCAAAGATCAAATCAGAGAATCAATTAATAATTTCATTCAAGAGAATGACAATAATGAAACAACATACCAAAACTTATGGGATGCAGCAAAAGCAGTTCTTAGGGGAAGCTTTATATCTCTAAATGCCTACATGAATAAAATAGGGAAAGAGGAGATCAATGATCTGGGCAGACAGCTGAAAAAGCTAGAAAAAGAGCAAATTGAAAACCCCCAATTAAATACCAAATTAGAAATACTGAAAATCAAAGGAGAGATTAATAAAATTGAAACCAAGAAAACTATTGAATTAATAAATAAAACAAAGAGCTGGTTTTATGAAAAAACCAATAAAATTGACAAACCTTTGGCCAATTTGATTAAAAAAAAGAAAGAATAAAATCAAATTACCAGTATAAAAAATGAAAAGGCTGAGGTCACCTCTAATGAAGAGGAAATCAAAACAATAATTAGGAATTATTTTGCCCAACTGTATGCCCATAAATTTGACAACCTTAGAGATATGGATGAATATCTACAAAAACATAAACTGCCCAGACTAACAGAGAAGGAAGTGAAATTTCTTAATAGCCCCATATCAGAAAAAGAAATTGAGCAGGCCATCAACGAACTCCCTAGGAAAAAATCTCCAGGGCCAGATGGTTTTACATGTGAATTCTATCAAACATTTAAAGAACAACTAATTCCAATACTTTGTAGACTATTTGGGAAAATAGGTGAAGAAGGAGTCCTACCAAATTCTTTTTATGACACAAATATGGTACTAATACCCAAACCAGGTAGAGTTAAAACAGAGAAAGAAAATTATAGACCAATTTCTCTAATGAATATTGATGCAAAAATTTTAAATAAAATATTAGCAAAAAGATTGCAGCAACTCATTACGAGAATAATACACCATGACCAGGTAGGATTTATTCCAGGAATGCAAGGCTGGTTCAATATTAGGAAAACTATTAGCATAATTGACCATATCAACAACAAAACTAGCAGAAACCATATGATCATCTCAATAGACGCAGAAAAAGCCTTTGACAAAGTACAACACCCATTCCTATTAAAAACACTAGAAAGCATAGCAATAAGTGGAACCTTCCTCAAAATTATAAATAGCATCTACCTAAAACCATCAACAAGCATTATTTGTAATGGGGATAAGCTAGATGCATTCCCAATAAGATCAGGGGTGAAACAAGGATGTCCATTATCACCCCTATTATTCAATTTGGTACTGGAAGCATTAGCTGTAGCAATAAGAGAAGAAAAGGAAATTGAAGGAATTAGAATAGGAAAAGAAGAAACTAAATTATCACTTTTTGCAGATGATATGATGATTTATCTACAGAATCCTAGAGAATCAAGTAAAAAACTACTTGAAATAATAAACAACTTTAGCAAAGTTGCAGGATATAAAATAAACCCACATAAATCCTCAGCATTCCTATACATTACTGACAAAGTCCAACAGCAAGAGATAGAAAGAGAAATTCCATTCAAAGTTACTGAAGGCACTATAAAATATTTGGGAGTCTATTTGCCAAGACAAACCCAGGGCCTATATGAACATAACTATGAAACACTTTTCACGCGAATAAAATCAGATCTAAATAAATGGAGAAATATCAGTTGCTCATAGTTAGCCCGAGCTAATATAATGAAAATGACAATTCTACCTAAATTAATCTATCTATTCAGTGCCATACCAATCGAACTACCAAAAAATTTTTTTACCGAGCTGGACAAAATAATAACAAAATTCATTTGGAAAAACAAGAGTTCTAGAGTATCTAGGATATTAATGAAAAGACATGCTAGAGATGGTGGTTTAGCCACACCAGATATTAAACTGTACTACACAGCAGCAGTCATCAAAACTGCCTGGTACTGGTTAAGAAACAGGGGTGTGGATCAGTGGAATAGGATAGGTACACAAGTAGGTGAAATCAACAAGTTTAGCAACCTACTCTTTGATAAACCCAAAGAAGCCAGTTTCTGGGCTAATAATTCACTATTTCACAAAAACTGTTGGGAAAATTGGAAAATGGTAGGGCAAAAACTGGGCATAGACCAATATCTTACACCACATACCAAAATAAAGTCAAAATGGGTTCATGATTTAGGAGTAAAAGTTGATACTCTAAGTAATTTGGAAAAGCAAGGAATAGTTTACTTATCAGATTTGTGGAAAAGTAAAGAATTCATGACCCAACAAGAGATAGAGAGCATTACAAAATGCAAAATGGATAATTTTGATTATGTCAAATTGAAATGTTTTTGTACAAAAAAAGCCAATGCAACAAGAATTAGGAGGGAAGCAGAAAATTGGGAGAAAATCTTTGCAACTAGTATCTCTGATAAAGGCCTCATCTCTAAAATATACAGGGAGCTAAGCCAAATATATAGGAATACAAGCCATTCCCCAATTGAGAAATGGTCAAAGGATATGAACAGGCAGTTTTCAGAGGAAGAAATTAAAGCTATCTACAGGCATATGGAAAAATGCTCTGGATCGCTGATGATTAGAGAAATGCAAATCAAAACAACTCTTAGATACCACATCTCTCCTGTCAGATTGGCTAAAATAACAAATCAGGAGAATGATAAATGCTGGAAAGGATGTGGGGAAATTGGAACATTGTTGCATTGCTGGTGGAGTTGCGAGCTGATCCAGCCATTTTGGAGGGCGGTGTGGAACTATGCCCAAAGGGCTATAGAAATGTTCATACCCTTTGACCCAGTAATACCACTTCTAGGGTTGTATCCCAAAGAAATCACGCAAGCGGGAAAAGGACCCATATGTACAAGAATATTTATAGCAGCTCTCTTTGTGGTAGCCAAGAATTGGAAAGCAAAGGGATG
This sequence comes from Trichosurus vulpecula, assembly GCF_011100635.1. NCBI lineage: Eukaryota > Metazoa > Chordata > Mammalia > Diprotodontia > Phalangeridae > Trichosurus > Trichosurus vulpecula. Next base: position 27,916,356 of record NC_050580.1, on the reverse strand, counting down.
CCCATCAATTGGGGAATGGCTGAACAAGCTGTGGTATATGAAGGTGATGGAATACTATTGTGCCATAAGAAATGGGGATGATGCAGACTTCATAACAACCTGGAAAAACCTACACGACATAATGCTGAGTGAGCGGAGCAGAGCCAGGAGAACGTTGTGCACAGCCACAGATATGTGGATTCCGTGAGGACCAACCCTGACATACTGCACTTCTCTCAGCAACCTAAGGGGCAAGGACAACTCCAGGGGACTCACGATGGAGAATGCTATCTTCATTCAGAGAAAGAACTGCGAAGTTTGAATACAGACTGAGGCACACTACATGCTCGCCTTTTCTGCTTCTCTTTTGTTTTTGTTTTTGGGGATGTTTGTTTGGTTTTTTTTGTTTTATTTTTTTTTTTTTTTGTGGTTCTGTTTCTTTTTTCTCATGATTCATTCCATTGGTCAAAATTCTTCTCCACGACTTGACTAGAGCATAAATTAATTCAATGCGAAGTTATACATGACAGTTATATGAGACTTCATGCCATCTTGGGGAGGGAGGGGGGAGGGAGGGGAGAAAAACTGGAACTCAAAACTATGTAGAACCGTGTGTGGTAAACTAAAAATAAATAAAGAAAAAAAAACACATCTGAGATGTAACTGGCTTAAGGGACTAAGGTTTGGGATGTTGACATGGCTACCCAGTGGCCTAAGAGTAAATACCAACAAGGCTCAAAGAGTAGGAAGCAACTTCCTCAGGTATCTGATTGGCAGATCAATGGATTTAAACTGCTAATACAGAAACAGGGAAGGTAAGACTAACCAAATCAATGCTATATCTTTGCTGAATATCCTTCTTCTGCCATGGCTAAGTAAACTTTTTGCAAGTAGCTAGATGTTTTACCAGTGTCTCATTTTGTTGCAATCTTGAACTTGAATTACTTTACTGGCCTGTCAGGCCGAGACTACTGAAACGTTTATAAAAAGAAAAATATAGTTAATACAACAAGAAAAAAGAGAACATCAAGAGAATAAAATAAAAAATGTAAAGGAAGGTGGCCTAGCTGTACCAGATTTAAAACTCTGTAACAAAGCAGCAAGTATCAAACTACTTGCCACTGGCTAATAAATACAGTGGTGGATTAGTGGAACAGTTTTAGGGACTCAAGACAAAGTGGTCAATGACCACAGTAACTGGTGTTTGATAAACCCAAAGACTCCGGTTTTGGGGATAAGAACTCATTTTTTGACAAATATGGCTGGGAAAACTGGAAAATAGTATGATATAAACTAGGAATTGATCAACATCTTACACTGTATACCAAGCTAAATTCAAAATGGGTACATGATTTAGACATAAAGGGTGATACCAGAAACAAATTAGGAGAGTAAGGAATCATGTTCCTGCCAGAAATATGGAGAAGGGAAGAGTTTATGACCAAACAGGAGATATAGAAAGTTATTAAATACACAATCCATAATTTTGATTACATTAACTTAAAATTTTTTGCACAAACAAAACCAATGCCATCAAGACTAAAGGAAAGCAGAAACTGGGAAGCAATTTTTTACAGCCAATGTTTCTTATAAAGGCCTCACTTCTCAAATATATAGATAACTGAGTCAAATTTATAAGAATACAAGTCATTCCTCAATTCATAAATTGTCAAAATATATGAACAGGCAGTTTTCAGATGAAAAAATTAAAGCTATTTATAGCCATATGATAAGAGTGCTCTAAGTCACTATTGATTGGAGAAATGTAAATTAAAACAATTCTGAGATTCTACCTCATATTTATAATATTGGCTAATATGAAAGAAAAGGAAGACAACAAATAGTGGGGAAGTTATAGGGAAACTGGAACAGTAATGCATTGTTGGTGGAATTGTAAATTGGTGCAACCTTTCTGGAGAGCAGTTTGGAGCTATGCAAAGGCTTATAAAACTATGCATAACCTTTGATCCAGCAATAACACTACTAGGTCCATATCCCAAAATGATCCCAAAAAATGGAAAAGGACCCACATGTAAAAAAAATATTTATAGCAGCTCTTTTTGTGGTGGCAAAGAATTGGAAACTCAAGGAATACCCATCAGGGAATGGCTAAACAAGTTGTGGTATATAAGACTATTGTGCTATAAGAAATGATGAGCAGGCAGATTTCAGAAAAAAAACCTTACATGAACTGATGCTGCGTGAAGTTAGCAGAACCAGGAGAACATTGTAGAAAATAAAAGCAATGTTGTGTGATGATCCACTATGATAGACTTCTCTTCTAAACAAAACAATGACTCAAGACAATCGCAAAAGATTCAGGATGGAAAGTGTTATCCACATCCAGAGAAAGAGATATGGAGTCTGAACATAGACTAAAGCACACTATTTTCACTTTTTTTTCTTTTGCATTTTTTTCACTTTTGTTTTGATTTTTTTTCCATGACAGGATTAATGTGGAAATATATTTAACGTGATTGTACATGTATAACCTATATAAGATTGCTTGCTATCTTGAGGAGGGAGTAGGGGAAGGAAGAAAGGAGAGAAATTTGGAACTCAAAATCTTATATAAAATGAATGCTGAAAAATAAATAGATAGATCAATACATAGATAGATAGATAGATAGATAAAGCTAAAGCCAAAAAAAAGAGAAATGAAGTTCCTCATTAAGGTGAAATGAGGGAAAATGGAAGGAACAATTTCATTGCATCCTGATAAAGAAGGGAATAATTCTGAGACAGTGTAACAGGGGACTGACCAATGTAAGCCTAGTACTTGACAGTACGTGAAGTGGACTCTGGCTGATACAATTCCACACGCAGATTTAAGCATTGTCATAGGATTTTATGACTCTTTTCTTTTCATAGTCATGAGGATCCTTTTGATTATGGAGATGAATGTGCCTACAAAAGGCATTAATGACCAAAAAACACTTACTCTCCCTGCTCCCTTGCTATGATTGGCCTAGGAGGATAAACTGCTATAGAGCTCCATATGAAGGAAGGTATTGGAATAGTTTCGCCTGCTCTTTCACTTCAGGATGCCAGCAATCATCTGTATACATAGGGAAATTTGTAGCTAGCATGGAACTTTTGCTTGCTGCACTTTCTCTTGGAGTTCTCGGCACATTTTCCCTTTCGCCCCATTGAAGTCAACGGGGGATGACACAAATGCACTTTGCAACTTGACTGAAAGAGATCAAGCTGAACAGCATGGCCAAATGCATCAAGGTCCCTCTCCCCTGCAAAGAGCAGTACCGTGATTCGGAGTCAGCTGAACTGGCTTTTATTTGTCCTTTTTTTTTCCTTTGTATACAGTTTTGCTAGACTTCAAAAGGTCAAAGTAGCAGAGATTCAGTGACGTGTGTACACCTTAAGGCTTGTTGATAGCTGTGCTCAGTGCGGAGTGAGCTTGATCCAACATAGATATGCATTGGTGGTAGCAAGGACCTGATGTTCTACCAAAGGAGTGAGAAGTCCGATCACGAGAACACGTTCAGAACTGACCTTAGCTTGGAGAATCTTTGGAACATCATTAAGTTTTAGCCCTGTCTCCTTAGGAGTCAACATAGTTTAGTTTACAGAAGGGTTTGCCCTGAGTTTAGGGAGAAATACTTTGTTTTCAAATCTATAGTCTTCTACTAACTTCTAAGTAAATATTTTTATAAGATATTTTTTATATATTAAATTATTAAAGTGGTAGTGGGGAGCTAATGAGTAGGTTATTAACAATATAGAGGAGATATTGACTGACAATTATGACTGATAGTGGGAAGAACACACAAAACTGGGGGCAAAAGCTAGTAGCTTTAGAAGAGATAACTGTATATCCCCTTAGTGTTACCCCTAGAAGTCTGAGGGGACAATGTATCTAGCAGTCTTTTTGAACTGAACTCTCAGGTGGGAGTGAGAGGTAAAATAAGGGTCCCTAAAGTCTATACAGAATATCAAAAAAGTTAGCACCCTAACAAAAGTTAACTAAGGAGAAAGTATTTGTAAAACAATGTCCTAATAACTAAGAATTATACATATAATCTCTGCCTTTATGAGGTTTATTATTTAAATGACCTGAAAGTACATTGATTAGGGTCAAGATGACATGCCTTCTCAGATGCTTAGTACCTCTGTGACTGGGCAAGTCACTGAACCTCTGCCTCAGCTTTTTCAACTGTAAAATGGGCATAATGATAGCACCTACCTCCCAAGATTGTTGTGAAGATCAAATGAGATAATATAGGTAAAGATATTAGCACAGTGATTAACACATAGTAGATGCTGTATAAATGTATATTTTCTCCTATTCCTTGACCAGAAAAGAAGCTCTTACTGGGAAACAGCATTAGATCAGAAATAGGACACCAGACTTGGATGTGGAAGGCCTGAATTCAAAACCCTTATTAGACACTTTCTAACTATGACTTGGACAAATCATTTAACATCTCTGATTTCAGTGGCCTCTGAGGTGTTTTATCTTCCAAATGTACAATCTCTTCCAGGCACTCTTTTAACCCGCCCCCCCCCAAATTGATTCTTATTATATGCACCACTTCAGATTTTCCAAATGTTTTTATTCCTTCTTAAATCAGCAGCTCCCTCTCCCCAGATGCTCTTAGCTGAGAACCTTGCTTCATATTTCACTAAAAACAAAAAAAATGAGGCTTTTCACTAAGGACTTCCTCTTCTCCCCTGCTCCTCATCTAAAATCATTCTGCCACTATCCTTTAATTAACTGCTGTTTTACATGAAAAGGTGACCCTACTCCTTGCCAAGAAAACCCCTCTACATGTACAATCTCATTCCATCTCATTAGCTCCAACAGATTGTCTCCTCTTTCTTTTTTCTCTCCAACTTTTCTTCAATCTCCTTATCTACTACTAGCTGCTTCCCTACTGTTAAAAACTTGTCCATCTTTTCACTAGCCTTAACGAACCCTTGCTTAATTTGCCTATTCCCACTCGCTTTTGTCTGTCATCTCTCCTCTTCACCCCTCCCCATTTTCCTTCCTTCCCTCTTTTTTTCCTGCTATAACTCCTTGAGAATATTGTCACCAACAGAAACCTCTGCTTCCTTTCCTTTCACTTTCTTAATTTTGCAGTCACACTTCCAATGTCATCATTCAATGAAAACTGTTATCTCAAAGTTATTAATGATTTGTATTAATTACCATGTTTTCTACCTCTCCACATCTTCTGACACTTTTGATCATGATTTTCTTTGCAATATCTTCTCTTTTGATTTTCATAAAAGTTTCCTTCCTGCGTCTCCCTTTATTGATCTTTAGCTGTATTATGACTGCTAACAGTGGGAGTTCCCCAAGGCTCTATCAAGGCTCTTGTCTTCTTTCTCCATATAGTTTTACTTGGTGGCCTCATCAGCTTCCATGGTTTTAATGATCGTTTCCACGCAGATGATTCTCAGATGTACTTATCCAGATCTAACCTCTTTCCAGACCTCTAGTTTTGTGACTCCAAATGCCTTTTAGACATGTTGACTTTTAGATACAATGCCTAGGTATTACACCCCCTTCATCATTCGCTTTCACACACCCCTATATCCAATAGGTGTTCAAGTTCTATCCTTTCCACCTTTGAGACGTTTCTAGCATAGGTTCTCTTCTCTCCCCTGACACTGCAAACATATTGAAACAATCTCATCCTCTCATGCCTGCACTGTTACAATATGTTGGTCTCTCTTCCTCAAGTCTCTCCCCCACTCCAGTCCATCTTCCACTCACCTGTCAAACTGATCTTTTGAAATGACAAGTCTGACCATGTCATCCTCAGTCCTTATTCAGTAGAATCCAGTGACTCATTACCTCAAAGATCAAATATATAGTGTTCTATTTGGATGTCAAAGCTCCACATCATTTGGTTCCTTCTTATTGTCCCAGTTTTCTTATGCTTTTTACTCTTCCATATTTCTTTTAATCCAATGACACTATCTTCCTTATTGTTCATCACACATGACACACCATCTCCTGAACATTCAATGGCTATTCCTTACACATGGAACAATCTCTCTCCCTATCTGCCTTTTAATTCCCCTGTGTTCCTTCAAGTCTTAGATGAAGTCCTGTATTCTGCTAGAAAGTAGCCTTTCCTAGTCCTTTTGCTTCTTAATGGCTTCACTCTAAGATTACCCCCAACCTTTCCTATACATGTTGTTTATACACAATCATCTGTGTGTTGTATCCCTTGGCTTACATTGTATTCCCAGAGCTTAGTACAGTGCCTAGAGCATAGTAGGTATGTAATAAACAGTCTTTGGCTGACTGATTATAAAAGAAATCCATATATGAATCCACATGGCAGAGGGATCATGGTATAATTGGAAGAGGGTTAGCCTTGGAATCATGCGATACCTGGACTAGAGTCCCAGTTTGGATGAGCTACAGATAGGTAAATCACAAACACTCTGAATCACGATTAGCTCATCTTTGGCATTGAAAGAATAATTATTATGCCACACTCCCTAGTAGGTATCATGAGCAAAAAAAAAAATATTGACTTTGTTAGCCAGAAATTATTCTAGAATTTTTTTAAATGCCTCTAAGATATGGAAGACCCAAGTTGTCATTGTTAATTCCACTAAAAGTCCAGACAACATCCAAACTGTCTTGATAATTTCATGTGAAAAACAGTATTTTCCTCTAGAAGAGTTACCTAAAATGGCTGTCAAGATCCTTTGATTTTCATTTGATTTTCTACATTCTGTAAAGAGCAAAGAAAAGAACTTCAAAGCTTTCTGTCTTTGAACTCCATAGGCAGAGGCCCCCTGCTCAAAACCAATTAAGACATCTTTTAAATAGTAGTCAAGTTAATCAATTTTCTGGGTACTTTGAAGCAGGTTGAACTCAAATTGAGTGGGATCACAACTCATATAAATATATATATATATATATATATACACACACACATATACATATATACACACATATATACATATATGTATGTATGTATATGTATATGCATATGCATATGCATATGTATATGTATAGGCACATCTCCCCATCTCCAAATTGGACAAAATATGCAAAAGTGGGGGGAAAAGGAGGGAAAGGGGTGCTTAAATCTTTCAGTGTGAAAGATATATTAGGGTTCTTTCTCTCTCTTTGTGAAAGAGCCCACTCATTATTTTTTTTACAATATTAAGAACTTTCTCTCCTTGCTCTTCAACTTTCATTTAATCTATCCAGATACTTAATGTTTTGAAAGTCTGTATCCACATTTCCAATGCATTTGTTTTATTCAGAACACATATTACATTGATGCTTCTCCATTGGTTATGCTCTATTTTTACATTCTTTCAAAGTCTACATGACTTGGGTCAATGGGTTTATTCCTGCATGAGACTGATTTTTGTTCCCTTCAGAAGGTTTATATGTGCATGGAGGGTCATAATAAAGAGTAGACATGGTGGATGTGGAGAACAACAGACTCATGAAAGAGAGCCCTCACATTTGGCCTCTTATATTCTCAACAAATGGCTTTTGCATATTTCCATTAATGACTGAATAAGCAGTCTGAAAAAGAAAGTCTAGTTAAGCAGAAAAAGGGCCAGCTGTAGAGTGAGAAAGAATTAGGTTCAAATCTCACCTCTGACACAAATTAATGTGTCCCCCTGGAGATTTCATTTAACCTCGTCAGGGAAGTTCCCACTCTAACACTTACACTAGAAGGAACAAAAGAGTACCTGATCACACAGCAAGTTCCTGACTGACAAAACCACAGATTTGCCTCATCCTCATCTCCCACACCCACCATCTCCATGCCCTCCTCACTTATGAGTGAGCTAAACTCACAAATTCCATAGTCAATATTAAAAATATTTCCTTATGTATCTTCTCAAAATATGCATATTTCTACTTTCCACTTTGGAGGAACTAAAAATAATATGTAATTATGCCAATTAAATACAGCATAGTAGAGGAGATGTTGAGCTGTTTGACCTGGTTTTAAATCTTGTCTCTAACACTTACTGATTTTGTGACCCTGGTCCAGTCACTTAACTTCTCTATTCCTCACTTTATTTATTAGTAAAAGGAGGTTAGGATCATACTAATTGTATTGTTTTGTTCACTATCACTGGGTGGTTAGAAAGTCCAAAAAATGGCATATGTAAAGAGCTTGGAAAGCTAAAAGATATTCAGTAAATACTGGCTAGGATTAGTATGAATTACTCAGAATGACTTTTGGTGTTTGTTCTACTGAGGGAAGACTTGGGAGTATTCTTCTGAACCTGTATGATCATCTGCCGTTGTCATCCCTATTGATTTATTGAGAAAAAAAATAAAGCATGTGCTTCCATATTTAGAGAGAGAATGAAGGACTAAATCTTTTGAATAAGAAAAATACATCCCACTCCTAATAATGTATGAGATACCTTAAATCTTCCTCTGATTTATCAAAACAGATTACTGTTTCTCAGTTGTCTCTCTTATACTGAGTTCAGGGAATATATAGTCATTTAAAAATAATTATCTGAGCTAAATATAATACTTAGGGCAGGGCAAAGTAATAATCAGTGATAAAAAAAAAGAATGAGTAAATTAGAGACAGTGGGAATTTCTTTTGTTATTGCAGAAAATTATAGATTACTTAGATTCCCTACTCCAGGACTCTTAGCTCATGTACTTTATAATATCGCTAAGTATTTAGTAGTAGTAGTAGCAGCAGCAGTAGTGAGTAATAGTAGGAGGAGGAGGAGGAGGAGGAAGAGGAAGAGGAGGAGAAGAAGGAGGAGGAGGAGGAGTAGTAGAAGACATTCATAAAAGTTAGTGTGGGACAATAGAAAAGTCTCTGGATTTGGATTCAGTAGTGGACCTTATTCAAATCCCATTTCTGACATGATTTGTGGGACCTGAGCAAATTACTTAAACTCCTTTGTATATGAGTATATACATATACACACATATGCACATATATACGCATATGTGTATATGTGTAGGCAGTCTGTGTATAGATACAAGTGTGCACATATTTGTGCTGCATGCAGGAATGGATGCATATGTATACACGCATATATGTGCATATGCATACACATACATGCATATGTGTACATACAAGTGTATTGCACATATAGATAGATTTATATAGTATGTGTATATGTTTACACGATATGTGTATTGCATAAGCATTGCTATATGTGTGTCCATATATGTACATACACATATCATACATGCATGTATACAGAAACACCATCATACACATATAGATAATGCTTACATTTACATTCATGTGTATATATGTATATATGCATGTATATGTCTGTATATACGCACTATCTTAAAAATGCTTTTTTCATGTGTTGTAACTAAATCGTGTTGCAAGCATTTGGAGGACTCTATCCAATTTACAGATGGAGGAGTTGAGATTCAGTGAGTGAATTTTCCATGACTAGGTAAGCATTAAAGTGCTAGCAGCTGATATCAGACCCCATTCCTTTCTCCATCCTAACTTCAAAACTGGCCCCTATTCTACTACATGACTCAGAAAACCACAGATAAAATAAATCCTTGCGGCTTTATTCTCCATCCTGATGACCTCCCACAAGAGTTCCATGCTCCAACAAATCATTTGAAAACATGTATGATCTATGGCCTGGAAGACCTCTCCAACCATATGGAACAGTTGGAATATGTATTTGTCGTTGGAAAAAAATATAAAAGAACATTGAAATTAAATTCTGAAAACCAACTTTATTTTTAGTTGTACATTCAACAAGTCAAGGATTTCTTCAATAATTAAAAACCTCTTGAAGATCGAGTATTTCTCTGCAAAAAAGAAAGATACATACTACCATAACAGAGACACTTTGCTTTTAAACATAATGAGGATGAATGAATAAATGAATGAATTAATGAATGAAACATTTATCAAGCATTTAGTATGTGCAAAGTTCTTTGCTGAAAACTGAGGATATAAAAAAGTAACAGTTCCTGCTCCCAAGAAGCTCACATTTTAATGGAGAAGAAATCAAATATGGAAGGCAATAGCTGCAAGTTAGATAGAAAAGTCCCATGGTCCTTTGGATAGAGTGGCAAAGCAGCTGGTAATGCCACTTCTTTGATGTCATTTCTAATGATAAAATAATAATAATAATTTCTGACTGTGAGCCATTTGACTTTGCCAAGGACTTTGGTGAGGAGAACTTTCTTTTCTGGGTCTTTAGTATATGTGACTATGGTACCTTTAGGAAGAGTATTCACCAGGCTACTGCTCTAAAGGCTTTGTGTCCAAAGAAAATGGCTATGGGCACAGGATACTGGGCTAAAAAGATTTCTCTTCTCACAACTCTTGATTTCAAGGTTCTAGACCATTGCCATTGGATCTAAAGGGAGATAATATTAAATGTGGTGGTAGTGGCTGTGATCTCACTTGGGTGGCACACACCATCTTCCCACATTCCCTTTTTCTGGTGCTCTATTGCTTTAGCTGATCTCGCTTGCCTCCCCCACATGTGATAGTTACCTTATGGTTGGCAGAAACAGCTTGTCCCCTCTCCATATTAGTTGCTTTCTCAGGTGATTACTGTGAGTTCAAGGGTGCAAGCAAAACTAGTAGCCAGAGTTGTGCTCCCCCTCCAAGGGCTCTTGATCCCCAATTCAACAACCATCTCTCTGACTAATCATGTTTATGGAAGCTGTGTTTGAAGTAGGTTGGTAGCTGATGGCAGGAGTAGGGATGGTAATGCTATTCCTATGGCTCTTGTGTTCAGTGTTCAAGGCTGTCCTCATTAGGAACTGACGGCAGATGGTGGTCAATATGGTGGTTATTTGACTTTCATAGCACATGTTGCCTCTCTCTGTCCTTTGGGGTGACTTGCAGCTTTAGCTAGGTTTGCTTGCCCCTTCATATAAGAAATATAAAATGCTATTATGGTAGATGCAAATCCTTTCTTTCCTGAATTCTGTAGTTAGCCAAACCTGACTTCCACTTGCCCCAAAGTATCATTTGAGTATGAGATGCTTTAATACCATGTGTTGGTAAGCAAAATGGGCTATTAGCACTTAGTTGGCCTTTGTTTCCTTTGAGTAATTCAGTATATTTCATTGAGCCTTACTGGGTGCTAAGCCCCAGGCCCAAACTGCTATTAGGTGTGGAACCTATGTGGGTGTGGATTGGTGACTGGCGTGGGGCCCAAGGTGGGGCTGGCTAAGGGGAGGTGCTAACTCCAAAGCCATGCCCGTCTTGAGTCTTACTAAGTGCTAAGCCCCAGGCTCTAACCCCTCTTAGGTGTTAACCTAACCTATGTGGATGTAAACCTCCCAGGGACCTAAGGGGAGGGGCTAACTCAAGAGCCAATCATAGCAGCCAAAGTTCTGGTCATTCAGATGACATTCGATGATGTCTGAAGCCCTATAAGAAGAGAGGACAGAGCCATTTGTGTAGGGCTCTCACTCGTGGCGATGCTGAGGCAGAGGCTCCGGGCAGCTGTAGCTAGGAGCCCTCCAGCTTGTAACCTGGATGCTGAGATTTTGTTAAACTCTGGTAACTACATATTGGGATTTGAATCAGACAAGGTCTGTCTGTTGATGTTTGTAATTTGTTTGTATTTTGTTCTGAAGTTCAGGGTGCTGGATTTTTTCCCCTGAACTAAGTGAATGATATTCGTATGCTGAATTAAAGTAAGCTTGTCAACCCCTTCATGTAGCTTTCCTTAGTTAAGCAGATCAAAAGAACCTGTGCTTTTGAAGTGTGTTGGCAGCTTTCTGGGTGCTGGTTGTGGGTGGATCTTACACCCCACAGAAACTGCTAGCCGGATTGTTGAAACATACCAATATGCAGTATTTTCTTTCAAAAATCTCTTTGAGGTCTCTTCTGATTTTGAGAGTTTATCAATGACTGGCCCAAGGTCATGCAGCCTATCAGATGAAAGCACAGGAAGACACCCAAGGGCTCTTCGCAGCTAACTCAAGGCCCCTTTTATTTGACTGTGTTCTTTCCTTGCTGTTTTCAAGGATAATATGATTTATGCTGAAGGAATGGGATACAGACTTGCTAGTGACCTAAGAATCCTCACCACATTCTGATGACCCCATTTTCCTCTCTTACATAAGTTCTTTTTGATCTGAAAAAAATAAAGATCAGTGCCATTAATAACCATGCTTTCTAACTCTACCTCCTGACCTGGAAGAGGGAATACTTGTCATCCACTTAAAATAAGCATTAAGCTTTTGAGTCAGCATGGTTTGACTGGGATTAAATAGTCAAACCTTTGCCCATTATACTCTACATCATGTAGCTTAAAGGCTGACAGAGAAGGTCACATGGATTTGGCATTTAATTAAATTCATTTTAAAAGGAAAAGTCCAGCTTTATATGTAGATTTGCAAAGACATGTCTAAATATTCCCGGGTATAAACCACATCTGAGTCTCTGTACAATATTCAGTAAGAACCCAAATTAGAAGGAATGTAGACTCCAATTGAATCCCAACCCTGCTTTGATGGAACTGTGTAAATTTTCTAGAAGACAGACCATTACCTTCTCGTTATCATAAATAAATCAAATATTGGAAAATCCTCTAAAATCATATCTTGACCTTCTTACATTTTCTGCTTTGACATTTCATTTCTTTCTTAGATTTCCTCCATAATCCAAGCAACCTTTCACCAAAGTGCCATTTAAATAACTTTCTATCTTGTATCACTTTTTGTACCTAGAGTTTCCCAATTAATAATTATGATAATCATAATTAACGTTTATATGGCATGTACTATATGTCAGCCACTGTGCTTAGCACTTTAAAAATATTATCTCATTTGTTCTTCATAATAACTCATTGAGGTAGGTGCTATTATTATCCCATTTTACAGATGAGAAAACTGAAACAGAGATTAAGTGACTCTTCCAAGGATACACAGCTAGTAAGTGAGGACAATTTTCAACTCAGATCTTAACTCCAGTCCTGGAACTCTATCCTCCATGCTATCTAGCTTCACCAGTTAGAATTAAGCTCCTTGGTAGCAGGAATTGTTTGGGGTCTTGCTTTATTTGCATTCCCAAGGGTTGCTACAGTGACTCACAATTAAGTAGAAGGGTGGAGTTACTAATTTACTTAACATAATCCTACTTCATTTAAAGTAAATGATAAGATACCCAATCAATCCATTTATAGGTCTTAGTTTAAGTACAGAAATGTCTGAACTGGAATGATAGTAGAAGATTCCTCTTTGGGCAGGCTGAAAATAAGTTCATTCCAGAAATTGGAGCATGTCCTGGGCAACCAGGTTAGTATTGAGAGGGAGATAGTACAGAGAGTCATTGACCCTGCAGGCATGTTGAAAAATAAGAGGAAGGGGGTGAGAAAAGATTTAAAAAATCTCTCACCTCCCAAAATTCCCCTTTCTGCACCCATCTATTCATAGACATTATAACATAATCTATTGTTTTGTTATCCAAATATTTCTAGTAAACTTCATTTTGATTCAAATCCAAAGAAAGATGGGGCCAACTTGAGACCGATTTCAATGTAGACTTAGGCAGAAGACCAAACTCCTGCCTAAATGTTCGTGATTTTTCTAACAGGAAATCCAAAATAATTATGACTGAGCTCAGTTATTTTTCCTCTAAAATAAATTCCTTAAAGATGAAGATGAAGGAACAATGTGAAACTTAGGGGTGATTAGAATGCACACACATGCACACACACACACACACACACACACACACACACACACTCTCACATACACCCTTAGACTTTAAAAAGCTAATTATTGTGTTATACAAACAGTTAAAAATATCTGTTACTAGATTACTACATGACTGGTTTATTAGTGGCTTTTTCAGTGAAGTACAAATTCTACTAGGGAGACAAATAAATTAGCTATGATGCTTAGCATTTTGTCCCTCATGCCTTAAGTAATGTAGAAAGGACTGAGCTTAGTACCTCACAAGCAAGAATAATTATTTATTATAGAAAGCATCTAGATGTAAGATTCTGTCAATCATCATCATTTCTTCCTTCCCACTCAATTTATCATAATTGTCCTAATTACTTCTCTGTATTATTTTCACATTATGAGTTAAAACATAGAGCTAAGAGTATTTTTTGCTACTCCCCTGCTTGTGTTCTGTCTCTGCTACAATTGGTTCTCTAGACACCTAATAGATTGATATTATGAAAATGTTGGAAAAGAAATCCCCAGTGGCTCCACGTTGCCTCTAGTCTCAAATACAAAATGCTCATACAGCCATATAAAACCCTCCATAATCTGGCCTTTTCTTACTTCTCTTTTCCAGGAAAACTGACTGGCTACATGGCCTCCATGCAAGATATTCTAATGTCCATGTCTGACAAATGATATCTGGGTCTGGAATATATTTCTCCTCATCATCACATTATAAAATCCTGTATCTCCTTTAAGTCCCATCTTTTCCTTTCGATTTTTTAATTTAATATTTTTAGTTTTCAAAATTGATTTCCACAAGATTTTGAGTTACAAATATTCTCCCCATTTCTACCCTTCCCCCAAACCTAACGTGACATATATTCTGACTGCCACTTCTCCCAGTCTGCCCCCCTTCTCTATCACCCCACTGTCCTTCCCCATCTTATTTCCCCTTACTTTCTTGGAGGGCAAGATAGATTTCTACACCCCATTGCCTGTATATCTTATTTCCAAGTTGCATGTACAAGCAAGTTTTTATCTTATTTAAACATTTGTTTTTGGAAATTTAGTTCAAAATTCTCTTCCTTTTTCCCTCCCCACCCACCCTCCTTAAGAAGGCAAGCAATTCAACATAGGCCACATATGCAAAACACTTCCATAATAGTCATTTGTGAAAGAATAATTATATTTCCATCCATCCTATCCTGTCCCCCTTTATTCACTTTTCTCCTTTGACCCTGTCTCTTTTCAGAAGTGTTTGCTTTTGATTACCTCCTGCCCCAATCTGCCCTCCCTTCTATCCTCCCCTCCTCTTATCCCCTTCCCCCCTACTTTCTTGTAGGGTAAGATACCCTGTTGAGTGTATATGTTATCCCCTCCTTAAGTCAAATCTAATGAGAGCAAGATTAATTCATTCTCTTTAATCTGCCCCCTCATCCCTTCCATTATAACTGCTTTTTCTTGCCACTTTTATTTGAGATAATTTACCCCATTCTATCTCTGTCTTTCTCCTTCTCCCAATATATTCCTCTCTCACCCCTTAATTTTATTTTTTTAGATATCATCCCTTCGTATTCAACTCACCCCATGCCATCTGTGTGTATATATATATATATATATATATATATATATATGTCACACACACATATGTACATATACACATATATATGTATGTATATGTGTATATATGTATATATGTATGTGTGTATATATGTATACATACATACATACATACATATATGTATATATATTAGATAGTTAACAGATGTTTGAAAAATATACACCACAGGCCATCAAATCCACAAAGATTTGGGCAAATTCAGGCAATTTACAATGTCCAAAGATCTTCCTAGCTACCTTCAGAAAGGCTTATATCCAGGTTGGTTGCAGGATAAATATTTAAGTCATAGCTGCTTAAGAAGACTATTCATCCGAATAAAGAGGAGTAGCCAACTGACTAAGTGAAGGGAGTGTCCCAGCCAAAGATGTCACATATCCTGGAAGTTTTGAAATTGTGCTGTATCACCTTCTTCTTCTTCTTCTTCTTCTTCTTCTTCTTCTTCTTCTTCTTCTTCTTCTTCTTCTTCTTCTTCTTCTTCTTCTTCTTCTTCTTCTTCTCCTTCTCCTTCTCCTTCTCCTTCTCCTTCTCCTTCTCCTTCTCCTTCTCCTTCTCCTTCTCCTTCTCCTTCTCCTTCTCCTTCTCCTTCTCCTTCTTCTTCTTCTTCTTCTTCACTGTTGTCATCATTAGCAACAGCAGCATCAATAGCAATACCTAAGAGATGACATAACATATGAAAGAGAGGGGCAGGCTCAAATCCAAGAAGATTTGGGTTAAAATCCCAGGGTGAGGGGGGCGGAGCCAAGATGGTGGCTGGTAAGCAGGGAATAGTGTGAGCTCCATACGGAGACCCTCCAAAAACTTATAAAAAATGGCTCTGAACCAATTCTAGAATGGCAGAACCCACAAAACAGCAGAGAGAGGCAGGGCTCCAGCCCAGGACAGCCTGGATGGTCTCTGGGCAAGGTCTATCCCACACCGAGCTGGGAGCTGGGAGCTGGGAACGGAGTGGAGCAGAGCCCAGCCTGAGCGGCGTGGACCATCCAGACCAGAAGCCAGGCGGAGGGGGCCCTAGCGCCCTGATTCAGTGAGCTGCGGCAGTTACGAGACTTCTCAACCCACAAATACCAAAGACTGCGGAGAAGGTTAGTGGGAAAAGCTTCGGGAGTAGAAGGAGTTCGCGGTTCGGCTTCCAGCCCCGGGGGCAGCGGAGGTGGGGCAGCTACAGCTATTGTTACTTCCGGCTCCAGGCCCACCTGGTGGGAGGAATTAAGTGGCGGATCAGAGCAGGGGTGCACAGCCTTCCGAAGATCTAAGCCCAGTTCGGGTTGGGGGCTGGGGAAGGAGCAGTGCTGGTGTAGCAGAGCTGGTACCTCCCCCCCAAACGTGGAACATAGAACTCTGTAATCTACAAGCAGTCATACCCCACTGAAAAACTCAAGGGTCAAGTTAGTTGGTTGGGAATATGGCCAGGCAGCGAAAACGCACCCAGATTCAGTCTCAGACTTTGGATTCTTTCTTTGGTGACAAAGAAGACCAAAACATACAGCCTAAAGAAGTCAATAAAGTGCAAGAGCCTAAAGCAGAAACCTCCAAGAAAAACATGAACTGGTCCCAGGCCATGGAAGAGCTCAAAAAGGAGTTGGAAAAGCAAGTTAGAGAAGTAGAGGAAAAATTGGGAAGAGAAATGAGAAGGATGCGAGAAAATCATGAAAAACAAGTCAATGACTTGCTAAAGGAGACCCAAAAAAATACTGAAAAATACACTGAAGAAAACAACACCTTAAAAAACAGACTAACTCAAATGGCAAAAGAGCTCCAAAAAGCCAATGAGGAGAAGAATGCCTTGAAAGGCACAATTAGCCAAATGGAAAAGGAGGTCCAAAAGACCACTGAAGAAAATACTACTTTAAAAATTAGATTGGAGCAAGTGGAAGCTAGTGACTTTATGAGAAATCAGGATATTATAAAACAGAACCAAAGGAATGAAAAAATGGAAGACAATGTGAAATATCTCATTGGAAAAACCACTGACCTGGAAAATAGATCCAGGAGAGATAATTTAAAAATTATTGGACTACCTGAAAGCCATGATCCAAAAAAGAGCCTAGATACCATCTTTCAAGAAATTATCAAGGAGAACTGCCCTGATATTCTAGAGCCACAGGGCAAAATCGAAATTGAAAGAATCCATCGATCACCTCCTCAAATAGATCCCAAAAAGAAATCTCCTAGGAATATTGTCACCAAATTCCAGAGCTCCCAGATCAAGGAGAAAATACTGCAAGCAGCCAGAAAGAAACAATTTGAGTATTGTGGAAACCCAATCAGAATAATCCAAGATCCGGCAGCTTCTACATTAAGAGATGGAAGGGCTTGGAATGCGATATTCTGGAGGGCAATGGAGCTAGGATTAAAACCTAGAATCACCTACCCAGCAAAACTGAGTATCATGTTCCAAGGCAAAATATGGATTTTCAATAAAATAGAGGACTTTCAAGCTTTCTCAGTGAAAAGACCAGAACTGAATAGAAAATTTTACTTTCAAACACAAAAATCAAGAGAAGCATGAAAAGGTAATCAAGAAACGAAAATTGCAAGGGACTTACTAAAGTTGAACTGTTTGGTTTACATTCCTACATGGAAAGATGATGTGTATGATTCATGAGACCTCAGTATTAGGGTAGTTGAAGGGAATATGCATATATATATATATATGTTTATGTATATATATAAGTGAATGTGTATGTATGTATCTATATGTATATGTATGCATGTGTATGTATGTATATATATGTGTGTGTTTTCATATATATACATACATACATACATACATATATATATATATGTAAAAGAGAGAGAGCAGACACAGGGTGAGTTGAAGATGAAGGGAAGATATCTAAAAGAAATAAAATGAAATTAAGGGATGAGAGAGCAACATACTGAGAGAGGGAGATAGGGAGAGATAGAATGGGGTGGATTATCTCGCATAAAGGTGGCAAGAGGAAGCAGTTCTGTGGGAGGAGGGGAGAGGGCAGGTGAGGGGGGAATAAGTGAACCTTGCTCTCATCAGATTTGGCTGGAGGAGGGAATACCATACATGCTCAGGTGGGTATCTTACCCCACAGGAAAGAAGAGGGAGGAAGATTAAAAAAAAAAATAAAAGGGGGGGGATGATGGAGGGGAGGGCAGATAGGGGTGGAGCTAATCAAAACAAACACTTTGGAAAGGGGACAGGGTCAAGGGAGAAAATTCAATAAAGTGGGATGGGTTGGGAAGGAGCAAAATGTAGTTAGCCTTTCACAACATGAGTATTGTGGAAGGCTTATACATAATGATACATGCGTGGCCTAGGTTGAAGTGCCTGACCTCTTAGGGAGGGTGGGTGGGAAGGGAAGAAGGGAGAGAATTTGGAACTCAAAGTTTTAAAAACAGATGTTCAAAAACAAACAAAAAAAAAGTTTTTGCATGTAACTTAAAAATAAGATACACAGGCAATGGGGCGTAGAAATTTATCTTGCCCTACAAGAAAGGAAGGGAAAAGGGGATGAGAGGGGAGGGGGGTGATAGAGGGGAGGGCTGCCTGGGGAACAGGGCAACCAGAATATATGCCATCTTGGAGTGGGGGGGAGGGTAGAAATGGAGAGAAAATTTGTAATTCAAACTGTTGTGAAAATCAATGCTGAAAACCAAATATGTTAAATAAATAAATTTAAATATAAAAAAAAAATCCCAGGGTGAAACACATCTAACTTTTGTATCATTGGGCATATCACTTGAGAAGTCCATTTCCCAGGGAAATTTCTCCAAAGACAAATTGAAGGAAATCTGCCAACCTCTTTCAGATGAGAAAAATTTCTCACTAGGCATTTTCTACATAATTACAAATCCAGATAATGACAATGATAATAGTGATGATGGTCATGAATCAATAGTAATTGGCACTTTGAAATCATAACTCAATGTCAAAAAAACTCGTTATAACAACTTTCAGAATAGCAGTCAAAATATTGTTATATTATCAAAATCAAGAACACAAGATTGCATTTCTCCTAATAAAAACCTACATAATATTTACAAAACTCAGAATCTCTCACACCAAAATAACTATAGAAAGAATAATATTTTCTCACCAAAAGGAGAAAGATTATGACTAAATATATTCAGAATATGTAATAAGCACGGATATGCATGTATATATATGTATGTATGTGTGTATATATGTATTAAAAATAATTTATGAAAAAAGAGCCCACTTCACAAAAGTAAAGGCTAAGAGCAAATATACATCACTAGATTTTTCAAAGCTAACAAAAAGTGGCTTACCTCTATGTGGTCATTATGCAATTACAAAATCCCATTGGGTAAAATTAAAAGGTTTTCTATATACGCAATTCACAAGACATCAACAAACATTGCACAAATGGCTGAATTATCTGAATTTACATATAGAAATGCAATGGTGTGTAAGAAGTATTGAGCATCAGGTCATCATCACCAGAAATTATAGAAAGGTTATCCCTAAGAACCCTTAACTTATTGATCAATGCAAATAATTCAAGAAAATTCCAGAAATATTACAATATATA
The DNA here is from genome assembly GCF_011100635.1 of Trichosurus vulpecula. Lineage (NCBI taxonomy): Eukaryota > Metazoa > Chordata > Mammalia > Diprotodontia > Phalangeridae > Trichosurus > Trichosurus vulpecula. Next base: position 27,896,615 of record NC_050580.1, on the reverse strand, counting down.
ACTACAAGTTGCAAAACTCTATATATCACCAAATTACTCAGAAAGACATCATCAAGGGCCAGAATCAAATACCAGAAGTTTACTAAGCTTCAGAAATTGATGGAAACTCCTCTACTATAAATATAGGCTACAAACTATCCTTTAAAATCAAATACCTGTAGTGTCCTGGAGCTAGAACACCATCACAGATGGAATGATTTCCTATAATTGCTCAGAAATAACATTTCTCCATAAAACATCAAGAAAAAGTCTACATAGATGGTATCTTACAAAATTTTCATGAGTTCCAAATTATATGAAATCAAATTTTTTCAAAGTACAGAATTTTTATAGAAGAAGTAAAACCATATGGGGACAGGATGAGGTGTATATCATCTCCATAGTCCTTACATCTACTGAGGTTGGGGGAAGGAAAGAAAGGAAGAGAATAAAAATTTATGTAATACCAAATAGGTGCCAAGCACTATGCTATTATCTCTTTGAATCTCATAATACACTGTGAAGTAGGTGCTATTATAAACATTTTCACTTGAGAAAACTGAAGAAAGCCATGGTAAAATGACTTGCCCAGGGCCACACAGCTAGGACATGTCTGGGCCAGATTTATAATCAGATTTTCCTGACTATAAGCCCAGCATTCCATTCACTGTGCCATCAAGGTGCCTCAATTCCTACTAGAATTGTCTCATTTTGTTATATTTGGACAATGCTATAAACATAATTGATAATACTTTAAACCAGCTTAAAAAGTAGTTAATTTCTCTGTTTCTATCTATATTTAATTAATTAAATATAAAAAATATACTTGTTCTGGGGTTGTTTCTTTCTAAATTCCATAAAACAGATAAGTACAAGAAAATATAATAAGCATATCACATCTTTATAAGATTCTAAGTTTTCATGAAGGATTTTCATCAGAAGTCTGTGAGGTATTTATATCAGTAATTAAGGTGGGACTTTTTACTGTTTTCTCTTTTGGAGCACTTATTTAATCAAATGCCCTTGATGAGTCCAGCCTTTGTTTCTTTGATTAAATCAGGAGTCTTTGATGACCTCCTTACCTCAAGGGAAAGCCTAGTTTACATGGGTTTGAGTCCCATGTTTTTGATGCTTTTAGGTCACATAGGTTTGAGTTGCATTTTGTGATGCTCTTTGACCCTGAACAAGCTATATAAACTCAGAGGTTGGCATTTTTCCTTTGGGAACTCTCAATTACTGGAAGAGTGTCCTGTGACTTGAAGAGAGTCTTAACAGTCATTGTTAAGAGCCCTCTGCCCCTGGCTTGTTAACCCAGAGGTTGATGCTTCCCTGGTAACTATGAATTGTGATTTGAATCAGACAAGGTCTGTCTGTTGATATTTGTAATTTCTATTTACATTTGCTCTGAAATTCAGGGTTCTGGCTTTTCCTCCTCAACTAAGTGAGTTATATATGCATGTTTTATTAAAGTGATTTTGTTAACCCCTTAAAGTTACTTTCTTTAGGAAAGCCGATCAAAGAACTTATGCTGGCTGCTCTTGTTGCAGATCTTGTTGGGTCTTATACCCCAACAGCTGCTGCTAGCCACACTGTTGTTACAGTATTATATTCTGAAAAGAAATTTTTCTTTACTTTATCAGATATGTATAAGAAAGAAAATGGAAAAGGTGTGAAATTTCACATTATACATTCTACTTCCAGGCAACCTGCTCTTCTTTTTCTTTTCTTTTCTTTTATTTCTTTTCTTTAATTTTATTCCATCTCCAATCTCCAGGCCTTTGGATAGACTGCCCCTCATGGCTAGAATGTTTTCCTTCCTTCTGTCTGCCTCTTAAAATCCATAGCTCCCTTCCCAGCTGAGCTCAAGTACCACCTCCTATAAGGAACTTTTTTTAATGCCCACAGTTTTTAGGGTCTTCCCACGAATTATTTTTGTATTTATTTTTTGCATATTTTGTATGTGTTTTTCTATGTATAAGTTCCTAGTAGAATGTAAGTTCCATGAGGGCAGAGTATATTTTGTTGTTGACTACATATTCACAGTGCCTGACACACACAGTAGGTAATGATTAAATGTTGATTGGTTGGCTGATTAGTGGGAGGCTCAAATGAGATGATTGGTAGTGGTGCATTGGAAAAGACACAACTTGGAATGACAATTCCTGAGGTTGAATCTCTGCTTTGCCTCATACTATGTGTGTCATTTAGGGAAATTTGTTTCACTTCCTTTGGCCTCAGTTTCATCTTTTAAAAAAAATAAGGGATCTGGAGTAGAAAAGCTCTTATTTCCCTTCTAGCTCTAAATTTTAGAGCTCTGATTTTTTGATCAGTAACGTGGTGAACATTTTAGTCTGTCAGAAGCACAATAGTTACTAAGACATAATTGAGAAATTGAGAAGTATTTATTAAGTGCTGACTATGGACCAGGCACTAGGCAAGACATGGTAGAAACATATACAAAAATCCAGGAACTTATATTTGATTAAGGGTATATATCATGTTCATAGAAACATACATAATATATATATATATATATATATATATATATATATATATATATATATATATATATATATATACATATACAAAATAAATTCCCCAAATGGGGCAGGCCTAATTACTGGAGGAAAGGAGAAAGCCCCCTTGGAGGAGGTAACACTTGGTCTAGCCCTAGAGAAAATATGGGCTTTGAAGGGGTAGAGATCTGAGGGAGATCAGTCAAGGTATGTATGAGCTACAGATTGAGCAAAGTCACAAAAGGAGGAGATAGAATAGCATATATAGAGGCTAGAAAGTAGGCCAGTCACTCTTCCTTTCTAGCATTTTCCAATGTAAATTCCCCACTTTGCTGCTGTCAATACCTTTTTATAATTAATAATCTTACTTGAATCACAGAAACTTTCCACATACTTTGAAATCAGTAGCTCAATCACACTAAGGAATAAAATTATTTGATTCCCTTCCCCTCTTATATCTGTGTAGTATTCACACTACCTGATATCTGTTTCTAACACACCAAATAGCAACATGCTTTTAAAAAAAAATCAATTTTATTTTATTTTCAATTCCAAATTGTCTGGCTACCTCCACTCCTCCTCTTATTCTTAATTAAAAGATTCATATTGTATGAAACACATTAGTAGTCTATTCAATAAATTCTCTACATTTTAAATTCAGGTTCAAATGAGGAAATGGACAATATTCTCATTGACTCCAAGCTATGCCTTGACTAAAAATCTCTATTTTTAAGACTCCCACTTTTTAACTTTCCTTTTTGATCAGGAATTAATCATCAAAAGATCCAAGCATTTCAACACATAAAAAAGAACATTTTTTTTTCCCAATCAGTATAAAAGTCACCATTTATATGATTTTTGGGGGTTCACAAAATGCTTTCTATATATTCCTTCATTTCTTCCTCACAACAACATTGTGAAGGAAGTCATCTTATTAAACTGACTTTGAGAGAAGATCAATATCTTGTGTGTCCCAAAGCTAGTAAGAGTCAGAGTAGGATTTGCGCTCAAGGTTTTCCTGACTCCAGGCCTACCACACTATCATTTATACTACCTAATTATATGTTTGTGAATTGTGCAACAATATGTTCTCTGAAGAATAAAAATTTCAAGTGATGTAAATGGTGTATATCAATAGGTGGTGTCATATTATCAGGGGCTATTTTAATGCCCAAGTGCAACACTGGTAGTCGGGTGGAAAGACTTAAACAAGTAATCCAGGCTGGAAAATACATTTGGAAAGACCTTTAATTGAGTATGTAAAAGTAGGGACAAAAGCAGAGCCAATGAAAACATGTGTGCATAGAAACAAACAAGAATGGGACAGCGTAAGAAAGAGTATATAGGTTGTGAACTGAATGCTTGGGAAGTGTTTGTATATACAAGGATGGCAACTCATCTAAAATGATAGAAACTATGGCCAAAGAGACCTGCTTAAACTGTTTTTTTTTTTTAAGTTGCTTTTTTTTTGGCAGGGCAATTGGCGTTAAGTGACTCACCCAAGGTCACATAGCTAGAAAATGTGTCAAGTGTCTCAGGCCAGATTTGAACTCAAGTCCTCCTGACTCCAGGGCTGGTGATCTACTCTCTGCACCACCTAGATGTCCCTACTGTTTTTTTTTTTTTAAATGTAAGTATGCTTAAGTCATTTAGGCCCTTTCCTTAAGACATTATACAAGCAATTAAACCAGTTGCATTGTTCTTCTATGGTCCACTTATAGCCTCTACATTTCATTACTTTCAACTTAGAATGGAATATAAGCCCCCAGAAGACAAGGACAGCTTTGAATTTTATCTTTGTATCTCTACTACCTAACAATATTCCTAGTCTTACAGAAGATTGTTAACTGAAATGAATTTAATTGATAGCTACTATTAGAGCATAACATTATACTGGAGTAAGTTCCAGGGCAATAACAAAAATAGGCATAAAATCAGTCTCAGGGCATTGTGCATTTGACTTCTACTGATCTGAAGAAAACTGACTCTGTCTACTCCTTCCTTAGGTTATTCTGAAGATGGAACTCAGCAACCAGCATCAACACAATGGGGAGAAGCTTTTAAAAAAGATGCGATCAAAAGTTTGCTCAGATGATTTTGACTTATGCCAGCACTGATGGAAAAATGAAGACTTGTGTCAAACTTTACAGGAGTTAAAAAGTTGAAAATTTTAGAAATCAATAAGAAATTGTAACAAATGGTAGCTTGTAAAGATAATAGGCAGTCATACTAGGGCTTGTTAAAATCTTTATTGGTAAGCAAGAGCTGATAAAAACAGCTGATAAGGAAGAGCCAGGGGGCAGAGCCAAGATGGCATCTGGAAAGCAGGGACTTGCCTAGGGTTCTTCCCCAGGACCCTCCAAACACCAATATAAAATGGCTCTGAACAAATTCTAGAACTACAGAACCCAAGGAATAGTGGAGGGAAGCAGGGATACAGCCCAAGACAGCCTGGATGGTGGCTGGGTGAGGTCTATAACACTGTGCTGAGAGCCAAGCACCACAAAGACCAGTGTGGGCTACACCCGGACCAACCAGATGGGGAGCCGGGTGGAACAGGCCCTAGTACACTAAATCAGTGAGCTGTGTCAGTTACCAGATTCTCAACCCACAAACACCAAAGACAACAGAGAAGGTTAGTGGGAAAACCTGTGGGGAACAGAGTGAAAGGACTTCACGGTTTGGCCATTGCACAGGGGGCAGTAGAGGAGGTACAGCTACAGAACTACGGCTGTAGTTGCTTCCAGCCCCAGACCTACCTGGTAGGAGGAATTAAGTGGTGGATCAGAGGAGGAGTGCAGAGCCTGCTTAGATCTGAGTCCAGTCTGGGTTGGTGGTTCTTGGGGGAGGAGGAGCACTGGTGTGGCAGAGATTGCTGTGTAGAAATGGCTCTGAAAACAATAGCACAGACACTCAAGTTTGGGACAAAGTACTCTCTACTCTACAAGCAGTCATACCCCGAAGAAAAACTCAAGGGTCAAGTTAGTTGGCTGGGAATATGGCCAGGCAGCAAAAATGCACCCAGATTCAGTCTCAGACTTTGGATTCTTTCTTTGGTGACAAAGAAGACCAAAACATACAGACAGAAGAAGTCAACAAAGTCAAAGAGCCTACATCAAAAGCCTCCAAAAAAAACATGAACTGGTCTCAGGCCATGGAAGGGCTCAAAAAGGATTTGGAAAAGCAAGTGAGAGAAGTAGAGGAAAAATTGGGAAGAGAAATGAGAGTGATGTGAAAAACCATGACAAACAAATCAATGACTTGCTAAAGGAGACCCAAGAATACTGAAGGAAATAACACCTTAAAAAATAGACTAACTCAATTGGCAAAAGAGCTCCAAAAAGTCAGTAAGGAGAAGAACACCTTGAAAGGCAGAATTAGCCAAATGGAAAAGGAGGTCCAAAAGACCACTGAAGAAAATACTATATTAAAAATTAGAGTGGAGCAAGTGGAAGCTAGTGACTTTATGAGAAAGCAAGATATTATAAAACAGAAACAAAGGAATGAAAAAGTGGAAGACAATGTGAAATATCTCATTGGAACAACCACTGACCTGGAAAATAGATCCAGGAGAGACAATTTTAAAATTATTGGACTACCTGAAAGCCATGATCAAAAAGAAGAGCCTAGATGTCATCCTTCAAGAAATTATCAAGGAGAACTGCCTTGATGTTCTAGAGGCAGGGGGTAAAATACAAATTGAAAGAATCCACCAATCGCCTCCCGAAAAAGATTGCAAAAAGAAGACTCCTAGGAACATTGTTTCCAAATCCCAGAGCTCCAAGATCAAGGAGAAAATACTGCAGTCAGACAGAAAGAAACAATTTGAGTATTGGGGAAACACAATCAGGATAACCAAAGATCTAGCAGCTTCTACATTAAGGGATCAGAGGGCTTGGAATACAAAATTCTGGAAGTCAATGGAGCTAGGATTAAAATCAAGAATCACCTGCCCAGCAAAACTGAGTATCATGCTCCATGACAAAATATGGATTTTCAATAAAAAAATAGAGGACTTTCAAGCTTTCTCAGTGAAAAGACCAAAGCAGAATAGGAAATTTAACTTTCAAACACAGGAATTCAGAGAAGCATGAAAAGGTAAACAAGAAAGAGAAATCATAGGGGACTTACTAAAGTTGAAATGTTTTGTTTACACTTTTACATACAAAGATGATGTGTATAATTCATGAGACCTCAGTATTAGGGTAGCTGAAGGATATATATATGTGTGTGTGTGTGTGTGTGTGTGTGTGTGTGTGTGTGTGTGTAGAAGGATAGATAGATAGATAGATAGATAGATAGATAGATAGATAGATAGATAGATGTAGATATAGATATAGATAGAGGGCACAGGATGAGTTGAATATGAAGGGATGATATCTAAAAAAATAAAATCAAATTAAGGGATGAGGGAGGAATGTATTGAGAGAGGGAGAAAGGGAGAGATAGAATGGGGTAAATTATCTTGCATAAAAGTGGTAAGAAAAAGCAGTTCTGTAGGAAGTGAATAGGGGGAAGTTGAGGGGGAAGAAGTGAATCTTGCTCTCATCAGAGTTGACCTGAGGAGGGAATAACATACACACTCAGTTGGGTATCTTACCACACAGGGAGGAAGGAGATAAAAAAGGGGGAATGATAGAAGGGAGGGCAGATAGGGGGAGGAGGTAATCAAAAGCAAACACCTTTGAAAAGGGACATGGTCAAAGGAGAAAATTGAATAAAGGGGGTAGGATAGGAAGGAGCAAAACATAGTCTTTCACAACATGAGTATTGTTGAAGGGTTTTACATAATGATATGCATGTGGCCTATGTTGAATTGCTTGCCTTCTTAGGTAGGGTGGGTGGGGAGGGAAGAGGGGACAGAATTTGGAACTCAAAGTTTTAAAAGTTGATGTTCAAAAAAAAATTTTTGCATGAAACTAGGAAATAAGATTTACAGACAATGGGGCATATAAATCTATCTTGCAATAAATCCTACCTGGTCATAGTGTATTATTCTCGTAATGAGTTGCTGCAATCTTTTTGCTAATATTTTATTTAAAATTTTTGCATCAATATTCATTAGAGAAATTGGTCTATAATTTTCTTTCTCTGTTTTGACTCTACCTGGTTTGGGTATTAGTACCATATTTGTGTCATAAAAAGAATTTGGTAGGACTCCTTCTTCACCTATTTTCCCAAATAGTCTACAAAGTATTGGAATTAGTTGTTCTTTAAATGTTTGATAGAACTCACATGTAAAACCATCTGGCCCTGGAGATTTTTTCCTAGGCAGTTCATTGATGGCATGCTCAATTTCTTTTTCTGATATGGGGCTATTAAGAAATTTCACTTCCTTCTCTTTTAGCCTGGGCAGTTTATGTTTTTGTAGATATTCATCCATATTTCTGAGGTTGTCAAATTTATGGGCATACAGTTGGGCAAAATAATTCCTAATTATTGTTTTGATTTCCTCTTCATTAGAGGTGACCTCACCCTTTTCATTTTTGATACTGGTAATTTGATTTTCTTCTTTCTTTTTTTTAATCAAATTGGCCAAAGGTTTATCAATTTTATTGGTTTTTTCATAAAACCAGCTCTTTGTGTTATTTATTAATTCAATAGTTTTCTTGGTTTCAATTTTATTCATCTCTCCTTTGATTTTCATTATTTCTAATTTGGTATTTAATTGGGGGTTTTCAATTTGTTCTTTTTCTAGCTTTTTCAGCTGTATGCCCAGATCATTGATCTCCTCTTTCCCTATTTTATTCATGTAGGCGTTTAGGGATATAAAACTTCCCCTAAGAACTGCTTTTGCTGCATCCCATAAGTTTTGGTATGTTGTTTCATTATTGTCATTCTCTTGAATGAAATTATTAATTGTTTCTCTGATTTGTTCTTTGGCCCACTCATTCTTTAGAATTAAATTATTTAGTTTCCAATTAGTTTTTAGCTTATTTTTCCATGGTACTTTATTAAAAATGATTCTTATTGCATCATGATCTGAAAAGGATGCATTGACTACTTCTGCTTTTCTGCACTGGATTGTGAGGTTTTTATGCCCTAGTACATGGTAAATTTTTGAGTATGTGCCATGTACTTTTGAGAAGAAAGTATATTCCCTTTTATCCCCATTCAGTTTTCTCTAGAGGTCTATCATATGTGACTTTTCTAAAATTCTGTTTACCTCCTTAACTTTTTTCTTATTTAGTTTGAGGTTAGATTTATCAAGTTCAGAAAGGGAGAGGTTGAAGTCTCCCAATATTATAGTTTTGCTGTCTAATTCTTCCTGTAACTCCCTTAACCTCTCCTCTAAGAATTTGTATGCCTTACCACTTGGTGCATATATGTTAAGCAATGATATTGCTTCATTGTTTATGGTGCCTTTTAGCAGGATATAATGTCCTTCCTTATCTCTTTTAATTGAATCTATCTTTACTTTTGCTTTGTCTGAGATTAGGATTGCTACACCTGCTTTTTTTACTTTAGCTGAGGCACAATATATTTTACTCCAGCCTTTTACCTTTACCCTATGCGTATCCCCCTGTTTCAAATGCGTTTCTTGTAAACAGCATATTGTAGGATCATGGTTTTTAATCCATTCTGCTATCTGCTTCTGTTTTGTGAGAATGTTCATCCCCTGCACGTTCAGGGTTATGATTTCTATCTGTGTCTTTTTCTCCATCCTAATTCCCCCTGTTTATGCTTTTATTTCTCCCTTTCCCATTCTCCTCCTCAACAAAGTTATGCTTTTGACCGCCGCTTTCCTCAGTTACCCCTCCCTCTTTATTCCCCTCCCTTATCTTACTGTTACCCACTTTCTACTTCTCCTCCCCCTTCTGACCACCCTCCTCCCTTTTTCCCCCCTTACCCTCCCACTTCCCGTAGGACAAGTTAGATTTCTAAACTTATCAGAGTATGTTATTCCCTTCTTGAACTAGATCAGATGACAGTAAAGCTCAAATACTGCTCTTCTCCCTCCCTTCTTTCCGTCTACTATAATATGTTTTTGTGCCACTTCATTTGGTGTAATTTACCCTTTTCTACTACCTCCTTACTGCTTCCCTCATAGCCCTCCCTTTATATCTCTTACTTATATTTTATATCTTTACATCAGTTAATTTATACAGGCATTCACAACCTATGTATATCCCTTTCAATTGTCATAATAGCTGTACCATTCACAAGAATGACTTATATATTTGTGTATATATATACATATATATATATATATATATTATATATGTATAAAACATACATCAGATGATATAATTCCACATAAAGATGTAAACAACCTACCCTTATTGCTTAATAAGGTTTGTGAGGTTTTTCCCCCTGGTTACCTTTTTATGTCTCTCTTGAGTTTTGTATTTGGAGATCAAATTTTCCATTGAGTTCTGGCCTTTTCATCAGGAAGGTCTGGAATTCCCTTATTTCATTGAATGTCCATCACCTTGCCTGGAAAATTATGCTTAGTTATGCTGGGTAGTTGATCCTTGGTTGTAGTCCCAGCTCCTTTGCCCTTCGGAATATCATATTCCAATTTCTCCTGTCTTTTAGGGTGGAAGCTGAGAGATCCTGCGTGATCCTGACTGTAGTTCCACGATATTTGAATTGCTCATTTTTGGCTGCTTGCAGTATTTTCTGCTTGAGTTTATAGTTCTGAAATTTGGCTATAATATTTCTTGGTGTTTTCAGTTTGGGATCTCTTTCAGGGGGTGATCAGTGAATTCTTTCAATGACTATTTTGCCCTCTGGTTCTAGGACCTCTGGGCAGTTGTCTTTGATAATTTCTTCGAAGATACTGTCAAGGCTCTTTTTTTCATCGTGGATTTCCGGTAGACCAATAACTCTCAAATTGTCTCTTCTGGAAATATTTTCCAGGTCAGTTGTTTTGCCAATCAGATATTTCACATTTTTTTCTATTTTTTCATTCTTTACGTTTTGTTTTATTACTTCTTGGTGCCTCATAGATTCATTAGCTTCCACTTGCTCAAGTCTAATTTTTAAGGAGTTAGAGATTACATTTTGCTTTTGAGTCTCCTTTTCCAATTGGTTGATTTTGCCTCTTAGGGTGTGATTTTCTCTCTCTAGATTCTGAATCTCCGTAGCCATTTTGCCAATCTTTTTTTCCATGTTTTCTTTTAGCTCCCTAATTTCGTTTTTAAAATCCTCCTTTAGCTCTTCCAGCAGTGCTTTTTGGGCTGGAGACCACTTCATATTACCTTTTGAGGTATCTGATGTATCTACCGTATCATTACTTCCTTCTTCCATATTTGTATTTTGATCCTGCCTGTCTCCATAAAAAGAATCTATTGTCCTCGGTTTTTTTGTGTTCTTCTTCATGTTGGTTTGCCTTTTGCTGGCTTTACAACGAATTTCTATCTGTGGGTCTCAGGGCTTTCTGTCCCAGCTTTCTTATTCTGGGGGTTGTGAATCTAGAATTATAACCTTCAGTTTCCTGAGGTGTGGGGGAGGGGTCTGGCTCCCTGGCATCTCACTCCCTGTGGCTGCTCTCCAGCACTTGCTTTTCAGCAATGGTCTCAGCTGTTTGTTGTTTGAGCTGATGTCTGGCACTTCCCCTGGGGGAGCAAGGTTACGTCTGGGCTCCTGGCTTTGACCCCTGCCGACTCTGCCCCTCTGGGACTAATGAGCTTCTAATATCTCCTCTGTTTCAGTTCTCTTTTTTTTTTCCCCCAAGGAATTCTCTGGGTGAGGGGGGGAGGGATTAGAGCCTTTTACCTGGCCATTGAGTCTTCCGGAAGTTCAAGAAGCCGAGATCCTGGGTTTCGCAAGCATCAGGAGTGGGTGTTTTCATGGCTGGTGGCATTGCGCTGCCTCTCGTCGCTCCCACAGACTGCCGTCCTGTGTTGGGAGTCCTGGGGATCTCTGCTGGTTTCGGGCACCCAGCTTTCTCCCAGCCCGTCTCCCACGTGGATTTCCAGGAATGCAAGGCTGGTTCAATATTAGGAAAACTATTAGCATAATTGACCATATCAACAACAAAACTAGCAGAAACCATATGATCATCTCAATAGATGCAGAAAAAGCCTTTGACAAAGTACAACACCCATTCCTACTAAAAACACTAGAAAGCATAGGAATAAGTGGAACCTTCCTCAAAATTATAAATAGCATCTACCTAAAACCATCGACAAGCATTATTTGTAATGGGGATAAGCTAGATGCATTCCCAATAAGATCAGGGGTGAAACAAGGATGTCCATTATCACCCCTATTATTCAATTTGATACTAGAAATGTTAGCTGTAGCAATAAGAGAAGAAAAGGAAATTGAAGGAATTAGAATAGGAAAAGAAGAAACTAAATTATCACTTTTTGCAGATGATATGATGATTTATCTAGAGAATCCTAGAGAATCAAGTAAAAAACTACTTGAAATAATAAACAACTTTAGCAAAGTTCCAGGATATAAAATAAACCCACATAAATCCTCAGCATTCCTATACATTACTGACAAAGCCCAACAGCAAGAGATAGAAAGAGAAATTCCATTCAAAGTTACTGTACACACTATAAAATATTTGGGAGTTTATTTCCCAAGACAAACCCAGGGCCTATATGAACATAACTATGAAACACTTTTCACGTGAATAAAATCAGATCTAAAAAAATGGAAAAATATCAGTTGCTCATGGTTAGGCCGAGCTAATATAATAAAAATGACAATTTTACCTAAATTAATCTATCTATTCAGTGCCATACCAATCGAACTACCAAAAATTATTTTACTGAGCTGGACAAAATAATAACAAAATTCATTTGGAAAAACAAGAGGTCTAGAGTATCTAGAGTATTAATGAAAAGACATGCTAGAGAAGGTGGCTTAGCCACACCAGATATTAAACTGTACTACAGAGCAGCAGTCATCAAAACTGCCTGGTACTGGTTAAGAAATAGGGGTGTGGATCAGTGGAATAGGATAGGTACACAAGTAGGAGAAATCAACAAGTTTAGCAATCTACTCTTTGATAAACCCAAAGAGGCCAGCTTCTGGGCTAATAATTCACTATTTCACAAAAACTGTTGGGAAAATTGGAAAATGGTAGGGCAAAAACTGGGCATAGACCAATATCTTACACCATATACCAAAATAAAGTCAAAATGGGTTCATGATTTAAGAGTAAAAGTTGATACTCTAAGTAATTTGGGAAAACAAGGAATAGTTTACTTATCAGATTTATGGAAAAGTAAAGAATTCATGACCCAACAAGAGATAGAGAGCATTACAAAATGCAAAATGGATAATTTTGATTATGTCAAATTGAAATGTTTTTGTACAAAAAAAGCCAATGCAACAAGAATTAGGAGGGAAGCAGAAAATTGGGAGAAAATCTTTGCAACTAGTATCTCTGATAAAGGCCTCATTTCTAAAATATACAGGGAACTGAGCCTAATATATAGGAATACAAGCCATTCCCCAGTTGAGAAATGGTCAAAGGATATGAACAGGCAGTTTTCAGAGGAAGAAATTAAAGCTATCTATAGGCATATGAAAAAATGCTCTGGATCACTACTGATTAGAGAAATGCAAATCAAAACAACTCTCAGATACTACATCTCTCCTGTCAGATTGGCTAAAATAACAAAACAGGAAAATGATAAATGCTGGAAAGGATGTGGGGAAATTGGAATATTGTTGCATTGCTGGTGGAGTTGTGAGCTGATCCAGCCATTTTGGAGAGCAGTTTGGAACTATGCCCAAAGGGCTATAAATATGTTCATACCCTTTGACCCAGCAATACCACTTCTAGGGTTGTATCCCAAAGAAATCACACAAGAGGGAAAAGGACCCATATGTACAAAAATATTTATAGCAGCTCTTTTTGTGGTAGCCAAGAATTGGAAATCAAAGGGATGCCCATCGATTGGGGAATGGCTGAACAAGCTGTGGTATATGAAGGTGATGGAATACTACTATGCCATAAGAAATGGGGATGATGCAGACTTTGTAACAACCTGGAAAAATCTACAGGACATAATGCTGAGTCAGCGGAGCAGAGCCAGGAGAACGTTGTGCACAGCCACAGATATATGGATTCCTTGAGGACCAACCCTGACATACTGCGCTCTTCTCAGCAACCTAAGGGGCAAGGACAACTCCAGGGAACTCATGATGGAGAATGCTATCTTCATCCAGAGAAAGAACTGTGAAGTTTGAATACAGAAGGAGGCACACTACATGCTCGCCTTTTCTGCTTCTCTTTTGTTTTTGTTCTTGGGTTTTTTTTTTTTTTTTTGGTTCTGTTTCTTCTTTCTCATGATTCATTCCGTTGGTCAAAATTCTTCTCCACAACTTGACTAGTGCATAAATTAATTCAATTTGAAGCTATACAGGACAGTTATATGAGCTTCCATGCCGTCTTGGGGAGGGAGGGGGGAGGGAGGGGAGAAAATCTGGAACTCAAAACTATGTAGAACCATGTGTGGTAAACTAAAAATAAATAAATTAATTAAAAAAAATCTATCTTGCCCTACAAGAAAGTAAGGGAAAAGGGGATGAGGGGGAGCGGGGTGACAGAAGGGAGGGCTGAGTGGGGAATGAGGCAATCAGAATATATGCCATCTTGGAGTGGTGGGAGGGTAGAAATGCGGAGAAAATTTGTAATTCAAATTTTTGTGAAAATCAATGCTGAAAACTAAAAATATTAAATAAATAAATAATAAAAGTAAAAGAAAATAAATGTAGGAGCCAAATATGAAGTCATATTTAGGAAACATCAATAACTGAATAAACATAAATAAAGAATTATCCCCCAACTACCTTCATAAAAGTGATCCACATCTATAACTACAGAGGATAGAATTAGAAAAAAATATCTTAAATTATTTGGAGGAGAAAAAGTCATATGCGAAACAGGGAATAAGTATTTATATAGTGTCTATTTTGTCCAGGAACTGTTCTAAGCTTTTTCTTTCTTTTTTTTTTTTTTACAGATGTCTCATTTATTCTTTATATCAACCCTGAAATGTAAATGGTATTATTATCTCCGTTCTACAGTTGAGGAAGTTAAGCCAAACAGAGATTCCTTGACTTGACCAGGCCCGTGTAGCTATTGAGGTCTTCCTAACTCCATGACCAATACTCTATCTACTGCATCACCAGGTGGCTTTGGAATGGCTTGTAAAACTAAAAATTCCTAGTTTGTCTTCATTCTTATTTCTCTCACTTTCCATTTTGGACTTCTTACTACCTAAAATTCTTTGTTTTGCTATACAGTGGTACTAAAAGTATAGTCTGAGAATGCTTAGTATTCTCATGTCATGAGGTCCAAACTATTTTCATAATAATACAAATATCTTTTAATTTCTAATATGTTAAAATCTTATAGATATAACCCACATAAACAGAAGATCTTTGTGGAAAACTCCTCAATAATTTCTAAGAATATTAAAGGGTTTTGAGACCAAAAATTTTGAGAACCACTGATCGAAAAGAATGTATGCTCCTTAAGGGCAACCAAAGAAATATGTAAGGGAAATATTCTCATTCATTCATTCATTCATTCATTCTCTCTCTCTCTCTCTCTCTCTCTCTCTCTCTCTCTCTCTATCTCTCTTTGTCTCTCTAACTTTTAACTATTTACCTTACCATCCATCCATCAATGCATCTATCCATCTATTTACACTTTCATCAACAAAAGAAAGAAATTTAAGAACTGAGCATGTAACTAATGAAGAAAATTATAAATACCACAAAGAAAAACAAAATTGAAATTATGAAAATAAAAGAGAGAGAGACATAGACTGAAAAACACCAAAAGCCTGGCAAATAAATTTGGGAACTTTTAAAAGATTAACACATTAGAGAAACAATTTAATAGTTAATCTGATAAAAAAAAGGCTAATCAACTTGCAAAAAATAAAACACAGAAAGGGATTCAAAATAGATAAAGAAGAAATAAAGGAAAGTGTTATAACTATTTTTTTCAATTATATGCCAACACAAACAATAAAACACAAAACACAAATATTTACAAAAATATCTAATACTCAAAGTGACCATACAAAAATAACAGAATTACATGACCCCATTGCAGAAAAATAAATTGAATAAGACATAAAAGAATATTAAAAGATAAATAACTATGATGCATGATTATTATTGCCTAAGTTATATTGCTATGTGAAAAGTGCTTTGCAGAGCTTTAAATTGTGACAGAAGTGTGCATTATTATTTTATTTCTTGAACACACCATGACCTGAACAAATACCAACACCACAAAACTGTCCACACTGCATTAAATACAAATGTGCTTTCACTGAGGCTTCACAGGAGCTGCACGTTTAGACATCCTGTATTTATGGCCAAGTCCATATTTTGGCTGTTTTAAAAAACATATATCTCAAAGACTGTAAAGGTAATTGGAATTCAAATGATTTGCAGCCCCCTGTTCAAATTCCCAAAGAGGTAAGTTATTGACCTGCTGTCGCTTCATGCTTTTCCAGCCTTGACAGATTTGCTAAATTGGTCCCCGATTTCTATAAGGCATCTATTTTCATGTAGTGCTCCTCTCACGGGAAGACAATGACAAGCAAGTAGAACCTGAGCAGTCACTCTGAAAGGCCCTACAACATGAGAAATGGTCCATTTCAGCAAAGACCCGAATAAAATATTATCTTTTCACCCCTGCACTGCTTTGGGAACATCAACTTTCAACATGTTGACACCTTACAGATAGATTGGAGGAAAAGGTCCCTGACTTTTGCCTTCAGAATTTGAAAGCTAATGTGTTTTCTGGGGAATGAGAGTGAAGAGAAGACAGGTTGTGCTTGAAGATACTTGCACTTGGGCAGTGACCTTTATATGAATTCATTAGAATGGGAACAAGAAAAATATGAGAATTTATTGCTACCAACATGTAGCTTTAAAGATTCGTGGAGGCCATATTGCTTTAAAACAGAATAAAACTTTCTTTTGAAATGCCACTTTAAATAGTTATAGTGTCCTTTTTGAATTTGTGTGTGTGTGTGTGTGTGTGTGTGCAAACATTTGTTAGACAACCTACTGTGGGCAGATGACTTGGCTTAGCACTGGAATGAGATTTATAGAAAGAAAAAGCAAACTTCATGATCATTGTCTTTCCAAAAACCATCTGTTATTGGGACAATGAATGGTGACAGAGAGCAAGAGAAGAAGTGATCTTAAACAGTTGCAGCAAAGAAGAGTAGTCAAGGTCACAGAGAAAAGACTACTGGGAAATGTAATTGTGATACATCTAACTGCAAATTTCACGCACTCTTCTACACGATGGGTTAGTTGCATCCAGGCAAAGTCAGAAGTCCCTATCAAAGACTAGATAGCTCAGCTGGGGAAGCATCCTCCCTCCTGAGTTACAGTCTGCACCAGACCCTGTGTTGCATGTTTATATTCCATGATTAAATTCACTTTTTGACTCCAGAGTTTCCTCATGTGCATTCGATTACTAGTTGTTTGGGAAGTATTAGTCAAGCCTCCAAAGCAAACTGTGTTTTACTTTCCTCTGCCTTCTGCAGGGGAGACACATTCCTTGGAAATCCTGGGTCATTCACATGAATAAGGTTACTTCTAGGGTTTAGGAGAGTGATGGGTATACAGTTAGGGCAGTTAAGTGGTTCAATGGATGAAGCACTGGACCTAGGGTCATGAAGACTCATCTCTCTGTTTTCAAATCTGGTTTCAGACACTTACTAGCTATATGACTCTAGCAAATTCACTTAATCCTATTTTCCTCAGTTTCTTCATCTGTAAATGAGCTGGAGAAGGCAATGGCAAATCCCTCCAGTATCCTTGCCAAGAAGACCCCAAATGGAGTTATGAAGAGTCAGACACAAGTGAAAACAAACTGAACTGAACAAAATATTCAGTCACATAATAGAGGTATACTGGTTATGCTTATGAATTGCTTTCATTTGGTAAATTACCATTTATTTACTTATTATTGATATAAAGCTGGGTAAAAAAGTTATATGTAAAATTCCAACATATATGTCTCTTTCCATGAGGAATTAAGTCTAGATGGTAAAGTTCATGTGGCAAGTGCTTACTGAAATTAAACACTTTCAAAAGAAGGCCAGGTAGGTCAGTGGCAGGAAACTTAGAACCAACTTCTAATTGGTAGTTCCACAAATCCACACATCCCCAGACAATGTTTGGAATTATCTGAAGTGAATACCAGAGGTGAGTGATCTACATTTGAGACTCTCTGATACAGAAATCATAAAACTTACTAAGAACGTTGGCCCCTGTGACATATGAATGGAAGACTGGAATGATATGAGGTTCTCCAGTGATTGAATATCAGGAATACCTCATGGCCTTCAGACCTCTCAATACACTTAGACTGTGATGTTGTATGGAGAAAAGGAGCATAGTATGATGGTTAGGGTGCTGAAATCACTCAAGAAATACCGTGTAGACACCAATGAATAAATTCTGCTAGTGGATTGGAATAATTTTTCAGGTTATAAAACAGGAGCTGAAGGTATTATTATTTTAAAGTGTTAGATTGATACCTTTCTTCCCCAACCTAAAAGAGAAAAACTGTTGGAGAGAAGAAATGTGTGAGTGTGGAATAGTAAGAAGGCCTCCTCCATAACACAGGTGTTTGAACTATGCCAGGGAGACAGTGGAGACATTTGGGTTTGCTTCTGTTTTGGGATGAGAATCAAGAGAACGTAGAAGACAAAAGAATAGGAGACTGGGCATTGAAGTGACATGGCTGTAGTGGGAATATTATGAGAGCTTCAAACACTGTAGCTATACCAGCCTCAAGGGTTAGATGTGACAGTCATAGACTTCGAGGAAACAGAAGATGCCTTACCTACAGTAGTAGCTGACTTTCCATTTGGGAGAAGTGGCTATCTCTTCCCCACACCCCACTTGCATTGTTTGAAAGGGCATTCAGTGCCTGATTTCAGTTTTCTCATTCTATATACTTAATGTATACTTCCCATTTTAGTTAGTGCAACAGCTGGCTCAGTTAAAGATTTCATCAGTCACAATTACTAGGGTTTGCATGCATTTTGTTTGGGATTGGGTAGTTTCAAAAATGAGAGGGAAAACAGCAGGGTTTTGATAAAGAGACAGAAAGCAAGATCAATTTGAATCTCTGAGGAAGAAGGGTTTTATTTTCTTTATACACTCCCAACTCAGGACTAAAGAGCTAAATCATATTAATTTCAAATTGTTATAAACCTTCAAAACTAAGAGAAACACAGATCAGGGTCTTCTCCCCAGGGAGAAAAAAATAGTAATTGGTAGACTTTTGGATAGGAAGGATGTTAGATGCTTCAGTGAGCACACTGTCTTTTCCATCCAAGTGCAGAGGAATCCCCCCAAAGGGTGGGTGCCTAAGGTCACTTACTAGAGTGTAGGCCGGGGCATCTAGGTGGAGCAGTGAATAGAGCACCAGCCCTAGAATCAGTTCAAATCTGGTCTCAGGCACTTGAGACACTTACTAGCTGTGTGACCTTAAGCAAGTCACTTAACCCTAATTGCCCTGCCTACCAGCCTCCAAAAACAAAACAAACAAGTAAAAAACCTAGCATATAGGCAATTTCAGGGGCATGAGTGAGACAGTAGCTAAACACGGTGATTCCCCCCCACATTTCCAGGGTGGGGCCAGAGAAGAGGTAGTAAGATTTCTGTTCCTCATAGGTAAGTCATTAATTAGGCAGGTCAGTCAAGAAAAGATTTATTAATGTTCCTACTGTATGCCAGGCACTGTGCTTAGATGATAAAAAATGGCAAAAAAACTGCCCCTGACCTTGTAATTTCCTCTTCCATAAAATGGGGATGACAACAAATTGCATGTCCACCTCCCAGCACAGCCATGAACCACAGAGGAGATAATGAGGACAAAGTGTTTTGCAAGACACAGGAATCACATTTTCAGAGCTCCCGTAGAAGAAATGCCTTATTCAGATATGGTTTAAACAAGTCTCAATGCCTCCCAATCAATATTTACTAGCCTCTTGACCTTGGGCACATCACTTACCTTCTCACAGCCTTAATTTCCTCATCTGTAAAATGGGAATAATGAGAGAATGTACTTTATAAAGTTATTGTAAGGATCAAATGAGTTAATTCATTTAAACCACTTTGCAAAACTTAAAGTGCTACCTAAAGTTATGTACTTGTTATAGGTATGTCTATTTGATTATTCTAATTTCTTATTAAATATGAAGTATAATTATAGAAAACTCTTATTAATAAGAAATAATAGTTCCCTTTCATTTTGATTAATAAATTCCAGGACAAATTGAGTACTCATAATTTAACCCTCCAGTAAACAGGAATAAATGACCCTCAAGACCCTCAAGACCCTCAAGACAGCTCTTTTCAGTTTGGAATTATTTATTTATTATTAAGGGTTTCCTCAAAACAATCCTAAACTGGTGTCTTCAAAATCTACCTCCTGCTTTTGATTCTGCCCTCTAGGGCCAAAAGCCACAAGTCCAATTTTTCTCATAAGTTAAGCCAGTTAGAGACTTAAAAGACAGTTAGCATGCCCTTCCTAAGACTGTTATCCTACAGACTTTATCCAGTGTGATTGATAGTCCATTGAGGTATTCTATCAGTACTTATCTTGCCTAGACACTCCTGATGAGCTAGACCCAGAATGAAATAGGAGGTAGAAAGTAGTCAAATTTTATTTGGAAAATGTTACAGCATTTACAATAATCCTAAACTGTTCCCTAGAAAAATAGCCAATCTTTTCAACACTAATATTCTACCTAGCATGCTACATGACTGCAAATGAGAGAAAATCAAGATCCCAGAAGATTCAGAAGTGTAGGTGACATAAACGTGAATGGAAGGCATGTGATGGGTCCAAGTAGACTCCAACATTTTGTTGGGGCTGACTCCTATGAGAGAAGTCGTCTAAGACAACTTCATGGACATGTAAGGTCAGAAAAGGAAATGACCAGGTGAGTTGGCTTGAATGAATGAAAACAGATGGACAGGATGAATTGGGTATCAGTATCCATGAGATATGTAAAGATCCAGAAGAAAGCTGCTAGCACATTCAGTAGATGATCTTTTAGAACTTATAGAAGTAAATAAGTAAGGAATTCATGGGGGAAAAAGGCATGCATTGCTAGGGGTACCACCTGAAAATGTGCCATCTCCTGAGCAATATTAGCTCCATCAAGGTATCAAAGCAGCCTCACACACAAAACATATGTAGGCTACTGAATTTTTCATCCGGACATTTTATCTTTACCTAGAGACAGCTTTCCCTCTCTGGCAGTGATTCAGTTCTTTGCCTCGAACATATGGTTCTGGGAAACAAAAGCATCTAGAATCCAAAATTGTGCAGTTAATGAAAATTGTAACAAATTTTCCACTTTCTTTTAGGGAAGAATTTCAATAGAATAAGATCTTTGAGAATGTACTTGCTAAGGGGGAAAATTGGGCAAATTAACTCTTCAGAGTTGATTTTGTCTCCCTAATTAAAGTCTTTTAAATGAATAATCACCAGAATTTGGGGAACTGAAGTTTTTAATATTTTAGCTCAGAACAAGTGTGAATATAAATTTAGCTCTTTGATTAATTGAGCAAATCAGATTCATGAAGAATAAAATAAAATGAATTTTTATGTTAGGAAAACAAGATCTGGCAAACTACCCTTGGGAAAACAATATAATATACATACATGTAGATTAAATATGATTATGTCAGGGGCCCCTAACCATTTTCTAAAAGGAAACTACACTTTATTTCCCCAATTTGCATGTGGGTATAAAGAGAGTTGAGGATTTTTTCAATTTAGCTTTTTGCCTGACAAGAAGACGTGTTGGCAGCAGCAGTATTTACATAGACTAACCAGATGCCTTGACATAGATTTAGGAAGATTTGGAGTGCCAAAGTCACATAGGAGGAAACATGGACTGCTTAACAAAACAATAAAACAAGGCAGCTTTATTGAGGGAGAGATACTCACAAATTGGAGGGACAATTAGGGAGGAAAGGCACAGGGCCCTCCCTTGGAGTCCTGGCACTGGTTAAGCATCTAACTATGAGTTTGATGGTGACTTCCACAGTAATAGGAGAGAGCAGAAAAGAGGAGATATTTTAGGGAAATATACAAGTATGCGACATGGCACATCCATAACTCTTCATCTTGTCATCAAAATAAGAGAGGTTCATTTCCTTACCTTGTCTCCTGGGCCAAGAATCCTGCCTAGTCATTTCCATATCCACCAAGAGAATTAAATAACCTTGAAAAGTGAAAGATTTCCAAGATGACACCTGCAGCATTATCTCTGACCTCCCACTGAATAGGAGTATGAAACCTCACACTAAATAAGCCAATTGAAAACAAATATAAGGTCATAAAGAAAGGGATGGAAAATAAGCCGAGATGACATCAGAAAAACACCAAGGAGACCTTTCTAAGGCCCAATGGATAGCTAAGATTATTCGACTCTCAAAATGACATATTTCTGATCAAAAGGCCACAGCAAGAGCATTCATCAGAGCTTTTACCTATTCATGCAGTGAGCTATGAAACTGTGATTTTTAAGACACTAAGTTTCTCTCCCAAACAGCACTGATTTTGAGAGGGGATTTTAAAAGTGGAAAGGTCCTGCTTTTTAAAGCTTCATCACAACAATCCATTTCATTGATTTTAAGAGGAGAAAGATAAAGTTTTGAATGAGGAGGCCATATATACCACTGGAAACTAAATCACTGCCTCAATTTTACAAGTTAAAGTTTCACTTTATCCCAGCACATTTGACCTCATAAATCATGACCTATGGAATAATACTATTCCATCCGCATGTGGCTGAATAACACGGGCTGAAGCTATATTCACACACATAGGATGGAATGATAGGGAATCTATGGTCATTTTAGAGGTCAGTAACAACATTTGAAGTCCCTTTGTTCTCGCCTTTCCATCTCCTCCATCCCCTCTGCAACAGGCCCTTCCCCCAAAATGCAGTGCACTAATGTGTCTGGATATCTTTATCTTCTCTCCCTCCACATGCCATGTGGCACTGCCTTAACTCCTTCCTATATAATAACTGAAAAAGTAATGATGATAATGATAATTACAGAAAGATAAATGATAGATGAATAAGTGATTGATAGATTGAATTTATATAGTACTTTACAATTTGTAAAATGAATTACATAGACTATATCATTTGATGTATACTTTTCTTGTTTCCTTCCCTGGAAGCAAAAAAAAATGGTAATTGAGAGCTCTGATCTCTGAGGTTTGGGATGACTAGTGCTTATGAGGCTATTGTCTTTCTTATATCATTGATTACGAGCTGGAAGGAAACTTAGAGGCCATCTCTATGCTTTTTTTCCAGGGGAACAAACTGACACTCAGGAAAGTTACATGAGTTTCCCAGTGTCAGATGGTAAATTATGCAGGGGCAAGTCAAAGATAAATGTGCATTATTGGGGGCCATGGATCAGAACTCTGTGCATCAATATAAGTTGTATGAGATGATGATAACATGTATGCTAGGAGAAATATATGGAAAAGGAGACAGGAGAAGCAATAATAACAGACATTTATATAGAGCTATAACATTTGCAAATTGCTTTATGTACATTATCTCATTTCAACCTCACAACAACTCCATGGAGTATGGCAGAGAATTAATTCAGTCCTCTGCATTTTCCTTTCTTAGCCAAGATATTTTTATTGTTTTGTACACAAGGGGAGAATCATTCCATGGACAATCAAACAGTCCTCACAACCATATTCTCCTCTCCTTCACACCCCACATCCCCTGCCAAGGTAGAGTATGTATGGCCAAGTTCTAGCCTTACAACCAGAGTAATGAGTGGAAGAACAAATCAAAAGTAGTACAGAGTTGAAAGGTCAAGGGGAAGGGCAGTAGGGCACAAAAAGAGAATTACAAGTTATGTGCTTAATGGAGCTATCGTTAGTGAGAAATGGTGGCTGAAGTTTGATTGGCCTATTTTAGAAACAAGTATTTCAATTTGATCCTTCCATTGTCCTGCCTTGGCTCTGCATTCTTTTGCATAAGTACACATTTCCCCATAGTTCCATCATATTAGCAGTACCTGTTTGACCCATAAGCATTTGTAGTGATGTCTCTCTAGAGACCCAACATAAATTCTTGGGATCCTATTCCCCAGATAGCCATCCTTATTTTACAGATAAGGAAATTGAAAGTGATACAGGTCAAGCAAGAAGCACTGTCCATCTAAGCAGAGAGGAGCTTTGAATGGATCCTTCCTTGATCCAATTAGGGGACTATATCTTTTAGGCTATGTTGCTTTGGAAGAGAGGAAGTAACGAGAAAGTGACACAGAAATGGAGGATGTTATATCTGGTATCTGATTCTTTAACTCTAAGTGAGGGGTAAGACATGAATGTGGGCACATGAATAAAGAACTTTGCCCTGGGGCTGGGAGTGATAGAACAAACAGGAATTATCTTTCTCCAAGAAATAACTATGAAGGCATGGTGAAGACCCCAGCAAAGCAGATACCTAATTATGGAATCAATTATGCATTTAACATGGTAATGGATCTCTTATATCTACACTAACCAAAAAGCATAATTTCTAATATGGATATATTTTGTCCTGTTACCTTAGGAAAGACTAATGGGGTTGGCAAGTATTTTTAATTTGTGGTACAATAGAAAGATTGCTTAAGCTAGAGTCAGGAAGACCTGATTTCAAATCCTTCCTCAAAAGCTCACTTTAAGTCTGATCTTTTAAAACCTCTATTTCCTCATCTATAAAATCAGTCATGTAACACTTATTAAGCTCTTAGTATGTGCCAAGCCAAGCAGTGACTAAATGAGTAGAGTTCTGCACTTGGAGTCAGAAAGACTCACCTTCCTAAGTTCAAATCTGGCCTCAGCAGACTCTCAGCAAGTCATTTAACTCTGTTTCCTCATCTCTAAAATGAGCTGGAGAAAGAAATGGCAAACTACTTTAGTATCTTTGCCAAGAAAATCCCAAATAAGGTCATGGAGGTTTGGACATGACTGAAAATGACTGAACAGCAACATCATGTGCCAGGAGCTATGCTAAGTAAGTCAATAAAAATAAAGTGGAAAGAAAAACAGTCCCTGCCCTCAAGGAGTTTACATTCTGCTGGAGGAAGACAATACATAAAAAGAAGCAAAAAGGGGGAGAGGAGAAATAGTAGAGAAAATTCTGAGTGCTAGCAGGAGAGGAATGAGCATGGCTGGTATGAGCATCCTCCTTAATTGTAGGTTCTAAGAGGAGCCATCCCATCAGAAGGAGAGGTCAATTTCTCTATGTGTAATTTTCTCATTTAAATGTAATTACTTATGGAACCTCTGGCCTATGGTCTTTGGAATACACTCTTTCCTTGTTCTGGGAGATGAAGCCCTGCCCTGTGCAAGGTGTGGGACAGAGTTGGCAAGACCTTCAGATTTCACTCAGTCTTCCTTCAGGCTCCTCAGGGTCAGTCCCCTCTTTGGGGACTCTTCAAGAAGCAGACCCAATTTGGGACTCTCTAAGCAAGATTTTTTTCAGTGAGCCTTGAATCAGCTTCTAGGTTCAAGAGAGTAGATGGAAGATGTAAACCATACTTCAAGTTGCTAAAGAAAAGTATTCTAGGAAGACATGAGAGGAGTCAGTGGTCTCCATCATGCCCCTGTTCCAAGATTGGTATTTTAGCAACTTTAGTGAGTTTGGGTGAGATCTAGGACCCCCTCTCTTGGTTGAGCTCACATCTCACACTTTCATTCTCTATTGTCTACTTTCTCCTATATAAACTTCCTTTGATTTCTATTTTACTATAATTTGGATAAATGGTTTTCTTTTCTACTTGCTGTATGTGTTGATTGTGGAACACTCATATTAGATGGGAAAGGGGTCAATCCTTGGATATAGAAATTGGGCTCTGATTTTTCCCCAGAAATAACAAAGTGATGGGACCCAATCAAATCCCATAGGCAGTATACTTAAAGCCCAGTATCCCTCTCTCTGAGGCAAGCAGAGTGGTGGCCTCTGGCCCAAACTCCTGCTTCCCCTCCTTGCAGGAGTGAAAGTCTCCCCTGGAGAAAGGTAGAGAGAGAAGAGACTAGAAAAATCCATTCTGTCCCTTCAAGTCATACAATGACAGTGGCTACCTCGTAGGATTGTTGTGAGAATCAAATGAAAAAAATATATGAACATGCAGAAAGAACTACTCAAGACACTATATATATATATATATATATATATATATATATAATACTAATATTTAATATTAATGTTATTATTAAATCTCATAATATACTCTACACAAAGCACAACTTTAATTTGCTATATACTCTAAATGCTTGTAGTAGTAGTAGTAGCAGTAGTAGTAATAGCAGCAGAAGCAGCAGCACCAGCAGTAGTAGTAGTGGTGGTGGTAGTAGTAGTAATAGTAGTAGTAGTAGTAGTAGTAGTAGTAGTAGTAGTAGTAGTAGTAGCTATTAGGCTACCCTGAATTTAGGCATGAAAACTGAGGCATTTCTCTTGCCATTTTTCATTTTTATATTGATTCTCTCTCCCTTTCCTGATAAAATCCCACTTAAATATAATTTATTTCAAAATAATCATTTAAAACTGAAAGAATGGGCAAAGATAGACATATAATCCATTGCTAATCCAAGTAATTAACTAAGGAAGATATAAGAAAATCTTCTACAAGAAGGAAGGGTTTTTTAACTCAATTCAACAAACATCTCTTAAGTATTTAATATATACTTGATTTTAGGTGCCAGACAAACAAAGACAAAAATGGAGTTCCTACCTTTTGGGAGCTTCTATTCTACTGGGGTTGGGAGGGGAAGAAAGCAAGATGTGTGCTAAGTGACTTGGAAAAATAGAAAGCACTAACTTGGAGGAATCAGGAAAGGTTTATGCAGGACATGGTGCCTGGATAGTGTTTTGCCCTCAATAAAGCTATGAGGCAGAAATGAAGAGGGAGAGAATTACAGATGAGGGAGAGAGTCTGTAGAAATGAATGGAGGCAGGGAAAGCAATGTTATATTGAGGGACTGCAAGATGACCAATTTGAATAGAATAAGGGTACATCATGGGGGAATTCTGTGAAATAAGATTAGAAAAGTAGGTGGATGATCAATGTAGAAGCATTTTCAAGTTAGATTAAGAATTTAATATATATACAGTCTTTTTTAATATATAAAAATATCCACGTAATTCAGATGCAACTTTTGATGTGGGGGCTCTTATTTGTTTTTCTCACAGCATAGTGAGTCACTGGAGCGGATGGGCCATCCAACATTAATTAGTGATCACAGTGATGCATCCTTAGCTTTCTATAAACAGAGGCAGGTCAAATGTTTCTTCACTCAAATGGATATTAATTATTTGCACATCACCTGTAATTTATTATGCAGATATGAAAAATGGTTCTTGGTAATGAATCCTTACATAATTAATCATGTTTCTTAGTAAACATTACTCTTTAACTCTGAAAAAGCCATGTATTTGCCTTAATATGATAACTTATTTCTATGTACCCTTCCAGATCGCTCTACACATGTCTATAGGGGACTACGCATGTGGGGGGAGGGCAAGTTCTGCTTTCATTTAAGAGGATATAACATTTATTAGTTTCAAACAAATTATAGAAAATAAGGCAGAATACATCTCTAAAGAATATGGAAATCACAGATTTATAGGGTTAGATGTGGACTCAGTAGAAAAGGGTTCCAAAATACCTTGATGAGCTAGAAAATAGTAATACTAAATGTGGAGAGACAGGGAAGCTTTAGTATATAACAGATTCTATATTTAACGATCAAGAAATGTATAAATGTATTGAGTTTTAGAATGTCTATTAGTCGCTGACTATGTTTTGGGCACTATGCTAAGTATTGTAAATAGAAAATATAAACTAAATTAAAAGCATAACCATTAGCCTAAAGGAGCTTAAATACTAATGGGGGAAGATAACATAAAAAGGGAACTGAAAGAAGGGAGAGCGACACCTGAGTGAGGGCAAGGTTGCCGGTGAAGAACTGGAAGAGGCCAGAGATTGAGGAGCTCATTCAGAATCCATTGGAAATG
This sequence comes from Trichosurus vulpecula, assembly GCF_011100635.1. Lineage (NCBI taxonomy): Eukaryota > Metazoa > Chordata > Mammalia > Diprotodontia > Phalangeridae > Trichosurus > Trichosurus vulpecula. Next base: position 27,869,098 of record NC_050580.1, on the reverse strand, counting down.
ATATAGGCATCTAATGAATTGATGGTCCAGGCGAAGGGCTAAAGAATCATAAGAAAAAGCTTGAGGGCAAATCTTTCTCCAATGTGAGAAAGCTGCTCCATTTATCTGGCTACAAATTAACTTCTCTCTTTTCAATTATAAAGTTTAAAAGCCATCAACAGTCATGGACATTTCAAAGTATGGAATAATAAACAGGACTCTATCGAAACCTTATGTACAAGTTTGAAAAATGTTAAATATAATTATGCAATAGCAATACTGTCCTATTTGTCCTGATCTTAAATGCATGTTTGAAGAGGGTGCATATATGAACTGTTAGGGGCTCTCATGACACTCAGCTCAGATTTGAAAGGCCATGACCTCAAATGGTTCTATGGATAAGAACAGATATTTATATCAATCTACTAATTCATCAGGCCAGGTGCAAGGGTAGTGAGACCCAAAGACAAGAGTGAAATCATACTTAATAAAGTGTGTGTGTATGTAGGGGGGTATTGTGGAGAGGCAAAGGCCAATGTGTACATATGTAGGTTTATCTCAGCTATACTTCCTTCAGTCATCACCCAAAAGACCTAAAGATAAATCCCTCCTAATTTGACACTGAAATCTCCCAGGCTATCCAGTGATATCTTCCTGAGGAGCTTCATCCTGATCTTCGCAATGGTAGGTGGTCTGAATTTGATAGACAAGCTCATCTCATCCCACTCTTTGTATTTTTAGGGAAAAAAAAGATAAAGGAAAAAGCTGCAAGAAAACCAGAAGAGATGTAAACCATTGGAGTTATGGTATACAAGGAAGAGATGAGGAGCTAAAGCTACAAAATGTCCAACATTGAATTCTAGATATCTGGTGTAGGTAGATATTTTGCTGCTGAGACCTATTTGGGTTACAGACATAAAGCAGTGATTCCTCAGTTTTTTTTTATCTTTTTCCCATCACTCTCTTCAGGGTGAGAAATAACTTGATTATTTCTCTTGCACACTCAGGTCAGTACACTAAATTTTATTTCTCATAGGTGTACTTATTCATTTTGCGATTAAATGCATGTTATTTTTTACTTTTAAGCTGGAAAATATGATAAGGCTTTTAGCTACATTGATTACTAAATTGGGTGTTATTGTTCATTTTCCAAACTGAAGGGACAATTGGGAGTACCTGTGAGGAGAGAGTGGGTCATTTAAAACTTCAATATTTTTCCAGAATTCAATTTCTGCCAGGGGACTCAGAGCTAGAAGAGAAAACTATTCATTTTTATAACTTTTCAGAGCAGGGACAATACTTTTAGTGTAGTTTCTCTTGACAAACAAATCAGTAACAATGTTGGGACAATGACTGCCTGGGAAGGAAATGAGGCAGATATATGCCATTTCATTGGACAAATCTGAAAGGAAATCCATTACCCTAAGGGGAAGGGCTGAGTGAGACACTAGAGAGAATACAGCACTAAGGGGAGGAGTAGCCAAGTCCACAAAATGGTGGGACCAAGTATTAAAGTCTTAAATCTTTGCCTGTCTGTTTCACATTTCAATGTATACAATACAGCCACTGTCTCTCTCTCTTTCTTTCTCTCACACACACACAAATAAACACACAGAAAAAAACATATACACACATGCTGAATAAGTATTAAAAAATGAAAAGTGGTTTAAAGAAAAGAGATAAAAGCAGCTAGAGAAATTATCTTGAAGGTGGTGGTTGAGCTATTTTTTTGCAATTTAAAAAAATTAACATTCTTTTTAATTCTGCTTTCAAATTCTCACCCTCTTTCTAGCCCCTCACCCCCATGGAGAAGGCAAGCCATATGATATCCATTATATATGTTTAGTCACATAAAACATATTTCCATATTAGCCATGTGGCAAAAAGGCAAGAAAAAGAAAGAATGTGAAAAAAATATGTATACTTCAGTCTGGAATTAGAGTTCATCAGTTCTGTCCCTGGAGCTGGATAGAATTTTTCATCATTAGTACTTCAGCTATTCGAAGGAAGTAAAATGTTCTACAAGTCATGGATGAAAGAGTGCATTGTGGGCATAGGAGACAGTCAGTGCAAAGTCAGGAAGAAGGGGGATCTAGGATCATGTATGAAAAAAAAAATTGGCAAGAAGGCCAGGTGAGTTGGATAGTAGAGGGCTAGAAAGAGAGTACAAGATAAAGATGTTTGAAAGGTAGCATGAGGCAAGGTTTCAAATATCTTTAAAAGTTCAACATTGGAATTGATATCATATCCTGAATCCAATAAGGAGTCAATAGATTTTACTGAATAGGGGGGTGATTTTGTCATATCTAAGTTTGAGGAAGATTATGTGGTGAATGGCTGATAGCAGGAAGAAACTTGAGGTACAAAGACTAATTAGTATGCTATTGTGACAGTCCAGACAAGAGATGATGACAGCCTAAAATAAGTTCTTGGCCATATGACTAGAGAGCTGGGGACAGATTTAATGTAATAATGGAGGTGGAAACACCATATGGAGGATTTGGCACCATACTGATGATGTGGGCTTAGAGAGTGTGAGGATAAAAGGAGCTGAGTTTGCAAACTTGAAAGACAGAAAATCTGGTGATGTTGTTGGAAGGAATAGGAAAGTCTAGAGGAAGATAGGTTTGAGGGGAAAGGTAATGTGTTCTGTATTAGACAGAGAGAGTTTGTCATACCTTTACAGTATGCCATTTAGTATGTCCAACGGACAGTTTCTGATGCAGGACTGAAATTTCAAAGAGAAACAAGGCTATGGGCCATATGCATAAAGGTTCCACAAGGGAAAGGAAAGGAGAGAAGAGGAGAGGAGGGGAGAGAAGAGGAGAAGAGAAAGAAGAGGAGAAAAGAGAGGAGAGGAGAAGAAAGGAAAGAACTTATGAAATAAAACCAGAACTAAGATGTTCAGCTGAAACCAGAAGATGGAATAACAGAGAAGCTCAACTGCCACATGCCCGTTGAGACCCTATGGGTGAATGTGAGTGGAAAAGATGAGTATGAGAGACTATGTGGAGATTTAATTGATAAGACACAGCAATTGATCAGAAAGGGGAAGGGAGTGAGGAAGAATGACAATCAATGATGACACCCAGTTGGAAAACACAAGTGACCGTGAAGTTCATTGTATTTTATGCAGAAGTAGAGCAATTAAAGAAAGAGGAAAGTGGTGGGAAATGATAATAATTCATCAAATAATGCTTAAATATAATAGTTGCTAAAATGTTTGTTGAATGAAAGAAGACTTATTGAGTGCAAGTTATGGGAGTAGGGACTGTGGAGCATGAAAAAAACAAAAAGAACATTGGAGAGATAGAAATTTGGAGAACGCAAATGACTGTAATGTGATAAGTATTACAGAAGAGGTGCAAGTGTATCACTGTGGAAAATTGAAGAAAGAAAAATAATGAAGGGGTAGAATCCTATACAAACTGCCAGGATGAACTGAACTCTTAAAATTCCTTTAAGTGTGTCAATAAAATCCTCTTTGGCCCCAGTAACTAGCCTTATATCTTTCTGGACCAAAGTGACCCTCTTTGGCTACCATTCTTCTTGATGGCTTACAGGGGAAGGGAATCTGTGGACTTCTAGCCATATGTGGACTTCTAGGTCCTTGGGTCAGCCTTTTAAATGAGTCCAAGTTTTATAGAACCAATCATTTTATTTAGAGGATTTGTTCCGTGAAGTTTGGATTTAGCCGAAGAGTGTCACTTGAGGACCTAGAAGGCCACATGTGGCTTTGAGGTCACAGGTTTCTCACCCCTGATAGACAATAATAATTTTCCCTCTCCATTAGAATGTAGGGACTGTTAAGGCCAGTACTCTCTTTGCTTCTGTATTTACTTTGCCAGAGCTTAGCACAGTTCTTTGCACAGAGCACACATTTAACTATCTTTTTTAAATTTCATTTCATTGCATTCATTCATTCATAATCTAAAATTTGAAAGAGACCTAGAAGACTTTCTTATCAAAGGTTTTTACTCTATTTTTCATCCTGGAAACCTTTGGCTATGTTTTGTGAAACCTATGTACCCCATCAGAATAATGTTTTTCAATGCATAAAATAAATTATTACAAAGGATAAATAATCATATTGAAATATAGATATATTTTTGAGTTCATGGACCCCTAGATAAAAACTGATCTACCACACCTGATCAAATGCAGCTCATTCCATGTCATTGTTGTTTAGTCATTTTTCAGTCATGTCTTATTCTTTATGACCCCATTTGGGGTTTCTTGGCAAAGATCCTGGACTGGTTTGCCATTTCCATCTCCAGCTCATTTTATAGACAAGGAAATGGAGGCAAATAGGGTTAAGTGACTTGCCCAGAGTTACACAGGGAAGGCTTAAGGCCAGTATTGAACTCAGAAAGAAGGGTCTTCTTGTCTGTTGGTCCAGTCCACTTAGGTGGACACCAGTAATTGTTAGAATTTCTTTTTTTCCTGACCTCAAGGCTAAATTTGCTTTAATCAGACTTCTTCTAATCCTTTCTGTGTCTCCCTAGTACAAGCTGGATAATTTTCATCTCTTTTACATAACAAAGAACTTCAATAATTGAAGACTATAATCATGTTTCTCTAAAATACCTTATTCCTTGCTAAATATATCCAATTTGTTCGCTCAATAACTGTAGAGTATAAGCTCCAGGTTCTTCCCCATGCCATTTACCTTCTTCTGTGTTGTCTCATGTTTATCAAAGATCTTGCTAAAATAGGGTGCTTGCTGAATAATATTACATACATGTATACATATATACACAATAGTGCTCTCCTCTCCCTAGTCCTGCATATTATCAACACAAGACAGCAAGGGGGCTCATTGGATAGTGGACTGCACCTGGATTCAGGAATACCTGACTGTAATTCCTGCTCCATAAATTTAATAGTTTTGTGATTCTAGTCAAATTAATTAGCCTTTGTCTATCTCAGTCTCCTCTTGTGTCAAATAAGATTATGATTGCTGCTGCCAACCAGTATTGTTGCAAGGATAAAATGAGATAACATCTGTTTAGTGATTAGGAAACCTAAAAACACTACTATATAAGATGCTATCTCGCTATTATTGTTACCTATGAAACCTAGCTGGCATTAAGTTTCCTGATTAGCAGATTATATTATTGAATCATATTGAGATGGCAGTCTGTGAATTCCATTTATTTCAGATAGACCTGGGTCAATGACCTGTAAGTGGAAAGATTTGTAAAGCATGGCATGATAGAAATTGGATAATCAAGTACATTGATTGTTTTGATTTCAGATGATATGGCTGTGATGGTGCTCACATTGTAACAATCTTTAAATTTATTTAAATTAATCTAATCCCTTATAATTACTTATCATAAATCAAACAACTATGTCTTATTTAAGCTTATGAATTCAACTATTTCTTGTTCTTTATATGATTAGAATAGTTAGGCAGGACAAGTATATGAAACTTACTCACATACCCAAGAAAACAATGTTTTCTAAGAACTAAGAGTTGATATCTTGCACTTCCCAAACTTCCAAGGTCTAGACATAGGATAAAATTCTATCTACTACTGGCATCAATCTTTAATCCACCACTAGACATCTATTGTACAATTACTGTGACAGGAGAATTTATCTTTGTTACACCCATTGAACCACAATGAAACAAGATGCTATCACCACCTTATGTGTCAGCACCATGAAAAGCTCAATAAATCAAATTCCTCTCATCTACCTGTTAGGGAGAACACCTATAAAAAGTGTAAACTAATCAGAAATCATCAATCTGCACAAACATCATAAATTTCTCTTGGGGAAAGTGTGCAGACATAATCCTCAAAATAAAATTTAAAAATCCTCCTTAACATAAATATAGAAAAGTAAACTTCTATTATATACATGTGTATACACGCACACACACACACACACACACACACACACACACATGCACATATATACCTGTTGGACTTAAATGTATTTGAGAACATTGCATTTGAAAGGAGAATTGAAAAATTTAGTTTGTCCCTTTCAATTAAGGACCCCTTCAGAATCTACTACTGATAAGATTGGCATCATCAGGTCAAATGGACAAGGACAAGACTATTAATTTTTAACTTTGATATTGTCTTTAGTGTTTGTTTATTTGTTGTATTTGTGTTTTTGTGATTTCTGAGATGGGTAGGATTAAATTCCTTATGGACAGCAACTGGTTTAATACTTATCTTTGTGTCTAGTTTCTAGTATATAAAGATTTACTGAATTGAATGGTAAATGACTGTAATGATCTATACCCCCAATCTCAATAAAGAGGCAATCAGAAATAATCCATTGAATATTACATCTTCAGTAAGCAAGAAATGGGTTCGAATGCTTCCTGTGACACTCATTAAGGGAATGAAAATTGATGTCATTTAACTTTGATAAGCAATTCCTGTGGCTGTCTCCTAAATTGTATGTCATGATTGACTATCTTAGATTCTAAACTTAGTCCTCTGCCATGATGGAAAGATGTCCTTCACAGAGGAAATCATGGACCAATGAAATATTGACACCTCCTAATGAAAAAGTTTATGGTTTGACACCAGGGCATATGAGGTTTGCAGAACTCAATTTGTGGAAAGAGAGACAGAGAGAAACATAGATACAGAGAGAGAGAGAGAGAGAGAGAGAGAGAGAGAGAGAGAGAGAGAGAGAGACAGAGAGGGAGTGAGAGAGACAGAGAGAAAGAGAGAGAGAGAGAGACAGACAGAGAGAGAATTTTTAATGAGAACGATTGTTCTTCTCTGGCAAAAGTAAGACAGTGATGGACAACTTCAACATCAGTAACCTTGCTAGATGAAATAAATAGGTGCCAGGAATGTTTCACTGGATGGTGTATTTAAAGCTGTGATCAATCACCAAAACAATCACTATGTTTTGGTTAATGCCTAATATGTGCCAGGAAATGTGTTAGGCACTGGAGATATGAAGACAAGACCAATATAGACTCTAACTTCAAATTGCATTTTTGCTGCAGGAATAAATCTGTACCCAAAATCATGTGCAAGAAAGATACAAAGTGAATAGGGATATCACATAGAGATCCAAGGGGCAATAATCCCTAAGATAATTAGGAAAGGCCCCATGTAGGAGATGACACTTGAGTTGAGCTTTTATTTTTAGTTTTGTTTATGTATTTTGTTTCTTTGTAATGTAAATATTTACAGATTACTCCCACTATGTGAAAAGTCTCCAATAACAAAGCAAAACCATTAAATAAAACTAATAGAGTGACCTCATCTTTCACATACGTAGCACCTCCCCCCCATTTTTTATAGACAGACATCTACAAACTGAACCTTGAAGGAAATGAGAGATTGAAAAAGATGGAGAGAGAAAAGTTGATCTCAAGAACAGTAGTAGCTTGTGCAAAGGTCGGGAGACTACCACAATGTGGCCTGAATGTAGAATTCATGAAAAGGAGTAAAAGGTAACAAACCTGGAAAAATAAGCAAGAACCAGATTATGAAGGACTTTAAATGCTCATCACCCAAAAGATCTATGACTTTGTTCCTACAGATGATAGGGAACCAATGGGGCTTTTGGAGTAGTAAAGTGACTGTCAAAACCATGCTTAAACCCTGACTTAGGGTAATGTTAGTGTGAATGCAGGAAAGGGGGATGTATGCAAGAACTATTATCAAGGTAAAATTAACAAGACCTAGTGGACATGCCTAGAAAGTGATAAAGGATGTGTTGGCATAATGTTCCTTTCATAGGAAGTAATTGATATCACTGGGGTGCCATTCAGCAGGCTACCAAAATATGAGGCACATCCTTCTAGGCATACCTACACAAAACCTGGTTATTGATTGGATATGGGGGAAGATGTAAGAGCAAGAGTGGAGGATGATTCTGAAATTGCAAATCTTGAAGATTGGAAATAGATAGAAATAGGAAAGATAGGAAGGGGGAGGTTTTGGGGAACAGGATCATGAATTCTCTTTTGAACATACTAGGTTTCAGATGCTAACAGAATGTTAGCTTGGAGATGTCTATAAACAAGTGATGATCATGAATCATCTAAATGTATCACTAAAACTGGAAAGGACATCAGAGGCTATCTATTACACCCCTTTCCTTTTACAGATGAGGAAACTGGGTCCCAAAGAGTTTCAGGACTTGCCCATGTTCACACAATGAGGCAGAGCTTCTGGCCTTTGAGTCCAAACCCTAGGTTCTGTTCCTGGGCACCACATTGCAAGCACTAGTTTGAGTATATCCTTAAAAAGAATAAGAGAAGGCAAGAAAAACGGATGATTCATTTTGTTTCTTTCTTTAACCTGATCTGACATATAGGGGAGCTATTGATCGTATGGCACACACTGCTTAGACTCTCTCTGCATTTTTGCTGAACTTCCCCTGCTTTTTTCATTCCCAGAGCAGTTGAACTGATTCATACACAGCTTCAGTGGTTGCAATAAACCTGTGCTTAAGATGAAACCACCTCATCACTGATTGCTGGCTATAAGTTGGTTTTGTTCCCCACCTTTTTTCCCAGTGGCACATTACTGGGATTCAACTACTTTTACTTATCTTGAAATGCAGGCATACTCTCATGTCCCCTGATTAACTGGCTCTAGGAAAATTAAACCTTAATAGAAATACATGTGAAACATGTGAAACATAAATGGGTGATCAAAATTCATATTCAGTCTATCATGCCTAATCCCCACATCCATAATCAAAATACCCACCTTCTATTCCTGTCCTGTGCTGGAGAACCAGTCCTTCTCCTCTAATGAGGATTGGAGTTACAGAGAGTCACCCTACATAGGGTGTTCCTAAAGCCTGGACACATAGGAAATCTCATTAACTTCTCATTAACCATTTCCCCAAAGATTCTGTGTTGTTCAGCGACATCTTTTTCTGGGCTATGCTAAAGGAGAAGGTGTACTCAATGAAAATCACAGATGCAACTTGCTTGATTGAAAGCATAAAGAGTGAATGTGCTAGGTGAATATGGAATTATTGCATTGTGTTCATGTAAATCTTGCAAAGTGCATCACAAATGATAGAAATCATATTGAAGATGTTATTTGTTAATATTCCAATTAAATAAAACATTGTTGAAAATTTCATTCATTTCATTTCTTGAAAATATGTAATTTTGCCTATGTGTCCAGACTTTAGGAACACCCTGTATTCTGCCCACCCGCATAAATGTGAATTAAGGAAATGTGAAGAAGAATAAAGTTTTCCTCCATACAACTTTCTATGCTACCTAATAACTGGTCACAGTACCCTGAAGGTACACAAGTGGAATGCTCTACTTGGAAGCAGGGTGGTAAAACTTGATTGTGCCACCTTGTAACTCCTGTGATCCATTCTTGGCAACTTTTCCTCTCTTCATCTCAATTCATTAATGCCTACCCATCGTATGCAAGTATCACCTACATTTTCCCATATATTTTGCAAAGATGATCTGACACTCTCTATGTGTCCTTGGGAGCATCAGAACCTTAATTCACCAATCTATAAAATGAGCAATTTGGATTAGCAGCCACTAATCTCCCTCCTAGCTCTATGGCTATTATTGTATTATCTATTTAATGTACAGGAAACATTCTTCTACGTCTTTTACTACTTCATGGATACCAATACATCCCATTGCCTAAACATCTGTTCCCCTTTCCTTTGGCTTCATGACCATTCTACTTCCATTTTCAATCAGATAATCTTTGTTTGGTGCATATTCTACTGTGTACACAAGTAATCATTGCTACTATCATTGGTGCTACTGTCATATCTTATTATATTATGATATGGCACATTAACCTCATGCCTCTCCATTACCCTTTTGGTTATCTGCAATGCTAATTTTTCAACCATTCAGTTGTTGTACAATTCCCAATGACATTGTCTCATTGGAAAAAAATCTTGCTATAAAATATGGATTTGGAATAAGGGATGCACTTAAAAACAATGCACAATTAAAATGATCACCTGTAATTAATGGCACCCTCCATTTATTCACTGAATGAACATTTATTAGGATGTTTCAACGATCCAGCTAGCAGCTGTTGTGGGGGTGAAAGACGAACACAAGCCCAACAACAAGCATGCTACCAGTATGCTGCAAAACCCCAGGTTATTTTGATCTGCGTTACTAAGGAAAGCAATGTTAAGGGGTTAACAAGCTTACTTTAATCCACCATGCAGACATCACTCACCTAGTTCAGGGGGAAAAGTCAGCACCCTGAACTTTGGAGCAAATACAAAGGAATTACAAACATTGAGAAACAGACCAAATACAATTCATAGTTACCAACATCTAAGTTCAGCCCGGGAGCTCATAACAGGGGCTGGCCTGGAGTCACATGCACCACCACTGCTGTGGGTAAGAACTCCGAAAAAGAGAAAGCCAACACCTGGTTTTATATCTTTTTCAGGGTCAAGGGTGAGTCACACATGCGACTCACCCACGTGACCTAAAATTATCACAAAGAGACAACTTAAACCCACGTGGTCTAAAAGCCTCTGATGGTCCAAACATGTCACTAAAACTCATGTGTAAACTAGGCCCTCTCCTGAAGCAAGGAGGTCACCAAGGACTCCCAAATCTAATCAAGGAAACAAAGGCCAAACTCTTCAAGGGCACTTGGTTGAACTGAGTGTTAAGAGCCCATTTTGTTTACCAACACATAGGCTCTTCAGTTATAAAGACATAATGTCAGTGGTTCATGTTGACACACACACACACACACACACACACTAACTCCTATTTTGAAGGAGCTTACATTCTGTTGATGAGAAACATCAAAGATGCTGATAGGTAATTATATAATACACATAAAGGAATTAGGAGGAGTGATGCATAAAGCTTACCACAAGGGGCAAGAAGTGAGATCTGGATTGGCTTTATGTGGAAGATAATGTTTGAGTGTAATCTTGAAGGAAACTAAGGATTCTAAGAGGTGGCGGTAAGAAAAGTGTGACACAGGATATAATCTGTTCAAAAGTTGTAACAATAATGTGCCTAGCAGCTAATGCTGAGGTATAAAACTCAACAAGATGAGCAATAAGAGCTGCCAGCACAGGTTCTTTTATCTGCTTTTCTAAGGAAAACAACTTTAAGGGGTTAACAATCTCACTTTAATTAAACATACATATATCATTCACTTATTGCAGGGGGAAAAGCCAGCACCCTGACCTTCAGACCAAATACAAATAGAAATTACAAACAGAAAATACCAACAGATCAAATAACACCATGCCACAGACAGGCTTTGTCTGATAGGTACCAAAAGGAGAAGCACCAACATCTGGGTTTTCTTCAAAGCCATGAGCTCCGGTGTCTACCCAGCATCTCCATGCCAACACTCAGTGAGTGAGAGCCTCAAACAAAATGCTCACCTCTGAGTGTATATACCCTATTTAGGGCAAGAAGGCTTCACCCCTAATCAGCAAAAGGTATGGGCCTGGGACTTAGCACCTAGCAAGACTTAATCAAAGGTACTCGATTACTTTAGCATTCTAAAAGAGGAAACAGTAAAAAAAATTCCTGCCTTAATTACCAATACCAAAGTACAGAGATGAAAAATGGGATATGTATGGGGAAGAGCAAATGTCCATTTCTTGGAAACATGGGATTTGTGTAGGAAAACATATGGTTAAAAAAACTGAATATGTACTATGACCAATTTATCAAGTGTTTTAAATGGGAAATAGAAGAATTTTTATTTTTTCCTAGAATCATTTGAGAGCTAGAGGTGTTTCTTGAGTAGGGGCTTAACATGATTATACTTACCATGATTACAAGGCCTCTACTTAAGGAATATAAGGTAGAAAACAATATGGAGGATACGTTAGAGAAGAGAAAGAATGGAGACATGGTGACCAGTTAGAAGGCTATTACAATGGTCCAGATGAGAAACAAAAGGCTTATTGAAAAGCATTGTTAGTCAGGGAAAGTTTCTGTGTAGTCTTGTCCTTGTGTCCTTATATCCAGTGTGATTTTTACTCACGAGCAGAGTGATTTACTCTTTACTTGGTGTAGAAAGGACTCCTCTATACAATAAAATGCCCCTCCACCACTCCTTGGTGGTGATAGAAATTGTAATGAAGAAGCTTTTCTCATTTAAGCAAGGCTTTGATTCTCATTAAAATGTATACCTTAGTGTGATTAATTTGGAGGACTCTTTTTGATTTATGTCAAAATGTTTTCTCAACAAAATCACACAAAACAGCCGATATTTAGTGTGCTGCTGCTATGTGGGCAGCACTTTGCCAACTACATTGCTTTGTGGGAGAAAAAATGTTACAGGACAGGGTGTTGATTCTATAGTAGGGGTTCTTACCCGTGGACTCATGAATATGCTTTTTTTAAATTTCTTTTTTTAAGTATTCTGGAAATGAGGAATAGTCTGCTGCCTCAAGACCACATGTGGCCCTCTAGGTGCTCAAGTGTGGCTCTTTGACTGAATCCAAAGTTTAGAATTTGTATTTCAAGGGCTGTACTTGAGCACCTAGAGGGCCAGATATGGCCTTGAGGCCACAGGTTCCCCACCCCTGGTCTAACCATTGGCTCTTAATTTGGAGTCTGTAACATGTGTGTGTGCTTGTGTGTGTGTGTAAATATTTCAGACATGAGAAATCTAATTGCAGAACTATTCTTAACTTGAAATCTATAAACTTGTCTTTAAATATTTGCATAATTATCTTGGGATATAATTGGTTTCCTTTGTAATATTATGTATATAGTATTTTATTCTCTTAAAATATAATTCTGAGAAGTTCATAATCTTAACATGACTGCTGAAGGAATCTATGACATGCAAAAATTTTAATCTTTTTCTCTACATTCAGAGGACCTGGGTTCAAATCCTGTTTTTGATATTTATAATCTAGTGACTGTGAAGAAGTGCTTAATCTTTCTGGGCCTCAGTTTCCACATATGTAAAAGAAGAGGGCTAAATGAGATTACTTCCAAGGTGCCTTTTAGCTCTAAACCAATGATAAAATAAGGTACTTGAAATAGAGAATAATGTGTTTATTGATGAAATTAAAAACGTATGTATAGGTACCCTGTCAAGGATGTTAAGATCTAGCTTAGTGAGGCAGCTAGGTAATGTACTATGCAGGCATCAAATACGTAGCCGCATTCACCCTACAGTGATTTCCTCTGTCCGAAATGTCCTTCTTCCCTTCTGTATCGTCTGCTGAATCCCTTTCTGTTCACCCAAGTCTAATTGAAATTTCTTCCTTCCCATGAAATTCTTCCTTGATCCCCCTGTTTTGATAATGACCATTTTCCTATGCTATAGATTTTTGTTCAGACCTGTGAGTCAGTTAGCATAAGGAAATTCTTTTTGATAATATCTTACTTCTCTACTCAATTTGATCAGCAACTGTTCTGAACCTTTTATTGAGAGACCACTTCCTGAGGACACTGGGAACTGAAGTGACATACTCTAGGAACACAACCAGGAGGAAATGAACCATAAATAGGAACTGAACCCAGGTTTTCCAAACTCCAGGGCCCAACTTCCATCTACCATGCTACTTGCATACGTCACAGGTCACATAGCATTTTTATCTCTCTTTAAGACATTTTCATGATAGGTATCATAATTATTTGCCCCTGTTTCAATTCCCACTATGGCTGTGAGAGGTGGACTATAAGGAAAGCTGAGTGCTACAGAACTGATGCTTTCAATTGTGGTGCTAGAGAAGATTTTTTGAGAGTCCCTCGGACAGTGCGAAGATCAAATCAGTCAACGCTCAAAAAAATTAATTCAGGCTATTCGCTGGAAGGTCAAGCGCTGAACCTAAAAATGAAATACTTTGAAAACATAATGAGAAGATAAGAGTCATTCATCGGAAAAACCTTGATGTTGGGAAAGACCGAAAGCAAAAGAAAAAGGGAGGGCAGAGGATAAGATGGATAGATAGTGCCATGGAAACAACAAACACGAACTTGGACAGATTTTAAGAGATTACAGGAAAGAAGGGCCTGGTATGCTATGGTCTGTTGGGTCGTGAAGAGTTGGATACAACTGAATAACTGAACAACAACCAATTCTCATTACATTATAACCACTATGAGGGCAAGAACCATGTGATATTTAAATGTTGTATTTCCTCAAAACCAAAACTAGAATTTTGCCCACAGTAGCTTTTGATACAATCCTGACAATACTCCTAAAATATATCAGTGGATTAAACTACTCCCTGAAACAAAAGGATGTTTACACTGAAGCTTGGAAAGAAAGTAATTTGATAATAAACTGCATTACATATTGTGTGCAAAGATAGGAAATGAGGCAGAAAATTATAAAAAATGGAAACCCACGCTCAAGTCTGATGTATTTTTGTCTTCTATTTGAGACCTCAAACACTGCCCAGAGAGCTGGCTCACCTTTCAGCCCTAAACATTTCAGGCTCCATTTCTTGTAAAATGCTGCTACCCACCATTACCTGAACTAATTGAGAATCAGGGATAATTAAGGCCTCCTGTGATCTCTAACCCTTTTATAATGTCTTCATGAAAACAACACACAGGAAAAAAAAGTGATCATAATCAATGGAAAATTAAGGGGGAAAGAGTCTTAGCATGTACAAAAAACCACAGCTCCTGAAAGGTAAATTTTCTGCTTATCCTAAACATATGTGAAGTATCAAAACTGGAAAAAATATAATCATGTGTATTTTGCCACTTATATTTGCTGTTTAGATTATATTTTTTATATCTACGTTCAGTTTTCTTCTTAACATCAAAGCTTAGAAAACATTAGTAAGTGAAGCAGCAGTTATCCACACAAACATGACATCTTAATCAAGCCAGATGTTTTTTAATTGACAAAACAATATGTATTTAAAATGGTTGACTTTGGGACCACTCTCTGGGGGCCTGTCTTGTTATATATCATTTTCTAGATACACTAGCACCCTGAGGTTTTGGAATATTAATTTCATCTGTCATTGGCTTGAACCTCTACCAGCTGTATCTTCCACATTTTAGGGGACCAGAGATTGTTACTCCAATTACTTTTATTTACTTGACATCAGAGGAGGTTTTACAAAAGAATATTTACTTCAAAGATAGAGCCAGAATATAATTCAGATATTTTCCCTGACACCTGAGGGGCATATGCCATTCCCCAGCCCAGCTCAATCAGTGTGATGGAAGAGATTAGATTAATAAGTTATTTAAGAGATTAGATTAATAAGTTATTTCAGTTTTGACAGAGCAGTTTTTGTAGTATCAGTCCCTAATATCAAAAGAGATGCCATTCAAATTATTCAATGGTAAGAATTACTATCAATGCTAACATGTAGTTCTGTGATCTTAGGGAGCCAAGGTTTTACAGAAAGTGTTTTCTCGTTTTCTTTCTTTTCATTGGAATGAACTAAGCAACCTTTAAAGTTTCTTCTAGTGGGAAGCAATCAAAATGATAACAAACTTTCAGGTCATCCCCTGTGACCATTAGTTGAAGGAATTGAGGCAAAATAACCTTTAGAAGCAATGACTTAGAAGAAATAAGGTGACTGTTTTCAAGTATTTGAAGGGCTATTCAGGGAGAGAAGGTGATATTCTGCTGAGACCCAAAAGACAGAAATAGGAGGGATAGTTGTACATCATAGAGAGAAATATTTCAAGCTCAATTTATGAAAAATGTCCTAATAATTTAAGTTATTCTATAGAGTAATTTACTGCCCAATAGGTAGCCAGTCTCTCTCCTCTCAGTGCAAGTCACTGCACAAAGTTTAGAATGCAGCTTGTAGAAGAAATCCATATTCAAGAATGTATTGAACTAGATGGCCTCTGAAGTCTATTCTAAAATTTGATGCTCTGTGATATTTGTTTGCCATATAAATAACAAAAACACATGCAAAGCCCTGTTCACAAGATGTGTGACCAATTTGGAAAAGATATAATCTCCAAACTGCAATTAGAAGAAAAAAATATAAAATCTAAGATGATAGCAAAAATACTGAAGATTATGTGTTGATGAAGACAATGATGATGATGGTGGTGGTGGTGGTGATGAATGAAGAAAGAAGGTAATGATGATGGTTTCCGGTTATTTATCAGTTCTCTGTCTTCTATGTAGAGTTTAAAAATAAATGCGTCACAGCCACCTACAGATTCTCTGTCAAAGGAAAGAATGGAAAAGTCCTTTCATTTCCAATAGCTAGCTATTCATTCTAAAATTTATAGCTTCTTTAAATATTCATCCTCCCCTTGCATTTGTAAGTTATAAAGATAAGTTATCAAAGAACTGAGAAATACTTTCTGAAATATGGTAGAGTCTGCTAAGAGTCCGCTGACCAATGGTTTCTATTCCTGTCTCTGCTACTAACTGGTTGTATGATTTTGGGTGAGTCACTTCATTTTCTGAGCCTCTGTTACCTAAGTGGTTTGAAAAAATCATCATGGTTTATTTCAGGTCTAATATCTTTCTCTGTCTACTCAGCCATGCCAGTGATTGGGATAAGAAAAGGCACTTTTTCTAAATGTCATCTCTGTGGTCCTGAACTACTGAGCACAGCGCAGTGCAGGAAGCTTTGGAATTAGAGTCAGAGAATATTGCTTCATAGGTTTTCTCCTTGCCCCCGATATGATCTTGGGCAAGTCACAACCATTTTGGACCTTAGATTTATCATCTATAAAACAAATAGTTTGGATTGGAAGAACTTAACTGTCTTCTTTAATTTCAAATCTGTGATGATTGAGACTCAGCATCCAATTACTGATAAGCTAAGTGGCACAGTGGAAAGAGCACTGGGACCTGGAATCAGGGAAACCTGAGTTCAAATCCAACTTTGGACACTTACAGAACTGTGACCCAAGAGAAGTCATTTAGTCCTATTTTCCTCAGTTTTCTCATCTATACAATTAGCTGGAGGAAGAAATAACAAAGAACTCCAGTATCTTTGCCAAGAAAACCCCAACTGGGGTCATGAAGAGTTGGATATGACTGAGCAACAATTCCAGTCATTACTGATTCTCATGACTGCTCATTTTTTTTATAATTAAGATTTTTTATTTTTAGTTTACAACACTCAGTTCCACATAACTTTGAGTTCCAGATTTTCTTCCCCTCCTCCCCTACCCTCCCCAAGATAGCATGCAATCCGATATATCTTCTACATATAACTTCACATTGAACTTACTTACGTAGTAGTCAAGTTGTAATGAGAAAGAAGAAACAAAACCAAAAAAAAAAGACAAAAACAAAAGATAGAAAAGAAGGGAAAAAAGGCAAGTATAAAATGTCCCTCAATCTGCATTCAGACTCCATAGTTCTTTCTCTGAATGTGGATAGCTCTCTCCATCATGAGCCCTTTGGCACTGTCTTTGCACCTTGTATTGCTGAGAAGAGCAAAATCTATCAGGGTAGGTCATCACAGAATCCATACGTCTGTGGTTGTGTACAATGTTCTTCTGGTTCTGCTCCCCTCATTCAGCATCATATCATGTAGGTTTCTCCAGGTTATTATTAAATCCATAGCATCCCCATTTCTTATAGCACAGTAGTATTCCATTATCTTCTGAATGATAAATCATTACAGAAGATCTTCCATATTATAATGTAAACCCAGATTTTCTTCCTTCCCTCCCCATCCCCCAGCTTCTGCAAGATCTTTAAACTCTCTGGCTTGGAATAAAGAATCAGACATTCCTTTCTGGCTAGGAGACTGAGAAGCCCTTCTCTGAGAATGCACCTCTCAAATATTCCTCTCTGACTGACAGGCCGGAACAAAAACTCGAATACACTCTTGAACAAAGGACAGGAAATATTTCTGAAACTGCTTCTTGAGGAACTAGCCAGTTCTCAAAAAAAAATGATTGACAAAAATCTTCCCCTCCCAAGGGGAGTGGCTACCCTCTCTGGCAGGGAATATCCGGGACAGTTAGCAGTAAGCCTTCCTTGTTCAGGACCCTATAAAAGTCTCCAAGTGGAACAAGAGCATGAGATCTCACCCATGGGGAGGATGCTTCGCCTGGGACCACCTTCCTTGCTGGGGCCTTGATCAAGCTGAGCTGTGTAAACCAGGATCTCCTCAGCTTTGAGAGGATCAAGTGCTGGAGTTCCTCCGGGAGGTGATAAATCTATGTTGTTTGTGTTTTTGTCTTTGTTGTGTTAACTGTGTTTGTTAGAGTATTTCCTCTGTGTTTCAATAAAAAACTATGTTCTGTCAAGAGTGTACTTTATTGCCAGTGCTAATCCAGATCCAAACCTAACTCAGCTTAACCGAACACCTTCATATACTGCAAGTTGTTCAGCCATTCCCCAATTGATTGTCATTTCCTTGATTTCCAATTCTTTGCTACTGCAAAAAGAGCTGCTATAAATATTTTTGTAGATATGGGTCCTTTCCCCACTTGTGTGTTCTCTCTGGGATACAATCCTGGAAGTAGATTGCTGGGTCAGAGGGTATGAAGGTTTTTACGGCCTTTTGGGCATAGTTCCAGATTGCTCTGCAGAATGGCTGGATCAGTTCACAACTCTACCAGCAACGTAACAATGTTCCAATTTTCCCACTTCCTCTCCAGCATTCATCATTTTCCTGTTTTGTCATTTTAGCCAATCTGATAGGAGAGATGTGATATCTAAGAATTGTATTTATTTACATTTCTCTAATCAGTAGTGATTTCAGGCATTTTTATATGTCTATGGATATCTATAACTTTTTCCTCTGAAAACTGCCTGTTCATATTCTTTGACCATTTCTCAATTGGGGAATGACTTGTATTCCTATAAATTTGGCTCAGTTCCCTGTATATTTTAGAGATGAGGCCTTTATCCGAAACACTGGTTATAAAGATTTTCTCCCAATTTTCTGCTTCCCTCCTAATCTTTGTTGCATTGGCTTTTTTATTCAAAAACATTTCAATTTAACATGATCAAAATTGTCTACTTTGCATTTTGTAATGCTCTCTATCTCTTGTTGTGTCATGAATTCTTTGCTTTTCCATAAATCAGATAGGTAAACTATTCCTTGCTCTCCCAAATTGCTTATAGTATCAGTCTTTATTCCTAAATCATGAACTTGTTGGGACTTTATTTTGGTATATGGTGTAAGATATTGGTCTATGCCCAGTTTCTGCCCTACCATTTTCCAATTTTCCCAGCAGTTTTTGTGAAATAGTGAATTCTTAGCCCAGAAGGAGGATTCTTTGGGTTTATCAAAGAGTAGATCGCTATAGTCATTGACCACTACATCTTGTGTACCTAACCTATTCCCGTGATCCACCACTCTGTTTCTTAGCCAGTACCGGGTAATTTTGATGACTGCTGCTTTGTAGTACAGTTTAATATTTGTTATGGCTAGGCCACCTTTCCTAGCATTTATTTTCATTAATTCCCTAGACATTCTTGACCTCTTGTTCTTCCAGATGAATTTTGTTATTATTTTATCCAGCTCTATAAAATAATTTTTGGTAGTTCAATTGCTATGGCACTGAATAGATTAATTTAGGTAAAATTGTCATTTTTATTATATTAGCTCAGCCTAACAGTGAGCAATTGGTATTTTCCCATTTATTTAGATCTGACTTTATTCGCGTGAAAAGTGTTTCATAATTATGTTCCCATGGGCCCTGGGTTTGTCTTGGCAGATAGACTCCCAAATATTTTATAGTGACTACAGTAACTTTGAATGGAATTTCTCTTTCTATCTCTTGCTGTTGGGCTTTGTTAGTAATGTATAGGAATGCCAAGGATTTATGTGGGTTTATTTTATATCCTGCAACTTCACTAAAGTTGTTCACTATTTCAAGTAGTTTTTTACTTGATTATCTAGGATTCTCTAAGTAAATAATCACATTATCTGCAAAAAGTGATAATTTAGTTTCTTCTTTGCCTATTCTAATTCCTTCAATTTCTTTTTCTTTTCTTCTTGCTACAGCTAACATTTCTAGTATCAAGTTGAATAGTAGGGGTGATAATGGACATCCTTGTTTCACCCCTGCTCTTATTGGGAATGCCTCTAGCTTATCCCCATTAAAATACTGTTTGTTGATGGTTTTAGATAAATGATATTTATAATTTTTAGGAAGGCTCCCTTTATTCCTATGCTTTCTAGTGTTTTAATAGGAATGGGTGTTGTATTTTGTCAGAGGCTTTTTGTGCATCTATTAAGAAGATCATGCAGTTTCTGCTAGTTTTGTTGTTGATATGATCAATTATGCGGATAGTTTTTCTAATATTGAACCAGCCTTGCATTCCTGGAATAAATCCTGTCTAGTCATAGTGTATTATTCTCGTGATAAGTTACTGAAATCTTTTTGCTAATATTTTATTTAAAATTTTTGCATCCATATTCGTTAAGGAAATTGGTCTATAATTATCTTTCTCTGTTTCAAGTCTTCCTGGTTTAGGTATCAGTACCATATTTGTGTCATAAAAAGAATTTGGTAGGACTCCTTCTTCACCTATTTTCCTAAATAATCTATAAAGTATAGGAGTTAATTGTTCTTTAAATGTTTGATAAAATTCTCATGCAAAACCATGGCTTGCTCAATTTCTTTTTCTGAGAAGGGGTTATTTAGGAATTTTATTTCCTCTTCTGTTAACCTGGGCAAATTATATTTTTGGTAGATATTCATCCATATCCCTAAGGTTGTCAAACTTATGGGCATACAATAGGGCAAAATAATTCCTAATTATTGTTTTAATTTCCTCTTCATTGGAGGCGAATTCACCCTTTTCATTTTTGATACTGGTAATCTGATTTACTTCTGTCTTTTTTTTTAATCAAATTGGCCAAAGGTTTATCAATTTTATCGTTTTTTCATAAAACCAGCTCTTTGTTTTATTTATTAATTCAATAGTTTTCTTAATTTCAATTTTATTAATCTCTCCTTTGATATTCAGTATTTCTAATTTGGTATTTAATTTAGGATTTTCAATTTGTTCTTTTTCTAGCTTTTTCAGTTGCATGCCCAATTCATTGATCTCCTTTTTCTCTATTTTATTCGTGTAAGCATTTAGAAATATAAAACTTCCCCTAAGAACTGCTTTTGCTGCATCCCATAAGTTTTGGTATGTTGTCTCATTATTGTCACTTTCTTGAATGAAGTTATTAATTGTTTACATGATTTATTCTTTGGCCCACTCATTCTTTAGAGTTAGATTATTTAGTTTCCAATTAATTTTTGGCTTATTTTTCCATGTTTCTTTATGACAAATAATTTTTACTCTATAATGATCTGAAAAGGATACTTTGCTTCTGCCTTTCTGCTGAGGATTGTGCAGTTTTTATACCCTAGTACATGGTCAATTTTTGGGCATGTGCCATGTACCACTGAGAAAAAGAATATTCTTTTTTATCCTCATTAAGTTTTCTCCAAAGGTCTGCCTTTTCTAAAGTTCTGTTCATCTCCTTAACTTCTTTCTTGTTTATTTTTAGGTTAGATTTATCTAGCTCAGAGAGGGGAAGGTTGAGGTCTCCCATTATTATAGTTTTGCTGTCTATTTCTTCCTATAACTCCCTTAACCTCTCCTCTAGGAATTTGCATGCCATACCACTTGTTGCACATATGTTAAACAATGATATTGCTTCATTGTTTATGGTGCCTTTTAGCAGGATGTAGTGTCCTTCCTTATCTCTTTTAATTAAATCTATCTTTACTTTTGCTTTGTCTGAGATTAGGATTTCTACCCCTGCTTTTTTTGTTTTCCTTTAGGTGAAGCACACTATATTTTACTCCAGCCTTTTACCTTTACCCTGTGTGTATCCCCCTGTTTCAAATGTGTTTCTTGTAAACATCACATTGTAGGGTTATGGTTTTTAATCCATTCTGCTATCTGCTTCTGTTTTATGGGAGAGTTCATCCCATTCACATTCACAGTTATGATTACTATCTGTGTATTTTCTCCATCCTATTTCCCCCCATTTATGCTTTTATTTCTCCTTTTCCCCTTCCACTCTTGAACAAAGTTTTGCTTTTGACTGGCATCTTCCTCAGTTTACCCTCCCTCTTGATTCCCTCCCTTATCTTACCATTTTCTGCTTACTACTTCTTCCCTCCCTTCTGACCACCCCCCTCCCTTTTTCCCCTTTTCCCCTTCTACTGCCTGTAGGACAACTTAGATTTCTATACTTATCAGGGTATGTTATTCCCTTCTTGAACCAAATCTGATGAGAGTAAAGCTCAAATACTGCTCTTCTCCCTCCGTTCTTTCCCTCTACTATAATGTGTTTAGTGACTCTTCATTTGATGTAATTTACCCTTTTCTACTACCTCTTCTCCCAGAACCCTCCCTTTACATCTCTTAATTATGGTTTTTATCCTTGTATCAGTTATTTTATACAGACATCCACTGTCTATGTGTATCCCTTTCAATTATCATAATAACTGTAGTATTCTCAAGATTGACTTATATTTATATATAATATATGTGTACATATATATACATATATATGTGTGTGTATATATACATATATATAACATACATAAGATGATATAATCCTATATAAAGATGTAAATAATTTGCCCTTATTGGTTAATAAGGTTTGTGGGGGGTTTTCCCCTTGTTTACCTTTTATGTCTCTCTTGAGTTTTGTGTTTGAATATCGAATTTTCCGTTGAGTTCTGGCCTTTTCATCAGGAAGGTCTGGAATTCCCTCATTTCATTGAATGTCCATGTCTGTGCCTGAAAAATTATGCTTAATTTTGTTGGGTAGTTGATCCTTGGTTGTATTCCCAGCTCCTTTGTGCTTCAGAATGTCTCACTCCAATTTCTCCTTCCATTTAATGTAGAAGCTGAGAGATCCTGTGTGATCCTGACTATAGTTCCACGATATTCTAATTGTTTCTTTTTGGCTGCTTACAATATTTTCTCTCTGACTTTGTAATTCTGAAATTTGGCTATAATATTTCTTGGAGTTTTCAATTTGGGGTCTCTTTCAGGGGGTGACGGTGTATTCTTTCAATGACTATTTTACCTTCTGGTTCTAGAAACTCTGGGCAGTTATTTTTAATAATTTCTTTGAAGATACTGTCAAGGCTCTTGTTTTCATTGTGGGTTTCCCATACACCAATAATTCTTAAATTGTCTCTCTTGGATCTATTTTCCAGGTCAGTTGTTTTTCCCATCAGATAGTTCACATTTTCTTCTATTTTTTCATTCTTTACATTTTGTTTTACTACTTCTTGATGCCTCATAGAGTCACTAGTTTCCACTTGCTCAATTCTAATTTTAAATGAGTTGTTGTCTTCATTTTGATTTTGAGTCTCCTTTTCCAATTGGTTGATTTCATCTTTCAGGGTGTCATTTTCTCTGTTTAGATTCTGAATCTCTATAGCCATTTTGCTGATCTTATTTCTTAAAGATTTGATTTCATCAGTGTTTGTTTTTTTTTCCATTTTTTCCATTTTTTCCATTTTTGTTTTTTGTTTTTTTTTTTATTTTTTTGTTGAGGGGGCAGGACAATTGGGGTTAAGTGACTTGCCCAGCGTCACACAGCTAGTACATGTGACAAGTGTCTGAGGCTGGATTTGAACTCAGGTCCTCCTGACTCCAGGGCCAGTGTTCTACTCACTGTGCCACCTAGCTGCCCCAATTTTTTCCATTTATTCTTTTACCTCCCTAATCTGGTTTTCAAAATCCTCCTTTAGCTCTTCCAGTAATGCTTTTGGGGTTTGAGACCAGTTCACATTCCCTTTTGAGGTATCAGAGGTAGGTATAATGTCAATACTATCCTCTTAAAATTGGTATTTTGATCATCCCTGTCTCCATAAAATTAATCAGTGGCCCTCAGTTTTTTCATTTTCTTCTTCATGTTGGTTAGCTTTTTCCTGGCTTTACAGTGGATTTCTGCTTTGGGGGCTCAGGGATCTCTGTCCCGGGTTTCTTGCTGTGGGCATTTACTATCTGGGGATAGCCTTCAGTTTCCTGAGGTGTGGGGGAGGGGTCTGGCTGCCTGAATTCTCCTTTTCCCCTGGGGCTGCTCTTCAGCTCTGTTGCTCTTCAGCAATGGTCTCAGCTGTTTGTTGTCTATGTTGGTGTCCGCCACTTCCCCTGAGGGTGCAAGGGTATGTCTGGGTTCCTGGTGTTGACCCTTGCCCCTCTGAGACTCAGGAACTCTCACTGCTTGGCCACTGCAGCTCACTTCTGTCTCCTCTATCCCAGCGTTTTTCCTGAGGAATTCTCTGGATAAGGGTTGGGGAGTGTGGGGGGGGGGGGCGGGATTAGAATTATTTACCTGGCCATTACGTCTCCCTGAAGTTCAAGAAGGCGCATTCCAATCCTTTGGGCTGCGAGCCTCAGGAATAGATGTGTCATGGCATTGCACTGCTGCCTCTCATTGATCAGACAGAATCCTGTCCTGTGTTGGGAGACCTGGGTATCTCTGCCAGTTTGGGGCACCCAGATTTCTCCCACTCTGTCTCAATGGTTGGTTTCTGCAGCTGTTTCCACTTTGGTGCTATCTAGGGCAACACCCCACGCCGAGCACTCTCCCAACCTACAGATCCATCCCGTCGACCTTTTGGGCTCTCCTGGCTTAGAAATTTGCCCCACTCAGACTGCTAGCAGCTTTTAGCTTTCTCAAATCTGCTCAGATTCACTTTTTTAGCGGACTGTGAAAGAACTTGTGAGACAGCTCCAGTAAGATGCTGTTTTCATGCGCCATCTTGGCTCCGCCCCCTACTGCTCATATTTTTAACTTAGCCAGACCTTTCTGCTGGTCCATGATTTGAGATGAAAGGGGAATTGCTTAATGGCACCAATTTTAAGGAAACAATGACATGACAGAAAACCAGAACCAATCTAAGGAGATCATAAGTTAAAAAAAAAAGTGTATTTCTCAACCTAAATGGTTCATGAATTCATAAGACTACAGCAAGAATGGATTTTAGACATAAAGTAATTCAAGTCTTATTTTCCATTGGAGGATACTCACATCTATATAAAGCAATGATCTTACTGGGACCCTGACAATCACAGAATTAATACAAACTCAGTGCTGAAAGGCTCAGAGTCCGTGGAATCCACCCCAACTCTTGCAATGGGAATGCAATTTAATTCATTTCAATTCAATTCAAAAAGCATTTATTAAATTCTACTCTGCATTCAACACTAGAGATACAAAGATACAAAAGAGTCAGTCCCTGAGGTGTGGCCCTCTTGATGACCTCCTGCCAAATGAAATCAAACAATGAAAAACAACTCTTTGAACCATATCATTCTTATTGTTCAATCAAAACATGTCATCATAAAGTCCAAGTCTATACCCGTCTTTCTCCCAAAAATATAAGATAATTTGTTACACATGGTGCTTAAATCTGGATCAATAGTATCTATATCTTTCTTTTCATCAATCAGTTTAAAAATACTTACAAAAAGGAAATAATATTACATCCAGAGTTTTCTATACATATTGTTGTGGTTGATGTAAAGTTTGTTTGGCTTTCTTTTCTGTTTTAGGCTAACTATTGTGCCTGTGGCACAATTCTCCTGTATCTGATATTGTACAAATCTCCTATACTTGAAAAATTGATTTTTTTACTCAAAGATGGTTGCATTTTTCTATGTCAAATTTCATTTTTGTTATATTCAGTTCATCATTATATGCTGTGAAAATCTTCCTTGGTTCTGAACTTAGTCATCTGTCATGTTATCTGCCCCTCCCAGATTCCTATTATCTATATATTTATCAAGTGTACTTTTTATGGCTTCATTTTCAAGTCGTTAATAACAGTGGTCCACAGCACAGGACTAATCATCACTTTCCTAAGCTACATCACTGGAAACCTCCCTCTAAACTGATAAGAGTTCATTAATAGGCACTCTTTGGATCCCGTCATTCAGTTAGATCTAAATTGATATCATCTATCACATATTTCCCTGAAGGCTTTATCCAAAACATTATCATGAAAAATATTTACCAAACAGTTTGCTGAAATACGTATCCTATATCAATGGCATATCCCTGATCTACAAACTGGACATTCCTCTCACTAAACAAAATGGAAGCTATTTGGCATTTCTTGTTTATATTGCATTAGATCTTATGACTCACGTTTTCATTTTCCATTAATACTCACAAATATGCCTCAGAGCTGATTTCCTGTGGGAAGCAAACATACAGCCTCTTTAACAGATCCAGCAGGCCCTGATATTGCCTATGAACACTAACTGGCTTACAAACTATGTGACCTTGGGCAAATCACTGGACTTCAATTTCTAAAGGGGAAAATTAGAGAACTAGATTAGATAATAATTGTTGACATTTACAGAGCATTTTGAGGCTGGCAAAGGATTTTAATTTTATGACATGTGATGTTTTAGAGTTTTTATTTAGAATGATTTAAATAATATAAAAATTGGTCATTATGACTGAGTTTTCAATAGATGTTCACTTAAAAATAAATGAAATCATCTGAATACACAACATAATAAAAAGTCCTGAGAGTATCTATGAGTCACATAACCAGTAGTTGTCAAAGGTAGGATTAGCATTTGGATATCCCTGACTCTGAGCTTAGCTTTCTATAAACTATCCCAACTTATCTTTCAAATGGTGGTTTTCTGTATTTCTATATTCTTTATGCATCTGTTAAAGATAAAGAAGACAGATGACCTTTTCTCAAAAAAAAAATGTCATAATATAGTCTGCTTGTTGGTCTTCTTTCCTTATGTCTCTCCCCATTCCAGTCTTTCCTCTTCTTAGCTGCCAAACTAATCTTCCTTAAGGAAAGGTATGACTAAGTTACCCGTCTTTCATTAACTCCAGTAGCTCCCTATCACCTCCAAAATTAAAAGTGAAATCCTTTGCCTGGCTTATTAAAGTCCTTCACAACCTGGCATCTGCCTATTGTTCCAGTCTTCTACTTTATTCTCATCTCTCTGCCTTTTGATGGAGTGATGCTGGCATTCTTGTTGTTTCCAGCATGACATTACATTTTTTGAGCCTATGACATTTCACAGGTTGTTTCCTGCATCTAGATGGCTCTCACTCTTCATCTCTGCCTCTTGATTTCCCTGGATTTCTCTAAAATTTTGTTCACATCCCACTTTCTATAAAGACCTTTCCCATCTCCCAATCCTTCACTACTAGTGCCCTTCCTCTGAGATTATCTTCAATGTATATTTAATATGTCTTGTATGTACAATAGTTGTTTGCATGCTATAATTTCTATTATATGCTGAACACCATGAAGGCAGTGGCTGTCTTTGTTTTTTTTTTTCCTTTTTCTTTGTGTTCCCACAGTATCGAGTACACAGTAACTGCTGCTTAAAATTTGTTTGTGGTTGATGATGATCATGATTCATGTTTATGATCAAGACAAGGAATTGTACATGAATATTAGTGGATCTATAATTTCATCTGGGCTGGTACTTCCTTCAGATTGTATCCACAATGCCAAAATTTTAGAGTTTTAAGAGACAACAGCAGACATCTGGCCCAACCATAAGTGGAAACAATCCCTATTACAACAAATCTGGCAATTAGTTGTCCAGGTTACACTTAAAGTTTTCTATGTAGAGGGAATCAACTCTTTTTGTTATAAGTCATTTCCTTTTGAGAACATCCTTATATTCCAAAAATGTCTTTATTGGGCCTGAGAAGCAGTTCTTGCTAAAGTACCCAAATCTACTTTCTACCAAGAAAGATTCTCTCCTATGTGCATGCTCCACCTCCTGTTTTGTAGACAGAAGGTAGTTCATGAACAGTCATTAGCTTGAATTGTTGAAGATTGTAATCCCTGCATTCCCATGCATATTATGAGTATTTTTAATAACCAGGAGATGTTAGAACCACTACAGGATATGTTAGGAGTGTATAAAGTCAAGTACGAGGGTATAAAACCAGCTATATTTTCACAGCAGTATAAAAATAATTCAGCTATGCATTATACAGTGTGGTTTGGCAATAGATATAAAAACACCAGGAGACCCTTAACAAAGCATCCTACTGCTGAGGGAGAGAACTTTTTGTATGGGACAATTTTGAAAATGATCAAAAAATCCACAAGACTCCAAATAATCTAATCAGATTGCTTTCTGCATAGCACATATCAAATAGATGGCAATTTTTAGGGAAGGAAGTTAAAAACAAAAACAAAACAGTGAGGGACCAGGTTGTAGAATGGGTATCTTGTAAAAGATGGTAAGCCTGGGTTGGATACCTCTAATAGCCTGAGTATGGTGAGCTCCTGGGGTTACAGGTCAAAAATTAGAATTTGAGATGGAAAACATTGAAGGCGATATATTTAGAGCTAAATAGGACTATACGGATTACATAAGAGGAGTCAACATGTTACAGATGAGGAAACTGAGGCTTAGAAAGGTTAAATGATCCTTGCAATGTAACACAGGTAATAACTAACCATCAGAGGCAGAATTTGAACTCAGGTACTCTGGTTCCAAATCAATTACTCTTTCCATGGTATCAACATATTTTAGATATCAAAAGCTAATTTCATTTACATCCACTTCTCTGCATTGCCTACGCTGTATCTGCTTACTTAGAATCCAAGGAATTTTTGCAAATATTTTCCTAATTTTGCCTGAAATCCAGAGGAGAACTTGGAATGGTGGGGCAAAGGGACGAGGTTGGACCAACTAGGGTAAGCTCACTTTATGCTGAAATCTGATGTAGTCTAAAGGACGTGGGTCCACTGATGAACAAACTGTTTTTTGTTTTGTTTTCTTTTTTGTTTTGTTTTGTTTTTCTGAATGCACTGTACACAAGAAAGTGAATGTATGAACTTGAGAAATTTTTGCTCTTTAAGTAAAACTGTCGGACCATATATTGATGAACTGAATCACAAAAGATGGTGACCTTCATTAACACCTCTTTTTTAATTACTCCCCTACTTTGTCCCGACTTCATGGATCTGGGGTTATTTGTTTCTCTAATGATGGACCTAGGCTTCCAATGCTGCAATTCTACCTTCCACTTACACACACACACACACACACACACACACACACACACTCTATATGCCCAATGTTTATCAGAGTACTTCACTCTACTTTTCACAAGCATCTCTTCTTGGTTTCAACTCTAGGAACAAGACAGCCCTTCAAAGATAAAAGGATCACTCCAACTCTCGTTACCATGCTGCTAACTCAGCCTCGGATACTCCAGCACCTGGAATGAATCATGAGAATGCACAAGCAAAACCAAAACAAAAAAAGAGAATAAAAAGAGAGAGCAAAGACGTTGCCTCAATCTGCATTCAAACTCCAAATTCAAAATCCACATTCTCTCGATATAGATAGCTCTTTCCATGATGACTCCTTTGAAATTGTCTTTGGACCTTTTATAGCTGAGTATAGCCAAGTCTATCACACTTAGTCATCACAGAATAAATATATCTGTGGTTGTGCACATTATTTTCCTGGTCTGCTCCAATCACTCAGCATCATATCATGTAGGTCTTACCAGGTTATTATGAAGTCCATATCTTACCCATTTCTTATAGCACAATAATATTCCATTCATATACCACAACTTGTTTAGCCATTTCCCAATTGATGGGCATCCCCTTGATTTCCAATTCTTTGCTACCACAAAAAGAGCTGCTATAAATATTTTTTGTATATACTGGTCCCTTTCCCACTTCTGTGATCTCTTTGAGATATAGCCCAGGAGTGGTATTGCTGGGTGAAAGGGTAGGTACAATTTTATAGCCCTATGGGCAGAGTTCCAAACTGCTCTCCAGAATAGTGGGATCAGTTCACAACTCCACCAACAATGTAACAGTGTTCCAATTTTCCCACATCCTGTCCAGCGTTAACCATTTTTCTGCTTTGTCGTGTTAGACAATCTGACAGAAGAGATGTGGTATCTAAGAGTTGTTTTGATTTGCATTTCTCTAATCGACAGGAATTTAGAGAACTTTTTTCATATGCCTATAGATATCTTTAATATCTTCCTCTGAAAACTGCCTGTTCATATTCTTTGACCATTTCTCAATTGGGGAATGACTTATATTCCTATAAATTTGGCTCAGTTTCCTGTATATTTTAGAGATGAGGCCTTTATCAGACACACTGGATATAAAGATTTTCTCCCAATTTTTTGCCTCCTTCCTAATCTTTGTTGCACTGGCTTTTTTTATATGAAAACTTTTCAATTTTACACAATCAAAATTAACCATTTTGAATTTTGTAATGCTCTCCATCACTTGTTGTGTCACGAATTCTTTCCTTTCCCATAAATCTGATAGGTAAACTATTCCTTGCTCTCCCTAATTGCTTGTTATATCAGCTTTTATAACTAAGTCATGAGCCCATTCAGACTTTATTTTGGTATACGGTGTATGATATCAGTCTGTGCCCAGTTTCTGTCATACCATTGTCTAATTTTCCCAGCAGTTTTTCTGAAAAAGTGAATTCTTAGCCCAGAAGCAGGATTCTTTGGGTTTATCAAAGAGTAGATTGCTATAGTTGTTGACTACTGGGTCTTGTGTACCTAACCTATTCCGCTGATTCACCACACTATTTCTTAGCCAATAACAAATAGTTCTGATGACTGCTGCTTTATAGTACAGTTTAATATCTGGTGTGGCTAGGCCACCTTCCCTAGCATTTCTTTTCATTAATTCCATTTATATGCTGGATCTCTTGCTCTTCCAAATGAATTTTGTTATTGTTTTATCCAGGTCTGTAAAGTATTTTTTTGCTGTTTGATTGGTATGGCACTGAATAAATAAATTAATTTAGGTAAAATTGTCATTTTTATTATATCGGCTCAGCATAACCACAAGCAACTGCTGTTTTCCCATTTATTTGGATCTGACTTTATTTGTATGAAAATTGTTTCGTAATTATGTTCATATAGGCCCTGGGTTTGTCTTGGCAAATAGACTCCCAAATATTTATAGTGTCTACAGTAACTTTAAATGGAATTTCTCTTTCTATCTCTTGCTGTTGGGCTCTGTTAGTAATGCCTAGGAATGCCAAGTATTTATGTGGCTTTATTTTATACCCTGCAACTTTGCTAAAGTTGTTTATTATTTCAAGTAGTTTTTCACTTGATTCTCTAGGACTCTCAGTAAATCATCATATCACCTGAAAAAGTGATAATTTAGTTTCTTCTTTGCCTATTCTAATTCCTTCAATTCCTTTTTCTCCTCTTCTTGCTACAACTAACATTTCGAGTACCAAATTGAAAATAGGGGTGATAATGGACATCCTTATTTCACCCCTGATCTTATTGAGAATGCATCAAGCTTATCCTCATTGCATATAATGCTTGTTAATAGTTTTAGGTAGATGCTATTTATAATTTTAAGGAAGTCTTCATTTATTCCTATGCTGTCTAGTGTATTTAATAGGAATGTGTGTTGTATTTTGTCAAAGGCTTTTTATATATCTATTGAGATGATCATGTGGTTTCTGCTATTTTTGTTGTTGATATGATCAATTTTGCTGATAGTTTTCCTAATATTGAACCAACCTTGCATTCCTGGAATAAATACTACATGGTTGTGTATTATTCTCATGATAAGTTGCTGCAATCTTTTTGCTAATATTTTATTTAAAATTTTTGCATCAATATTCATTAGGGAAATTGGTCTGTAACTTTCTTTCTCTGTTTTAACTCTTCCTGGTTTGGGTATTAGTACCACATTTATATCATAAAAAGAATATTATAGGACTCCTTCTTCCCCTGTTTTCCCAAATAGTCCATAAAGTATGGATATTAATTGTTCTTTAAGTGTTTGATAGAATTCACAAGTAATACCATCTGGCCCTGAAGATTTTTTGACTAGGGAGTCCACTTCGCTTGCTCAATTTCTTTTTCTGCGATGGGATTATTTACATATTTTACTTCCTCTTCTGTTAACCAGGGCAATTTATATTTCTGTAAATATCCATTCATTTCCTTAAGGTTGCTAAATTTGTGGGCATACAATTGAGCAAAATAATGACTAATTATTTTTTTAATTTCCTTTTCATTTGAGGTGAATTCATCCTTTTCATTTTTGATACTGATAATTTGGTTTTCTTCATTCTTTTTTTTAATTAAATTGACCAAAGATTTATCAATTTTATTTTTTTTTCATAAAACCAGCTCTTAGTTTTATTCATTAATTTAATTTTTTTTCTTGATTTCAATTTTATTAATGTCTCCTTTAATTTTCAGTATTTCTAACTTGTTATTTAATTGGGGATTTTCAATTTGTTCTTTTTCCAGCGTTTTCAGTTGCATGCCCAATTCATTGATCTCCTTTTATCTAGTTTATTCATGTAAGCATTTAGAGATATACAACTTCCTCTAAGAACTGTTTTTGCTGCAACCCATAAGTTTTGACATATTGCTCATTATTGTCATTCTCTTGAATGAAGTTATTAATTGTTTGTCTGATTTGTTCTTTGGCCCACTCATTCTTCAGAATTAGATTATTTAGTTTCCAATTAATTTTTAGTTTATTCTTCCGTGGTCTTTTATTACAAATAATTTTTATTGCATCATGATCTGAAATGGATGTTTTGACTACTTCTGCCTTTTTGCACTGGATTGTGAGGCTTTTATGCTCTAGTACATGATTAATTTTTGAGTTTGTTACATGTGCCACTGAGAAAAAAGTATATTCCTTTTTATGCCCATTCAGTTTTCTCCAGAGGTCTAGCATATCTACCTTTTTCTAAAATTCTATTCATGTCCTTAACTTCTTTCTTGTTTATTTTCAGGTTAAATTTATCAAGTTCAGAGAGGGGGAGGCAGAGGTACACCACTCATATAGTTTTGCTGTCTATTTCTTCCTGTAATTCCCTTAAATTCTCCTCTAAGAATTTTCATATTATACCACTTGGTTCATACATGTTAAATAATCATATTGCTTCATTGTCTATGGTGGCTTTCATCAAGATATAGTTTCTTTCCTTATCTCTTTTAATTAGATCTATCTTTGCTTTTACTTTGTCTGAGATTAGGATTGCTACCCCTGCTTTTTTAAGTTTTTACTTTAGCTGAAGCACAATATATTCTGCTTCAGCCTTTTACCTTTACCCTGTGTGTATCCCCCTGTTTCAAACATGTTTCTTGTAAGCAACATACTCTAGGATTGTGGTTTTTAATCCATTCTGCTATCCACAGTAAAGATTACTATACATTTCTTTTTCTCCTTACTATTTCCCCCGTTTATACTTTTATTTCTCCCTTCTCCTTTCCACTCCTCAAAAAAGTTTTGCTTTTGACCTCTGCCTTCCTCAGTTTACCCTCCCTCTTGATTACCCTCCCTTATCTCACCTTTTTCCACTTGCTACTTCTTCCCTCCCTTCTGACCACCCCCCCTCCCTTTTCTTTCCCCTTTCCCCTCCTACTGCCTGTAGGACGAGTTTGATTTCTATACTTATCAGAGTATATTTTTCCCTTCTTGACCCAAATCTGATGAAAGTAAAGCTCAAATACTGCTCTTCTTCCTCCCTTCTTTCCCTCTACTATAATATATTTTATGCCCTTTTCTACTACCTCCTTACCTCTTCTCCCAGAACCATCCCTTTATATCTCTTAATTATGTTTTTTTTCATTATATCAGTTATTTTATACTGACACCCACAGTCTATATATATATCCCTTTCAATTCGTATGACTGTGCTATTCTCAAGATTGACATGTATATATATAAATTTTATTTAAGGATATAAATAATTTGTCCTTATTGATTAACAAGGGTTTTCCCCTGTTTACCTTTTTATGTTTCTCTTGAGTTTTGTATTTGAAGATTGAATTTCCATTGAGCTCTGGCCTTTTCATCAGGATTCACTCTCATTTCTTATTTTAATTTTTCCTCTACTACACTGTCTCTTTTTGAACTGCTCCAGAAATTCATATTCACTTGTGTCACATTTTCTTCAATACCTTGGTTTTAGTTGTTTTCATGTTGTTGTATTTTGAGTTTGTGTCATGGTCTTTCCTCTACCAGATGTTGAAAGATACTTATTTCTGTGATTGTTTTTAACGTATAAGAGAGGAACTACACAAGCTTATTAAAATATGGCATGTTATTTTCCTTTAGATGCACATTGATTTTTCAAAGACTTCTCACTTAGAGAAATTTTACTAATTCCAGATATTCTAGCAGCTATTTTCACTTGCTATTATCTCCTTCATTTTGTTTGAAATAATAATGATAGTTTTCATTTATAGAGAGTTTTAATATTTGCAAAGAGCTTTATGTAAGTTTTCTTATCTGGTCTTAACAACTTTGCATGGTATTTGCTATTGTTATTGCTTTTTACAGAAAAAAGAAACAGAGGAAGAGAGATGTAGCAACTGGTCCGAAGCTATACAACAAATATGGTAGCAGGTGTTGAAATCAGATCTTTCCAAATATATATCTAGTGCTCTATATCACAGATATGCCAACCTATTGCTACAGTGGCACTCTGTCTCTGTCATCAAACATTCCTCTCCAAATAGAATTTTCCCACATGATGGTCCCTCCTATGAGCTAGAGTAGAACATGTTTTCTCTTTGGCAAACATACTTTGAAAGACAGGCTTGAGAATGACACCTGTAGGTAGTTCTGGGAGAAAAAATGTTATTTACATATTTGGAATGTTTCTCCAGCCCTACTCCCATTCTGTATGAATTTTTTCTCCCTGCCCCTTGAAGACATCTTTCAACTGGCTTTACCTTTTTATTAATTGGTTAAATTAGATTTATGTGGAAAAATAAATATTTAATGCACTTGATCAACTGAGCACATAAAAAAGACTGCCCTGGCCTTAGACAAAATGA
Organism: Trichosurus vulpecula; assembly: GCF_011100635.1. Taxonomy (NCBI): domain Eukaryota; kingdom Metazoa; phylum Chordata; class Mammalia; order Diprotodontia; family Phalangeridae; genus Trichosurus; species Trichosurus vulpecula. The sequence continues at coordinate 27,834,451 of NC_050580.1, read as the reverse complement.
AGAAGGGATAGTGTAGGACAGGTTTTTTCTGGAGGGGTAGATGAAACCACTTTTCAGAAAGTTAGAAAAGATGTCTTGCAGTGCTTATTTTCTTTAAACAATGTGAGCTCACAGACAGATACAACTCAGATACGGACCTTTTAACTGTAAGTTGGAAAGAACAAAATTTATGTAAATAAGACTGTAGAATTAGCAAAAGTCTTATCTTTAAAATGGAATATGTTTATTATGAGTATATCTGCATGTGTGGGTGTATTTGAGACACACACAGAGAGGGGGGGGGAGAGAGAGAGAGAGAGAGAGAGTGAGAGAGAGAGAGAGAGAGAGATTGACTGAGATCCTTACCTCACCATTTAAACAGTGAGGTGGATCAGTATTTAGAGCAGGGGTTAGGAACCTACATCCTAGACACCTTAGTGAAAGGATTTCTTCTGTATGGATTTAGTCAATGGGCCACACTTGATGACCTAGAGGGTCACATGTGGACTCGAGGCCACAGGTCTCCCACCCCTGGTTTAGAGTATTAATATTTACACTGGCTAAGTAACTTAACCTCTGTTTGCCTCACTTTCCTCTTCTGTGAAATGAGGATAATAATGGAACCCACTTCTCAGGGTTGTTGTGTGGATCACCTAAGATAATTGTAAAGAACTTAACATAATGCTTTGCACATAGTAAATACTACATAAATATTAGCTGCTGCTGCTGCTGCTGCTACTGCTGGGGTTCTTGTTATCACTAACTTCAAATTCTTCTCAAAAGAAGATCAATGGACCAATGAATTATAGTACTGAGCCGAAGAACCCTGGGACATTACACTTTGGGAGATTCAAGATTAGACTGGCTTACAGATTCAAAGAAGCAGCACCACAAATTAATGATAAAATGATCTCTGCAAAGCCCAGTTCTGCTGATAAGTATATTTTGTTCAATAAGCTATTGCTTTATTCAATGAATGGAAGTGAAGTTTTCATTTAGACTGTTTTTCTTCATCTATTAATACAGCACAACGATCAAGAAATGGGACCCAATTTTTATAGAGAAGAACTAATTTGAATGCCAATATTCTTCTCTGAATGGTGGGAATAATGGACATGCATAACAAATGCTCTTGCTTCTGGGAGGAAGGAGATGGAATTTATTTTGCTCCTGTTAGGCTGAGGTCAGCAGAACTGAAAGTAAAGGCACTTATGGATTGCAACAGAATGACCTGGCAGGGAGCAGCTGGAAGTCACATGACTGAAGGCAGGTGAAGGAATCCTTTAAGCTCATGAGAGATCCTGGCAGAGCAATCCCCACTCACCCACTAGAAAGCTGTGTAGGTTGTTGGAACATTTGTTTCCATGTAGAGAAAAGAAGTTGATGATAAGTGGGAGTTTGTGTTAGGAAGGATTCATTGTAAATACATTTCATGGTGAATCTTTTTCCCACTATACAGACAGGCAGAATTGCTGAACAGACCCTAAGAAAACAGTACAAATTATAGCTTGTCCTGGTCTTTGGCCATGATGGAAAACAATGAAAACAGTAGTGTCCACATCGACAGAAATAATCAGAAGCCTGGGAGCTAAAATGAATAAAACCTGTGTCGAAAAATAGATCATTAGAAGGGATGTTAGAATCCATCTAGTACAACTGCTTAATTTTAAAGATAGAGAAATTGAAGTCCAGGGATGTTCCAGGTCTTTCCAAGGTAATAGAACCACATACTGATAGAAACCATATAAATCAGCCTACTTTTAATTTAATTACTTTTTTAATAGATGGAAATTGAAGTCCAAGGAAGCTTATTGGTTTGTCCAAGGCCACACAGATATTTATGTATCAGAGGTATGATTTCAACCCAGGAGGTCTTAATCTAGACTCAGTCCCCTTCCCACAATTTCAGGTGAGAAAAATAATTGCATAAGTACTGAAAGAATAATCCCAAGTAATTTCAATTGTGTGGCATAAAAAAAATTCAATGTGACTTTTGACAGTATTTGGAGAAATTTGTAGGCCATATCAAGGGAAGTGTTATCTTTGTTGTCTTCTATTCCAATTGGACCAAAGCTAAAGTATTGTAATGAGTTCTGCATCTCATATTTTGAAAAGGCATTGGACAGTTTAGAGAACAATTAGAGGAGGGTGATCAAATGTTGAGGGTGATGATGCCAATGATATCAATGATTGGACCATTGATTTTATAGTTGAGAAATCTGAGGTCAAGTGAGGGAAAGTGGCTTACCCAACGTCACATGACTAGTAAGAAGGAGGAACAAGATTTGGATTCAGCTCCTCTGATTACAAAGGCCCCATGATGACATATGAAGAAAGGAATCTCCAAATGACTATTACAAAAGGCCTAAATGAAACACCCAGGAATGTTTAGTATGGAGACTTAGGGGATGCGGACGTTGGTAATAGGGATGAGACAATGAAGGGAAAAGTACACTCACCCCCTTCAAATATTGAAAGGGATATCATGAGGAACAGGGATTGTAATCATTTTAATTATGTCTTGAGGGCAAAACTAGCAGCAGTTTTCAGACAGAACTATCTGCTTCATGTAAGGAAAATTTTCAAACTATGAAAGCAGTCCAAAAGTGGAATCAGCTACCTCCTCATGAGTTACTAGATTCCTTCATCACTAGAAGCTTTTAATCAGAGGCTGGCTGACCAATTGTCAGGGCTGCTCAATGTCATTGCCACTTAGGTAAAGGTTGGATTAGTTGACCTACAGGGTCCTTACTCTAAGACTCTATACTTCTATGGAAAAGAAGAAAAGAATTTTCTGTGTTGCTGTGGTATTAATAGCAGCATAACTGAGAAAAATGGGATTGAGGTTTAGAAATTATTGGAAAAGTATCCACTTCTATGAAGGAAAAGACAGAAGACTAGCACAGAAGGAAGAAAATGTTCTTTTAGATTTAGGAAGAAGTGAGAAAGACTGGTATGAGTATCAAAAGGAAAGTAAGAGAGCAAAAAAAAAATGAAATGGAATGACAAAGCAACATGGTGAAACCATATAATCCAGTATGGTACAATAGAATGTGATGTAACAAACATATATTAAGTACTCATTGAGCTTGGTATGATATATATTTAAAGGCTAGGTAAAATACAGCTTCTATCAAGTCACTTCTGAATTGACAATCACATGTAGATGATAAAAAATTGGCCGTCAAAATGTTATTTGGGTATCCTAGAAGCCCCCCTGGAATCTTTCAAGAGGATGTGATCCATATAAACCAAAGCTTTTTGGGAGTTCCTTCTAACATAAAAACTATCATTAATATATCTCAGTTTACTTGTTCTTCTCTATTGCCTATAAATATATCCAAATACTGCCCGTTTTCAAGAAACTTTAATTTAGTTCATCCATCCCTATTATGACCCCATCTATCTCCTCCTTTTTTGTTTTTAAACTTGAGCACGACATCTAGAAGAGCTACAATTTTCCTTTCTTCTCACATTCTTCTTAATTCTATACTCCGACTTCTGAATTCATGATTCAATGAAATGTACTCATTGCTAAGTTACTAATGATATCTTAACTGTCAAATCTTTTCTTCATCCACATCTTTATTGACCTTTCTGCAGCCGTCACCACTGTCAATCACCTTCTTCTCCTAGATACTCAGTTCTCTTTTGGTTTTCATTTCACTGCTATTCCCATCATGAATTCTTTGATCCAGTGACACTGGCCTTCTTGCTGTTCTACAAACAAGGCACTCCATCTCTCATTTCCAGGAATTTTCTCTGCCTGTCCCCAGGATGTTTGCTTTTCTGATTTCTACCTAGTGGCTTCCTTGACATCTTTTAAGTGCCTGCTGAAATTCCATATTCTGCAAGAAGTCTTTCCCAACTTTTAATTCTAGCACTTTTATATGTTAATCATTTCCTATGTATCCTGTATAAAGTGCTTTTTTAAACTTTTTTTGTTATCTCCTCCATTAGATGAGTTCCCTGAAGTCAGGGACTGTCTTTTCTTTCCTTGATGTTCCTCTCAAATAACATTACTCTGGGTTCTGTGTATTTTCTCTGACCAGCCCTCCTACCTGAAATTCTCTCCTTCCTCCTACTAACCTTCTGGCTTTTTTTTTGGCTTCCCTCATGTCTCCCCTAAATTCCCACTTTTGGCTGGACTCCCTCCCCAGTTTTGATAGGATACATCCTTCCCTGATGCATCTTGATCAGACAATTTTACAAATGGAAAAGGCTTTGTCCAGAGAAGCCACTGTATCCTTAAGTGATATCCTAATTGTATTAGGGCAAAGTAAATCTCCTTGGGTTAAATATCCCATGACTTGTACGTGCCTCATTTGATCCCAATATCAGAGTGGAACTAATTGGCTGCTAGTGTTTGAGTCATGGTTCAGACATTGGTCTTCCTTAATGTTAGTGACTTCCATATTAAACTATCTCCAATATATAATACATCTTGTATATATGTAGTTATTTACAAGTCTTCTCTTCCATTAGATCATGTACTCTTTAAAATAAGGGACTATTTTTGTTTTGTTGTTGTGTGTTTTTTCTGTCTTTTTTGTTTATATATTTCCAATGTATAGCCATATGCCTGGCACATTGCAGGTGCTTGTTGACTGAATGCCTGAATATACATGCATGCTTTGATACTCTACCCCAGCACAATATTTACTGACCTAAAACTAGTGGAAAGAAGCAAAAGAGATGAAATATGCAGAGGAGATAAGTAATCAAGGTGAATGTTAAATAATTTGAGGAACTGCATTAAAAATAATAACAAGGGGAGGGAGGAGGGAGGGAGGAGAGAAACTCTGGAACTCAAAACTATGGAGAACCATGTGTGTAAACTAAAAATAAAGAAATTAATTAAAAAATAATAATAACAAGATAACTGCATTTAAATAAACAGAACAACAGAATCTCAGATAAAGATAACAATGGCTACCCATCCAAAGCCTTCCTGAACCAGAATCCATCTCCCACATAATGAATAAGTGTTTGTGTCACCTTTGTTTTATGACTTCTAATAAGGGGGAGTCCAATATTCCCTGAGGTAACCCATTCTTCTTTTCAGTAGTTCTAATTGCTAGGGAAAAAAATCAAATGAAACATAATATTGCTACTTTGGTTTCCACCCATTGTTCATATATCTGCCCACTGAATTCAAGCACTAAAAGCTGAAACCATTTTCTCCTTTTTTGCCTTTCCGGTACTTGAAGACACACGCTAACATGGCAAGTACATGATAATATAACCAAAAAGCAGAGGATTAAGGATCGGTGTCTTGTATAGTGGCAGATTATAATTTTAATGTATGGAAACAAAATCTCCTAAGACTGGTATGTATTTTACATTGTATAAAGATTAGATATGAGATACAATCCTAATGATCGATTAGAGAAAATGCTGGAATTCCTTAATAGTTTCAAAAAGTAAAATTATGGAAAATGTACAAAACACCTTTTCTTGACACTCATGACCCTATGCCATCTGGTCCATAATTTCTTTCCCACTGTTTCCCCAAATAGGTCCTCTACTTTATCCAAGTTACTCAGTTCAGTATTTTATCAGGAGATGAACACTAATATCTTAAAACCTTTTTTTCTTACACTGTTGTCCCAAATTTGAGACACAGAGCAAGTGATTTTATACATGGTAGCTTCATTTTTCAACTTTTTGAGGGGAGGAGAGTTCAGAACAATTTTGTTGGGATCGCAAAATTCCGTTGGGATTATTTCATGCCATATTAAAGGTAAGCAACTTGGAGACTTAATGATATGCCTAGGCATGCATTAAAAAGAAAGATGAAAAAAGTTGGATGTCTACAATCTGAGTGTACTCCAAGTGCCTAGCACAGGATCTCACCTGTAGTTCGATAAATACTTGGGTGAATGCATTACTATAACAACAAAAAGAACATGTCTAAGACCTCAGGTGGCTCAAAGCAAATATTTGCCAAGGTCACCCTATGTAGAAAACAGAAAGATACATGAAAATACTTGCAAGAACTGTAAGCTCCTGATGCCATATTCCTTCAACATTAAGAGGCCATAAGATCATAAGATCATAAATGTGGAGCTGGAAAGGAGCTCAAAAATCATCCAGTTGAAATACATCAATTTGTAGATAAGGAAATTGAGATACAGGCTTGGCCAAAGCCATATATATCATAAATGGAAGACATATTTGACCTCATCTTCTCTGATGCCAGAAATAGTGTTCTTTCTACTGTACTAGCTGACAGAGCAATAGGTCTCATTTTCTCTACATTCTATCAAGAGAAGTAACTTTTTAGGAATAGTAGGTCAGCTAAACAAATGCCACCCTAGAGGTTCTGTATTTCTCCCTTCCTTTTATCTTTATTCTACAGAGAGCAGCAGAGCAGTCCTAGGGAATCCTTAAGGTTTATGCCTAGTTTAGCTATTTTCCACTTCCCACAGCTCAGAGAGCTCTACCTCCTTAATGTGGATAACAATGAGGGGATCATCAGGCATCTGCACAGTGTGTGTATGTCTGTGTATACAAATACATATTATATATATATATATATATATATATATATATATATATATATACATACGTATGTATAAATACATACATATACATGCATATATACGTGCATGTATATGTATTTATTCCTAAAAGTGATAAAATTGATGGTTAACAAGGGATCAAAGGACCTGTCAAAGTAATGACATGTTAGGAGGCAGAAAAGGTATGTTTACAATGAAAAGATCTAGAAAGAAATTGTATAAAGTAGGATAAGATTATGAAAAATCTTCAAAAGAAAAATGGCTTGACTGTAGGATAATTTTAGACATGGAGTATACTGGCCATAGGGATGAAGATACATTATTAGGAATCTATGTATATTTAGACACATAGCATACTCCAGCTTACCGAGGCACCCCTGGGCCATGATCCCTGTACATCTATAAAAGTATGCAAATTTTCATGGAACCTGTCTCAAAAAGTGAATAAAGCTCTGGACTTTTTGTTATGCCCCCTTTGACTTTATTACCCAGAGTACTCTTCTAGAATGAAGGACAAATAACAACAATAGGACCCTGGGCAAGTCACTTTATGTTTGTGTGCCTCTCCCAACTTTCTGAGACTTATAATTTCTTGGCAATGACAACCTATACCTCCACCCCAATGAAGAAACTGAAGTTCTTCTGTTTAGTTGAATATGCCAACAGTGAGTCATAGAACCAGAGAAATTTCAAAGGAAATACGGAACCTCACATAATATCTAGTCCCCCCACCATGCCTTGTACAGTAGGAATCTCAATGGCAATATATATTGCAACTGTTCATCCAGTCTCTATTTAAAGATCTGAACCTCTCACCTCTTTAGACAATTTGTTACACTTATAGTCAGCTATAATTGGGAAGCTTTTCTTGACATTGATTTTTTTATAACTTCTGACCATTGTTCCTGACTCTACCCTTCGGGGCTAGAAAATTTGGACTTTTCTCCAGAAATATCCATATGAGCAAGTGTGTGTGTGTGTGTGTGTGTGTGTGTGTGTGTGTGTGTGTAAGGGGATGAAGTAGAGAAGTACAAAGAAATTAATCTCATAATTAATCCTGAAAAAAGTAATTCTTTGGTACAGAAGGTTAAAGTGTTCCATAAAATGCTTTTGAATCAGAGGAAAAATAATTCAGTTTGCAAAGTCCAGAAGACAAGGGGAATAATGGATATTAGAGTTTACTAAGAGGAGAGTGGGGAAAATGTAAAGAAAACAAATGTTTGTGGATTTTGCTTAAGACAATTAACCACTTATAATGAATGAGAGACTATAAAAATGTAATCTACAAGATTACTCCTCTGAAAATATTTTCTTTATTTTGACTTTTTAATTTGTTTTTCTTTAAATTACATTTGATGGGTAGAATTTTAGAAGGTATTCAACAAATATATTTATGCTTTAAGGCAATATCACACAGTGGGAGGAGAAGCTCTTTAATATGAATCTAAATCATAAAACTGCACAAATACATGCCTCCATCATTTCCACTCACTTAGAAAGACAGATCTTTTGATGCTTACTTGTAGTATAATTTGGTGAGTGATAGTCTGTCTCCATGGAAGTGTGGTGTAAATAAGGATAGTGAAGCTTAGAATGTCAATGCTGAGGGCTTGGCAGGCCTTCATACTGTCAAGAGCACAGTCCACAGTGGGAGGCGCAGGTGTAGGACACAGAGCTGAGGGGAATGTACAACCAGCCATTTCACTGACCTGACTTGCCAAGTTGGCCAGTGTCAGCCATGAATGCATAGGCCCGTGGTAATGAACTTACATAAAAAAGGAATTACTACTTGTCTGTTGAATTTATAAGGAAATGTCCAGGGTGAAAATAATGTTGTATTGACCATTGAACTAACTTTTCTATTCTTCTTTTCCCTTTGAGCATTCAAGGTAATGCATGAAAAAAATAAAATAAACTGATTAGAAAATATATCCCTGATTGGAACAATATAAATCCTGCCTCCAGCTCTAAACAGGTGTTTTCTTTCCGCTCTTTCTCCTTGATGCCATTCTGTGATGAATGATATGACAAGGAAATCTTCCTGAATTCTAAATTCCAAATGCTAACAAATAACCTGAAAACCACATTTGTCTTTGGCAGCATGAATATAATTCTCTTACTGACACTTCTCCCACTTGCTCAGTCTGTTTACCAGGTTCATAATCAGCCCACTTCTCCCCTTCCCACCACTTTGGTGCAGAAGATAGTGCCCTTGGGAATGTGAAAAGGGAGTGCTGGTGGAATTTTCTATTGCTTCTGAGAAGAGTGTACTAGAAAAGGGCAAGGAAGATTTTCATTCCCTGAATAAGGCTTTTGAGCTCCTTTTGTTAAACACAGCCTGTGGCCCATGGATTAAAAAAACAGGATGGGGGGGAGGTGGGGCCAAGATGGCAGCTGGAGAGCAGGTACTTGCTTAAGCTCTCCCCCAAGTCCCTCCAAACACCTGTAAAAAATGGCTCTAAACAAATTCTAGAAATGCAGAACCCATGAAATAGCAGAGGGAAGCAGGGCTCCAGCCCAGGAAAGCCTGGATGGTCACTGGGAAGGGTCTATCACATGGAGCTGGGAGCAAAATGGAGCAGAGCCCAGTGTGGACCACACCAGGACCAACAAGACAGGAGTCAGGCAGAACAGGCCCTAGCACCCTGAATCAGTGAACTGTGGCAGTTACCAGACTTCTCAACCCACAAACACCAAAGACAGCAGAGCAGATTAGTGGGAAAAACTGCTGGATCTGCTGGATCAGAGTGAAAAGAGTACATGGGCAGCCCCAATCTCATGGGAGGCAGAGGTGGTGCTGCTTTGGGGCTGCTCCCAGAGCTCCAGCTGCCATTGCTTCTGGCCCCAGGCTCACCTGCTGGAAAGCAGATCTGAGGAGGAATGCAGAGCCCGCTTGGATCTGGGTCACTGTCCAAGTTGCCAGCTCTTGGGAGAGGAAGAACACTGGTGTGGCAGAGCTTGCTCTGTAGAAGTTGCTCTGAAAACAGCAGTGCAGCCCCTAAAGCCTGGGACAAAGTACTCTGTATTCTACAAGCAGGCATACACTGACAAAAAGTACAAGGGTCAAGCAGTTGACTGGGAACATGAACAAGCAGCGAAAACAGACTCAGATTCAGTCTCAGACTTCAGGAAACTTTTTTTTTGGTGACAAAGAAGAACAAAACATACAACCAGAAGAAGTCAACAAAGTCAAAGAGCCTACATCAAAAGCCTCCAAGAAAAATATGAATTGGTCTCAGGCCATGAAAGAGCTCAAAAAGGATTTGGAAAAGCAAGTTAGAAAAGTAGAGGAAAAATTGGGAAGAGAAATGAGAGTGATAGAAGAAAATCATGACAAATAAGTCAATGACTTGCTAAAGGAGACCCAAAAAAATACTGGAGAAAATAACACCTTAAAAAATAGTCTCACTCAAATGGCAAAAGAACTCCAAAAAACTAATGAGGAGAAGAATGCCTTGAAAGGCAGAATTAGCCAAATGGAAAAGGAGGTCCAAAAGACCGCTGAAGAAAATACTACCTTAAAAATGAGATTGGAGCAAGTGGAAGCTAGTGACTTTATGAGAAATCAAGATATTATAAAACAGAACCAAAAGAATGAAAAATGGAAGATAATGTGAAATATCACATTGGAAAAACACTGAAAACAGATCCAGGAGGGAAATTTTAAAATCATTGGACTACCTGAAAGTCCTAATCAAAAAAAGAGCCTAGATATCATCTTTCAAGAAATTATCAAGAAAAATTGCCCTGATATTCTAGAGCCAGCGGGTAAAATAGAAATTGAAAGAATCCACCAATTGCCTCCTGAAAAAGATCCCCAAAAGAAAACCCCCAGGAATATTGTTGCCAAATTCCAGAATTCCCAGGTCAAGGAGAAAACATTTCAAGCAGCCAGAAAGAAAAAATTTGAGTAATGTAGAAACACAATCAGGATAATACAAGATCTAGTGGCTCCCACATTAAGGGACTGAAGGGCTTGGAATATGATATTCTGGAGGTCAAAGAAGTTAGGATTAAAACCAAGAATCACCTACCCAGCAAAACTGAGTATAATGCTCCAAGGCAAAATATGAATTTTCAGTAAAATAGAGGACTTTCAAGCTTTTTCAGTGAAAAGACCAGAGCTGAATAGAAAACTTGACTTTCAAACATAAGAATCAAGGGAAGCATGAAAAGGTAAAGAAGAAAGAGAAATCATAATAAGGTAATACTATTTTGCTTACAATCCTACATGGAAAGACCATGTGTGTAATTCATGAGACCTTTCTCAGTATTAGGATAGTTGAAGGGAATATACATACATACATACATACATACATACATACATATATATATACGTATATATGTAATACATATATGTATATATATGCATATATATAGGCAGAGGGCACAGGGTGGGTTGAATATGAAGGGATGATATCTAAAAAAATCAAATTAAGGGATGAGAGAGGAATATATTGAGAGAGGGAGAAAGGGAGAGATAGAATGGGGTAAATTATCTCACATAAAAGTGGCAAGAAAAAGCAGTTCATTGGAAGGGCAGAGGGGCAGGTGAGGGGGAATGAGTGAATCTTGCTCTTGTCAGATTTGAATTGAAGAGGGAATAACATACACAATCAACTGGGCATCCTACCCCACGTGAAAGTGGGGGAAGGGGATAAAAAGGGGGGACGATAGAAGGGAGGGCCAGTAGGGGGAAGAAGTAACCAAAAGCAAACACTTTTGAAAAATGACAGGGTCAAGGGAGAAAATTGAATAAAGTGGGACAGGATAGGAGGGAGGTAAATATAGTTAGTCTTTCACAAGACTATTTATGGGAGTGTTTCGCATAATGATACATGTGTGGCCTATGTGAAAATTGCTTGCCTTCTTCGAGAGAGTGGGTGGGGAGGGAAGAGGGGAGAGAATTTGGAACTCAAAGCTTTAAAAGCAGATGCTCAAAAAAAGTTGTTTTTGCATGCAACTGAGAAATAAGATATACAGGCAATGGGGTATACAAATCTATCCTGCCCTACAAGAAAATAAGGAGGAAAGGGATGGGGAGGAGTGGGAGGGGGGTGACACAAGGGAGGGCTGACTGGGAAATGGGGCAGTCAGAATATTTGCAATCTTGGAGTCGGGGATGGTAGAAATGGGAAGAAAAATTGTACCTCAAAATCTTGTGGAAATCAATGCTGAAAACTAAAAAATATTAAATAATAAAGCATGGAATTCAAGCAAAAAAAAAGAATAAAAAAACAAGGTTAATTCACCGCAAGGGTAGAGAGGAGTGAATTTAAAACTTTCCATCTCAGCTCTCCATCCCTCCCCTTCCCCATCACATATTGTACTGTCATAAAACAAGAGACTACAGTTTGGTTATAGTTGGTGCTGTAATTAAACCACCACCACCACCACCACCACCACACCATAGCACCTAGGCTTCCACATCTCTGATTAACTCTAAGAGAGATTGAAAGAAATAGGATTTAACTAAAAGGAAAATATTAACTAAGGATCTTTGGCTAGGGTAGTGGTGTATTGTTGAAAACACATGTGCATGTGTTTGTATGCATGTGTGTGTATGTATGTGTGTATGTATGTGTGTGTGTGAAGGAAAGAGACTGTCCATTGAAAACACAGTCCTTAAAGCATGTGTCATGTGCTCTACCTGGATCAAGCCATATAAAGGGTTGGTGACCCTGTTTCCAGAAGTAAGTGAATGAAGGACTCTGGCTGTGTATGCCTCATAATAAGCACAGGTATTATGTGATTATTTCCTGTTCATTTACTACATGTTCACAAAAAGACTTTTAACTGACAGCTGAGTCAAAGTGAGTACAGATACAAATTCTCTAACAGAAAACTTGTTTTCTCTTCTTGGTTGTTGGTGAGTAAGGCAAGAATTAATGTAAGCCTCTAGGTAGAAAGAGAAGCAGCAGCAGCAAGGGAGGTAATAGTCTGTACCCTCTCCTCACCTACCTTATATCACCATTCTGATGCAATGTGATTATAAATCCTTGATGCATCTTTCTTTCTTTCCTATTGTGATTCAATTTTTTTTCTTCCTCAGATCATAAGTGAAAGGATATCAGAGACAGGGGAAAACTGCTTTTGGCTTTTAGAAACTTCAGAATGGCAAAGATCTTCTCAGCATCAGAAGCTAATAGCTCTCACAGCTGAGCCCAGTAAATAGTCAGTGACTTCAATTGCCTAGCCCACCAGCGAATCAACCCTGACAGGTGAAACACTCTGACCTGTAAGTAAAGCAACAACTTGTGCCCTAGCTATACAACACCCAGCAATGTGCGTTGTGTGGGGAATATTTTGTAGCAACCACCCAATTTTTAGTCTACTCTCTCTAGAATACAAGTGGTAAAGGAAAGTATTATTTGAGTTTGGAATACTTGATTTTTCTACTTTGTATAAATACTTAGTTAATGACCCTTCAATTTGTTAAATGACATTAGATCAGTCAGTAAGTCAATAAATATTCATTAAGTGCCTACTAAGTGCCAGGGCCCTAGCACTGTGGATACAAAAATGAAAAGCAAATAATGTCCCTGCTCTCAAGTAGCTTACAATCTAATAGGTAAAGACAAGACAGAAAAGGAATCTGAAATATTGGAATTGGGGAGGAGGGATAGTACCAGGCAAAGGGCATGATGGAGAAATCCAAGGGAATACATCTAGGTGAGAAATGAAGAGAGAGTTGGCCTGGGTGCCCTGCATAAATGGAGATTCTGAGGGGAACTCTCTAGCCTCCATTCAGATGGTCAAAGGAGCAGAGGATACTGAAGCAGGATGAGTGTCAAGGCTGATATGAGCTCACAGGATAAGGGTAATGGGTGGCATGATGGGGAAATTAGAAGGAGTATAGCTACCGAGAAATGAAAGGATTGCTGGCCTTGGTACCTTCTTTGAAAGGAGGTTTTGGAAGAAGGTCACTATCTTCCCATTAGATATTAACAGACATATTAGATATTATCAAATGTTATCCTGGAGGAGCCTTATTCATAACTACCAATTTCCTTCCCTTAACCTTTCAGGGTTATATATAGAACATGCAGGCATGATGTAGCCAGCTGCAGTCTGTGGACCCGACCTGATAAAGTGAGAGAGATTTGGAAGAGTGCCTACATACCACAAAAAAATAGTTGAGGGAGGAAGGGAGAGAGAGACAGAGAGACAGAGACAGGGGGGAGGGAAAGAGAGAGAGAGAGAGAGAGAGAGAGAGAGAGAGAGAGAGAGAGAGAGAGAGAATTAAAAAACGAATAGGGATAGAAAGAGAAAATACATATATGATAATATGTATATACTACTATGATTGCAATTCACCTGATCCTTAATGGTTAACACAAAGGCTGAGCAGTTTATTTTACCCAACATAACTCATTAGCATACAGAGAGAGACAGAGGGAGACCATGAGATAGCTGGAAAAAGAAAGAAATGGAAAGACAGAGACAAAGAAAACATAGAGACAGAGACAGAGAGACAGAAAGAGAGGGAGAGACAGAGGTGAAGACAAGATACAGATAACAAATGGAGAGACAGCTACATCACGGCACAGAGAAACAGACTGAGAGAATGAAAAAGTGAGAATTCTATAAGACAGCCTTTAAAATGATGCTTTTCAGGTGCCAAGGGGGCACTAAGGGCTTTGGGACTTCCTAACACATTGCAGATGTCTATTTGAATAGCATTTTATTTTTATTGGGGACATCTAGAGGTTGAGAACACCTTGAGCTATTCAGTCCAGGAAGGTGGATACAAATTGACAGTGCAGACATTTCTTCTGGGAATGGAAGGCTGAAAATAGGCCCTGAGACTAGCAATGATGCTGGAGGATTCTGCCTCAAAGTAGCCATACCACAAATCTAAAGTCTTTCAAGGAAACTGCTATAAAATGGATTCTTTCATTTTGGAGATCCTTGATCTGAGAATACTATCATTCCTACTTTTCCTTAACATATTGATGACTACAGGCAGCTTCATGTAACGGGACTTTGTAAACTAGGAAATACTGAGTAATTGCAAAATGGCCCCATATTGTGAGCCTCAGAGGAAGAATCGTTCTTAAAATTGTACCTTGAGGCTGGTATCTTTGCTGGTTTAGTAAATTGAAGAAAATTCCTTTCAATAACAAAATGGCTTCAGGGCTTAGTAAAACAGAGACTAAGTCAGAAACCTAAAAATTGGTAACTGAGTCTTCTGAAATGACCTATTTTAACTACCCCAGTGCTGGAAACAGGTGTGATGGTAGCTTCACTTTCAGAAAAATAAAGGACTATGAAACCAAATCTTGTCACAGTAAATAAACAACAACAAAAAGAGAAATAATAGATGAAGGAAAGAAGGAAAAAATGGAAGGGAGGAAGGGAAGAAGCAAATTAAGAAGGAATAAAGGAAGGTTGGAAGGGAAGGAGGGAGGGAGGGAAGAAGAAAAGAAGGAAAGAATAAACAACACTATAAAAGTATTCAATGAAAACTTTGTAAATAACCACTATAGGCATATTATTAATGTTGTTCTGTGAGAATTATTATATTAAGAAAATATTATTCAGGAAACATGATATGCTATGTAGAATATTTGATTGGGATTCAGGAAATCAGGACTGGGTTCAAATCACAGGTCTGACACATTACAGCTATATAATACATGTAATATGTATATATACATGTTATATATACATGTTATATATACATGTAAGATGATTAAGCTATCTAAGAAAGGCAATTCACTATGGTTGTAGGTTAAGATGTATTAGGTTCAGTCTTAGGGAGAATGCGGGCAGTTAAAATCAGAGATCACAACATCACAGAATCTGAGATGCCGTCATCTAGTTTAACCCATCTCACTAAGACATTCTGCCCAACACACACAACAATGTGGAATCCAACCTATGTTTGAAGACCACCGAGGAAGTGGAAGGAAGTCAGCACTTTCCAAAGCAGTGCATTCTACTTTGGAATGTCTGTAAATATTGGGAATTTTTTTTCCTGACATGTAGGCCAAATTGAGCTCTTTGTAACTTTTGCACCTCACTACAGGTTCTGATTTCTGGTGCCAAAGAGAACAAGTCTAATCGTAACCCGTGATAGGTCATCAAACATTGGAACACAGATACAATGTCCCTCATGATTCTTCTTTTCCTTAAGATAAATATTCCCAGACATTTCAAATTACCCTCATATGTTATAAGCTCATGGCCTTTCACCATCTTGGTTGCCCTCCTCTGGATACACTCCAATTGATTAATATTGTTTTTAAACATTTGTGCCCACAATAGTTTACTCATCCTCATTGAGACACTGACCATAATATTTGAAAGCTTAGAGACCAATAGTACCTCTTTCATTGTCTCTAAGCTTTCAAATACTATGGCCAGTGTCTCAATGATTGTTTATGTAATTACACTGAGGACCTAGGGACTTGAATTAATCAAGAAAAGGTAATTTCTCTCTTACTATCTTCTTGCTTATCTTGAGAACAATTCCATATCATCAAATTTTTTCATCATTTCCAGTGAGCATCAACCTCCTTAGGAGAGAAAAAAGAGTGAAAATAAGCATGGAGCATCTTTGTGTCCTCAATGCTGTCTGTAATTGTTTTTTTTCTCTTCTTCAAAGACTTGTGCCTTCTTTAGAGCTTCCTTTTCTCTCCATGTAGTAAAACATAACAATAGTAAAACAAACCAAATAACAGTATTTTATTATTGCTGTTGTCATTGACCTTAGTTTGCCTCACAGGCTTCAATTTCTTTTGAACTTTAGCATCCCCGACAAAATTTCTTAATAGATTGTACCACAATCATATTCATTCTCTATGGTCCACTTCAAGCTAATATAGGCTTTTTTATCCATGTATCCCAAACCATCTCTTCAGGAAAAAAATTGCTACTTTCCCTCTTTCTTAGACTTCTTTCCCAATCTTTTTTGTCTTCAAATTTTTAATCCTAAGAATTCCCTATCCCTACTTGCCTGACTATGCTTCAAGCATTTTAATTCATGGGCTCCTACTTTTCAACCTTTGAAAATCAATTTTCACAAGATCTAGGATGTATATCAGACCATGATATTTATTTTTTTTCTTTATCATAAATTCTTGGATGATATCATCACTTCCAGGCTTGTTTGCCAAAATTTCTACCCCAGCAATCAGTTCAATCCCAGAATTTCATTATACTCATTTTTTCCTTTAGCCTTTGAAGAGCCAGATAAGACTGGAAAAAAAATGACTGAACAAGAAGGATCATCCTATTAGGAACAGCTAGATGATCCAGTGGCTAGAATCTGAGTTCAAATCTGGCCTCAGACACTTACTTGCTGTGCGACCCTGAACAAATAATTTAACCATTTTTGCCTCAATTTCCTCATCTGTAAAATGACCTGCAGGAAATGTCAAATCACGATAGTATTTTTGCCAAGAAAATCCTAAATGGAGTCACAAAGACTTTGAAATGACTGAAATGATTGAATGATTGAACTATACGTGGTCATTCGAGAATCTTAGTACGATAGTATAATTTTAAGCTTTAAAGCTTAAAATAATACTAATATTTGGGATACCTTTCATTTTTTGGTTAGTAAACCACAAGTTACAGAATGCCTGGGTATGCTCCACAGCCCATGTGGAGATTGTATTAGCCGTTCAAACTGAACATGAACATGAAAACTAGACTAGTCCCTTGTACATAAGTATGTTGTGGTAGGATACAGGATTGAGTGGGTAGATTGAAGAAGGGATAGTTAATCAGTTGTATCCCAAGTCCATTTGAAATTTAAGAGTATTAGACATTTAGTGTTCCCATTTTTCGAATGTAAATGGCATTCAACATATACTAGGAGATTTTAGGATGTGCCTCTATTAGACACTAAGTGACCCGTTCATATGCGAAAATATTTGAAAACTGGCTGAGGATTGGAAAAATTATGGATTTGCCCTGCATAGATGAAAAATCAGAAAGAGTTTATAAAAGGAGAAACCAATCCTGGTGAAGAAGGTTCAATCTATAAACAAGAATAACCTCTTGTTGGATATATAATCCAATTCTTTATCTTTTTCTTCTTCAAAAGTACAGCAAGGCATGGAGAAGATTTTTCTTTTATGCCCTATGATAACTTTCTCTTAAACCACATGGAAAGATCCATTAGGATAGAAATTGGCTATTGAGCTGATACCAGTTGGAAGAAGTTCATTGCCAGGTGCTGGGATCCTTCTAAGGAAATGGTAGCCCCCATAGCTGAAATTCCAAATGCTTTCATATGTGAATTAATCATTCACAGTCTCAAAGGGTTACCCTGCTATATCTCATTAACTCTTACTTGTTCTATAATTCTGAAAATGGGACAACTCAATATAACTAAACACCGTAATTTCTTCTACTGCTTTGGAGTACCCAATTTTTTAGATAACCACTAATTATCCCCACCCTCAACCTCTAGTAAGAGATGTATATTTTTTCAAGGGGAGGAAGTAAATTAAATTCTTGTTTGCGAGACTAGCCCTCTGCTACTGCAGCATGCTGTTGTTAATTATTGCAATAATTTTTGCGGTTGTTGTCATCATTAGCATCCTTATCACTACACATATGGGTTAAGAGCAGGCAACAGCATGTTACAAACCATGTTACTCAGAAGATGTGGTATGAAGTATCTCACCAAAGAAATGTGACTGTTAAAAGTTTGGGCCAGTGAGTCTGTGAGGGAGGAGGACAACCAATGGATAGACCCCATTCCATGTTAGTATCTACATAACTAGGCCATCAAAGGCTTCTCAATATGTTTGGTATACCCTTTAAGATAAACTTATAAAAGAGAAAAGATTACAGTTGCATATGAAGGGATGCAGCCTGCATCTTTGGAGAGAAAATGTACATCAATGAGATCATTGACCTCTCTTGGGAGAAACAGGCTAGTACTATTGAGAAATTAGGATGGTAAAAATACCCATTCTTGAAGTTCGCATTTCAATGTCAAAGGGATCCTGAATTCTTAAAAGCTATGCTTTGGCACATCCTACTAATCGGAGATGTTGTTGTTTTTGTTTTGTTTTTCCAAAGCATAGGCCGGCCATCCAAGAATAATTTTAACTCTATACCAAGAGCTTAATCACCTAAGCACTGGTCATTGGGAGATGATTTCTGAGAGAAGGGAGGGTGCATGACAATGCAGGGAAACTCCAAGAGGAGGAAGGGGTAAGTCACCTGCACCGTCAGAAGAATTAAGTCAAATATATTTTGATATGCTGAAAGAGGAATAAGAAGTGAGGGAAGGAGAAAATCTTGAGCTAAAAGACTCTTCTGGTTATTTAGAAGCACCTGCCAGAAGAATTAGGAAGCAGTCATTTGCTGGATATGATAATCCAAGAGGAGGAATGTCCGGATCTCAGTATCCTTTCTCACATTCCAGGCACCACACTGGCTTAGGGCTAGGGAAACTTGATTGGTATTAGAAAAGAACTCTAATCTATTTTATGATGCATATTTAATTTCTTTCATAGCATTCAATCTATTTTATTTCTTTACTATTCTGACCAAAATTTTATCATTCAAGAATAATTAGATTAGAGAAATGCAAATCAAAACAACTCTTAGGTACCACATCATACCTGTCAGATTGGCTAACCTGACAAAACAGGAAAATTATAAATGCTGGAGAAGACGTAGGAAAATTGGAACACTAATGCATTGTTGGTGGAGTTGTGAACTGATCCAACCATTTTGGACAGCAATTTGGAACTATGCCCAAAGGGTTATAAAAACATGCATAACCTTTGACCCTGTAATACTTGTTGTAGGGCTGCATCCCAAAGAGCCCATGCAAATTAGAAAAGAACCGAGATTCACAAAAAAATATTTATAGCAACTCTTTTTGTGGTGGCCAAGAACCAGAAATTGAGGTGATGCCCATCAACTGGGGAATGGCTGAACAAGTTGTGGTATATGAATGTAATGGAATATTATTGAGATATAAGACATGATGAACAGTCAGACTTCATAAAAACCTGGAAAGATTTATATGAACTGATGCTTAGTGAGGAGAGCAGAACCAGGAGAACATTGTACACAGTTACAGCCACATTGTGAGATAACTAACTTTGATAGACTTGGCTCTTCTGAACAATGCAAAGTTATAAGACAACTCCAAAAGGCTCACGATGCTATCTACATACAGAGAAAGAATTATTGCATCTAAATGCAGATCAAAGCATAATATTTTCTCTCTGTCTTTTTTCTGTTTGTTTTGTTTCTTCTCTCTTGTGGTTCATTTCATTTTTTATGATTCTTCTTTGCAACATGACTAATGTGAAAATATGTTTAATGTGAATGTATTTATAGTTCCTATATCAGATTGCATGCTGTCTTGGGGAGACGGGAAAGGAAGGAGGGGGAGAAAATTTGAAACTCAAAAGATTGTGGGACTGAATTTGTAAACTAAAAATAAATTAATTAATTAAAAAAAGAATTTTTCATTCTTATTACATGTAAGGGCAAGCAAAGTGGGACTTTTTGTTGTCTATTGTTTTGGAGTGCTTCTTAGCACTTAGGCAATCAAGTGCATTTAATTGAGTTGTACTGTTGTTTGTAGGAAGGCCCACACCCTTTTGTGAATTAGGTCTTGAGAGGTGTGAAACCCTTGAGAGGTGTGAAAAGCTGGAGTGATTTGAACCACTCTGACCCTGAAGAAGTATATATATACTCTGAGGTTAGCATTTTTGGGGGTTCACTCTTCGGAAGATTGTTGGTGTGGAGACTCTGGGCAGCCCTTAAGGAAGTCCCCCACACACACCCGGGCTTTGAATACCCAGATGTTGGACAGACAGCTAGAAGCCTGTCTGTTGACTTGTGTTATTTGCTCTGTTTATATAATTTCTATTTTTATTTACTCTGAAGTTCAGGGTGTTGGGTTTTACCCCTGAACTAAGTGAATGATATATGTATGTTTAAAGTGAGATTGTAAACCCCTAAAATTGCTTTCCTTAGAAAATCAGATCAAAGAACCTGTGCTGGCTGCCCTTCCATGTGCTCTTGTCAGTGGTCTTTCACACCCACAACAGCTGCAAACAAGAGTGTTGTTACATTACCCACTAAACCCCAAAAGCTCTTTGTGTTTTCTCTTATACACAGTTAAAAGATGGGTAGGGGTAGAATCCATAAAGGAGTTTGCATAAAACTCCATTTTCCTACATTTTTAAAAAAAATTGTGAACATCCAAAAAAGCTATATGAACAATTAACAGACAAGTACTTTTTAAAGAGCCTTCTATGTGAAAGGCACTGTTCTAAGTGCTAGGATACAAAAAGAGGCAAAGGAAAGTCTCTGCCTTCAAAGGACATATAATCTAATAGGGAAACAATGTGCAAGCAAATATATACAAAAAAGCTAGATAAAAGACAAACTGCAAATAATTAACAGAAGGAATTAATTACTAAATTACTGGAATTGCTAAAGATTGGCAAAATCTCCCTGTAGAAGTACAATTTGAATTGTTAATTAAAGGAATCCAGGGAACCCAGTAGCTGAATTGGAGAAGAGAGAATATTACTGGCATGGGGGAAGCTAGAGAGAATTCCTGGAGAAGAGAGATGGAGTTTCATATTTGTAGGACAGCCAGGAAGCCAGTGTTACTGGATTGAAGTTATGTGTTGGAAAGTAGGATGTAAGAAGACTAGAAAGGCAAGGTGGGGGGGGGAGGGGAGGGCTAGTTGTAGAAAGCCTTGAATTCCAAACACTGCACTTCATATTTGGTCTTGGAAGCAACAGGAAGCCATTAGAATTTATTGAGTTGGGGTGGGGAGGGCGTGTGATTGAACTGGTTTTTTAGGAAAATCACTATAGTGGCTGAAAGAAAAATGGCCCAAAGTGGGGAGAGACAAGGCAGATGAACCCACCAGAAAGCTATTACCACAATCAAGACATGAGGTGATAACGGGCTGTATTCTGTGAAGGGAGAGAAAGGAGTATATTTGAGAAGTGTTACAAAAATAAAATTGACTGGTCTTGGCAACAGCTTGGATATGGGGGTTGAGCAATAGTCAAGCATCCAGCATGACTCCTAGTATGAAAGCTTGAGGGACTAAGATAAGGGAGGAAGGAAAAGATTTTGGGGAAAAGATATTGGTTCTGTTTTGGACATATTGAATTTAATATGTCTACTGGGCATCAATTATGAGATGTCTGAAAGGCAGTGGGAGACATAAGATTGGAGGCAAGAGGAAAGATGGAATAGAAAAGGCAATTTTGAGAATCATTAGCATATAGATGGGTAATTAAATTAAATCAATGTGAGTTTATATTATCAAGTGAAGTTGTATAGTGGTAAAAGAGAAGAAGGACCTGGACAGAACCCTGAGGAACCCCTAGAATTTGAAGGTGTGATCTGTAGGAAGCAGAGAAGCAAAAGTTAGATATGTAGGAGGAAAATTAGGAGAATATGGTATCTGGAAGACCTAGAGAGAAGAAAATATTAAGGAGGAGAGAGTGATCAATAGTATGTGAGGCTGAGGAGAGGTCAATGAGAATAAAGATTGAGAAAAAACCAATGGATTTGGCAACCAGGAAACATTAGTAACTTTAAAGTTATTTTAGTATTTTTATTGTGTAATGAATATGTAATGATTACTTTCTTTAGAATGATCAGTACCATTTATTGTAATGATAATAATGTCAGAAACTTGATTGCAAGGGATTAAGAAGAAAGTGAAAAAAGGGAAACTGGAAGCACCTGTGCACCTGTTATAGACAGTCTTTAGAGTCAGACAAAAGAGATTCAAATCTCATCTTTGACACATACTAGCTGTAAAATGGGGCAGCTGAGTGGTGCAGAGATAGAGTGCCAGATCTGGAGTCAGAAAGATTCATCTTCCTGAATTCAAATCTGGCCTCAGACTCTGGGCAAGTCACTTAACCCAGTTTGTCTCAGTTTCCTCACCTGTAAAATGATCTTGAAAAGGAAATGGCAAACTACCCCAGGATCTTTACCCAGAAAATCAACAAAGAGGTCATGAAGAGTCATATATGACTGAAAATAACTAAACAACAACAAGCTTGAGACCCCGGAAAAGTAATTCGTTTTTTCACTATCCTGAGGAAGCTCTCCATCAGGTATTCCCTATAAACATAAAAGCTCCCTTTTGACAAACACGAACTCAAAAATAGGAAAAAATATTTTCCATATATCGTATATTTAATATTCTTACTATGTTTCTTTTTTTAATTTAATTTATTTATTTAACATATTTAGTTTTCAGAATTGGTTTTTCACAAGAGTTTGAATTACAAATTTTCTCCCCATTTCTACCCTCCCCCCCCACTCGAAGATGTCGTATATTCTGGTTGCCCTGTTCCCCAGTCAGCCCTGCCTTCTTCAACCCACTCCCCTCCCATCCCCTTTTCCCTTCCCCTCTTGTAGGGCAAGCTAAATTTCTGCTCCCCATTGCCTATGTATCTTATTTTCTAGTTGCATGCAAAAAAACTTTTTTTTTTGTTTTTGAATGTCTGTTTTTAAAAACTTTGAGTTCCAAATTCTGCCCCCTCCTCCATTCCCACCCACCCTCCCCAATAAGTCAAGCAATTCAACATAGGCCACATGTGTATCATTATGTATAACCCTTCCACAATACTCATGTTGTGAAAGACTAACTATATTTTTCTCCTTCCCAACCCATCCCCCTTTATTGAATTTTCTCCCTTGACCCTGTCCCCTTTTGAAAGTGTTTGTTTTTGATTACCTCCACCCCCATCTGCCCTCCCCTCCATCATCCCCCCCTTTTTTATCTTCTTCCCTCTTCTTTCCTGTGGGGTAAGATACCCAATTGGGTATGTATGGTATTCTCTCCTCAGGCACAATCTGATGAGAGCAAGATTCACTCATTCCCCCCTCACCTGCCCTCTCTACTCCTCCCACAGAACTGCTTCTTCTTGCCACCTTTATGCAAGATAATCCACCCTATTCTGTCTCTCCCTATCTCCCTCTCTCAATATGTTCCTCTCTCACCCCTTAATTTGATTTTATTTCTTTTAGATATCTTCCCTTCATCTTCAACTCACGCTGTGTCTGCTCTCTCTCTCTCTCTCTCTCTCTATATATATATATATATATAGATATATATATATATGTATATATATATATATATACATAGATATATACATACATACACATTCACTTATATATATATATACACATAAACATATATACATATATGCATATTCCCTTCAGCTAACCTAATACTGAGGTCTCATGAATCATACACATCATCTTTCCAAGTAGGAATGTAAACAAAACAGTTCAACTTTAGTAAGTCCCTTGCAATTTCTTTTTCTTGTTCTTTTTCTTGATCACCTTTTCATGCTTCTCTTGATTCTTGTGTTTGAAAGTCAAATTTTCTATTCAGTTCTGGTCTTTTCACTGAGAAATCTTAAAAGTCCACTATTTTATTAAAAATCCATATTTTGCCTTGGAGCATGATACTCAGTTTTGCTGGGTAGGTGATTCTTGGTTTTAATCCTAGCTCCGTTGACCTCTGGAATATCGTATTCCAAGCCCTTCGATCTCTTAATGTAGAAGCTGCCAGATCTTGGGTTATTCTGATTGGGTTTCCACAATACTCAAATTGTTTCTTTCTGGTTGCTTGCAGTATTTTCTCCTTGATCTGGGAGCTCTGGAATTTGGTGACAATATTCCTAGGAGATTTCTTTCTGGAATCTATTGAGGGGGCTATCGATGGATTCTTTCAATTTCTATTTTGCCCTGTGGCTCTAGAATATCAGAGCAGTTCTCCTTGATAATTTCTTGAAAGATGATATCTAGGCTTTTTTTTGATCATGGCTTTCAGGTAGTCCAATAATTTTTAAATTATCTCTCCTGGATATATTTTCCAGGTCAGTGGTTTTTCCAATGAGATATTTCACATTGTCTTCCAGTTTTTCATTCCTTTGGTTCTGTTTTATAATATCTTGATTTCTCATAATTTCACTAGCTTCCACTTGCTCCAATCTAATTTTTAAAGTAATATTTTCTTCAGTGGTCTTTTGGACCTCCTTTTCCATTTGTGTAATTCTGCCTTTCAAGGAATTCTTCTCCTCATTGGCTTTGTGGAGCTCTTTTGACACTTGAGTTAGTCTATTTTTTAAGGTGTTGTTTTCTTCAGTGTGTTTTTCAGTATTTTTTGGGTCTCCTTTAGCAGGTCATTGACTTGTTTTACATGGTTTTCTTGCATCCTTCTCATTTCTCTTCCCAATTTTTCCTCTACTTCTCTAACTTGCTTTTCCAAATCCTTTTTGACCTCTTCCATGGCCTGGGACCAGTTCATGTTTTTCTTGGAGGCTTTTGGTGTAGGCTCTTGCACTTTGTTGACTTCTTTAGGCTGTATGTTTTGGTCTTCTTTGTCACCAAGGAAAGAATCCAAAGTCTGAGACTGAATCTGTGTGTGTTTTCGCTGCCTGGCCATATTCCCAACCAACTAACTTGACTCTTGAGTTTTTCAGCGGGGTATGACTGCTTGTAGACTAAAGAGTTCTATGTTCCACATTTGGGGGGGGGGGATGTGCCAGCTCTGTCACACCAGCACTGCTCCTTTCCCAAGAACCCCCAACCCAGACTGGGCTTAGATTTTCAGCAGGCTGTGCACTCCTGCTCTGATGCACCACTTAATTCCTCCCACCAAGTGGGCCTGGGGCCTGAAGCAACAACAGCTGTAGCTGCCCCACCTCTGCTGCCCCCGGGACTGGTAGCCAAACCTCGAAATCCTTCCACTCCCGCATCTTTTCCCACTAACCTTCTCCACTGTCTTTGGTGTTTGTAGGTTGAGAAGTCTGGTAACTGCTGCAGCTCACTGATTCAGGGCGCTAGGGCACTTTCCGCCCAGCTTCTGGTCTGGTTGGTCCGTGCAGTTCACGCTGGGCTCGGCTGGGCTTGGCTCCCCACGGCTCCCCGCTCCATGTGGGATAGACCTCACCCAGAGACCATCAAGGCTGTCCTGGGCTGGAGCCCTGCTTCCCTCAGCTGTTTTGTCTGTTCTGCCACTCTAGAATTGGTTCAGAGCCACCCTTTATAAGTTTTTGGAGGGACTGGGCAGGGAGGTCACGCCAGTCCCTGCTTTCCAGCTGCCATCTTGGCTCTGCCCCCTCTTACTATGTTTCTTGAGTAAGTCATTTGGTCTTCTAGACCTGTGTGTGATTTTATTGGAGAATTTCCTCTACCAATAAGATTCAAATCGACCATTGATTTCAAATTTATCTTCTTACAGAGGAGACTGTGACACTGTGAGGTTAAGTGATTTACTTGCTCAGGGCTACAGAGCAATTATTTGTCAGAGATCAGACACAAACCTGTCATTGTTTATATAGTAAACACTGGGTAATTGATATATACAGTCACAGTAAACAAAGTATTTGGTGAATGGATTGAAGTCCCTAACAAAAATAGAAATAAATAGAAAAGAGATCCTGCAGGTAAACTTAGAAACAGGTGGAGAAAACATATACCACTATTCATTTAGAATTCAAAATCAGTCACAATAAATGCTATCTTCAGACTAAAAGGTCAGAAGCCTTTAAATTCTGTGAAAATAAAGCACTAGATGACCAAAATCATCTTTGATGGATTATACTGAGCAACTTCTCTCTAGCTAGCCAGATTCACATTCTTAAAAGTGATCCTTATTGATTAAAGAATTCACTTTGAATTAAATGCTAAAATTCTTCAATAGAAAAGCTCATAAAGACTAGGAAGAATGAGGTGGTACCTGTAAATCAGCTCTCCAACTCTGACCCAAAACCACATCTATTTTTAAAGAGTACAATTAGATGTCCTTGAAAAAGAGAATGGAGTTTGGTCTGTGATTCCTTAAGGTTTCAAGGGAAAATATTCGTTTTAATTTTGAAGCAGTATTCCTATTTTTAATAATTGCATTTTCATAAAATGCGAATTCATAGGTAGAACAGCTATACGATATTTGTTCTACCTCCTAGAAGAATAAGTCTAAGGGTATTTTTTGAATCTCTGGACCTTGTAAGACCTAGTGGTAATTGGTTGTCAGTCTTGAATTTATTATTATTTTTGAATGAATTTATGAATAAAAAGCATTTAGTAAGTTCTCACTATGGGCTAAGCACTCCTTTGAGTGCTCAGAATACAAACAGAAAAGCAAAAAAAATGTATTCCTACCTTTAAGGAGTTAACATTATAATGCAAGAGAAAAAAACACATAAAGTTTTAGGGCTGATGAACAGAGGCAAAGGGAAGTGAATTGATACACCCCATCCAGAAACAATGGAAAAGATGATTTGATCTTGGTTTCTTATTTCATCAGTGGAAGAGAGAGAGAAAGAAAAAGTGTGATACTGGGGAGGTAATCATTAATCAAAACAGGGCCATATCATATGGCTTACTTGGCTAGAAGAACTCAAAGTCCTGTTACCGATGAAGAGGTTTGGGGTTGAGGGGTGCTCGACACCCCAAAGTACCAACACGCCGGGTCCTGCCGAAAGAATTCAACTCAAGCCTTCTCAGCCAAGGGAAAAGACAAAGTTTATTAAGAGCTTGCCATAATGGGTTGTCTTAAGAAATCCCATACTTCGTGACGCCTGTTTCCACGAGCGGGCCAGATTCAATCTACTGAGCTAGATTGACTCTGAGCACCTTCATGGAGGCAAAATGGAGATTATATACTCAAAATTGTGGAAGGAATTGAGGGGTGGTCTGGGGTGACTAGAGGAGGGATTTAGGGAGGGGTTTGAGGATTAGTCTGAGGAAGAGCTTGATGGGACTGAGATGAGGTCAGACTCCAGGGTGGGAAATAGCTGAAAGCTACATGTAGATGATAGACAATAGAGGGCTAGGGTAACAGAGCTAGGGTATAGATATTTTGATCAGGATTAAGAGTGAGAAACAGCTGGACAATAGAGGGTTAGGCTAGGCAGAGACTTGGGCCCAATGATAATGACCCATGGCTTTAGGGGAAGGCCAGATCCAGTTGGAAGACTCAAGGAGAGTTCAAGGGGGCTCCCAGAGACTGTACTCCAGGTTCAAGGGGGTTCCCAGAGACTGTGCCCTCATCGCTGATTTCTTTCTTGAGTATAGGTGATGTAACAGCAATTATGGAATAAATATATTTAGTCTTGGAGGAATCTTTGTAAATAAAGGTTCTTTGGTAGTAACTGATTGGTGAAAAGGAGAGCTACTAATTCATAGAACTCAGAGGGGATGACCGCTGTCAAAAGGAAAGGTCAGTCACTTCAATATGATTGCATAACTTTAGAGAAGTAAAATGTAGACTACTCTCTTACACAGTCCTCCTCACTTCCCCTGCCTAACCTCAGTTAAGATTCTCATCCTGTCATGCATGAATCACCTAAAACTTCTCCCTGCTTACAGTCCCTCCCATCATGCAACTTCCAGACTTCTCCTTCAGATACAGTTTTTATCTCTCAGAAAACATTCTTCCCAATTATACCCATGATAAAACATTCTTTAACATGGAATTTCAGGTCCTCCACAACATGGCTCTAACTTACTTTCCTAGTCCTATATCACAAAACTTCCTTTCATGCTATTTAAGCTTCAAACACACAGGACCACAAAATGCTCTCTAAAACCCTTCTGCCATAAAACTGCCTGTCTCCCAAGCCAGAAGTTCACACCTGCATCAAATTTATTTGTTAATATCCTTTTCCCCTTTTAAAATCCACTTCAGATGTCACCTCTTCCATGATACCATGCTTGATTTTCTCCACTGAAAATGTTGACATGTTTAGAATTCCCTGGGGACCATGTCTTATTCTCTTCTTTGCATTCATCTTTCCTCATCTCTTATTAATATCTCTGTGCACATGACTTTCCCTTCTAGGAGACCATATAAAGCAAAAGAGCACTCCATTTCTCTTCTTTGTCTCCCCATCTCCCAACATGGTGCCTTTGTTTTTCATGAAATTCCAGAGAAAAGCTTGTTTACTGCTACTGAGGCTTTCAGTGAATAGAAAGACGCCAGGGTCATATGTCCCCATTTTCCATATCCCTACTTTACTTTTGACATTGCATCTCTTTCTGCCCAATCTTGTTAAAAATCTAGCCTTAATGACTGGTCCTGGTATTCATCATTAGCTTCTAAATCCTTCCTAGAGGATACAAGATATTGAAGGTTTTCAAATATCAAATGGAGTTTATAAAGGAATTATCATCTTTTAGAAAATTGACTTATTCCAGGCAAATTGTCTTCATCATTTATATTCAGCTCTGGATACTTCCATCATATCAGAGACTTCTCACCCCAGCATCATGAAAGGCGATATTGGAATTAGGGTCAAGAAAAGAGAGACTGAAAAACTAAAATGACAGTGGGAAGATGGCAAGTGAAGGGAAAAAAAGATTGAAATGTGTTCCCTTATTTGTATATACAATGTTCTACTTGGGAAGGTAGAGAGGACTTGGGTTCAGATACTGACTTTTTAAATTCCCTTTCTCTTTGTGATCTTTGCAAATCACTTTGTGTTCCTGCACCTCAGTTTCTTCAGTTGTAAAATCATAGTGTTATTCTATATTTTCTACTATGACTAAATCTATGATCCTGTGAGAGGCCTCTCTAAAAACTATTCTGATTTTAGATGATAGGCTCAAAGATTTCAAGTTAGAAGAGGCCTCTACTCCAACTCCCTTATTTTAGAAATGAGGAAACTGAGGGTCAAAAAGACAATTGACTTGTCCAAGGTGATATGGATAGTTTTAAAATCAAATCAGTCAGACACTAAGCTTGCCAAATGCCAAGTGATAGTAATACTTTAGAGTTTAAAGTCACTTAAAATATCATCCAGCTGCATTCATTAATTTTGAGGAAAGTGGGAAAAAAAAAACTAGAGTCAACTGACTTGCCCAAGGTCATACATAGAGTAAGTAGCTTAGCTGGTTGTCAAAGCCCCATCCTTTGACTCCAAATTCATAATTCTTTTCAGTACATAGAACAAAGAGCTGCTGATTTTCGATGCAGACTTTAGTGCAGACCTCACCCTAAGATTCGTTTGTAAATGAAGTCTCTGTAAAGTTTAACATTTAGGTGATTTAGGAATAATAACTACAGATTAGTGAATAACAATGACTAATGTTATTTTAGAGTTTGCTAAAAGGAATCTTTAATCTTTTCAAACAGTGCTCAAGTTAAGCCATCTTTTTTTCAAATAAGAAATATCAGTTAAATCTAGTGTGTTTAGTCCAAGAACCACTATTGGTATCCTACTGAGTTTCTTTAGATATTTTAAATAGAAATATGCCACTGGGGGTTTACCACAGAAATAAATATGTCATGTTTAGATCATGTGTATAGCACATTACTTCCAGTTGGTATCAGCATACCAAAACTTCAGGCTTAGTTATTGAAATAAAAACAAACAAAAATATTTTGAGTTGAAACTTCAAAAATAGTTATGAAAATAATTAATTTCTAAAATTTCATGTATGAAAAAGACTCGTACATAGATACACATACACATACTACATCTCATATGACTGAAGTTCATACCACCTGACTATTGTTAGAACTGGGAGTTTTAAGCTGGAGAAGAAAAGACAGGATGAGGTTGAGGGGTAATAACTATTTTCATTACTAGAAGTTTGTTATCTAAGAGGAATTAGACAGGTTTTGTTTGCTTCTCTAGGAAAGAAGAAGGTACAAAATGTAGAAAACATACATTTAAAGAAATTTATGTTGATGCCTGGAGAAAATAAACCAATGAAGGCAAGAACAAAAACTTCCTAAGCATGAGGACTGCCTCAAAGTTGAATGCTTTTGGAGGCAAAGTCCTCCCTGGAGGACGTCAAGAAGTCTGAATAATCACTCGTGAAGGATGTCATGGTGGAAATTCCTGGTCAGCTATAGGTTTACTAGATGGCTACCAAGACGTCATGTTGTCTCCCTGATTCTAGTGTTTTGGACTGGGTCACTGCCAATTTACAACCATTACTTTCCAAAGTTACAAAGACTATCAGTTAGTCAATGGAGTTTAAAAAA
Source organism: Trichosurus vulpecula (assembly GCF_011100635.1). Lineage (NCBI taxonomy): Eukaryota > Metazoa > Chordata > Mammalia > Diprotodontia > Phalangeridae > Trichosurus > Trichosurus vulpecula. The sequence goes on along the minus strand of NC_050580.1, from coordinate 27,803,967 downwards.
AAAGACTATGCATAGACATTACTTTAAAAGCAAAGGAAGACTTCAAACTACATTAAAAAAAGATTTTAAACATAGTTCCTCATAAAAAAAGGCTAACATTAATAAGATGATAAGTAGTGTAGAGTAACAGAAAATGGAGAGGATTTGGAATCAAATAAAATTTTAAAAATGGGGTCAAATCCTAGCTCTGCTATTTAATGGCAGTGTAGGCATTAATAAAAACTCTCTCCCATTTCTATGCCTCAGTTGTATCAGCTATAAAATGAGGGAATTGGATTAAAAGAATTCTATGATCCCCTCCAATACTAAAATGTATGAAAATTTATAATTCTCTGTTGAAAGGAAAGCTTTAGTCTTCCTTCCTTTCCATTTTTCTTCCCTGGCTTCCTCTCTCTTTGCTTCCCTCCCTCCTTTTCTCCCTTCCTTCCTCCCTCCCACCCTCCCTCCTTTCCTCCATTCATCCTTCCCTCCCTTCCTTCCTTCCTCCCTCCCTTCTTTCCTTCCTCCCTCCCTTCCTTCCTTCTTTCCTTCCTTCCTTCCTCCCTTCCTTCCTCCCTTTCTTCTCTCCAACAGTATCAAGACTCCCTCACACTTAAATATTCAGAATGTCGGGATAATGTGGACTTTCCGATAAAGTGGAAGGCAATCATTACTTTTGAGGAACTCAAAAAAATTCAATGAAAAAAGCAACTATTCACTATCTACCAAATACAAAGCACTCTGCCAGATTCTAGGAATACAAAACAAAAACAAAGTAATCACTGACCTAATGAAGTTACATTTACCTGGAGATAAACAGCATAAATATAGATGATAGCCAGGTAGATAGATAGACAGACAGACAGATAGATAGATAGATAGATAGATAGATAGATAGATAGATAGAGTTAGATAGATAAGGAAGAGAAAATGTTATCATCATTTGAATGCTTACTATATTCAGCCTGTTTTATCAGGAAAACATGTTAAGATTTGCTTCTGGTCTTTATGTTATATAAGTTAATATCCAGGCAGGGAGATGGCTATATACATAAAAAAGCCATTTGACAAGGCATTGGTAGTACCATATGTCTTTTATAGAATATAAGTGCTGATAAATTTTAAATGGCATTCAAATGTGAAATAGGTTTTAAAAATCATTTGACATGATCTTATAAAGAAAGTTAACCATTATCTAAGTGACAGCTGAACAATTTGAGGATATATCATGGGCTCCCTAGCTGACCTATGCATTAATAAACAATTCTTCCAAATATCAGAAAAAGTTCAAGCATCTCCACAAATGACCAATGTACCTGTGGTAAGTAGATGGCTTTCTAAGTAAGACATGATAGATTAAAGGATCTTGGCCATGAAGAAGTATGGGTATATTTGTGTGGCTTTTTCTCAATATTTTTAAATACTTTTAAATTTTCCAATTTTTGAACCAAGGGCAAAAAAGATCAAGATAAACTTCAAACCCAGCCTCCTGGGTTCCTTATTTCTAGTTCTCTGATGCCCTTGATCCTAGATGCCCTCCCTGGATGAAAATCACCAATACTTCTGACTGATATAGAGAATTTGTACCATAGAAGTACATGAATTAATGAGTCACAAAGGACACCAGTAAACTGCTCCAAGCAGTCATTTTGAATGAAAGGGATTTCAATAACTCTCTTAACAACTCTCTACCTGAAATATTATAGCAAAACAGTATTTGCTAAGTTTTTAACTCATTTAAAAAGAAGTAGGCATTGCTTTGAAGGAATAAAAACAGCATACCATCATTTTATGTCTGTATACTATTTGTTACCATGAAACATGTATTCTTTTGTTAATAACTTGTTCTCATTTTGAGGAAATTTAGGAAAGTAGCATTCATAATTGTCTTAATGATATGCAAAATATTGAATGATCATAGTATCACAATAATTCTGTAGCTAAATGGGACCTCAGAGGTCCTATTGCCAACACCATCATTTATTTTGTAAAAAAAAAATTTATTTCACTAAGTTTTTGCCAATTCTGTTTAGAAATTTACAATCTTTTAAAAAGTTGAGTTCCAAATTCTTCTTTCCATAGTGCCCCTTTCCCCTCCTTGAGAAGACAAGCAATTTGATATCGATTATACATGTGCAGTCATGTAAAACACATTTCCATATTAGCCATGTTGCAAAAGAAAACATCAAACAAAACTAAACAATAAAAATTAACAGAGTAAAAAAAGAGTACACTTTTACTCTGGGTTCAGTTTTACTATTACTCAATATTATTATTCATTTATCTGTACTTTGTACAGTATCTATAATCTGTATTTCACTTTTAATCTGAAGTGTTATCTCAGTTATTTCAATTTACATTTCTCTAATTAGTAGTGATTTAGAGCATTTTTCACATGATTATTGATAGCTTTGATTTCCTTTTGTGAAAATTACCTGTTCATTTCCTTTGATTATCAATTAAGGATTGCCTCCTTTTTTTAATAAATTTAGGTCAGCTCCCTATCTATTTGAGAAATTAGGCTTTATCAGAGAAACTTGCTATAATTTTTCCCAGTTTTCTGTTTTCCTTCTAATTTTGGGTACATTCATTTTATCTTTGCATTTTTTTTAATTTCATGTAGTAAAATTATACATTTTAGGTCCTCTGATGTTCTCTACCTCTTGTTTGGTCACAAATTCTCCCCTGATCCACAGATCTTATGGATGATTTTTTCCATGCTCCCTTAATTTACATAAGTAAATTACCTTTCATGTCTAAATCACGCAAGATATTATCCTTCATGTCTAAATCATTTATCCATTTTGACTTTGTCTTGTTATATACCATGAGATGTTTGTCTATGCCTAATTTCTGCCAATCTGCTTTCCAGTTTCCCAGCAATTTTTGTCAAATGTTGAGGTTTTATCCCCAGAAACTGGATTTGAAATTTACCAAACACTACATTACTATGGTGATTTACTATTGTGTATTATGTATACAATCTATTCCACTATTACACCACTCTCTCTCTTAGTCAGTACCAGGTCTGTTTTGATGATCACCATTTTGTAATATAGTTTGAAATCTGAGAGTCCAGGCTGCATTCCTTCACATTTTTAAAATTAATTCCTTTGATATTCTTAACCTTTTATTCTAGATGAATTTTGTTATGATTCTTTCTAGCTCTACAAAATAATTCTTTGGTACTTCAATTGGTATGGCACTGAATAAACAAATTAACATAGAAAGAATTGTCTTTATTATATTGTCTTGGCCTACCTTTGGAAAATTAATATTTCTCCAGTTGTTTTGATCTGTCTTTATTTCTACACAAAGTGTTTTGCAATTGTCTTTATATAATGTCTTGGTTTGTCTTTGCAGGTAACCTCCCAATTTTAAATTTTCTGACATTATTTTAAATGGAATTTCTCTAACTTTTGCTATTGGGTTTCATTGATAGTATCAAGAAAATGTAAAGACTTCTGGAAGTTTATTTTATATACTGCAACTGTGCTAAAGTTGTTGGTTGTTTCAATTGTTTCTTTTAGTTGATTCTCTAGGAATATCTAAGTATCATCTACCAAGAGTGATAGTTAGTTTCTTCATTGCTTATTCATCCCTTATTTTTAAAGCTACCATTTCTAGTACAATATTGATTAATAGGGGTGATGGAAATCTTTGCCTTACTCTTGATCTTAGAAAGGCTTCAAGTTTTTCTTCATTATAGATAATGATTGTTCTCAGTTTTAGATAGATAACTACTCACCATTTTAAGAAATGTTACATTAAGTTAAAACAATTCTGAGTTACTACCTCATACCTATTAGATTGACTAATATGACAGAAAAGAAAAATGACAAATGGTGGTGGGGATGTGGGAAAAAATGAGACATTAACACACTATTGGAGGAGTTGTGAAATGATTCAACCATACTGTAGAGCAATTAGGAACTATGCCCAAAGGGCTCTAAACCATGCATATCTTTGATCTAGCAATACCATTATTAGGTCTGTATCCCAAAAGAGAAAAAAAAAAGGAAAGGACCTAAAGGAAAGTACAAAAATATGTATAGCAGCTATTTTCTGGGGGCAAAGAATTGGAAATTGAGGGTATGCCATCAAATGGGGAATGGCTGAACAAATTGTGGTATGTGACTATGATGGAATGCTATTGTACTCTAAGAAATTATAAGCAGGATGCTCTCAGAAAAACCTGGAAAAACTTAAATGAGCTGATGCAAAGTTAAATGTACTGTGTACAAAGTAACAGCTATATTGGAAGATGATTTGCAGTGAATAACTTAGCTATTCTCTGTAATACAATGATCCAAGAAATCTCTGAAGGCCTTATGAAAAAAGATTCTATCCATCTCCAAAGAAAGAACTGATGGTGTCTGAATACAGATTGAAGCATTTTTTTTACTTTATTTTCCTTGAGGTTTTTGTTTTTTAGTTGATGATTTCTTTATAACACGATTATTACAGAAATGTTTTGTGTGACTACACATGTATAAATTCTATCAAATTGCTTGCCATCTCAATCAGGGGCTTCAGGAAGGCATCAAGGAGAGAATTTGGAACTCAAAAGAAAGGTTGCATCAATTCTTATGCGTTCTTCATCAAACGCTTTTTTTCTGTACGTATTGATAAAAACATACTATTTTTCTTGATTTTCTTATTGATATGCTTAATTATGCTAATAGCCCTCCTCAAATTTCCTCAAAGTTTAATCACTCCTCAATTTCTAGTATGAATCTCACATACTCGTAGCATACGATCTTTGTGATAAATTGCTGTTACTCCCTGCTAACACTTTCTTTAAAATGTTTACATCAAAATTCATTAAGGAAATTGTTCTACAGTTTTCTTTATCTGTTTTTGCTCTCCCTGGTTTAGGTATCAAAATCATATTTATATCATAAAATTAATATGGTGGGGTTCCTTCTTTTCCTATTTTTCATATACTTCAGATAGTATTGGGATTAATCATTCTAAAAATGTTTTGTAGAACTCACTTCTAAATCCATATGGTCAAGTGGATTTTTTTAGGCAGCTCATTAATGATTTGTTCAATTTATTTTTTCTAATATAGAGCTAATTAAGTGTTCTAGTTCCTCTTCTGTTAATCTGGGCATTTTTTATTATTCATCCATTTCACTGAGACTGTTAGTTTTAGTGTCATATAATTTGTCAAAATAACTTAATGATTGCTTTAATTTCTTAAAAGGTGGTACATTCACTCTTTTCATTTTTGATACAGGTAATTTGGTTTTCTTCTTTCAATCAAATTAATTAATGACTTATCTATTTTATTGTTTATTTTTCTTAAAACCAGCTCTTAGTTTTATTTATTAGTTCAATGTTTTGTTTTAACTCTCAATTTTATTAATCTCTTCTTTGATTTAATATTTATATTTTGGTTTTGAATTGGAAATTTTAAATTTCTTTTCTTTTAAGTGTTTTTGGTTGCATTTTCAATTCATTGATATGTTCTTTCCCACTTTTAGTGATTTATATATTTAAAGATATATATTATCCCTAAGTTCTGCTTTGGCTTCATGGCACAATTTTTGCAAAGTTGTCTCATTATTGTCCTTTTCAACATAATTATGCGTAGTTTCTATGATTTGTTCTTTGACTCTTTCACACTTTATGGTTAGAATGTTTAACTCTCAATTAAATTTTAATCTCTGCTTCCACAGCCCTTTATCAAATATATTTTTATTGCATTACAGTCTGTAAGGGGTGAATTTAATATTTCTGTTTTTCTGCATTTGCTTGTGAATTTTTATATCATAATTGGTGATCATTTTGTGTGTGTGTGTCTGTGTGTGTGTGTGTGTGTGTTCATGTGCACATGTACATGAATGTGCCAGGTACAGCTGAGAAATGTATATTTCTTTCTATTGCCATTCAATTCTTTTTCAGAGATTTGTCATATCTGAATGTTCTAAAATTAATTTCCTTGATTTCTTATTTATTTTATGGTTACTTTTTTTCTAGTTCTGATAAGAGAAATTGAGGTCTCCCACTAGTATAGTTTTGCTATCTATTTCTTCATGTAATTTATTTCACATTTTCTTTAAGAATTTGGATTTTATACCATTATGTGCAAATATGCTTACTACTGATATTATGTCATTTCCTATAGTTCCTTTCAGCAAGATGTAATTTTGCTGCTTATCAAAAGGATGAAAAAATAGAAGAAAATATGGAGTATCTCACTGAGAAAGAACTGGCCTAGAAAATAGATTGAGGAGAAATAGTTTAAGAATTATTTAACTACTTGAAAACCATTATCAAAAAAGGTCCTAGATATCATATTTCAAGGCCAACTTTCTCTCTCTCTCTGTCTCTCTGTCTCTCTCTCTCTCTCTCTTTCTGTCTCTCTGTCTCTCTCTCTGTCTCTGTCTCTCTCTGTCTCTATCTCTCTTCAGTCAAAATAACAGAAAATTTAACAGTTTCCACATTAAAGAACTGAAGAGCTTAAAATATAATTTTCTGAAGGGTAAAGGAGCTATGATTACAATCAAGAATAAGTTACTCAACAAAACTAATTATACTCCTTCAGGAGAAAAAATGGATATTTAATGAAACAGAGGACTTAAAAACATTCCTGATGAAAATAACTGAGCTGAATAGAAAATTTGACTTTCAAATGTGTGACTCAAGGGAACATAAAAAAGTAAACAGGAATGAGAAATCGTAAGGGATTCAGTAAAGTTAAACTGTTTATATTTCTATATGGGAGGATGATACTTCTAAAGTATGAACTTGCTCATTAGGCCAGTTAGAAGTATACATAGATGATTATGGATAGGACAATATGTAAAACAAATAAATAAACAAAAATAAGGGGAATAAAGATAGATGCACTGAGTGAGGGGGGAAGAGAGGGGTTGAATGGAGTGAATTATTTCACATAAAAGAGATACAAAAGAGTTTTTATAGTAGAGGGAATGATGGGGGGATTGTGGGTAACACTTTAATTGTACTCTCATCAAAATTGGATCAAAGAGGGAATAACATACACACTCAGTTGGTTATAGAAATTTCTTTCCCTACAGGAAAGTTGGAGGGGAAGGAGATGAGAGAAATCTAGAATAGAAGGGAGGGAGGATTGGGAAAGGTGGAAGTCGGTAGCAAAATGCTTTTGAGAGGGGTGGGGTGGAAGGTAAAAAAGAGAAAGAGACCAAGAGGATGTGAAAATGGATCTATTGTTTCAACATAAAGGGTGACACTATAAGCAAATTAGGGTAACACGAAATAGTTTACCTTTCAGATTTATGGATAAAGGAAGAATTTACGACTGAGGGAAATTGAATCATCATCACGGCAAATTCCATTTCATTTCAATAGTTTTAATGCTTATTATGTTGTGTTACCTTCTATCTATCCTAAGGTTCATAGACACATAGAGTTTTGTGTTGGAAAGGTCCTTTCCAATCACAAAAGCTAACACTTTGTTATAACAGAATCTCAAAAAGAGAAGTGATTCATTCATGGTTACTCTGATAGTAGATCTAAGAGTTTAGGTTTCATTAAAAAAAAAAACTAGTCAGAATCAGCTTTCAAAAATATTATATTATGAATATATTTAGGATGATACTGATTTTTTAAAAGTCTAATTCATCAAATAAAACTTTTGGAAGTACCCGTGTTTATTTGTTATTGGAGTTTAGCATAAAAATTGAAATGACCTCCGGGGTCATATTATATTAGTTCTAGAGATAGAAGGGAGCTTGGAAGTGGTCTAGTCCAACCTCGTTTTAAAATGTAAGAAATTGATACTCAAATGGACTTAATGACTCAGTTAAAGCTATACAAGTAGTATGAGGGAGAAACAGGATTTGAACCCCTGAACTGTCCCTTCCATTTTACTAAGATGACATGAAAATGGCTTTGTAAACCTAAAAGCTCTATATGAATGCTATATAGCCATTATTAAACAGTGGTAGTAGAAGTAACAAGACTGGTTTTCTAATCCAAGGCTCTTCTCTTTGCTATATTAACTCATTATATGTACTGTCAAATTAGTGTACTTAAAGCTTCAAGAGCTCTTACTGATAAATTCATCCAAACTTTTATTTTGAAACTGAGAACCACAGTAAGAAAATGACATAACAATGGTCATAGAGGTAGTAAGTACAGGAGGTGGAACTTAAATCTACTTCTTAAAACATCAGAGCCCTGGACTCAGACTATACATTTTCCTGAGATACCTGTTTCCCCAAAGTATCAAAATGTGATAAATACTCTCTACTTTAGAATACTATGAATTAGAAAAGGATGACTTTTTGCAAGTTTCATAACCAGTAATATTCCTCCTGAGCATGAGAAAAGTATCATATAACCACAATGGCCACACAAATAACAAAAACGAAGATAAGCCATTTATTTCTCTAGGACACCAGTACAGTAGCACAAAAAGGGACCCTAGCGACTTAGGAATTCTATATAGAGTTCTTTGACAATCTCTCATATTGCCTCACCTGCCTATGTCAGAGGGCTGAAATGTCTGTCGGGTACTTCATTAAAACAGCTCCCACTGAGATAACTTCATGATTCTGAACGACTTCCAGGGAAACTGTTTCATGAGTCAATGCAGCAATAAAAGAATTTGGAAAGATTCCCTGTTACTTGAAATAACTAAGAATTCTTCATGTGATTGACTCTCTCTGTGTGCATTAACTAAAAATATCTATAGTCTTATTTGACTCTGAGCTATCTCCAGTGAGAGAATCATTTACAGGGAGTCAGGGGAAGAAAACTCAGTACAGAAAAGGGAACAGCTGAAGAATAACATTTAATTAGCAAAGATTCCAACAAATGCATTATATAACATTGAGGAAAAGAGAATGACAATTATGATAGAAGAGAAGAAAAATTAGTGGTTAAAATAAGCACTGAAAGATTTCAGGGTAGCCTGTAATTCTAAAGAAATGTCAGATCTAAATCCTAGGAAAATGGGACTATAATTCAATTAGGAACCTGAAGATAACAATTCAGTGAATTCTATTTGTTAAATTGTAATATTTTTTTTTTATTATGGAGATAGGTGTTTAACACTGTAATTGATGTCAATCACACTTCAATTTATTTTGTAGTGAAAAAGGACACTGTATGTGGAGTTAAAAAAAACCTTCTGGGCTCAAATATTGCTTCTGTCACTAATTGCAATAATCTGGCAAGTCATCTGACCTCTCTGTGATTTACTTTTCTCATTTACAAAATAGAAAGGATAATAGTTGCACTAGCTCTCACAATGGGTTTTGGTGAGGTTTAAATAAGTTTAAAAACTTAGAAAATATTAAAATGATAAATAAATCAATTGTTATTAATTAATTTATTCCTTAAAACCCAAAAACAATTCATAAGGATCTTCTGCATTAAATATTTGAAGCGGTTCAAAAGAAGTAGTAGCAATAATCCTCACCCAGTATGATGTGGAAATTTAACTATACATCACATTTATGCATAATTAAATGAGATAATGATGAAATCCATGTAAATAATCAGAATATAATGTAGAGCCTGAGATAATATAAAATACATGTCAATTTTGTTCAATTTTAAGGGAATATAATGAAAAGGATTTTGAATAGGTAAAATTAGCCATTTAAACTTTCTTATGGAAGGTAAATCACAAGTTGATTCAATCAAAATGAACAAAGGAGGCAACAGAATGTAGAAAAGAGTATCTTGTACTTATAGTCTGAAGAAATGTGTTCAAAGGCTCACTTTGTTTTCCCTTCCTCCCTCCCCAACACCCCTCATTGAGAAAGCAAACAATCACTGTAGTTTATAGATGTGTAATCATGCAAAACATTTCCATAATATTCATGTTATAAAAGAAAACATAGACTCCCCTCAAAAAAAAGCCTCAAGAAAAATAAAGTAAAAAAAAAAAGGTATGCTTCATTTTGTACTCAAACACCATTAGTTCTTGGGCAAGTCACTTAACCCCAATTGCCTTGCCTTGCCCCCTCCACAATGAATGAATGAATAAATAAGTAAATAAATAAATGAATGAATGAATAAATGAATAAATAAGTGAATAAATATATGAATGAATGAATAAATGAATGAATAAATATAGTATCTCTTCTGGATCTATTTTTCAGGTTAGTTGTTTTTCCGATGAGATATTTCACATTGTCTTCTATTTTTTTTTTTTATTCTTTTGGTTTTATTTAATCATGTCTTGATTTTTCATAAAGGCATTACCTTCCATTTACTCCACTCTAATTTTTAAGGAATTATTTTCTTCACTGAGCATTTGTACCTCCTTTTCCATTTGGCCATTTCTACTTTTTATGGAACTTTTTTTCTTCTTCAGTGAATTTTTGTGCCTCTTTTTCCATTGAACCAATCCTGCTTTTTAAGGCATTCTTCTCCTCATTGGCTTTTTGACCTCTTTTATCATTTGGCTTAGTCAGTTTCCTGAAGTGTTATTTTCTTAAGTAATTTTTTGTGTCTCCTTCACCAAACTGTTGACTCATTTTTCATGATTTTACTGCATCACTCTCATTTCTTTTCCCAATATTTCCTCTGTCTCACTGACCTGATTTTCAAAATGCTTTATGAGCTCTTCTTTAAGCTAAAGCCAATTCATACTTTTTCTTGAAGGTTTTAAATTTGTTTTCTTCTGAGTATGGGTTTTTATCTTCCTTGTCATTATAATAACTTTTTATGGTGAATTTTTTTTCCTGTTGTTTGCTCATATTCCCAGTGTATTACTTGACTTTAATATTTTTTGTTAAAGTAGGCTTCTTCTTCCAGGGTGGAGAATGCATTGTCCTAAGCTTCATGGATTTTGTGAGGCTGTTTTCAGAGGTACTTCCAAGGACCTATAAGTTTTTAGTTATTTCAAGGTGGTATGATCTTAGGAGAGGTGTTTACTACTTTCCTGACCTGTGCTCTGGCCTGTGAGTGATCACAAGCACTCTTCTGCACTGAAACTGTGATGAGGGTGCCTGCTCCACTGTGGTTACAAGTTCTGCTGTGCTACTGCTCCTCCTCCTCAACCTGGGACTGCCACCCTGTAATCTCCTTCTGACCTTTTGACCCCCTTACCATCTGTGGGTGGAGAACTCCATAAAGAGTTGCTGCCATTGCTGATTCAGTGGCTCCCAAGATCTGCTCCTGTTTTTCTGGGGCTGGGTCTGTGCTGGCAAGGCCTGTGCTCCATTGTACTCCTCTCTCACCCTAGTTCAAGAAAGCTTTCCTGCTGACCTAAGTTGTCTTGGGCTGGAACATTGTTTCACTCTGTCTTTTTGTGTTTTCTGCCACTCTATAATTCAGAGTTATTATTTAAAGTATTTGGGAGTGCTTGGGGTAGAGCTCAGGCCAGTCACTGCCTTTACTCTTCTATCTTGTGACGTTTCTTACAGCACAATAGGAATCTAACACAATCATATACCACAACTTGTTCATACATTCTTTAATTGACAGTCATTTTCTCAATTTCCAATTTATTGCCAGCAGAAAAAGAGCTGCTATAAGTATTTTTGTGCATTTTTAACTGTTTGGGATACAGTCCTAATAGTGATATTGCTGGGTCAGAGTGTATGCTTATTTTTATAGCCCTGTAGGCACAGTTCCAGATTGCTCTAAAAATGGTTGAATTAGTTCACCAAGAGTGAACACTTTACAAACAGAGCATTAATGTCCCAATTATCTCACATGACCTCCAAAATTCTTCAGTTTCCTCTGCTGTCATATTAGGCAATCAGATAAGTATGAGGTGGTACCTTAAAATTGTTTAATTTGCATTTTTCTAATCAATAGCAATTTAGAGAATTTTTTCCCTATTACAATATATAGCATTGATTTCTTTGACTGAAAAGTGCCTGTTCATATCATTTGACCACTTACCAATAGGAGAATAGCTCTTATTTTTTTTATAAATTTGATTCAGTTCTCTATATATTTGAGAAATGAAGCCTTTATCAGAGAAACTATCTGCAAAGATTTTTCACAGTTATGATAATTAACCATATTTTCTCCCACTCTATTTCCCCCTTATTTATTCTATACCTCTCCCCTTTCATACAGGCCATCCTCCAAAATGTTTTGATTCTGACTACCACCTTTCCCAGTCAGAACTCCCTTCTATCATTACTTCTCTCCTTCCTGTATACCTTTGCCCTTTTCCTATCCTTTTGGGTAAGAGAGATTTTTATGTTCTACCTCTTTCTCAACTAGGTCTGTGTGACGGTATTTTTTTTTGGTACTTCCAAGGTAGTGTGATCTAGGTAAAGATCTGGTTACTGCCTTCCTTATCTGTGCTCTCGTCCTTATTCAGGTAGGGCCCCTGCTTTTTTTGCGAAAATTCCTCCCACCATTGAACTACAGTCCAGAGCTTGGCAATGGGCAATAAAGTTGCCAAATGGTGCCTGATTCTATACCCATCGGCAAGACAGGGGTCCCCTATAATCTCTCTCTGAACAAGTATTCAATCCTCTACTATCCCTAGGTACTGAGCCCTCCTGGTGCTGCTTCGGTTGCTGTAACCTCTGCTTTCAGGGTCTGCCACTGGTGCTTCTTCTAACATGCTATACTTCTGGCCAGTCTCAAACACAGTTCCTGTATACCACTGTTTCTGTATTCTTAATTTTCCTTAGGCTGCAAAAATGACTCATTGTGACTTTTTGTTTATGTATCCTTCTTAGAATTCAGTTTGACATATCTCCCTTATACTTTCCTTCCGTGTGTGTGTATACACACATATATACATACATATATACATACACATACATATATACATGCATGCATGCATGTATATATTATTAATATGTGTATGTGTATCTATGCATATCTATGTATACATGAATGTGCATATATGCATGCACATATGTAACAACAATGTTGCTAGCAGCTGCTGTGGGGGTGTAAGACCAAGAAGACCAGTACACAGAAGGGCTGCTAGCACAGGTTTGTAGATCTGCTTTTCTAAGGATTGCAACCTTAAGGGGTTAACAATCTCACTTTAATTAAACCTGCATATACAATTCACTTAGTTCAGGAAGAAAAGGCAGCACCCTGAACTTCAGAGAGAACACAAACAGAAATTACAAGCATACATTATATAAACAGAGCAAATAAACATGAATTAACATATAGATTTCTGTCTGACAAAATAACAATACACAGTTACCAGCGAAGTACCCACATGTAGGTTTGCAAAGCTGGGGAGGCTGCTTCAATGGCTTACCCAGAGTCTCTCATCACCAACATTCTTTCAATGAGGCTGCCCCAGAGGAAAAACACCAACCTTAGATCTTATAGACAAGTCTCAAGGTCAGAGGGTGTCACGACCATGAGACTCAGACTCATGTGAATTAGGCCTTCCCTTGAAGTAACCAGGTCATCAAAGACTCCTCATTCAATCAAACATTCCTTAGCACTGAGAAGCACTCCAAAAAAAACAAACACAACAAAAACTTCACTTTGTTTGCCATTACATTTGAAAGGCAAGACTCATCAGCATTACTGGATTACTTCAGCATTCAAAATGAGACAACAGTAAAAAATCCCCAACCTAATTACAATAACAACATGCCATACACATGCACACACATGCATGCACATACAAACACAATCCACACAATCTTTATCTTGGAATTCCCTATATAAATAAAAACACAAGACCGGTCTCCGTCTCCATTCTCTTTTTTGACATAATCTCTGCAAAATTAAAAAAAAAATAGTTGTCAATAATCTCTCAAGACTTTCGTTTGTGATATTCTAGAACAACGGATAGGTTATGGGATCTACAATGAAAAAGGTTTGCATTCAAATCCACCTCTGATCCTGGCTAGCAGTATATCCCAAAGCAAGTCACTTTGGACTCTCTCAACTTGGATTCTGACATTTCTAAAACAGAAATAATAATATTCACAGGGATTTGGTGAGGATTGAATAAGATCATTTACATGTGAAGCTTTGTAAGGTATAGAGCACTATGCAATGTTAGTTTTCATCATGAGATATCATTACAGCCTTCAGATGCATCTCATGCCAACTAGTATCATCTGAACTTCCTCCTTAATTTTCTGCCCATGTCCTCTACTGATAAAATTTTTATTGTTGTTCTAAATATTAATATTAATAAGTTTAAATATAATTGAATTCCTTTTTAATCCAATATGTTTTAAGTATTTTTTGTAATAATATTAAAAACAAAGACTGTGAAACAATGGTTTGTACTCACACACACACACACACACACACACAAATCACATTATTTTCTAGTCCATTCATTTTCATTTTTTCTCATCTGTTTCCCACTGGGAATTCTTAATCTTTTTTAAATGAAAGAGATGAGGTAATGATATCACTATAGGGTCTATCAACAAGACTTTGCCAGAACATTCGAAAATAAATATTTATCTTCTGTCCGGAGATTTTCCTGGATAAATTATGTTAACTTAGTTGCATATAATTGTTTTTGGTGCATTAATGAAGACTCCTTGACTTATAAGAGCATTAAAATATGAGTTCTCATCTTGTGTTATGAAGTTCCTTGGGAATCTATTGGAGCTTGTGTATGTCTTCCAAGGAATAAAAATGCTTAAATCAAAATATACCAGATTAAAAGGGAAATTAATTACATTCAAATATAGCTATTAAATGTAAAACAATACTAACCAAAAACAAATTCTCGGATGCCAGCTTAAGAACCCATGCATTAATTGTAGCATTATTTATCATGTAATTTGGAAATGAATATGATCAGAGAACTGAAGGACATGTTGCAATATTGGTCTTAAGATGTGAATAGGAAATGGTAGCAGAATATTTTGGGGGGAATACTTCTCCTTATCCAAATCATTGACATAAGCCATAAAGAAAAACCCAAGAAGAATTACCTTTAACTGCATTTTCTATTCCCTAACTCATTTGTTCAGTTTCCAAACCTTATCTAAGAATTTAATTTCAAACATGTTTGAGGCTGCCTCCATGGCAACAATTCTATTAATAAGATGATATATTATAGATTTAGAGCTAGAAGGGAGATTATTAAATCCTTACAGATTATCAGATCCAACTCTGTCCATTTTAAGGATAGGAAAACTAAAACCCAGGAAGGATAAGTGAGTAATTTGTTGTTTTCCCTTCATTCTGGAAGAAGACCAATGACATTAGGACAGTGATATCTTGACTTGCAAGTGAATTGGATTTAAGTGTGACAGAACTGTGCAAAATCAGCCTTGCTCTCTCCCTCAGAGTAATCAGAGTGCAACGGCAAGGCATCAGTCCAAATGACTGGTGATGGCCCTCTCTACAATGCGAGAACTTAACCTTTTTAAGCTAAGGTCTTTCCCAGGTCTAAGTTTGTCTGAAGCAACACCCACTCAGTAGTCAGAGGCTAGGTAAGAATTGAGGCAAAAAGATGGCCTCATTTGCCTTCACAAAGGAATAAATCTCTGAAAGGAAGACCCTGAGAGTTTCTGTCAGAACAGCAACAATTTACAGTCACTCTGAGCCATCACAACCCAAACAACAAGCAAGTGAGGCTTGGGCTAGATCCTATTTTACAATCAGTTAGAGCCAGAATGATTTGGGTTTAAAGCATAGTCAGGTAGCTCCACTTGAATTCCAATGGCCTTTATCAAAGCCTGGTTTCCAAAAGCTATATTTCAAGAAATTATGAAGAAAAACTGAATGAAACAAAATAATTGATTTTTCCGGTTTAAAAAATGATAGAATAAATAAGGAGGGAAGAAAAATTCTAGCCCTCCAACAGCAAGCGATCAAACTTCATATTCCTTTGGATCGAACACCCACATATGAGGGTGTGACTCCCCAGAGACAGATGGGCAGAGGGGAAGGAGGAGGATGTGGTGGTGCAGGAGGAGGAAATGGAGGAGGAGGAAGAGTAAATAGCATTGCCTACCTGGAACTAAGGAGACAGCTACTACTAAGTGTGTAATGTTGTATCAAACTGTTAGTAAAGTTTTAACATGCTACCCTTTTACATGTTCTGACCCCTCTTTCCACTATATCATATTTTCTCTTATAATGGGTACATTTGAAATGAATATTTTTATAGAAATAAAGATCATTAGAGGATTGGAATAGGTGTTTTCTAAAGATTCTTCAAAGTCTAAATTTATGATCCTATGATCAAGATGGAAATGTTTGATGTGCATATTGTTGCCTAAATTGTTTGAAGGAACTAAAAAGATTTGAAACTCACAGATTACAAAATACTAGTCCAGGGTGTTAGGTTGATTGAAAAGAACAGTGGTGATGGAGATGACAAAGTAGGGACAAGATGCTAGGAAAATGATGAAGACACTAGAGGGAAAAAAAAAAAAACCTTTAGAGAAGGAGAAAATGGGAGAGTCAAAGGAACATTCAAAGGTAGGGAGTTCACAAATATAGAACTTGTTAAATTATAGTAATTTTTCTAGAACAAGCCATGGTTATATGTACTTAATTTTAAGGAAGATTAATTTTCATTTAGATATAGATAGAGATATAGATATAGATATTGATATAGATATAGATAGATATATGTTTGTATGTATGTATATGTATATATGTATGCATGTGTATCTGTATGTGTGCATTTGTGTGCATATATGTATATGTGTATGTGTATATATAGTGTATATACACACACAAATACACACATGTATATGCATATGTGTATATGTGTATATACTATATATTTGTGAATATACACAAATGTGTATATGTATACACATGTACATGTATATGTGTATATGTGGGTATAAGTACGTATGAATGCATTTATATGTATACATATACGTACAAGTACGTGTTTATATATGTATGCACATATAATATATACATCTATGCATATACATATGTATACGCATACATACAATTATAAAACATTCATTCATACAAATACATACACACATGCACACATACATGCGAATATGAACATGTATATACAAGCATACATGTATACATATATGTGTATATGCATCTCTGTGTATATGAGTGTACACATATACACACATATATGTATGCATGTGTGTATCCCAATGAATATTCATAATTAGTAAGCTGAAAAAACATATTTTTATATATGTAGTAACCCTCTCTGATCCCACTACCCCAACGTGCAATCATGATAGACTGAACTCTATAGATCAGTAACTACTACTCCCCTTAGATCATAGGAATAATTCTATGGGATTGGTGTTTCTAGTACTATATTACATGAGCCCCTACTTGTATGTTCCCAATTATTATCCTGACTTAATTACCTTTTAAAAAGGATGTCAAATAAACAATATAAGAAGAACAATTAGTTATTCATTCATTTATTTCTTTGTTTATTTTTACTTTCCAACATTCACTTTTATAAGATTTTGATTTCTAAAATTTCCCTCTCGCCTCCTCTCCTCCCTCCCTAAGATTACATGCAATCTGATATAGGCTATACATGTATAATCATATTAAATATATTTCCACGTTAGTCATGTTGTAAAGAAGAATCAGACTCCGTAGTTCTTTCTCTGGATGTGGACAGCATTTTCCATCAGGAGTCTTTTGGAATTGTCTTAAATCACTGTATTGCTGAGAGGAGGTAAGTCTATCAACATTGGTCACCATACAATGTTTTTGTTACTGTGTACAATATTCTTCTGGTTCTGCTCAGTTCACTCAGCATCAGTTCATATAAGTCTTTCCAAGTTTTTTTTTTTCCCCTAAAATCTTCCTGCTCATCATTGCTTATAGCAGGCATCCTCTCAGTTCCCAATTCTTTACTACCACAACAGAGCTGCTATAAATATTTTTGCACACTTGGGTCCTTTTTGCATTTTCGTGATCTCTTTGAGATACAAATCTAGAAGAGCTATTATTGGATCAAAGGGAATGCACAGTTTTATAACCCTTTGGGCATAATTCCAAATCGCTCTCCAGAATGGTTTGGTCAGTTCACAACTCCACAAATAATGCCTTAGTGTTCCAATTTCCCACATCTTCTCCAACATTTATCATTTTTCTGTTTTGTCACGTTAGCTAATCTGATAGGTGTGATGTGGTACCTCGTAGTTATTTTAATTTGCATTTCTCTATCCATAATCATTTAGAGCATTTTTATATGACTATAGATAGCTTTAATATCTTCACTGAAAACTGCCTGTTCATATCCAAGAAGAATAATTATTTCAGAAGCATCTCCCTTAAAATTTGGGCACACTCTCTCCCTGACCATGCAAGGTATCCAGGGAGGTTCAGATTAAAATTATAGAGCACATGAGTCCAAATAGTACATTTGTGGCTCTTGGTTTTTGAACATCTTTTCTTGCCCCTTTACTATAGTTCACTAGTGGCCTTCATGAATCCGTGTCTTTGTCTTCCTGAATCCGCCTTTCTTTCATATATTGAATTTGTCCTAGGTGTTTCTCATCTTATAATGAAAACAGTACCATCAGTAATTACTTTTCTGCAGACCCCATTACTGAAGTCTATGGGAACTCCAAATCTTCAGATATTGACAGCAGATCATCAGTCTAATTTGGAACATGGCTGAAATTAGAACAGCTTTACCTTTCTTTCCTCAACCACTACTCAACTGACCTTTTGCTAGAATATTCAAACTTCTGAATGTATTTTCTATTTTATCCCTACACCTACGATATGTGACTGACTCTCTTAATCAATCATAAAATATTTTCTTTTTGATGCCTTTGATCTTCAGCCAATGAACAAAGCACTTCCTTCCTCCCACGTTGATTAAGGACTTACTAGTAATTGGTTTTAATTTTTGATTGGTCCAGTACAGAATGATGTGCCTTTTGTATTTACATTAATTGTATAGGGCAAAGGGTGAGGACTGAACTTTCCTCTCCTTCACATAGGGGTAAGAATGATTTCTCTCAGAAAGTGTAACAATTGAGGGGAAAATATGTCCTGTGTGAATGTGCAGGCGTGTGTGTGCATGGGCGTGTCTGTGTGTGTGTATGTGTGTGTGTGTGTGTGTGTGTGTGTGTGATACCAACCTCAGATACCATTCAAAGGTTGTTGGAAAATAGAGTATAACATTCATAATTTAAAGGAATTTTAGAGGAAATCTAGTATTTATAATATAAATGAAGAGACTTAGAAATTCAGAGATGTTTCTGAATTTCTCACCATCACACATTTAGCCATATCAAGAAAGAAAATAATCTATACTGATGCCAAAGTGAGTACCCTTTCCACTGTGTAAATAAAGATTCCTAGATTTAAAATGAGAAGACAGAATTCCTTTAATTATTCTTTTCTGGATTAACAAATATCAGCATTGCAGTCATGATTTTGGATATGATAACTATAAAAATGAAAATCATCAAGAGAAAGAGAAAGGCACCATTGAAAATGAAACAAAAGCAACATTAGTCTATAACTATCAAAAGGCTGAGCAACTAAGTAAATCATTTTAAGCTTATTTCAGTGAAGCAGGTTGTAGATAATTATTAATTATAGGAATCACTTACCATCAATTTTTGGCACTTAGCAAATCTAATAGAAAACTAAACCTGATTTTAGACTTGAACAGAAGGTTACAAAGAGAGTTTTTGATAGACAAAGAATCAATCAAATGTGGATTTTAGAGAGTATGTTTATCATTTACGTTCACTTAAGACTTTTGCTATAATTTATCATGTGCCAGAGCATAACTCAAGCAAATTTAGAAAACAGAAATCTTTTAAAATATTTCATAAATTAAAACAAAATACACATTCTAGTAAAGTCAGGTAACAGAAACAAACTTACAGATGGAATTGTTGAATTAAAATTATAGTCTAAAAGTGAATAAATTGAAAACCTAAAATTAAAGAAACATAAATGCATAAATATGCATAAAAGATATGTCTATATACACATGTTGTTTATATATTTATACTTTTTTGCTGTCTGTATATACTTATAAATATATATGGCATCATAACCAAATATAGAGAAGATAACTAAAGTAGTTGTGAGAGAAAAATATAATAATACTGGGCAAATTGAAAATGTCTCCTCTCCATACCAATTTTTCTCCCATAGTTCATGAGATTATAGCTTTTGATATAAAATGTGAGAATAAAATCAGAGATATAATCACTGACAAAAGAGCACAAAATCATCCTTTTTTGCAAATGAAATAATGACATACCTAAAATACTTCCAAGAAAACATGAGTGGAAAACATGGGAATGATAACTTCAGTAAAATATCAGAAAACAAAAGAATTTCACAAAATGACCATTTCTATATAACAGTAAGAAAATAAGGAGGGAATGATTATGAGAAAGATGCCTGAACCCTCATCTTCTTGAAAGGGAAAGTAGAATGGGCAGATGTATGCCTTAGTGATACCAGTTGACCTAAAAGTCACATTAGATGAGATTTCTCAGTGCTCTGTTTTGTTCTGCACTAAATCTTGTACTTTTCACATTAAGGGATGTCCCTAGCTTCTTGGAACCAGTTACTTAAACTCTTTTAACTATTTCAGGACAATTCTATCTTATGGACTCAATTTTGGTGCTATGTTCCCTGAATCTCAGACAGGATTCACCATTGTTTTCCATACAAAAACCATTGAATCATTTCAAATTCTCTTCTCTATGCCATTCTGAACAAGTGAAGCCTTTCCACAAGAGTTATTATTCCTGAAATGGTAATTTCACATGTACTATTGAAGAAGCTTCCTCTGTACAACTCTGATTAAAATTGTAATTCATCACTTACCTGTGGGAACACAGAATACTTCAAATGCATGCTATTCAGAGTTATATAAACAAAGGAGCAAAGCAGGAAAGATAATTTAATAAAGGATCTTTTTCTCATTTATATTATAAATGAAATCATCTCATGTGCACCAGTTTAAATATTGTGGAAATATTCTTATTCTCTTTCCTCCATATGAATCTTTTATGTTGTCAATAATATAGATTTTACCACTCTTAGCACTCTTTCCAAAGATGCAATTAATTAGTAAATCTATAAGAATTTATGAATAAGCCACCTAGTGTGTGTGTGGTATTATTCTAGGGACTGAGGACATAAAGACACAGAGGAAACAGTCCCTCCTTTCAAGAAGCTTACATTTTACTACCAAGAAGTCAACTAATCAACCAATAAGCCAACATACATTTATTAAAAATTTTCTCTGCCCTTGGCACTGGTGATGCAAACACAAACAGGAAACATTTCTGTCCTCAAGGAATTAATGTTCTACCAGAAGACAAATTGGAGCTTCTTGATAACTAAGCAGACAGTGAATTCTTGACCTGCAAATCTACCCCATTCTATAGTCAAATAGGTGATGAGATTTTCCAGGATTATTTAAATTTTCCTCAGACAACAGATATACATCAATAACTAAACTATTAAAGCACACCCAACTGTGTGAGATATTTGACATCTTGTGACCCCTATAGCTGCCTTTAAAATTCCAAGGCCAGCTCTGTCCTTCTCCTAAGTTTATACATTTTTTATTGCTATCTTCTGTGCTTAGAACTCTCAGCCCACTACCTGCTTCCTAGAATCCTTGATTTCTTTTCAAATCTCAAAAATATCTCACTTTCTGCAAGAAATCTTTCCTGGTCCTCTGTAACATATCACAGTCCCTAGCATACAATAGTTACCTCTTAAATGCTTGTTGGTCTGACTTATCCAAGATGAGTCATTGAATAAAAATTCATTGTATGTAAACTTAATACTTCAACACTTCTAATATTCATGATGGGAAAAAGTGAAATTATTTCACTCAGAAAAGAAAAGCTTAACTATTGATTTATAGCTTAAAGTCTCTTTTGATATTTATGTGTTTGGAATGAGTTAAAGGCACTGAATTAAATAAAACAACATTGCAAAGGATGTGTATTGGGTTTGGCTGAAGAGACTCTCTCATGCCATATGGATCTAGTGTACAATATTAAATCAGTTCAGAACCTGGGCATTTGAATGTAGAAAGGAGGGCAGACCTTTCAGATAAGGAATTCCAGGAAAGTCCAGAACAAGAAGTAAAGATGAACATTTGAATGACAGCCAGAGTATAGATCCAGTGTCAGAGACAATGACTTCTTTTTTTCTGTTATTTATTCATTCATTCATTCATTCATTTGTTTAGTATTTTTAGTTTTCAGCATTCATTTTCACAAGAGTTGAATTACAAATTTTCTCCCCATTTCTACCCTCCCCCACCACTCCAAGATGACATACATTCTGATTGCCCCATTCCTCAGTCAACCCTCCCTTCTGTCACCACACTCCCCCCCATCCCCTTTTCCCTTACTTTCTTGTAGGGCAAGATAGATTTCTATGCCCCATTGCCTGTACATCTTATTTCCTAGTTGCATGCAAAAACTTTTTTTTGAACATCTGCTTTTAAAACTTTGAAATCCAAATTCTCTCCCCTCTTCCCTCCCCACTCACTCTCCCTAAGAAGGCAAGCAATTCAACATAGGCCACATGTGTATCATTATGAAAAACCCTTCCAAAATACTCATGTTGTGAAAGACTAACTACATTTTGTTCCTTCCTATCCTATCCCCCTTTATACGATGTTCTCACTTGACCCTGTCCCTTTTCAAAAGTGTTTGTTTTTGATTATCTCCTCCCCCATCTGCCTTCCCTTCTATCATCCCCCCTTTTGTAATCTCCTTCCTCCTTCTTTCCTGTGGTGTAAGATACCCAATTGAGTGTGTATGTTATTCCCTCCTCAGGTCAAATCTGATGAGAGCAAGATTCACTCATTCCCCCTCACCTGCCCCCTCTTCCCTTCCCACAGAACTGCTTTTTCTTGCCATTTTATGCAAAATAATTTACCCCATTCTATCTCTTCCCTTCTCGCTCTCTCCATACATTCCTCTCTCATCCCTCAATTTGATTTTATTTTTTAGATATCACCCCTTCATATTCACCTCACCCTGTGCCCTCTGTCTCTCTCTCTCTCTCTCTCTCTCTCTCTCTCTCTCTCTCTCTCTCTCTCTATATATATATATATATATATATATATATACACATATATACATATATATACATATATATGTATGTATATATGTATATATATGTGTATATGTATATGTATATTCCCTTCAGTTACCCTAATACTGAGGTCTCATGAATTATACACATCATCTTTCCATGTAGGAATATAAACAAAACAGTTCAACTTTAGTAAGTCCCTTATGATTTCTCTTTCTTGTTTACCTTTTCATGCTTCTCTTGATTCTTGTGTTTGAAAGTCAAATTTTCTATTTTGCTCTGGTCTTTTCACTGAGAAAGTTTGAGAGTCCTCTGTTTTATTGAAAATTCTTATTTGGCCTTGGAGCATGATACTCAGTTTTGCTGGGTAGGTGATTCTTGGTTTTAATCTTAGCTCCATTGACAGCCTGGAATATCATATTTCAAGCCCTTCGATCCCTTAATGTAGAAGTTGCTAGATCTTGTATTATCCTGATTATGTTTGCACAATACTCAAATTGTTTCTTTCTGGATGCTTGCAGGATTTTCTCCTTGATCTGGGAGCTCTGGAATTTGGTGACAATATTCCTAGGAGTTTTCTTTTTGGGATCTATTTGAGGAGGCGATCTGTGGATTCCTTCAATTTCTATTTTACCCTCTGGCTCTAGAATGTCAGGGCAGTTATCCTTGATAATTTCTTGAAAGATGTTCTGTAGGCTCTTTTTTGATCATGGCTTTCAAGTAGTCCAATAATTTTTAAATTATCTCTCCTCCATCTATTTTCTAGATCAGTGGTTTTTCCAATGAGATATTTCACATTGTCTTCCATTTTTTTCATTCCTTTGGTTCTGTTTTATAATATCTTGATTTTTCATAAGGTTACTAGCTTCCATTTGCTCCAATCTAATTTTTAAGGTAGTATTTTCTTCAGTGGTCTTTTGGACCTCCTTTTCCATTTGTCTAATTCTGCTTTTCAAGGCATTCTTCTCCTCATCGGCTTTTTGGAGCTCTTTTGCCATTTGAGTTAGTCTATTTTTTAAGGTGTTATTTTCTTAAGTATTTTTTGGGTCTCCTTTAGCCAGTCATTGATTGTGTTTCAAGGTTTTCTTACATCACTCTCATTTCTCTTCCCAATTTTTCCTCTACTTCTTTAACTGGCTTTTCCAATCCTTTTTGGGCTCTTCCATGGCCTGAGACCAGTTCATGTTTTTCTTGGAGGCTTCTGATGTAGGCTCTTTGACTTTGTTGACTTCTTCTCTCTGTATGTTTTGGTCTTCTTTGTCACCAAAGAAAGATTCTAAGGTCTGAGTCTGAATCTCAGTCCATTTTTACTGCCTGGCCATGTTCCCAGCCAACTACTTGACCCTTGAGTTTTTTGTAGGGGTATGACTGCTTCTAGAGTAGACAGTACTTTGTCCCCAGCTTGAGGGGCAGCACTGTTGTTTTCAGAGCTATTTCTACACAGCAAGCTCTGCCACACCAGTGCTCCTCCTCCCCCAAGAACCACCAACCTGGACCATGACTCATATCTGAGCTGGCTCTGCAATCTGCCTTGGATCTGCCACTTAATTCCTCCCACCAGGTGGGCCTGGGGCTAAAAGCAACTGCAGGTGTAGTTCTGTAGCTGTATCACCTCCACTGACCCCAGGGCAGTGGCCTAACCAAGAACTCCTTTCACTCTCTCCCCAGTAGCTTTTTCCACAAACCTTCTCTGTTGTCTTTGGTTTTTGTGGGTTAAGGAGTCTGGTAACTGCCACAGCTCACTGATTCAGGGTGCTATGGCCTGTTCCACCTGGCTCCCAGTTTTGTTGGTCTGGGAGCAGCCGATACTGGGCTCTGCTCTGCTCCACTCCCAGCTCTATGTGCGATAGACCTTACCCAGCAACCATCCAGGCTGTCCTGGGATGGAGCCCTGCTTCCCTCTGCTATTCTATTGGTTCTCCAGTTCTAGAATTTGTTCAGAGACATTTTTATAGGTGTTTGGAGGGTCCTGGGGGAGAGCTTTAGGGCAAGTCCAGAGACAATGACTTCTAAATTCTATAAATCTATAGATTTCTAAGAGCACACTACTCATCACTCCATACATCTCAACCCTCATGATTTCATTGTTCCTCCTGAACAGCTCATCTGTTCTTGTGAAATCTTTCACCTACTCTGATCTGTTTAACTATCCCAATTTATGTTTACTGTTTACCTTCATAATGAGGTGAATTATTTGTGATCATTTTACATGGATTGAATGTCTGGTGGAAGAAACGAAAGCTATCCAACAGAAGATTTTACCATCCCTTTGAGATTAGATGGATAAATTGAAGTTTATTCTGAACACCTTATCATACTACTAGACTACGGACATCTTATATGTGGCTGAAAAATGTAATTCTAGCCCAATTCACCTTATGGAGTTGCAGGAATGTGAGGAAGATAAAACATATTCATGGCTATAATGACTCTAAGCTGTACCTACTTTATAAGATTGTTTTTAGTGTTACATACCTCCTTCCACCCTCTGTAAATCTGGAAGAAATAAAGGTAGCTATCAATAATATATGTTTAACAGAAACAGACAAACAAACACAACGCCTATTTTGAAATTTGAAATGTCGTGACCCACTTGACTCTAAGCTATGTGAGGTGAGGGACAAAAGATTTATTGTTTTTAGTTTTTCTTTCTGTCCCATGAACCATACAGAGTCTCCAGAATGTAGCCAGGATTGAATAAATATTTTGTAAGTTGAATTGAATCAAAATTAAATTAAATGAATAGAGCCTTTAAAATTCATCAGGGCAATATGAAGCTTCTATAACACATGCAGCATCTAAGGAAATGGAGATACCATATCAATGCTAAACGTGTCAGGTATTTACTAGCATCCCATGAACACCATTAATGAGACTGTATAAATGTAATACCAACATTAATGCTGGTTATCAAGTAACTCTGCCATCAGGATAAAATCATGAGTTGAAAACAGCACTTTGTTATTGTAGGCAAATACGTCACTCTAAGCTGGAATTGTTGATGAGTTTCTTCAAGCTTGGCCAAGCTGATCTTCAGAAAGCACACATGAATTTCTCCAACTGAGTCAATATGCTAGGCTTTAGTACTCTTTGCCAGAACTTGTGTCAAGTAGAATCACTTTCAAAGAGCCAGGATCATATACATAGCACAATAAGACATCAGAGAAGGAGGTGAAACCAGTGAGTAAATTCTGTTCCTCCTTATCATTTTAGTTATCATCCTCATAATGGTTATCATTCTCATCATTGTCATTCATATCATACCATTATCATTATTAATATTCTCTTTATATTTAAACCTGGAAGGGGTCTTAGAGAGCTTACGTTTTAACTTCTGAATTTTATGGATGAGGAAATTGAATCCCACAATCACTGAGTAAGTTGATAAGGTCACTCAGGTCATAATGAGCCAATAAAGATTTTGAAACTTGCCCCACCCCAGCCCCAACTCCACAACCAATGTTTGTTACATTACCCCACTATGAAATCTTGCAGCAATAACTTCTTTTGCAGGGGTGGTTATTTTCATTTTTCAAAGGCTCTGTCACCAGGGTACAAATTCTAAGTTGGAAAGATTTCAAGAACGGGTTTATACACTAGCAATCAATCAATTAAATAACTGCTGTGTTCCAAAAACTATGCTAGACTCTAGAGATTCAGATATAAACAATGAATTAATTAGTACTTATCAAGAATAGAGGAACACAGATACACATTACAGTTAGGAGTACATAGGGATATACATAGATATTGATGTAGACATCTAAATGCATGCATACATATGTATATATAATACTGTATTCATATACACACATGTATCCATATGCACATATATGTGTGTGTATATCTGCATGTGCACATGCACATACATATACGTACACATACACATGCACATGCAGTGCACACGTACATATATACATATACATACACATATACACATACACATATACACACACATACATATACATATACATATACATATACATATACATATACATATACATATACATATACATATACATATACATACCTGTCTAACGAGGTTCTGTTTAAATAACATAAATAACATAAATAGATAGGGAGGTAGATAGATAGATAGATAAATGAATGAATGGATAAATGAATGAATAAGTAAATAAAAAAAAGACCAATCTAATATTCACCATCAGCTTAGCCAAAAAGTGGAGAATTCTTGGACCACAGCATGTCTTGTGCCCCTTTGATTGGGGGGCTGAGGGATAGAGCTAAAATATTGTCCCAAACCTCCATTGTAAGAGGACTCACATGCCACCCATTTCTTACCAGCTGCACTCCTTAAATTTGACTCCCACCTTCCCTTTACAACTTCTTTTTTTTTCTTCCTTCATTAGACTTCTAGAGTATAATCTCCTTCAAGGCAGGGACTTTTCTTTCTTTTTCTCATCTTTATCTCTATACTTATATAAGGTCTCTGGCACAAGAATGAAGTTTAATCAATATATATTGAGTTGTATTGAGTTAAATTAGACACCTACTAAGCTGAAATCATATATATTTGAAATAGAATAGTGATAGTATCCTTTCTATTACACAATGATGAACTCTCTTGTAATGCTTTTGTGCAAAACAGGAGCTTAATAATTATTAATTTATTTGAAAGACATTTATGAATGTAAAAATTGTGACATAATTAGATTAAATAATTTGCTTAAGGTCACTTATATTTGTTACTTATGTTTACTTCTTTTTCCACTTGACCATACCACTTAATCTAAGAAAACATACAGATTTCTCTCTTTAAAAAAAATGCTTCCATAAATTAATTTACTTTGGGAGGATTATGTATATATCTCATTAGTTTTCATGGCAATCTATCATATATATGCAATTGACCTCATTAGTCATTATCTTCCTACTGTTTCTATTATTCTGGCCTGAAGGAAAGAATGGAAGTCACTCCTTTGTGTCATTCCTCTTCCCTATTTAAGATATGCAATTGGAAAATAATTCTGAGAAATTCCATTTACTGCCAACGATCATTGATCGAGTATATATAGCAATTTATAACCCAGCAACAAGCCCATAATTTTTAACAATATTTCCAGGAAATATCCATCACCTCATATCCTTCCAAGATATCCAAACTGTTGTTTACCCATTTTAATATACTATTTGCATATCCCCTGCATGCAGTTAAGTAAATCTATATATTTATTCTATGTCTATAAATTTTCACTGAATCATATGATTAGAGCATCCCAGCACAGGAAAAAATACTCTAAGGTACTCTATACTCCAGGGGTGGGGAACCTAAGGCCTTGAGCTCACATGTGGCCCTCTAGGTGTAAATGCAATCAGTGAATGGGAAGATCTTTCCCACCCATTCACCGGGCTTCAGCGGCAGGGCTCTCAGGGTCCTGGGGGGCGTGGCTAGAACTGGAGCCAATGGTAGGCACCTGAGTTCTGGTCCACGTGATGACATGAAGCCTGTCGTGGGAGGAGCTTGCTGAATGGTTGGAGCAGAGCTAAAAGGCAGTTGCTGAGGCAGTTGGAGAGAGCAGTTAAGAGCTGAAGGAGAGAGGAAGCAGTCAGCCAGCTGGAACACAGCTTGGAGATTATGGCATGAAGCGGCAGAAGCAGTGGCGATGGCAGCAGATGCTACAAAAAGGCAGGACTGACCCTCATGGAGACCAGAGAGTGCTGAGCAGGGCCTTGAGGCCAGTGGGTGGTGTTCTTGCTGGAGGGGCCTGGCATGGGGAGGGGGGAAGCACCAGTATGGCTTGGCTTGCTGCTATAATGTTTTTTTGTGGCCTCCTGGTCAGCGAGATGAGCATACTGGTTTTGGAAGGCTCTTGCCAGGATGTCGAATTGGGGACACTGGTCCATGGGTTTGCTACTTTTGAGTTTCAAGTCCTCTGCTTTCTATTTAGAGAATTCTTATATCCTGTGATTCTGAACCATTCAGGCATATTCATGGTTATCTTTGAAGTCATGAATTCTGCCTTAATGATATACTAGGTTCCCAAGAGCAGGCCTTTGATTGAATCCAAACTTCATGGAACAAATTCCCTTAATAAAAACATTTGTTCTGTAAAACTTGGAGTCAGTCAAAAGGCCACATCTAAGGACCTAGAAGACCATATATAGCATAGAAGGCACAGGTTCCCCACCCCTGCCCTACACCAACTCATAGTTAAGGAGGAATCCCTTATCTCTGCAACTCCTCGAAAGGTAGTGTAGTCATTCAGCATCCCTCTGATGAACTATAAGTCTTACAGTTAGGTAAGGAATGTTAGGAAATTGACCTTAAATCTAACTGAAATATGTTTCCCTAGAGCATGCAGTCCTCTCAGTGCTACTCCTAGTGGCCAAGTAAAACAAGTCTAAACTAGATCCACAGTACACACCACACAATATTAGGTAAGAGCTATCAGAGCTATCGTAATTCTTCCCATCTCCAGCCTGAATACCTCTAGTTTCTCTGACTGCTTTTTATTTGATGTGGTTTTGAGATCGTTCTCCAAATTTGTTATTCTTTTATGGACTCAGTTCAGCTTTTTCAGTGGCCTTCATGCACACAGTATGGTAACCAACAGAGAACACAGTGCTCCAGAAGTGGTCTGCCCTGGTAGTAGTTCAGTAAGTTTATAAACTCCCTGATTCTATACACTATGCATCTATTAATTAATTTCACCAGTTCCTTTTACCAGCCATATTAAAGGGTTAGCTTCAATAGACCTTGCTGAGAAAGACAAGCCTCAGGCTATTTTTCTATGAAATGCTATCTAACTCTGTTTTCCCCATCAGTGATGTAGAGCTTTGCATTTTCCATATTATGCCCTTTTGTTGTCTGAAAAATGTCTTTTTTAAACTGTAGTTCTATTTTAATAGATTAGTTAGTAACCTCAATATGGAAGTATCTTCATTTTGCCCTTCCCTAAACCCTTGTTGAATTCTTAACAACTGCCCTTGATGTAGATTGTTGACCTCTCCAAATACTCCCACCACATTTCCTACCTCTGTATAGGGCAATCCTTCTCATTATCATATAGTTTTAATATACAGTACTTCAATGTTACTTCATCTATCTAATGAATGAATGAACCATATATTATTGAAATTCTGTAATACCTATGAGAGTGAATTTACCTTCTTGAACTGAGTTTAATATTTGTTTATTACCCATTCTCTATTCATTTGGTAAATTGTCAAAAAATGGATCAGGAGCTGGTCTGCAAACAGAAGCTATCATAATCACTGCCTGTGTGCCTATAGACAAATCATTTAACCTCTCCAAACTTCAGTTTCCTGATCTCTAAAACAGGAATTACAATAGTTCAACTCTCTATTTAAAAGGTAGTGTAACAACAGTGTGGCTTGCCGCTGCTGGGCCTGTGTAAGACCAACCACAGACGTACGCAGGAGCGGAGGCTAGTAGCATAGATTTTTGATCTGTTTTCCTAAGGAAAGCAACTGTAAGGGGTTAACAATCCCACTTTAATTAAACAATACATGTATCATTCACTTAGTTCAGTGGGAAAAGCCAGTACTCTAAATTTCAGAGCAAATGGAAATAGAAATTACAAACAGAGACAATATAAATAGACCAAATCACAATACATAGTTACCAGAGAAGTACCAAAACCTGGGTTTTGCAAAGCCAGGGGGTTCCAGCGGCTACCCAGAGTCTCATCTGGTGAAATCACAGGACACTCATCCAGTGAGTAAAAGCCCCAAACAAAACATTAACCTCTGAGTTTCTATACCCTGTTCAGGGTCAAAGGGTGTAAGAACCATGAGACTCAAACCTATGCGAACTAGGCTTTCTTGTTTCTTAAGTAGGTCAAAGGTCAGACTCAAAGGCACTTGATTACCTCAGTGCTCCAAAAGAGAAAACAGTAAAAAAGTCTTACCCTAATTACTAATAGAGGTAGGGGTGGTGTGTGTGTGTGTGTGTGTGTGTATGTGTGTGTGTGTGTCTGTGTAAGAGAGAGACTGAGACATACTGAGATAGAGAGAAAGAGAGAGAGAGAGAGAGAGAGAGAGAAAGGGAGAGACGGGGAGAGAGAGAGAGAGAGAGAGAGAGGGAGAGAGAGAGAGAGAGAGAGAGAGAAACAGAGAGAGGGAGAGAAAGAGAGAGACTGAAAGATACTGAGAGAGACACTGAGAGAAAGAGAGAAAGACAGAGGCAGGGAGGCAAAGGGAGACAGAGAAAGATGAAGCAAGTGGGGGAAAAGGATTTTTTAAACCTTAAAGCACTACATAAATGTGAGATTGCATTCAGCAGCACCTTCATAGAGAATCAATGAATCTCAGAGATGGAAGAATGTTCTATGGTCATATAGTCCAACACGTACCTTTATAAGAATCTCCTCTAGAATATACCAGAGAAATCTCATCCAGCCTTTGCTTGAAGACCTTCAACACAGGGAGGGTCACTGTCTTCTGAGGGAGGCCATATCCTGATCCCTAAAGCAGACTACTTCTAATTTTGTACCCTCCAATTACTATTAAGATAACATCTTTATTGACTTCAAATGGAATAGAGGCCATATAGTTCAACCCCTTTGTTTTAACATATGAAGAAACTGAAGGAAAAAAATAAATTTTGAGATCATATGAGGGGCTCAGATTGACAATGAGTCTTCAGTCTCTAAATCTAATACACTGTCCAGTTGACCATTTTTAGCTGAATTTGTTACTATAATGTGAGATCTTTAAGGAAAAGGACTGTTCTTTTTTTTCTTTTTCTTTTCTTTTTATCTTTCTTTGTATCCCCAACATTCAGCACAGTGCCTGGCACAAAATAAGCTCTTAATAAATGTGTGTTGACTGGTCGAATGAATTGAACTGCACAGCAGAGTCATCTGATAGCATGGATTTTTAAAGTTTCTTTTTTGTTACGTTGTTACCTGAGAATTGCTTGTCCTCTCCACTGATTTTCTTCTACTTATAACACATCTGCTACTCTGTGTGTTATCATGCATATCATGAGAACAGTTGTTTCCGTCCCCTTCCATTTTCCTCACTAATAAATGAACACTTCTGCAAATACGATTCTAAACAACTGCAGCAGTTAAAGGAGCTGTATATAGCACCTCAAGGGGAAGGGGGGAGGGAGGCATTAAATCCTATAGATTTTTCCTTTATTCTACCTGTGGAATTCTGCCAATAATTGTGATCACCAGTTTGGTGAAGCACACAATATGTGAAGGATGCACCCTCATTCTTTGTGTCAGCTTAAGCATGATATGGTATACAAAGCATGGTATTTTCTTTGGTGGTCCTATTTGTGCCTAGTTATATTTGAAGACTGAATTAACATTTTAAAAGGTTATCAACGGAGAGAACAAGCCTTCCCCTGCCATGAAATTAAGGGTAGTCTTTGCAAACACCCTTCATCTATACTTGTTTCAGATGCATGTTTTCAGAAATAAAAAATGCAGAGATTAGCATGCCACATACACAAGTATGATATGCATATTCATAAAGCATCCCATGCTCTTGTGGGACTAATGAAAATATTCTGAGAGCAATGTGAGGCAGTGTGCGTATTAGACAGACCACTGGCCTTAAAGTCAGGAACGCCTGAGTTTAAGATCAACCTTCTTAAATATTGGGTGTGTGACTCTGGGCAAGTCACTTGATTTCTCAATGCTCTAGACAAATCCATTACAGGGATTCTGAATGTAGATTCTATAGAATCCCAATAAATTTTGGGATAGATCACAAGGGTTCTCAAACTTGCAAGAGGGAAAAATGGAATATTTCATCTCTATTTTCACTAAAATCTAACTAAAATATAACAGTTTATCTTATATTTTAAAAAGCCTCTGAGAATGCAACCATAATTTTTGCTGGAATGCCAAAGATATCTAATGAACACACATACCCACACGCACATATACACATACACACAGAGTTAAAAAAAAACAACCTTGTCTTAAAGTTACAAGTTACAGAAGATGTGCTGGCCTGCCTTTATAAAGGGAGTTTCTTCACACAGTACTTCTCTAAACAAATTAAACCAGAGGTACAGTGTCTATCCTTGTCCCTATGTCGAGACAACAAGAGCTACTGTAGGAATTAAGTGAACCACACTGACTCCATTTTGTGATTCAATTCCAGATCTAGCTCAGTCACCTTTCTATTCAATTTTGGGAACTAGGAGTGGTTCAATTTCCATCTTGTGAGAAAATTTTATTCAATTATGAGCATTGTGAGATAACTGGATTGCATCATTTCAACTTAGCCCTCTATGGCTGGGAAGATGGACCAGCTGTACCTGTTGCTTGGAAACCCTTAACTAAGGACTCGGGCTATGCTGACCAGGAACTTAGCCAGATCTGAAGACAGATGCAAGGAGTTTCCTCATGATTATACATTTCAAGCAACCAATGCATCTTATTTGAAAACTGGCCCCATACTGATCAGTCACTGTTTCTTTGTTCCTTTGATTGAATACAGACACTTGGCAGGGGGACACTTCTTCTTTTCTGATTTCATAGAATCACACCTGTTCTTTCTCTCCCTCCCAATTTGAAAAGCTCCTTTCCTTTCCTCTAATTAGAAATCAGATTACCCAATCTTGTATGCTGCTTTATATATTATAAATTGCTTTCTTTTAATGCATAAAAATCTGTCTCCTCTGTATCCCGGGTCCAGTGACAAGCTGAAGTGTCCTGGTCCCGATTTATTATGAAATCGGCATGCATTACTCCATAAATCAAAATGCTCAGTAGCTCAAACCTTTGTTTCTTCAATCATTTCAATTAATCCACATGCCAAAATACAAAGCTAATCTCTGATATAGTGACTTGGTTTTTGGTACATTCTTTTGATTTTAGCCATGTAAGAAATGCCCAGTGTGAAAAATTTTTTTCCAACAATGCAAGTCAGAAGCACATCTGTCACTTAGCAATTTATCAATCATGGAAAATTGATTGGATGTTCCCTGTGTGCTAGGCGCATTATGGGAATACAAAGACAAAGCTGAAATCACTTAAAGTATTTTAGATCAGCTTGGGGCAATGACTTGTCTCCAGCTACCCAGCTAAAGTATACCAGCATTGGGACTTGAACCTCCCTTTTCCTGATAAAATGCTAGCTCACTATTCACCTTCTCATACAGCTTCTCCAGCAGTTCCATGGCAGGTTTTTTTTTTATCCTAAAGTTATAGGATCATGGAGAAGAAACTTAAGCTTTCAGATATAAAGACAGATAAACTCACAAATAAACAAGTAAATAGAAGACAAGAACATTTGGAAATGATTATAAGATAAACAAAACCAAAATAGTGTTCACACTGATTACATCTATATTAAAACAGAAATAAAAGCAAACAAACTAACAAAAACAAAGGCAAAAATAATGAAACTTAAGGGATAGGGTGACTAACATGCAGTAATGAAGATGGAATCAGAATTTGGGAAACGATTTTAACAGTGATTACAGCAAATTAATGAGAACACTCACATCAAGCTGATTTTCGTGTTGTTATAATAATCCACTGTGGACCCAGAAAAATTATCTTGTTTTTAAATTTTACTTTGTATCTTTTTGTGTATATATGTGTAATTATATACATATATGAGAGCAGGCAGGTGGTGCAGTGGATAGAGTGCCAGGCCTGGAGTCAGGAGTACTCCTCTTCATGAGTTCAAATCTGGACTCAGACACTTACTACCGGTGTGACCTTGGGTAAGCCACTTAGCCCTATTTGCCTCAGTTCTTCATCTATCGTAAGAGCTGAAGAAGGTAATGGCAAACCACTGTAGTGTCTTTACCAAGAAACCTCAAATGGAGTCACAAACAGTCATACACAATGGAAAAATGACTCAACAACATATACCTATATATGCCTCTGTGTGTGTGTGTGTGTGTGTGTGTGTGTGAGTATGTGCATGTGTGAGTATGTGGGTTGTCACCTCTGGTAGAATTATAAATAGCTTGAGAGGAAGGACTGTTCCTTTTTTCTTCATTTCCAAAGTGCCTGGAAAAATATTTTTGAATCCACCCCGCCTCCCCTCTGACTAACCTCTTCTACTTCTTCCCACCAGACCTTCTTTGACCCTGGTTGTGAATATCTGGGCTCTTACAGGTGAGGTTTCAGGATATTTTGCCTAGCACCCAGCTTCTCTGTCACTTCCTGGCCATATTCAATCCATGTTGCAGGCAGTGGCAATCTTGCTTAATTATATTTCTACCTCCATAACATAGCACAGTGCTTAGTATATGCTAAGTATTTAATGAAGGCTTATTATTCATTCATTCACATAAGAAATAATTGTTGATAAATTGAGGTCTCTATAAAAAGGGATGAAGGAGGTCCATTGGTACTGATATTTTTTTTGATGGAGAACTATGATCTCCTTCCTTCTGCATTTTTTATATAAATGCAAATGAGCAATTCCATTGCCCATAAAAAAGTCAGTTTGTTTATAATGGTCCTCTTGGTATAATCTATAGATTGAAAGATTCAGAATTGGGAAGGACTGAGTATGAATCCAGTCTCGGATGTTTCTGAGCTTTGTGATCCTGTATGAATCCCTGCACTTCTTTGGACTCAATTTACCCATATGTGGAAGAACGACAATAGATATAGATATGTTGTGCAATCAAATGATACTGTATTATTTAATATACTTTGAAAAATGAAAAGTAGAGTGGCGGTCAGTTATTTGTATTTCTTCTTGGCTTTGGACAATGTATAAGTTTTTCCACTACTGGATGGTTAAGGGAGGGAGGAGGGGATTAAATGACTATATCAACAAATATGAGAAAGAATTGATAAAAAGAGAAAAGAAAAAAAAACATAAACCAATTGTGAAAAGCATAATTTACATTTTCTCTGAGATTTTAGTAGTATTAAGCATATCCCTCTCAGCCTCACTTATTTATAGATAATTATCTGAAAGTATAAAATATTAAGCTCATTCTTACACCATATCTGTAAGCTTATTTTGCTATTATTATGTTTTCTTTTGTTTTTTCTCTGTGTTTCAATCTTTGGTCCTTTGCTTCTAGCCTCGGTATTTCAGTATTCGTCTGTCATCAAATGCTAATTAAAATTGAATTTTTCTGGTCCTCATGAATCCATACATTATCCTAAAGAACAACACCACACTACTTTTTTAATTAAATTGATATTTTTTCATATTCAGAAAGGGTTAGGGGCAAGAAAGGTAAAAAATGCCAAAAACATTTCCCAATTTTTTTGCGAATCCTGGGCATCCTTTCTGACATTCCATTGTATTTCTAGTACATTTTTTAAAATGAAAACATTAAGCAACCCATTTACTTGGCCACTAGAAATGGCAAGCTTCTTGTCTATATCTCTTCCCATAGCCCAATGTATTTTTCCCCAAAGCTTTCAAACTCTTTATACTTCTTATAACCAAGATTTATCTAACATCATATATGATATCAACATCCTTGGTAAGGATAATTTTCTTTCAATATCATTCTCATCATATCACTCTTCTATTTAAAAATATTAAGTAATTCCCTCCAGACAACCATATCTAATCAACATTCCTTTGCTTTTATTTCAAATGAATGTTTGACATGGAGACCCCATACTTATTTTTAAAAAAAATCAATCAACAAAACTCCACCTTTCTTTCCTTTTCACCTCTCCCTTTTCAACCTAAGAAAGTCAGAAAAACAAAACCCCTTTAGGGAGGAAATATATGTGTGTGCACGCATGTACATATGCATATATTGATATTTGTATATATATATATATATATATATATATATATATATATATATATATATATATATACAAATTTTTGCATTGGCCATGGGTATCTATTTATATTTCTATATATCTTCCTGTGTCCCTATTTCTGTATGTATATGTATGTAAATGGATAATAAGATTATATAAATATACACATGTGTGTATAAATATATACATATTAATTTATAATGCATTGCCATATTAAATTTCACATACATACAAATCTGTATTTTATTTTCATATATGTATATAAATATATGTACACACACAAACATGCTTATATTGCTTAGAGTTCCTAAGTCTTTCAAAGTTGTCTTTCCATTATTCTTGTCTCTCCCAGTTCTGCTCACCTCACTCTGTGTCATTTCATACAGGTGTTACCAATCCATCATTCTTTACAGAACAGTGTTCAATCATATTGATATTCCATAACTCCAGATCTTCCCCTATTTTTAGTTTCTAATTCTTTTTGACCCCCAAAAGAAGTGCTATGCACATTTTTGTAGTTTGTTTTGATTGGGACTACTTGTAGGACTTCCCCACTTCTTTGATTTTTCCTGATTTGGAACTACAGCCAAATCAATTCTTCTATTTCTTCTGAAAGGATATATCAGTTTCCCTGACGGTCAAAGATCATCCCCATAACTTCAAAAAAAAACATACCCCACTTTAACCAGCACTGTCTATTTATTTTCTCCCTCCATTGAATATATAAAATATCATTGATTTTAAATTTTAATTACATCAGAAACCCAGAGTTTCTAATCATACCATTCTATAAGTCTAAAGGTCATTTGTATACTGAACGTTTCACAAATTCAGAGATGAAAGGAACCTTAGAGATCACCCTGGCCAAACCCGTCATTTTATAAACAAGAACATGGAGTGTCAGATAATTTCATTTTTCCCCTTTATAACCTAAACACCTACAGAAGTACCTTTAACATGGTAGATAATTAATAGTTATTAAGTTGAATTAAATTTACCCAGTGTTTCATAGTGGTAGACCCAGGATTTGAACCTACTTCCTCTATCTCTAAGTTTAATTATCTTTCTACTTTAAAACATAAAAAAACAACAATAATAGTAATAGGAACATGTAAAATAGATACAAAAGAAAACTTTCTACATCTACCTACTACATAGTTACACATTATACATAAACACCGTTTTCTTTTGTATCTGTAGTTGTCTCTCAATTAATAGAAAATGTGCTCAGCTCTGCTTTCCTAGTAGTATTTTGACCCAGGCCCTTGGAACCAATGGAACCAATTTGTAAAATCATTGGCCCTGGATAAGGAAGAATCCAATCTTTGTCCTTGGGACAGATGTAAGATGTAGAGATCCCACAGAGCTGAAGTCCATGACCAGAGTTCACTAGCAAGAGCATACTACAACCAAAGAAATTCTCCAGCAACATATGGGGGAGGGGAATCACCTTAATCAGTATTCTTCACTACTTGCTAAGCTGAAAACCTTGTTTGCCCTGGAGAAAGGGAAGTGTGAAAGATGTCAGTATGTACAAAATTCTAGTGTCAGTCCCTGAAGAGGATCTCTAAAAGGCTTAGACTCTAAATTTCTTGAATAATACTTTTCAAACCAAAATTTGGAATACTCCAGATTTATATTCCAATAATCTGAGTGCATTGATTTGAAACAGTGAATACATGCCATGCTGAGCAATGTTGCGTGTGTGTGTGTATTCGTGTGTAGAATTGTTTGTGCAAATAAATATATGTGCATGTGTGGAGAAGGGGAAGATAGAATAGTCATGGGGTGTTGAATGAAGTGAATTTAACCTATTTCCTGAAGTAGCACAGGACCCTGTAACAACTAGAGTGAAAATGATGTACTGATGGCTGGCCACTTAGGAAATGAGTCCTGTTGATGATAGCAATGATGATGATGATAAATGAAAGTGAAATCCAGAGTGCTTTATTAAGCACTCTGGCCAGTGCTCCCTAATCATAATTAGTCAGAAAAATATCTGTATTTGCAAAAACACTGCTAGATAGCACTGTCTGTTGCTATGCTACCCTTATCTACTCTCAAATACCTACAGTTTGAGAATTGCCCAAAATTTGTCATGGCAGGAATCGCTGCTTCGTGTGGATCCTGTTCATCACAGATTTTTCACTTTTATTACCTTTGGCAACTCAACTCAACTCAATTCAATGTGAAATGTATAAGGCACCTACTGTATGGTACAGTTGAAATACTCTGTACTTTGTAATCAAAGGACCAGCTTTCATATCATATTCTAATGCTTGCTCCTTGGACAAGTCATTTAATATCTATGGGCCTCAGTTTCCACACTGTGGATTGAGAGGACTGAATTGGATTTTTTGGGTCCCTTCCAACTCTAAACATATGATCCTCTTAAGTCAAGATGTTGGTTCCTATGTAGGGTTCCAGCTGGCCTAAAGTTTTGATCCGCTCAGGGAAGGAAATTAACCTGCATGTTATCAGGGAGGAATTGCACCCTTAAGTAGAAGCATTTGTAGAAAATTCATTCGTTTTTGTCTAATTTAAGAAGTAGGAAGAGGTTAAGGATAAGATAATGTGTTCCAAATATAGAGGGAGTCATGAAATAATGGAAAAGGCTTTTGATTTGGAGTCAGAACTGGGTTCAAATTCTAGTTCTGCAACCTACTGCCTGGGTCACCTTGGACAAGTCACCTAACTTCCTTAGAACCATTTCTTCCTCCACAAAATAAGGGTATTAGTGTAAATGCTAGCTAAGGTCTTTCCTAACTATAAAATTTATAATCTTAAATAAGTATGCTCTGTCACTGATATAAATCAGTTACTTCTAATAAAACAGAAAGTTTATCACATTTTCATAATATTTACTTTCCCACTATCCCTATCTGGGGAAAAAAACACAACAAAATATTCCTCTGTGGTTAGTTTTACTCTTTACCCAACCCATTCTTTTAGTTTCATTTTTTCTAACTTCACATTTTCTACATACAGTAAATTTATGATGATAGAAGAGGAAATGCACCTGCTTCACACGTAGATTTGAGTGAAGCAAGACTTCAGCTTCTACCAAAACTGAAAAGGATTTTCATTTGAATATTCATATTAAATTAAACAGGTGAATGGGGTCTGATTTAAATTGTATTTATTGGTAGGAGGGAAAACATGGCATTTCCCATACATACTCAGAATCACACACGAAATCTCAATTTTATTGTTGCTTTAATTTTTCAACTATATTTAAATGTGTTTGTAACATGTAATATGTCATTATATTTTAATATAAGCACATTTAAAATTGCCTGCGATTTTTTCTGGCCTCTGGGAATAATAACAAATAACCCCATTATTTTGTTCTGGTAGCTGATAACAGATGTCATTAAACATTAAAAATACTCCAGGTCGACAAAAAGCTTGGGTGGAAAATAACTAGAGGGAGATACTATGGGAGTTTATAGCTCAGACCTTTCCTTTTCTGCTTGTAGGCTAGTATTAAAAAGTGGCACTTTCTCCAAATCAAACATATGTAGAGTACAGTTTGTCAGGAAATAATTATAAAGAAAGAGACAAATGCAAACAGAAGTGCAACTTTGTATTCTAAAGCTAAATAAGTTCCTCCATTCCTTCTGAATATCAAACAGAGAGACCAGCTAAGTAAGTGGGCAAAACAATAAACAAAACCCCTGCATTTTGCTCCTCTGAGATTTTTCTGAAAATCGACATTTAAACAATATTTTTGATACCTGAAATAGCGAGATAAGATGCCAGATTTAAAGTTGCAATGGACTTCAGGAACCATCTAATCACTCCAACTCATTCTGTCTGAATTGTAGATAAGAAGCTGGCTTGTTAAATGAGTTTCCTAAGATCATACTGGAAGTAAGCAGCAAAGGTTGCATTTGAACACAGGTCTAACTTGAGATTTAGTGTTCTTCCAGTACTGGATCGTAGTGTAAGCGTGGGTTCCACTCAGAGTGAATTTGTACCTTATAAAGGATGAATGAGCCCTTTTCAGACTTCAGTGGATCCTTCTGTTCCTTGTAAAGAATATTAAATTTGGAGGTGACAATGTAGCTTATTTGCATAGGAAAATGGCAAGACCATTAAAGAGCTAAACAAATGCTAGCCAGCCGCCTAGCTCAGGAACACAAGGAACTTATATTTGAACTGGGGAAACAGCCCATACATATAAAAGTAAATAGAAATTAGATAGATAGATAGATAGATAGATAGATAGATAGATAGATAGATAGATAGATATTTAGATAAATGGCTTTAGAGAATTACAGATATTACAAATTCATCTCTATCAATTTCTATGATGAATTTTATGAATGGCCATAAAATACATAATTCATCAACAGTCAGATTGCTCAAATTTTTTATCAAAATCTTTTTTCCCCTAAGAATATTCACATCTGCCTCAGTCAAATCTACAGAAGTGTAAATACCAAATAAATGTCTAGGGGAGAGCTGAAATTAGATACCTGAAAGTACTTAAGTGCGGATCTCCCCTTCAACATTATCAAATGAGTGACCACCCATTGTCTCACTGAATACCGCTAGTGGAAAACACCCTACTTCCCAGACTTTGAGGCTATCCATTCTACATTTTAGATTGCATCAACTTTGAGCATTAACTCTTGAATTGAACCCAATATCAACACTTTGAAACTTCTGCTCATTGTTTCTGGTTTTTTTTTTTCTTTGCAGTAAAACATACACCTTGAAAGTACCATTACCTTGTAACTTTCCCTCATTTACTTAAAGACAATCCCCTTAAGTCATCTTTCATCCAAATAAAAATCTTTAACATCTCCTCATACGGCATGGTCTTGAAGACTTTCATTCTAATTTTCCTCCTGCCAATACTTCTGAATTTATTCATGTCCTTTGTAAAATGTGGTAGCCAGAGCTGTACACAGCAGTCCAGATATGCTCTGATCAGGTCATCACAGTAGAATATCTATTCCCTTGTACTAAATATTATTGTCTTTAAAAGTTAGACACAAGACAACACATTCCAAATGAAGTCTCAATTGGATATCTCATGTGGCTAAATCACTATTAACCAAGGGGGATAGGTTTTAAAGTTTTAGTTTATACACAATTAAGTGTTACTGTTGCTTAATATTTTTCAGACAAAAAATTTTGAAATGTAACAAAATTCAATCCATGCAATAAACATTGTGCCACAAATACAGGGGACAACACAAGCATAGAGAGAAAGTTAGCCTACCCCAGTGAAGGAAGGGAAAAGCAAAGCTCCCTTTAATAAGACATAGAGCTTTTTGTGCACTTATTCATTCATTCAATTCAAATATTTAGAAGAAAAAGAATGTCAATTAAATCAGAGTTAGTAAAATTGAAAATTTACTTTATGATTTAACTTTTAGAAGATAAAATGTTGATAAATTTAGAAATGTTTAATTCCTTCATTGAGTCCCCTTTTTATTTACAAGGCAAAAATTGTATTTATAATATTATGTTCCAATGAATATTTTTAGGTCTAAATCTTCTTTCTATAAACTAGCCTTGGAAGAATCTGGACCATTTAAATTCATATACACATGCATAGAGGAATTAGATATTCATGTATTATGTATTATAGAGATGCAGAGAGGCATTGTGGATAGAGTTGGCAAGCTATTCAGTATGCAGCACTATCTCTGAATGACTATAAGG
Organism: Trichosurus vulpecula; assembly: GCF_011100635.1. Lineage (NCBI taxonomy): Eukaryota > Metazoa > Chordata > Mammalia > Diprotodontia > Phalangeridae > Trichosurus > Trichosurus vulpecula. Next base: position 27,761,665 of record NC_050580.1, on the reverse strand, counting down.
ACAATAGATGTGTGTGTATACCAGACTAATATACAGAAATGTATGCATACACATGGATATGCACATGTAACATTTAGACTAAAAAGCCAAAAGACTGCAGAAACATTTAAACTTAAAGATACTCATTTAAAAATACCATGGGAAAGAAATTTCTTTTGCCTTTTGACAATGGAGTGTTTAATTCATTGAGGGGGATAATGACATTTATACTTGTTTATATTGTATCTAGTTTGGAAAGCCAAATTAAAGAAGAAAACTTTACCAGGTTCAAAAAGACATACAGCCATATCTATACATGTATCTATATCCATATCTATATCTATATCTGTATCTATATCTATGTCTATATTTATACCTCCATACTGATACCCCCATACACATACACGTGCATGTACATATTCATACACGTAGATGCATGCATATTCAATATAACATATATACATGTAAATTTGTATGTATATATGTGTATATTATATATATATATATATATATATTTCATATACATAAGCATAAATGTACTTCCTTCCAAAGCTATTTTATAGAAAGCACATTTAGGAGACAAACATATTCACTTACACATGTACACATATAGTAGTAAAAATAAGATAATATGTTTATATAAAATTGTATGGTTTCTGAGGGCTTTGCTTACAGTACTTCACTTTTATCTCACAATAACTCTGTGGGATAAGCAAGAGGGGGAATATTATCTCCATTTTGCTGACTGGGAAATTGAATATCAAATGCCAATTGTCTTGCCAATGCTTTGATAGTAAATACTAGAAGCAAAATTTAAATCTATGTATTACTGATTCCATTTATTTTTAAAAAATCTATAAACATACATCAATAATGATTGAAGCATTATAGTAGAACAAATGGCAACTTGGAGTTAGGAAGACCTCAGTTCAAGAAATGGCTCTAACATGGATTTTCTGTGACCCGGGGCAAATCATTTAAATTGTCTGTTCCTTGAATTGTAGAACTGTAATTGACTGACATTGGGGAAAGCAGTTTCTGCCCTGGGAATCTTTCACATGACATGCTATAATCACAGTTTTCATTTTAACATAGTTAAAGATGTCCATGGCCTAGACATCTCTTTAATTCATAAAAAAGAAAACAAAAACATTTTACTAGATGTTGCCATACTGAATTCTCAATCTCCAAACTCCAAAATACATGGAATAGAAAACTCTCAAAATAGAAAGATCAAGCTAAAGAAATCAAAACAATCTGGTGACAGATGAAGTATATTTCCTTCTTGTCATGGAGTCTGCTGAAGAATTTGTTACCAAAAAAACCTTTCAGTAATCCTACAAAAGATGAGCTTTCAATGAAGCACATTTTTCAAAGGTATATGCATAGATAAGTACCTACGAATACAAATATCATATATACATGTACGTGTATATATGTTTATGTAGAAGTATGCATTTCTCTTGTTGAATTCATCAGAATATAATGCTATGAACAAACAAACAAACAAAAAACTTGAGTGGTTTACCATTTCCTTCTCCAGCTCAATTCACCAATGAAGAACTCAAATAAATGGGCTTAAGTGACTTGCCCAGGGTAACACAGATAATAAGTGACTGAGGCCAGATTTGAGTTCAGATCTTCCTGACTTCAAGTCCAGAGATTTTTCCACACAGTACCTAGATGCCCCAAATCCCTTCCATAATTTTCCTCAAGTTGTCAGAACATTCCGCTTACAAAATCAGTAACAGGGTCATGACTTGTCCAAGAACCATTTCTATGTGACCTCCATCAAAACAAAACATGATAATTCAGTAAACAACATCACCATTGTTCTTCTGTAATGAGAAAACTCTATCTACTAATAGAGATTATCCTTTTTATGCATAGTTTTAGAAAGTGTTCAGGTATCCTGAGAGGTTAAGAGATTTCCCTAGAGTCATAGAACTGGAGAAGGGACTTAAATCCAGGTTATCATATTTCAAAAGTCAAGTCTCTATTCATCATTACAATCTGTTTCTCAATAATGACAGTCATAACCGTGATGATGATGATGGTGATGACAATGATGATGATTATGTCAATGATTATGATGACAATGAGCATGCATGCAATATTCACATATACACAAATATATAAAATCCACATTGTTGTCAATCAACAAGAATTTATTAAAAACCACTGTGTTAAGTGTTGAGAACACCAATATAAAGAAAAAAAAGGCAGTCACTACCCTCAAAGTGCTTACATTCTAATTGAGAATACAATCTGTAAAAGGTAGCAAGAAGTGAGGTGGTAACCAGTGTGGAAGCATGATGAAATTCAAATGGTACACTAGGGTGGGAAATAAGGAGCTGGCAGGCCTCAAGGTCTTCATTAAATGGGGATTCTGGGAGGTGATCTCTACTTTTCTATGAGAGGAAGGAGTCTCGGGGTCCAAGGGTGATCATGAGGTATAAGTTTAACTTTGTTACTTGCAGGGCTGATGTAATCTTCTGTTCCAGGATGGAGAGGATTCTGTGGCCACAGAAGAAAACCACAAGAGTGCAGCCTGGTGGGAAAATACCCACACATATATAGAATGTAGAGAGAAGATAGATAGAAGACAGATAACTGACAGATGCAGATATAGAGTTGTATAGATAAGTATATAAATTTTTCAGCACAGGGTGAGTTGAATATGAATGGATGATATCTAAAAAAGTAAAATCAAATTAAGGGATGAGAGAGGAATATATTAAGAGAGGGAGAAAGGGACAGACAGAATGGGGTAAATTATCTTTCATAAAAGTGGCAAGAAAAGGGAAAAAGCAGTTCTATGGGAAGTGAAGAAGGCACAGGTGAGAGGGAATAAGTGAATCTTGCTCTCATCAGAATTGACCTGAGGAGGGAATAACATACACACTCAACTGGGTATTTTACCCCACCGGAAAGTAGGGGAAAGGATATAAAAAGAGGGGATGATAGAAGGGAGGGCAGATGGGGGAGCAGGTAATCAAAAACAAACACTTTCAAAAAGGGACAGGGTCAAGTGAAAAAATTGAATAAAGGAGATAGGATAGTTAGTCTTTTAGAACATATGTATTGTGGAAGGGTTTTACATAATGATACACCTGTGGCCTATGTTGAATTGCTTGCTTTCTTAGGGAGGGTGGGTGGGGAGGGAAGAGGGGAGAGAATTTGGAATTCAAAGTTTAAAAACAAATGTTCAAAAAAAATTTTTGCATGCAACTAGGAAATGAGATATGCAGGCAATGGGGCATAGAAATCTATCTTGCCCTACAAGAAAGTAAGGGAAAAGGGGATGTGAGGGGAGTGGGGTGACAGAAGGGATGGCTGACTGGGGAACAGGGCAACCAGAATATGTGCCATCTTGGAGTGGAGGGGAAGGTAGAAATGGGGAGAAAATTTGTAATTCAAACTTTTGTGAAAATCAATGCTGAAAACTAAAAAAAATCAAATAAATAAATAAATAAATGATCCAAAAAATATTTAAGTGGAACTGCTCAAGGTATAGTAGATTGTTGAATATGTTCCTAGTACATCTAGAACCACATCAGGAGATTCCGTGATGATTAATATTAATTTAAACATTAGAATATTTCAAATGTTTCTGACACTACATTTAAATATAGACCTATACCTATATATGTGTATATTTGGAGTCCATTTCTGTATTTGTTATGGTGGTCTGGCTCTCCCACCATTTTAAACAAAGTATATTTAGTTTAGGGCCTTTGAATTCATCTATGTGGGGAACTGACAGTGTAGAAACACTGTCCCCAAAGACCTATGTCTCTTATTTTACACACACACACACACACACACACACACAAAGGAAAACAATTTACCTATCACTTTACTAGTATTTCCATTTCTTGTTTAAAATATTCTCACTGTCTTTTCCCTAGATGATTATTTGAAAGTTATATAATCTTTAACAGGCACTGCTTACAGCCATAGGAAGCTTCCCTGAAGTTTCCAGACACATAAGAGGCTCAAATTAACCTAGGAGGAAATGTCAAACACTACTTCTTTTCTCTATTATCAGTCTTCCTATTTCCCTATGACTTTGCAGTATCCCCCCAAACATTAATAGGAAAGAAGGTCTACAGTCTGGGAATTCTCCATGACATTCAAAGTGGGGTCACAAATTAGACAGCAAACGGAAGTTTCAAAGACATCTCCTTCAAGCCTTTCCATCACTAAATCTCCATATCGAGCTAGTGACTTAGTGTAATGGTTGAAAGGTCCCAGAGATGTATGATCCTGATCTGAGAGAAATCTGTAAGCTCATATGATTGGACAAAACTTAGAACTGAGTGTTTGTATTGATTTTAATTATTATTTCTCTTCAACCATCTTACTGCAACTGCTATCAACCTCTTCAATTGTTCAATAATAAAAACCACTTATTAAACATCTAGGCAGTTTAGTAGATCGAGAGCTTGCCACTGAGTCAGAAAGACGCACATTTAAATATTCCCTCAGTTACTCCCAACAATATGACACCAGACAAGTCATAGCCTTTCTCAGCCTTCTTTTCCTTGTTGGGAGAAGGGTTATAGTAACAGCCCTGTTATCACAAAGCTATTATGAGAATTAAATCAGATGACATATGTGAAGCAAATCAAGTCAAAAATTTAAAAGTGCTATAAGAAAGTTAATTATTATTAATGTGGGCAAGTATTGCTTTAGGCCCTGAGAACAGTGTATAAAATGAATGAAAAAATACAACTACTGCAACCTTCTAGGAGTTTAAGAGATACATATATTTGGCCATGGCCATTTTTTTCCTTCATAACTAGGCATATTTATTCCAAGTTTATTTCTTTCTTCCCTCCCCTCTTTTTTTTTGCACTGGGGAGAACTGAGAGAATGAGAACATAAATGCTTATCTATGGAAAAAAAAAATTAAGTAAAAAAATCTAATTGGAAGAAGACAAGAAATTGACCCGACTATTTATAATACAAACTCTAATAAGGTCAATGTAAATTGTAGGTACACACACTATACTCAGAGAAATTTCAGAAGTGCGACCTCCGCATTGACAGGGGATTAAGAAAGACTTCATGGAGGTAGACCTCAAAGGAAGGGAAGGATTTCTACAGGCATGCAAGTTGAAAAATAACAATATTAAGAATTGTGGTAAAAACAACTAATATTTATGAAGTGCTTTCTGTCTGATAAAGTACTGTACATGTAATACTTCATTAATTATCTCACAGACCCTGTGTGATCTGTCCTATTGGTACTGCCATTTTATAGATGAAAAACCTGCAACTGAGAGATGTTAAGTGATATGCACATGGTGAGCCAGTGTGGAGGTGACTAAGATGTCACTTGAATTTAAGTCTTTAGAAGCCTTTCCCACCTCCACTTCATTTTATTTCCTTTTCAGTCCCAAATTATCTCTTTCCCTCAAGCCCCGTAATTACCCATTGTGAAGGCAAGAAATACAATACTCATTATATATAGGAAGACATGCAAATTATATTTGCTCATTAGCCACTTTCTGAAAAGAAAAAAAAATAGGCTTCAATCTGGCTCTATTAGTTCTCTCTCTGGGAATAGACAGTATTTTTCTTCATGAGTCCTTGGGAATTGTGGTCTATCATTATACTGATCAGTTATATGTTTTTCACAGATTATTAGCATTACAATATTGTTGTTACTATGTAAGTTTTTCTCCAGGTTCTGTTCACTTTGCTTTGTATCAGTTCATATGGCCTCTGTTTTTTTTTTCTGAAATTATCCCCTCTGACATATCTAACAGCAAAACCATATCCTTAAGTTACATTCATATATCATAACTTGTTCAGCCGTTCCACCATTGAGCATCCCCTGAGGTTCCAATTGCCATGGCAAGAAGATCTGCTATAAAGAATTTTGTATATATGGCTCTTTTCCCATTTTCTCTGATCTCTTTGGGGTATTAACCAAGCCTTCTTGAATATAATGTCTTTCTCCCTTTGATTATTTCTTATTTATCCTTTATAGAGCTGGTTGGGACACAAATGTTTGTTTATTGTGTTCCCTCATTAGATTATGAGCTCCTTGCGGGGAGGAACTTATGCCACTTTTTATTTTCCCCAAAGCTTAGCACAGTGTCTGGAACATAATATACTCTGAATAAAATTTGTTGACTAATTGACTAGAACTGAGGACTAATTCATTCTAAAGAGATGGAATGGAATGTAACAATTGCAATGGCCAAAGCAAAGATTTAAAGAGTCTGAATTAGGGTGGTGATGCTGTGAGTTTTAAAAAAGGCCAATTGAATATTCAGTCAGTATTTATTAAGTGCCTACTATTTGCTACTATGTGCTAAGCACTGAATACACAAATACATATAAAATAGACCTCAAGGACCTTATTCTATTGTGGAGATAAAATCAATCAGACATCATCTGCTTGACTGCCATACATTTATAAAACATAAAGTGAAATATGAATGCTATCAGCAATATAATTATGTATTGAAGAAGACATATAGCAGAAAAAAGCATTGGAATAGAATAAGAAAACCTAGGTAGGGATTCTTACACTCATATCTGCCACTGTGGCCTTGAATAAGTCATTTTCCTTGTTTAGGTCTTTTATTTTCTTCTCTATATTGTCAGAGAACTGAATTAGATGATTTCTAAATGGTCCCTGTATGACCTTGGTGAAGTCATTCAATGTCTTTGGGCCTCAGATTCCTCATCTGTGAAATGGGAAGGTGGAATTGATGCCTTCTATGATCCCTTGTAACATTAAATATCTGATCTTTGGAGCCCTGGGGTTACAGCTAGAACTCAGATGATTCATCGAATTAACCCTCCCTTAACTCCATTAATTTTTTCCTAATTTAAATTACAAGAAAAAAAAAACCTGTGAGCACATAATTCTCCAGTATTTACTACTACAGTCTCTAGAGCAGTTTCTGTTGCATGTGGAATCCTGGCCTTTCATCTATTTCACTCAGCAAAGAAATGATTACTGTACCCCAAGATTTATCAATCAAGGTACCTTTACATAAATATGACACGCTGAAGACACTCAGAGGTGACTCTTTACTGTTTTTGATGGGTTAATTATTCTGAATTTTTATTTTTTCTGTGTCAAATAATATTATCATATAGAAGAATTACTTACTGAATGTATGAAAATAAACATCTCCCAAGTGAGTCTATGGAATTTTTTCCATAATACTTTCCAGTTCTATTTAATTATTTACTGAAAGGCTATCATGTCTATTTATTTCAACAATATAAAATTAGAATGGTGATTATTATGGAAAGTGCCACTATTTCAGAGGTATTACACTATGTCAGGTGCAATCAGGGAGAACCATAAGTACCTTCTAGAAGTTGCGGAAATATTGCTAGATTCTGCAAATAGTTTGAGAATAAGAATACAATTGATTACAACTTAAGGTCCTGTATATCTCAGGGGTGATCCTGATAACTTTATCCTGTGTGTTTTCTGCATCCCAGCTCCCCATGCATCTTCTTCAGAAATAGATTACAAGCTCCATAAGGGCAATTGAATTGCATGGTACAAATTATGTATCATCTTCCAACATCCAGAATTGTCCTGTGAACAGAATTAGAAAATATCTTGGATACTCTGATGATGGAATTGGAAAGTATCTTAGAGACGATCAATGTAGTCCATATCCAAAAAAAAGTAATCTCTTCATTCCCAAGAAGTGATCACGCAGCCTTAGCCAACAGATGGGAGGAGAAGGATGAATTTCACCAATGCTTGAGGAAGCCCATTCTATTTTAGCATTCAAGGAAGTGATAGACACATAGTAGACACTCCAAATGTCTATTGGTTCAATGATTAAGCAACTGACTGTTATTAATTTGTTTCTTCACTGAACTGATAGCTGTGACTTTGAGATTTCCAAATTCTGCTTCTAAACCCGCACTCTGGGTCTGAATAGGTAAGTCATATTTGCCTTCCACATGAAATTTTTCAAATACTTAAAGAAAGATTCTATGCCCCTCTCATATCTTTTCTTCTTCAGTATACATATTCCCCCATAATTTTCAATGAACTCTCCAATGTAATAAATTTTCACCCTTCCCTCAAGTATATGCTTGCCAATTTATCAACACCCTCTTCACAAGACACACATAACAGCTGTTTGAATTTTTAACCAAAAATTATTTAGCTTTTTTGGTATAAATCCATATTGCTGAATTCTTTGGTGGAAGTGTTAGATGGGGCCATTCATAACATGAAAAGTTGTTCTACTTTGCACAAAGGAAAAATGAGCACAAGATTAAAGAAGAAAGCCCAGTATCATTTTAATCTTGCACATGGGAATCTATACAGTAATGCTATAATCATTGGAATGACTGAACAAATTAAACTGACAAAAAAAAGAATTTCAAAGGATGAGACTGATAATACTACCAAGTCAATAAAAATAGTTTTGGATAGCAGAAAATTTTTTTTGACTGTATGGCCCATCATCATTCCAGTTGGGGCATGTGTACTGGGACCTTTAATTCAAAATAATGTATGAGTACAGAATAGTTATTGGGGAAGCTGTTCTTGCCATCATATAATAAAGTTGTGTTAAAAATAAATAAATGAATAATAAATGTAGTTAGATAGAGAGGTGAAAATAAATAAAATTTTACAACTATAGGGAACAATCCTGCCTTGATAGTGGGCTGTACCAAGTCTTTCCTTTTAATATCTAGATCCTCTGAAATCATCAGGGAAACCACAGTGGCTCAGCATGTAAAGGCTGCAATTCATTTCAACCAAGAGATAGAGTGGGGGAGTCCAGCCAGCAATAGTGTCTTAATTAAATAGTTTAGCCCATAAAATGGTTTATTAAAAGCATTTTTATTGTTGCCATTTCAGAGGCTGTAGCTCAGTCCCAGATGGTGATTATCATAGCTTCCTCTCTGGGGCTAACAATCACAATTCATCAGTATTCACCTGTGTGACACTGCCTGTCTTATTTAATGAATGCCCAAAGGAGCCATAGGTGTGCACCCTCTGGCCTCTGGCTAATGAATAATTGGCATATTTTAACAAACAAAAACAAAGCCACCATATCTGAGTCACTCTCCAGAGATCTATACTTACTAGAACGTTGAAGGGGCACTTTCATCTTCCCCTTAGAAAATAAAATTCTACTTTCTGCTGTGTTACCTCCTCATGTGATTCTATGAACACAAGGCAAATGTCCTCAGGATACCATTCCCAAGGTTTTGAACAGAGGCCATAAGTAACTCCATTTTTTTTCACCCTCTAGCAAATACATTGACAAACATATTGACTTGCTCATTCAGTGACTGGGCTGCTGCCAACTATCTGGATTTTTAACTAATAATGGAATTTTCATGTTTATAATCATAATTCCCTTGATAGGTTTGTTTCTACTTGTACAGAATACCTTGGGTTTAAGTTAGGGAGCATGGAGCTATTCAGACTACCTTAATATGACCCACACACCTGCCAACCCTATTACTGGTTTAAAGTTGTTTCTTGTCAAACAACTAGACTGAACCCTGACTCACCAGAAATAATTATTTTATTACCTAGATTTCATAGTTTTCCCCACCCACTTACCTCCCAATACTGTCTGCCAATAAGAAGCATATATTCACCGCTTCTCCCCATATAACTTACTATGGCTTTTGTTTTTATGAAATGGAAAATAATTTATAAAACACTTCTCAAATTCCAAGCACTATTCTGCATGTTAAGGAGTTTAATAGAAAAGCAAGATGGCCTTTAATCTCAAGGCACTCATATTCTGTTAAAAGAGGCAATGCATATGGTAGGTTCAGTTGCAGGGCAGATGGAAAGGCCTGATAGTCTTTAGGGTATAGTATCTGGATAGATAACAAATCTCAAGGGGACTTGGGACACAAACGGCTTGATGTGAATTGCCAATGGGGACCTGGAGGGCTGAGGGACAAGGCAGATTATAAGGTCAGGTAGAAATTTTTCTGGTACATCCCAGTGGTTATTTTCAAGTGGCTTTTTATTACATAATATTACAGAGAAAAGTCAAGGATGGAGAAAAGCCTAGAGAAAGTAGTATATTAGATGTAAAATAATTTTAAATATAGATCATAAGATTTTATGGTTGGATTACCTGTTTACACCTAAATCACAGGGATTAGAATTGCATTTTTATTCCCCTCTTAACCATCTTCTACAAGGCTTCACACTCAACCATCTTCTATAAGGATTCACACTTGATAATTCTTTGTCAATATCACCTCTGTTAAGGTGGTCTAGTATACCTACCTATTCCTTAGCCTTTTCTATTCACTTTCCATTGACTTCCATGATATAAATGGGAATCTAGGACCTGAGAATGAAGTTGACCATCCTTTTCAGCAATCTCTCCAGTTTTGCTAAGATGCTGCCTTTCTTTAGACATGGTTCATTTCTGTTTATCACTTTTGCCCCTCTAATGGCCACTAATGGAAAAGATATATCTGAGTTTCAACCTAAAGCCATCATCTCCAGTGAGTTTCAGGTCTTAAACCATCTTCATCCCTTATTTGGACATTTACCCACTAAACACACAAAATCACAACAAGAGAGAATTTCACTGCTGAATGAAATTTCAGTGTTTTGTTTTGGTGCATTTCCTTTTATTTGCTGAACCCCAAGCAAGATTTGCATATGTACCATGTGATACAAGTAGTCATTATTCAAGTTTTCATAAAGGGCTTCCAATGACAGGAGTCACAGGGTCTTTTAAGGCAGTTAAGGTACATTCTCCTTTTCCTCTGTGCTTTTTCATCTGCCATTGACTTGTTTTGTGCCATTTTACATTAATTCTTCTATGACTTTATTGTTTCAGCTGCACTAATCCTTGCTGGCAAGATTACCTTATTCCCATATGGAAGATGACTGATGTGGATATCAGAACACGTAGTCTGACCCATTAGAGATCTCCTTATGATATGTTATCTCTTCCTTCAGCTGCAAACCTGGGTTGCAATGAATTTCCCCACATAGCATCCTAGTCTAGATTTTTTTCTCATTATGAATCTTTGCTTACTAACTCTTTCCCTAACTATCCACTCATTGACAGAGCTGAATTGAATGGATAGAGCCAGAAGAGAGTCAATGGATGCTGGATACTGGACAAGATTTTTAAAAAATATCTTCTAGTTTTAGGATCCAAACATTTTCATATCTCAGAATTGGTCCACTGTTTAGTCTTATGCACAGGCATGTATTCTATACATGTCATTTGCATTTAAAATTATTTGATAATATTTCATTAGTGTTTTTTGTCACTTTACTCTTTGGAACCCCACCTTATTAATACCTTCTACTTCTCTGACTTGGCTCATGAACTCCCGATCTCCATTTAAGGAGAAAGCCCCAGTTCAGACATCTCTGTTCTCATTTGGCTGTATTACTTTGGGACTTGCATTGATTCCACCACCATAACCCAGGGAACTCATCATTGGGATAACCTCAACAACCTGTAATATCTCAGCAACTTTGGTATTGTTAATCAATGTAATCACTACCTTCTGTCCTCATATTGCAGAGTGGGACCATGAAGTTCAAACCTCCATTTAAGGAGAGAGCCCTGATTCACACCTCTCTTCTTTCCTTGTCTAACTGCACTACTTTTAGATTTTCCCCTCTTTTACTGAGATCCTTTGTTTCCATGTCAAGTAATGGAATTACTGGGTGTAAGGGTGTACACAATTTAAATGACTTTTAAAATATAATTCCTGCTAAGTTCCAGAACAGTCCAACCCATTCATAGCTGCAATAAATCAAACAAATATACATTTAATTCCTACTCTGTTACAGACACTGTGCTAGGCATAAACATAGCAATGAAATAGTCCCTGCATTGAATGACATATTCTGTAGGAGTAGATAATATGTGTATTTATGAATATTTACAAAATATTACAAAGTGCCTTTGGGGGAAAAAGAAGTCAAGGTATCGGAAAAGACTTTATGTAAGAGATGTCACTCAAACCCTACAATAAAAGAATGTAGTGATTGTAAGAGGTATGCCTGAAGAGGGAATACATTACAACAGTGGGGAATAGCCTGCCAAAGGTATGCAAACAAGAAATGGAATGTCATGGGTAAGGAAAAGCAAGGTGGCTGTTTTGGCTGGGCTGAAGAGCATCTAAAAGCAAGTAAGACATAATAAGGCTGAAACTAAATAGTAATAAGACTGGAAGCTAAATTTTGAAGGGTTTTCAATTCCAAAAAGGAATTGAATCATAGAGGCAAGAAGGAACCACTGGGATTTATTAAGGTAATGAAATAACTAGATCGATGCTTTATGAAAATCACTCTGGCTATATCAGCTTTCCTTTCATCACAAAACCGTTCCGATATTTGCATACAGTCATTTTTATTGTTCTTACCTTGATGTATTTTATAGATCTGACATCATAATTCATTATTACTTTTTATAAGCATGCAGATCACAAAATGTCAGTATAGTGGCCTATAATGATAATCAGGGAGGGACTTTTTTTTTTTACTGTTTTCTCCTTAGAATGCTAAGGCAATCAAGAGCCTTTGATGAGCTTTGCCTTTGTTTGAATCTGGCAGGCAAAGTGGGACCTTTCTTTTTTCTTTTGTTTTGGAATGCTTCTCAGCACTGAGGTAATCAAGTGCCTTTGATGAGTCTTGCCTTTCAAATGTAATGGCAAGCAAAGTTGGACTCTTTGCTGTTTTTTGTTTGAGTGCTTCTCAGCACTGAGGTAATGAAGCCTCTTTCATAAATTTTGCCTTTGTTTCAATCTGGAGTCTTTGATTGAATCAATAGTCTTTAAAGACCTGCTTAAGAAACAAAGAAGCTCCAGGCCCCAGGCCCCACACCTTTTTCCTAAGTAGGTATTAAGCCCCAGGGCCCTGAGAAGTGTATATATGATCTGAGGTTGGTATTTTGTTTTGGGGCTCTCACTCACTGGAAGAGTGTCATGTGATTTGCCAGATGAGACTCTGGATAGCTGTCATGGAATCGCTGCAGGTTTGATAACGCAGATGGTAATGCTTCTCTCTCTGGTAACTGCATGTATTGCTATACTTACAAGGTTAGAGGCCTGTCTACTGGTTTGTGTTTATTTGCTCTGTTTATATAATGTATGCTTGTAATTTTTGTTTGTATTCTCTCTGAAGTGGAGGGTGCTGGTTTTTCCCCCTGAACTAAGTGAATGATATACATATACATACATATGTGTATATATATATATATATATATATATATATATATATATATATACACACATATATATATATATATGTATATACATATACATACACACACACACACATATATATATATATATATATATATATATATATATACATATGTATGTGTGTGTGTGTAATTAAAGTGAGATTGTAAACCCCTTAAAGTTGCTTTCCTTAGAAAAACAGATAAAAGAACATGTGCTAGCAGCCTTCCTGTGTGCTGGTGTTGCTGGTCTTACACCCCCACAGCAGCTCCTAGTCCCATTGTTCTTACATGGTTCCCTCAAGCTCAACCTGATAGGCTCAGCTATTTCTTCGTACCCTGGAATTTTAATGTTTACAGCTAAAAGAGACATTAGAAATAATCTAGTTTAACCTGATGATCTTAAATATGTTTTAAAAATTAGTTCAATAAATTGGCTTAAGGGGGAATAACATACACACTCAATTGGGTATGGAAATCTATCTTACCCTACAGGAAAGTAATGGGGAAGGGGATAAGGGGGCAGGGGTGACAAAAGGAAAGAAAAATTTGGGGAGAGGGTAGTCAGAAGCAAACACTTTGAGGGAGGGACAAGATGAAAAGACAGAATAGAATAAATAAGGGGGACAGGATGGAGGGAAACATAGTCTTTCACAACATGACTATTATGGAAATGTTTTGCATGACTACACATATATAACCTATGTCAAATTGTTTGCCTTCTCACTCAGGGTAAGTGGTGAGGGAGGAAGGGAGGGAATCTGGAACTCACAGTTTAAAAACAAATATTAAAAATTGTTTTTACATGTAACCAGGAAATAAGATACACAGGCAATAGGTTATAGAAATATATTTTAGCCTACAGGGAAATAGAAGGGGAAAGGTATAAAAGAAGGGTGGTCATAGAAGAGAGGACAGATTGGGGAAAGGGTAATCAGAAGCAAAATGCTTTTGAAGAGGGACAGGGTGAAATGATAGAGAGAGAGTAGAATAAACAGGGGTAGGAGGAATAGGATGGAGGGAAATACAGTCAGCAATTGTAACTGTGAAAAAAAATGAAGCAAGTCTCTCTGATAAAGGCCTCATTTCTCAAACATAGAGAACTGTGTCAGGTTTATAAAAATAAGAGCCATTCCTCAATCTATAAATGATCAAAAGATGTAATCAGATTTCAGTTGATTAAAGCTATCTATAGCCATATGAAAAAAAATTCTAACTCACAACTGGAGAAATGAAAGTTAAAACAATTGTGAGGTACTACCTCATACCTATTAGATTAGGTAATAGGACAGAAAAGGTAAATGACAAATGTTGGAAGTGATGTGGGGAAAAATGAGACATTAATGTACTGCTGTCAGAGTTGTAAATTGATTAAAACATTCAATGGAGCAATTTGGAACTATGCCCAAAGGGCTATAAAACCATTACATATATTTTATAGCCCAAAGGGCTATAAAAATCCTTTGATATAGCAATACCACTGTTAGGTCTGTAGCCCAAAAAGAGATTGAAAAAAGGAAAAGGACCTATATTACAAAAATATTTATAGCAGCTCTTTTCTGGGGGTCAAGAATTAGAAATTGAGGGAATGCACATTAATTTAGGAATGACTGAATAAGTTGTGATATATGAATGTAATGGAATACTATTGTGCTATAAGACATGATGAGCCAGGAGACTTCAGAAAAACCTGGAAAGACTTACATGGGTTGATGCAAAGTAAAACATACTGGGTACAAAGTAACAGCAATCCTGTAAGATGATCCTGTGAATGATTTAACTGTTCTCAGCAATACAACAATCCATGACAACTCTGAAGGACTAGGATGAAAAATGCTATCCAACCCCAGAGAAAGAACTGATAGTGTCTAAATACACATTGAAACAATTTTTTAAACTTTCTTTATTTTCCTTGAGTCTTTTTTCTGTGTTTTCCTTCATGATGTGACTATTATGGATATGTTTTGCATGACTACACTTGTATAACCTATGTGGAATTGCTTGCCTTCCCAATGGGTGGGGGAGGGGGGTGGTGAGGAGGGAGGAAAAGATATAATTTAGAATTCAAAATTTTAAAAACAAATGTTAAAATTGGTTTTCATGTAACTGAGGAAAAATTAAATACTAGATAAATAGAAAAAAGGAAGAGAAAAATTGGGTCTGTAAAAAAGAAAGTTACTTGTCCAAAGCCAGCCAAGTAGCAAATGATAAAGCCTAGGGCTATATTCCAGCTATTGTCTTCCTTTGCTGCCTTCAGAGGTCTTTTGAAGATGACTATGGTATTCCTGTAGCCAGAGAAAAAATACTTATTCAATAAATAAGGCTTGAAATATATACCACCCCTTGTATTTATATATGGAGAGAGAGCTGGAAATATAGATAGATTTAGAGGTATCTGTAGATAGATTAATAGATAGGTAGATAGAGAGATAGATAAAAGATAGATACATTCATAGATGGATGGATAAATAGATGATCGATAGACTTTAGGAATGATAGGAGGTACAGTAAGAAGGGAAGGTATTAAAAACTTGGTGGACCAAGAAGAAACTCCTGAAGTAGGCTGGATGTAGAATAAGCCTTGAAAGAAACCAGGAAAACAAATAAATTCAGAGGGGGTGTGGAAAAAGAATATTTCAGGTGTAGGTGATGATAATGCTTGTGTAAAGGCCCAGAGATGAGAGATACAGTGGCATGTCCAAGGAACTGAAAATAGATCTAGATAAAGGCGTTCTTAAGATGACATCCACAAACTTTTTTTTAAAAATAGATTTGTTAACTTTATTATGATGTAATTGATTTTATTTGTAATCCTATGTATTTTACTTTATGCATTTAAAAACAGTGCTCTGAAAAGGGAGTCATGGGTTTCAACAAAGTGCCAAAGGGGTCTTGATATATACTTACTCCAAGTTAAGAACTGCTGACATTGTGAAAAGAGGATAGGCAGGATTCTTACAGTGCTTCTCTTACTTGCTACCCATGGGACCAAAGGCAAGTCACTTAATGTTTCTGATCCTTGGTTTTAGAAGTTGAGTGGAATACTGAAATAGTGAAGCCCCCTCAGAATGGGACAAGACCTTACCTCTCCTACCATCCACCCCCACCCTGCACCCTTTCTATATTTTTAGAAACGGCTCTGCCGAGAAAGTAGATAAGAAATTACATCAGTAGACAGACACCTGGAAGGTCCTGTTTAGCTTTTTCTCCCTTTTTGCTGAATACTAGTCCCTGGTCTCACACCTGTCTGTTCTTTGTTCTCTGTTACTGGGAAAAGATTCCACATTTAGAACATGAGCTCTAAACCTAGTCAATGGGAAGAGGAGCCAGTGGGGAGGGTGGGGGGAACTCTGTGTTAGGGGCTACATAACTTGCTTTGAGCTGTATGTAACACACACATGCTGGCATCATCTTGGGCCACACTGAGGTGTGTCCTTTCCAATGAGAAAGCAATGAATTCCTTTTTCGCCTTTTCTCAAGAAAGGTCTCTGTCGTGTTCCATTGGTAGCAGGTGGAGAGAGCGAAGGGAAATAGGCCTAGGAGCAGCCCCACCTCTGCCTCAGGCCTGGTCACCATCACCGCAACAATGAGCAGCGAGGCCAGAGACCCAACAGCCTCCTGCCGCCGCACCGCCCCCCGCCCCCACACCACCGATGCCAAGCCCAGCATCACCAGCAGCGGCGGAGGGAGGGCGGTCCCCGTGGCCTCACATTGGCGGCAGGCGGGGACAAGAAGATCATCGTAAGGAAGGTTTTGGGAACAGTAAAATGGTTCGATGTAAGAAACGGCTAAGGTTTCATCAACAGGAATGACACCAAGGGAGATGTATTTGTACACCGGACTGCCATAAAGAAGAATAACCCCGGGAAGGACCTTCGCAGTGTAGGCTATGGAGAGACTGTGGAGTTTGATGTTGTTGACGGAGAAAAGGGCGATGGGGCAGCTAATGTTACCGGCCCTGGTGGGGCTCCAGTTCAAGGCAGTAAATATGCAGCCGACTGTAACCATTACAGACGTTATCCACGTCGTAGGCGTCCTCCACGGAACCACCAGCAGAATTACCAGAACAGTGAGAGTGGGGAAAAGAAGGAGGGATCAGAGAGTGCTCCAGGAGGCCAGCCCCACCAACGCCGTCCCTACCGCAGGCGGCGGTTCCCACCTTACTACATGCGGAGACCTTATGGGCGTCGACCACAGTATTCCAACCCTCCTGTGCAGGGAGAAGTAATGGAGAGTGCCGACAACCAGGGTGCAGGAGAACAAGATGGACCAGTGAGGCAGAGTATGTATCGGGATTATAGACCACGATTCCGCAGGGGCCCTCCTCGTCAAAGACAGCTTAGAGAGGAAGGTAACAAAGAAGACAGAGAACCAAGGATATGAGACCCAGGGTCAGCAGCCACCGCAACGTCTGTACCGCCGTAACTTCAATTACCGATGCAGATGCCCAGAGAACCGTAAACCACAAGATGGCAAAGAGACAAAAGCAGCGGAACCACCAGCTGAGAGTACGTCCGCTCCCCAGGCTGAGCAGGGCTGGGCTGAGTAAATGCTGGCTTACCATATCTAACATCATCCGGTCATCATGCAAGAAGAAAGAATACGAAATTCCAGCAATAATAAGAAATGAACAAAAGATTTGAAACGGAAGACCTAAGTGCTTGCTTTTTGCTGTTGACCAGATAACTAGAACTCTCTGCATTATCTCCGCAGCATGAGGTTTTTATTATTTTTACCTAAAGAAGTCTCTTTTGGGGAATGACAAACTTTTTTTTTTTAAAAGCCTGGTTTTCTCAATACACCTTTAAAGGTTATTAAATTGTTTCATAGCTGGTCAAGTTGAGATTTTTAAGAACCTCATTTTTAATTTGTATAAAAAGTACACCTGATTTTTTTCAAAAATCCACAAACTGCAAGCACCTGTTAATAAAGGTCTTTAAATAAAAAAAAAGAAAGGTCTATTTTTTTTCTCTATTTTTAATGTCAGTAGTGATCTCTGACCCACACAAAGTGAAGGAGGCACAGTAGTTCATCTCTATGACATCCTCTCCTTGTTCCACATCCACAATCCTCTGATTTAATGGCCATTTCAAGCATATCCAACTTCTGAGAAATTTCAAATTCTAAAGATGAAAAAAATCTCTTTGGATGGAAGTTTAAAGAGGAGCGAATGGGAAACTCTCTTCTCTCAGAAATATAAAACTCACATGCAGGTTGAGAAAACACAAACTTCTTGGGTAGCCACCTTTTTTCTCAGGCAGATAATGATAAACTTCCCAAGCAAATCCCCAGGATGGAAAAGATATTTGGAATTTTGTTAACAGCTGTTGATGACTACAGCTTGAGTCCTAATGTAATGTGAAACTTTTGAGTCCTGCTTTGATCAAGCAATCTTACTTGCAAGACATGTATCCATCAACTCAACAGGAAATGTCTCAAACACCTCCACAGGAAGAAGGACAGGTGTTACAAGCATCCTGAGTGACAAGTACTTGAAAAAGCTGCAGGCATGATGTTTTATAAATTCATCTGACAGCTCTCCTGCCTCCGTGAAATGAAGTTACTTACTAGAAATCACTTCTGACAGTCAGAATTAGGTTTCAGAATTAAAACATGTGTACATGTTATATGAAGAGGCAGTAAGTGACCCCAAACATGTGAAGCTTGGCAACAAACCTGGGAAAAAATACAAGAATTAGAGAGAAGAGTCAAAGTTTGCAAGGTTTTTTTTTTCCCTTTCCCTCTTTCAGTTGACTGAACAAATGTTGACAGATAAAAGTCTGTTGTTTATGTTTAAAAATTAGCCTTTAAAAACTTTTTCAAGGAGTTCTAAAATACCAAAACCCCAGCTTTTCAATCAGCAGCTAATGGAGATGTTCTATGCTTTATTCACTTGCTAAAGGCAACAGTGAAAAGGAGGGTGATAGCAAATTACAGGGCTGCTTGAATAGTTTTCTATTTCCATTTGGGCTATGCTAAATAGATAGAAAAAATCCAGTAAGAGGCTGACTCTGCTAGAGCAAAGTAGGAAAGAAACAATAGTGGAAGTTTTTATGTATGTGTATATCTGTGTGTATACAGATATACACATGCATTCATTTATATATGTATACAGACACCACACATGTGTACTTATACACCTGCATGTATACATGTGTATACACATGTGTATACATATATGTGTACACGTGTACAGCCAGGTGGCACAATGGCTAGATCACTGCGCTTGGAATCAGGAATACTCATCTTCATGAGTTCAAATCCAACCCCAGACACTTACTAGCTGTGCAACCCTAGGCAAGTCACAACCCTATTTGTCTTAGTTCCTCATCTTCAGGTTGTTCCCAAAGTCTGGACGCATAGGCAAAAATGCATATTTTCAAGAAATGAAATGATTGAAATTTTCAACATTTTATTTAATTGGAATATTAACAAATAACATCTTCAATATTATTTCCATCCTTTGTGATGCAAAGATTGATGCGCTTTGCAAGATTCATGTGAACTTGATGCAATTATTCAATAACTACATATTGCCATCAATTTTAGCACATTCACTCTTGGAATATGAAAACGAAATCATATGATGTGATTTGAATTTGAAGATTTTTTTAATATTCCAATTAAATAAAATATTGTTGAAAATTTCAATCATTTCATTTCTTGAAAACATGCATTTTTGCCTGTGTGCCCAGACTTTAGGAACACCCTGTATAAAATGAGCTGGAGAAGGAAATTGCAAATTATTCCAGTACCTTTGCCATAAAAGCCACAAATGAAGTTGTGAAGAGTCAGACACGACTAAAAAGCATGTCTGCATGTGTGCGTATGTGCATGCATGTGTATGCATATGTATACATATATGTGTATGTGTGTATATAGGTGTGTGATGTATGTATTTGTGCATGCATATATGTTGATGGTTCATTTTAATAAAATTATTCATTTTTTAAAATATGCATTTATTAAGTGCCTGTGAGGTGTCAGGCACCATAGGCAAGCACTCAATAAATATCTCATTTTATCTTCCTGATTACCCTGGGAGGTAAGAACCATTATTATCCCCATTTTGCAGATGAGAAAACTAGAACAAGTTCAATGACCTGTGCAAGTTGACACACCTAGTAACTATCTGAGGTCATATTTGAACTCAGATCTTCTTGATTCTAACTCTAGGTACGTGATTGTATAGCTTTGTGATTCTGTATATTCTATTTTATTCATTTAAAATATTATTCTCAGGGACCAAAGCTTTCCTGAGATGCCCAAGGAGGTTGGTTGGTTGGTTGTGGTCCTTCTTTCTCAAAGGGGACCATAGTGACACCAGCATGTTGGGGTCAAGGTACAGTGTGTCTGACTGTGGCTGCAATATGAGCTCAGATGGGTCTACCATGAGTCAGGTACAAATAGTCCATATGAACACTTGGAGTGGAGATGTCTTTAAATTTGTGCATTTCACATATCTTTTAATCCTGCCTTTAAGATTTACTAGTGATGGGACCATAAGCAATCTTCTAATATCACTAACACTCAGTTTCCTCATCTGGATGATGGGGAAAAATTCCTCAGTCATCTATCTTACAGGATTGTTGTGGGGACCAAATGAGATAATGTATGCAGGGCATTTAACAAACCTAAAAAAACCCATGTAAATGTCATTATCACGATTATTCTAATGATATTAAGAAGGAATATCTCTGCATACCTAGATTAATAATAGGAAAGTATAATTGTTGGCATGAGTGTTATCTTTGTTAGAATGTAAGCAACTAGAAAACAGATTTTATATATGCCTCTTGTTTTTTTGAATCCTCGCTTTAGCAGAAACTAACTCAAAAAGTTTGAATTAAATTAACATGAATTAAATAACTATTATGTGCAAAAACTGTTAAATATTAACATGTAAAATTGTATACAATGCAGAAACTACCAAAAAAGAACTTATATCCTTATATATGAATAACTAAAGGTAATAACTTTGTAAGTAACTAAATAAGCAACTAAAAAGGTAATCAGAAATTGTATATCCACAAACATGGGTTTAGTTTCTATGTTTATTTAATTATTCATTTAACCATTCATTTATTCATTCATTTATTGTTGCTGTTGCTGTTGTTATAATTAAGTGTTTGGCGATATGGAGATAGAATATATAAGTAGACAGATAGATGGATAGATAGCTAGATAGATAGATATGTGTGTAAATATGTATGTGTGTGTATATGTATACATATATATGTGTATATATGTAAACATATGTACGTGTGTGTGTGTGTGTATATATATGAGGCATACTTCTATATCCTTTGCAACCAGAATGACCCTCTTATACTGATACCTAGCATCTACACAGCACCTTAAGGATTGAAAATTGCTTTACAGATATAATGTAAATTTTAATACAAATATAGAATTTGCTATATCATTATTTTTAGGAACTCCTGAGTGACGGCCCCAAGCCACACTACTGATGCAAATTAGCATGTTTTCTGCAGTATATAGTCTTAGAGCGATTGAGTGAATTGCCCAGTATTAGACAATATATAAAGTAATTGGCATTAAAAAATTGTGAAAACAACAACAAACCAGACAGGGCTGGATGCAAACCCTGGGTCTTCCTGGACCTTCCTGATTGCAAGTATAGCATTCTTTTCACTAGCTATACTTCCTTCAATATAATTTCTGGGTTGATAGGCCAGAAATAGAAAATAAATGAGATATAAAATCTAGTTCCTCTCTCTATGTATATGTGTTTTGATGCTCCTTCTACCAATGCAAATCATGGCCTTCCTATGTGTTCCTACTGTGGGAAATTTTGATTCTTCTTCTTCTTTTTCTTTTTCTTTCTTCTTCTCCTCCTCCTCCTCTCTTCCTCCTTCTCCTCCACCTCCTCCCTCTCTCTCTCTCTCTCTCTCTCTCTCTCTCTCTCTCTCTCTCTCTCTCATTATACTTGTGTCACAGATAATACACAGGAGGAACTGAAGGTCTCAGACTCCAGTCTCTAACAGATTCACTCTTGATCTGTTCAAACAGGCAGACACCTTCGGAAGGGTTAATAATGGTACTTTATTCTAGTCTAGTCTTTTCAGAAGGATTGCTGATAGTCAGCAAACCAACTCCTACAGCATCCCTGAATAACCCTTCTCGCAGGGATGGGCAAGAAGAGGAGGCAACTACCTCTCCATCTCAATGGGGTCAATCGAGATAAGCACAGCTCCTGCACTCTGCTAAATACCATCAAGCCTTGATGAGGGATGGTCAAGGCACACACAGACTTCGCTATGGGTTCCCCATGGATTCCCCACTCACTTACCAGTGCTCACTTGCTTTATAGGGCAACAGACAAAGAAGGCATATTGCCAACAATGGCCTCATATGCTAACTTTAGCAATATTATCATTCTGTGCAAGCATAGTAAATATCAACTATGTCACCCCCATATATCATGGTGCAGCCTCAGTAGGACTACCTATCACTATGATTCTAGGAATTATTATCTAGGA
Organism: Trichosurus vulpecula; assembly: GCF_011100635.1. Lineage (NCBI taxonomy): Eukaryota > Metazoa > Chordata > Mammalia > Diprotodontia > Phalangeridae > Trichosurus > Trichosurus vulpecula. Next base: position 27,738,981 of record NC_050580.1, on the reverse strand, counting down.
TCCTTGGGGCTATTCTGGGAGTTATTATCTAACACCTGGAAACTAGACATTGCCATGGCCATGGATCCTGAGAAACTGAACTCTAAAAAGGATAACAAAATCCTCCTTACATACAATATTATGAGATGTCATATATTGCTGTGTGTGTGTGTGTGTGTGTGTGTGTGTGTGTGTGTGTGTGTAAGCTAGGAGGTACAATGCAGAGCTCTGGTATCAGGAAGACCTGAGTTCAAAGCTGTCCTCAGATACTTAGTAGTTATGTGAACCTAGGCAAGTCACTTAACACTCTTTGCATTGGTTCCCTCATCTGTAAAATAAGCTGAAGAAGTAAATAGGAAAATATTCTAGTATCTTTGCCAAGAAAACTTCAAATGGAGTCATAAAGAATGAGACACAATTGAAACAACTGAACAACAGCATGTACACACATATACACATGTATTTACATACCTGGGTATCCATGTATTGTATGCATGTGTCCACATATACATATGTATATATTTATATATATGATGTGTGTATACATGTATATGCTCATACATACATGCACACATACATACACATACACACATACATACACACATACATACATATAAATATCTCAGACCATATGGTTAAGATTCTATGAGCAACTTATAAGATACTTTAGGACTGGAATGTGGATGGGCATTCAGCATTGACTGACCATGTGTCTGAGAGCAGTCTTTTTTCTCTTGGCTGCATAGTCAAAACTATTGCAATCTTTAAAATGGCCTGATGGTGACTTTGGAGGGATCTCCATTTAAGAGAAGTTACTCTCAACTATGGTGTTTTGCAAAAAAGTATTTGGCTTAAAACCAAAAGGCAAGTCTATGTTTGAATTTTAATTCCCCTACCTACTTTATTGTCACTTTTCCCTGTAGAATAGATTATGACTCTAATACTAATCATTAAGAATGAATAGTACTTAAAAAGGCCTCCCCAGTGTCTAAATTATCCCAAATATCTAGTATGGTTTCTGAGCCATTGGGGAAAAGCTGGGTTATGTCCTTGGGATATTTATTGAAAGAGCTGAGATAATTCTTCCTAAACCATGTCATTTTCTTTAAGTAGTCTATATAATTGGACAAAAGGAAGGGGAAGATTTCAGAAGCATAAAAATAATGCATGGAAGCCTTTGACACTTACAGGAAGGATTTCTTTATTCAATGCCAATTTTAGTTCAACTAAGGAAATAAAATGATAGAATTTTAGAGGCTCGTTCAATCCCTTAATAATATAGGAGAAATGAAGGGCCAGAGAAGCTGAGACTTGTTCCACAGTAGCAAACATAACCATGGGGATTTAAACCGAGGCTCTTTGATGTTTGATGTAGCACTTTAACACTTCTACTATAGTGTGTTATTGGGAGCTATGACATTATGTTATGGAAGTTTCTTCCACTTTTTGATGTACTACATGTATGAATCACACAGGCCCTTTGGCCTCTCATCCAGTCTTCTTGAAATGAGCAAAATAAACCTAGCGACTCCGATTCGCTAGTGGATTTGACATTTCTAGATTTAAACAATGATTTCTGCATTTCCCCATTGCTCTCTTATAGTAACCTTCTGTATTAGGCAAGAAAGATATTACTCCCTTTTTCAGGTGAGAAAACTGGTCTTAAGAAATATGAGAAAATTGTCCTAAGTCACATAACTAATCAGTAGCCATTTAAGCAGCTACTATGGGTCAGCCATCATGCTAGACCTGGGGACAGAGATAGTTGCTGCCCTAAAGGAGCTTACATTCCAATGATATGTATGTGGAAAAGTCAAGGCTTGGGATCTAGTAATCTCCTATATAAAAATGAAGTTGAATTAGCTGGCTTCTAATTCCATTTCTAATTTTAAATCTAAAATCTTTTAGTCCTGCCTCCTTTCTCATTTTTGCTTCAAAGAAAATGTAAACAGAGTTTGGCAGAAAATAGCAAAGAAGTCCCCATACCAATCTTAGGACCTGTTCCTCCTGCAAATGTTGAAGCTGAATATAAGTGCTGCACTTTAAAGATACCTTATATATTCTTTCCTCCTGATTAAAGAGTTACAATGGTTCAGTGAATTGGTGAATTATGCAAGTTATTTAAGATTTCAGGAATTTGAATTTTGGTGGACTCCCACTATAAATGTCTCCCTTGGTTGTTATACTTTGTTCTTGAAGAGGAACAAAATTACATCACTATGTTGGGGTCAAGGTACAGTGTGCCTGACTGTGGTTGATCAGACCAACATAAGCTCAGAAGGTTCTACCACAGGTCAGGCACGAGTAGTCCATATGAACATTTGGAGTGGAGATGTCTCTAAATTTATGTATTTCACATTTCTTTTGAGCTACTGCGATTCTGCTTTACTCATAGAATGCAGGACCATCTTTGATGTGGGCATACTATGCTGGGTAGTCTTGTGCCACTATATCCCATCTATGGCAATTGATTCCAAAGTTCTTCAGAGAGACTTTGAGAATGTACTTATATTGCTTCATCTGATCTCCATATGAACACTTGTCTTGTGTGAGTTTTCAGTAAAATAGTACTTTGGGCAAATGTACTTTTGGCTTTCAAACAATGTGGCTAACTGATCAGATTTGTCTTCTCTGTAGCAGAGTTTGAATGTTTGCAGTTCAGCTTAAGAAAGGACCTCATGGGGCAGCTAGGTGGCACATTGAGTAGAGTACCAGTCCTGGAGTCAGGAGGACCTGAGTTCTAATTTGACCTCAGACACTTGATACATTTACTATCTGTGTGACCTTGGGCAAGTCACTTAACCCCAGTTGCCCTGCGTTCCTCTCTCCAAAAAAAAAGAAGGAAAAAGGACCTCAGTGTCTCAAGAATTATTTTGCCAGGTGACCTTCAGAATCTTCCTAATATGATTTAAATGGAAGTGATTCAGTTTCCTGGTATAGCACTGGCATACTGTCCAGGTTTCACAAGCATACCACAATGAGGTCAGCACAATAGTTCTGTAGACCTACAGTTTAGTAGACAGCCTGATACCCCTTGTCTTCCATAGTTTCCTTCAGGGCCTCCCAGACTCTGAATTAGGTTTGGCAATGTCTGTGTCAATTGCATACTCTATATGTACATTCCTGGAAAGTATACTGCTAAAGTAAATGAACTTATCCACAACATTCAAAATTTGCTGTAACTGATGATTTCGCATATGCATGCCTGGTGTAGTTCTGGCAAGTGGAGAGAGAATTTCTATTTTCTTAATGTTAATTGTTAGGCCAAAATTAGCACAAGCATTAGAGAATCAATCCATACTTTGTTGCATCTCAGTCTCAGAGGCTACATTGAGTGTGCAATCATTTCCGAACAAAAAGTCACTTACCGACCATCTTTCCACTTTAGTCTTGGCTTGTAATCTTTCAGAGGAAAATAATTTACCATCAGTGTGAAAGCTGACTTTGATGCCATTTTCATCCTTGTTGAAGGCATCTGACAACATCACTGAAAACATGATAAAAAGCATGGGAGCAGGCACATAGCCCTGCTTCACTCCATTGGTGATCCATTATCAGAATCTGGGCAAGCATGCTCTCATGAAACTGGCATAAAATTCTGATGAACTTCTCTTGTCAACTAAATGTTGCCATAATTTTCCATAGGCCCTCATGACTGACAGTGTCAAAGGCCTTCATCAGATACATCTGTCCTGCTGTCCTACTTCTGGCATTTCTACTGGAGTTGTTGAACAGCAAACACCATATTGACTGTCTCAGTCCTTCATGAAGCCCCATCGGCTCTTGGTAGATGACCATCTTCCAGGGAAATGATCAGCTGGCAATAAGTGAGAGAGAGAGAGAGAGAGAGAGAGGGAGGAAGGGAGAGAGAGAGAGAGAGAGAGAGAGAGAGAGAGAGAGAGAGAGAGAGAGAGAGAGAGAGCTCCCTTTGATTATCTCACAGGACAACCTATTTCCCTTTCCTTTATATAGATGGACAATGACCTATCCTCAAACTCTTGGGAAATAGCTTCCTCTTGCCAAATAACTCAGAATATTTCTATCAGACTTATATAAGCAGTAGACCCCTTGCCTTGTAAATCTCAGCTGGAACAGAATAGGCACCAGGCTTTTGCACATAAAAGAAGCCTAATAGCATTTAACACCTCTTCTATAGTTGGAAATTCAGCTAGAGAGGGATTGACTTCATTCTGAGGCATACAGTCAATGGCTTTAGCATTGATTAATGATGACAGTCTGTTGAGAACAATATGGGAGTGTTCAATCCGTCTCTCAGGATCATATCTTTATCACTAGTCAAAGTGGCTCCATCAGCATGGAATAGTTGAGATGTACCATACATCTTTGCCCTGTAAATAGCCTTCAGGGCATCATGAAAGCCCTTTAGATTGTTACTATAAGAATAAAACTGAATTTCATCTAAATTTTTATGGAGCCAAGATTCCTGCATCTCTCTAAGTTTCACTTGCACTTTATTTTTGTTATAGTTAAACACTTCCTTCTTAGAGACAGATGAACTATCCTCCTGGTAAACTCTGTGGAGTTCTCGTTTTTCATTTGTCAGCTTCTAAATTTTCCCATTATTTTTGCCAAACCAAGTGTTCTGGCAGGAATAAGTAAACGTGGTGCTGTACACTAAATCCCTAAAAGATGCCCACCCCTTTTCTGCTCTGCTGTTGCCAAGCATGTGTTGGCTCAGCTTTCCCTCCAAGTTAGTAATGAACTGTTCAAAGTCAGTGAAACACTCCAATCTTTTTACATTAAGTCTTCTGGTAGTCATGCAAATGTTAACTTGGAGAAGATTAGTCTATGATTGGTCCAGTACTCTGTGCCACATGTTGCCTTCATCATTTTCACATCCCATCTCATTCTTCTCCTTACAATGACATAGTATATTAAATATCAGTGTTTGCTGCAAGGGTGCATCCATAAAGTTTTATAGCATATTCAGTAGTAAATGACCACTGCTGTTGTTGTTTCCAACTCCATTCCTCCTAAGGACTCCCTGCCATGTCTGGTAATCTGTGCCTACACTGGCATTAAAGTTGCCCAGAATCATAACTTTGCCCAATTTTGCCACTTTGATGATGAGGTTCTCTAGATCTTCATAAAATTTTTCTTTGACCTCATCGGGGATTTTGATGGCAAGAGCATACATGTTGATGATGGTGACTTGGTGCTTTCCTGCAAGCGACAGTCATATTGTCATGTGTCTGTTGCTCACTCCTTTTGGTAGGCATCAAAGCTTGTTGACTAGACTAGTTTTGATTGCAAAACCTCCTCCAGCTCTTCCTCACTATGGCTACTCCGAAAAAAATAGTGTTTCCAGTGCTGATATAAGTAAGCGGTCCCTTATTTGCCAGCCTTTTTCCCTCAGGCCTCCTATTTGGATGTTATACCTGTTGAGTTCTCTCGCAAAAAGAGCTGTGCATCTTTTGTGTACTGGATTTCATGCTGTCCATAATCATGTGCACAGTTCATGTCCCCATAGTGAGTGGAATTACCTTTGCAAAAGTTTTTGTACATTTTTTTTTGTTTCAACTGCAAGATGGGATTCCCTTTGCCATGACAAGCAGGTCAGAGTTGGGTGAAGCAGACAATATTTAGAGACCTTTTCTAGCTCTTTCCTCATGCCAGGAGGCAAGCATTGTGGTCCTTTAAAAAGGCTGCTCAGACACCAAGTGCGCTGCTGAATCACATTGTTGTTTCAGTCCAGTGAGAAGACAACCCTATAGCCTGGGCCACCTGTGTGCAGGGTTGTGACTACAGCTCCCTGTGGAACCACACCTGCTGCTTCATAACTTGCCTGTCACCATAGAACTTTGAAGTAGATAAAAATGGTAAAATGATATAGGTGATGTCTTTTGACTTGTAAATAAATCAGATTTAAGTTCTAAGAGGCAGAGTTGTACAGTTATTAGCCTCACTATCTTTCCCAGAGTCACACGAATCTAGTGGCAAGATAAAAATCAAGACAACTGGCAATGATTCAGGATTAAATGGATGACATTGGCATCTTCCATATCTAACCAAGCTCTAAAAATACTCCACAGCAACTACTTCAGCTGCTTTCATGGTTGTTGCAACAAATTGTTCCCATCCATCCATTCTGCAAGGGGAAGTCTTCATATGCTTGGAACAGACAACCCCTCCCCAAGTCACTTATGGGTTTCAGACCACTTAGTTGCACCTCAACCTAGTTTAGCTTATCTTCTGAAGTGTTTTACCAAGGTGTGGCCACTGCACATGCTATAGCTTCTTGGAGCCACAGGTTTGAGTTGGGTGATTCAGGTGGATGCCATAGATGGGTGAGCAGCAGATGGATGAGTAGGTGTGTGTGCAAGCATGTGTGTACATAAACACATGTTTGCATGTATGCATGCATATGCACAGATACATATGTGTGTATACATGTATATTATGTATGTGTATCTATCTAAATATATATATATCTGTATAACCTTGGGCAGGTTATTTGATTCTCTGTGCTTCAGCTTCCTCATTCATAAAAGGAAGGGTTTGGACCATTTGGCATCTAATCTTCCAGTTGTAAATCTGTCCTGTGGTGGGCATTAGCAAATCCAGATACATTCTGAAATATGGATTGAGCAGAAATGGAATAAAAGATGTCATTTGAGATGTATAACTAGAAAGAAAAATATGAGCCTGTCCCATATCAGTAGAGAGAGAAAAGTGACTGATGGGCCATAAACTTCTTTGGTATCCATGCATTGCCAAGCAATCTAGAGGAGGCCTTTAATATAATGGGTTCCATTCTGATTCTTCTCTTCCTCCACCTTATCCTCGATTTAACGGAGACAATAGAGATGAGTTATAAAGAATGACACAGTGTGGGGAGGTTGTGATTTTCATTTTTAGAAGGAGAAGGGTAACTATTTATATAACTTCTATGTGTCGGTCAGTGTACTAAGTAATTTACAAATATTATCTCATTTGGTCCTCATAAAACAACTCTGTGAGGTAGGTGCTATTATTTCCCTGTTTTATAGTTGAAAAAATGGGAGCACACAGACACTAAGTGACTTACCCAGAGTCAGACCGCTAGTAAATATCTGAGGCTTGATTTCAACTCAGGTCTTCTTGATTCCAGGCCCAGTTTTCTATCTACTCTGCCACCAACATGGCTCCAGGAGTAAATATCAATGAGGTCATAGAGTCTTTCACATACGTCTATTTAATCATTGTGAACAGCTAGATGTTACAGCAGATAGAGTGTTGGGACTGAAGTCAGAAAAATTCATCTTTCTGAGTTCAAACCTGACCTCAAACACTTACCAGCTGTGTGACCCTAGGCAGGTCACTTAACCCTGTTTGCCTCAGTTTCCTCATCTATAAAATGAGCTGGAGAAGGAAATAGCAAATCACTTCAGTATCTTTGCCTAGGAAATACTAAATGGCATCACAAAATGTTGGACACGACTGAAATGACCGAATAACAATTTTAATCATTAACAGCAGAGAAGCAAGAGCAAATATGTAATTATCCCCACCATTACCATTTTCCAAATTCAGAAACTTAGCTCAACATCACACAGTGAGTGTCAAACTTGTATTAGAACCCAAATTTCCTAACTTCCATATTCAGCGATTCTTCCCAGAACACAAAATCCCCACTTATTCCTCACTCAAGAGAAAGTAGTTTGCCCATGACTTGAATGCTAGCAATTCCTTTCTAATGAGGCCTTTCCTCCAGTTCATCTGTTAAGATAAGCTTTATTGCTTTGCTCATTAAAAAACATTTCTAAAGGAGTTAGTTGCTCCATCAGCATTAGCACAGAAAAGTACAGGCATTTCAACCCCAAAAGCAGGTGAATTATGGGAGAAAATGTCATTTTGTCTCCCAATAGGGGAAGCCAGAACTTTGGTTCTCATTGGCTAACATTGAAGAAGCTATTTATCCACCTCTCTGAGTCTCTGGTTCATGCCTACAATTATAATATAATGGTTCAACATCATATTACTCTCACCAATCACATAGAAAGTATCCTTGATCCTAGACAAAAACCAGAATTCTTAATAAGCATCAAAGGTTTGACACAGCCAAAAACTGTCAGATTTAATCCTCTTTCTTTGGCGAAAAAAGGTATATATACAAATAAAACTAATAGGTTCTTTTTTTCTTTAGTATTTTATTTTTCCCTAGTTACATGTAAAAAAAAGTTTTTAACATTTTTTAACTTTGAGTTCCAAATGCTCTTCCTTCCTCCCTCCCCACAACCCCTCATTAAGGCAAGCAATTCAATATAGGTTATCCATGTGTAGTCATGTAAAATGTTTGCATAATAGTCATGTTGTCAAAGAAAACACAAACCAAAAAATAAACAAACAACAAAAAACCTCAAGGAAAAATGTATGCTTCAATCTGTATTCAGACACCATCAGTTCTTTCTCTGGAGATGGATAGCGTTTTCATCATAAGTCCTTCAGCATCGTCCCGGATCATTGTATTGCTGAGAATAGCTAATCATTCACAGCTGATCACCTTACAATATTTCTGTGACTTTGTACACAGTACATTTCATTTTACATCAGCTCATGTGAGTCTCTCCAGGTTTTTTCTCAGAGCATCTTGCTCATCATTTACCATAGTGCAATAGTATTCCTTCCCAATCACATACCACATCTTGTACAGCCATTGCCAAGTTGATGGGAATCCCTCAATTTCCAATTCTTTGCCCACAAATATAGACCTAATTAAAAGAGATAAGGCAGGAAACTACATCTTGCTAAAAAAATACCACAGACAATGCAGCACTATCAGTACTAAACATATATGCACCAAGTGGCATAGCATCCAGATTCTTAAAGTAGATATTAAGTGAGTTACAGGAAGAAACAGAAAACAAAACTATAGTAGTAGGAGACCTCAATTGTCCCCTCTCAGAACTTGATAAATCCAACCATAAAATTAACAAAAAAGAAACTAAGGAGGTAAATAGAATATTAGAAAACTTAGATATGACAGACCTTTGGAGAAAATTGAATGGGAACAGAAAGAAATATACCTTATTCTCAGTAGTGCATGGCTGCTACACAAAAACTGACTATGTATTAGGGCATAGATTAGAAATCAATTGGAAACTAAGTAATCTATTTTAAAGAATATATGGTTCAAAGAATAAATCATAGGAACAACTGATAATTTCATTAAAGAAAATGACAACAATGAGACAATGTACCAAAATTTATGGTGTGAAGCCAACATGATACTTAGGGAAAAAAATTATTTCTCTAAATTTTTACATAAACAAAATAGAAAAAGACCAGATCAATGAATTGGGCATACAACTAAAATAAATAAAAATAGAACAAATCAAAGTCCCCAACTGAACAAAAAAAAAATGGAAATCCTAAAAAATCAAAGGTGAGATTAATAAGATTAAAAGAAAATTAAAAAAAAACTATTGAGCTAAAAAAATAAATAAATCTAGGATTTGACTTTATTGTAAAACCAATAAGGCAGATAATTCATTGGTTAATTTGGTTTAAAAAAAGAAAGACGAAAACTAAATATCCAGTATCAAAAACTGAAAAGGTGAAATCACCACCAATGAAGAAGAAATTAAAGCAATACTTAGGAAATATTTTGCCCAATTATAAGCCAATAAATTTGACCATTTGAGTGAAATGGATGAATATTTTTTTTAAAAAAAAATGTTATCTAGATTAACAGATAATGAAATAGAGTACCTAAATAAGCCTATCTTAGAAAAATAAATTGAACAATCTATTAATGTACTCCCTGAGAAAAAAATCCCCACAGCCAGATTGGTTCATAAGTGAATTTTATCAAACATTCAAAGAAAAATTAGTACTAATACTATATAAAATATTTGGAAAAATAGGCCAAGAAGGAGTCCTACCAAACTCCTTTTATGACATAAATATGGTGGTGATACCTAAACCAGGGAGAGGTAAAACAAAGAAAATTACAGACCAATTTCTCCAATAAATATCAATGCAAATGTTTTGAAAAAAATACTGGCAAGGTGATTACAGGAAATATCACATAGATAATACAACATAACACAATGGGATTTATATAGAGAATGCAGGGGTGGGTCAATATTAGGAAAACTATCAACATAACTAATTGTTTCAACAATCTGGCTAGCAGCTTCTGTCGGGGTGTAAGATCCACCCCCAGCCAGCACCCAGAAAGCTGCCAACAGCACAGGTTCTTTTGATCTGCTTAACTGAGGAAAGCAAGGTGAAGGGGTTGACAAGCTTACTTTAATTCAGCATACAAATATCATTCACTTAGTTCAGGGGAAAAAGCCAGCACCCTGAACTTCAGAGCAAATCACAAACAAAGTCCAAACATCAACAGACAGACCCAATACAGTTTCATAGTTACCAACATCTAGATTCAGCCCAGGAGCTGAGAACAAGGGCTGGCCCAGAGTCACACGTGCCACTACTGCTGCGGGAATAAGCTCCAAGGAAGATGAGGCCAACCCCTGGTTTTATATCTTTTTCAGCATCAGGGGTGAGTCACACATGTGACTCACCCACGTGACCTAGAATTGTCACAAAGAGGCAACTTAAACCCACATGGGCTAAGAGCCTCTGCTGTCCCAGACATGTAAACTAGGCCCTCCCTGGAGTTATCCCCACCTTGGGCCCCACCTTAGTTGCCAATCCACACTCACTGAGGTTTTACCCCTAATAGGGGTTTGGGCCTGGGACTTAGCACCTAGTAAGGCTCAATGAAATACACTAAATTACTCAAAGGGAACAAAAGCTAAACTATTCAAGGGCACTTGGTTGAACTAAGTGCTAAGGAGCCCATTTTGCTTATCAATACACTGACTATATCGATAACAAAACCAATAGAAATCATGAGATTATCTTAATAGATGCTGAAGGGGGCAGAGCCAAGATGGCAGTGGGTAAGCAGGGACTAGAGTGAGCTCCGTACCGAGTCCCTCCAAAAACCTATAAAAAATGGCTCTGAACCAATTCTAGAATGGCAGAACCCACAGAACAGCAGAGCAGGGAAGCAGGGCTCCAGCCCAGGACAGCCTGGATGGTCTCTGGGTGAGGTTTATTCCACACAGAGCTGGGAGCTGGGAGCTGGGAGCTGGGAGCTGGGAGCTGGGAACGGAGTGGAGCAGAGCCCAGCCTGAGCGGCGTGGAACAACCAAACTTGGAGTCGGGCGGACGGGGCCCCTAGCGCCCTGAATATGTGAGCTGCGGCAGTTACCAGACACCTCGACCCACAAACACCAAAGACTGCAGAGAAGGTTAGTGGGAAAAGCAGCGGGAGCGGAAGGAGTTCGCGGTTCGGCTTCCAGCCCCGGGGGCAGCGGAGGTGGGGCAGCTACAGTTGCTGCTGCTTCTGGCCCCAGGCCCACCTGGTGGGAGGAATTAAGTGGCAGATCAGAGCAGGAGTGCAAAAGCCTGCTGAAGATCTAAGCCCATCCCGGGCTGGGGGTTCTTGGGGAAGGAGCAGTGCTGGTGTGACAGAGCTGGCACCTCCCCCCCAAATGGGGAACATAGAATTCATTAGTCTACAAGCAGTCATACCCCTCTGAAAAACTCAAGGGTCAAGTTAGTTGGTTGGGAATATGGCCAGGCAGCGAAAGCACACCCAGATTCAGTCTCAGACTTTGGATTCTTTCTTTGGTGACAAAGAAGACCAAAACATACAGCCTAAAGAAGACAACAAAGTCATAGAACCTACAACAAAAGCCTCCAAGAAAAACATGAACTGGCCCCAGGCCATAGAAGAACTCAAAAAGGATTTGGAAAAGCAATTTAGAGAAGTAGAGGAAAAAATTGGGAAGAGAAATGAGAAGGATGCGAGAAAACCATGAAAAACAAGTCAATGACTTGCTAAAGGAGACCCAAAAAAATACTGAAAAATACACCGAAGAAAACAACACCTTAAAAAACAGACTACCTCAAATGGCAAAAGAGCTCCAAAAAGCCAATGAGGAGAAGAATGCCTTGAAAGGCAGAATTAGCCAAATGGAAAAGGAGGTCCAAAAGACCACTGAAGAAAATACTACTTTAAAAATTAGATTGGAGCAAGTGGAAGCTAGTGACTTGATGAGAAATCAGGATATTATAAAACAGAACCAAAGGAATGAAAAAATGGAAGACAATGTGAAATATCTCCTTGGAAAAACCACTGACCTGGAAAATAGATCCAGGAGAGATAATTTAAAAATTATTGGACTACCTGAAAGCCATGATCAAAAAAAGAGCTTAGATACCATCTTTCAAGAAATTATCAAGGAGAACTGCCCTGATATTGTAGAGCCACAGGGCAAAATAGAAATTGAAAGAATCCATCGATCGCCTCCTCAAATAGATCCCCAAAAAAAATCTCCTAGGAATATTGTCGCCAAATTCCAGAGCTCCCAGATCAAGGAGAAAATACTGCAAGCAGCCAGAAAGAAACAATTTGAGTATTGTGGAAACCCAATCAGAATAACCCAAGATCTGGCAGCTTCTACATTAAGAGATAAAAGGGTTTAGAATGCGATATTCTGGAGGTCAATGGAGCTAGGATTAAAACCTAGAATCACCTACCCAGCAAAACTGAGTATCATGTTCCAAGGCAAAATATGGATTTTCAATAAAATAGAGGACTTTCAAGCTTTCTCAGTGAAAAGACCAAAACTGAATAGAAAATTTGACTTTCAAACACAAGAATCAAGAGAAGCATGAAAAGGTAATCAAGAAACAGAAATTGCAAGGGACTTACTAAAGTTGAACTGTTTTTTTACATTCCTACATGGAAAGATGATGTGTATGATTCATGAGACCTCAGTATTAGGGTAGTTGAAGGGAATATGCATATATATATATATGTTTATGTATATATATAAGTGAATGTGTATGTATATATCTATATGTATGTGCATGTATGTGTGTGTATATATACATATATATATATATATATATATATATATATATATATATATATATATATATATATATATGTAAAAGAGAGAGAGCAGGCACAGGGTGAGTTGAAGATGAAGGGAAGATATCTAAAAGAAATGAAATGAAATTAAGGGATGAGAGAGCAACATACTGAGAGAGGGAGATAGGAAGAGATAGAATGGGGTGGATTATCTCGCATAAAGTTGGCAAGAGGAAGCAGTTCTGTGGGAGGAGGGGAGAGGGCAGGTGAGGGGGGAATGAGTGAACCTTGCTCTCATCAGATTTGGCCTGAGGAGAGAATACCATACATACTCAGTTGGGTATCTTACCCCACAGGAAAGAAGAGGGAGGAAGATAAAAAAAAAATAAAAGGGGGGGGGGATGATGGAGGGGAAGGCAGATGGCGCTGGAGGTAATCAAAATAAACACTTTGGAAAGGGGACAGGGTCAGGGAGAAAATTCAATAAAGCGGGATGGGTTGGGAAGGAGCAAAATGTAGTTAGCCTTTCACAACATGAGTATTGTGGAAGGGTTATACATAATTATACATGTGTGGCCTAGGTTGAATTGCTCAACTTCTTAGGGAGGGTGGGTGGGAAGGGAAGAGAGGAGAAAATTTGGAACTCCAAGTTTTAAAAACAGATGTTCAAAAACAAAGAAAAAAGTTTTTGCATGAAACTAAAAAATAAGATACACAGGCAATGGGGCGTAGAAATTTATCTTGCCCTACAAGAAAGGAAGGGAAAAGGGGATGAGAGGGGAGTGGGTGAAAGAGAGGAGGGCTGACTGAGGAACAGGGCAACCAGAATTTATGCCATCTTGGAGTGGGGGGGAGGGTAGAAATGGGGAGAAAATTTGTAATTCAAACTGTTGTGAAAGTCAGTGCTGAAAACCAAATATGTTAAATAAATAAATTTAAATAATGGCAAAAAAATAGATGCTGAAAAAGCTTTTGATAAAATAGACAATATAGGAATAAATGGAGCATTCCATAAAATTATGAGCAGTTTCTACCTTAAACCATCAACAAGCATTATCTATAATGGTGACAAGCTAGAAGACTTCTCGATAAGCTCAGGGGTGAAAGCAAGTGTGCCCCTTGTCACCACTTTTATTCAGTATAGCACTAGAAATGTTAGCTATAGCAATAAGAGAAGAAAAAGAAATGAAAGTAATTAGAATAGGCAATGAGGAAAAAAAAACTGTCAGTTTTTGCAGAAGGTTTGATGGCATGCTTAGAGAACCCTAGAGAAACAACTAAAAAACTACTTGAAATAATTAACAACTTTGGCAAAGTTTCAGAATATAAGATAAAACTGCATTAATCATCATCATTTTTTCCCTAGGAAACTAAAGTTTTATGAGAAACTTCTGGGAAAACACCAACTTTCCCAATGCTTTCTCTAAGTCACATTTTCTCAAGTTGGTAAGAATTTAAATTTCAAACCTGATTGTTACATCAATTTGGTAACCAGTGAGCTAATTATACCCCTAGAAAATACCATTTATTTTACTTTCAACAAATTATAACTAGATCCCTGAGCAATGTTTTAGATTTCCCAAGACTAGTCTTCTACTTAATGTTTGGGGGGCGAGGCGCAAGTTGTCCTAACCTTTCCCCTTACTCCCACAGGACACCAAGTACAAGCTGAACTCCAATATGCTCTGAACCTGTTGTTTCATGGAAAACACAGGTAATACTGACACAAATTCTTGTTCCATCTACTTCCTGAGTTTTGCAAAACTTAAAATATTTGGATGGTGGAAAAGAAAAAAAATATCTAGCTAAATTTTAAAAAATAGCAAATTTTCATAGGACTGCTTTTTCACCCTGAAGAATAAGAGCAGTTGACACTATACATTCTCTGTCTTCTGATCTTAGCCTATTCTCTCTTCCTTTCCCCTGAATAAACTCAAACTGATTGCAAAACAACTCTGAGAAACATCCTCTCACACTTCATTCCTGAGCTCATGACCTACATATTATCAAGCAAGAATTTCTTTAATGAAATTACAAGCCACATAAAATTTAACATCATAGTAAAAGTCAAACCTGACATAGTATTAATTTTCAACATATAAAAATAATTCTCATAGGGATTATTCAATAGCATACAATTGTTAAGATCCAAGAGAATATAGAAAATGGTTTAATGTAGCCCAATATGTATTTACCATATATGAGGATTAAATATATTAGAATAGTGAGTCTCAGTCTGTTCCATAAAAAGCCATTACCATAAGGGTGTAAAACCAACTGTTATACAGATGCTGGGCAAGAATGGGCTATTGCTACATTTCAAACAAGTCAGTCCGTATTAAAAAAAATACTTATGTATGAACAGTAACAAAAACACACCAACCAATTGAAAATATACTAAAATGTAATCATTCATGAAAGCTATAATTTAATCTGTGACAGTAAAACACAAGAAGCAATATTAGAGGTGGTTTAGTATATTCTATATTTTAGCTTTGAAAGGCACAGAAATCAGTTATCCCATTTTTTTTTCTATAAAAGACCTATTTTTCCGAAGCATTATGTGCAAACAATTTTAATTAGAATATAATGGCAGGATGATTTTTCATAAATTTTAAATATAAAATGAAGTCAATGATTCAAAAAAAGTTATTTGCTACAGTGAGTTTGTGGGGAAATTTTCATGTTCTATATCTATGACATAGATATAAAATATAATGATTCAACGTTTTAGTGTTTGATGGGGAAGAATTATGATAAAAAGGTCAATATGAAATCGTTCAGACTAGCAATACCTAGCATTTGAAATACAGTCATGCTCTTTTGCATAATCATATTAGAGTCAAGTATATTTATTTGCACATCTATTAAAACTGCTTTTGCAAAAGAGAAATACTATTGTCTTATTTTTCCAAGGAATATACAAAAAGCATTTTTTTTTCTCCAGGGAACTTGTGCAAGACATTATATGATTTGGATTTTTCACATAATATATGAAACAGGAGAAACTTCTCCAGGTACATTGTTAATTAATTAATGTATTTTTTGAAGTCTCAAATGCTGGCCCTGTCCAATTAGGTGATAGTTCTTTATTTCTGCAATCTGGCTCACAGCCCCTGCGTGGTTGGGTCTAAAGCAACAGGCAAATTTTCTCGTTAGCTTTCCTCTTTTCCGCTGGTGTTTTCCTATTTATTTGTCTGAGCAGGTCATAAAATATTTGGTTTACCTTGATCTTTGACTTTGCAGATGACTCTAAAAAAGGCACACTTACATCGATATCTTGCTAAATTCTGACCCTGTTCTTTGCCAACTACTGGCTCATCATGCAGGTGTCATTTATTGCCAACCCAAATCTTTGGGACATCTTCTATATCTTTAACTCATAGAATCTGTTCCCTCTAATCCTGTTAGTCATTAAACATGGAAGGCAGTGTAATCAAATATACTAACGCAAATTCTGGGCCATTCTTATACAGATCTTTCATTGTTGTAAATTGCTTTGTCCCTGGTCTATAGAGGATTTCAAGCATACACTGCTGGCAAACAATTTCAACTTGCTTTGTTTAGGAGTCTTCTATTGTAGGATCATATTTTTCAACAAAGAATCCTTGGACAAAATGTACTGTGCATAATGTGGTCTGTTCAAATGCTGATAATCCCAGTTCTGCCTCTACCTCCATCTCTGCCTAGGCCAATAGGTCTTGATCCACATCTCAGCTATAGCAGGGGAAACCTTGGAGAGGCAGTGGATGCCTCCAGACCAAGCACTCAAGAATGATGCACACCCTTCCCAACATTTCTTTATATGACCATCAAAGTCCAGTAGCAAGAGATAGAAAGAGAAATTGCACTTAAAATAACTGTAAACAATACAAATTATGTGGGTGCCTACCAGCCAAAACAAACCCAGAAACTATGTGAACACAATTATAAATCACTTCACACAAATTCAGATTTAGACAATTGAGAAAGTATCAATTACTCATGGGTAGGCTGAGCCAATATAATAAAAATGACAATTCTGGGTAAACTGATTCACTTGTTCAGTGCCATACCAATTAAACTACTAAAAAATTATTTGAGATAGCTACAAAAAAAATAAAATTATTCTGGAAGAACGAAAGGTCAAGAATATCAATGGGAAAAATACAACGTAAGTTGACCTTGCAATACCAGATCTCAAATTATATTATAAAGTAATAATCATTTAACTATCTGGTACTGACTAAAAAATAGAGTGGTGGATCAGTGGAATATATTAGGTACACAAAACATCTTAGTCAATGACCACAGTAACTGAGTGTTTGATAAAGCCAAATACTCCAGCCTTTGAGATAAGAAATCACTATTTGACAAAAAATGCTAGGAAAACTGGAAAACAATAGGACAAAAACTAGATACAAACCAAAATCTAACACCATATACCAGGATAAGGTAAAAATGGATGCATGATTTAGACATAAAGGGTAACACCATAAGCAAATTAGAAGAGTAGTGAGTAGTCTATCTGTCAGATGTATAGAAAAGGGAAGAATTAATGACCAAACAAGAGACAGAGCACATTACAAATTTAACAGATAATTTTGACTGTATTAAAATAAAAATCTTTTGTCAAACAAAACCAATGAAACCAAGATTAGAAGGAAAGTAGCAAGTTGGGAAGCAATTTTTACAGCAAGTGTCTCTGATAAAGGTTTCATTCCTCGAATATATAGAGAACTGAGTCAAATTTATATGAATACAAGCCATTCTCCAATTGATCAATGGTAAAAGGATATGAACAGGCAGTTTTCAGGTGAAGAAATTAGAGCTATTGCTAGGCATATGAAGAAGTGCTCTAAATCACATCTGATTAGAGAAATGGAGACTAAAACAACTATGAGGTAGCATAAATGATAAATGTTGGAGAAGATGTGGGAAAATTGGAACACTAGCACATTGTTGGTGGAGTTGTGAACTGATCAAAGCATTCTGGATAGCAATTTGGAACTATGCCCAAAGGCCTACCAAACTTGCATACCTTTTCATCCAGCAGTACCGTTACTAGCTCTGTATCTCAAATAGATCATAAAAAAGGAAAAAGGACCTACATGTGCAAAAATATTTATAGCAGCAATATTCATGGTGGCAAAAAGTTAGAAATCAGGGCCAGGGGGCAAGACTGAGCCAAGTTGGAGGCTGGAAAACAGGGACTCACTTAAGCTCTCCCCCAAATCCCTCCAAAAACCTGTAAAAACCGGCTCTGAACAAATTCTAGAGCTACAGAAAAAATGAAATAACAGAGGGAAATAAGTCTCCAGCTGAAGATGACCTGGATGGTTGCTAGGAAGGGTCTATAGCACTGTGCTGGGAGCAGAGCACTGCCCAGAGTGGGCCATGCCAGGACAGAGCAGGCCTTAGGGCCCTGAATCACTGAGCTATGGAAGTTAGCAGACTTCTCAACCCACAAATGCCAAAGACAATTGAGCAGGTTAGTGGGGAAACTGCTAGATCTGAGTGAAAGAAGTGCACAGTCCAGTCCCAGCCCCAAGGGCTATAGAGGTGGCACAGCTGCAGCAGCAGGAAGCTCTGGTCACTCCTTCCAGAGCTCCAGGTATGGCTGCTTCTAGCCCCAGGCCTACCTGGTGGGAGGAATTAAGCAGTGGCTCAGAGCAAGAGTGCAGTGATTGCTTTGTTGGCTCAGAGGCAGGGTTTTCTTGCTTTGCCCTGCTTCAATCTGGGTCCCAGTACTGGTTGGCAATTGGGGGAGGAGGAGCACTGCTGTGGCAGACGTTGTGGTGACTGTGGAGTAGAAGTAGCTCTGGAAACAGCAACACAAGGCCCCTAAAGATTGGGACAAAGTACTCTCTACTCTTCAAGCAGTCATATACTAACAAAAAGGTCAAGGGTCAAGTAGTTGGCTGGGAACATGAACAGGCAGCTTAAAAGGACTCAGACTACAGAATCTTTTCTTTGGTGACAGAGAAGATGAAAACATACAGCCAGAAGAAGTCAACAAAGTCAAAGAGCCCACATCAAAAGCCTCCAAGAAAAATAGGAATTGGTCTCAGGCCATGGAATAGCTCAAAAAGGATTTGGAAAAGCAAGTAAAAGAAGTAGAGGAAAAATTGGGAAGAGAAATGAGAGTGATGCAATAAAATCATGAAAAACAAGACAATGACTTGCTAAAGGACACTCAAAAAACACTGAAGAAAATAACACCTTAAAAATAAGCTAGCCCACATGGGAAAAGAGCTCCAAAAAGCCAACGAGGAGAAGAATACCTTGAAAGGCAGAATCAATCAAATGGAAAGGAGGTCCAAAAGACCACTGAAGAAAATACCACCTTAAACATTAGATTGGAGCAAGTGGAAGCCAGTGACTTTATGAGGAATCAAGAAATTATAAAAGAGAACAAAAGGAATGAAAAAATGGAAGACAATGTGAAATATCTCATTGGAAAAACCACTGACCTGGAGAATAGATCCAGGGGAGATAATTTAAAAATTATTGAACTACCTGAAAGCCATGATCAAAGAAAGAGCCTAGATATCATCTTTCAAGAAATTATCAAGGAAAACTGACCTTATATTCTAGAGCCAGGGGGTATAATAGAAATTGAAAGAATCCACTTACCACCTCTTGAAAAAGATCCCCAAAGGAAACTCCTAGGAATATTGTCACCAAATTTCAGAGTTCCCAGGTCAAGGAAAAATTACTGCAAGCAGCCAGAAAGAAATAAAAATTGAGTATTGTGGAAACACAATCAGGATAATACAAGATCTAGCAGCTTCCACATTAAGGGATTGAAGGGCTTGGACTATCATATTCTGGAGACCAATGGAGCTAGGATTAAAACCAAGAACCACATACCCAGCAAAACAGAGTATCATGCTCCAAGGCAAAATATGGATTTTCAATAAAATAGAGGACTTTCAAGCTTTCTCAGTGAAAAGACCAGAGCTGAATAGAAAATCTGACTTTCAAATACAAGAATCAAGAGAAGCATGAAAAGGTAAACAGGAAAGAGAAATCATAAGGGACTTACTAAAGTTGAACTGTTTTATTTACATTTCTACATGGAAAGATGATATTTGTAATTCATGAGATCTTTCTCAGTATTAGAGTAGTTGAAGGGAATATACATATAGATAGACAGAGGGCACAGGGTGAGTTGAATATGAAGGGGTGATATCTAAAAAAAATTAAAATTAAGGAGTGAGAGAGGAATATATTGAGAGAGGGAGAAAGGGAGAGATAGAATGGGGTAACTTATCTCACATGACTTGAGGATGGAATAACATACACACTTAATTGCATATCTTATCCTACAGGAAAGTAGGGGAAAGGAGATAAGAGTGGGGGGAATGATAGAAGGGAGGGCAGATTGGGGGAGGAGGTAATCAAAAGCAAACACTTTTGACAAGAGACAGGGTCAAGGGAGAAAAATGAATAAAGGGGGACAGGATAGGATGGAGGGAAACATAGTTAATCTGTGTTTTGCATGATGATACATGTGCGGCCTATGTCAAATTGCTTGCCTTCTTAGGGAGGGAGGGTGGGGAGGGAAGAAGGGAGACAATTTGAAACTCAAGTTCTAAAAACAAATGCTCAAAAGAAGTTTTTTTTACATGTAACTGGAAAATAAGATACATAGGCAATGGGGTATAGAAATCTGTCTTGCCTCACAAGAAAGTAAGGGGAAAGAGGATGCAGGTGGGGATTGGGGTGACAGAAGGGAGGACAGACTGGGGAACGAGGTAATCAGAATATATAACATCTTGGAGTGGGGGGAGGGTAGAAATGGGGAGAAATTTTGTATCTCAAAATCTTGTGGAAATCAATGTTGAAAACTAAATGTATTAAATTATAAATATATGTAAAAATAGGTAGAAATCAAGGGGATGACCACCAGTTGGGGAATGGCTGAACAAGCTGTGATGTATGAATATAAAGGAATGCTATTTTGCAATAACAAATGAACAGGTAGATTTCAGTAAAACCTGGAAAGTCTTGTACAAACTGATGCAAAGAAAAATGAGCAAAACTAGGAAAACCTTATACACAGTATCAGCGACATTATGTGATGATTAACTATGAATGACTCAGCTCTTCTCAGCAACACAATGATCCAAGACAAGTACAAAAGAGTCATGAAGGAAAAATGTTATCTACGTGCAGATAAAGACCCGATGGACTCTGAATGCAAATCTAAGCATATTTTTTCACTTTTTCTTTTTCATGTTTTTTTTCTTTTGATCTGTTTCTTCTTTCACAATGGTGAATAATATGGAAATATGTTTTAAGTGATAGCATATGTATAACCTATAGCAAACTGCCTACAAATTTGGGAAGAGGGGAGGCCAGGGGAAGGAGGAAGGAGAAAAATTTGAAGTCAAAATCTTGTAAAAATTATTGCTAAAAATTTTTTGGACATATAACTGGGGAAAAATAAAATACTATTAAAAAATAAAACTCTAAGATTCTGCAAAAACATGGACAAATACCAATGGTAATTATTTTTGCCCAAGATATTTTAACACTTCAGTGTATTTTTGATCTCAACGTGGATACTCTGCCCCACCCCAAGAATTTTGTATATGGTACTACCACTGTTCTATGCCTCCTTGTTCTGAGAAATTTATTATGCTTTTATCTATGCTTTTCCTCATATTGAACCCAATAAATCTGCACATAGTGTCCACTCCTTTATCTCTTGATACTTTGTCAATGCCAGTGGATCGTTGGTTAATCCATAAGGAATTTCTATCTCTTTTACAACACTGGCCTCTTTCTCTCCTAAGTGCTACTGCCAAACCTCAAATAAGTATTTCTCTGATGACATCCTTTATGCTGTTTCCTTTGGATAATTCCCCATGGCCACCATATGTCTCTGTGTTACTTTTTGGTTGATCCTTCATTTTCAGTCTTCAGAGGATGCAGTATTTGATCTGTAATATGTATGTATGTATGTACATATGTATGTAAAGTGTGTACATATGTATATATGTATATATACATGCAGATGTGTATATGTACATATTTTGAGCCTATGTATGCAGATAGGACTTTACAAACTTTAAAACATTTTATAAATATGAGTTGTTATCATGTTTGATGGCATTGCTATTTGCAAGAATACAATATCATCTGAATAATACTAGTATTTTAAAGCAATTGGGCTTTCGTTTGCCGGTAGAAACGTCATTAAAAGTGCTGTGTAAATTTTCAGTCAAGCTAGACTACTCTCTCTTTTTTTTTTCTTTTCTAGGTCATTCATAATCTATTTGTAGTAGTTGCTCAAGATACATGTGCTGATAAACTAGATTTATGAATTTTGCATTCAAATGGATACTGTAGTCTGGAAAATAAGTTTTCTTTCTTTATGTTTTTCTCTTATCGTGGTTTGGTAGGTCTAATGTTTGAGTAATTATGGATTTCATAGAGGAACCCTTTCAATATTTCAATGCCAAGATATTATCATCACATGTTCCATACCCAAAAGCACATGTCAATATGTATATAGAATCCCTCTTTTATTAAAATTATTTTCTAGATCTATTCTGAGTATGGCAAATACCTGTATCAAGGGTATACCTTTACTGAATACCTCACTGGATATTTTAATAGGGTTGTCAGAGAAAGTTATCACTGGTTATATCTTTTAAGGAATAATGGTATTTTTATGTACACTTAAGAGATGCCTTATTGGAAGAGACCTTGAAGGTGAAGCTATGCTCTATTAAACAGAATGTTTATAGTGAACAAACAATGACAGTGGGACCTTGTATTTGTAGCATTCTTTACTTAATTATATAAATATAAAGATGGGATTTCATAGAAAATAACATTTACAAAGACTTCTCCATTCCTTCAAATACCAAGGATGCTTCTGATAAGTTGTGTGGACTATCATCATAATTTGTAGATGTGGAAAACTGGCATGTGGTTTGGTATTTATATTCATATTTTCTATGCAACTCTTCTTTTGGAATAATAAAGCCTAGAATTTGCCACCACAACTTTCAATCCTCCTCTCCTTCAGATATACTTTGAGGGTCAATACCTTTGCACTGTCACAATTGTATTCCCTCCACTGCAAGCCTCATTTGCTGATAATTGGTCTAGTCCAAGTAGTCTGTCTATCATTTTACAGTACTATTTCCAATTACATATATAGTTTATGCAGGTCTATAGTGTTAGAGGGAAATATAGGTCTTACTTCTTCTGTACTTAGTTCAGAAAATAATTTGTAAAAAATATTTTGAAGAATTCAGCCCTATGTTTAACTCTTTTGTCTTCTTTCCAATTTTAACCTTAAATATTTTTAGGATGACTTTGATTAATTGGAGTGCTCACCAAGCTTTCCATAAAACATACTGCCTTTCTTTTCATTTTTCAAAATTTTATGATATGATGATGTTATTTCTAATTTTCCCATACTCCTCTGGATGATTTTACAAATACAAATAGCCTTAACTGACGTTGTCTCTCATGCCATATTCTGCTACTGGGCAAGGAGATCAAATATTTGTAGGTAAAGGCAATGTTCAGCCTTTTTGAGTTCTTCACTAAAACACTGGTTAACTTTCTTTAATAAATGGTTATAAAATATGTCATTGTACAGTTTTCTACCATTTCTTCTTTATTGAATTGAATGGCTTATTATGTAGAATGGCTTGTTTTACATGTACAGCTTTCTTTTGCCTCTCTCATCTTTAGTCTTTTTACCATTTTGAATTAATTCTGATCTTTACTCTAAATGGTTGATGATTTGACTGTTGAGTGCTAATTATATAATCTTTTACACCAAAAACTAGTTATTTATTGCCTACTAAATATAATCAATTTCACTTGTCTATTATTCTCTCTATATGTATCTATGTCTATACATAGGTACATAGATAAATAAATACAGAAGGACAGAATAACATAAGAAAAAGTGATTGATGCATATATATATAAAACATATGTTATATGTGTGGTTATATGTGAATGTACTTATTTGTGAGTATATGTATATATTTGCATGTATATGTATGTGTGTGTATGTGCACATATATATATAATACACACACATAGATGTATATGTATATGTACATGATAATTTGTTTTAGTGAACAACTATTTGTCCTATCTTGATCCTTGCTCCATAGCCAAAATCTCTTTATGTCAATATTTGTATTAAAGTCACCAAGGATTTGTTCGATTTTATTTTTTCTCTCAATGTTCCAAATTGTTTCTATGCCCTGTCATACCCTGTAACAGCTGTTGGTACATAAGCTACCATCATTTTGATGATCATAGTTTTACAAATGCTTATCATGGGGACCACAATATTACTTGACCAAATGTCCCATGAAATTATCTCTCCTCTTGCTCTTAAACACACAATAAAAATAATGTTAACAATCTATTTATCTGTGCAAGGAAAACTTTTGAGTCATCCTTCCTCTTCAGTTGTAACTGTCTTTGCTTTTAGGGTTCATTTACAGCAAGAATATACAGATTATTCTGACCCAATTGACCCAGGTGCATCTATACTCAATTGATTTTCATATTGAGAAGGCCAATAGCTAAGCTCATTTGACTAATGTCCCCAAAACATGTGCAATTCTTAATACATTTTTCCCTTTTGACCCTGCGTCATCATCACAGGAGAAGCAGATGACTGAGGACCATGTTATTTTCTTCTTTATTGCATGGGTTGTTGTGGCCAAAGAGCTCACCACAAAGTTATAAGCTGCTATTGATAAGTATTTCAATATTATGCAAAGCTACTTTTGAGAAAGAAAAAAAAATGTTACTTTTATTGGAACAAGCAAGGTGGCACCTAATATGTGTCAGGAACTGCGCTAGACACTATGAATAACAAGGTAAAAATAATCATTCTCTGACTTCATAATGCTTACATTCTAGCCTAACCAACAAGGCTCTTTATAGGAATATAGAAATACATATGAGATAGACATAAGGTAATTTGGGGGGAAGGAATTAGCAGTTAGAGACATCAGGAATTGCTTCATGTGGGAGGTGGTACTTGAGTCAAGTCTTAAAGATTCAACAAGGAGGTTGGGAGAAGGGAATGCCTCCTTGGCATGAAGAATGGCCAGTGCAAATTTGTGGATGCAGGAGGTGGAGTGTCAGGTATTAAGTACAGTAAGAAGGCCAATGTAAATGTAATAAAATATAATTAAAGGAGAATGGTTTGGAAAAAAAAAATCTAGAAAGGAAGTTTACTGCCAGATTGAAAAGGACTTTTTGTCCCAAAGAGAAAAGTTTGTATTTGCTGCTTAAACATAATAGAGAACAATTGAAGTTTGTTGAGTAGGGGGCTGAACATAGTCATACTTGCTTTTTTTGGAAAAATCTGTAGCATTCTCTAAAAAAAAATAGATTAAATATGTGAAGACAGTTAATTGTTTTATGACTTTAAGGAAAACTGTAAGAAGTTTTAAGTAGATATTCTCTGCAGTGTCAGGAAGTCTTTCATAAAGAATGAATAATTTACCTAAGTGACTGAATTCTTAGAGAAGGCTTCCGGTGGCCCCTTGTTCTCTGAGGATTGCTGCCTCTTTGCATCTCAACCCCAACTGTTGGTCTATAAGAAAGAAATGCTGGAGGAGAATGATACTCATTTCTTGCCCTTTGGGGGATTGATTTTACATCTCTAAACCCATGCTGCAAACAGCAATTCTGTGGAAGATGATTAGAAATGACAAAAACGGGGCAGCTAGGTGGCGCAGTGAGTAGAGCACGGGCCCTGGAGTCAGGAGGACCTGAGTTCAAATCCGGCCTCAGACACTTGACACATGTACTAGCTGTGTGACCTTGGGCAAGTCACTTAGCCCCAATTGCCCTGTCCAAAAAAAAAAAAAAAAAGAAATGACAAAAGTGAAGGTTTTCAAGCCTCCAATATTCTTTTACCTAGAAACTTGCTTATATCATTGCTTCCACAGGAAATTTTAAGTGGGAATCTTCATTTATTTCTCTTACTTTTTTTTCTCCTCCTGCAAATAAGGCAGTACAACAAAAGATAACCACTCCACACCTGTGCAGAATTTTCCAAGTAGAATTTCTAAATAAATCCTTTAGAGAAGGAGGGAGAAATGACTGTGGAAATAAACATAGAAATCTGAGCCCCTTACTTGCGGCCGATAGATAAATTGGCAGCATTAGGAAATAACTATTCAGCTTAGTGTTATATAATCAGAAAAGCAAACAAAATAATAGGTAGTTCGAGGACACATATGATAATGGTCTTGAAATCAGAGCATCCATGCCTTGTTGTAAGTTCATTAAAGTACCTGAAGAGGATTCCAAGATTCAGATTGATCCTGTCATGTTACATTACATGTCTCTATGATTCGAAAAAGACCAGACTCCTGGGGGTAGAGCCAAGATGGCAGAGTAGAGGAAGCATCTGAACTTCTCCAATATTGCCATCCAAACAACTTTAAAATAACACCTCAAATTGAATTTAGGAGTGGCAGAGTCAATGAGAGATTGAAATAAGATTTTTTTTCCAGCCCAAGACATCTTAGGAGGTCAGAAGAAGGCTGTGATATCAGTCTGGGGGGCTGGCCTGGAGCTCCTCTGGTAGCAACACCAGCTATGGGCCTTAAAGGTGGCAACAATGATAGCAGCAGCAGCTTCGGGAGCTCTCAAGCCAAAGATGCTAAAGGGATCTGACAACTGGTCATAAAGGGATTGCAGGGTGCCCTTGTTCTAATACTGGGTGCAGGATAGGACACTGCTATTTCCATCGCCTATATCCTCTTCTGAATCAGAATTCCAAGGCATGAAGGTCTGCTTGCAATCACAAGGTAACAGGGAGAGCATTCTTGCTTGCAGCTTTGAGGGATCAGGGTCCCTTCCTTAGTAAGTACCAGAGGACAGACCAGGAGAGCAGTGGGCACATCGGTCCTTCATCAAATTACCTTGGAAGCACTGTAAGCTTCCAAATCCCCAGAACCAGTTCTGAAAACAGTAGTGCAGAAAAACCTAAAGCTTGAGACAGAATACTCCCTCTTCTAAAAAAAAACCAAAACAAAATAACAAAAACAACAACAAACAAGTAGAGGAACAGAGCCCAACTTTTACATAAGTTTAAAAGTCAAGAAATAGGCTGAAAAAAATGAGAAAATAACAAAAAAGTACCACAATAAAAAAAAATTAGTATAGTGATAGGGAAGATCAAGACACAAATTTCAGAGACAATTATGTCAAAATAGCTACAATCAAATCATCAAGCCCAGAAGGGCTAAAAATGTATTTTCAAAATCATATAAGAGTGGTGGAAGAAAAATTGGGTAAAGTAATGAGAGCAATGTAAGGAAATTATGAAAATAAAAATTAACAGCTTGAAAAAAATGGAACAAAAATACTGTAGAAAATAACAACTTTGAAAACAGAATTGACTAAATAATAAATGAGGTACCAAAGGTCACAGAGGAAAATGACTCTTTAAAAATAAAATTCAGGAAGTAGAACCCAATAATACCATGAGATATGAAGAAACAATAAAATAGAGTCAAAAGAATGAGAAAAATAGGGGGGAAATGTAAAATATCTTACCATAAAAAGAACAGACCAAGAAAATATATTTAATAATTATTGGACTGCCTGAAATCCATGATCAAAGAAGGAACCTAGAAATTATATTTCAAGAACAATTATAAAGGAAAACTGCCCCAATATCTTGGATTAGCTAAGTGGCACAGCGAATACAGTGCCAGGCCTGGAGACTCATCTTCCTGAGTTGAAAATCATGAAAAGCAAGTCAATGACTTGCTAGAGGAGACCCAAAAAATTACTGAAGAAAATAACACCTTAAGAACAGATTAATCCAAATGGCAAAAGAGCTCCAAAAAGCCAATAAGGAGAAGAATGTCTTGAAAGGCAGAATTAGCCAAATGGAAAAGGAGGCCCAAAAGACCACTGAAGAAAATACTACCTTAAAAATTAGAATGGAGCAAGTGGAAGCTAGTGACTTTATGAGAAATCAAGAAATTATAAGAGAGACCCAAATGAATGAAAAAATAGAAGACAAAGGGAAATATCACACTGTAAAAACCACTGACCTGAAGAATAGATCCAGGAGAGATAATTTGAAAATTATTGGACTACCTGAAAGCCCTAAGCAAAAAAAGAGCTTAGACATCATCTTTCAAGAAATTATCAAGGAAAATTGCCCTGAGATTCTAGGACCAGAGGGTAAAATAGAAATTGAAAGAATCTACCTATTGCCTCTTGAAAAAAATCCCAAAAAGAAAACTCCTAGCAATATTGTCTCCAAATTCCAGAGTTCCAAGGTCAAGGAAAAATTATTGCAAGCAGCCAGAAAGAAAAAAAAAGTTTGAGTATTGTGGAAATACAATCAGGATAATACAAGATCTAGCAGCTTCTACATTAAGGGACTGAAGGGCTTAGAATATCATATTCTGGAGATCAAAGGAGCTAGGATTAAAACCAAGAATTACCTACCCAGCAAAACTGAGTATAGTGCTCCAAGGCAAAATATGAATTTTCAATAAAATAGAAGATTTCAAGCTTTCTCAATGAAAAGACCACAGCTGAATAGAAAATTTGACTTTCAAATATAAGAATCAAGAGTAGCATGAAAAGGTAAACAAGAAAGAGAAATCATATGGGACTTACTAAAGTTGAACTGTTTTGTTTACATTCATACATGGAAAGATGATGTGTGTAATTCATGAGACCCATCTTAGCGTTAGAGTAGTTGAAAGGAATATACATATGTATATCGACAGAGGGCACAGGGTAAGTTGAATATGAAGGGATGATATCTACAAAATAAAATAAAATTAATGGTTGTGAGAGGAATATATTGAGAAAGGGAGAAAGGGAGAGACAGAATGGGGTAAATTATCTCACATAAAAGTGACAAGAAAAAGCAGTTCTGTTGCAAGGGAAGAGGGGGCAGGTGAGGGGGAATGAGTGAATCTTGCTGTCATTGGATTTGACTTGAAGAAGGAATAACATATACACTCAAATGGGTATCCTACCCCACAGGAAAGTAGGGGGAATGGGGTAAAGAGTGGGGGGATGATTAAAGGGAGGGAAATGGGAGAGGAGGTAATCACAAGCAAACACATTTGAAAAGGGACAGTGTCAAGGGAGAAACTTGAATAAAGGGGGACAGGATAGGAAGGAGGAAAATATAGTTGGTCTTTCACAACATGACTGTTATGAAAGTGTTTCATATAATGACACATGTGTTGCCTGTGTTGAATTGCTTGCCTTCTTAGGGAGGGTGGGTGGGAAGGGAAGAGGGGAGAGAATTTGGAACTCAAAGTTTGAAAAGCAGATGCTCAAAAAAAAGGTTTTTCTGCATGCAACTAGGAAATGAGATATACAGGCAATGGGGCATAGAAATCTATCCTGCCCTACAAAAAAGCAAGGGGAAAATGGATGGTGGGGAGTGGGGTGATAGAAAAGGGAGCTGACTGGGGAATGGGGCAATCAGAATATATGCCATCTTGGGAGTGGGGGAAGGGTAGAAATTGGGAGAATATTTGTAACTCAAAACCCTGTGGAAATCAATGCTGAAAACTAAAACATTAAATAATAAAATATGGAACTAAAAAATAAAAAAGGATTATTTTGCTAGAACATGAGTAAATAAATAGCAGCAGCAATTGTCTATAATAAACATTGAAAAATAAGTTGGAGCTACACTAGGTTTAAAATTGATCTCTGAGAAGTTAAATTTTTTTTCCACTAAAGGAATAAAAAGCCACTGAAAGCAGTGAGTAAGCAGTGGAGAGACAGTCAGACTTGTGTTTTAGTACCAATATTACAGCAGCTCAGCAGGTTAGATTCTTATGGGCTTGTTTTTTGCATACACAGTGTATGGTGTTCTTCACATCGTGTTATTGTTTATCCTGCATTTTTGAAAACCACCAGTAACATCACAAATGATTTCTTGGCTTGCACGTGAATCGGATTCAAGTGAGACAGAATTGCATGAAATTGTAAGCCTCTCTCTCTTTCTTCCAAAGTCATTGAAGTCCAGCGGACAGACAAAAGTTAAGATGACTGGCAATGGTCCAGGATGCTGTTGATGACCTTGGCATCTTCAGTGCCTGGCCAGGCTCTGAGTGCTCCACAGTTCCTGCTTCAGCCATCTTCGTGGCCTGTGGCACAAATCATTCTCTTCTGCCCATTCTGCCAGAGGAAGTTTTCACAGGTTTGGGGTAGACATCCTAACTCACTGATGGCTTTGAAGGCTGCCAGTTACCCTCAACCTGATTTAGCTAGTCTGCTGAGACAGTTTTACTGGAGTGTGGTCACTGCACATGGGACAGCCTCTTGAAGCCACAGATGAGCACACCAGAAATATTAGTCCTGCCTAAACTATTTGCCTCAGTTTCCTCATCTGTAAAATGTGGATAACAATAGTTTACCTTCTAGAGTAGTTGTGAGAATAAAATTAGATAATATTTGTAAAGTGCTTAGCATAGTGATGTACATAATAGATCCTATATCAATTGCACCATTGTTCCTGTTATACACAAAATCCACAAGTAATTTTGAGAATGAAGTTACTGGTAGCTATTCATCCTCTACCTGTGTTTGAGCAGAGAGTGTCCATAGGGGAACATGGCCTTTGGGCCCATACAACAAGAACATTATGTACTATAGATGTTGGTCATTATGATACTAGGTTCAGGCTGCTGAGGAGCTGTTACAACATCATGCATGTGAGTTTTGCCTTTTGGTTCAGCAAAAAACAAGACTACCACCAAAATGCAAAATCTTTAGCTAATAATTTAAGGCTTTTCACCATCTGGCTATATCCTACCTTTCTATTCTTTTAACATATTACTCCCCTTCACACACTAGATTTTCCCCATATGTTCTTTGCATCTCTTATCTCTATGTCTTTGCACAGGTGGGTCATGCCTGGGATGTACTCCTTGCTCCTCTTCCCTTCATTGCTTCCCTCAGACATAACGATTTGTGTCACTAACCCAATACAGAAGCGTCATTCATTTTCTCAGATGCTAATATTATCTTTGATAATCAAAAATCCTCAATTTACTTCCTTTCCATCCTTCTTTACTACTTATCTCAATGTGGAGGTCTCTCAGCTAATATTATCTTTGATAATCAAAAATCCTCAATTTACTTCCTTTCCATCCTTCTTTACTACTTATCTCAATGTGGAGGTCTCTCAGCTCTTTATGAAACCAAGGTTTCTCTCTAACTATAACCCTACTGAAGTATGACTTGACTCTATAGATTCATAAATGGGTGACAGGTAGGGGAAATTAAAAGCCAGATATTCTGAGTCTGGAAATTGTCTTCATGCCATCTTGTTTTCTTTTGTAGACATAAGTAAAAATGTTTTGACAATTAACAAGTAGTATTTACTTAGAGATCAAAACAATGTATGTCTCATCTAGAATTTCTGTTCCTTTTTGAAGATATTGAACAACTATAGCATTTGCTCATTTTTCCAACTATGACCTGCCTAGGCCTATTATCATACCTCATCAATGCTCACAGATGATCCTGAGTTCTCAGATGCTGTATCAAGCAAGAAGAAGTTCTGGATGGTTATAGAATCATAGATTTAAACCTGCTAGATATATTAAACCAACCATCTCCTTTTTATAGATGAAGAAATGAGCATGAGAGAGGGAAAATACCTGCCCAAGGTCACATAGAAAGTAACAAGAGGCTAGATTAAAAGCTAGGTCTTCTGACTGCACGTCCCAATTTCTTTCATGTCCAGGTTTATTTTTACATAAATGGCCTCTGAGACCTCCTCCAGCTTTGAGACTTGGAATTCTGGGACCATTCAAAACTGCTAAATGCAACAAGAACTCATTAAAAGAAGACTGACCACTGGAAGAAGATCCCTGTTCATCACACCAACTCTTACAGGTAACTGTCTGCAATGTGTTGGATTTGCAGCCTGCGTTGGTCTGTAAAGCAGCAGCAACAGCAAACAATAGCAATGATTTCAGTAATAACAGCTGGTGTTGATGAAATGCTTGGAGGTTTGCAATTTTTTTACATATATCTCATTTGATCATCACAACAACCTTATGAAAAGGGTGCTAATGTCATTCTAATTTTACGGATGATGAAACCAGAGTAGAAAGAAATTAAATGACTTGTTCATAAATAATTCCAGTCTTGGTAAAAGAATTATCTAAACATAATTTCTAATGAATGATAACTTCCTCCTATTCATATATGAAGCTTTTTATTTCCCTACATATATATATGTATATATATATATACATATATATATATATATATGTATATATATATATATATATATATGTTTTCTCTCCATTAGAATGTGAGTTGTTTGAGGGCAAAGTATGTTTTTTTTTTTTTGCTTTAGGGGGCGTTCTTTATTGGAACCGTAACTTTAGTGTAGTATTTGACATGTAGCAAGTACCTACTAAAAGGTTGTTGATTGATTGACTTCAAAAGATCAAATGAGATATCTATAAAGCACTTAACATAGTGTCTGACACATAGTAGGTGCTATATAAGGTCAGCCATTATTATTGTTTTTAAAAGGAAAACCAATGTAAGTCACTATCAAAAAATGCAAGATTTAATAAAAGTCAATGTAATATTTTGGGATCCCCAACCTGAATGCTAGCTAAGCAGCCACCTGGAAATGTAAGTGATGCTCTCCAACAGTTTAGCAGCCATCCTGCAGTCTTGCTGATTTCCTTTTCCAGGTTCCTGAACAACTGACAGTAGAGGAACATCATTTCTACTTTAAAACCCCATGGTAATTGGAAATGAGCGCTTTGCTGCTCTTGTCATTGGAGCAAGTGACTGGGGAGCCATTTGGGGCTTCGCATGAAGGCTTCTGACAACACTCTCTTGGATGAAAATTCTCAACAGTGTCACTGCTGTACTTTTCCCTGGCTGCCCCGGGCTCCAAGTTAAACTTCTCAGCTTTCAGCAAGGAGAATCTTTCCCAGTATTGACATCAGTAATGGCACCAGTTACTGAAATGAAATGAGAACTAATTCCTCCATGTGGGTTGGTTCAAGTATTTTTGTTTGTTTTATCAAATGAACTTCAGATCCCTTCCTCCAATTGCATGAGACGATACTGGAGTAGCAAGATGCTGAACCTCTTAAAAATACAGAATTACGCCAGAACTTCACTTCAACTCACCATGCCATGTGCCAAAAGTTAAACATGATCATAAATCTTGAACTATAAGGAAGAGCTAGGTTGCACAGTGGATAGAGCACCAGGCCTGGAGTCTGTAAGACCTTATCTCAAATCTGACCTCAGGCAATTACTAGCTGGGTGATCCTGGACAAGTCTCTTAACCCCGTTTGCTTCAGTTTCCTCATCTATAAGCATCTATAAGCTCTAGCTATGAGTTAGAGAATGAAATGGCAAACCATTCCAGTGTCTTTGCCAAGAAAAACCCAAATGGGGTCACAAGGAGTCAGATGTGACTGAAAATCAACTGAAGGACAACAGAAGACACCTTGGCCAAAGTTATCATTTAACAAATCTGGAATCAGAACCAGAGAGATTGGAGATTTGCCCAAGGTTACGTGAATAATAAATGATAGGACAAGTTCTCTGACTCTAATTTCCACACTCTTTTCATTAGGCGACACTCTTCAGGGAATCCTGGTCCTGTAGGACAAGATAGGTGATCTTTGTATTTCTTCACCATGAATTACTATGGATTGCAGAGGAACAGCTTGCCCAAGTTTTCCATTAGATTAGAAGTTATACATATACATGGCTAAGATATGTCTTCTGTAAATACCATTTCTCAGGATCACAGAGTCTCAGTTTTTGTTTTTCTTTTTCAGAGATCTTAAAGGCCAATCTAGCCCACCTTGACCCTGGACAACATATTCTCTGCAATATGCCTAATCATAAGGTTTTTGTTTGAAGATTTCTAGTAAGGAAGATACCTCTATTAGCTTTAACCAGTACATTCTATAGCTCTCACTCTTAAGAATCCTCCCTGCACCTAAACTCTCACTCTAGCCACTATGAAGAGAGAAGAAATGTACCTCTTTGCTATGTCGACTAATTACTCCATGATCTGTCAAACAGAAGAAACCCAATCCCTTCTTCAATGTGCTAACTAACCTTTCTTTCTTTCTTTGTTTCTTTCTTTCTTTCTATCTATCTATCCTATCCCATCCTGTAATGTCTTTAAAAGTTATAAATATTAAATATTCCAGGTGTAATTTTCAGTTTCATCTGATTATCTTCTGGACTGAAAATGCTATAATTTTCCCAATAGCACCATGCACAAAATGGATATCTTGTTCAATCATTTATTCAGTCATGCCTGACTCTTGATGTCCCCAGTTGGTATTTTCTTGGCAAAGATACTGGAGTGGTTTGCCATTTCCTTCTCCAGCTCATTTTACAGATGAGGAAACTGAGGCAAACAGGGTTAAGTGACTGGTCTAGGATCACAGAGGTAACAAATGTCTGAGGCTAGATTTGAACTCTAGGAGAGGAGTCTTCCCAACTCCAGGCCTGACACTATCCACTGTGCCACCTAGCTACCCAGATGTTTAGAGTTTCTTTTAGAGTGAAGTAAAATTTTTAATTTAGTTTTTGATGGGTGAAAAGAAGCTTAGGACTTTATTCTTTGATTCAACAAACTGGTACCCTATGTACAGAATACTATATAAGTACTAGAGAAAATTAGGATTAGGCATCACTCAACTCTAGCTATATTCTTGTTTCAAGACTTCAGGGAAATGTAATCTTTTAGTATGGATATTATGTTTTATGCAATAGTGACCTATAGCACTACACCTGGAGAGATCATTAAAAATTGTTATGGGCATAAAATATATGTATCACCTGGCAGCCAACCTGTTGATGAGCCTACCAAAACTTAACTAGGCTGGTTTTCAGATGACACCCTTAGAGACCATTAAGAGGCTAATTAATAATGATGATAAAATTATTATTGTTATATTGATTTATGGATGGCAAAATATATAAGTATACATATGTAAAATATATATGCACATATGTACCTGTGTGTATACCTATACATTGTGTGTGTACACAAAATCTCTTTTGATCCTCATTTGATAATTGATTCTATTATCTTCACTTTAGAGATGAGGGAATTAATACTAAGTGATTTCTCAAGATTGATCCAAATAGTGTGTGAGGCAGGTTTTCCTGACTTCAAATCTCACCCATTCTCCACTACATCAAGCTGTTTATACTCAATGACTTTCCAGTTTGATAGCAACTGTCAGAGTTTGTACATAGCTGGCTTATATATCTTCTGGTCCATTTGCATGTCGTGGTGAAACATAAGTGTATGGTGATAAGGATTCCTGCCCCTGTACTTATGAATTATAGAACAAAATTTTGACGTAGCCTAAAGTATCCTGGCCTGGGAGTCAGCATGACCTAGTTTCAAATATTATCTGAGATACTTGCAATCTGCCTAATGACATAGGCAAGTCATTTTACTTCTCTGTGTCCTAATTTATGCTCTTGTAAAATGGAAATGTTGGAGTCAAAGGCTCCTAAGATCTCAGCCAGATTTGTCTGTGATTTCTAGTAGTTTTCTGATATGCCAAAATCATTACGATATAATGTAATGCACAATGTGAAAAAAAGTGTGGAAAAAAAAGTGTGAGCCTAGTCTATTACCACATTCAGTGATTTGCCATAGAGGGGTTAGAACTTGAGTCAAACTTAAACAGAAGGGTAAGATGTGAATAGGCATGAGGTAAGGGAAGAACATAAAAGGTCTAGCAAATAGTGTAGAACAAATTCAGAAGTCAAAAAGAACGTCACATGTATAGGATGAGAAGAAAAATGTGGTGGTGTCCAACTGTAAAGGGCTTTCAATACCAGTGCACAGATTTCAAAGTTTATTCGATGTCTAAGATGTGATTATAGGAAGGTTTTGAGTAAAGAGATAACATGAGAAAGATCCATTTAACAGTGTGAAAAAAAATAATTAAAAGGAAATGGACTGAGTGAAAAATGTAATTAATCCCCAATATTGAATAGAAGCCTAGAGTGATAGATTTAGACCTAGAGCAGACTGTAGGGTCTATTTACCCCACCCCTCTCATTGCTGAGGTAAACAGAGGCTAAGTGACTTGTCCACAGTCACACAGCTAGTGATTGGCTTCCCTAGGGCAGGACTTTAATCCTGGTCTTTTCAAGTCCAGAGCCATACACCAAATCTACAACATAACAGGATTGATTAATAGCCCAAAGGCATACTTGATGCTAAAGACAACATTTCTAGATGTGAATTCATTTTCTAGTAATTTCTTTAGTGATTATAGTTGAAAAGGGATCCATTCATTCTTGGTAATGAATCTGATCCCCCATGGTTATGCTTGGTGGAGGACCAGGAGGGATTATTCAAATCCCTCAGGCAAAGGCTATTTAAATAATCTCTCCCACTCACCTAATAGATTCCTCTGGACTTTAGATTGGCAATAAAGGAGAAAATGGAGGGATGACATTAGCTTTTGAACAATTAGGGAACATTTCCTCTTTAGGAGACCCCACTTCAGAGATAGAGAGGAGGCTCTCTCAACTTCACGTTATTCTACTTTTACTTCTATTGTGAACATTGCATTTTCTAGTATAATGTCTACTCCTTGAGGGCAACTGACTTGTCTTTCTCTTTGTGTCTACTGTACCCTGTTCCAGGTTTCTTACATAGTAGGTACTTAATAAATACTAATTTGGTGTCCATAAATAAAAAATCAAATTATTTCACTGAAAGAAATGTTGAATTTGAGTTCAAAGAAATGATGTATGGCAACCAAGCATTGATTAAGCACTAATTATGTGCCAGGGACCATCCTAATTTCTGGAGATACAAATATATGGAAAAAAGAAATTCTATCACTGGCCCCAAGGAGCTGATATTTTAATGGAGCAAAATATCACATAAGAGAGAGCTGAAAAGGGGAAGGGAATAGTGTAGGAGGAGATACTCCCATCGGGGCCTAGTGGGGAATTCCAGAGAGAAAGAACAGCTGAGAGGGGAGTGAAGCATGACTGGCCTGAGGCATTCCAAAGAGGAATCCCCTGGAAAGAATTCTCTAGTAAGAGATATACAGTCAATCAGTAAGTGAAAGATGTTTCCCAGGCATTGAATAGGCTTCAGGTGGGGCCAGAAAAAGGCAGCCTGATTAGAGACAGGACCACACCCTGTTTTGTGGCCAGGCTTACACCCTTTTGCTAGTTAGCAAACTAGTTTGCAAGTGGGGTAAAGCCCTCAAGGCCCTAAGGGGAGTTGCTAAGACTAGGTGTGGGCTGAGTTCTAGTCAATCAGATGCTGGCTAGGACTATATAAAAAGAGAGCCTGGAACTGGGAGCAGCAGAACTGGAAGAATTTGAGTGGAGAGTAGCAAGATTCAGAAGCAGATATCAAGAAGACATTGAGGCAGCAGACACAAAGGGAGAGCCAGCATCTAGAGAAAGAGCAGAGAGTGCTGAACAAGAGAGAGGTGTGGAGCTCAAGGAACTCAGAGTCACAAGAGCTGCAGGACAGAGTGCTGAGTGGAGAGTTAGGATTCATGAGTGACTTTTTACAGGAAGGCCCTGGAAGCTGGGGGAAGTTACAGTATGGCTTGGCTCCTTGCTATAATATTTTGTTATAACTTCCTTGTTACCACATTGAGGTGGTCTTACTGGTTTTGTAATGTAATTGCTACTATATGGAATTGGAACTACTGGTCCTGGGATTGGATTTTCTCATGTTTAAATAAATGTTATGCTTTGTCTGCCTTCTATCTACAGAATTTCTTATACTTCAGGATTGTGAACCATTCAGGCATGTCCATGATCCTCTTAGAGGTCAAGAATCTTGTCTTACTGTTTTAGGCAAAGAGGGTCAAGCATGAAGAGAGTGCTAGGCCTTGAGGGAAGGCCCAGCCTGAGAGGGAGGCTAAGTCATTAGGGCAAAGTAGTAATTTATATAAATATACATTCATATCACATGTAATTATGATATAAGTATATATAATACATATATATGTATATATATAGGAATATGTATCCATCTATCTACGCATTCATATACACACACATTGGATAGATGGGATTTTAAATACAGTCCTCTTTAAAAATGACACAATTGAGATATAATGTGGCAAGCTGTCAGCAATCAGAATAGCCTGTGTTCATGTTTCCCTCTCTGACATAGAAGGGGTATGCTGGACAATGTTTAACAACCAACTCTCCAAGAAAGACAATGCACTTTTAGGTTTATTCTGCATTATCATCATTTTCTCCATAATTTTCTTAAGTCTAGACAATCAAGAAAACAATAAATTAAGTCCTTAAATGTAGCATTTACTGATTTCCAAAGTGTGAATATTCCCAATCGAGATTTAACAATCATCTTCCTCCAAGCCAGAATGAACTGGTTCTACCATGTCCCTGTAATATTGTCCCTCCCCCTCCCCCTCCCCCCTCTCTCCCCCTCCCTCTCCTTCTCCCTCTCCTCTCCCTCTCCTCCTCCCTCTCCCTCTCCCTCTCCCTCTCCCTCTCCTCCCCCTCCTCCCCCTCCCCCTGCTCCTCCCCCTCTCTCCTAAATCCTCCTCTCCCTTGCTTCTTCAATAACTAGGCTTCCCTATACCTGTTTATTTCCTTTAACTCCCACCAATTGTCCCAGAGCTGTAGTCTCTTTTCTCTTCCATGTCCCTGGTAATGGAAAGCCATGTCTGCCTATGACAAACAACCCAAGTGAAAACCAGGAGGCTAGAACTTAGCTCTGCCTCTAAGATACCCAGAGGCAGCTCCTTCCTATTGGGAGGCTCCTCCCTACAGTGCAGGAAAGGAAGGCTGCAGTTCTCTCTTCTCCCCGTGCTAACACAAGGTATATACGCTCAGTCTATGTATATGTGTATCTACATTGATAGATAGATAGATAGGTAGGTAGATATATAGAGAGACAGAGAGATATTACATAAGGCATATCAATGGTTGATTTCTTTCTTTCCTCCCTGTTGGTTGCCTACCATTACTCTCTCTAAATCTTGGTACTCAAATCTAGTTATTTCATTGTGGGAGATGTATTTTAGGGGTTATAGTCAAAATACTGTTCTGAGGCTGGGAAAAGAACTCAAGGTGAAGGTTGGAAGGTGATATGGACTTGAAACTTGGTTATTTGTCCAGTTTTTGTTATTTGCTTACTGTTTTGTTTTTTTTGTTGATGCTAGAGTTGGAAAAGAAATTGAAAAAAATATCTAGACCTCCCCCCACCCCATACACACACAGAAATTCAGGAAAAGCTATTAACCAGAATTGATAAAGGGAACTTCCCCATACAAGAAAACAAAGAATTTTGCTACTACTGAGAAGTCTTGAATTTAGAACTCTAGAAGCTGAATCAAATGTTCATGCATTGAATTTGCTTCCATGACCCAACAAAACCAAAAGAATCTCTTTCATCAATCACCAAACATACAAAAAGACAACTGTGCTCAATCATGCTAGATGACTTATTCTTTTTTTCTGAGACTGTTTGATAAAAGTAAAAAAAAAAATGTTTCCCTTATGTCAACCCACCATCTGTATTTTTCTGCTTACATCTAAATGATACAATCGCATAGAACACACGATGACACCCACATAATATGAAGCAATTGGTATTTTCCCACAGTACCATGTCAGTCACTTACTTTGCTGTTATTTATGAAATAATGAATTATAGTAAATTTCAAATATATCTTCTGTAACATTTTAGCATATTCCATTTGCAGCCATTTAAGGCTTTTTCATTTATCAAACAAACTCAAATAAAATAAATCAGTACCACTTCTATTTTTATGCCATACTTTTTTTCTGAAAATACCTTCTTCAAAAAAAAAAGAAAAGAAAAGAAAAAAGAAAGTGTCTCTCATCATAACAAAGGAAAAAAAATGAATTTAAACCCAAATGCTACAGTAATCATCTATGTATGCTCCTTCCTACGTTTGTAGGCCAATACCTCCCAAAAGAATGAATGGGGTTGATTTTCTTATCTCTTTTATAGGTCCATGATTCATCATTAAGATAACATATTTATCTTTTGCTATATTCACAGTATATATTGTTTTCTCATTCTGCACCCTGCATTAGTTCATACAAATCTTCCCATGATTTTTTCCCCAAGTTTTCTGTATTTCATACTCCTGACTATAATTCTATTTAAATATTTTATTATGTAGTGGCAAACAATGGAAATTGAGGGGTTGTCCACTAATTGGGGAATGGCTGAAGAAGTTATTGTATATAATTGTGATGGAATACTATTGTGCTATAAGAAACGACAAGAAGTATGCTCTCAGAAAAAAAAAAAGCAGGAAAGATTTACACGAACTGATGCAAAGTAAAATGAGCAGAACCAGGAGGACATTGCACACCATAACAGCAATGTTGCATAATGGTCAACTGGATGACCTAGCTATTCACAGCAATACAACGATTCAAGACAGTTCTGAAGGACTTATGATGAAAAATGCTATCCATCTCCAGAGAAAGAACTGGTGGCATTTGAATGGAGATTGTAGCATATTTTTCTTTACTTTATTTTTTGTGTGGGGTGGGGGAAGAGGGGGGTTGTCTGTATTTTCTTTCACAACCTGACTGATGGGCAAATATATTTTGCATGACTATGTATAACCTATGACAAATTGTTTGCCTTTTTAACGAAGAAACACGGGGACGGAAAGAGAGAATTTGTAACTCAAAAATAAAAAGAAATTTGAATGTTAAAATAGTTTTTATATGTAATTGGGGAAAAATAAAATATAATTAAGACATCTTATTATGTATATTCATAGAAGCCTGAATGATAGGAAAGATGGAGGCATCCTGGTCAGTTATAAGGAAGTTAGGAAGAGGGTAAAATTATGTTTTTGAAGAGAGAGAGATAATGAGTTCATTTTTTGCATGTAGAGTTTAAAATTTCTGTGGACATCCAGTCCAAAGTGTCAAATTCAAAGATATGAGGCTAAAGGTTAGGAGGGAGGTAAGGCTGAACCAATATACCTGAGTATCATTTCAGAATATCAGCTGAAAAATATCCTAGCTAAGTATAGTAAGGCTCATTGCAGCTGAAACAATCAGCAAAAATCGTATACTAAGAGGAAAATGCTATTCCTATCACAGATAGGGTAGTACATCCTTAGGTTACATATAAGGAATTTCAAAAATGCTACAATAAGCCAAATAAAATGACAAATTTACAAGACACTGGATGCAGCTTGGGCTTAGGCAATCATGAATTACTGACAAGTCAAAGCAGAAAGTGCCAGGGTTAACCCCAACCCATGACTCTTACCAGAGCTCTCTCAGTGCTTTCCCCTTTCAGATCACCTTCCATATACTCTGTATGTATCTTGTACATACCTAGTTATTTACCATGTTTCCTCCTCCACTAGACTGTGAGCTACTTGAGGGAAGAGATTGTTTTTGCATTCTCACATTTACAATTTTTAGCCTGGCTTTCAACACAGTAATAGGATATTTAGTTGTATTGGCAATCAAAATGGGCTCTTACTTAGCACTTAATTCAACCAAGTGTCCTTGAAGAGTTTGTCCTTTATTTCCTTGATTAAATTAGGAGTCCTTGATAACCTGCTTGCCTCAAGGGAAAACCTAGTTTACATGGGTTTGAGTGACATGTTTGTGACATCAGAGTCTTTTAGACCACATGGGTTTATGTTGCATTTTTTGTGATGATTTTAGGTCACTTGGGTGTGTTGCATGTGTGACTCACCCTTGACCCTGAAAAAGATATAAAACCAGGGGTTGGCTTTCCTTTTTCAGAGCTCTGACCCACAGCAGTAGTGGCACGTGTGACTCTGGGCCAGCCCTTGTTGTGAGCTACCTGGCTGAACTCAGATGTTGGTAACTATGAATTGTATTTGGTCTGTCTGTCGATGTTTGTAATTTGTTTGTATTTGCTCTAAAGTTCAGGGTGCTGGCTTTTTCCCATGAACTAAGTGAATGGTATTTGCATACTGGATTAAAGTAAGATTGTCAACCCCTTCACGTTGCTTTCCTTGGTAAAGCAGATCAAAAGAACCTCGGCTTGCAGTGTTCCATGAGCAGGTTGTTGTTGGTTTTTCATCCCCACAGCAGCTGCTAGCTGGATTGTTGAAATATTAGTGTATTTTAACTGATTGATGTGTCCTAAACATCACCATTTCAAACTAGAAAGACATGCTAGTTTACATCATTAGTTTTGAGAATGATTCCCTGTTCATCTTCCTCCTTGTCGTCTATGTTGACTTTGTAGCCCATCTGTACCATTTCTTCAGCTCTCTATTGCTTTTCTTCATTACTGTTGGCCACATTAAATGCATGGATGAGCCTCTAACTGGGCTCCACTTGTAAGCCACCCCAGAGGTCTCCATGTGGAGCCAAATTCAAAAACATATCATAATTTTGTCAAGAAATGGCTTTTGCTTCAAAGAGATGTCTATAGGGAATAGCAGTACAAAATACCCCCCCCCCCCATGATTCTCAAGACAAAGGCTCATTCAGGCCTCTGCAGGAGAGGGAAGTGCAGGTATCATGGTAAGTGAGCCCTCTCTTTGAGTGCAGACAGGCAGACAGGCAAAGAGGCAACAGATCAAGCCAGAGGAAGCCACCTCTCCTTAATGGGACTAAAATGGGACACTCCACAGTAAATTAAATGGAGCATAAACCACCCTGCTGGATTTCTGAGGTGCTAAGTCAGCCTTTCCTCTTTGGGCGGGGGCTTCTGGAAAGGTTTCTGTCTATAATGGCCCTCACTGATAGCAAGTGTCACTCTCCTGAGGATCTACATGGCAACAAAAGGACTCTGCCTCCAGAGAGACTGCATCATCTCATATTGTTCCTTAGAAAGCATGAAAATGATCTGAGTAACACTTTGGTGCTAGGATCAAAGATAACATTTTAGGATTACCTTTTAAATCATTGGTCTGTGTGATGTCTTATAAGGTACTTAAACTCCCAAGATTGTTTTC
The DNA here is from genome assembly GCF_011100635.1 of Trichosurus vulpecula. NCBI lineage: Eukaryota > Metazoa > Chordata > Mammalia > Diprotodontia > Phalangeridae > Trichosurus > Trichosurus vulpecula. Next base: position 27,696,126 of record NC_050580.1, on the reverse strand, counting down.
TAAGGTGTAGAATTTAGGAAGCTGAACTAAAATTTAGTCTAGCTAGATTAATTATTATCAGACTAGTTATTAATATTTTTGTGTGTCTTGGACCCAGTTAGTTGTCTAAGAAAACCCCTCCTCAGAATAACATATTTCAATGCATAAAGTACCATACATTAAATTACAAAGGAAACCAATTAGATTAAAATCCAATTAGATAGATAGATAGATAGCCAGACAGACATCCATACAGACAGACAGATAGATAGATAGATTGATAGATAGACAGATAGACAGCCAGCCAGACATCCAGACAGACAGAAAAACAGATTGATAGATAGATAGATAAATAGATAGATAGATAGATAGATAGATAGATAGATAGATAGATAGACAGATATAGATAGAGAGACAGAGAATGAAGGAAGGAGCTGCATTGTCTAATAGGAACTGGCCAATCACGTCCCCAGTGGGGCAGCTCTCCTGCTACTCTCAGGTTGTTGTTTGTCCTTTGTTCTTGAAGAGAACTAAGGCATCATGAAGGTGATGCCATGACTTGCAAATGAATTCGATTTAAGTGAGGGAGGGCTATGCAAAGTCACCAGCCTCATTCTCTCCTCTGAAGTCATCTGAGTCTAGTGGCAGGACAGATCAGGATGACTAGAGTTAGCCACCAATGCAGTGGGAGACCTTGGCCTTTTTAAGCTAAGGTCTTTCACAGGTCTTATTTTGACTGAGGCAACTCCCATTCAGTGATTAGGCTAGCTAAGAAATAAGGCAAAGATTATCCTCTCTTAGTTAGTAAAGCAGAACAACAAGAACAAAACAGTCTGGGAGGGAAAGACCCTCTGAACCAGCTAGATGGTGTAGTGATGGAGCACTGGGCCTTGAAAGACTCACCTTCCTGAGCTCAGATTTGGCCTCAGACACTTGCTAGCTGTATGACCTGGGTAAGTCATTTAACACAGTTTTCTTAAGTTTACTCATTTGTAAAACGAGCTGGAGAAGAAATGGCAAACCATGCCAAGAAAACCCCAAACGGGATTTTAAAAAAAGGCAGACATGACTGAGCAAAAAAATTTCATAGATTAGGAAATTGGGTTGAGAGAAGTTGAGAGACTTGTCCAAAGTAAAAAAAAAAAATAGTAATTAATGATGTAGAATTACACTTCATTTCCTCCAGACGAGAAGTTAAGAAGATCAAGACATGGAAGCATGGAAGGGGCCCCAGAGACCATCTAATCCATCCAAAATCCATTTCAGTAGTAGTAGTAGTAGTAGTAGTAGTAGTAGTAGTAGTAGTAGTAGTAGTAATTTTAAGCATACACATATATGACTATTATGTGCCAGGGACTCTGTGAGTGCTTTACAAATATCTTAAGTGATCCTCACAACAACCTTGGGTGATAGGTGGTATTATCATTCCCATTTTGCAGATAAGGCAACTGAGATTGAGATGAAATGACTTGCCCAAGTTCACACAGTTAGTAAATGTTTGAAGCTTTATTTGAACTGAGCTCTTCCTCACTCCAGGCCCAACATTCTATCCACTTCACTACCCAGCTGCTCCTGAAGAACTGAGGGGCAGGTAAGTTATATGATGTGACCAAAGTCACTGGGTAATAAGGATGTGAATGCCGACTCTCCAACTCAAAAGTCAATGTTATTTCCAATGTAATATACTGCTTCGTGGCAGGTGAGCTATTCTAGTGTGAAGGACTCAGCAATCACCTTGATTTACCCTTGGTTAGAGAAAGGGGTCCTAGCACCAACTTCCCTAATAACTTCGTGATTGATTTTGTCCTCTTTCTCCCCCTCCCCTGCTTTGCTCTCTGAGGTTCCTTTGTCTAAGCCACATGGCCTGCCTTTGACGTATCAAACACAAGGGGCTGGTTTGCTTTCTGCACTGACTGCCTCCTCTGGATGGTCTCTGAATTCCTTTTGAATTTCAACAACAGATAGCAATAATTCCCATGACAGTCAAATTCATGATGACTGAGGGAGGTAAATAATTGAAAAACCAGCTGTATGCACCCATGACAGCCATCCCTCAAAATATGTCATATGACAAAATATTCCAGACTCAAATTTCCCAGAATTCAGTAGCTCAGAACCTACGCACTCATTCTTGACTCTAAGCTGTAGCCCCAGGATTCAATCACACAGCCTCCTAACTTACGGTTTGTTGCCTAATAGATTCCGGGTGTTTATGCTCCTTTAAAGTATTTTAAAGTTGACTTCCCTTGGCCTTCTTTCCTCGAAAGAGGATATTCATCATTTCCTTATTGGTTCTACTCTTCAGTCCTGCCAGTAGATATGCATATAAGCTAATTAACTCTACACTGCTACAGGAGCCAAACAGAATCCTAAATCTTCACCAATCCAAAGGGCATTCTGCTATTCCCTCTTAACCACTCTGGTCTGGTTCTCTAATTTCGTAAGGGGAATAAGGCCCATCGGGGTGTCATACAATGCCTTACTTCTTCAACAACTTTAAATAGACTAGACTGCTCTCATAGTACAAATCAGATCTAATAAATGCATATCCTCAATTAATTTCACTGGGTTACAAAAAAAAGGAAACTATTAAAACTGATTCTAATGACTACCCAGTGCTATCTCTGTTACAATAGTTTTGTTTTTCATTCATTTAACCTCTTAACATCTATTCTTCAGTATCAGAAAACACACTAATTGGTACTTATTATTATTAAAATGATGTTCATTTAAAAACCTGGCCAATTCTGAGAACCTTGATCATGATGCTAACCATAAACATAAGTTAATAATATTATTAATACAAGGATGATTATAATGATGGCAAGAAAAGCTAGTTAATATGTAATATTTATGTAGGACTTACTATGTGCCAGGCACTGTGATAAGCACTTTACATTATCTGATTTGATCCTCACAACAACCCTGGGAGGTAGCTGCTATTATTGTCCCATTTTAAAGATAAGGAAACTGAGGCAGGCAGTGGTTAAGTTGCTTGCCCATGATCACACAGGCTGGTTAGAGGCTGGATTTGAACTCGGGTCTTACTGAGTCCAGTCCTCCACTCTATCCACTGTACTACTTAACTACAAGGATCAATTTGTCATGGATGATAGTGGAGTTAGTGATGTGAGGCCTGGGTCATCAGAAGGCAAGATCTAATAGAACAAAGGAGAAATATCGATATCCTGCGTATCAGAAATGCTGCTTTGGCGGTGGTAGTATCCACCAAACAGACAAACCACAAAGGCCTGTGAAGCGTATTAAAGATCTGAATATTTTCATTATGTACCGGTATGACTTCATACGGAAGTTGGAAGCGTATCTTGCCAGCTGCAGGCAAGGACTGCGCGCTATTTACAACGTCCTTAGATATTTTGTACCATAGGTCGGTTCAGGGCAATAGTTAAAGCATAATTTCATCCCTAAATCCGTATTAAATGAAAGTCAAAATTAAAGTTACTACCATCTGAAGAGGAAGAAATGGAATCTGATCGAAGTCATTGGAAATCTTCACTCACGCCAAACTCTAAAAATTCTCCCCAACAACAACAACAACAAAAAAATGCCAAATGACGCCAATTTGTCTTATACCTGCTACTGGCCAAGAAGTGCAAGGATGTCACGTGGAGATCCAAAGGACAGGGGAGTCATTGATTGGCTGGCGGGCCCATATTCTCTTAGGCAAATGTGCCTCTGGGATAGGGCCACCTTCTCTTTGTACCGTCTCTCCTTTGGTAGAATCTTATAAGATCTTGTTACAGCAATCAGACTTGTCCCTGCTCTTCCCTTTTAGGATGCTAAGACTATAAAGTCTCTGCTTTGTTTGAATGGTTGGGAACCCTTTTGCTGTCTTTGTTTTGGAGTATTTCTCAGCACTGAGGCAATCAAGAGTCATTGAATTGTATATCACGTGGTGCTGGTGGTTGGAGTTTTCCAACATCGATTTCTCACACTCTATAAGCTGAGCCTCAAGTGCCCCAGGGCCCTGAAACAGGTGTATAAGATCTGAGGTTGGCATTTGACTTTTGGGGGTACACTCACTGAAGGGATGTGGGTTACAAGACTCTGGGCAAAGCCGTTGAACCCACCCCCCCCCAGCTTTGTAACCCAGACAGATAGATGTTGGTGCTTCTCTGGCAACTACGAATTGTCATTTGAATCAGACAAGGTCTGTCTGTTGATGTTTGTAATTTCTGTTTGTATTTGCCTTGAAGTTCAGGGGGCTGATCTTTTCCTCCTGAAATAAGTGCATGATGATATATGTATGCTTGATTAAACTGAGATTGTTAATCCCCTTAAAGTTGCTTTCCTTAGAAAAGCAGATCAAACAACCTGTGTTAGCAGCCCTTCTGTGTGCTGGTGTTACTGTTCTTACACCTCAACAGCCACAGTAGCTGCTAGCCACATTGTTGCTATAGATCTTGAAAAAGAACTCTATAAACTAGCATTTCTTAAAATTTAGGCAAAGAAGAATTGTCCCAGGGGCCATATGGAAAATAAAGCCTAGCCCTGAATTAATTCAGCAGCATAGACTCCACGATTCCCTGCAAGGTAGCTTGTGTGCCCTGGCTATGCCAGATTCAAAAGTGAACTCCATTGGAGGCACCACATACTTGTTGCAAATTTCATACCTTTTTTTTGCAATAAAGTGGGGTACGACCATCATATGAAACTTTAAAAAATTGTGCCGGTATTACTTAACAGTGATTTATTACTCAGTGGTCTTTGGTGAAAGATTAAGATGCACGGAATCCTCATGGATATACTTTAAAATTGAATACTGACAATGTTCATGTGCCAAGAATTCTGGGCTCATAGCTTGCAATGTGTGGGAGAGAAATGTGTATCCGTGTTGCTAGCAGCTACTGTGGCTGTATAAGACCAACAAAAACAGCACACAGGAAGTGCTGCCAGTACAGGTGCTTTGATCTGCTTTTCTAAGGAAAGCAACTTTAAGGGGTTAACAATCTCAGTTTAATCACACACACACACACACACACACACACACACACACACACACACACACATATATAATTCACTTAGTTCAGGGGGTAAAGCCAGCACCCTGACCTTCAGAGCAAATATAAATAGAAATTAGAGAAAATATAAACAGAGCAAACAACACAAACCAGTCTATGCATAGCAATACATAGTTACCAGAGAAGCACCAACATCTGGTTTGCTTCAAAGCAGGGGGAGGGGGTTCCTTAACAGCTATCCAGAGTCTTCACACCAACACTCTTCCAATGAGTGAGCCCCAAACAAAATGCTAACCTCTGAGTATACATACCTTTCTTAGGGCCTGAAGGCTTCACATCTAATCAGCAAAAGGGTGTGGGCCTGGGGCTTAGCACTTAGCAAGACTTTATGAAAGGCACTTGATTACTTTAGCATTCTAAAAGAGAAAGCAGTAAAAAAAAAAAGTCCCACCTTAATATTACTCCATATACCTCTGTTGAATACATCACTGCTCTGTTTACCTTTTAAGTGGTATGGAAAACATAATTATACCATGTGACGAGTACACAATGAAAGGATACAAACCAATATTTGGACTGACAAAAAAGGTGTGATGATTATGTGGGGGTGATGATTATGTGGTGAAATATGGTATTGTGGCAAACTCAGATTCCAGTTTCCTCAGAGAATCCAATGCTAGAGGGAAGACAGTATCCTCATATAGAGGAGATATTTTGTGTGTTTTTGTTGTTATTGTATCTTTTCAGTGAATGTCTTATCATAAAAGCTAACTGATGTTAATTACTTTTTAATAGACCAATATCTTCCACAATTTACCAAAATAAGCTCAAAATGGACACATAACCTAGATATGAAGAGAGATATTTTAAGAAAATTTGAAGAACATGAAACATTTTACCTATCAGACTTATGGATAAGTGAAAAATTTATGAATAATCAAGAGACAGGCATGTGAGGTGTCAAATGGATAATTTCCATTATATTAAATAAAAAACAATTAACAAATAAAACAAATGTAGCCAAGATCAGAAGGAAAGAAGAAAACCGAGAAGAAAATACATAGTTTCTCAGACAAAAGTCTTATATCTCAAATATGTGAAGAACTTTGTGAAAGCTATAATATAAGTCATTCCCCAATTGACAAATGGGCAAAAGTAATGAGCAGAAAGTTTTTGATAATGAAATCAAAATAATTTATAGTCACAAAAAATGCCGTATGGGAAAAATGGAGAATGTTATAGCTGAAACTAGGTATAGACCAATATCTTAGTCCATATACCAAGATAAGATCAAAACGGGTACCAATTTAAATATTAAGAGTGACAACATATGGAAATTAGGAGAACAAGGAATAGTTTACCTGTAAGATCTATGGAGAAGGGAAAATTTATAAAATGACCTTGTAAAAATATAAGATACAGAGAGAATTATAAGATATAAAATAGATAATTTTGATTATATTAAATTTAAAAGTTTTTGCATGAACAAAACTAATGCAACCAAGCAGAAAGCTGGGAAATAATTTGTACATCAAATGTTCCTGAAAAAGGCCTCATTTCTCAAATACATGGAGAACTGAGTCAAAATGATAAAAAAATACAAGCCATTTTCCAGTTGATAAATGGTCAAAGAATATGAACAGGCAGTTTCCAGATGAAGAAATCAAAGCTATCCATAGTTATATGAAAAAAATGCTCTAAATCACTATTGATTAGAGAAAGGCAAATTAAAACAACTCTGAGGTACCACCTCATACCTATCAGATTGGCTAATATGACAAAAGGAAAATCATAAAGGTTGGAGAAGTAGGAAAATTGGGACAGTGACAAACTGTTGGTAGAGCTGTGAACCGATCCAAACATTCCGGACAGCAATTTGGAACTATGCCCAAAGGGCAATTAAACTGTGTATACCCTTTGGTGCAGCAATACCACCACTAGGTCTATGTCCCAAAAAAGACCAGAGAAGTTCCCTTTTTGCAAATAATGAAGAGTGAAATGAGCAGAGCCAAGATAACACTGAATACAGTATCAGCAATATTGCTTTAAAAATAACTTTGAGTGACTAAATCATTTTGACTGTTATAAATAATCAAATTAACTACAAAGGGTCCTATGAAGGAAAACACTATTTATATCCAGAGAAAGAACTGATAAATGGAAGTATAGATAGGATATTACGTATGTATATATAAACATATATATATATATATATATATATATATATATATATACACGTATACATATGGCTGGATATATGTGTATATATGCATGCATATATACATTAATACATACATACACGTATATTTGTGTCTAATGGTAGTGATCTCTAAGGTAGGAGTGGGGAGGGAAGAAAAAAACTACATGATAATTCTTTTATACATTTAAAAGGAATAGCAAGTTATACATAATAGATTTGTAGTTTTATGCACATCATCTTTTTTCCTATTGTACTATTTTATGGAAATTCTGGTTTTATTTCTTAAGTTCACAATAAAATATATTTTTATTAATGGCATCATAAAAATATCAACTGGATTAATTTATAGTTGAGTACTAATCACGGCTATTTAAGATGTTGAGAAGATATTAGCTGGCACTGGGTAAAATTATACAGTGTGTCCTGCTGGGTATTAGTGCCTTTTCAACTATTAGGGCTAAAACCTGCCCAAGGACTTTGTGGAAAGAACACCTTGCCCTTGGGAAAATACAATGGATTAGGGGTTCAAGCTGAAAGAATTAGAAAGAAGCCTATAGTCCCTTGAGGTTACCTCTGGAACCCTGAGAGGAATCAGCAGCCTTGCTGTGTGACCCTACCCCATCAATGCCAGTAGAATTTCAGGTGAGACCTCAGAAGCCTACACACTCCTGAAATGTGCTACAACCTTCAGGAAAGGATGCTTTCTTCCTTAAAATTTAAGGGAAATTTAAGAACATTTCACGATGATGATACGAGCTAGTTATCATACTGCACTTTAAGACTTACTAATTGTTTTATGTTTTCCCATGTGATCATTGGCATTTTAAGATCTGTGCAAAACAGTATATGTGATGGTCACTGCTACAGTAAGGACTAAAGGAGGAAGGCTGAAGCTTTCAAGAAATGTTCCTAAGGACAGTCATTTAACAACACAAAGACTGAAGTGACTTGAGAAAGCTATTGAAGACCTAGAGAAAATGATGGGACATTTCATCAACATCTTGATAATATGAACATGAAAAAAATGTGAACCCTGAAAGTTAACAACAACAACAACGCCAAAAAAAAGCATATGGAACAAAATCTGAAAATAGAATTAGATGAAAAACTCAAGAAAATCCTTAATCAATAATTGAAAATGAAAGTCAAAAAGGTGATCATCTAAGGAGACAAAACATGGAGACAAAAATTGATCAATTGAAAACTTGAGAAGTGAGGCTTCAGAAGTGAGGAAATCATAAAAATTGACATGGGCCCTGATGTAGGAGGAGGTGGGCCATTTCTTGTGTTCTATATGGTCAAATAAACCTAGCTGAATGAATTTATCAAATGAAAAGTCAATAACAGATTCATTCATCCATTTATTTTACAAAAAAAGAAAACCTTACCACTGGCTAATTTACTACAGAATCCTTTGCTGAGCTTTTGAGGTGATATTAAATTTCAAAAATTTTTAGTCCTTGCCCTCAGGGTACATGCAGTTTTGTAGAGGTTTAAGACACAGGCACAGATTACTATGAAGTATAGTATTAAGAAATGACGACATTGGAAGAAAACAAGCTTATTATCTTATTTGATCCTTACAACAATCCTGGAAGGGAAATAATATAATTATTTAAATTTTGGTGTTAAAGAAACTGAGGCAGAAGTTAAAAGGTCACGAAGCTAGTAAACATCTGAAGCCAGATTTGAACTCAAGCCTTCTTGATTACAGGCCCAGCGTTCTGTTGATTACCATTTTGTGCCCCCTAGATGAAGCTAGGTGACACAGTGGCTAGAGTACCTGGCCTGAAGTCAGGAAGACTCATCTTTCTGAGTTCACTTCTTGCCTCAGAAACTTACTAGCTGTGTGACCCCAGGCAAGTCACTTAACCCTGTTTGTCTCAATTTCCCGTCTGTGAAATGACCTGGAGAAGGAGATGGCAAACCACTCCAGTGACTTTGCCTAGAAAACCCCAAATGGAGTCAGGTATGACTGAAATGAAGGTATAACAAAAAGATGCTTCAGTTAATTATAAAACAAAATATTAGGTGAATTTAAAGAGGAAGATTGTTACTAATCAGGGGAATCAAAGGCTTCATGTAAGCAATAATGTTTGAGTGAAGCCATAAAGTTTGGATATGTATTTAAGAGGAAAAGAGTGAGAGTTGTTCCTATTTAGAGGGATAAAAACACCTCAGAGTCATGTACTGTTATGTTTGCCCTGATACCATTTCTCCTTTTTAAATTTTTGTGGGACATAATTATATTTCATTATAAATCACCCCCTCAACACACACACACACACACACACACTCAAATTTGAGATCTTTTGCTGGTTCTCAAGAACTAAATTTAGCAGTGAGAAGAGTGATGCATATACAATGAGAAGATGGAGCCCTCCCATTTGTAATCAAGGAAATGAAGTGTTTCATTAATTCATACCATGAGAATTAATATTTTAAACAGTGTTATAAAAGGTGACAAATATAAATTATACAGAGCTAAGAGAAAACAATGATTGTTTATACAATTCTAAATTATTCATTGCAATCACAATCTTTAATTATCCTAATTGTGCTGCATAAGATTTTGTTTAATGCTAAGTCAGGACTATGAAGTTTGATTTTTTGCACTTTTTCCTTGGTTTTTTTAATTGACAATCCAAAGAAGCCCCATGTTATAATTCTAACTTACTAAGGGGTTTTCTAGCTCACCTAGAGGATTCAAGCCTATCTTAAGGTTTGCTTTTCTAAATTTGTTCTGGTGTCTCACAGTGTTATTACTGGCATCTAGTGTTTTATTGTCTAAATGTTTAAAATACAATCAAAGAACAAAAGGAATAAATGTGCAAAAATACAGGCTTCCCTATTTGTATAGACTCAGCTTTCTGGGGCCCAAAAACACATTTCATCTGGCCTCCTGGAGCCTACTTTGATTGCTTCAATCTGTCATAAATCTGAAATTTCAAATCAATTCAACGCTCATCTATGCAAAACTCTCTATGTTCCCCATACTCTGTTAGGATCTTGAGATCCAAAGACAAGTGAAAAAACATGTCCTCAAGGAGCTCATATGCATTATTATTAGTAAGGAGGTAACATTGGGTTGTTCCAATTAACTCAAAAGGGTCAAAGATATAAAAGACTAATTTCTGATTATATACTGAGTTCTCTTCTAAATTCTAAGGATTAATGAAATAGAGCACACAAGTTCGTCCCATTCTTTTTTATTCCTCTGTCCATCTTTTTTTAAGGGGTCAACAATATTACTTTAATCAAATATATATATATATATATATATGTATATATTTGGAGACACTATGTGTCTCCAGTCACCATTTCATATGATACAACTAGCCAAATATTTCAGAACCTGGAGGCCAAGAGGACTCTACTTGATGGACCTTCCTATATTAAGTGAGGTGAGTACTCTGATTCCGGGAAAAATAGTTGGTCAGTGATTTAATTGAATCCAATCCAAAAAATACACATTGACACTTCATTTATGCTCAGTATCTTGCAAGGTTTTGAAAATACAAAGGCAAAAAATGAAAGCAATTCTTGTCCTCAGGCAGCTTACATTTTACTTAAAGGAAGCAGATAAGTAAATGACAAGCACATACATCATGAAAAAAAAAAGAAAGAGGGAAGAGGTTGAGGCTAATATTTGGAAGTGGCTTAATATAAGCATTATATGAACAGTTTCTGGAATTGAACCAGGAGTTTGAAGAGCTGAGAAGGAAAACATTCCAGGCATAGGGGACAGCCTAAGAAAAGGCAAAGAAGGAGGATGGCTGTGATTTACCTGAAACAGTAAGTAAACGAATAGGGTTAGAATTTAGAGGCGTGAGCAGAAATGATAAGAAATAAATCTACAAACATAGTTTGGAATAAAAAGAGAGAAGCAAATATTTTATTCCAGTGGTGATGGGGAGCCACTGATATTTCTTGACCAAGAGAATTGCATGCTCAGATGTGAGCTTTAGGAATTTCATTGTGCAGCTATGTGGAGAATGATTTGGAGGGAAGAGATTGGAAGCAGGTTGACTAATCAGTAGGCTATCGGAATGACCCAAGTAAAAGATGATAAGGATATGACCTAGGCAAATTCAGTGGAGAAAAAGGCAAGAGATATAGATGGAGGTATTGATGAGACATGGCAACTTGTCACATGTAAAAGAGCAAAAGGAAAAAAAAAATTGAGGATGGCTCCATTCTGTGAAACCAAGTGCATGGAAGAATGTTAGTACCCTGGATAGAAAAAGGGAAGTTTGGAAGAGGAGTGGTTTTTTGAGGGGAAGTTTATGAGATTCATTTTAGAAAAAAAAAAAAAACTTTATTCAAAGCTTTTCTAGGATGATTGAAACCTACCCAAGCTTGTGCTCCAATGACATATGTTTGTGAAGTCAGTGTCAAATCCAGGCTTCAGTAAAGCATTGTAGTCATATTTCCATGGAGGGAATAGATTTTTTAAATTGCATATTTAACATAGAAATCTGGCTATACCTATATCCAAAGAGGCTTTCAGAGAAGATTTTCGGCAGTCAGTCATATCTTTAATGTCATCCTGACAGCAAACAGTCTGGAGAATATAAGATCCAGCTATATTTACTATTTATTGATATTTTGTAAAGTAACTGAAAGCATTATGTGTGTGTGTGTGTGTGTGTGTGCATACATACGTATATATATATATATATATATATACACACACATATATATATATATATATATATATATACACACACACATATGCCTTGAAGACTGTCCCAAAGTATCTCCCATGCATGCATTAATCTGGAGATTCAATGACAAATACCAAGCTAGCTGTTCCACATACCGTTGACTATTTGAATCAAACGCCATGTAAAACAGGAAGGCATATGCTCTCTTGAGGCATTTTCCAATATTTTATACAGTGTCTAAACACAATGATTCCCTGATGCTCATGAATTTCCCTAAATAGCCTCTGTCAGTTAAATTGGAAGCAGGACAATCTGAGTTAAAATAGCTCACTTCAGATACAGTTGCTGTGTGGGGCGGGGTGTAAAATCAACAACAACTAGCTCACAGAACACTGCAAAAGCCCAGCTTCTTTTGATCTGCTTTACTAAGGAAAGCAATGTTAAAGGGTTAACAAGCTTACTTTAATTCAGCATACAAATACCATTCCCTTAGTTCAGGGAAAAAAAGCCAGCACCATGAACTTCAGAGCAAATACAAACAAATTACAAACATTGACAGACAGGCCAAACACAATTCATAGTTACCAACATCTAAGTTCAGTCTGGTAGCTCATAACAAGGGCTGGCCCAGAGTTACATGTGCCACCACAGCTGTGGGTAAGAGCTCCAAAAATAGAAAGCCAACCCCTGGTTTTATATCATTTTCAGGGTCAAGGGTGAGTCACACACGCGACTTACCCACACGACCTAAAATCATCACGAAGATGTGACTTAAACCCACGTGGTCTAAAAGCCTCTGATGTCACAAACATGTCACTCAAACCTATGTAAACTAGGCTTTCTCTTGAGGCAAGGAGGTCATCAAGGACTCCTAATTTAATCAAGGAGATAAAGGCCAAACTCTTCAAGGGCACTTGGTTGAACTAAGTGCTAAGAGCCCGTTTTGATTGCCAACACACTATGTGATCCTTAACCTCTATCAGTCCCAGTTTCCTTACCAGTAAAATGTCAATAATGATAGCACCCACTTCCTAGGGTTGTTGTGAAGGACAGGCGAAATAACACCTGTAAAATATTTTAAGAATATTGGTGCACTCTATAATTACTACTGCTGCTGGCGCTACTACCACCATTACTACTACCACTACTACTACTACTACTACTACTACTACTACTACTACTACTGCTACTGCTACTGCTACTACTACTACTATTACACTGAGCTATGGGACACTTCAAAGCTTCATCAGGAAGGTCATTGGCCTAATTACCCACACTGCAAGCACATAGTCATTACAACTTAGTACAGGTCTTCATCAGTACTCTCCTGGACTATTGAAATAGCCTCCTAATTGGCTTTCCTCTTTCTAGCCTCTCCACTCCCCAATATGTATTCGATATAGTTTTCAAAGTGATGTTCCTAAAACAATAATTTAAGTTATCCTTGTACCCCAAAATTTTCAATGGTTCTTTATTATCTTTAGGATCAATTATAAAATCTATACTGTAGCATTTAAAATCCTTCATAATCCTAATTTCATTTAAAATTAATATTGCAAACAACACGTCCATCACAGATAAATTATATTATGTTACCTTCTTCCACCATAGTCCATTTCCCGCCTCCATGTCTTTGCATAAGTGACCCTCTATTTCTAAAACATCTTTCTACCTCAACTTTGCTTTTTGAAATCCCTCATTTACTTCAAATCATTGCTCAGGCGTCACATCCTATAAGGCTGCTATAACCTCGTGTCTCTTCATTGACCCTGTCAAGATATTTAGAGACACCTTGTTTCTCAGACCTTTTGCCCAGCAAGCAGGCTGTTCCCTGAGCTTGGCATAACAATAATCATTGTGCTCTGGATGATCTCATCTTCTGGAAAAGTGTACTGCTTTGACCAGCACCAGGTATTCACTGAGGGATTTATGCACCCTATTTCCCATGGACCTGAGGGCCAATGTGCTGCAACCTAAAGCCATCCATCACCTCTCTTGACATGCTCACAATCCCTGTGCTTGCATAACAGCTAAGTGAACCAAACCAGATACTGCACTCCACATTAACTCTAGTTCTGTGTGTGTCTGTGAGACAACTTGGAGACTGTATTGTCCACATATGAACCAGCCATAGGAACAGCTACTCAAGACCTAAGAATGATTATGTATATAAAGCACTGCCTTGTCCCAGCATGTTATAGCCTACTTCTCAGGAGGGGAGGTTTCCACTTGTAAGCATTTCTCACTTTGAAATTATACTTTTGTTTGTGTCCTGATTCTTCTGCCTCTGGCCTGCTTTGTGTAGCTCTAGCCACCCATAGGTTAGAGACCAGTTCTGGTCCAGTTGACAACCCTTAGGTGACCCTCAACTTAAAAAAAAATGATAGAGATTGGGTCTAGAGGCCAACTACTTTAATCTGTCTCCCTTTTTTAGATGAAGACGCTGAGATCCAGAGAGGTCAAGGCACTTGGCCAATATCTAAAAATTAAAAGTAACAGGGGGAGAATTTGAAACGAAGTTCTGATATGAGTCAGTGCTGTTTTTCCTACTGTGCCATGTGTAAGCAGCTTGTAAAATATCACCAATAAATTAACCAATAAACAATTATTAAGCATCTTCTATGTGCCAAGTACTATTTTAAGGACTAGGACTTTGGTGGGGAAAAATGGCCTTTTCCCAAAGAGGACTTCTAATTAGTAAGGAAAAATTGTTACCAAAAGTCTAATTACCAACTTAAAAAACAGCATTGTAATTTCATTGGAGAGATGTATGATGAGAAAAGGTGATCAATTCATATGTGAAGATCCAGGCATAACAGATCATAGGATCTAGAGATGCAAGAGATCTTAGAGTCCATCTCATCAAAACTCCTTTTTTTTACAGATGATAAAACTGAAATATAGAGGAGTTAAGTGACTTTATAACCAAAAACAGCAAGATTTGAACCCACATTTTTAAGTAGTAAGCTTACGTGTTCCATTCACATGGGAATTATAGGAAAGTTTCTAGGTGAACCCTGTTAGGATTTATGGGAGTTGGTGGACAAAAGTCAAACATTGATAGAGCACAGAGTGAGTTGCAATTTCCCCATTTTGAGCAAAGATTTACTTAGTTATGAAATCTCCAAGTAAAATTATTATTTGGAAGCCATTATTATTTGGAAACCTCCTAAATAAATAAATATGAGTTAGTGGAGAGATGCCTGGAGTTGGAGTAAGAAGTCTGGTATATAAATCTTGTATTTTCTATTTACTTCCTGGATTATGGAAGAATAGTCCTAACTCTCCTTGAATTTATATGGTATACTTTTATTTTCACAATAAGTATATTCGGTCTGCTTGTTTGAAGGACAAGACTAGGAAAAGGAAATGAAAACTAATCAACTGTTCTGAAAAGAAATAAAAAGCATTGAGTAGAGTCCCATTGTGGTGGCCTCCTGATTGTCTATGGTTATTGAAATCCTGTTTGGGGAAAACATTTTGTACATTGGATGAGGCTATTTACCTGTTAATATGGAGCTACTAGGATTTAACTACAATCTATTAAGGGGGAAATATCAGAGATGAGAATATTAACAACATACAGAGAGTAAGGGACAATATTCTATACCACTCCATTCACTTCAGATGGATGAAAGTCCTATTCTGTAGCAGGATTGATGTTAGGTGTTACACATGCAAGGACCAAAACAAATGCCCCAGCCCTTGAGCTTACATTATGTTAAACACATACGATCCTTAAAAAACAAAACAATGTGGCTGTATAAATATATTACTTACAAATCAAGTTCCCACATAAATCCAGGGGGTATTATCCATTCAGCAGTTGAATTCTTGAATTTTTTGATGGAGACATGTAGTCTGAAGGACTCAGATTAATGGATTTTCCTCTTCCTCCATGATATGCCACATTTGCCTTCATGAAGAGGAAGTATAGTTCACTATCTCTTCTGTTGTGTGATACAAAAGAAATTCACTAAACCTTCTTGCTCATTTTGCAGGTGTAGAAACGTGGGCCCAGAAGTGAGGTAGCATACTCAATATCATAGACTTAGTATCAGAACTGGGATGAATCTCACATTGCTAATCTGCCTTTTACCTAGATAAGTTTCAATGGAGATAGAAGGAGATGAGAAGAGGAGAAGGAGGAGGAGAAGAAGATGAAGGAGAAGGAAAAGAGAAGAAGGAGGAGGAGGAGGAAGAGGAGGAGGAGGAGGAGGAGGAGGAGGAGGAGGAGGAGGAGGAGGAGGAGAAGAAGAAGAAGAAGAAGAAGAAGAAGAAGAAGAGAAGAAGAAGAAGAAGAAGAAGAAGAAGAAGAAGAAGAAGAAGAAGAAGAAGAAGAAGAAGAAGAAGAAGAAGAAGAAAGAAGAGAGAAAAGAGATGGAGAGAGACAGAAGAGAAAATCTACTTGGTTCCCCAATTTT
Organism: Trichosurus vulpecula; assembly: GCF_011100635.1. Taxonomy (NCBI): domain Eukaryota; kingdom Metazoa; phylum Chordata; class Mammalia; order Diprotodontia; family Phalangeridae; genus Trichosurus; species Trichosurus vulpecula. The sequence continues at coordinate 27,679,874 of NC_050580.1, read as the reverse complement.
GTTTGATCCACTTTGTATCAATCATCAGTAATGCTTTCGAGAATTTGAGGGCTGAAAAAGCACTTTGTTTTCTGTGGGTTGGGGTAAGAATAATTAAAATGGTTCTGTGATTCCCTTTCAGAGATAAAAACTGTTATTTAGATATTATTAAGGGTGAAATGTAACATATTTCATTGGATTTAAGGATGTAAATAAGTCATAGTATATCATTTTCCCCTCCTTTCTTTAGTTTAGTTTTATTCTTTAAATGAAGAGCTTGGCTTAGGGAATTAAATGAAAGGGAAAATGTAGTGCATTTTTTTTTACCCCAGGATATGTAGTCTTTTAAACATCAAACAATGGCAAGGACCATTCCTGAAAATTGTTAAAGTTCTCCTTGCCTTCAATCCAATTTGTTGAGTATTCACTATATGAGAATCCTCATTTGATTGAGTGGGCACTCATGGTACTGAGTTTAGAATCCAAGGGCCCAGCTCCAAATTCCTACTAGGATACTTAGGCTTTTTTAACCTTTTCAAATGACTTCATTTCTCCAGGGCTGTTTATTATGAAACAAAGGAGTTGGATGATGTTCAATTCAAGCTAATCCAGAAAACATTTGGTATCTACTAGGTACCAAACAGAATGTTAAATTGTTAAATACAAAGGCAAAATTGAGATAACACTGGCCCTCAAGAAGCTTACATTGGGGAGGTAATATATCCATTTATAAGGATATCACAGACACATAATCTGTGTCAGGATGCAAGCATGTATATAATGAAACAGCAGTCATTTATAGTTTCTACTTGAAGATTCACAAAGCATTTGCAATATATTATCTCATCATTTAAGAGCCCAGCATTGTTCTAGGTTCTAAGACATAAAGTCAAAAGAAGATATAATTCTTGTCCACAAGATTATAGAGAAAAGTGGAAACGACATTTACAAAGTAAAAACGAAGTATTTTCAAGAAACCAGCTCCTCACTAGCTGGGGAAGTAGGAAGAACGTGTAGGAGATAATATACTTTAAAGGGATTCAGATGTTCCAAAAGGTTAAAACTTCTAAAGTCTCTTGCAGCTCTATATTCTATTAAATCGTTTTTCTCTTCATCACCACAGAGCCAATTTCCTGCCATGTTAAATATCTAACACATTGTCTTTTTCTTTAAAAAAAATGCCATTTCTTATCCAAAAGTCACTGTTTTTAAAACAGCATTTTATGGATTTGGGGTTAGAAGGGGTTTCAGACTTACATGGTTAGTCTAAGTGTTAGACTCATAAAACTTCCCAACTACTGACTGTCCAGCCTTAATTTGAAGATTACCAAAATGAGGAACTGACCATCTTCTTTTCATTTCTCTGGCTATACTACTTTGGGACTTCCCTGACTGATTTCTCCAACATGCCCCCATGTAAGGTACCTTCTACACAGCCCCCTATGCTTTTCACCTTCCTTTTGTGTTTTGTTTTACCCATTAGATTGTAAGCTCCTTGAGGGCATAGACTGTCTTTCTTTTTTTTCATATTTGTATCCCAAGTGTTTAGCACAGTGCCTGGCAATAGTAGGTGCTTGATGGATGTTTATGCATCATAGACTTAGGCAGGAAACTGGTCTTTCCATCCAAGGCACAAAGATAAACAAAAGCAAAAACATTATCCATAACCATTGTGATTTGGAGTTAACTGAAGGAAAGAACAACTGTTTTGGTTCTGATTACATGCACCCAAAAGATGATCAGGTTTCCTCAAAGTATTATCAGGCAACCCCTACGCAATTTTGAGAACATGTGATTTAATTGAGGGACCATCAGCTACAGTGGAAAGCACACAAATCTGTATTGAAATAGGCATGACTAAGGCCTCTCTGCTATTTACTAGATGTGTGAAAATAAGAGAATGGTTGCTGAGACTCTAAATCCCATCTTCCATGTGTCATTATTTACAGTGTTTATGATTCAGGGTTGATGTAAGTACTAAATATGATGGTGTAGGTTAATGCTCTGTAACTATGGAAGTAGTATATAAATGTGATTCATTATTCTCTGTCATTACTTAGAAAGAGATTACCAGATAGAACGTTGTCCTTAAAGAATGGAAGACAAATTCAAGTTTTGGCCCAGACACTTACTGTAGCTGTGACCTGGGGAAAATCATTTAATCGCTTCAAGACTCTCATCTGCAAAATGAAGTTCACACTTAAATATAGGATCATAGATTCAGAATCCATTTAGTCCAACTCCCTCATTATACAGATGAAGGAAATGAGAAAGTCAGGATAAGTGGTGCGTGTAGGGTCACAGAGTTAGTAAGTATCTGAAGGTAGATTTGAACTTAGGTCTTCCTGACTATAGGTCTGCTGCTCTATTTATTACATCATGTTGCCTCTCTTCTTGGTGTTGTCTGGAGAATCAAGAGAGATAAAATCTTTAAAGTGTTCCATAAGCCTTAAGGTAGACAGACATCTTGGGAAAGAGCCAAGATGGTGGAAGAGAAAGAACACTCAGCTGAACTCTCCTTGCACTCCCTCCAAACAAGTGTAAAATAACACCTCAAATCAAATTTGGAGGTTGCAGGGCCAACAAAAGATCAGAGTGAGACATTCTTCCAGCGCAAAAAGACTTGGGAGTTCAGAAAGAGAAATCTGTGATACAGGGTTGGGGGCTGGCCCTAAAGACATGTGGATGAAACATCAGTGGTGAGGCTAGGTGGTGACAATAGAAGGCACAACAGTTTTGAGAGCTCTCAAACCAGAGACAGGGAACCTGGCACCTGGTTAGAATAAGATTATAGCGGAGCCCTGTGCTAGAGCTGGATGTAGGATCCAAGGCTGTTTGGCAAATCCCTTTCCTATATTCACTTCTGGATAATAATTCAAAGACAGAGATGAGCACTTTTGGTCAAGAGGGAATAGAAGCCCTGGGAAACAGTATTGCTTTGGATCAGGGACCTGAGGAATAGTAACAGTTCTAGTTCCAAGGGATCAGGGACCCTAAAGAATATTATAGCTTCTGGTTTTAAGGGAACAAGGGCCCTGAGGAGCAGTTTAAGTATAATCCTAAGGAATCGGGGACCTTCCTGGATAAGGACCATAATGCACACAAAGAGAACAATGAAGATATTTCTCCCCAGATCACACCAAAAACTTCTAAAACCCCAAACTAGCTCTGAAAACAGCAATGCAAAAAAGTCTAAACTGTGACATCCTCCCAACCCCCCCCCCCTGCCCCAGATACCAGGAACAGACCACAACTTTAATGTAAAGTTCAAAATCAAGAAATGGGGTGGAAAATGAGCAAATGATGATTAAAAAGTTACTGAGGTGACAGGGACCAAGACACATTTCAGAAGAAGACAATAAAGTGAAAATGGCTGCAAGCAAATTCTCAAAGGAAAAATAAATGAATTGTTCACAAGTTCGATACAAATTCCTAGAAAAGCTAAAAAAAAACAATTTTCCAAACCAAATAAGAGTGGTAGAAGCAAAATAAGTTAAAGAAATGAGAGCAAAGGAAGAAAATTATGAAAAGGCAATTAATTACTTTACAAAAAGTATAAAAATATACTGAAGAATATAACACATTAAGAAAACAGCATTGACCATATAGAAAAAGAGTAGGAAAAAATCCATTGTTTAAAATCACTCCCTAAAAGCAGAACTATCCAAATGCAAAAAGAAAGATAAAAAGTCACAGAAGGATTTTTTTAATTAAAATTTGTTGGAATTATGCCCAAAGGGCTATAAAACCATGCATACCTTTTGACCTAGCAATACCACTGCTAGTCTGTATCCCAAAAAGATTTTTCGAAAAAGGAAATGGACCTATATGTACAAGAATATTTATAGCAGCTCTTTTCTTGGGACAAAGAATGGGAAACTGAGGGGATGTCCATTCATTGGGAAATGGCTGAACAAACTGTAGTATGAAATTATGATGGAATACTGTTGTGCTATAAAAAGTGATGAACAGAATGTTCTCAGAAATACCTGGAAAGATTTACATGAGCTAAAGAAAAATGAAATGTACTATATACAAAATAACAGCAATATTTTAAGATGATCATCTGTGAACAACTTTACATTCTTAGCAATAAAATGATCCAAGACAACTCTGAAAGACTTATGATAAAAAACGCTCTCCATCTCCAGAGAATGAACTGATGGTGTCTGAATACAGACTGAAGTATATTTTTTAACTTTACTTTTCTTATTTTTTTTGGTCTGTGTTTTCTTTCACAACATGACTATTATGGAAATGTTTTGTATGACTACACACATATAATGTATATCAAATTGCTTGCCTTCTCAATGGGGCGTGGTGGGGTGGAGGAGGGGAGAGAATTTAGAACTCAAAGTTTTAAAAACAAATGTTAAAATTGCTTTTAAATTTAATGGGGGAATATAATATTAAATGAATTTTAAAAAAATAGAATTGTACAAGAGGAAGCTAATATAAGACATCAAGAAACAATAAAACAAAGTGAAAAACTAGGAAAATATATGAAATATCTCATTGGGAATAAAACTGACATGAAAATAGATGAAAAAGAAATAATGTAAGAATTACAGGGATACTCAACAACCATGATCAAAAGAAAGAGCCTACATATGACATTTCAAGAAATTATCAAGGAAAACTGTCCTGATATCATAAAACCAGAGGATAAAATGGAATCTGAAAGAATCTACCAATCACAAACTGAGAGAGATACCAGAATAAAAGCTTCAAATAATACGACTGCCAAATTTCTGAGTTCCCAATTCAAGGAGAAAATATTGCAAGCCACCAGAAAGAAACCATCCAAATATCATAAAGCCACTGTCAGCATCACAAAAGATTTAGCAGCTACCACGTTAAAAAATAGGAGGGCTTAGGGTATGACATTCTGGAAGAAAAAAGAGATGGAATTATAATCAACAAAACTGAGTATAACGTTTCAAGGGAAAATTGATATTAAACGAAATAGAGCATTCCTGATAAAAGGCCAGCTCTGAATAGAAAATTTGCCCTACAAATACAAGACTTAGGAAAAATACAAAAAGGTAAACATGAAAGAGAATCATAATGAATTCAATAAGGTTAAACTGTTTACGTTTGTGTAGAGGAAGATTGTACATGTAACTTCTAAGAACGTTAGGGTAGAAGAATTCTACATAAAAAGAAAGTCCAGGAACTAGTCAAATATGTTGGGATGATGAGTAAAAAACATATAGGTGAGAAAGAGAGACGGGATTGGTGAGATGGGAGAAGGGGCAAGGGAGAGGAAGAATGAGTAAAATTCTCTTTTAACAAAGAGGCACACAAGTAAGAACTTTTACAATGCAGGTAAAAGGAAGTGTGCAATGTTTGAACCTCACAACTAAATCAGTTTAAAGAGAGAACTAGATAGAAGATAAAGGAATGCATCTACATCTATACGCACATACTCAACAAGGAAGCAGGAGAAGGGGAAAAGGAAAAGGGGGTGAAAAAAGAGAGGGTTGATAAAAGCAGAACAGACTTTAGAAGAGGGACAGGATAAAAGGGGAGAGAGAAAGATCAACAGAAAAAATGGGAGGGAGGGTAACACACAGTTAGTATTCAATACTGTGAAGTGAATAAGATGAACTCACCCATTGAACCCTCTATCAACTAAAATCTAATTGAAACAATTAACAATTTTAGCAAAGTTGCAGGATATAAAATGAAATCCCATAAGTCACTGTCATTTCTATATACTATCAACAATATTCAGAAGTAAGACATAGAAAGAGAAATTTTGTTTAAAGTAACTGCTCACAATCTAAAATATTTGGGAGTATAACTGCCAAGGAAGACAATACAAAACAGTTTTCACACAAATAAAGACAGACCTAAACAATTTGATAAATATTAGTTGCTCATAGGCTGTTGTCTTTTCGCTGTTGTTTGGTCATTCAGTTGGGCCTGATTCTTTTGACCTCACGGACTATAGCATACCATGCCCTTCTATCCTCCACTTTCTCCTCTGCTCTGTCCAATCTCAGGTTCATTGCTTCCATAACAGTATCTATCCATCTCATCCTTTGCCATACCCTTTTTCCTTTTACCTCAATCTTTCCCAACTTCATGGTCTTTTTCAATGAGTCTTATCTTCTCATTATGTGGCCAACATTTTTAAGCTTCAACTACAATATTTGACCTTCTTGAATTAATTTAAGTATTGACTGATTTGATATTTTTGTTGTCCAAGATACTCCCAAAAGTCTTCTCCAGCACCACAATTTGAAAGTGTCGATTCTGTAGTACTAAGTTTTCATTATAGTCCAACTCTCACAGCCACATATTTCTACTAGAAAAACAGGAGCTTTGACTATACAGACTTTTATTAACCAGGAAATGTCTCTGCTTTTTATTATGCTGTCCAGATTTTCCATAGCATTCCTTCCAAGGAGCAAGTTTCTTTTAATTTCATGGCTTTAGTCACCATCTGCAGTGATCTTTGAGTCCAAGAATATAAAACCTGATATTTCTTCTCCCTATATTTGCCAGGAAGTGATGGGGCCAGTTGTAGAGAGCTTACTTTTTTTTGTTTTTGTTTGGGTTTTTATGTTAAGCTTCAAATCAGGTTTTACACTGTTCCTGTCCCCCCTCATCAAGAGGCTTCTTAATTCATCCCTTTCTTTCAACAAAGTTGCAGCATCTACCTACATGAGATTGTTGGCATTTCTCTCAGCACCCATAATTCTGGCTTTTAATCCATCCAGCCTGGCATTTCACATGAAGTACTCTGCATATAAGCTAAATTAATAAGGTAACAATACATTGCCTTGATTTATTCCTTTTCTGATCTAAAACCAATAAGTTATCCCATGTTTTGTCATAACTTGCTTTTTGGATCACATACAGGTTTTTCAGAAGACATGCAAAGTGATTTGGTACTCCCATTTCTTTGAGAACTTGTCAAATTTTGTTGTGATTCACATACTCATTAGGGCTTACTGTAGTCAATGAAGCAGAAGTAGAGGTTTGTCTGGACTCTCTTGCTTTCTACATAATCCAGCAAATTTGATCTCTGGTTCCTCTGCCACTTCAAAAACCAGCCTGCTACTCTGGTAATTTTTGGTTTGTATATTGCTGAATGCCTAGGTCGCAAAATCTTAAGCATAATCTTGCTGGCATGTGGAATAAATGCGATAAAGGTAATTTGAAGGTTCTTTGGCACTGCCCTTCCATAGAGTTTATAACAATACAATACAAGAAATAGAGAGGATCACAGGAAGTAAAACAGATAGTTGTGATTACATGAAGTTTAAAAGCTTTTGCTCAAAAAAAAAAAAACAAATGCAGCCAAAATTCAAAGGAAAACAGGAAACAGGGGTAAAACATTTTATAACAAGGTTCTCTGATAAAGGCCTCATTTCTCAAATAGGGAACTGAGCTGAATTTATAAAAATAGGAGCCATTCCTCAACTGATAAATGGTCAAAGGATATAAATAGGTAGTTTTTAGAAGAGGAAATCAAAACTATCATTAAGCATATAAAAATATTCTAAATCACTACTGATTAAACAAATACAAATTAAAACAACACTGAAATACCACCTCACAACTATCAGATTGTGTAACATGACAGAAAAATAAAATGACAGTGCTGAAGGGAATGTGGAAAAATTATGATGCTAATTGCTGTTGCTGGAGTTGTGAACTAGTCCAACTATTCTGGAAAACAATTTGGAATTCCCCAAAGGGCAATAAAACTGTGCATACTTTTTTCTCTAGCAATTCTACTGCTAGGTCTGTATACCAAAGAGATGAAAGAAAAAGGAAAAGGGCGTATTTATACAAAAACATCTATAGCAGCTCTTTTTGTGGTAGCAAAAAAAAAAAAATTGGAAGTCATAGGAATCCTAATCAATTAAGGCCTGAATGAAGAAGTTGTGGTATATAATTAAAATGGCATGTTATTGTACTATAAGAAATGATAAACAAGATGGTTTCAGAAAAGGCTGGAAAGACATATATGAACTTACAGAAAGTGAAGTGAGCAGAATCAGGAGAACCTTGTTTTCAGTAACGGCAATACTGTAAGAATGACCAGCTGTGAAAGACTTAGTTAACTCTGTTCGAAACAATGATCCAAGGCAATTCCAAAGGACCCATAATGAAAAATGCTATCCACTACCAGAGAGAGAACTGATGAACTCTGACTGCTGATTGAAATACACTTATTTTTACTTTATTTTTCTTCTCTTCTTCTTTGTTTTATTTCTTTTACGACAAGGCTAATATGGAAATAAGTTTTGCATGACTTCACATGTATGATTGATATCAAAATGCCTTCTCATGGAGTACAGAAAGAAGGGAGGGATGGAGATAATTTGAAAGTCATTTTTTAAAAGAAATTAATGGGAAAATTTTAACATGTAGTTGGGAAATATTTTATTATATATATAATCTTAAAGTGCTATATAAATGCTTGTTATTATTTTTTTCACTCAACAGACAATGGAGGAAAAATGTCAGAGAGAACACATAACTGGGATCCCTCTCGTTGTCAGTAGGTACCTCTACTGAAGATAAACATATACAATATGTATACATATAAATGGATGTTGTATGAACGAACAAACTTTAGCAAATTAGCAAATCGCAATAGTGATGCTTATTTTCCCCTCCCTCACAACAAAACTACATACCATGCCTATTTATTTTGTTCTCAACCAGTGACACTATAAAAGGCTTTTACCATAAGTCATCATCACATCAACTGGTATTTGTTTTTCTAGCATCACTGGAGACTAGTGATGGATAAAAGTAGAGATAATAGTGATCCATAAAAAGATAGCTACATGTACTTATGCAAACTGTACGTATCTGTAAACTTTAGGTGGAGCATAAATAATATGGAATCTTGGCACAGGCATATTAGAGGGCCATTCTGAGTCACATGCATTGGTAACTGTTTTTTGCACCAGCCATAAAGTTTCATGGATGCAGCTATTTCTCATAAAAGTAAGAAGTTAGGCTGTCTATTTGTAACTACCGTGTGACCAGGGAAGAATTTTTTTCCCCACACTACCTGACTGGCCCTTCTCCATTCCAGTGGTATATTGCATAAAGACTTTATTGGACATAGAAGCCTAATCTTTTAATAATGGTAATACTGAAAGAAATTGCTTTTCTGAGTCTATAAAAATGGGGAATTGAGTCTGCAGCACTGTGATTACTTCCTTGCTGTTTAGTTTGTGTCTCCCTTGCTCCCATAGAAGACAAGTTGACATTCACTTTCTATTTTCCTTTTACTCTTGACAAGATGGGTCGCCAGTTTCAATTCTGTTCAGCGACTGGCGTTGTGTTAGTGAATTAACCCAATTCTTTTTTTCATAACAAAGCAGATGTAACCCTATTATGCTGCAAGTCCTAGAAGATATTTTGCAGAGGGTGGGGAGGGGGCAGAATTCTAACAAGAAGCCTGACTTAATTTCATGTTGAGTAATATTATAGCCTAGCATTGAGAAAATGACATTTTGTCTTCTTGTTCATGACAACACTGCTGTTGCTGCTGTTGCTGTTTTCCTTAAAATAGCCAGCCTTCAAGATCATCAGGTGGAGCCATGTCATATGTAGCCAGTGGAGTGGCAGAGTGGAAGGGAATCACTACTTTCTTTTCCTCTAACACATGCAGTATTTATAAGAATCAAAGAGCCAGCCTTTGAGCAAGGGATCTCCTATTTGATACCTGTGTGATCTTGGATAATATAACCACACATAAGGAGGGAAGAAAGGGACTCAGTTCCAGTGTCATGAAACAAAATTTAGAGAACTGATCGCACTTGCAGTCCTTCAGAAGCCTGAAAACAAGCAAAAAAACCATATTAATATGTTAGGAAGAATAATCAGTTGAAATAGGAAGCTACTAGACACTGACTATGGGCAGCTAGGCGGTGCAGTGGATAGAGTGCCAGGCCTGGAGTCAGGAAGACTCATCTTACTGAGTCAAATATGGCCTCAGATATTTACTAGCTGTGTGATCTGGGCAACTCACTTGACCCTGTTTGCCTCAGTTTCTTCTTCTGTAAAAAGAGCTCCAGAATGAAATGGCAAACCATTCCAGTATCTTTGCCAAGCAAATCCCAAATGGGGTCACAAAGACCAGGACATGACTGAGCAACAACAAACAAGCAATAACAGATACTGGTTCATATAAGCTGCCTTATCCTGCCTTTCTTTAAGCCCTTTAGCCATGCCATGATAGTTTCTCCAACATTAGACTAGCACCAGTTTCATGAGTCAGTAAGTGCCCTGCCCTTAAAAAAGAATAGGCTTTGTTCCTCTTAAAAAGAAACAATTTGTTGCATTTGCTTTGAGTATGAGATCGTTTTGCCTCAAAATTACCCTCAGGGCTTCCAGAGTGCTCGGTCTGTTTCTCAAAACTGCAGGTTTAATGGTTCAATTAAGGGATATGAGGGTGAAGCTAATGGTGACTGATTTTGTTATGAAACAATGAGTTTCTTGGCTCTGTCACATATGAAGATGGAAGGGTCTCGACTTAGTACCTTCCTTCATTACCATCTTTGTTTTCTTTCGTTCTTTCCCTTCTTTCCTTTCTTCCTCCTTTTCTTTCCCATCTTTCTTTTTTTCCTTGCATTCTTGTATTCTTTCTTTTTTCTTCCTCCTTCCTTTCTTCCTTCCTTTGTTCCTCTTTTTATTTTTTTTATTTTTTTTTTAATGCAATTTATTTATTTAACAAATTTGGTTTTCAGCATTAATTTTCACAACAGTTTGAATTACAAATTTTCTCCCCATTTCTGCCCTCCCCCCCCACTCCAAGATGGCGTATATTCTGGTTGCCCTGTTCCCCAGTCAGCCCTCCCCTCTATCACCCCCCTCCTCTCTCATCCCCTTTTCCCTTCCTTTCTTGTAGGGCAAGATAAATTTCTACGCCCCATTGCCTGTGTATCTTATTTTTTAGTTGCATACAAAAAGTTTTTTTGTTTTTGAACATCTGATTTTAAAACTTTGAGTTCCAAATTCCCTTCCCTCTTCCCTTCCCACCCACCCTCCCTAAGAAGTTGAGCAATTCAACCTAGGCCACACATGTATTATTATGTATAACCCTTCCACAATATTCATGTTGTGAAAGGCTAACTACATTTTGCTCCTTCCCAACCCATCCCGCTTTATTGAATTTTCTTCCTTGACCCTGTCCCCTTTCCAAAGTGTTTGTTTTGATTACCTCCACCCCCATCTGCCCTCCACTCCATCATCCCCCTGCCTTTTATTTTTTTTTTTTTATCTTCCTCCCTCTTCTTTCCTGTGGGGTAAGATACCCAACTGAGTATGTATGGTATTCCCCCTCAGGCCAAATCTGATGAGAGCAAGGTTCACTCATTCCCCCCTCACCTGCCCACTCCCCTCCTCTCCTAGAACTGCTTCCTCTTGCCACCTTTATGGGAGATAATCCACCCCATTCTATCTCTCCCTGTCTCCCTCTCTCAGTAAGTTACTCTCTCATCCCTTAATTTCATTTTATTTCTTTTAGCTATCTTCCCTTCATCCTCAACTCACCCTGTGTCTGCTCTCTTTCTTTTACATATATATATATATATATATATATATATATATATATATATACACATACATACACATACATACATATACACATAGATACATGCATACATACACATTCACTTATATATATACATAAACATATATATATATATGCATATATATATATGCATATTCCCTTCAACTTCCCTAATACTGAGGTCTCATGAATCGTACTCATCATCTTTCCATGTAGGAATGTAAACAAAACAGTTCAACTTTACTAAGTCCCTTGCAATTTCCGTTTCTTGATTACCTTTTCATGCTTCTCTTGATTCTTGTGTTTGAAAGTCAAATTTTCTATTCAGTTCTGGTCTTTTCACTGAGAAAGCTTGAAAGTCCTCCATTTTATTGAAAGTCCATATTTTGCCTTGGAACATGATACTCAGTTTTGCTGGGTAGGTGATTCTAGGTTTTAATCCTAGCTCCATTGACCTCCGGAATATCGCATTCCAAGCCCTTCGATCTCTTAATGTAGAAGCTGCCAGGTCTTGGGTTATTCTGATTGGGTTTCCACAATATTCAAATTGTTTCTTTCTGGCTGCTTGCAGTATTTTCTCCTTGATCTGGGAGCTCTGGAATTTGGCAACAATATTCCTAGGCGATTTCTTTTTGGGATCTATTTGCGGAGGCGATCGATGGATTCTTTCAATTTCTATTTTGCCCTGTGGCTCTAGAATATCAGGGCAGTTCTCCTTGATAATTTCCTGAAAGATGGTATCTAGGCTCTTTTTTTGATCATGGCTTTCAGGTAGACCAATAATTTTTAAATTATCTCTCCTGGATCTATTTGCCAGGTCAGTGGTTTTTCCAAGGAGATATTTCACATTGTCTTCCATTTTTTCATTCCTCTGGTTCTGTTTTATAATATCCTGATTTCTCATAAAGTCACTAGCTTCCACTTGCTCCAATCTAATTTTTAAAGTAGTATTTTCTTCAGTGGTCTTTTGGACCTCCTTTTCCATTTGGCTAATTCTGCCTTTCAAGGAATTCTTCTCCTCATTGGCTTTTTGGAGCTCTTTTGCCATTTGAGTTAGTCTATTTTGTAAGGTGTTGTTTTCTTCAGTGTATTTTTCAGTATTTTTTTGGGTCTCCTTTAGCAAGTCATTGACTTGTTTTTCATGGTTTTCTCGCATCCTTCTTATTTCTCTTCCCAATTTTTCCTCTACTTCTCTAACTTGCTTTTCCAAATCCTTTTTGAGTTCTTCTATGGTCTGGGGCCAGTTCATGTTTTTCTTGGAGGCTTTGGTTGTAGGCTCTATGACTTTGCTGTCTTCTTTAGGCTGTATGTTTTGGTCTTCTTTGTCACCAAAGAAAAAATCCAAAGTCTGAGACTGAATCTGGGCGCGTTTTCGCGTCCTGGCCATATTCCCAACCAACTAACTTGACCCTTGAGTTTTTCAGTGGGGTATGACTGCTTGTAGATTACAGAGTTCTATGTTCTACGTTTGGGGGGGGAGGTGCCAGCTCTGTCAGAGCCGCACTCCTCCTTCCCCAAGGACCCCCAGTCCAGACTGGGCTCAGATCTTCGGCAGGCTGTGCACCCCTGCTGTGATCCGCCACTTATTTCCCCCCACCAGGTGGGCCTGGAGCCAGAAGTGACAACAGCTGTAGCTGCCCCACCTCCGCTGCCCCCGGGGCTGGAAGCGGAACCGCGAACTCCTTCCACTCCCGCAGCTTTTCCCACTAACCTTCTCCGCAGTCTTTGGTGTTTGTGGGTCGAGGGGTCTGGTAACTGCTCCCGTATTCAGGGCGCTAGGGCCCCCTCCGCCCGGCTTCCGGTCCGGATCGTCCACGCCGCTCAGGCTGGGCTCTGCTCCACTCCGTTCCCAGCTCCCAGCTCCCAGCTCCGTGTGGAATAGAGCCCACCCAGAGACCATCCGGGCTGTCCTGGGCTGGAGCCCTGCCTCCCTCCACTGTTCTGTGGGTTCTGCCGTTCTAGAACTGGTTCAGAGCCATTTTTATAGGTTTTGGAGGGACTCGGGTACGGAGCTCACTCTAGTCCGTGCTTACCAGCCGCCATCTTGGCTCCGCCCCCCTGTTCCTCTTTTTATAACTGAAATTAAAGAAGAGATGATTTTTGATTATTTCAAAGAAAGCAATTGAATATTTTGAATAGCTGGGACAGATGATTAAAAGATTTAAAAAGAGCATCAGGCTATGAATTTAAAAATCACAATTTGCTTGTTGTACAAAAAAGACAATCAACATATGACCTGGTTACCAAATTACCCACGGATACCTCTTTGGGCTCATAGATTTTTAGACTTTTAGGACATTCAAGATCATCTTAAGAATGCCTCCTTTGATTCTAGAACGGACTCTAGATTTCCTCAGTATAGACACTGCCTTTACTCATGTAAATTGATTCTTTTCATGCTTTCTTTGTTTGTCTGAGTAATAGCCTTTTCCCTCTATATATCCTCCATCAAAAATGGCAGAGAGTTTCCCTTGTATCCTTTAGAATCTTGGGAAGGAGATACAATCAGAATAATGCAATGGCAGATTTGCCCAGGATGCCAAATCTATTTATTTATTTTGGGTGAGGCAATCAAGGCGAAGTGACTTATCCAGGGTCACACAGGTGGTAAGTGTCCAGTGTCTGCATGCAGATTTAAAGTCAGGTCTTTCCGACTCGAGGAACAGTGCTCTATCCACTGCACAACCTAGGTGTCCCCAGGATGCCAAATTTAGAGGGCTCTGACAGGACTTGTTATACTTTGGCACTGCTGAAAAAAAAGACAGAACTAAAGATCAACATCTATAATTTCATTAAGGTAGGTCATTTCCTACCTCATGGGAAAGCTCCATCCAAACCAATAAGTCAGTTTATTTATTAGGAACTTTCTATGTATTAGGAACCATCTTAAGAATCAGGGATAACAATTAAGGCAAAAATAGCCTCTGCCATCAAGAAGCTCACATTCTAATGGGGGAGAGAATGTACAAACACGTTTTGTTGTTCAGTCATTCAGTCATTCAGTCATATCCAACTGTTTGTGACCCATGGAATGTAGAATGTCAGGCCCTTCTAACTCCCACTATCTCTCAGATGCTGTTCAAGTTCATTGTTTCAATGACACTATCTATCCATCTCTTACTCTGATGTCTCCTTTTCCTTTTCCATTCAATCTTTCCCAACACTGCGTTTTCCAGTGAGTCACATCTTCTCATTATGTTGCCAAAATATTTAAATTTTAGAACATAGGTATGGAAGGAAATCTCAGAAGAAGCCACTGGAGGAGGGGGAAAGGGGGATGAGGGGAGAAGGTGAAGGGATCTAGGAAAGCCCTCATCAACAAATGTGAGTTTTGAAATAAGTTTTGAAGGAAGCTATGGAAACTGAGAAGTGGAGTTGAGAAGGGAAAATATTTCAAAAATAAATACAGCCAATGCAAAGGCAAAAAGATGGAAGATGAAATATTATGTGTGAGGAATAGTAAATAGGCCAGGGTTGCCATATCGTAAAAGTCATGAAAGGGAGTACAGTGTCAAAAATGAGAAAGGTTGGAAAGGGCCATGTTATAGAATGTGTTAAATGTCAAAAACTTGATATTTCATACAAGATGTGATAGGTTTGTACAATAGTTTATTGTTTACAAAAGTGCCAGTCAGAACTATTGAATAGAAAAATTATTTTGGTATAGTTGGGATAACAGTGGAAGACATATGAGTTGAAGAGAAAACTTAGAGGCTATTGCAAAAATCCAAATGAAAGTTGATGAAGGTCTAACATAGAGATGAACATCTACAACTAACCTGTAATAGGAAATCTTAGAAGGTTGCCTGTACCAGGGAAAGCTAAGTGATTTGTTAATCATCACAGGACTAGAAGTGTTCATGGCTTGAATCCACATCTTTCTAAATTGTTGGAGGGGCTTTTTGACATTAGCATATAGTTTGGAGTGTGTTTCTTTCCCACTACAGCCAGAGCTGAGATAAGTGTCTTTGCCACTGACCTGCCCCCAAACAGGTTCACTCAGGTCTCTGTTTCCCCCAAAATAAGTTGATAGTCCTCCACTCTCACATTCGACTGAAAGTATTTTTTCTACTATTGACCTTGAGTTTGTTTTGTGGCGGTTATCTTAAGGGAAAAAAAACTCTACTTGGTATTAATTAACCACACATTTTGTCAATGTGATGTCTTCCAATCTTTAGACACAGTTAGCTTATCTCCCTCTCCAGGGTTTCCAATATTACATGTTTTTCATGATAGAAACTGATATAGAAAACAATATATCTTCATTCCAATGGGGATCTCTCTCCATTACATTAGGAGAAAGATTCCCAATTTATTTTATTCTTTTCCCAATTTATTAAAAAAGAGAAGAAAAATTAATTGTTTATAAAATAATTAATCATACTATGTCTTCTTATTCTATCAAATGTCTATGTACTGATTCCACTTATGTTTTGACTTAAATTCATGAAATTGTAGGGTCACAGAGTAGAAAAGGCATTAGCAAACACTTTGTCTGAGTCCTTCTTTTTCTAAATAAGGAATCTTATGCAGAGGTGAGTAAAGTGATTTGCAAAGAGTCACTAAGCTGGTAAATGATAAAGATGAGATTTGAATCTATATTCTATTAATCAAAACCTGACACGCTTCCCTTTGTAGTATGCTGTCCTTTTATAAACATATAGATATATACATATAGGTACCAAATTATATCTATGCATGTACACATGTATGTATATATGCATGTGCACATATGTTCATGTATAAACACATGCATGTATAAATGCATCTGTGGACATCCACATGTCCACTTGAGTTAAAACAAATAAAAAGATGGCATAGTGTGATTGAAATATTCTAGAAATTGATCAAAAGATATTTGTATTAGCGAGGCAATAATCACAATATAGATGATAACTATCAAAATGCCTATGTGGTTCTGTACCACAAAATATAAGAGACTCTCCATACAGAAGGTAGAAGTAAAACATTTATTCAGACACCACAGAACCAGATCCCAGAACCAATAAGCCCGATCCATCACGGCAGCCAAGAATTCAATACATAATATCACAGCAGAGAACCACTCCATTCCAAAGCCATCTGCCTCTCTGCTGGGGCCTTCCCACAAACACACTCACAGCACAGCACACATTTACTCTTTCCCTCAACTCTAATTGCTCTCTCCGAGCATTTCTTGTGACACACCTTCCTTTTCCTCTCAGCAGGCTCCTCCCACCATATGTGACCTAGGCTTCCTATGATGTAAGCAGATCACCTGGCCTATTAATGGGTGGGAAAGATCTTCAAATCTAAATTGTCAATACATTATTCCTCAAATGGCTCTTTGAAGACAGGAGGTTGTCTCAAAGGAGAGGAGTATCAAAGAATATGCCAGGGAGAAGCTCTTTTAATTCCTTCCAAACTGGAAAACCTTAATTTAATAGGCCAGGAGTGTGTTTATGCCTTTTTCATCATATATTGTTTCCATTATAGTTTTTTAGAAAAAAACATGAGATTTAGGTGGACAGTATCAATTGACAGAGAAAAAGGGCAGGCACTAAAACTAATTCAAGAGTTGTTTATTGTAAAAAGAATGTCATTAAAAAATTAGCATAAACCTTGAGAGCTGATGCAGTTGGAACAGTCAGCCTAAACATAGAACTTTTCTGACAGCACTGAAACAACTGAAAATGATGGCATTTAAATATTTCTCATGAATGAAAAACAATTGAAATCTGTGCTATGAGCCATTATATTGAATGAGAGGGAAGGAAGAAGAAGAGGAAGTGGAAGAAGAAGAGGAAAAAGAAAAGGAAGAAGAAGGAGGGGGAGGAGGGAGAAAGAGGGGGAGGAAAGGAGTGAAGGAAAGGAAAGGGAAAGGAAGGGAAAAGGAGGGGAGAAGGGAGGCGAGGGGAGGAAAGGGAACATTTCAGAATGATGCTAATTTCTGAACTCACAAGTGCAAATAAGGAGTGGAGAGATCTGGGACTCTAAGGAACTCTTTTCAGTGATCAGCAATTTTGGCTAAAGTTCTTGGGGGACAATGTAGAGAAAGTTAAGACAAAATGGACATTGTTTTCTAATCTCTAAAAATATATTTTGCATGTGTTTATCCTGGGCTTTTAGAGTTCTAAAACTCATATGATTAGCAGTCAGGAGATTTGAAGGAAACACCCAAATGGGTTTTAAGCAGCATAATAGAGTCTCAAAAAGAATTCATCAAATTTATGGGTTTCTCAAACACTGAGCATTCCATAAGTTTGTAGGCATTGAATTGCAATTAATATGT
Source organism: Trichosurus vulpecula (assembly GCF_011100635.1). Lineage (NCBI taxonomy): Eukaryota > Metazoa > Chordata > Mammalia > Diprotodontia > Phalangeridae > Trichosurus > Trichosurus vulpecula. The sequence continues at coordinate 27,662,073 of NC_050580.1, read as the reverse complement.
TGATTGTTACTTTTTTATAAATTCTCTGTGAAATTCAGGAATGCCAGGAGGTGTAGGTATAGCTATTTTTAAAAAAACAGGTGATTTATACTTATTGGAGAAAAACAAATTGAGAAATCTATAAATTAAACACAGTGTACATTTTAATCATATTTCATGGCAAGAAAAAATAAGATTATCACATTTTCATTCAATAGAGTTGAGCAAATATGAAGATGGATTTTTAAAATGAATGAAACCACAGGGGAAAAATACAAACACTTATTGTTTTAAGCAAGATTTTATACACAGCGATCTAATACAAATAAGTGTAATTTAAAAAATGAAGTCAATCCAGGTAATGTTGGGAATTATTATGAATTCTAAGTGAATGTATTGATGGACTTGTTTCAGCAGAGTTTGGGGATGATTAGGAAAGTCAATGAAGAGATGTTTTCTGTGATTTCCATTTTGTTCATTATTTAGGATTTGCTTTTCATACCGTGGAATTCAATTTCCTATTTGAATGGTTTGAAATCTACTAAAAACAAAATAGAAGCTGTCTTCTAACTTCTGTACCCCTGTATTCTAGAATAAGTACTTGCAAAAGACAATGGTGAAAAGGGTGAAAAAGACAACAAGAAAGAAAGAGGTAAATGCCATCTATCAACATGTCAAGTGAATGATTATACTAAAGCCCAATTCTCCTTATATCAAACAAATAAAAAAATTGCCATGTAAAGGAAATATATACACATATATACATGTATGTATGTGTGTGTATATATATATATATATATGTGCAGAGATACAGACATTTATGTGTGTGGGTGCATATATGTATGCATGTATGTTTGAATGCTCACAATGAAAGCCTCACAGAAAGATGAGCAGAATAACTGAACAAAAAAAATGAAAGCTTAATATGATTAATAGGTTCTATGCGGCACAAAAAAGTAAAGATTAACTTCTGAAAAAATAGGATGAAATTCTTCCAAAAACTAGATCCTGAGATGGGAGAATGGAACACAAGAAGTTCTTGAGTAGGTTATTCATTTAATTAGAAAAATAACACTACAGATAAGGATGGGAATTAGAATTCCTACAGAAGTATTTAGAAAGAAATTATTAACTTTAGACCAGAAAGGATTAAATCCTTTACAATTACAGAGTTTGAAAAATGCTTTCCAGTTGCAAAGTTTAAAACAAAAGAGAGAATAACTAAGATATAATATAAAACTATATCACTATAATAATAAATATTTGTCCCATATAACAGACTGGAAAACCAGAAGAACGTAATATCTCTAGAAATAACACTGAAGACCTTCAAAGATAAAGCTTATAGAGCAAAGGTGGGGAACCTGTGACCTTGAGGCCACATGTGACCTTATAGGTCCTTGGCTGGAGCCTTTTGACTGAGTCCCAGCTTTACAGAACCAATTCTTTTATTAAGGGGATTTGCTTTGTGAAGTTTGGATTCAGTCAAAGGGCCATGCTTGAGGACTTAGAGAGCCACACCTGGCCTCAAGGCCACAGGTTTCCCACCACTGTTATAAAGAATTTAGAGCTCTTAATTACTGACCTCCCAGAATTATCCAGTGAAACAAAAGAGATGATTATTAAATTTCTAGAAATTATTAAACAGCTAGAACATATTGGGAAGAGAATCTAAGTTGCAAATACAGAGAATAGGCAGGATATTATTTGTATTTAATCTCAATTTGTACTCCACAAGTTGTGTGATTCTGAATTACTTGAGCTTCAGTTTTGAAGAGGCTTTATGAGTAGTCAAGAGAAGGGAATTTCAATTTGGGTAAAATAGTTTATGCCACACAATCATTTATTGACCATTTTAAATGAAGGTTGTGGCTTCAGTGATAGCATAAAAGATACTATGATTGGTTTGTGCCTTAAGAATTGAACGATCTAGAATATTGAACCTGCTCCTACATTCATAAAGATGATCTATTAATGAGATTACAGATTTCCAATTATTCTTTCAAAGAAAGCCGTAAATCAGCAAGCTTTAGTGTGGACCTGGGTTTCAATCTCACTTCTGACACAAGTAACTTTGTGATCCAGGAAAGCTTGATTAATTTCTTTAAGACTCTATTTGCTCACCTGTAAAATGGACACAATAATAGCTTTAATCCCTAATTGCTGCATTTGTACGAGGATCAAATGAGGTACTATGCATAAAGTGCCTTGAAAACCAGACAGCACTAGTTATTTGTTTATAGTGAAAATTTGCAAAAAACGTGGAAAATAGTTTTTAAATTACCCATTCCTGATAATAATATAACCAAAACCATGTCACAAGTATGACAAGTTTAAATAAGTCATACATACCTAAGTGGAAACAAAGTGATGGTCCTGGTAACCAAGATGGCAGAGTGAATAAATCACATAACTCATATTCATCTCAAAACAAGCATAAAACAGCACCAAAAACAAATCCTGGAATAGCAGAACAAGCAAAACGATGGGGTGAAACAATCTTTGAGCCCAAGAAACTTTGAAGATCAGCAGGAAAGGTCTGTATCACTCAGGTAAAAGGGGAGCACAGTCCAGCATAAGAACTGTCCCAGCAGGCCAGCAACAAGCCCCATCTCATCAAAACAGTGGGAGATCTTCACCCCCACTGCAGGGAGCAGACAAACTCAACACCAGGACCCCTCGTGTGCTTCGGCATAACCAGGGGAACAGGCAGACTCCAGCTCCAGCAACCACCACCTGCTTCAGCATAGATCTGGACAAACAGAAAACCTCTAGTGGTGAGATGTCCATATGTTTCAGTGTAGCCCCAGAGAACCACAGAAACACTCTACTGACTTCTGCACACATCAGATAGAAGAACTAGGACCCCACTTCACCAGGTAAGTTGACAGATTTCTACTGCCTACAGTAGCATCAGCCACCATACCACCATATTCTCTCAGTGTAACACCAGGCACTGAGGCCCATGTGGGCCTCCAGGCAACATCAATGCAGTCACCAGACCTGTAGTGTCTAGCACAAGAAGCGTGAGGTAGTGCCAGTTCTATTCAGAGCAGTACAGAAATCAAATTTAAAAGAAAGGCAAAAGGCCAAAAAAGCGAGCAAAAAGCTGAAACAAAACAAAACAAAAATTCATATATGTTTACTTCATTGTCTATGGTACCTTTTTGCAAGATGTAGTTTCCTTCTTTATCTCTTTTAATTAGATCTATTTTTGTTTTTGCTTTGTTTGAGATCAGGATTGCTATCCCTACTTTTTATTTTTTTTTTTACTTCAGCTGATACATAATACATAATACATTCTACTCTAGCCTGTTACCTTTACTCTGGGTGTATCTCTCTGCTTCAGATGTTTTTCTTATAAACAACATATGGTAGGATTACGTTTTTAATCTGCTCTGCTATCCACTTCCATTTTATGGGAGAGTTTGTCCCATTCACATTCACATTCACAGTTATGATTTCTAATTGTGTCTTTTACCCATCCTATTTTTCCTATTTGTCCTCTTTCTCCTTTAATCCTGTCCCTCCTCACCAGTGTTTTGCTTCTATATACCACCTCCCCCATTCTGCCCTTCCTTCTTTCAGCCCCTGTCCCCTTACTTAATCTCCTCCCCTCCTAATTCCCTATGGGACAGGATAGATTAGATTATTTTGTACCTCCTTTTCCATTTGACCAATTCTATTTTGAAGGACTTGTTTTATTTTTTTTTTCATTTTTAGTAAACATTTTATTCACTGACCAACACAGCAGCTCTAAAACCGTAGCTTCTGGAAGAACCACTTGTTTTTGCCTGTCTTGTACCTTTCCTCAAACTTGACCTTGGCCTCCCTCCTTGCCTTACATTTAAGTGCAGGGTCACGGAACACATCCTTGTTGACAACTGTTTTGTCCAGTGGGATATCCACAGAGTATCTGGTGGGCATGAGGTGGTTGTAGTTATAAACTTTCACGAAGGACTTGATTTTCGATCTCTTGGCAATCTTCTTTTTGCCCATTGCTGCAGTCACTTTTCGAGGGTAGCAATCGATACCAGCCACCAAGGCATGGCTATAAGGCCTGTCGGAGGTCCCATCATCAATGTTCTTGACGATGACGGCCTTGCGCCCAGAGTACCGTCCGGCCACGACCAGCACCACCTTCCCGGGTTTCATGAACTTGCCCATTTCGACACGAAGCAGCTCGCTCCTAGAGCCAAAAAGAAGACAGCACGCTTCCGCTGACCTTTCACACCCTTGTTTTATTTTTTTTTCCAGAGTTTTGGCCATTTTTTAATGATTGTCTCCTATTGCTCTCATTTTCTTCTACCTGTCTTGTTTGATTTTTAAAATCCTTTTTGAACTCTTATAAAAGGACTTTTTAGGCTTGAGACAAATTCATACTTTTTCTTTGAGGCTTCACATGCAGGCATTTTGACATTGTTCTCCTCTTCTGAGTTTGTGTTTTGACATTCACTATCACCACAGTAGCTTTCTATAGTCAGGGTTTTTGTTTTTTTTTTTTTTGTTGTTGTTGTTGTTTTTGTTTATTTTTCAACCTATTTTATGATTTTCAAAGTTGAACTCTGCTCCTGGAGTATAGGGGGCACTGTCCCAAGCATCCTATGCTGGGGGCCGGGGGTCTGGTCATTGACTTTCTGTGTGAGGCCTCAAGGGCTGGCAGCTTGCCCACTGTGCTGGGGTGGCCTGGCCTAGAAAATATAAAGATGGGGCTGGCAATCTGTCTGATTTTCTGGTGCTGGGGGTCACACAGCTGGCCTGCTGTGCCACTGGCTTAATGATCTAGGACTGAGAGGATGTGGTAGCTAATCTATGCTATGGCTTAGAGCCTCCTCCTGGTTTGCCTGGACATCACCTGTGTTAAGCTGTGCTCTCCTTTTACCCAAGGGAGACAGATTTTTCCAGCCATTCTTCTAAATTATCTAGGGCTGGAAAATTGTTTCACTCAAACTTTTTGTGGGTTCTGTAGCTACAGAATTCATTTAGAAGTTTGATTTAAAGTTGTTTTGAGGGGGCAGCTAGGTGGTGCAGTGGTAGAGCACCGGCTCTGGAGTCAGGAGGACCTGAGTTCAAATCTGGCCTGACATTTGACACATGTACTAGCTGTATGACCTTGGGCAAGTCGCTTAACCCCAATTGCCCTGCCAAAAAGCAAAAAAAAAAAAAGCTAAAGTTGTTTTGAGGGGAAACTATGGAGAGCTCAGGCTTATCTCTTACATTTTGGCTGCATCTCATATGTAATATAAATATGAGGGAATATTCTTGTGCCATAAGAAGGATTGAAAGATTATTTTGGAGAATTCTGGATAGGGTATAATCTTATAGAGTGAAATGAACAGAGCTAAGAAAATAATTTCCATAAAGGCAATGACATTGTAAAGAAAAACTATATTGAAAGGCTTAAGAACTCTGGACAAAGCCATGATCAACCAACTCTTTAGAGAACTTGTGATGAGGCAAGTTACCCAACACCTGAAAGAGAGATAAGGAACACAAAGTGAGGAAATATCCATTTTTGGCTATGGAAACTATGGGAATTCATTTGGCTTTGGATGCTTTTTAATTTAAGTGTTTGTTTTTCATCTGTTATTTCCCTCTGTTACTTGGGGGAGTGGGGCTCAAGGGAGGAGAAGAATTGGCAATAAGGATGTTAGAAGAGAAAGTGAGAGAGAGAGATTTGTTTTTTTTTTTTAATGCATTTATATACAAATATATATACTTATATCTGTGCATGTGTATATACACATACAAATATAGAAATAGAAATATACGTGTATGTGTGTGTATTAGCAATGTGAACTAGAGTTTCATGATTTCATATAGAATGCTCTTTCTGTGTTTTAAAAAAATATCTTGTTTATTGAAACAAAAAAATTATGATGGTAACGATGTTATGCTACTTGCCTGTGCAACATTCTGAATGTTTTCTGTTCATTTACATATTTGTGTGTGTGTGTGTGTGTGTGTGTGTGTGTGTGTGTGTATAAAAGTTTTATTTATTCTGGTTTTTCTTTTCATCTCTTTTTTGGGACAGGGGGGAACATCCTCATTAATCACCCTCACTCCACCATCCAAAAAAAATTGAAGTCCTTCACCCTTCCTTATAACAAACAAATATAAGTATAATCATTACTTTATTTTTAAAGGAAAGTATGTTAGAAGTTTTTATTCTAGTTATAACAGATATGAAACAAGGAAGCCCAAGGCCTATCCAATTATTTTATATCATATTTGCTATGTCAGACACATTAAAAAGATTATGATAAAGAAATTAATGGAATAAGGACAAGCAAAGAGGACATACAATTATATCTATCTGTGGATGATATGAAGGTTTACTTAGAAAATGCTAGATATTCAACAACAACAAAATAATTGAAGCAATTAATATTTTCCACAAAGTAGTAGCATATAAAATTAATCCACAAAACCCAACCACATTTCTTTTTAGCACAGTACTAATATAAACATGGGGGATGAGGTTTTTAAAAATAACTCTAAATAGCTGGAGATTACATTGTAATTCATCTAGGAGCTCTATAAACATAACTAGATGAGGATTTTCAAAGAAATAAAGAAATATATAAATGAGTGGAGAAATGTCCACTGGTCAGAGCTGGGAAAAGGAAGAACAATTAAAATGACTGGGGCTATGATATTTGATTTCCTTCATATTGAGAACTCATAGATAACGCAGTTCACCAATGCTAATCAGGCCCTTCTCTGTAACTTATGTCATTAGGGAGCTGTGTAGAGCCAAGAGAAGTTAAATGACTTGCCTAGGGTGACATAACCACTTTGAATCAGAGGTGGGGCTTAAAAATACTTGGAACAATGTGTTCCTGACCTTGAAGTCAGTTTTCCATTCATGACGTCACTCCAGCCAAATGGCTTAATGTAAAAGGCATTTCACTTCAGAAGAAAAGATCCATGGTTCTTATCCCTTTTGTGATATAAAGTAATAGTAATAATGATGCCAAAATTATTGTATGTGTATATTACACCAACCACGGTTACAAAGGCTTTTTTTTTTTTAAATAAGATTAGGAAAAAATACAAATCCTTATGGAAGACTGTTCGGTCAATATTATTAAGTGAGAATGATGTTACTAAATCTCGTATTATTTTATGAAGCAGTAATTGTTGAAATTAAAAGCATTAATTCAGAAAGTGAAAAATCAATCTGGAAATAGATGACATAAAGACTAATCAGAAGCAAATGTGTACAGAATATACTTTCAATAAACTAAAGAAATCCAAGGAAATCAAGGTCAAAGAGTGGGAAGAAATTACATGTACAAGGATATTCATACCAGTGATTGTGTTTCCTATAGCAAATAAATGGAAAAAAAATAATACCAATCAATTTAGAAGTGACTGAATGAATTGTGATATTTAGATATAAAGAAATTTTATTATTTCACAGGAAATGAGGAATGTGATGGATTCAGGGTAATCTTGAATATCTTTCATGAATTGATGCAAAATTGAATAAGCAAAAATGCAAGTATAAATTGTGATGAACAAAATAATGATATGAGGGATAGTAATGTTTAAAGATGGTGGAACTCTGACCTTTACAGCGTTAAATTATGATTATAAGAGTTTAGTGCTGAACCATCCCCTTATTGATAGAGAGGTGAAAAACTGGAGGTAGATTGACATATATAATCAAACAAAATTTGCGTTAACTACACATGTTTATCATAAGGGGAAAGGTATATTAGTAGGTAGGGATAAACATGGAGGGAAAAGCACCAATAAAACATTATTTTGAATGCCAGCCAAAAAGAAAATGAAGTACAAAAAGTTGACAGAAATTTTGCTACTGATGTTCAAACAGTGTACATTTATTTATATTTTTCAAAACATACAAACAATGGAAGTTTCCAGTTTCTTTTAAAGTCCTCCTTCCTGTTCTTTATATCTTGACCTACTTGTGTAAGTGGGGACTGTTACTTTTAAAATAAAAAATAATCTAAGAATTCAAACTACTGAGGTTGAGTTACTGGGGAAGGACTCTGGTGAGCACATGCTCAGCTATTACAAACCCCAAATGGAAGAGTTGGGAAGAGTGCTTTCCAAAAGGAAAGATAATGCATAAGGAAAGGTCCCTACTCCCGAATATACATTAGGTAACCAATTCTGATCTGCTGGCAATGTGGGGAGAGATGCACTATCAGTTAGTCTTGGTGCTAAAACTGAGGTTTATTTAGAAGATATTCACCAGCCAAAGTGAGTCTTTTGGTTCCATTTTACCTGCCCTACTTTGGTAGAGTGAGGAGTCATTAACACTGTAAATCTTCTAAAGAGTGAAGAGGCCTCAGACTTTTGTCTGGCCCCAGTGGATCCCTTACTAAAGTGGTCTGGCATGATATGACATTGCTGCTTCAGTCTCTGTTTTATCTCCTTCCCATGCTTATGTGGAAACCTATACAACCTTGTAATTCCCAAAAGGTGAGAATTTCAGGCTACCAGAGGTAAAAGAGCTGAAGCCTATGCCAAGTTTCCCAGCCAATTCAGCAGTGACGAAGTAAGGAACACAATTACTTATTAAGTGTTTACTATGTGCTAAGCACTATGCTAAGTGCCTTATGAATGTTGTCTCATTTGATCCCCAGAACAAACCTGAAAGGTCAGTCTTTTTATCATCTCAATTTTCAGATCAGAAAATTGAGACAGATAGAGGTTACATAACTTGCCCATAGTCACAAAACTAATAAGTGTCTAAGGATCCATTTGAATACATCTTCTTGATTCCAGGATGAGAACTTTTTCGACTGTGCTGCCTAATTGCCTCAAGCCTCAAGGAATGACCTGAGAGACTCTGGTCAGCAGTAGGGGAAAGGAGGATTTATTCCGTGACTATACCATATTTGGTAATAAATTTGGGACCGGGGCAGAGCCAAGAACGCAGCTGGAAAGCAGGGATTTGCTTAAGATCTACCCCAGGTCCCTCCAAACACCTGTAAAAAATAGCTCTGAAAAAATTCTAGAGCTGCAGTAGCCACAAAATAGCAGAGGGAAGCAGGGCTAAAGCCCAGGACAGCCTGGATGGTTGTTGTGAAGGATCTATCACACAGTGCTGGGAGCAGAGCACAGCCCAGCATGGGGCGCCAGGACCAACCAGGCTGGGAGCTGGGCTGAAAAGGCTGCAGGGCCTAGAATCATTGAGCTGTGGCAGCTACCAAAGACAAAATAGCAAGTTAGTAGAAAAACTGCTGGAGCAGAGTGAGAGGAGTGTGCTGTGGAGGTGGTGCAGTGCTGCAGTTGCTTCCAGAGCTCCAGCTGCAGTTACTTCTGGGCCCAGGCCCACCTGGTGGGAGGAAGTAAGTGGCAGATCAGAGTGGGAGTGCAGAGCCTGCTTTGCCCTGCTTGGACCTGGGTTGTGGTCCTGGTTGGCGGTTCATGCAGGCAGAGGAGTACTAGTGTGGCAGAGCTTGCTGTATAGAAGTAGCTCTGAAAACAGCAGTGCAGCCCCTAAAGCTTGGGATAAAGCACTCTCTACTCTACAAGCAGTCATACTTTCACAAAAAGATCAAACATCAAGTAGTTGGCTAGAAACATAAACAGGCAGTAAAAAAGGATGCATACTGAGACTCAGACTCAGAATTTAGAATCTTTTTTTGGTGACAAAGAAGATCAAAACATACAGCCAGAAGAAGTCAACAAAGTCAAAGAGCCTATATCAAAAACCTCCAAGAAAAATATGAATTGGTGTCAGGCCATGGAAGAGCTCAAAAAAGATTTGGAAAAGAAAGTTAGAAAAGTAGAGGAAAAATTGGGAAGAGAAATGAGAGTGATGCAAGAAAATCATGAAAAACAAGTCAATGACTTGCTAAAGGAGACCCAAAAATACTGAAGAAAATAACACCTTAAAAATAAACTATCTCAAATGGGAAAAGAGTTCCAAAAAGCCAATGAGGAGAAGAATGCCTTGAATGGCAGAATTAGCGAAATGGAAAAAGAGGTCCAAAATACCTCTGAAGAAAATACCACCTTAAAAATTAGATTGGAGCAAGTGGAAGCTAGCAACTTTAAGAGAAATTAAGATATTATAAAACAGAACCAAAAGAATAAAAGAAAAGGAAGACAATGTGAAATACCACTGACCTGGATAATAGATCCAGGAGAGATAATTTAAAAATTACTGGACTAACTGAAAGCCATGATCAAAAAGGAGCTTAGACATCATCTTTCAAGAAATTATCAAGGAAAACTGCCCTGATACTTTAGAACCAGAGGGTAAAATAGAAATTGAAAGAATCCACCAATTGCCTCTTGAAAAAGATCCCAAAAAGAAAACTCCTAGGAATACAGTCACCAAATTTCAGAGTTCCCAGGTCAAGGAGAAAATACTGCAAGCAGCCAGAAAGAAACAATTTGAATATTGTGGAAACACAATCAAAATAATACAAGATCTAGCAGCTTCTACATTAAGGGATCAATGTTCTTGGAATATCATATTCTGAAGGTCAAAAGAGCTAGGATTAAAACTAAGAATCACCTACCCAGCAAAACTGAATAAAATAGAGGAATTTCAAGCTTTCTCAGTGAAAAAACCAGAGCTGAATAGAAAATTTGACTTTCAAACACAAGAATCAAGAGAAGCATGAAAAGGTAAACAAGAAAGAGAAATCATAAGGGACTTACTAAAGTTGAACTGTTTTGTTTACATTCCTACATGGAAAGATGATGTGGGTAATTCACGAGACCCTTCTCAGCATTAGAGTAGTTGAAGGGAAGAATATACATATGCATATATACATATATAGACAGAGGGCACAAGGTGAGTTGAATATGAAGGGATCTTATTTTAAAAATAAAATTAAATTACGAGGTGGGAGAGTATATATTGATAGAAGGAGAAAGGGAGAGATAGAATGGGGTAAATTATCTCACATAAAAGTGGCAAGAAAAAGCAGTTCTGTTGCAAGGGAAGAGAGGGCAGGTGAAGGGGAATGAGTGAATCTTGTTCTCATCATATTTGACTTAAGGAGGGAATAACATACACACTCAATTGGATATTTTACCCCAAAGGAAAATAGGGGGAAGGGGATAAAAAAGTGAGGACAGTAGAAAGGAGGGCAGATGGGGGAGGAGGTAATCAAAAGCAAACACTTTTGAAAAGGGACAGGGTCAAGGGAAAAATTGAATAAAGGGGAACAGGATAGAATGGAGGGAAATATAGTTAGTCTTTCACAACATGACTGTTATGGAAGTGCTATGCATAATGATACATGTGTGGCCTATGTTGAAATGCTTACCTTCTTAGGGAGGGTGGGTGGGAAGGGAAGAGGGGGGAGAATTTGGAACTCAAAGTTTTAAAAGCAGATACTAAACAAAAGTCTTTTTGCATGCAACTGGGAAATAAGATATACAAGCAATGGGGCATAGAAATCTATCTTGCCCTACAAGAAAGTAAGTTGAATGTGGATGGGGGGCAGAAGGGGGTGACAGAAAGGAGGGCTGACTGGGGGACCAGGCAATCAGAATATATGTCATCTTGGAGTTGGGGCAGGGGGAATGGGGAGAAAATTTGCAACTCAAAATCCTGTGGAAATCAATGCTGAAAACAAAAAAATAAAAAATGTTTGCACCTGGAAAAAAATAAATTTGGGACCCACGCTCTGTAAAAACTTCTTTATATTTGAGCCCACTCTCTACATGGAACTAGGTGGTAAAGAGGAAAGTGCCTCCTCCCACCACCCCCCAACCATAATCACTAGGGCAAATCATTTGTACTTCAGTCCTTGCTACATATTTTAGCAATATTAATTGATATTAACTGGTTAACTGGAACTGGAGAAGTAATTACCAGTGCTCAAAACTGAGAGAAATATTGTAGAATGAGATGCAGAGCAGATAGCAAAAGAAAGGACCATCTTACTGGCCCTCAGGGGTATCTCTAGAACCCTGAGAGGACAATGTAGTCAGATTTGGACTGGGAGAGTAATTCTAGAATCAAATTACAAATATATAAAAAAAGATTGACAACAAACATTTATGGAGAACTGTTGGAAATTTATAAGATTAAGAATAAATTCCCAATACACCAATGCTCAAAAAACACAAGCTTTCAAAAGAAACAAGTACTCTGAAATAATATTGCAATAACTAATGATCATAGAAATACAAATTAAAAAGAAACTGGTATTATTTCACTGATGGGTATAGAAAAGAAGACAAAAGATGAAAACAATAATCAGTGAGGGGGGTTGGGCTGTCCAATAAGTCATTCTTGTGCTAGTGATGGGTATGGGGATAGATTCAGCTGATAATAGAGTCATAGATACAGAAGTAGAAGCATCTTAATGACCATTTCTTCCAACAATCATATTTTAGGGACGAGGAAACTAAGTTCTATAGAGTTAATGTGATTGGATCGAAGGTTATGTAGTTGGCAAGTTATAGAGTCTGGATATGAAGCCAGGTTGCCTGAGTACAAATCCATAATTTTTTCATTATAATACATTGTTCTGAATAAGAATTGGGCATTTTTCAATATGGTTGCTGATGTTTATAACATTACTGATTTTTACCCCACCCCCAGGAGATTAATGATAGAAAGAAAACACTTAAAACCGCAAAAACACTCATAGCAGCATTAATTGTGAAAACAAATGTTTGGGGGAAAACATGTTGATAATAATTGGGAAATTTCTGAATAACTTTGGTACATTTAAACTATGAAATATTGTTGTAATGTAAGAAACAATGACCAAGAATAATTCAAAGAAATGTGTGAAAAAAATGTGTGAAGTAATACACGTGAAGAAAACTGAGCTAATGGAATAATATTAACACAAACAATGACTACAAGGTAAATGAAGATAACTCTACAAGGCTGCAAAATTCAGGTCAAACACAATAGGCAATGTTGGTAATAATTGATTAAATTAAATTCACACATCTTTATTTTTTCTTTATTGGCAAATTACAAAAGCAGCAGCTGATCAGAGTTTTAACCACTCTTTGAGGATATATTGAACTACTCTGGTAAATGTGATTTGCATATGTCTAGTGGTGTTGTTTTCTATGATAGTATCTTGCTTCAAATCAAAAGATATATTTTTGTTGTAAAAAATAAATAGAAAAAGTGGGGAGTCATAAACTGAGGAATGTCTAAAAATTGTGGTATATATTACAGAATACTATCAATTCCATGTGAAGCTCATATGAGGAATTCTAAGAAACATGGAGAAACTTGAATGAACTGATGCAGAACAAAGAAATATTAATCAGGAGGAAAGAAATGTAACGACGATAAGAACATCATTGAAAATGGCTTCAAAAGGCAGTTGAACTCAAATGAAATACGATGACCAATACTGATTCCAGTAAACAGATGATGAAACAAATCCTTTATTATAGATAGAAGAAAGAATAGCTGTTGAATGTGAAAATTTCTGACAAATGGATGTTTTAATGTCTGTTGGTTTTACTCCACTGTCATTGTTGAGCCAAGATTGCATAGTATTCAAAGAATTTGACTTGATCAAGGCCACACAAATAGTGACTGTGACAGGTTAGGAGTGCATATGAGTGGTAGATACTCTTTACTCTGTACCACACTGATAATTCATAGTATATACTCTGTTTATATATGGTGCATACCTTGTTTTTTGTATTTGTATCCCCAGGGTTGATGATAGGGGATGGCATAAAGTAGGTAACTCAAGTTTTATTTACTGATTATTCTATATATTTAAGTTTCTGATTTAATCCAGGTGTTTGCTCCCTAAGCAGATTACTTTTCTTCAACATCATAGATCATCTCCAAGAATTACCATGAAGAAAAACAAACAATCATAGTGTGACCTGTCTATCGAGTACCTCCTTCTCCCTACTTAGCTAGAATGGACTTCAAACCATCACATTATATTATTATTCCTCCAGAATGATAGGCTCTATCATAGGTGTTAATCTACTGACATGAGGAAGCAGCAATATTTAGATTATCACCCCCAAAGAAGTAAAAAAAAATCCAATGCAGAAATTGCAAGAAAAATTGGGCTCAATATTAAGGGAAAAAATGTCCAAAACAGGATTTAGCTGTCATGAAAGGTGTTATATTTTCCCCTACTTGAAGTCTTCACTTATAGGATGAATGAACACTTGTTGACCATGTTGTGGAGATTCCTTTAAAGGGTATGAACATTAGAGGTTCTCTAAAGTCCTTTCCAATTTTACAATGCCATGGTTCTGTGGGATAGTTTTTAAGAACCTATGGTCATTCTTTAGCATTATGTGGAATTTGAAATTATTTAGGCTTTTTGTTTTAAAAGGATTGTGTCATTCCCTTCAGTTTCTCCCAATTAATTTCAATATGATACTGACCTAAAAGAGCTAGTATTATTGCTTCAAGCTGCCTATTTAATGTTTCATTACTACAGCTATCACATACTAATGATGTTCGTATTAAAATCACAGGTAGGTTACCATGATTACTGATGACTCAGAAATACTTGTCCAACTGTATCAGGGGCATGGATAACATTCTCAATTCCTCTAATGAGTTATGTATAAGTTTCTATGTTCATAAGTCATGAAAATATTAACCATATGCCTCATCTTTTATTGCCTCATGCTATACTACAATCTTCCCATTTAAAGATATCCATACATTTGCATAACCAGGGCTATTTACAAGCTGTTCAATCTTTGTTCTCTTAGAGACAGTCAGGATAACCAAATTCAATCAGCTTTTTTCAAGACAAAGTATGACAAGGGTCAGTGAAGCAATTAACATCTTTTGCATTATATCAGATCACCTTGCATATTAACTGTCATTTTGTTTTAATTATAGAAGTCCGAGCACCCTCATCTCAAGAGATATTAGGAGTGGAGCAGAAGAAGGCAGAACTTTCCTCAATGACAAAAGGAAATAAAATAGGTGAAGTGGTGTTAGAAATCCCCACAGCTGATTTCTTAAACTATAAACCAGATCATATACACCCAAAAAAGTATAGTCCCCTTGCAGTATTAAGCAGGGAAATGACAGATGCCTTACTCTCCCTGGGCTTCAGTTTAATCAAATATAAAAGAATTGCATTGGGTAGATGATCTCTATGATCCATTACAGAACATATTTTATATGGCCGAATTTCCCATTCAGCAATAACATTCTGGGTGTTTTTTTTTGTTTTGTTCTCATTTTTTTGCCCTAAAGTAATGCACACTTTTCAAATCTTATAGTTTGAGTTCTATTAAAGCTCTGACATTTTAGTTCTGTCTAGATCTATGTTCTGTGGCCTAAGGACACAGCATTCTGTTCTATATTCTTAGATGAGTTTCCATTATTACATTCTATAAGACAAGGGTTTTTAAGCTCTAATTGGAAATTGTTTTTTATTATTTTTAATTTGATAATTATTTCAATACAACAGTTTCCTTTTTAATCATTTATATTGCAGTTTATAAATTTAAAAATTGTGTTTTTATAAGAAGTCCAGAGGTTTTGTCAGAGTACAAAGGAGTCCATGACCCAAAAAGTTTGAGTCCTTGGTCTAAGGTCACTTCCAGTTCTCACCCCTCATGTTCTATGTCCTGAGGCCTTATCAGGTTGTTTTTTGATACTCAGCATACTAATGCCCTCTGCAGATCTGATATTTGCTGTTCTCTATGTTGTCTTTTACAATTCTATATTTTTATTCTCGAGTTGCCTCCAGATGTAGTATACCATATTCTATGCTTCAATGTGACTTCTAGCAGTGCCTTTGTGGGGTTTTATAGTCTAATGTCCCTGAAACTCTTACATTCAGTGTCCTAAAGTACACTAGAGTTTGGGTTCTGTGGCCTCTTCTATCTCTGTTAGGCCAGCTAGAGGCAGAGAGGTCAGAATGCTGCAGGTAAAGTTGGGAAGGCCTGAGTTCAAATCTTGCCTCAGAGTCTTACTAGCTGTACGATCATGGGCAAGTCTCTTAACCATTCTCAGCCTGGATTTCCTCATCTGAAAAATGGAATACCAATAGTACCTACCTCCCACTGATGTAGTGAGGGCCAAATGATATAAAATATGCCACTCAATCAATAAATATTTATTAAGCACTTACCATTTTCCAGGCACTGTGCTAAGGGCTAGAAATACAAAGAAAAACAAAAGATGGTCTCAGCCACCAGAGACATCAAGATCTATGGGTAAAAGCAGAACAAGCAAAGAAGCTGGGAAGCAGAGGGGTAATGAAGGAGATGAATGTTCCCTCGGTCATAGTACTTCCTTGATTCACTAGCCAGATGTCATCTCTTCCCCCAAACACCTTGGACCTCTCAAATGGTACTTAGACTTGGAGTATCTATTATGGTAAAGGCAAAGCCATGTAAAGGAGAGGGCAGTTAGGTGGTGCAGCAGATAGAGTTTCAGGCCTGGAGTCAGAAAGACTCATCTTCCTGAGTTCAAATTCAGTCTCAGAAACTTACTATCAGTGTGATGCTAGGCAAGTCACTTAAACCTGTTTGCCTCAGTTTCCACTTCTGCAAAAATGAGCTGGAGAAGTAAATGTCAAAGTATTCTAGTGTCTTTGCCAAGAAAACCCAAAATGGGGTCACAAAGATTTGGACATGACTTAAAAAAGACTGAACAACAATAAATACAATGGAAAAAATTCTGAAATTACCATGGGTAAACCAATTAGTCACTCTAAACTTTCCAGTATAATCATCTATAAAACTAACGTAATGATATATTCAGTACCTACCTCCCTGAATTGTTGGGGTATAGACCGTGATCATGTCAGTAAAATGCTTTGAAAATTGTATATAAACATCCATCACTGATTACAATTACTGGTTATTGCCAGGTATGTCTACTCAATTACGCATTCTTTAAGGAAAGGTGACATATACATACATATGTATATGTATACATGTGTGTATGTGTATACAGGCACACATATGAATTCACATATTTACACAAAAATGTATCAGACAAAATATGTAGAATAATCATAAAATGTGGTCAAAGCTTAAAAAACATTAATTTGGATTGAAATGTTTGGATTGAAATATAAGTCCTGTAACTTATTATCTAGGCAATTCCACGCCAATGAGCCAATAGACGCTATGATGCAGTAGAAATATTGTCTTCAAAAATGTTTTTTTTAATACTGCCTGATGCATTTCAGAAACCTTAGTCAATTCTGCTACTAATATACTTTTGATTAACTCTGAAACTGAATCAAGGCTTGGGTAATAGATATCTCTCTGTAAATAACAAGCCAAATATCCCCCAATGTACAATCAATAACTTTCAAGCATCATGACCTATACTCCACACTGTTGAAGTTAACATGACCATAAATTTATTATTGTAACATCCTTCTTGAAAGGAAATTAATTTATTATTTGGGCCTGAAGGTAAAAGCTCAGCTTTCAGTTAAGGAGGAGATGGACTAGTTCCTGCTTGTGAATTAATATGAGTTCTATTTCAGGATACTCTGTCAAATCAAATGTTTTAATTTTTCCAGTGATCCTGTGACATATGGGATAGAGTCAGTCTAGGACACAAGCATATCAGGGTTCAAGTATTGCCTCTTTACCTAATGGTTATATGACTCTGGGGGGTATTTTGAGTGCGTCACTTAAACTATAATTTTTCTGTATATCTCTCCGGGAATAGAAGTTGTAGAAAACATGCCAACCTGCATTGGTAGAAGGCATTTACCAATGTAGTACCCTATACAAATGAAATCACAGATCTATTCCCTCATTCCAAACAATACTATACATCTGCAAGTCATGAAATGTCATCACTTCCAAATACTTAAGTTTGAGGACCATCCAAAGATAGATCATCCAAAGGAGATACATGAAGAAGTTATAAAGCACTACCACCCAATTTTTCAGGAGCAGGAAAACCACTGTAAAAGATATCATCAGGCAGATTCATGCCTGGGAATGTTATGTGACAAGAGAAAAGGATGATAAATGAACAGTCTGGTGTCTATGCAATGTCAACAAGAATAGGTCCTTGGTGCATTAGGTGGGGTATCTACAGAAGATTTAAGGCCAGGCTTCTCAAGATATGAAAGTGTGAAAGGATGGCAATTGCCAACACTGGAGGAAGTGCTCACCAACCTGAGTTCTTTGATCTCCATTTGCATCATGTTGTTTTGTAGGCTTATTTTCAGATAAGCTCATTTGTCTCTCTGACAGAATTCATGTCATCTGCAAAGAAATAATATGACAGTCCTTCAAAAAACTTACTTCTTAAGTATTGTCATGTCTTTCATGCAGCACATCCTCTTTATTCTTTTTGTGGCAATGTCTTATTTCATTTTTTATTTTTCATTATTTTAATGACATTTTAGGAGTGTTTTCATTTCATTCATGTTCCTTTTCTACTGTAAAAGTCTCTTGGAGAGATTTCTTTGATCATGACACTTTCACATGGATGTTTGAGTAACCTCTCTCAGTAAATACTGTTAAAATATTTGGTCTTTTCAACTTCCTAAATTTAATAATATGCATTTTCATTTCTACTTACTTTTTTATGAATTTTCTTTACTTGGTTTTCTTTGCTGAAATTATTTTTCTGTTTAAGCATGGAACCCTTTTGAAATTTTGTAAAAATTGATTCTTGGCATAACAGATGCTTGAAGAATCTGATTTAAAAGGTTTTAAACAAGGTGGGTGATGATTGTCTCACTGGCATAACATCTTGGGATTTGATTATTGTCTCTAGAAAAGCAATTTCTGCATGCTTCGATTTGGTATTCACAAACAGAATTCTGTGACTTATGCTTTCTTTGGTTTTTCATAAATCTATGGTATCCTCGCTGTAGTTGGTACACCAATGAGGATCTCAACTCCTTCTGCCTCAATAGATGTCCTTCAAGAAGTCCAGAAAGTTATCATATTACAACTAAATGAATGTCAAGCAGGCCTCTTGTCTATCACTGAGTCATCATGCAAAGTCCATTTCAGTTGTTAGGAACTTAGAGAATTCACAATTGATTCAAATGGTTTTTGAGAACACATCATTACCTTCCTGAGAGGTTGAGTTATCATCAAATGACATTAGTGAATGGTCTTTTCTTGACTATTCAATTTTATTGATGTCACCATAATTCAATGAGATAAATGAAGTCTTCCTTTATATACGAGCATTTTCGAAAGCATCATGTGATAAAGTTTCACATCTACTTCACTCCATTTATCATCAAGTAACTGAAATCATGGAAAATATGCCCTAGGCTAAATGACACTGTATAATACTCAATGATTCCATTTTGTGTTGCATGCCAACAGATCCTTACCATTTGAATACCGAATGCTAAGAGTTGAAGACTATAGTTCAACAATGTTAAGAAAACCAGTAGAATTTTGAAAACATTCAGTGAGGCACTTATGTGATATTATCTAACTGCTATGCAGTTTTCAAGTATAGTGACCAGCATTTAAAACCTGATATTAGTAGCTTACATATGAGTTCTTGAAATCATTTACTAAGAAAATAAACACCACACAAAGCTTATGAGGGACTCAATAATAAATTTAAATAAGTGTATATTTTATCTGAAATACACACATAGCAGTTATATGACTTGCGCAGATCACATTGATACCAAGTGACAGGAGAGTAAATTGAATCCAGATCTTCCTTTCTCCATGTCCAGCACTCCATTATCTATGTCAACTCATCTAATGTACTGCTTGGTATATAGAATAGAATATGGGACATGTTGTCCAGTTATGTGTGAAAAAGCATCATTTATCATTTTTCTAACTACAGAAGTTTCATTTATGAAATAAAAATCAAGATGGCAGTGCATGATATACAGACTCATGTAACCCATAACTCTACCTTCCCAGTTCGCATATTGGGAACCAATGGCCTGAACACCATTTAGGGGGGAAACAGTTTGCATTTGTAAATGAACTCAATTTAATGGATATTTTCTGCAATAATTTGGTCATTTTAACTGAATAAGCTATAGAAATAACAGATTTGGCAAATAGCAGATGTACACACAAATTTGTAAAGTCTTTATGTGTGCTCAGGATGGAAAATAATGTTGTTGATTACACTTCACTCTTTTTAATCTACACCTTAGCCAAGATAACCACCTGGAGACTCATCCTCTACAGTGCCTTAAGCATTATCCTCCTAATTTCTATTGTTCATAATGTATCGTATGCAGTAGTTTTAATAAGAAGCCTTTTTAATATCCCTGTCTCCTTCCTAGGAAACAAATGGGCTATAATATAGGTCTCTAGATTAATGTAAGGTAAAGCAGGGACTTTGGTGTTATGTTCACATTGAATTTATTGTAATAATTATTAGATTAACTACACACTGACCTGGCACTTTTTATGAAACAGCTGCTAAAATATGAGAGATGAGCAATGTCTCATATACCAGCTTCAGCAGTACCCCATGGCTGTTTATATGACTTAATAAACTGCTGTTTTTCATGTGTATCAAATTTCATTTAAACAGGACCAAGCCAGAGAGTGCCATTGACAGAACTATCTCCATGTTGGCTGAAGAATTAACAGAAAGGTCCAGAATGCACCATTTGGTCAAATAGCTGAATTCTGAATCCTGGATTCTTCTAGGACACTGTTAGACAGGTAGGCAAAGGACTACACAAAAAGCTATGAAGAGCGCAAAGATTGCCTAAAAAGTTATTCTGACAATATTCTCCCCTCAAGAGGTGGTTTATTTGGGAAATGTGTGGAGAAAAAAGGCTATGTGCTATTTCAGGTAGATGGATGTAAGACTGGCTGTCATCTTGGCTTTGAGGAAAATTGGTTCACACACATGAATACATATGTATGTATATATACATACATGTGCGCATGTATGTGCATATGTATCTCTACAGCCCCAAGTAAGTCTAATTCCTAAAAGGCAACTTTAAAGTATTCCTCATTTGAGCAAGCTAGGAGTTCCACGCATAGAATTTCCAACTGGGTTTTTTTCCCCCAACTGGATTGGGGCAACCCTGTCGTATCTGTTTCTGCTTTTTTTCAACTTTAAATTTATGGAATAAAACAGGCATTTCCATAATATAGTACAATAGAAAAGATGATTGTACATGAAACTGCAAATCTACTCTGTACAACTTGCTATTCCTTTCAAATGTACAACAAAATCATCTTTTTTTAAATTTTTCCCTTCCCTCCCTCCACACTAGAGATGGGTACCATCACAGACACACACACACACACACACACACACACACACACACACACATGCACACACCCATTTAAAATTATTCTATTCCTACTTCTATTTATCAGTTCTTTCTCTGGATGCAGATGGCTTCTTTCTGAATAAAGTAGAAAAAAGTAAATTTGGTATTTATAATTGACAAAAGTCTTTCTTAAAACAATATTGCGATTATTGTATACAATGTTCTTTTCCACTAATCATCTTGTATGCTGTGTCCACACTAGGATTTTATTAGTAGATAGACAGATGATAGATGATAGATAGATAGATAGATAGGTAGATAGATGGGTAGATATAGATAGAGACAGATAATAGATAGATAGATAGATAGATAGATAGATAGATAGATAGATAGATACATAGATACATAGATAGATATAAACTCTTGGGACAAGTACACTCCCTCTACCAATGTAGGCTGACATCTGTACAATTATAGTCAAAGAGAATTGTCTAGATTGTAAAGATTACATGGCTTGCCCAAAATAACCTAGCCAGAACTGTGCAGCTCTTTCTTCCATCAAGTCCATATTTCTCTGTCCACTATATATTGCTTTAATAATTCTTGCCCATTCCAGGGGAAGTGGTTCAAACTTTATCATCTCTATATAGGAACATTTCTACTCTAAACCAATGAATATGATTTGAACAAGGTTCAGATTTCAGGGAACCTGACCCCCTAGAAGATAGGTCAGGGAGCCTTTTGTCCTATTTTTTGGCTTGCTATACTTCCAACCCCAGGTACCCAAGGGGGAATTTCCTTAATGTTTATATAATTAATTATGACTATGTTTTCCTAGACATGAGGAGTTGAATACTTGGTATACAATATGAATCAGGTATAACCGAGGTGTTTATTTCTTACACACAAAAGAAATACTAAGAAAAGTGGTGGGCTGAGCCAAGATAGGGGCTGGAAAGCAGGGAGTAGCGTGAGCTCCCCACCAAACCCCTCCAAAAACCTATAAAAATGGCTCTGAGCGAATTCTAGAACTGCAGAACCTACAAAATAGCAGAAGGAAGCAGGGCTCCAGCCCAGGACAGCCTGGATGGTCTCTGGGTGAGTTCTATACCACATGGAACTGGGAGTGTAGCAGAGCCCAGCGTGGGCGGGGCACACCAACCAGACTAGGAGCCATGCGGAGTGTGCCCTAGCACCCTGAATCAGTGAGGTGCAGCAGTTACCAGACTTCTCAACCCACAAACACCAAAGACAACAGGAAGGTTAGTGGGAAAAGCTGCTGGGGACAGAGTTATAAAGGAGTTCACAGGTTCAGCCACCGCCCCGGGGACAGAGGAGGTGGGGCAGCTACAGAAGTAAAGCTGCAGTTGCTTCCAGCCCGGCCCAGGCTCACCTGGTAGGAGGAATTAAGTGGCAGATCAGAGCAGGGGTGAAGAGCCTGCTGAAGATCTAAGTCCAGTCCGGGTTGGGGGTTCTTGGGGAAGGAGGAGTGCTGGTGTGACAGAACTGGCACATCCCTCCAGGCTTGGAACATAGTTCTCTTAACTCTACAAGCAGGCATACCCCACTGAAAAACTCAAGGGTCAAGTTAGTTGGCTTGGAATATGGCCAGGCAGCGAAAGCGCACCCAGATTCAGTCTCAGACTCTGGAATCTTTCTTTGGTGACAAAGAAGACCAAAACATGCAGCCAGAAAAAGTCAACAAAGTCAAAGAGCCTACAACCAAAGCCTCCAAGAAAAACATGAACTGGTTTCAGGCCATGGAAGAGCTCAAAAAGGATTTGGAAAAGCAAGTTAGAGAAGTAGAGGAAAAATTGGGAAGAGATATGACAAGGATGCGAGAAAACCATGAAAAACAAGTCAATGACTTGCTAAAGGAGACCCAAAAATATACTGAAAAATATACCAAAAGAAAACAACACCTTAAAAAATAGACTAACCCAAATGTCAAAAGAGCTCCAAAAAGCCAATGAGGAGAAGAATGCCTTGAAAGGCAGAATTAGCCAAATGAAAAGGGGATCCAAAAGACTACTGAAGAAAATACTACCTTAAAAATGAGATTGGAGCAAGTGGAAGCTAGTGACTTCATGAGAAATCAAGATATTATAAAACAGAACCAAAGGAATGAAAAAATGGAAGACAATGTAAAATATCTCACTGGAAAAAAACCACTGACCTGGAAAATAGATCCAGGAGAGATAAATTAAAAATTATTGGACTACCTGAAAGCCATGATCAAAAAAAGAGCCTAGATACCATCTTTCAAGAAATTATCAAGGAGAACTGCCCTGATATTCTAGAGCCACAGGGCAAAATAGAAATTGAAAGAATCCTCCGATCGCCTCTTCAAATAGATCCCAAAAAGAAATCTCCTAGGTATATTGTTGCCAAATTCCAGAGCTCCCAGATCAAGGAGAAAATACTGAAAGCAACCAGAAAGAAACAATTTGAGTATTGTGGAAACACAATCAGAATAATCCAAGATCTAGCAGCTTCTACATTAAGAGATCGAAGGGCTTAGAATACGATATTGCAGAGGTCAATGGAGCTAGGATTAAAACCAAGGATCACCTACCTAGCAAAACTGAGTATCATGCTCTGAGGCAAAATATGGACTTTCAATAAAATAGAGGACTTGCAAGCTTTCTCAGTGAAAAGACCAGAGCTGAATAGAAAATTTGACTTTCAAACACAAGAATCAAGAGAAGCATGCAAAGGTAATCAAGAAAAAGAACAAGAAAAAGAAATTGCAAGGGACTTAATATGCATATATATATATATATATATATATATATATATATATATATATATCTTTATATATATGTATATGCAAGTGTGTATGTATGTATATGCATACATATATATCGTTATGTATATATATGTATATGCTAGTGTGTATGTATGTGTATATATATATATATATATATATATATATATATAGAGAGAGAGAGAGAGAGAGAGAGAGAGAGAGAGAGAGAGAGAAAGCGGGCACAGGGTGAGTTGAAGATGAAGGGAAGATATCTAAAAGAAATAAAATCAAATTAAGCAATGAGAGAGGAATATATTGAGAGAGGGAGATAAGGAGAGATAGAATGGGGTAAATTATCTCACATAAAAGTGGCAAGAAAAAGCAGTTCTGTAGGAAGAGAAGAGAAGGCAGGTGAGGGGGAATGAGTGAATCTTGCTCTCATCAAATTTGACCTGAGGATAGAATACCATACATACTCATTTGGGTATCTTACCCACCAGGAATAAAGGAGGAAGAAGATAAAAAAAGGGGGGGGATGATAGAAGAGAGGGCAGATGGGGGTGTAGGTAATCAAAAACAAACACTTTTGAAAGGGGACAGGGTCAAGGGAGAAAACTCAATAAAGGGGGATGGGTTAGGAAGGAGCCAAATATAGTTAGTCTTTCACACCACGAGTATTGTGGAAGGGTTATACATAGTGATACACATGTGGCCTATGTTGAATTGCTTTACTTCTTAGGGAGGGTGGGTGGGAAGGGAAGAGGGGAGAGAATTTGGAACTCAAAATTTAAAAAACAGATGTTCAAAAACAAAAAAAAAGTTTTTGCATGCAACTAGAAAATAAGATACACAGGCAATGGGGCAAGATAAATTTATTTGCCCTGTGAAAAGGGGATGGGAGGGAAGAGGGATGACAGAAGGGAGGGCTGACTGGGGAACAGGGCAACCAGAATATAAGCCATCTTGGAGTGGGGGGAGGGTAGAAATGGGGAGAAAATTTGTAATTCAAACTCTTGTGAAAATCAATGCTGAAAACTAAATTAAAAAAAAAGAAATACTAACATAAGAGACAGAAGAATCTACAAGTATGCATTGAAAGAAAAACTCAGAATGAAATTTGATAAATTAACATAATTATGGCCATACTCTACCCTGGGAAATTGATGATTAAACCTCATCAGAACATAAAACAGTTTGTGAGACTACTAAATAGGTATTCTATATTTCGCTTATGCCCTCCACTATCCAAATAACTCAGTCCCTTTCTTCTGCCATTGCAGCCAAGAAGTAGAACTCATTCATCCTACTTTCAGTGGTCATAATCTCTGATGAAAAAAGAAACTCACTTTCTATCTTTTCCTTGAATCTCTTACAAGGTAGGTGACAATATTTTAATAAATAAATGTCAGAGAGGAAGAAAGAGAAGTAAAATAATTATAAAAACAAACCCTTGAAGATTTCCAAAAGACATTTTTTCATATTTCTTCTCTTTGAATTCATGAGCAATACAACTGAAGACACTTTTTCATACACGGAGATATCAAAACCAAGCAAATATCCATACAACATATACTCCTTTCAATTATTTTTTCCTGTGTTGTGATAATAGGTGTATACTCATCCACACTCTCTCATTTATTCTCCTTGTGACCATATGTAATGCAGCTTGATTTGAATTATCAAACAGTCTTGTGTCAGAAAAAAAGTAATAGTTGGTCGACAGTAATTCAGATAGATGACTTTTTGATTTGAGTAGAAATAGAATGCTTTATGAAGTTTAATCACACTGTATTCATTTTCCTAATTCCAACAATTATTTCTGTTTTCTTCTAACAGATAAATTTATTTCATGACTTCAAAAGTTTAAAGCAAAATTTAGTAGACACAGAGACTTGTTTGCTGCAAACCTGCTGGCTTTAGAGAATCCTCAATTATCAAAATACAAATATTTGTACTATTTAAGCACAAAATTATACTTTGTGGTATACATAGCATGCCAAATTAAATTATGAAGCAATATTTTTAGAAAACAAACTATGGTTTATTTGAAGCAACACTTATGCAGGACTATGCTATACCCTGCAATAAAATACAGCTAAAAATGACTTTTAAATAACTTTTTTTTTCCCTAAGGGATATGCATTTTGCTCAGTGGAATGGAGCTGAAGAAGGGATCATGTAAGGCCTAGGATTCATCATATAATTCAGGGCAATGTCTTGTGCAATATTAGGTAAAATGTAATACACCTTTAAAGGCTTTCCCTTCAAAAGTCACAGATACTTCAATAAAGATATATAAAATTCCTCTTAAGGAATTCCTTGTTCTCTTAAAGAATTCCTTAAGAGAAAATTCCACTTAAGAAATCTAACAGCCACAAATAATTTTTAAAAGGACAAAATTACAATTTTAAGGCACTTAGAATCACTTTTCTATTGTAATAATTTTATAAATTTAGGCAACTATTCTAACAAAAATTCTTATAAATTTGGAATTAAACGTAGAATAATCTTGTTTTATGAACTTAAGCAGTTCTTGATTGTTCAAAATAGATAAGGGAATGTATAGCTTGGTTAGGATTAAAGCTACCCAAGCACTACAAATTAACAATGCAAATGTAAATCAAAATTAGAAGAGAGCAAAGGAAACCTGCTCATACAGATGAGAATATGGCACTGTGGCACTGGTCTAATGTTTGATTCAACACAGTTATTCAGTGCACAGGATGCTGAACAGCACTGGGAATATAAAGAGGTGGAGGTAGACAGAAAGCTGGAGATGGTGGGAAAATTAGTAGATATTTCCCAATTTTTTTGTATAGTTTACTCCATTTATTCTCTGGAAGTAGTGAATAATACTAAATAAATGTCCATGCTGCCATCCACTGATTAGTTTTTGTTGAGCTAAAGGTTTTGAACAAGTACTTCATCTTAGAAATGTTTTTATTCTGGCACAAGAATAAAGAATAGAAGAGTTAACACCTCTTACTGAGGAAGAAATTTCAGACTTATGCATAAGCTATAACTTAGGGTTTGGTGACTGAAATTTTAAAACACTAGATTTTTATTTTCAGAAATTACTTAAATACACACAATACCTGAATTTAGTGGAAATACTTTGTTCACGATCTTTATTTTAAAGTTATGTATTATAAAAGAGTGTAAAAAATCCAGCTAAACCAGAAATTTGATTTTTTTCCTTTAGGCTTTCA
The DNA here is from genome assembly GCF_011100635.1 of Trichosurus vulpecula. Classification (NCBI taxonomy): domain Eukaryota; kingdom Metazoa; phylum Chordata; class Mammalia; order Diprotodontia; family Phalangeridae; genus Trichosurus; species Trichosurus vulpecula. The sequence continues at coordinate 27,634,996 of NC_050580.1, read as the reverse complement.
GAAATCAATGATCATTTCTCTAATTTTATTTTTAAAAAGGAATAACCCCCTTTTTCCCAGAGGTGCAAGTATATCCCAAATGGCTTGTAATAAATACATGAGAGGCAAAAGTAGTAAAGCTAAGTGCATGCAAACAGTATCATAAAGTCTCAGAAATTTTTTTCAAGTGAAAATAAGAACTGTTGGAATGAATTTGACATTTCCATTTAGTCATCTTTGTCTTTTGCTTCATGTTTAAGAACGTGTGTGGACTCTATGTAATTGAAATTTTCCTTTCTGTCAATAGATGCATCTCTATACAGCTAATCTATCTTTTTTCATCTATGAACCTGTCTCCCATTGCTGTCAGCAATTCTTTGAAGTAACCTTCCTGAATGGTGCCTGTAGCTTCTTCATCGAAGCAAGCAAAGGCATTTCTGATGACATCTTCTGGATCTGTTCCCTTTAACTTTTCCCCAAACATTGTGAGGAACATAGTAAAATTTATAGTAACTAGACCTTCATTCATTATGACATTTAGGTACTCATGAGTTGGATTCTTTTCTAAGGAAGCAAGCATATCATATCATTCTTCCTTGTCATTCAAACCATCTTTGTTCTTATCAAGAATATTGAAGACCTCTTTGAATTCCTGAATCTATGATTGATCAAACACAGCAAATTCATTTAAAGTTGCATGCTGAGGGCTCTTCTTGGTGATCTTTTTCTCTGCCCTTTTGCTTGACATGTTGACTATTAAATCCTGTGACTGCTGAGAACCTGAGAACAACAGTGGTGACAAATGATGACACACCCCCAAACATGGCTGGAGATGAGGGAGTAGACGGCGGCCATTCTACGCTGCAATCCCAACAATTATTTCTGTGCTGAATGGGTGAATGGATGGATGGATTGATAAGTGAATGAAAGAATGCAAAAGCATTTTTTAAGTACTATTACATATCAATAATTGTACTAAGCACCTTGGATACAGATCAAAAAGGGAGACTGTCTCTTACCTCAAGGAATTCACAATTTAGTAAGGGAAGACAAATCACATAGGAAAATGATGACTAGAGTAAGACACTGGTTTGACAAGTCGTAAAGGTGATGAAGAGCTACAAAGAAAGGAGTTCATACTTCCAATCACAGTATTTCAATTGCAATTGGTTTGATTTTGGGTCCATGGATGGGAAATGGAAAGAAATGTGTGGAGAGGTGAAGGAAGGGAAGGGCATGTGTGCTGTAACAGAGAAAATGTCAAGAAGATAAAGAAAGTAGAAATTGAAGCAATACTGGGAACCTCCATCTTCACATTTGTGGATATTGCCCTATCTTCTCTCACCTCACAAAGGGACCACATGAGCCCTGGGTCCTTGCTAAATTATGCTACTTGTGCCTTAGAAGACCTCCTTCAGTGAATGTTACTAAGGTTCCAGTCAAGATCTGAAGGAGCCAGAGTGTATTTGTTCCACAATAAGAGCCCATACACCTGAGCCCATGCATCTTGGCCATAAACATGATATCTTCCATGAGTCATGGCATTTTCCTGAAGTGTGTTTACTTGCTATTTCTTGAAGGTGATTCTACCCGTACTTGTGGTTGATCCACATCAGTTTCTTTTCAGAGTCACGAGTATTAGCAGATGAGGATTCAATAAGGATTAATCACACTCTTTACAACTCAAGTTATTCTTATGGGACAAGAGTCTAGGCTTGCATAAAACACCTGGAAGGGTATCTCTCCATGTAGAAAACAAAATACCAACAACAACAACAGAAAGATTGCTTTTGGGAGAATCTTGATTGTATGTAGTGAGGGTAACTTGAAGAGATGGACTGTGGAGCATATATAGAAGTTCCATAACTTGTTCTAGTTGACTATGTATTGGCCAAGAGGCTCTTGATTGGCTCTCAAGGCATCCAAAAAGGCCTGACAGCTTCTCTTAAGCCTCATTCACTTCTGGGGGATCTCAGCACTTCCTTTACTTATGGTGTCTGTTGGAAGGAGCAGTATCTATGATTCTAGTATTGTTAAAAGTTCAAGAAAACAATCAAGAGGAATGTAGGGTTAGGATTCCAGGATGAATTTTGTATCAGTGCCCAAGGAACAAGTAGATATCATCAGAAGACCATCAGAATTTCTTGTCTTGAAAAGCTGAGACAAGAATTACTTTGGCACATGCCTCCTCTGGACACAAATTTGGTAAGGCAAGCATACTGTCCTCCAAGACTGTGGTAGTGTAGGCTAGAATATGCATTGGAAGTGTTGGGGAAAAACTTTAGCAAATTCTTTCTGGCTATGCCTTTGAAGTAAACATGCTTTTATAAAACCAAATTGATTGTAGATATGGAACCAGTGTTAGTTATTGCCTTCCTACCATTAGGAGAAATATAGTCAGTGATGTGCTTGAGTAGATGGCAGCAGAGAGAAAGGACACCCCCCAAACCACTCAGGGTATCTGACAACCCTGAAGGAGTAGCAGGCCTGTCTTTGGGAGAGAAGTCTAGGCAATCCATGCTACCCCCACATCACAAAGTTTTAATTTGTCCAAAAAGAATAGCAAAATATTTTCAATGACATTAAGAGCGAGATTGTGTCCTTGGTGCGCCTGTCCTCAGTACTTTCTCCAGTACTAAGTATTCAGGTGAAAATTGTTCAAGTGAGCTTTGATGATTTGCTAAAGGAGACAAAGGAGAGGACTGAGATATCATCTTGGAGAGCTTCATCAAGGGTTTCTCAACCCAATAAAAGGGTGTATATCTGAGGTTTTATCTGTGACCTGAATCTGTTCTCAGCTCACAGAACAGTTATGAAGGAATTGGATTTCTTTATGAATTTCCTTGTCTGTATTATAATGGGCTTTAATGAAGAGTGGGTATGATTAACTGAAATGTCCCTGGAGGCATACATTAACAGACTAACATATAAAAACAACCACATATTGGTATGGAAGAGGAAGATTTGAATCTTTTATTGGGAATATCCTTTATCAGTACTTCAGAAGGATGGCCCTTGTTTGGATCAAGAGCAGGGAGAGTAGATCCATTTATGGTGAACTCAAAATCTCTCTGAATTATTTTCTATGGAATTTTGTCTCATTCAATATTATTTCAGATAGAGGTAAAATTCAGAGAAAGACAAAAATATATATACATACTTCTATTCTTTGGACAGGTGGGCAAATAAGTAATTTTGTGCATATGTTGTTAGATATAGATATCATGTTAGGTGGTTTTTATGAACTGTTATTTTTTTCTTCCTCTTTTAATAAAAGAAGGTATACTCCATGTGTGTGGGTGTATGTGCACACCTGCTTGTGTGTGTGCTTGCATTTTGTGTGTGTTTTAAATTTTGGCAAGGGAGATAATCAGATATTAGAAATGACTGATTTAAAAAATCAAATGGCATTAATAAAACTGAAAATAAGGGGGTACAAATTTTTGTGTATAAAGCTTTTTATTTTGTTACTTGGATATTTTGGCACAATCAGTTCAATCTACATGTTGTTGAGTCACGTCACTTGGAAACATATTATTGAAAAATGGCAGTAATTGTGAGAGCTAATGATAACAAGATAATAGCTGCTATTTATACAGCACTTGGAGGTTTAAATATCTTCTGTGTGGGACAGGGGGCACAGTATGGGTGTGGGTGTGTTTTCATTTTATCCTCACAACAACCCAGAGAGGTAGAGAGGTAGATGGTCTTATTATCCTCATTGAATAGATGAGAAAACTATGACTAAAAATAATTAAGTGACTTGCTCAGGGTAACACAGCTAGGAAATGACTAAGACAAGGCTTGACCTCAGGTCTTTCTGACTATCAGTCCACGGCTTTATCCACTGAAACCCCCAGCTGCTGTTCAATCTTGTGATCTGTTTGAATTATGTTTGACTTCTGGAGCTAATTCAGATTAATGCCCAATCCACTTTTAAACTCAGGTAAATTAGCATAGTTAGGTTGCACAGCAAGTAGTGTACCTGCCCTGGAGTTAGGAGGACCTGAGTTCAAATCTGGCCTCACACGAACTTGCTAGCTGTGTGGCTGTGGGCAAGTCACTTAAGCCCTATTTCCCTGCGTTCCCCCCTTAAAAATCCTTCAGGTAAATCCCTAAGACCATAAGTTATAGATTTTAAGTCTCTTTTTTTGAAAATGCTCCCACAGAAACAAAATATCATCAACATATTCTAATCAAAAAAGGAGACAGTTTCTATCATTATCATCATTAATGTAGTCAAATTCATTTTTAAGTGTCCACACAGAAATACATCAATACTAGGTCCTGAGGCAAAGGATCCTTGTCCTCCATAAATTCATGTAAATTTGAATCCATTTCAATAAATATTTATTAAAGGCCTATGACACGCAAGGCACTATACAAGGATCGGTGGCTACAGAGACAGACATTTCACATTATCACAGAATTTTAGAGATGAACGATAATTGTGGCAGCTAGCTAGTACCACAAAAGAACCCGTTCTCCTGTATAGCTAACAAGTGCTGATTCAGTGTCTCCTTGAAGATGTCTAATGAGAGAGACCCCAGGACTTCCAGACTAGTCCCTTGCTTCTTATGGATGGTCCTAATTGTTAGGATTGTGTTTTGTTTGCCCACTAGATATCGCACTTATATTTGCCTCTTTGAAAGCTCTACCCACTGCTCTGGATATACATGCTAGAGCCAAACAGAATAAATTTAATCCCTCTTTCACATAAGAGCCCTTCCAATATTTGACAATAGCTAGCATGTCCCTACCGAACATTCTCTTGTGTAAAGAGTTCCTTCAAATAATCCTTAAATGACATGCACTCAAGGCCCTTCCTTATCCTCACTGCCTTCCTTTGAACATTCTCCAGCTTAGTAATGTCCTTCCCATACCATGTGATGCCCAGAAATGAAAGCTACCATCTGCCAATAACTCAGAATTAAACATATATACCAGCAATGTATTCTACTGAGACCAAACACCAATTTGCATTCTACTTGATAACTATTTCTCAAACTGGGCAACAAAAGAGAATTTTGAAATGCCTTAATAGCTGCTTGGTACAGTATCAAGTCTGATATAATTTCTTTATTTCAGCCACCCCACTTCTAATGGGATAGTAAAATCAGAGCCAAATGGTACCAAAGCGGGTATCTAGTATATTTTACAGAGAAGGAAATGGAGGACCATGGCTTCTAGGGGAGAAGAGAAGTGATTCCCATTAGTGTCACATATGTAGGCTTGAATCTGAACTGAGGTCCTCTCATTCTACATCTAGCATTTTTCTTTTGTTTGTTTGTTTTTCATGTTACCATGTTACCTGTTTCTTTCTAAAGATGTGCTCCATCCACACAGGGACATTTTTGCCCCTAAGACAAACAGCTTTGTGCCTACCCTAAAGTCATATTTTTAAAATAAACCTATTAAAGCAGAATGGTGAGATCTCTGCTGGGGACATTATTGTTGAGTGGGAGCTCAGACATGAAATTCATTAATGAATTAATTCCTATTTTCATTGGTTCTTCTTATATTTTTGCTAAATTAGCTTCAACCTGCTAAAATAATAATAATCTGCATTATATAGAATTTTGAAGTTTTTAAAACACTTTATGAATACCTCATTTTATCCTCAAATTGACCCTGGAAGGTATATACTATTATTATCAACATTTTACGGGTGAGAACATAGAGGAAGAAAGAGGTCAAGTATATATGTAGAAAGCTGGATTTTAACTCAAATTTCCCAGTTCTTTATCCACTGAGCCACTGTTTTCACCCTTTTATCTACCCTGTTCATCACCCTGAGCTAAACCCATATCACTCTGGTTTTCTTGATTTTTAGAACTACGTAATTATGTGTGGTCTCTGTCTCTGTCTCTGTCTCTGTCTCTGTCTCTCTTTCTCTGTCTCTCTCTCTCTCTCTCTCTGTCTCTGTGTTTCTATGTGTATGTGTCTGTCTCTGTCTGTCTGTCTGTCTCTCTCTCTCTTTCTGTGTGTGTGTGTGTGTTTGTGTACATGTGGGTGCAAATGTCTACTGTTTCCTAGGTAATTGTCGCCCTTTGTTGTTGTACAAATGCATTGTAATTAATTATATACGGAAGTAGCTTTCTGTGTTTTAATAAATAACATTGTTTCTAGAGAGTGGCAGAAGTGCACAATTTTCTGGAGACCCACATTCTATCATAGTACTATAGCCTCACATGTATTGTAGAGCCATACACATATCTTTTTGGAGGATTCTTAAAATTTAGAGATACTCAAAAGGTAGACATTCTATTTAACCAAAATACCAAGAGAGATGTGAAAACATTCAATAAATTTAGATGATAGGGTGATATTTTATGAAGCTTTAAGTCCCTGAATGTTTTTTCAGGGACTGATCATACCACATGAAAATAATGTCAGTGGCATCACAGATATAGATACTACTTCCAATACTAGATATTGCAACCTGTCCATGACTTCTTTGGATGCCCTCTGCCCACATCCTCCTATAAATCTGACACAGGAGATCCACTCAAGGTACTAGATATTTTAGACATTGCATAGATACTAAAAAAGTACTAATAGAAAACAAAACTTTGGAAATTACTTGTGGATATCATGCAGGATTTTATATTTCTCTTTATCTTTATTTTATTTTTGTTTTTATATGACAAGTAAGGGCAAAGGTAGCAGAAAAGTGGACCTTTACTTGCTTGACTTTTTACCGAGTATTTTGTCCTTGAAGTCAAGTCAAGTACGTGCTGCTACTATGCTGAAGACTGAAAACCAGAATTGTATTTCTACCAACTATTTGTCTCTTTTGGAAATGAGAAAATGAACATAGAATGAACATGAAAAAAGAAAATCCTAAATAAATTTAAGTTCATCTTGTGGAAATCAATGCTGAAAACTAAAAATATTAAATAAATAATAATAAAAAAGAAAAAAAAAGAAAAATACATTTGGCCAGTATGACTACAATAAAAAGTACTTGGAGATATGATGTATAAGAAGACTGGAAATGTAAGAAGTGACTATTCTAACACATATCTAAAGAAAAACACCTAGTAAAAATTGCTCAACAAATAGTCATCCAGTCTTTACTTGAAACCTTCTATTCTCTCCTAGGCAGCTCATTCAATGTTTGAACAGAACTAATCATTAGGAAGTTTTGTGGTTGTGATGGTGGTCCACGTTCTTTCCTTAATTTAGATATTAACTTCAGGTATAAAAGCTTATAAATTATTTATTCTAAATTATTCAACAAACTATGTTTTTGATTCCCTTATCTTTTATGGAAGAGATATTTTCAAATCACTCCTGTAGTCTTATCACCCTAACAGGATCCATAATCCCTAATTAAAGTGTTCTCTTAAAATAGACTCAACAACTTCCCACATAGCAGATGCCAAGATCAAGGCGGAGGGGGAAAAGAACTAGGAGGCTTGTATTAGAAGAAAAGAAAGAAATTATTGGGTGTTTACCACTACTTCTGATCCAAGGGAATCCAACTAAAAACCACGGAATTCATAAAACTGCCAGAGAACCAGATATTTGTTTGCTTTCTTTGACACTTATACTGAATGCTGTTCTGATATCTATGCAAGATAATATTTCAAGAGAGCCATATGAAAAATCCAAGGTAAACACAAACATAAGCAGGGGGTAGAAATTGCAGTTGCAGCAAATTGTACAAAACTACCACAATAAACCTTTTCAAATTTTGTGATATTTTCATCTATGTTATGCTATGCATTATGTTTCTAGTCTATTATGAGAAAAAAATAGCATTGAAGTTATTTGATGTTACTAAATGATATCTGCTTAACATTTGTTTTAATTCAAATATGTGCATTATGTTGTTATTTAGATGCTTCAGTCATAGCTGATTCTTTGTGACCCCATTTGGGGTTTTCTTGGAAAAAAATACTGGACTGATTTTCCTTTTCTGGTTCATTTTACAGACGACAAATGTGAGGCGAACAGGGTTACGTGACTTGACTAGAGTCTCATAGCTACTAAGTATCTTATACCAGAGCTCAAATTTGTACTTCCCGGCTCCAGGCTCAGCACTCTATCCCCTGCACCACCTAGCTGCTTCTCTCGCTCTTCCTCTCTGTGTCTCTCTCCACCTCTCTCTCCACCTCTCTCTCTCTCTCTCTCTCTCTCTCTCTCTCACTCTCCACACACATGAACACATATATGTATGTATATGTGTGTATATGTCTATATGTCTGATTGTATATATGTCTATAAATGTACAGGTGCATATACATACACAGTAAAAACCCTTGAGTTATAGCTATCTATCTATCTATCTATCCATCTATATCTCAAGAACTTTCATCAGTTCTAGTAGATAAGACCCTTGAAACTAGTCTACAAAAATTTCCATTAAATATAAATAAAATCCTTAGCCATAACCTTGACAAAAATAATGATATATAATATTTTCGTTTATCAGCAGGATACTTCTTTCACCTTAAGTACCTTCTGCTATTTTTTATACCTTTTGAAATTCCCCCAGGGTTTTTGGCTAAGCTCGTGTCTCCAGCTCATTTTATAGATGAGGAACTGAGGCAGAGGCTTAAATGACTTGCCCAGGGCCACACAGCTAGTAAGTGCCTGAGGCCAGATTTGAACTCAAAAAGATAAGTCTTTCAAATTCCAAACTTGATTCTTTATCCAATGTGCCACCTAGCCCACATTTAGGTAGCTCTAATGATTAGGAGTTTATTTTACTTCGCCTCAGTTAAATCCTATTCCATGTATCAGCCTGTCAAATACTTGAAGTCAAATGTCATGTCAAACATAGACCACACACACACACACACACACACACACACAAATTCAGTCTTCTCAAGGCATGGACTCAAGTTCCTTGCCCTTCTTTGGAAATTATATCTAATCAACATGTTTATCAAAAGCAGTACCCCGAAGAGAAAACAATTCCAGAAGTGATCTGAGCAGGGGACCATAGATTTCTAATCTTGGAATCACAGAGCCCTCTGCCTTTTGTTCTCTCCCTCCTCTAAATCCAATCAGTTGCGAAGTTCTGTCAATTACCTCAATGAAATTTTTTTTAAGAAAGCCCCTACTTTCCTTTTTCCATGACCACAGTTAAGGTACCTCTTTCTACTTTTATAATAAATTTTCAGTGATTTATTCAAGTTAGAACAAGAATAGAACAACAGTATGATCATTTGAATCCAGCTCCTCTGATTCCAAAACCAATTGTTACTTGGATTAGATTGTAATTTAGTACTTACAAGTGATCACATTAACTTAACTGAAAATATTAAATTGCATTCTACATCATAGCTCAATTCAATGTGAAAAATTGGAGAATGGTATTTATCTATCATTGTCCCTTTACCCCAATTCTCTAATAACAACAATGTATAGCCCTGTAAAAAAGCCCCACTTACAGTATTCTAAGTTATGCAGTTCTTTTGAAATAGTCAAATTATCTTGGGTCAAATGTGTAGATGAAAACAGGTAAGTAGCTTTTAGTGCGACTGCTAAATTCAGGCAAGCAATTGACTCTGAACTTCTAAAGGTTTTTCAGTTCAACATTATTAGACATTCCACTATATGCTTGTTCTTTAGGCTAAAAAGATAAAAATGACAAAGGCTCCACTTTCACTGATTTTACAGTGTAATGAGAGGGGGCTAAGGAATGGAGACATGGAAAATACCATATGATAAAAAAAAAGTAGATTAGTCTAAAAAAAGCAATTCATTGGCCTTAATTGGAGGGATGGAATTGGGGAAGAAGAGATCACTTTTAGGGTTAAGGGTCAAGTTATTCTTCAAAAAGGCTATGACACCTGAGTTTGGGTATTAGAAGAAAGGAAGGATGTCAAGAGGTAAAAATAAAAGGGGAGTAGAATTTGTAACTTCCTATTCTGCTAACCACATCAGGAAGAGATAGACTTTCCATTGGCTGTTGAGTCACAAATAGGAGTGCATAAAAAGGAGTAAGTTAAGCATTGCTTCCTTCTTTGCTGTCCATAAAGAAAATGAGTTATTGTTGCCCTCTAGGTAGAAAAGGGTTCTTGGATCTTCTCTCACTTGGAGCTGGCATGCAGTCTAAAGCCCCTGACCCTGATGTTGCTTAGTGAGCAGTACCAACTTCAGTAGCCCACTCTACTTTTGTTTAACATGGGTTGTTGCTTCTATCCTAGTTATTTCTATTATCCCTGACAGAGTATTGGAGATGGAATAGAACAGATTGTTAATTTCTGTGTTTTGAAAGGTCCAAAATTTCCCCAGAAGTCCAATAGATTATATCTATGGCAGAAGTCATGGGTAGCTGAGTTCTTTCTGCCAGCATAGGGTCAAGAGGAGTGATGAGTACTCAATCAAGTAACCAAGATGGTAGATCCTACCAGCAAGAATTGGACACAGTCCGTCCATCATGACACAGTTAGAAGTACATTCTGTGAAGTAAAATTCTAGTTTTTTCAACATTCACTTTTATAATATTTTGAGTTCCGAATTTTCCCCTCCTTCCTCTACCCCCTCCACAAAATGGTAAGCAATCTGATATAGGCTACACATGTACAATCATATTAAATATATTTCCATATTAGTCATGTCGTGCAAGAAGAATCAGAGCAAAGGGAAAAAAAACATAAGGAGAAAAATAAAGATAAAATAGTATGCTTCAATCTGCATTCAAACTCCATGATTCTTTCTCTGGATGTGGATAGCATTTTCTGTCATGAGTCTGTCAGGATTTTCTTAGATCATTGAAGTGCTGAGAATAACTGAGTTTATCAAAGTCAGTCATCACACGATGTTGCTCTTAATGGGTACGGCATTCTCTTGGTTCTGCTCACTTCATTCATCATCAGTTTATGTGAGTCTTTCCAAGTTTTTCTGAAAGCCATTTGCCCATCATTTCTTATGGAACAATAGTATCCTGTAACACTCATGCATCGTAACTTGTGTAGGCATTTCCCACTTGATGGGCATTCCCTCCATTTCCAATTTTTGTTACCACAAAAAGGGGGTCCTTTTCCTGTTTTTTATGATCTCTTTGGGATATAGACCTAGTATGGATAATACGCAGTTTTATAGGCCTTTGGGAATAGATGCAAACTGTTCTCCAGAATGGTTGGATCACTTCACAAGCCCACCAACAATGAGTTAGTGTTCTACTTTTCCCACATCTTCTGCAACATTTATCATTTTCCTGTTTTGTCACATTAGCCAATCTGATAGGTGTGATGTGGTACCTCAGAGCTCTTTTAATTTGCATTTCTCTATTCAATAATGATTTAGAGCATTTTTCATATGACTATAGTTTTAATTTTTCACCCTAAAACTGCCTTTTCACATCTTATGACCATTTATCAATTGGGGAATGACTTGTATTCTTATAAATTTGACTCAGTTCTCTATATTTCAGAGATGAGCCCTTTATCAGAGACACTAGCTATAAAATAATTTCCAAGCTTTCTGCTTCCCTTCTAATCTTGGTTGAATTGGCTTTGTGCAAAATCTTTTTAATTTAGTATAATAAAAATTATACTTTCCCTTTCATAATGTTCTCTATCTCTTGTTTGGTCATAAATTTTTCCCTTCTCCATAGATCTGGCAGGTACACTATTCCTTGTTCTCCTGATTTGCCTATAGTATCACCCAACATGTCTAAATCATGTTCCCATTTTAACCTTATATTGCAATATGATGTAAGATGTTGGCATAAGATGTGAGATGCATATTTTCTGTCATGCTATTTTCCAGTTTTTCCAGCAGTTTTTGTCAAATAGTGAGTTTTATTTTATCTCAGAAGTTGAAGTCTTGGATTTTCAAATGGTAGGTTAATATAGTCATTGACTATTGTGTGTTGTGTACCTAATATATTCCACTGATCCATAACTCTATTACTTAACCAGCACCAAGTAGTTTTGATGATTGCTGCTTTATAATAGAGTTTTAGATCAGGCACACCTAGGTCACATTCCATTTCATTCCTTTCCATTTAATTTTATCATTTTATTTAATATTTTACTTTCCAACATTGATTTTCACAAGATTTTGAGTTACAAATTTTTTCCCCATTTCTACCCTCCCCCCCATTCCAAGATGGCATATATTCTGGTTGCCTCGTTTCCCAGTCAGCCCTTCCTTCTTTCACCCCCCCTGCCTCCCATCCCCTTTTCCTTTACTTTCTTGTAGGGCAGGATTGAATTCTATGCCCCATTCCCTATATATCTTGATTCCCAGATTCATGCAAAAAAACCTTTTTTTTAAAGCATCGGCTTTTAAAATTTTCAGTTCCCTATTCTCTGCCTTCTTCCCTTCCCACCCACCCTCCCGAGGAAGGCAAGCAATTCAATATAGGTCACACAAGTATCATTATGTAAAACACTTCCACAGTGCTCATGTTGTGAATGGCTAACTATATTTCCTTCCATCCTATACTGTCCCTCTTTATTCAATTTTCTCCCTTGACCATGTCCCTTTTCAAAAGTGTTTGCTTTTGATTACCTCCTCCCCCTCTCTACCCTTCCTTCTATCATCCCCTCCCTTTATTTTTATCCCCTTCCCCTTACTTTCCTGTGGAGCAAGATAACCAATTGTGTGTGTATATTATTCCCTCCTCAAGTTGAATCTGATGAGGGTAAGATTCACTCATTCCCCCTCACCTGCCCCTCTTCCCTTCCAACAGAACTGGTTTTTCTTGCCACTTTTATGTGAGATAATTCACCCTATTCTACTTCTTCCTTTCTCCCTCTCTAAGTATATTTCTCTCTCACCCCTTAAGTTTATTTCATTTTTTAGATATCATGCCTTCATATTCAACTCATCCTGTGCCCTCTGTTTATATTCCCTTCAACTCCCCTAATATTGAAAAAGGTCTCATGAATTAATCTTCCATGTAAGAATGTAAACATAAAAGTTCAACTTTAGTTACTCCCTTATGAATTCTCTTTCTTGTTTACCTTTTCATGCTTCTCTTCATTCTTGTATTTGAAAGTCAAATTTTCAATTCAGCTCTGGTCTTTTCCTTGAGAAAGCTTGAAAGTCCTCTATTTTATTGAAAATCCATATTTTGCCTTGGAGCATGATGCTCAGTTTTGCTGCGTAGGTGATTCTTGGTTTTAGTCCTAGCTCCTTTGACCTCCAGAATATCATATTCCAAGCCCTTTGATCCCTTACTAGATCTTGCGTTATTCTGATTATGTTTCCACAATATTCAAATTGTTTCTTTCAGGTTGCTTGCAGTATTTTCTCCCTGACCTGGAAACTCTGGAATTTGGCGACAATACTCCTAGGAGTTTTCTTTTTGGGATCTTTTGCAAGATGTGATTGGTAGATTCTTTCAATTTCTATTTTACCCTCTGGTTCTAGAATATCAGGGCAGTTTTCCTTGATAATTTCTTGAAAGATTATGTCTAGGTTCTTTTTTGATCATGGCTTTCAGGTAGTCCAATAATTTTTAAATTATCTCTCCTGGATCTATTATCCAGGTCAGTGGTTTTTCCAATGAGATATTTCACATGGTCTTCCATTTTTTCATTCCTTTCATTCTGTTTTATAATATCTTGATTTCTCATGAAGTCACTAGCTTCCACTTGCTCAAATCTGATTTTTAAGGTAGTATTTTCTTTAGTGGTCTTTTGGACCTCCTTTTCCATTTGGCTAATTCTACCTTTCAAGGCATTCTTCTCTTCATTGGCTTTTTGGAGCTCTTTAGACATTTGGGTTAGTCTATTCTTTAAAGTGTTATTTTCTTCAGTATTTTTTTGGGTCTCCTTTAGCAAGTCGTTGACTTCTTTTTCGCGGTTTTCTTGGATCACTCTCATTTCTCTTCCCAGTTTTTCCTCTACTTCTCTTACTTGCTTTTCCAAATCTTTTTTGAGCTCTTCCACGTCCTGAGACCAATTCGTATTTTTCTTGGAGGCTTTTGAAAAAATAGGCTTTTTGACTTTGTTGACTTCTTCTTGCTGTATGTTTTGATTTTCTTTGTCACCAAAACAGGAATCTAGAGTTTGAATTTGAGTCTGAGTTCATTTTTGCTGCCTGTTCATGTTCCCAGTCAACTACTCGACCCTTGAGCTTTTGGTCAGAATATGACTGCTTGTAGAGTAGAGAGTCCTTTTCCCAAGGTTTTGGGTCCAAGCACTGATGATTTCAGAGCTACTTCTACTCCACTGTCATGCCAGGCTGTGTCACCGCAGCATTCTTCATCCCTGAAGAAGTGCCAACCAAGACTGCAATCCAGATCCAAGCAGGGCACAGCAAGAGAATCTGCCTTTGTGCCCACAAAGTGCTCCTTGCACTCCCACCCTGACCCGCTGCTAGATTCCTCCCACTGTGTGAGCCAGGGACTCAGGAAGCAGTTGATGCTGGAGCTCTGGAGGCTGCCTCAGGAGCTTCCTGTTTCTGCCACCACCACCACTGCACCACCTCTGCCACACCCAGGGCTGGTGGCTGGACCACTCTGGACTCGATCCCGCAGTTTCCCACTCACCTGCTCTTTGGCTTTTGTGGTTTGAGAAGTTTGGTAACTGTCATAGCTCACTGATTCATGGACCCAAGGCCTGTTCCAGCTGGCTGACTGCAGGTCTGATCTGTCCCCCTGCAGCCCACCCTGGGCTGCGCTCTGCTTCCAGCACCATGCTATAGACCCTTCCCGGCAGCCATCCAGGCTCTCCTGTGCTGGAGACCTGCTTCCCTCTGCTATTTCCTGGGTTCTGCAGCTTTAGAATTTGTACAGAGCCATTTTTACAGGTTTTTGGAGGGATTTGGGGGAGAGCTTAAGCAAGTCCCTGTTTTCCAGCTGCCATCTTCCATTTCTTTTCATTTATTCCTTTGATATTTTGGACCTTTTGTTCTTCCACATGAATTTTGCTATTATTTTTTCTATCTCTATAATATAATTTTTGGTAGTTTGATTGGTGTGGCACTGAATAAGTAAATTATTTTAGGTGGAATTGTCATTTTATTATATTAGCTCGGTCTACCCATGAGCAACAGATATTTCTCCAAATATTTAGATCTGATTTTATTTGTGTGAGAAATGTTTAATAATTTTGTTTATATAGTTTCTTTTTTGTCTTAGTATGTAGACTCCCAAGTATTTTATACTGTCTACAATTACTGTAAATGGAATTTCCCTTTCTATCTCTTGCTGCAGGGTTTTGTCAGTAACATATAGAAATGCTGATGATTTAAGTGGGTTTATTTTATATCCTGCTACTTTGCTTAGTTGTTAAGTATTTCAAGCAGTTTTTCTTTTTTTTTCTTTTTTTACTTCATTCTCTGGAATTCTCAAAGCATACCATCATATCATGTGCCAAACAGTGATAGCTTTGTTTTTTTCTTTGCCTATTCAAAGTCCTTGAATTTCTTTTTCTCTTCTTATTTCTAACGCTAACATTTCTAGTACTATATTGAATCACAGTGGTGATATTGGACATCCTTGTTTCACCCTCAATCTTATCGGAAATACTTCTACTTAGCCCCATTACATATAATACTTGCTGATGGTTTTAGATAGATGCTGCTTAACATTTTAATGAAAACTCCATTGATTTCCTATGCTGTCTAGTGTTTTTAATAGGAATGGGTGTTGTATTTTGTCAAAAGGTTTTTCTGTATCTATTGAGATAATCTTATGGATTTCTGTTAATTTTGTTATTCATATGGTCAATTATGCTAATAGTTTTCCTAATATTGAACCAGCCTTGCATTCCTGGTATAAATCCCACTTAGCCATAATGTATCAACCTCATGATAAGCTGCTATAATTTCTTTGGTAATATTTTATTTAAAAAGTTTCTATCTATATTAATTAAGGAAATTGGTCTGTAATTTTTCTTTGTTTTGGCTCTTCCAGGTTTAGGCATCAGCACCATATTAGCATCATAAAAAGAATTTGGTAGGACTCCATCATCACCTATTTTTCCAAATAGTTTATATGGTATTGGAATTAATTGTTTTTTAAATATTTGGTAGAATTTACTTGTAAATTCATCTGACCCTAGGCAATTTTTTTTAGGGAGTGATGGCTTGTTCAATTTCTTTTGCTAAAATGGGGTTATTTAAGCATTTTACTTCCTCTTCTGTTAATATTAACAATTTATATTTTTCACCAATTTTTATCCATTTCACTTAGATTTTCAGATTTATTGGAATAAAGTTGGGCAAATTAGCACCTAGTCATTTTTTTAATTTCCTCTTCGTTTGTGGTAAATTCACCCTTTTCATTTTTGATACTAGTAATTTGATTCTCTTCTCTCTTTTATTTAATCAAATTAACCAAAGTTTTATATATTTTATTGTTTTTTTTCATAAAACCATCTTTTAGTTTATTTATTTAATAGTTTTCTTGATTTCAAATTTATTGATCAATCTTTTGGTTTTCAGAATTTCTAAGTTTGTATTTAATTGGAGATTATTAATTTGTTCTTTTTCTAACTTTTTAGTTGCATGCCTTTATCATTGATCACCTCTTTCTCTATTTTATTCATGTAAGCATTGAGAAATATAAAATTTCCCCTATCAACTGCTTTGGCTGCATCCAATATGTTTTATTATGTTCTCTCATTATTGTCATTCTCTTGGGTGAAGTTACTGATTGTGTCTATGATTTGTTCTTTGACCCCCTCATTCTTTTTTTTTTCATTTTAAGATTTTATTTAGCATTTTATTTTTCCCCAGTTACATGTAAAATTTTTAACATTGTTTTTTAAAACTTTGAATTTCAAATTACCTCCTTTTCTCAAGCCCCATCTCCTCTTCATTGAGAAGGCAAACAATTCCATATAGGTTTTACATGTGTAGTCATGCAAAACATATTCATAATAGTCATGTTATAAAAGGAAACATAAACAAGAAAAAAGAAAGTAAAAAATGTATGTTTCAATCTGTATTCAGACACCATCAGAACTTTCTCTGGGAATGGATAGGTTTTTCATCATAAGTCTTTCAGAGTTTTCTTGGATCATTGTGTTGCTGAGAATAGCTAAACCATTCTCAGCTTATCATCTTACAATTTTGTTATTACTTTGTACACAGTACAATTGATTTTGCTCCTACAAGCCTTTCCAGGTTTTCCTGAGAGCATCCGGCTCATCATTTCTCACAGTACAATAGTATTCCATCATAATCATATGTCGCAAGTTGTTCAGCCATTCCCCAATTGATGGGAATCTCCTCAACTTCTAATTGTCACTCAACCCAATGAAGAGCTGTAGGCACAAGGAGAGTGGGGCAGGCAGGATGCATCTTTCCAATTTTAAAAAATATTCATGAGTACTCCATGCATCCAAATCTTGCACAAAAGGCAGTTTACTGATAAATGATTTTTAAGTAATATCGGCAAAATTCTTAACAACTTCACATAATGGTAATACCCCACTCTTTTGTAAAACAAAAAAGGCATAAAATTTGTGATGATAATGCAGTGAAATATGCTAGTGACTCAATAGGATGAGAAGAGAACTCCAAAACACTTTAGAGGTGTCTCTAGAACCCTGGGGGAGGGCATATATAATCTTGTTCTGGGGGATTTGACTTACATTTGTGAGTGTGAGTTGGGATGACAATTTCTCCTCCCCCTTAGAAGAGCTATGAATAGAAAACAGAATATATATAGGAGGTACTATGGAGGCAGTATTGAAAGTTCATAAAAAATCCTGGCATGTAAAGGAGAAAAGGAGAACAAGTCAATGATGATTCATACATTTGTAACTTACACCCTAATGCAATGCTGATCGAACTGTGAATTGGCTCATCATTTTGGAAAGTAATTTGGAGTTATTCCCAAAGAGACATTAATATCATATCTCTTGGCCCAATGGAAAATTATATGTATACATAAAACATATACACACATGTATAAATAGAGATAGAGATATGTAGATATATATATATGTACAATATACATTATATATACATAATTATATATAAGATGTAATACATTCATAGCAGCTTTCTTCTTTGTAGTATAGAACTAGAACTGAGGAGCTACCCATTATTAACAATAAAAACAACACTGCAATGATTGTTAATAATAATAATAGCAAGCATTAGCATAAAGTTTAAGGTTTGGAAAATGCTGTACGTATGTTATCCCATTTGATTCAATAATCTTGTAAGGTAAATATATGTAATTATGTACACTATTTATAATTATGCTATAATTATCTCTATTTTACAGATGAAGAAAATGAAGCTGAAGAGAGGTTTAATGACTTGCCCAGAGTCCCACAGCTGGCAAGTGTCAGAGGTAGAATTTCATATTCAGGTCTTCCTGGCTCCAGACCCAACATTCTATAGACTATACCACTTGGTCGACTCATTGCAAAATGAATGAACAAGTTAGGATAAATTAAATTTTGAAGATTTGAATGAACTGATTCAGAATGAATTGAGAATTAAGACAAAAACCTTATAAAGGGAATCAATTTTATTTTTTAATTTATTTTTTATTTTTAGTTTACGTCACTGTTCCACAAGTTTTTAAGTTTTGAATTTTCTCCCCCTCCTTCCTCCCCCCAAAACAACATGTAATCCAATATAGGTTATACATATACCTTCACATTAAACTTATTTACACAACAGTCAAGTTGTAAAGAAGAATTATAACCAATGGAATGAATCATAAGAAAGAAGAAACAAAATAAGAAGAAAATGAAAAAAAAAAGAGAGCAAATAGTTTGCTTCAATCTGTGCTCAGACTCTGCAATCTTTCTCTGGATGTGGATAGCTTTTTCCATCATGATTCTTTTGGAGCTGTCTTTGAACCTTGTATTACTGAGAAGAGCCAAGTCTAAAAGTTAGTCATCACA
The DNA here is from genome assembly GCF_011100635.1 of Trichosurus vulpecula. Lineage (NCBI taxonomy): Eukaryota > Metazoa > Chordata > Mammalia > Diprotodontia > Phalangeridae > Trichosurus > Trichosurus vulpecula. The sequence goes on along the minus strand of NC_050580.1, from coordinate 27,616,229 downwards.
GAAACCGTGTTTCTGTAATGATGCATAACGTTCTCCTGGTTCTGCTCCCCTCACTCAGCATCAGATCACATAGGTCTTTCCAGGTTATTATGAAGTATGTCTGCTCCCCATTTCTTATAGCACAATAGTTTTCCACTACATTCATATACCACAACTTGTTCAGCTACTCCCCAATTTACGGACAACCCCTTGATTTCTAATTCTTTGCCACCACAAAAAGAGCTGATGTAAATATTTTTGTACGTACAGGTCCATTTCCCACTTCTATAATCTCTTTGGGATACAGCCCTAGAAATGGTATTACTTGGTCAAAGGATATGTACATCTTTATCGTTTTTGGGCATATTTCCAAATTGATCTCCACAATGGCTGGATCAGTTCGCAACTCCACCAACAATTATATTGTTGTTCCAATTTTCCCACATCCTCTCCAGTATTTCTGATTTTCCTGTTTTATCATGTGGGCCAATCTGACAGGAGAGATGTGATACCAAAGAGTGTTTTGATTTGTACTTCTCTAATCAATAGTGATTTAGAGCATTTTTTCATATGACTATAGACATCTTTTATTGCTTCCTCTTAAAATTGCCTGTTCATATCCTTTGACCATTTATCAATTGGGGAATGACTTGCATTCCTATAAATTTGGCTCAGTTCCCTTTATATTTTAGAGATGAGGCCTTTGTCAGAGACATTGGTTTTTAAAAGAATAAGTAACATCTACCTAAAAGCATCAGCAATCATTATATGTAGTGGAGATAAGCAGGATGCATTTCCAAAAAGACTAAGGGTGAAACAAGGATGTCCATTATCACACCTATTATTCAATTTGGTACTAGAAATGTTAGCCTCAGCAATAAGGGAAGAAAAAGAAGTTGAAGGAATTATAATAGGCAAAGAAGAAACTAAGTTATCACTCTTTGCAGATGATATGATGATTTACTTAGAGAATCTCAGAGAATCAAGTAAAAAACTACTTGAAATAATAAACAACTTTAGCAAAGTTGCAGGATATAAAATAAATCCGCACAAATCCTCAGCATTCCTATACATTACTAACAAAGCCCAACAGCAAGAGATAGAAAGAGAAATTCCATTCAAAGTTACTGTAGACACTATAAAATATTTGGGAGTCTATCTGCCAAGACAAACCCAGGGCCTATATGAACATAATTATGAAACACTTTTTACACGAATAAAGTCAGATCTAAGTAAATGGAAAAATATCAGTTGCTCATGGTTAGGCCGAGCTAATATAATAAAAATGACTATTTTACCTAAATTAATCTATCTATTCAGTGACATACCAATTGAACTACCAAAAAATTATTTTACAGAGCTGGATAAAATAATAATAAAATTCATCTGGAAGAACAAGAAGTCTAGAATATCCAGGGTATTAATGAAAAGAAATGCTAGAGAAGGTGGCCTAGTCATACCAGATATTAAGCTGTACTATAGAGCAGCAGTCATCAAAACTACCTGATACTGGCTAAGAAACAGAGTTGTGGATCAGTGGAATAGGATAGGTACACAAGATGGAGAAGTCAACGACTATACAATCTACTCTTTGATAAACTCAAAGAGGCTGGCTTCTGGGCTAAGAATTCACTATTTAACAAAAACTTTTGGGAAAATTGGAAAATGATAGGGCAGAAACTGGGCATAGACCAATATCTTACACCATCTACTAAAATAAAGTCAAAATGGGTTCATGATTTAGGAACAAAGGCTGAAACCATAAGCAATTTGGGAGAGCAAGGAATAGTTTACCTATCAGATTTATGGAAAAGAAAAGAATTCATGACCCAACAAGAGATAGAGAGCATTACAAAATGCAAAATGGATAATTTTGATTATGTTAAATTGCAAAGATTAGGAGGGAAGCAGAAAATTGGGAGAAAATCTTTACAACTAGTGTTGCTGATAAAGGCCTCATTTCTAAAATATACAGGGAACTGAGCCAAATACATAGGAATACAAGTCATTCCCCAATTGAAAAATGGTCAAAGGATATGAACAGGCAGTTTTCAGAGGAAGAAATTAAAGACATATGAAAAAAGGCATATGAAAAAATGCTTGGAATTGCTACTGAACAGAGAAATGCAAATCAAAACAACTCTTAGATACCACATCTCTCCTGTCAGATTGGCTAAAATAACAAAACTGGAAAATGATAAATGCTGGAGAGGATGTGGGAAAATTGGAACATTGTTACATTTCTGGTGGAGTTGTGAACTGATCCAGCCATTTTGGAGAGCAATTTGGAACTATGCCCAAAGGACTATAAAAATGTTCATACCCTTTGACCCAGCAATACCACTTCTAGGGTCATATCCCAAAGAAATCACACAAGTGGGAAAAGGACCCATATGTACAAAAATATTTATAGTGGCTCTTGTTGTGGTAGCTAAGAATTGGAAATCAAAGGGAAGCCCATCAATTGGGGAATGTCTGAACAAGCTGTGGTATATGAAGATAATGGAATCCTATTGTGCAATAAGAAATGGGGATGATACGGATTTCATAACACCTGGAAAAACCTACACGACATAATGCTGAGTGAGTGGAGCAGAGCCAGGAGAACATTATACACACCACAGATATATGGATTCTGTGAGGATTAACCCTGACAGACTTTGCTCTTCTCAGCCACACAACGTGCAAAGACAACTTCAAAGGACTCACGATGGAGAATGCTATCTACATCCAGAGAAAGAACTATGAACTATGAATGCACATTTAGGCACACTTCATGCTCTCCTTTTTTCTTCCCTTTTTTTTCTCTCTTTTGTTTTTGTTTTTGGGTTTTTTTCTTTGGTTCTGTTTCTTCTTTCTTATGATTCATTTCATTGGTCATAATTCTTCTCCACAACTTGACTAGTATGTAAATTAATTCAATGCGAAGTTATACGTGGAAGTTATATGGGATTCCATGACGTCTTGGGGAGGGAGGCGGGGAGGGAGGGAAGAAAATCTGGAGCTCAAAATTATGTAGAACCAAGTGTTGTAAACTAAAAATAAAAAAGGAAAAAAAATTAAAAATAAAAATGCTTAAAAAACTCTGACTGATGTTATGAACAACCATGATTACAGATGTCAGATTATGAAACATCTTACCCAGCACCTGACAGGAAGAAGATAAGTTAAAGATGCATAATAAGACAGGGTTTGGTTTGCTCTTCTGTGCATATTTGATACAACATGAAGGCAGAGAACACAGAAAAGGAAGGAAGGAAGGAAGGAAGGAAGGAAGGAAGGAAGGAAGGAAGGAAGGAAGGAAGGAAGGAAGGAAGGAGAAAAGGATAGGAGAGAGAAAAGAAAAGAAGTTCATTTAAACATGTTTTTTTGAAATACACAAATGAGAACGGTATTTGAATGGGATGTCTTTTAGATAAAGGATTATGCACATTGCTTGCCTTCCAAGAATGGAATCAGGAACAGAAAGCAGAAATTTTGAGGAGGCAAATTTAATACAGATATAATAAGAGAGAGAGAGAGAGAGAGAGAGAGAGAGAGAGAGAGAGAGAGAGAGAGAGAGAGAGAGAGAGAGAGAAACAGAGATAGAGGGACAAAGAGAGAGGGACTGAGACAGAGACAGAGAGAGAGAGAGAGAGAGAGAGATAGGGAGAGAGAGAGAGAGAGAGAGAGAGAGAGAGAGAGAGAGAGAGAGAGAGAGAGAGAGAATACCTCCTAAAGAGAGCATTATCCAGCAGTAGAATGGAGGCAGTAGTTTCCACCCCTTGCCTGCAAGCACTTCAGACATTGGTCGGTTGACCATTTTGGGGAAAATTGGTACCAGGGATAATTTTTCAGATATGAGTTCAACTAAAACCCTTTCCAATTCTAAAATCATGTAAATAGAAAACATTTAAGGGATGAAAAGAAGATGAAAAACTTGCAAAGGAAAAAGAGAAGGGATGGCAAGAATAACAGGTTTAATGTTTCTTCCTTAGTCTCTCTTCTTAAAGAATATAATTCACTAGAGCACAAGGACTGCTTCATTATTTTCTTTATTATCTTCAGTGGTTAATCAGTTCCTATAACATAGTAGGCACATTATAAATGTTTGTCAATTGATTGACCACAGCTTTATGTCTACTACCACTCTAAATCTTGCCTTTACTCACTGCTCTCTGGCAGTCAAAGAGGATGAAGGGGCAAGGAGTTTTTGCTCATTTTCATTCCCCACCACTCCCAGCTTTTAACTAATTGTTCTTTGATTTCTTCTCTCCAAACTCCATGTACCTCAGTTAAGAGAGGATGCATCTTGGGCTCTCTGATCTTTTAATGTTGTCTCCATGATGCAAAATGAACTGGAGAGAACCCTCCAGATCCTCCTTTTGTTAGTGGTCTTGAGAACTTCACTCTCTACCTTCCTCCCTTCCAATTTCTACAAGTTCTTTACAGTTACACAATTGCAGTGTGCACTATTATTATCTAAATCTTAGAGTTGAGGGAGGAAATTGATGAAAACAGATGTAAGTGACTTGTCCAGGGTCACAAAGCTAGTAAATTACTGAGGACAGTTTAGAAATCAGCAGCACTTTATCTATTGCACACCCTACCTGGTCTTCCTCACTCTGAGGTCAGTTATCTATCCATTATGTCCTACTGTCTTTTTATACCCTCATTATCTATATTTTCTCTTTCCACCTATGTTCAGATGTCGCAACCTTGTTAAGACTGGAGAGATACTTGAGAGATGGTGGAAATTTTTCGAAGTGATGAATTTCTCTGAACATATAGACCATTGGCCTAAAAAACTGGAAAATATGGTTTCTCATTTATGTTCTCCTGAATATATTTTATTATTTCCACTCCAGTTTCTTTTATCTAGTATTGGGAAAATGTGTCCTGGGAGTGTATTGTAAGTATGATACATCATTATTACTATTAGTAATGGCATTGTGTTTTAGATTTATACTTTGAGGTTCCCTGGAGAAAAGTATTTCATCAACTTATTCTTGGTAATCATGCACCATGACTGTGAGTAATTTGAATGGATCTGTGTACACTGGCTTCATCATTTAGTCCCTCTGTTTCTCAATATCTACAAAAATAAAATGCTCCTCAGAGAGTCACTGAATGGATGTTAGTTGTCATAAATTTGGGCCTTTCTTCCATTGATGCAGAACAGAGTCTATCCACACTGGTTTATCCTGTGTGAGGTGTCACTGGCAATACTGGAACCCAGACCTTCCTGACTCGGGGTCATTTCTTTGCCTACACTACACCATACCAAAAGGCATTTTCATATATGTCAGGGTGAGTTGGGGTGGGGTGTTGCTGTCCCCAGAAACTGAGCATCAGGAAAAGCTTTATGTAGATGGCAGTGATTGAGCTGAGTTTTGAAGGATTTTAAAGGTGAAATTATAGAAGGGAATTAATTTTAGTTATGGATATTAGCCCAAGCAGAAATATAGAGATGTGAGTTCAAATATTGTGTTTGATTTGCAGCAGACGGGTCAATTCAGCTGGATGGTAGTGTTTAGGAAGGGCAACAATGTTTATGGCAGGTAAGGTAGCCTAGACCCAGGTTCTGATACTTCTGGTATTTATTTATCTCAGTGTCCTGAAGAATGGATAATACTGGGAACGAAAAAAAAATACTCATTCACAGAATTTAGAGATCTACATGTTGATTAATATTGGCACAGCTTCCAACATGGATGATTAAAGCTCTATGTGATTTTTTTTGTTCTTCATTAATAGTTAGTTTTTATATAACATTTTAAGGTTTGCAAAGTAACTTATAAACACCATTTCATTTGATTCTCAAAACAACTCTGGGAGATAGGTGCTATTATCATATCCATTTTTTAAACAGGTAAGTAAACTGAAATAGACATAAGTTAAATGCATTGTCCAAAGTCTCACAGCTTGCAAGTGTCTGACTTTCCTGATCCAGATCTAGAGTTCTTTCCACTGGGCCAGCAGATGATTTCTTTACCAAAGGAAGGATTTTTTAAAAATTCCTTAATAGTGAGGTTCTCTGGTTACAGTTCCTATCGGGTGACAGACACCCAGTTGACTTCTGGCCCTGATGCCTAAGAGGGCTGAATTTTGGAATAACAGAACCTGAAGTAGAATCTGAGATCTCCCATTTATTACCTGTGTGATCTTTGGCAAGTAATTTCAACTCCCTGGGCCTCAATTTGCTCTGACCATTCTATAGCCTTACCATGTCATGGAGATGATCGTTGTGCTCAAAGTCTATGCTGGAACAGTTTAGTTTGGTAGGTCATAAAATGAATAAATGAAAGAAAGAATGACTATGTGTATGGGTCAATGATTGAATAAATGAGTAAATGAAAAAATATTAAAGTACTTATCATATACCATACACAATGCAAAGCATTCAGGATAAAAATTTTAAAAAGTAGCCAGTCTCCACTCTTAAGGAGACTACATTCTAACAAAGGGGGACAATGCAAACCATAGAATCACAGTGGTAGGACTAGGGGGAGTATTTGAGGTAATTGACTCTAAGCCTCTCATTTTCTAAGTGAGGAAATTGAGACCCAGTGAGGTGAAATTACTTGTCAAAGATCACACGGGTGACAGATATCCAGTTGATTTTTGGCTCTGAAACCTATTTAACTTAGGTCATCACTTATAAAATGAGAGGCTTAGAGGCAATTACCTCAAATATTCTCCCTAGTTCTACATCTGTGATTCTATGCTTTGCATTGTCTCCCTTTGTTAGAATGTGGTCTCTTTAAGAGCAGAGACTGTCTATTTTTTTTAACTTTTTATCCTGAATGCTTTGCACTGTGTCTGGTACATAGTAAGCACTTAATGTTTTTTTTTTCATTTACTCAATCATGAATCTATTGACCCATACATGTATTCCTTCATTATTTTAATAATTTACCTTATGATCTACCAAACTAAACTCTTCTAGCATAGGAGATGGAGCCAGAATGACAGAGCAGAGGCAGCAAACTAGCTGGACATTCCAACATTCCCTTCCAAACAACTTTAAAATAACATCTCAAATTAAATTGTGGAATAGCAGTCAGAAAGGTCATGGTGAGACATTTTTCCAAACCAGCACAACTTAGGAAGTTGGCATTGGAGGTCTATGACACTGGAGCGCAGGGAGGCCTGGGGCTCAGCAGTGGCATCACCAAGGTGGGTCTTAGAGTCAGTTGCAACAGTGGCAGCAGCATCTTCTGAAACTCTTAAGTCCAGACACTGTAAGTGGGTTGCACAGTTTGTTAGAAAGTGATTACAGGAGATCTTAACATGACAACAGAAGCAGGACTGGGAAGTGTTTGACAATGCCATTGCTCATACACAGGCCTTAGTCACATTACCATGGTGGAGACAAGCACTTAGGGTCAGTCACACAGAAACAGTGGTCCTGGTTGCAGTTTCAAGGCAAAGAAGAATGATACTACTTTTAGCTTCTGGGGAGCAGGAGCTATCCCAGTGTAAATACCACAGCACGTACCAGGATATCAGTGACTATATTTCTCCCAGGATAATAAATATCACCTTGAAGGCCAAAATTTTTGAATCCCCAGAACTAGCTCTGAAAACAGCCCAAAAAGGTAAATTTGGAATAATGCCTCACCTCACCCAGGTAGCAGAGCACAATTTTAAATTAAGTTTAAAAAGAATAGAGGGGGGAAATGAGCAGACAATAAAAACAAAGAACTTGACCATAAAAGCTACACAGAGCAAGGAAGACCAAGACTCAAAATGAATAAAACAATATCATGAAAGCAGCTGCAAGAAAAGCCTCCTAGTAAAATGCTAATTGTGTATAAGCTGAACATAAAGTCCCGGAAGAGGTAAAGTAAAAGATAAATATAGTAGAAGAAAAAATGGGCAAAGAAATGAGAGCGATGTAGGAAATTTATGAAAAAAGAGTTAGTAGCTTGATAAAAGAGGCACAAAAATACTGAAAAATAATACTTCGGAAATCACAACTGGTCAATGGCAAAAGAGGAACAAAAAGTCACCAAAGGAAAGAACCCCTTTAAAAGCAGAATTGGCAAATGGATAAAAGAAGTACAAAAACTCAGTGAAGAAAATAAAAATTAGAATTGGGCAAGTGGAAATGAATGACTCTATGAGATATTAAGGTATGACAAAACAAAATCAAAAGAATGAGAAATATAAGAATATGTGAAATATATCATTGGAAAAGCAACTGACCTGGAAAATAGATCAAGGAGATATTAATTAAGAATCATTAGACCACCTTAAAACCATAATGAAAAGAGCCAAAAACAAATTTCAAAAAATTATCAAGGAAAATTGTCCCAAAATCTTAGGTCCAGAGGATAAAATAATAATTGAATGAATCTACCAATTACCTCTTGAAAAAGATCCCCAAATAAAAACTCCCAGGAATATTATAGCCAAATTCCCAGCTCCTAGGTAACTGAGAAAATATTTCAAGGATCCAGCAAGAAACAATTCAAATATTGTGGAGTTGGTCAGGATCACACAAGATTTAGCAGTTTCCACCTCAAAGAAGATGATATTCCAGAAGTCAAAAAAACTAGAATTACAAGAAGAACCTACCCAGCAAAACTGAGTACAATATTTCAGAGGGAAAATGAATATTTAATGTAATTTGTCCAAGAGAAGGTTTGGAAAAATCACCTCCGATAAAGGAAGACAGTAAGAATTTGGTGGTCTACCCTAAAGCCCTCCAGTCACAGAGGAGAGGATATATCTCATATCTACTATGTTCCACACACTGTGCTAAGTGTTAAGTATACAAAGAAAGTGAAAAGACAATTCTTGCCCTTGAAGAGTTGCCATTATACTTAGTGGGAGAAGATTATCAAGTTGGGATTTTTCAAGGATGGGAGAGAAATGTAGGAAGCGGGGAAGCAGGTGAAGTCAATAATAAAAATAACTAGCATTTAAAAGTGCTGTGATGTTTGCAGAGGGCTTTGTAAATGTCTCATTTGATCATCACAACAACCCTGATAGGTAGGTACTGTTATGATTCCCATATTTTAGATGAAGAAATTGAGGTAGACAGGTGTTAAAGGACTACCCAGGGTCACACAGCTAGCAAGGATCTGAAGCAGGATTTGACTCAGGTATCCTAGACTCCAGAAATTGTGGATGACAGGTAGGTAATCTGCTGGAGAAGACAAAAGGGAATGAGATCACTTGTGCATGGAGAGGGGTTTGCCTTAGCAAGATGAAAGTCCACCTTTTCACATAGAGACAGGGATAATAGAGGCATTAGTGGAAGAAGGCATCAAAGAAATGTGAATTAAGTAGGAGGGTAGTAGAGGAAACACTTAGCAAAAGATTTCATTTTTTTCCAGTGAAATATAAGGCCAGATTCTCAACTGAGAGAGTACAGAAAGCAAATAATGAAAAGCCTTAAGGGGAGGGGCTGAAAAAGTTTCGGAAATCCACAATAAAAAGTGGCATAGTGAGTCAGTTAAGAAAGTGTAAAAGTATTACCTGGCACCAATAAGGGCCAAGTGAAATTATTTAATATATAGTGGTAGTAGATCCAGTTAGCAGGACTTTGGGATTTTCTCCAGCTTGTTTCAACAGCACATGAGTAGGACTGAAATCAGCAGATAGTGACAGTAATCTAGGACTTAAGATTAGATTGGGGTGGGGAGAGATCTGAGGCATGTTAGTCCAATAGTCCATGCAGGAGGTGATGAGTACCTGCACCAAGATGGTGGTAATGTCAGAAGAAAAAAAAGGTGTGTGTGAGACATGTTAGGAAGTTAAAGTTAACAGGACTTGACAACAGATTGAAAATGGAGGGGAGGAGTGTGAGGGAGAGTGATGAAGAATGACACCCAGATTAAGCATCTGAGTGACTGAGAAGATGGTGGTACTCTCAAAACTAATAGGGGAGTTTGGAAGAAGCTGCTTTGAGAGGAAAGATAATGACTTAGGTTGAATGAGTTCAGTTTGAATAAAAACTGTGCATGTCTTGAATTTCAGTTCTCTATTAATTAGCTCAATTTTACAGTTGAATAAATCAAAAACGTAGAAGTAAAGTGATGTAGGGAATAATGACACATAGCTCGTGCTAGTGATAGAATTTGGACCCAGGAGTCTGTTTTCCAAGTATAATCCTTCCTCTGCTACTCTATGCTGGCTCATTCCATTTGTTAAAGTTAAGTTGAGCATATATCTAAGTATATAGTATCTTCCTCTGTCAAAACCTGACTTTATTAAAATGGTTTATGCAAATTTCTGTCTCTTTTTGAAATTTCCTTTAGCTTAACATAAATAATTTGGAGCATATCATCATAAAGAAGACTACAAATTTAGCATCTGGAAATATATCAAAATGCCTTTCTCTTTGTTGTGAAATTGTTTAAATATTATAATTTTTGAAGTCACACATTTCAATATGTTAATTTTTCAAAGTTACATATTAAAGACATTTACTTGCTCTGATTGAGATTCTGGGCCAAATCCTACTCACTAAGGAAAATGCTGTGCATTTCAATGAGATTCTTGAGGACAAAATTTCATTTTCTTATTCATTCACATACAATTTAGAAATTGTGGTAATTATTTGCATTGTAAAGCATTTCAAGGACAACTTTACAAAATATACCCAAGAAGTCCTGTATTGACCCAGAATGATCTTGCTAGAAATTACTAATGAAATTCCATTTAATAACATATAGTAAATGACTCTATTTTTCACGGTATTGTACTAAGGACCATGGAGGATGTAGTATCCTAGTCTTCTAGGTGATTATAATCTAGTGAGGAGATACAATAAGTACACACATGTTGTAAAGTGAAAAACAAACCTTGTTAAATGTGGAAACAAAGCTACCAAGAAATTTCTACATGAGATTAAAATCTAAAGGGTAGGGGCAGCTTGGTTGTATGGTGGATACAGGACTGGCCCTGAAGTCAAGAGGATCTGAATTCAAATCCTGCCTCAGAGACTAGCTGTCTGACCCTGGTCAAGTCACTTACCCCTATTGCTTCAAAAACATAAGCAGAACAGGTCACCTACATAGATTTGTGGGATTAAAAAAAGAATTCATGAAAGATGTGGTATCAGATAAGGATATTGAGCTAATAGTATTTCAGTTGCTAGATATAGTTGGAGTTCCTGTCATATACTGGATAGTTCCTGTCAGAGTTAAAGAACATGAGCAAAGGTGTGGAGGCAGGAATTCATGGATGAGTCAATAGTATATTTTGGTCAAAGCATAGAACATATTTAGAGGTCTGGTAAGAAATACTTGGAGATGATAACGTATTAAGAAACTATTTGAACACCATGCCAAGAAGGTTTAAATTTGTTCATTAGACAAGGAGAAGTTGTGTATAGTGTTGTTTTTATTTTGTTTTGTTTTAGGCAAGATAGATGTGGGATGAGGATTGTCCTTTAGGAAGATTGTATCTACAGTAACGTGTAAAATGGCTTTAGATTGGATGGAGGCAAAAGACAGAGACATGAGTTAAGAAGAGATTAATGTTCCAGGTAAAAGAAAATCTGTTCCTAAACTTGGACGTCAACAATGCAGAAAATAACTGATATTTACATAACACTTCAAAGTTTATAGAGTGTTTTATTACATTGTCTCAGGTAAGCCTCACAACTACCTTGTGTAGTAGGTTCTAGAGGAATTATTATCCAAGTTTTACAGAAGAAGAGACAGAGGTTCAAAAAGGTAAAGTTAAGCATTTCACCCCTGATTACACAGCTAGAAAGTGTCAGAGCCAGAGCCTAAATCTAGGTCTTCCTGATCATGCATCCCTCACACTATCTACTATACCATGTGTTGATCCAATAAAGTATAAATGGAGGCATGGGCATCAGAGATGTTTTAGAGGTAGAATCTCCTATATTTGACAAAAGAATGGAACCAGAATTGTGTAACAGAAAACAAATGGACATGGAGCAAAGAGACCTGGGTTCACATCCTAGCTCTAATGGTTCCTAGATTTCCTTACTGTTCAAGTCCCTTTAATTCTCTCATTTCTGGGTTTCACACTTCCTCCCTTCATAAAATAAGCACTAATTAATTAATAGGCACCCAAAACTCGTGATAGTTTCCTCATCTGAAAAATCGGAATAATGAAAATAAAATACAGGGCAGTTCACTGATTCTTGGATTGTTCTCCTAATAATGATTTCTTCATCAAAAAGAGAATCAGTGAGCGAAAATGTTAATCCTGGATCTGATTCTGATCAAGAAGGAGAAACTCTTTTCTAAAGTCATAAAGGAAGAAACTTATGGAAACTTAAAGAACGATAGGAAGCCAGGCATGGACTGATACCAACCCATAATTTAGAAGAGTAGATTTCAAAGGGTTCAGAGAACAGATAGGACTGCATAGAGTAAAATTCTATAGAGGAAATCACTTAAGGCAAGTGGGTAACTCTCAAGGAGTCTCTAGAAGCACAAACAGAAATGACAAAGACAAAAAAGGGGGAAGTAGGATAAAAGAAATAACTGGGTGTGCTAGTATCTCAGCAACAGTTTTTTAAAAATCTTATAAATATTATACACAAGTATTCACAATACTAAAAATGCCTATCTGACACACAGTAGGTGCTTAATAAATGATAGTTGATTGATTACCTGCTCTACATCTATCATATAATCAATCATCAAACATTTACTTAGTCTCTGTTTATTATTTACACACTATGCTAAGCTTGGGAATATCAACACAGAAGTGAAATCATCTCTGTCCTCAAGAAAATTCAGTGATAATGAGGATGATGATGATTACAATGATGACAATACTGATGATGGTGATATTGATGGTGATTTGTAACCATCTTCCTGACTATTCTTTCCAAAAAAGCAGCAACGCTTTTCAGAAATTAGCTTTCTAAGGGTAGTAATCTCCTTCATTATCCCGCCAGAGTTAGACCCATATCCCAGAAAGTCTAGCCTGAGTCAGGGAGAATCACCAGGTCTCAGAGTGGCATTGACTCCACACCCCCCATCCCCATCTTTCCTTGCTTTATATTGAGAAACATAGAGCTGTTTGTTTTCATGACAAAGTTATCTTTGGGGTTCTAGCTCTCCAAAGTGGGTTTTTTGGTCGCTGTTCACTTTTCATTATTATTGTTCATTTTTTGGTATTTTTCATTTGTTATTGTTATTGTTGTTGATGTGTTCTGTTCTGAATGTGCATTCTCCTTTGGAGAACCATTAACACTGGGTTTTCCTAGATTTAGTCAGCTTGGATTGGGAATGTTTTATCTTCTATTGAAACTTATTTTTTTCTGCCAAAGTCTATTTTCTCCTCTCTCTCAATCTCTCTCTCTCTCTCTCTCTCTCTCTCTCTCTCTCTCTCTCTCCTTTCTTTCTGCATGTGTCCTTATCTATTATATAGATATAGATATAGATATACACACATATATATTATCTATCATCTATCTACTTATGTCTTAATCACCTATCTTCTCTCTCCCTCTCTCTCTCCCTCCCTCTCTCTCTCTCTCTGGCCTTTCCTTCTAATTGTTCCTCTCTAAACCTCCATTTTTAAGAGGATGCCTAGGCCCACTATGTCTTTATTCCCACTCAGGCTATATTCCTTTCTCTCCAGCCTCTGTCTCACAGACCCCCTTGCTAGGTTCCTTCATCTCTCACACCCATACAGACACTTTTTCAGCTTTCTTTTACATATTATCTTCTCCTACTAGAAAGTAAACTCCCCAAGGGTGGGAATTGTTTTTCTTTCTGCTTCTTCTTTTTTATCCCCAGCATGTAAAAAAATGTGTCTGGGATATAGTAGACTCTTAATGCTTGTTGACTTGTTGAGTATCTTTCTATCTACCATCAATTTATCATCCCTTTATCATCTAACTAGCTCTCTTCTATTTCTTTTTTTCAAGGATTCTTTATTTTGGTATGTAGATCATTCTCATCTGCATAAGTTTTTGAGAGTTATGAGATCAGGTCCATGATGATACCATTCATATGTGTGAGTACTCTATTCTAAATTATGTTTGCATTTACTTTAGGGATATTTTATCTATTTATTGGTGTACTTACTGTTTCTCCCAAGTGAATCCAATATTCTTAAGGGTAAGAAATGAGTCTTCTATGTCTCTGTGTCTCCATCACTCAACATAGCACTGGTACATAGTGAATAGGTAACAAAGGTTTGTTGAAATGAAAAAAGTTGAAGATCACCTTCCAGAAGTCAAGGTTCATAATAATCTTCTCCTCTAAATTAGTATTTGAAGATGGTATCTATATTCTCTCTAAGGAGCTGAGATTAGCCAATCCAAAACTGTAGAAGACCCTTCAGTGAACTACCGATGTAATGGTCCCATTTACTCAGGGAAAATTTTTAGGTAATTGAGGAAAGATGGGTCCATAGTTGACTATCATTTCTAAATGAACTGCCTTCCCAACCTTGCATGTCCATGTCTTCTCCCAAGTCTAGTCTGAGCTTAGGTTATGCTCCTGTCAGTGATCATCTTCAAGACACCCCTTGAAGATCAGGCAGCACTTACTAGAGACTTGGTAGTTCTAGACCTCTCACACGCACAAGGTGACCTCGAAACCTATACACAATCATCTATGAATTTCTTTTTGGTCACCTATATTCAGAAAAAGTGGAGCAAAGCTGGCCAGGCAGCCATTGACCCCAAGGCCCAGGTTCAGCAACCTAGTTGAGATCGTTGTCTAGTTGCCATATTGTTCTACTTGTCATATTTGATGTTTGGTTTGGATGTGTGGGAAAGGCATTCCCACACAGGAAGAACCAGGTTAGCCCTGATGTGATCTAAACCCAGAAGGGAAAAGACATCTGTTTATACTAACAAGTCATCAAAAGCTGGCTTTTATAAAATTGTAGAAATGAATGTAAGTGCAATGATGTATCCTAAAAGAAGCCACATTCCTATTTGTTTTTTTTTATTTCCTCTGCTTTAATTAGACAATAAATTACTATCCTAAAGAGTATTCTTTCTATATCTTACTTTAGTCTCTTTAATAAGTCAATTGAATTCAACAAGAGAACATTCAGTGACTACTGTTTTTCAGGCATTCTGCTAGGGATAGAAAGAAAAAAAAATCGAAATAGTTCTTGCCCCTATGGAGGTTACATTCATAACATAACATTTAAATAATGTATACATGGAAAAATAAATTCAAAATAAATATGATGTTTTTTGAAGGCAGAGACCTGACAACTGTGGATATCAGAAAGTGTCTCTGATGTGAGCTCACACTCAAATTAATCCTTGAATGGAGTTAGAGCACCTAAGAAATATTTGGGAAGTGTGAGGGCCCTAGATACGAAGCATAGTCTATATAAAGGTACTGATTTGGAGAGAAAATTTCCTCCAGAACAGATAGTCCCTCTTTTTAGCCCTAATCAAATGATTTATATTTGTAAAAAAAAATGCTTAGCACAATGTCTGCACATTCTAGTTGCCATACAAATGCTTATTTCTTTTCCTTTTTCTATAGCTCCCTGTTTTCTTTATTTCAGACCTCCATAAATACTAATATGAGGAAACTTATTATTTTCTCAGCTGGCACACCATACAGTATGCCAATTCACCAAGGGATGCCTGGTGGGACATTTTAATTCATGTTAACAACTAGTAACCTAATCATATTCACAGAGGTAACCTTTGACAAAGGAATGTGAATTACATATAAGAATTGGAGCCACTAAGACCTTCTTAAGGAGGAATTTGGTCCAGAGATAGGAAAAAGCAATCAATCAACCAGCTCATTTTAAAGCACCTACTACATATCCGGCACCACACTAGACACGGTGGATATAAAGACAAAATCCTTGATTACTGTAGGCAACTAAGACTTACTTGTGGTCCAGTTTGAGCTCTGTCCATGGCTTTCTTTATGACTTTGGTCAAGGTGATGTGGACCTGTTTGTTTTCATGTACAATAATGGGGCCTGGGCCAGATTCTAAGGCCCTTTCTCAGATTCTTTGAAAAATATGGAATGAAAATTGGTCCACAAAAACATAGCTCTATCGTCCTAAATAATGCACCAAATAATTGTTCATAATGTCCCAATGAAAAAGAATTTTCTAGATAAGAAAATGTCCGCAAAGGAACTACCTTATTCTGTTGCTATTGCTGAGTGAATTTGAACAAAGAGAATTTGCGTCTGAGTACACAGATCATTTAGCTCCTATGCTCCTATTGTTCCTAGTGGTGGAAAGTTACAAGAAAGTAAGCAGATATGAAAAAGTGGCAGCACAAAATTAGGCACACGTTTTAATTCTATTTTAACAGAATTGTCGTGCATTTTTCACTCTTGTTATCTGCTAATCAAATACAATAATATATGTACTGCACTTAGTATGGTTTCTGGGACATAGTAGTGTGGAAAATGATTACTAGACTCAAAACTCCATGTAATGTTAATACAATTTGAAGATTTTCCCATCCATTAATAGACCCATGTGACCTGCCTGGGTCACATGGAAGTGTGAGTCACATAAGCCTGTGATGGGAGGAGCTTGCAGAATGGGTGGAGCAGGATGGGGCAGAGCAGGAAGTCAAGGTTGTTGCAGCTTGGGGAGAGAGAGAGGAGTCAGAGGGAGCAGCAGCTAGTGGGGGTAACAGAGGAGCATTTTGCCTAAGGGAGTCTGGTTTTTGGGAAGACCCGACAGAGGGAAAGCTTGGGAATGACGGTGCCCCCTGCATTGCTAATGTGTATAGATTACTTTGTTGCTATGATGGATTTGGCTTCCTAGTGTTGGGGTTCGGCTTTCTAGTGTTTGAATAAATGTTTTGGTTCTGCTTTCAAGAAGACAGTCTGTTATGTTTTGTGATTCAGAGCTATGCCAGCATATTAATAGCCTCTGAGTATCACATTGGCACTACACTCCACCCCACCCCAGTCCCCTTCTACTCCAAAGTTCTTCAGAAGGAAATTACTGAAAATAAGGTTGCACTGAATCTTCTTATCATGGTCAAACCCTACCCAAGGCTGAATTTATTTTATCCAACTCATGCTTTTGGGGAGGTAGAGTCTTACAGAATGGGGTAGAATGATGGCAGGAGAATATCAGCCTCTGTTGCCCAAGATTAAGTGACCTAAGTGTGTTGACCAATCAGGGTTGCTTGGAACCCCTTGGAAACACCTACTCTTTGTAACCCTGTACCTCCAAATCCCAAATCGAGCCAGTTCTGAACTGGTCCCCTAGGGGGCCCAATTTTGGACTGAACTCCCTTGCAAGGCATGTCAAGCCAGCTTGAGAGAAATAAAAACGTGGACCTGACCTAATTGTTTGTCTCTTTCTTAGAAAAAAAAAAACTCTGGTTTTGGGTTTGGGGGTTCACAACCAAAATTGGGGTTTGAGAGAAGGTACTTAATAATTACTTATTCTCTACCATCCTCCCTTCTGAAGCATATGCAGGACCTTTATATGCAGTCTACGTAGACATCTCTCCTTTAACAGATGGCAGGAAGGATGGAAAAAATAACTGAATATGGCATTGAATGGAGAGTTTCCTTTCTTTCAAAAGTGCCTTGCACAGGTCTACTGGAAAAGAGGCGCCTGTCAAGAAACCCAGTTATTTGGAAATCAACTCATTTCTTCTAATGTATGAATGAAGAAGACAGTTATTTTTTCAAGCCTCCAGTGTGCAAAGGGAAAACTAGAAATCTTTTTGAAAAGGATCCTGCCCTAATTTTATACTAATCTGGCTTCTGGATTTGACTGCAGCCAAGACAGATTATGAAGGGCAATTTAAAAAGCTGTTATAATTTATGGAAAACTCATTCCTGATTCTTCCTCCAAAGCACAGGTCAGATACCTTCAATTGTTTGAGACCTTTCCTGATGTCCATAGTTAATAGAACTCTTTCTTCTGCCTCTAAAATTTCTTTGTATTAACCTTAAATATGGTTTTTGTTCTCCTGTATATTTAGGCTGCACCCCCACCCCACTCCCACCCTGAGAAGAGTGTAATCTCCTTGAGGGCAGGAGCTGTTTCACATACTTTTGGTATCCCCACTTCCTGACATATAACACTGTCCTAGTAAATGCTTGTTGAATTGAAATTGAATACTATGACACTGATAAATACATAACTTTTCTTTTACCAATGAAATTGAAATCCATATCAATTAGGAGGGGAAAAATCCACTGCTCATTACTAAAAGATTTATTTTTGTCTATCCTGCTTAAATTCTAAGTTATTAATATTTTAAAAGTCAGTGTAAAGTAGCAGAAACTTGGCCCTTTAGAAGACCAAATATGGAGCCCATCTCATCTCCCTTAAAGGTTGATTTTCATGCAGCCTCAAGACTTTACAACAGGATACATTGGTTGTAAGTTATAATTCATGCAATGTTTTATTCATGATCTGCAATGTGTATCATTTTTTCTCTCAGCATATCATAACATTATTGGAATGGAGCATATGGTACTTTTAACTGGTGGTGGCCGATACCTACCTCAACCATACAGCACATTTTAATTAAATTATCTCATAGTAAATATTCAGAGAACCTTACTATGAAAAGGAGTGGGGGGCAAGGGGGAAGGGGGAAATGACCAGAAACTGAAATGAGCTATCTTCCATTTTTTATGAAAAGTCAAACAGTGCCACCTAATGCCAGCTATCCCTGGAAGGCTCTCTGATCATTTTATATAATTGGGCCATAGCTAGTGATCTTGGAAAAGGGCCATGTTTAGCTTCTTCATGTATTATATCTCATGTCAAGAAATATAATCTGATTTTGCAAGGAAAGGATAAAAAGCCACCAAGGTTTTAATGGACCAAATTGAAATGATCTGTCTCATAGCAGCAATGATTAGCTTTCTCTAGATAACAGGACTACCAAACTCATAGGGGAAAAAATGAGAAGAGAAAATGTGAAAAAAAACACCTTATACCTCTATGTGAGGGATGGCTATGGATCCAAATTCATGCGTTTGTGACTCTGGACTAGGAGATGTGACTGAGGATAAAATAGTTAAAAGAAAGGGCTTGCTCTCATTCGTCCTGTAAACATATTGTGTTTCCTATGAGCAAAGCAGTTTGCTAGGCACTGAAGGATACAAAGACAAAATGAAACATTGTTCTTCCCTCATTTTGGCCTCTTCTGGTTAGTGGAGGATTGTGGTACAAAAAGGGCTAAGTCTAAGAACCATACCACCCACAACCAATCACGAAAGTGGCACAGAAAGGGCATCAAGAAACCTTGGTCACAGAAATATGAGTCTCTGAAACAGGTTGACCCCAAATTTCTGAGAAACATGTGCTTTGCCAAGAAACGCAAGAAGGGGCTGCAGAAGATGCAGGCCCACAATGCCAAAACCATCAGGGCCCGAGCAGAGGCCATCAAGGCCCTGACCACCAAGGCCTCCATGGCCAAGCTCCTCAGGCTCAAGATCACCAAGGCCAGTGCCCAGCATGCTGGCCACAAGTTAACCACAAGCATCCAGGCCCTAGCGTTGGCCTCAAATGTCCAGGCCCCAGGATCATGAAGCCTGACTCAAAGGTTAGCAGAACCACTGACCCCAAGGCTGCCATGCCCAATGACCCTAAGGCCACCAAGTCTGACACCAAGGTTGCCAAGTCTGATTCCAAGGCTGCCAAGTCTGATCCCAAGGCAGTCAAGTCTGATTCTAAGGCTATAAAGCCCAGTGATTCCAAGGCTGCTAAGCCTACTGACCCCAGTCTTGCTAAGTCCAAGCCCCAAAATGTTGAGGCTAAAGCTGCTAGTCCCATGCCTTCAAAATCGATGCTTCGGGGCAGATGGGCTTGTTTAAACCCTAAACCACTGTATGTTTGTACTTAGTTTTGGTTTTTGTTTCTTTTTTCCCAGCAAGGGTATGATTATTCACCATTTTGTACAAAAAAAGGAAATGGTGAGCCATAAAAAACAAAACAAACAAAAAAAAATTTTTCTTCACCTCAATGCTTGCTGACTAAATAAATGTGAACTGAAAGTCATTAAGATCTGTAGAATGGGATTTGATATGACACTTACAAAGATACATCAATACAATATAATTTGAGAATTAAGGGAGCAAGGAAAATTAGAGGCATCAGAAAAGGTTTCCCAAACCTCTAAAGGGGCTTAGAATTCTAATCGGCAGTCGTAAGAAGGGAATTCATTCCAGAGCTGGCATATAGCTGGTGCTAAAGCATGAAGTTGGGAGATGGTGCCCAAAGTGCTAAAAATTCCAAGAATGACAATTTCATCGCAAAAGCGGAGTTGCATGGAGGGCAGAAATCACTACTCCTTCTTTCACTGAATAATAATCAGATAATTTTTATTGATTAATGGTGTTTTGTTAGTGTTAGAGTCAGAGGGCCTAGGACTACCTCTTAGTGTGGTGAAAGGAAAAGAAAAACACTGGTTTGAGAATCATAAAACCAGGACTGAAATTCTTTCTCTGATGATTTTTACCAATGTGACCATGGACGCATCAATTAATTTTCCTAGGCATCAATTTCTTTATCTGAAAAAAAATGAAAGGGTTGGATTGTCTTAACTCTAGATTTATGATGATGATGATGATGGTATTTATTTATATAGTACTTTTAGGCTTTCAAAGTGCTTTAAAAATATAATCTCATTTTATCTTCATAAAAGCCTTGGAGGTTGGTGCTATTATTATCCTCATTTTACAAAAAAGGAAACTGATGCAAATATAACTTACCCATTATTACACAGTTAGCAAGTCCAAGGTAGAACTGTAACTCTTCTGGACTCTGAAACTTGCCATCTATACACCTAGTTGACAATCAGTCATCATTTATTAAATACTTACTATGTGATAGGAACTGTGCTAAAGGAAAAGGATACCACACACACACGCACACACACACACACACACACACACACACACACTTATAAATACACAACTAGCTTCCGCCTTCAAGGACTTTACATACTAATGAAGACAATATGTATTTAATAGGCACATGTAAAATGATTTCTAATCCTCTATTCTTTCCATTCATTTAATACCTGCTTTATATCTGTCCTGGACAGAGGTTCCCTTCCCTCTTAATCTTTTTGGTAGTACAGAGTTCCAGTCACTTCTTTAATTGCAGTTGAGTATTATGTCCCCATTTTTTCATGCTTAGTTTGATTGAATAAAATTAACAAAACTAAAGAGTGCACTTAAAATTGGAACTTTTTACAAAACTCTAAGTGGACAGCCTAAGGGGGTGGAAGCACTTTACTGGTATGTGGGGGTTGGGAGGATGGAGGGATCTATAAATATATATTTGCCTTTGAAGACCCATTATTTGCATCCATGGCTCCAAGCAGATGTAGTACTTACAGTAACTCCCACCCCGATAAAACCATCATGGCAGTCAGCTTAAACCAGTTTGACAGTAGCCAACAGGACTCAAACCCATTGGTAAGTTAGGGGATGTCTACCCCAAGCATACAAAGACTTCCCCTAAGGGCATGGTCACATGAGAACTTTTTTTTTTCCAATAACCATGAAACAGGCACTGTGGAGCACTTAGAGCTTTGTCAGACAACAAAGCTTCCAAGGTCATCCACTGTATCCTGGGCCATCCCAGTCATCTTGACTTTTGTCTTGCCACTGAACTTCAATGATTCTGGAAAAGAGAGTGAGGCTGATGACTTTGTGCAGCTCTGACCCACTTAAATCCAATTCACTCATAAGTCCAGACATCACCCCATTATGTCATTAATCATCTTCAAAACAAAGGATGAACAACATTCAGATGTGCTTGGTGCTGGGGTACTTTGCATTGGTTTTTGGTGCTGTTGGGGTGTTGTTAAAAACTCCATGTCAAGTACAAATCATGGGCAAGTCAGTACAAAGAACACAATGACCATGAAATATAATGCACGAGAACCATATAAATATAGGATTAAATATTTTGAAGAACCTCAGAGTTGGATGGTTCACTTAGTCCAATTTGTATTTGACTAAAAATTCCCTCTACAACATGCCTAGCAAATGATTATCTAGCCCTGGCTTGAAGACCTCAAATCAGAAAGAGCCAACACAGTACGTCCCAAAGCATCCCAAGTCTCTTTTGCATGTTTCCCTCTTTAAGCCTCACTTTCTTCATCTTATACCATGCATAATGACAGTACATAGGCTGTCTCAGAGAATAGCTATGAGGAAAAGGAAATTTGAACGTTAACACAATATGATCATAAATATGGCATCAAGAACGACCATGAAGTCATCTAGACTAATTCATTCCTTTTTCAAATATGATAACTAAGGCCAAGAGAGGGCTACAGAGTCATAATTTTAGAGTCAGAAGGGACTATTCAGGTCATTTAGAGTAGCCCCCTCATTTGAGGGACTGAGGCCCAGAGAATTCAAGCTGAATTAACCAAGATCACACAGACAGTAAGTAATGAAGCCAGGATTTAAACTTTCGTTCTCTGATTACAAATTCAGCACTCTTTTCATTGTTCCATTCCATTTATAGACACATGGCTGGTTTCTCTGCTTCATTCCCTAACATTAGTAATTTGTCTATTTGAAGTTGCCTGGAGGCAAAGGAAAGATGAAATCATTTGGATTCTATTGGAAGAATCAAGCTTAACTCAAACTCTAAGAATTTTTAAAAGAAAAAGGTCAACATGTCACACATGCAAACAAACCTCCAGTGATAAGTCTAGGCAATGTTATGAAATTTGTCAGTACTATGCATTTATAATTTATCTCTAAAAAACAAAAAAAAAGTTCTAGTAAAGCACCTCAGGAAAAAGATGAGCCAATGAGAGCAATGCATTTTCTTTTCCTTTATCTAGACCTATTCTAAAAACACACAAAGGCCCCAAATTTCCCAAGAATCAAATTGACCAAAGCCACCTCCTGATAGTAGGAATCCTTATGGTTGCCATAGGAATCAACATGCAAAAGGCATTAGCTGTCATGTCCCAAAAATTCCTTAGACATTTTAGAGACTGAAATATAGAGTAGATTCCAGTTCGTGACTTTGGGGAGTCTGATGTGAAGACAGAGACATGCTGAGATAGAGTTGGCTGTTCAACTAGATTGTGCATGTTGACCAGAATGAGTACTGCATGAGCCAAACTGTACTGGGAACAAAGGTTAGTTTTCTCAAAGTGAGCTATAAAAAGATAAGCTTATGGTAATATCAACCATACATTGTAACAAATATTCTAGCAAGGTAAATACATTCAATTGAATATCCACTTTCAAGCTGAAGGCATGTGATTTTAAAATGTATGTATAAACATATATGCATATGAAATCTAACAAACACCAGTGCACATAAATCAATTTTTATATTATAAATTTATATTTTAATTAATTTCAAAGTATGTAATTATCATCCTACCTTTTGTAATTCCTTCCAAGTTTCCATCAGATTTCTTGTTCATTACTTCTCCTTCACTTTTCTTTATGTGGTTATAGTTGGTTTATATTTAAATCTCTCTCTCCCCCACTCCATCTCCCTCCCCCTCTTCTCATTTGTATTCTTTCTTATTTTATAATTTTCCTCATTTTTCTGAATTCTTCATAATTGTTCGCCATAATTGCATTACTGTATTTGATTGTATTCACGTGCCAGAAATCTGGTACGTGAATGTTGGATTCTGGGCTTCCTATTTCAAAGCAAAGAGAATCAAGTAAAATTGGTTTTAAAATGAGTAGCTTAAAAATCCATATATTAATTGCACAGTTAGGAACAAAAATCAGTCCTGCCAAAGATGTAGATTATTGCTGAACTCTTCTCCACTGCTAACAAGCAATTGACCTGTTCCTGAAGGGACCACAACACACAGTGGCTGTGCCCTGTCTAAAACACAAGCTCAGCTTGCATTTGTTTCATGTATGCCTCATGTGCACACACATACAGACACATATATGTTGTTTCTTCCTATTGAATATAAAAGAAGAAATGAAACAAAAAGAAATGAAACAATTCATACCAATCTCCAATTGTTTCATTTCTTTTTTCTTTCTATCTCAAGACAAACCCAATGTTTGGGACTTTAGAGGCCTCCAATAAAAGCTTTTTGATTATCCTATTGCATTAGAAAAATAATAGCCCAAAAGGGAAGAAAAACATCGTATTTCGTTAGGATTCTCATAGCCAGACACTCATTAGCAGTTTGAAAATGAGCAAATTCCATCTATGTGCCTCTAAACCTCCTGGAACTTTTCTCCTTATAGATATAGATGAATTAAGATATATATTTGGTGGAGGGAGTTCCCACACCAGAATCTCCCTCTATGGATTCAATTTATAAAGTCATTCTTTAATTACTTTGTTTATTCGCACATGCTTTTTATTTCTCCTTAGGCTCTGGGATCATAGGATCAGAGCTCTGGAAATAGAGCAGACACGGAGATCACCTAGGTCATCCTCCTCAGTTTACATAAGAGGAACAGCAGCTCAGAAAAGTGAAGTTACTTACTCAAGGTCACACAAGTAGGAAATAACAGACCAAGGATTCAAACCTGGGTCCTCTAATTCCAAATCTGCTGTACTAACCACCAAAACACTATTGATTAGCAATATGTAGGTGGTTATCTATGGTATTGGTATGAAGATTATTGACTTGTTGATATATTCTGAAAAATCAAGCTTCCTAAAAGTATTTCAATGTGCCTGAGAGGAAAGGTCACAAAATAGGAAATAAAAACCTGCCTTATTGTCTTGATTGTGACATTCACTAACTGGGTAACCTTGGATATGCCTCTTTGCTGCTAAATGGCAGGTTGGTCAAGAAGAACTTTAAGGTTCTTAATAGTTGTCTGATTCTGCTTTACAGCAATTTTTCTGTCATGGTCTTTTAGAAACATCAGTCAGACATTGTTCACTAAAATCATTCAGATATGAACCCCATATTCTGTTCTTCCACTGTAACAAAGCCATCCTTTTCTTGTCTGAGAATATTTTATCAGTCATATCTGGAGATCACATCTGAATATGTTTTATTATCTTTGATTTAAGATTCCTTCCTCAAACATATTGTTGATGTGCATTCACTTTGCCAGCCTGAAGATCCATAAGCCCTTTGGTAGCTCAAAATCACCCAGCCAATACAGACTGATCTGCAAACCTTTAGTCATCTAGCTTTTATTTTTCTACCCAAAAAGGGGAATTGTTTTTACTTGACAGATTTTTCCTCTTGTACTACACTTAAGAAATTGATTTAAAATTGATATTTCAATAAGACTACTGAGGTCTGAGGCACCTCCTTCAGGAACAAAGAGCATCGGTGATAACAGCAAGTAACTAAACAACACAATTCAACATTTAATGGGTGAGGAATCTCAGCCATAAACTCAGGAAAAATTAATCTCACACACTTCATATCTCTGACAGATTTTTTTCCTCTTCGCCTTATTTCTTGGAGGTGGACACTTCCTCTAAAAATCAATATAATTACCATAATCCATAAATATTTATTAATTGCTTCCTGTGAACAAATTTTAGTTAATCAGATCTGGCCTCTCCGTTCAGGTTGTTCATAATTTTCTATGGCTGTGAGCCCTCTGTAGCAACTGATGATGTTCCTTTCCGTACCATTCCAGACAGTCCACAAGCAGGTTCTTCCACCAGACTCAGAGGACCTGGTATGAAAACCCATCTCTCTAACTTATACCTTTTATACATTTTAACAAGTGACAAAATCTTGAAACTGCCATTTCCTTGCATATAAAATGATGGAACTGAGAGTAACCATAGAAGCCTTTAACCTGACTTGTTTCTTTTAATTATGAGTAGACCAAGGCCCATAGGTTCCTTCTGGTGCTAAATCTTTGATACGTGAAGATCCTTCAGTCTCTAAGTTCATAATATCACGATTCCATCGCACCTTTTTCTCTCTCTCATTTCCTAAAGAGTCTGCTCTCCAAACTATCCACTGTCTTAATTTGATTTTTCAACACACATTAACATCCACTGTTTGTGAGGCACTCTGCTAGACATGGGCAATCAAAGAATTAAACCTATTCCCTTCTCTTACAATCATTCAGATCTCTCTTTTCCAAACAGACTTGTGGCAGTGAAAAAGGCTTTAGAAATAAAATGGAGACAGAACTTCATCTGCCACCTACTACAGTTTTGGGCAAACATGGACTCTCTCTGGACTTCAATTTCCTAATTTATAAAATGAGGCAGTTGGACTAGATTGCCATTGCCTTCAGCTCTGCCTCTGGTGATTTCAAATCTTTATTATCTCCTATATAAACAATGTAAAATGTTAGTTAGCATATAATATAGCAAGGAAAATGGTTCAAGACATTGTCTACTCTTGAAGGTTTCTCCTTTTTATATCCATTGTGAAAATATGTTCAGTCTTGGGTTGTAGTTCTTTTAGTTTGTTTAATAGTTTCAGTGATGTTTGATTCTTTGTGACTTCATTTGGTGTTTTCCTGGCAAAGAGACTGGAATGGTTTGCAATTTCTTTCTCTAGATCATTTTACAGATGTGGAAACTGAGGCAAACAGTGTTAAATAACTTGCCTGGAGTCACCCAGATAGTAAGTGTCTGAGGCCAGATTTGAACTCAGGAAGATGAGTCTTCCTGACTACAGGCCTGGCCCTCTATTCACTTTGACACTTAGCTGCCCCAGTAAGGAAGTGGTTCTTGTTCTCAAGGAACTTACAATGCAGCATTGTTGTTCTTTTTCTTGTGGTTCAGTTGTGTCTGACTCTTCATGACCTCATTTGAGGTTTTCTTGCCAAAGATACCAGAGTTTTTTGCCATTTCCTCCTCCAGCTCATTTTACAGATGAGGAAACTGAGAAAAGCACACAGCTAGTAAGTGTCCGAGGCAGGATTTGACTCTAGATCTTCCTGTCTTGAGGCCAAGTGCTATCCCTTGCACCACGTGAATACCAAGAATTTCATACTCCTTTTTATGATTCCTTAGTTTCCACAAGGAATAGCTTTATAGTGAAAACTTTTTATGAAAATAATTTATTTGGGCATGTTGAAACACAAATTAGTTCTTTGTATTACCTCAATGAAAAACACTAATGAATATCTATCATAATCAAGACTCTATGCTAATTGTTATGGGTTATAGCAGGGAATACTGCTTGGTCATTTTTACTGAGTACCATGTTATCTAAGCAGACACATAAAACATTTGTGCATTTCTGGACTCATAAAGTTTCAGGCCTGGAGAAGACCTTATGTATGTTGGTATCAAGCCCCATAATTTGTCATGTAAGGAAAACAACAGAGATTAAATGACTTGCCTATTGAAACTCTAATCTAGTGTCTCACCTAACTTTTCAATTGGTGAACAGCAATTTAAATAGAATTAGTGAAGTTCACTAGCAACAGAAATGATAAACAATTTGCCAAATGAATATCTGGTTAAGGAGATATTATCTGATAATTATGAGATCCTGTCAAAGAATGGAGCACACCTGACAAAGGTTATTAAGAATGAATTTTTCTAAAGTTTTATTAGCCTGATCAAAGGACTTAAGATGAAAGGGAAAGGCAGAGAGAACAGGGAGAGAAAAATTAGGTGCTAGAGATGTGAGTATCTAAAATGTGGGAAGAAGAATAGAAGTAAAGCTGTCCACAAATGCATGCAGCCTTTGCTTGGAAGTCTTCTAGTATAGAAGAATTCCTGACCTTCCCTGTCATCCTAACAGCCTCCTCAATAGTTTTCTGTTGATCAGAAGTTTTTATTTTGTTTTGTGTTGTTTTGCTTTAATGATAACATAGAATCTTTTGATCCTTTCTCCCACAATATTATCTTCTATTTATATTTGGAAATTGCAAGAATGAATAAAGAATTTCTAGTTTCCTTTTTCTACTGAGAAAAATTCTTTAGCAAAGCATCAGTACTTATATATCTTTCTAACTTACCTCAGCCATTCTCCTACTCTGCTACATTTGATCAAGGATATACATAGTCCAGTAATATAAGAATTATTCATGTTTATCATTCTTACAAGTGAAATAAATAGAAAATCAATCAAATTCTTAAGGGAGAGCCACAGAACAAGAGCACATTCTCCTATATGGAAAAAACCGAGGGATGGGGGAGAATGATATAGGAATCATCAGCTGGGTATTCAGACCAGAGCAGAGTTTCATCAACACTACCTTAATGCGGATACCCTTTTCTCTATTCACCCATAAAGTCCCATTAGAAAATTCCAGCATTTAAAGATTTCATAGGTGGTGTTATCCCCTACCAGTTCTTGGCAGTTTCCAATCACAGCAGCTGTTCCTCCATACACTACCATGTTAACTCTGAGCTTACTCAACACTTCTGCAGCCTAAGGTGGTCCCATCATTCTTTAGGATTGGAAAGGCTACAAGTTAGACATGCTCCAGTCCATGTCAACCACATTATTATTGAAACTCCCAGGTAGTCTGGGGTGGGGGTGGAAGCCAAATATAGAATCACTGGCTGATTCTTCTCTTGTCCAGTGGGTGCCATCTCCAGAACTCCAATCATTTTTTTGGTAACAACAAGGGAAAGTAAACTTGCATTTGTCTTGTGTGTATATAGATAGACATATACATATATGAACATATTTCTACTTAGTACACCCATAGAAGTACTTTTCCTTCATTACTCAATAGATTGGGTGCAAACTTAGAGAACAAACTTGTTGACACTGCATCATTGATCAATTGATTCTCTTTCTGAAAGCATATCAAGCTTTTTTTTTAAAATATGGAACAGAGGTTGTAACTTACAAATATGTAGTATAATTTTAGCTTTCTGAAAACCATTAAATAAAAAAAATTGGTCTAAAATTGATAGTAGGGCAGCTTTGGTGTGCAGTGGACAGGGTCCTGGGCCTAGAGTGAGGAAGACCCTCCATGACTTTATTTCATGAGTTCAAATCTGGCCTCATCCACCACGTACTTGCTGTGTGACCATAGGCAAAACACTTAATCCTGTTTACCTCAGTTCCTTATCTGTAAAATGATCTGGAGAAGGAAATAGCAAACCACTCCAACACCTCTGCCAAGAAAATCCTAAACAGGGTAATGGAGAGTCAGACATGACGGACTGAACAATTACTTGCAACTAAAAATGATTGTACCTGGGTCCTATACACTATATAACATTATGTCTACTTCCTTTCTTCCTATACAAGGTTAAAAATTTATACCACTTGAGAAAGAGAGAGATAGAATGGGGTAAATAATCTCACATAAAATTGGCAAGAAAAAGCAGTTCTATTAGAAGGGAAGAGGGGGCTGGTGAAAGGGAATGAGTGAATCTTGCTCTCATCGGATTTAACTTAAGGAGGGAATAACATACACACTCAATTGGGTATATTACCCTCCAGTAAAGTAGTGGGGGAAGGGGATAAGAAAGGGGGAATGATAGAAGTATAGGTTGGAGGGAAATATGGTTAGTCTTTTTCAACATGACTGTTATGGAAGTGTTTTGCCTAAGGATAAAGCTGTGGCCTATGTTGAATTGCTTGTCTTCTCAAGGAAGGTTGATGGGGAGGGAAGGAGGGAGAGAATTTGGAACCCAAAGTTCTAAAAAGCTCAAAAAAGATGTTTTTACATACAACTGGAAAATAAGATATACAGGCAATGAGGTATAGAAATTTATCTTTCCTCACAAGAAAGTAAGGGAAAAGAGGATGGGGGCAGTGGGGTAACAGAAGGGAGGGCAGACTGAGGAAGGGGCAACCAGAATATATACCATCTTGGGGTGGGGGGAGGGTAGAAATGGGGAAAAATTTTGTAACTCAAAATCTTGTGGAAATCAATGTTGAAAACTAAAAATATTAAATAATAAAAAGTTAAACTCGAAAAATAGTAATTATCTTGTAAGGTAAAAAAAATATCCCTCTTGGACATATAATTTTTACTGGAACCTGGGTGAGAAATTAAAATGTTTAATTTTAATTGGTCATTTGGAACTCTGATCACATTCTCCCAAGAAATGAAGGTTACACACATGATTCATTTCTCAAACAATCCTACTAAGTCTAGCTTAGTACATTATTCACCCAAAATATTGAATATGTACAATTAAATACAGTTGGGAATAATAAAGTTTTAACACTAGTAATTAAATAAAATGGAAGTGACACAGTTGAAAATAATTTTCAAAAAATCAAATTTGATGTCACTTAAACGTAGGTTATTTTTATCGGAAAAGAGAAAGGAGCAAGCTAATAAATTATGTGAAGGAACTAAAGAGGAGTATGTAGAGTATCATGGATTTTGAAGTTTTACTGTCTTGGTGAATTGAATTGATATCATCATCATTGTCATCATCACTATCATAGCTGTAAGGTGGATCACTCTATGGGAAAGAGCAGAAGGCCTAGGTTCAAATCCCCCTTTAGTGACTCTCTTAACCTCTGTGCCTTCAGTTTCATCATCTGAAAAATTTAAAAGTTGGAAGAGATGCCCTTTGAGTTCCTTTCCAGCCCAGTATCTATAGCTCTGTGATCAGCATCATTAATTTCACTTCGTTTCAAACATTCCACTTTCATTCATACAAGCGCATAATTGGAAATACATTTTTACCTACCACTCATAATGTGTCTGTCACAACGAAAGGAAATGTAGGAAGAAAATAATGAAGAGAAAGAGAATTATATTTCCCTGCCTAAGGTAACTAGAAAGCATCAGAAGATAAGGGAAGGAGTGTGGTCATTGGAAGATGCAGGAAATCTATTCAGTTTGGATAAACTGAGATTTAGATGGTAAAAGTAGAAAAAAAGAGGGGAAATGAAGTGGGTATCAAGTTCTAAAGGAAAAAAAAGCTAAGAGTGGGCATGAGATTTTGTGTTGGACATTGGACTTAGACAGACTCATTGCTGTTCAGGCTTAATGAAAGTGTTGGTCTTAGAAAATGGGGGGGTGGTAAATAAAGTACAAGACATTCTGCCCTCATTATTTGTAAAATAGGATGTTTACTAGTGACAAATTCCTACATGAAGCAGAGCAGTTGGTTGGCCAATGGATAGTGCTCTGGAGCTGGTGTCAGGAAGACTTGAATTCGATCTAGTGTCACATACTTGCTAGCTATGTGATCCTGGACAAGTAAAAATCTGTTTTATTTGATTTGTTTTAAACTTTAAAATAAGGATAATAATAACACCTTTCCCCCAGGGATGTTTTGAGGGTGAAAGGCGATGATATTTGGAAAGCACTTTTCAAATCTTCAAATGCTAGATAAATATTAGGTATTATTCATATAGTCATTAATGTATTATGAGTTAAATGATGGCTGACTCTCTCACAAACAATATGATTGTTGAAAGATATTTCAAGAACCATTTGTTTAGTTTAATCTATTTTTAAATACGTTTCATAACTGTGAAGTCAGATCCTCATATGTGACTAAGATACAACCACCCAAGATATAAAACAGCTGGGCTGCATCATCACATTTTACTAATAAATAGTGCCAGCAAAATTCCATTAGCCAGAAAATTAATTCCTCTAGTTATCAATTTTGGATATGAGAGTTAATAGACTTAGAAAGGCAAAATTATATGCATGGTATTGCTGTGTTCTTTATTATACAAAATGTTCATTTTATATTCTTCTTAGAATGAAACAAATATGCTGCATTGATCCATTGTACCTTTACTCAGGGAAGATAAATATTTCTAATCCACAATGCATGCAAGAACTTTGTTATATGTACTGAATTAAATAGGGTCTGAGATGGCGAACTTTCCCAAAATATGCATTTAAATATGATGTCAGGAATTCCATAGAACCACAAAATGATAAACCTTAAAAGGAACTTGTTGTTCCCCAGAAGAAGGCCAAACCCTTTCTAAAGAGAAGGAAACCAATTAACAAAAGGTCTGTTTGGCTTGCTTTGGGGCCATGATTATATTCAAGTCTAGAGGTTCTGAATTTCTTTTTTTCAATTTTCTGCTCTCCCTGATTATGATTTAAGTAGTGGTTGTAGCAGTTAGGGAGAAAAAGGAGAGGAAGTTGGGGACCTCCATTTCAACCATGTTTGTCTTTTTAGTATTAAACATTAATAGTTCCTTCAAATTATACTTGTACACCAGCGATCATTAGAACTATCACCATCTTGTTGAAACTTTTTTTTAGATTCCCTCCAGCTTAATGATAGTCTTTCTAAAATGTATGAACACAGTACATTTTGTTGTTGTTTGTGTGTTTGTGTGTGTGTGTGTTTGTGTGTGATCTGACCAGTGAAGAGTATAGAGAGACAAATGTCCCCTTGATTTGTTCAAAGTATTTACTTTTTCCTTTTATTTAATCTCAGATTTTTTAAATTATGTTTTTTTTCAGTTCCAAATCTTCTCCCTCTCCTTCCTTCATACCCTGCCCATTGAGATGTCAAGCATGACAAAGCCCATTAAAATACCTATAATGCTACAAACCAAATTTCTACATTATTTATGTTTCAAAAAAGTACAAGAGAAAATATGCTTCACTCTGCATAGAGTTCATCAGTCCTCTCTCTGGAAGTGAAAAACGTTTCATCATGAGTCCTTTGGATTTGTCATAAAATGAGAGTATTGATCAGTTTCTAAGATTTTCACAGTTCATTATTATCACAACATTATTTGTAATATGTGGATTTATTTTCCTGGTACTCTTCCCTTGATTTTGCATCAGTTACCATAGGTCTTCCTAGATTTTTCTGAAACCATCTCTTTCATCATCTCTCACTACATAATAGTATTCCCTCATATACATATATCAGAAGTTGTCTACACTTTCCAAAATTGTTTGTCATCCCCTCATTTTCAAATTCTTTGACAACACAAAAAGGGGTGCTAGAAATATTTCTGTATGCCTGGGTAAACCTTCTCTTTCTTTGATCCTTTTTGGGGTATAAACCTAATAGTCATATTGCTAACTCAAAGAGCATGCACAGTTTAATAGCTTTTGAGGCAGAGTTCCAAACTGCTTTTGAGAGTGTAAGGATTAATTTATAATTTCACCAATAAGGCATTGATGTGCTGATTGCCTCAATCTTAACCAGTATTTGTTGTTTTCCTAATTTTGTCTTTTTTGTCAATCTAATGAGAGTGGGGTGGAACCTTCCAAATTGCTTTGATTTAAATTCGCTTAATTATGAGTGATTTAGAGCTTTTTTACATAGCTATTGATATCTGATTTCTTTCCTCTAAAAACTAGCTATTCACATTGCTTAACCATTTAATAATTGTGAAATCATACTTATTCTTATAAATTTGCCTCAGTTCTCTGTATTTTACCTAGAAGAAACCTTTATTAGAGACATTTGCTACACATTTTCCACAAACCTTCTTTCTTTTGACTTAGCTGAATTGTTTTGTTTGTGCAAAACCTTTTTTTATATTATCAAAATTATTCATTTTGCCTGTTTTGACCACTTTATTCCTTATTTGATCATAAACTGTGCCCTTATCCATAGTTCTGAGAGGCAATTTCTTCCCTGATCCTGATTAATTTGCTTCTGATAACACCTTTATGTCTAAATTATGCATCCAATTTCCAGCTTACCTTGATACACAATGTAAGATTTTGGTCTATGTCTAGTTTCAGCCAAACTGTTATCTAGTTTCCCAATAGATTTTGTTCATTAGTGAGTTTTTTCTCCAATAGATAGGATCTTTGGGTTTATCAGAATCTAGGTTAATGTGCTCATTTGCTTCTGTATACTGTGTACCTAATTTATTATACTACTCAAACTATTTCATGCCTAGAGCCAAATTGTCTTGATAATGACAGCTTTGTACTATAGTTTGAGATCTGGAGCTGCTAGCCAACCCCTCCTTACTTCCTTTTAGTTTTTTTATTCATTGCCCTGTTGTTCTTCATCTTTTGTTTCTTCTGATGAATTTTGTTATTATTTTTAGCCCTACAAAGTAATTTTGTGGGAGTTTGATTAGTATGGCACTAAATAACTGAATTTAAGTAGTATTGTCAATTTTATAATATTCATTCAACACAGTAATGAGCAATTAATATTTCAATAGTTTTTAGCATCCAAATTAGTTTTCCCAGCTTAATATATTATATTTAAATATTTTCCCCAACTACATATTAAGAATTATTTTTGCTTTCATTTTTACAAGGTTTTAAGTTTCAAATTTTCTCCATCTCCTCTTCTTTTTGAAAGTGGCAGGCAGTTTGATACAGTTTATACATGTGCTGTCATGTAAAATATTTGCATCTTCATCACTGTTGTGGAAAAAGAAACAAATCAAAAGGAAATAAAACCATAAAAGAGAATAAAGTAAGTGAAAAAACATGCTTCCATCTGCATTCAGAGTCCTTCAGTCCTTCATATGGATACGGATAGCATTTTCCTTTGTAAGTCCTTTGTCCACATCTTGTCTCATTGTGTTGCTGAGAAGAGCTGAGTTATTCATAGCTAAAAATCAAACAATGTTGCTGATACTGTGTGCAATATTTTCAATATTTTTGCTGGTTCTGCTCATTTCACTTTGTATCAGTTAATACAAGTCTTTCCAGTTTTTTTTTTTCTGAAATCTTCCTGTTCATCATTTCTTATTACAAAATACTATTACTTTACATTTGTATTCGACAACTTGTTCAGGGATTCTTCAATTGATGGGAATCTCCTCAATTTCCAATATTTTGCCACCACACCGTGAAAAAGGTTGCTATAAATATCTTTTCCCTACCTAGTAGTGGTATTGCTAGGTCAAAGGTTTTGTAAGGTTTGGCTGCCCTTTGGGTGTAGTTCCAGATTGCTTTCCAGAGTCATTGAATTAGTTCACCACTCCACCATTAGTTTCCCAATTTACCCATGTCCTTCCCACAATTAATCATCTTCCTTTTTTATCATATTAGCCAATCTGATTAGTGTCAGGTGGTTATTTCAGAGTTGTTTTAATTTGATTTCTCTACTCAAAAGTCATTTAGAGCACTTTATATGGCTATAGATATCTTTGATTTCTTCCTCTGGAAACTGCCTGCTCATATCTTTTGACCATTTATCAACTGGGGAATGGCTTGTATCCTCATAAATTTGACTCAGCTCTCTAAATATTTGAGAAATGAGTCCTTTATCAGAGATACTTGCTGTAAAGATTGTTTCCCAGCTTTCTGCTTTCCTTCTAATCTTGGTTGCGTCAGTTTTGTTTGTACAAAAGCTTTTCAAGTCAATATGATCAAAATTATTTATTTTACATTTTGTAATTCTCCTTATGTCTTGTTTGGTCATGTATTCTACCCTTCCCCATAGATCTAATAAGTACACTATTCCTTTCTCTTCTAATTTGATTGCTTCATCATCTGTGGTACCTTTCAGCAAGACATAGTTTCCTTCCTTATCTCCTTTAATTAGGTATATTTTGGCTTTTGTGAAGAATGTTAATATAGTTCCTATTTGCCTTGTCAGCTAGATTCCCAAGAATTGATTCTGTCTCTAGTTATTTTCAGTGGAATTTCTTTACTTGCCTGCTTATTTTGTGGTTGTTGTTGATATGCAGTATGGTGGTGGTTTATATGAGTTTATTTTATGTCCTGCAACTGCTAATTGTTTCTATGAAGTTTTTTGTTTCCCTCTGAGGTTCTTTAAGTAATCGTCTCTACAAAGAATGATAATTTTGTTTCCTCTTTCTCTGTGCTTATTACTTTTATTTCTTTATCATTCCTATGGCCAGCAATTCTAATTGAGTATTGAATGATAATGGTAATAAGGGAAACCTTGCTTTTCCCTCATCTTATTTAAAAAAAAAACTTCTAGTTTATCCTTATTACAGATTAAGATCACTCTTGGTTTTAGATAGATACCACTTCTAATTTTAAGGAAAGTTCCATTTGTTCCTATGATTTCTAGTTTTGGGTTGTGATTTTGGTTTTTATCAAGAATGAGAGTTTTATTTTGTCAAAAAAAATTTTCAGCATCTTTTGAAATAATCCTATGGGTTTTATTGTTCCTGTTATTGATATGGTCAATTTTGCTTGTAGTTTGCCTAGTATTGAACCAACCCTTCATTACTGATTTAAATCCAGCCAGGATATAGTATTTGATCTTGGTGACATATTGCTATCATCTCCTTGCTAGTGGTTTATTTAAAATTTTTGCAACAAGGCTCATTGAGGAAATTGATCTATAGTTTCCTTTCTCTGTTTCTACTATCCAAAGTTTAGTTATCAAAACGATATTTTTGTCATAGGTGGAATTTGGTAGAACTCCTTTTCTTATTCCTTCAAACATTTTCTGTAGGATTAGAATTAATTTCAATGTTTGTTATAGTTTCTTAGTAAATCCATCTGGTCCTAGGTTGTTTTTTTTTTGTTTGTTTTACCTTCCGAATCTCATCTATAGCTCATTTAATTTCTTCTTCCAAGATAGGGTTTGTTTTAAGTATTCTATTTACTGTTCTGCTAATTTTGGAATTTTTTAAAATAAATATGCTTCCACTTCATTTACATTGTCAGTTTTATTGGCATATGGCTGGGCAAAATAACTCCTAAAATCATTTTTTTCTTTTCTACTCATTGTTTACAAATAGTCCTTTCTTTTTCTGTTTTGATATTAGTAGTTTAGTTTTCTGCTTTAAAAAAATAAAATTAATGGTGGCTGCAAAGCAGAGACTTCCTTAAGCTCTCCCCCAAATCCCTCTAAACACCTGTAAAAATGGCTCTAAACAAATTCTAAAGCTGCAGAACCCATGAAATAGCAGAGGGAAGTAGGTCTTCAGCCCAGGACAGCCTGGATGGTCTCTGGGAAAGGTCTATCACACTGTTCTGGGAGTGGAGCACAGCCCAGTGTGGGTCATGCCAGGACAGACCAGACTGAGATTCAGCGGCTGGAACAGGCCTGAGGGCCATGCATCATTGAGCTGTGGCAGTTACCAAGACTTCTCAACCCACAAACACCAGAGACCACAGAGCAGGTTAGTGGGAAAAGTGCTGGATAGGGTTAGAAAATTTCTGGACCCAGCCCTTGGGGGTGGCAGAGGTGGCACAGCTGTGGTGGCAGCAGCAGCAGGAAGCTCCTGTGGCTGCTTCCAGAGCTGCAGAATCAGCTGCTTCCGAAGTCCCTGGCTCACATGGTGTGAGGAATCAAGTGGGGGATCAGAGAAGAAGTTCAACTGAGAGAAGGAGAAAAGGAGAGATAGAATGGAGTAAATAATCTCACATAAAAGTGGCAAGAAAAAGCAATTCTATTGGAAGGGAAGCGGAGGCAGATGAGGGGGAATGAGCGAATCTTGCTTTCATTGGATTTGACCTTAGGAAGGAATAACATACCCACTCAATCAGGTATCTTACCCTACAGGAAAGTAGGGGGGGAAGAGGATAAGTATGGGGGATGATAGAAGGGAGGGCAGAATGGGGAGGAGGTAGTCAAAAGCAAACACTTTTGAAAAGGGACAGGGTCCAGAGAGAAAACTGAAAAAAGGGGGACAAGATAGGATGGAGGGAAATATAGTCAGTCTGTCACAACATGAGTATTGTAGAAGTGTTTTACATGACACATGTGTGGTTTATGTTGAATTGCTTGCCTTCTTAGGGAGGGTGGTTGGGAAGGGAAGAGGGGAGAGGATTTGTAACTAAAAGTTTTAAAAGCAGATGCTCAGAAAAAGTTATTTTTTCATGCAACTGAGAAATAAGATGTATAGGAAACAGGTCATAGAAATCTGTCCTGCCCTACAAGAAAGTAAGGGGAAAGGGGATGGGGGGGAGTGGGGTGACAGAAGGGAGGGCTGACAGGGGAATGGGGCAATCAGAATATATGCCACCTTGGAGTGGGGAGGAATGTAGAAATGGAGAGAAAATTCACAACTCAAAATCCTGTTGAAAACTAAAATATTAAATAATAAAATAATTGTCAAGAAAAAAATAAATAAAATTAGCAAATGACTTATCTATTTTACTTTTTAAAAAAATAAAAAGTGCATGGTTAGTTTTAATTATTAGATCAGCTTTTTATATTTTCATTTTGTTAATCTCTTTTAATTTTGAGGATACCTATTTTGCTTTTAATTAGTGGTTTTTAAATTTGCTGTTTTATCCTTCCTCTTTTTATTTTTATTCATTTTTATTTTTTATTTATTTTTAGTTTTCAACATTAACTTCTACAAGATTACAAGATTTTGAATTACAAATTTTCTCCCCATTTCAACCCTCCCCCCACCCCAAGATGGCATGTATTTTCATTGCCCCTTTCCCCAGTCTGCCCTCCCTTCTATCACCCCAATGCCCCTTATCCCTTTTCCACTTACTTTCTTATAGGGCAAGATAGATTTCTATACCCCATTGCCTGTATATCTTATTTCCCAATTGCATGTAAAAACATTTTTTAACATTTGTTTTTAGAAATTTAAGTTCCAAATTCTCTCCCTTCTTCCCTCCCCACCCACCCTCCTTGACAAAGCAA
Source organism: Trichosurus vulpecula (assembly GCF_011100635.1). NCBI lineage: Eukaryota > Metazoa > Chordata > Mammalia > Diprotodontia > Phalangeridae > Trichosurus > Trichosurus vulpecula. Next base: position 27,577,999 of record NC_050580.1, on the reverse strand, counting down.
ACAATTCAACATTGGCCACAGGTTTATAGTTATGCAAAACACTTCCATAAGATGGTCATGTTGTCTATCCTGTCTCCCTTTATTCAGTTTTCTCCTTTGACTCTGTCCTTTTTCAAAAGTGTTTGCTTTTAACTACCTCCTCCCCCAATCTGCCCTCCCTTCTATCACCCCCACCTCCTCTTCCCCCCTAATTTCTTGTAGGATAAGATACCTAATTGAATGCATATGTTATTCCCTCCTCAAACCAAATCCGAAGAGAGCAAGGTTCACTCATTCCCTTTCACCTACCCCCTCTTCCCTTCCATTATAACAGTTTTTTCTTTCCACTTTTAGGTAAGATAATTTATGCCATCCTATCTCTCCCTTTCTCCTTCTCCCAATACATTCCTCTCTCACCCCTTAAAATTTTTAGATACCATCCCTTCATATTCAAATCACCCTGTGCCCTCTGTCTATACATACATATATACATGCATGTGTGTATGCATATATATTCCCTTCAACTACCCTAATGCTGAGAAAAATCTCATGACTTACAAATATCATCTTTCCAAGTAGCAATGTAACCAGTTTAACTTTAGTAAGTCCATTATGATTTCTCTTTCCTGTTTACTTTTTCATGCTTCTTTTGATTCTTGTATTTGAAAGTCATATATTTTCTATTCAGCTCTGGCCTTTTCATCAAGAATGCTTGAAAGTCCTCTGTTTCATTGAAAATCCATATTTTGCCCTGAAGTATTATACTCAGTTTTGCTGGATTGGTTTCTCTCTCTCTCTCTCTCTCTCTCTCTCTCTCTCTCTCTCTCTCTCTCTCTCTCTCTTTAGCTGCATGCCCAATTCTTTGATCTGCTCTTTCTCTCAATTATTGATGTAATTATTTATGGCTAGAATTTTCCCCTCCATACTGCTTTTCCATATCACACAAATTGTGTTATGCTGTCTCAGTTTTGTTACTATCTTCAACTAAATTATTTATTATTTCTATGACTCTTTTTTAACTCACCGATTCTTCAGGATTAGGTTCATTAATCTCCAATTAATTTGTAATTTATGTTTCAAAGACACTATACTAATGTAATTTTATTGCATTGTGGTCAAAAGAGATGCATTTAATTCTGCATTTGTTTCTAAGGTTTTAATTTAGTCATTTTTAAGACTTCATGCATTACTGAGAAATAGGCAGTATGAATTTTGTTTCTATTTCCATTCAATATTATTGGGAAAGCTATCATATCTAACTTTCCTAAAATTCCTTTCATTTCAACTTGTTTTTTGCCTTTTGTGGTTAGATGTGTCAAGGTTTGAGAGGAATAAATTGCTGACCCCTACAATTATAGTTTTACTGTCTATTTATTTTTTCAATGCATTTTTATTTCTTTCATTAAATATTCCTCAATTATATGTAAAAACATTTAACTTTTTTTTAATTTGGACTTACAAAGTCTCTTCTTCCTTCCCATGTCTTACCTCTCTGTGGGAAGGGAAACACTTTGATATTAATTTTACATATGAAATCATGCAAAACATATTACCATATTAGCCATATCACTAAAGAAGGAGACAAAAAAGTAGAAAAATATTTTTAAAAATATGCTTCGATCTGTTTTCAGACATTATCAGTTATTTCTCTGGAGATGGATAACATTTTTCATCATGCTTCCTTTGAAATTTCTTGAATCATTGTCTTGATCAGAGTAGCTGTATTTCACAGGTGATCAAGATTACAATATTGCTGTTACTGAGTTCAATGGTTTCCTGGTTCTACTCCCCTCACCTTAAATCAGTTCACGTAAATCTTTGCAGGATTTTCTGAAACCATTTTACTTGTCGTTTTGGATAGCACAATAATATTCCATCACAATCATATAGCACAATTTGTCCAGCCATTCCCAAATTAATGAGCATCCCCTCAAGTCTTTGCAACCCTGAAAAGAGCTGTTATAAATATTTTTGTACAAATAGTTCCTTTTCCCTTTTTCTTTGAACTTTTTTGTGTACAGTTCTAGTAGTGATACTGCTGGGTCAAAAAGTATGCACAGTTTTATAACCTATTTATTACCTATTCTCCAGAATGAACTGACTACCAACTTCACAAATAGTTTCCAATTTTTTCCACATGTCCTCCAGCATTTGTCATTTTCCATCTCTGTTATTTTGTCAATCTGAGTGGTGTAAGACACTATCAAAGTTGTTTTAAATCACATTTCCCTAATAAATAGTAATTTAGAACTTTTTTGACTATTAATAGCTTTGATTTCTTCTGAAAATGGCCTGCTCATATTCTTTAACAATTTATCGACTGGGAAATGGCTTCCATTCTTTTTTAAAATATAAATTTGACCCAGTTCCCTATATACTTAAGAAATGAGACCTTCATCAGAGGAATTTACTATATTTTTTTTACTAGGTTTCACTTTTACTTCTAATTTTGGTTGCATTAGTTTTGTTTGGGCAAAAACCTTTTTTTTTAAATTTCATCTAACCAAAATTATCATTTTATTTCTCATGAGCCTCCCTATATCTTATTTGATCATAACCTCTTCCTGCATCCATAAGATTTTGACCTTATCTTGGAGCATAGCATGAGATGTTAGTCTGCGCCTAATTTCTGCCAAACTGCCTTTCAATTTTCCCTGTTTTTTTTTTTTGTCAAATGAGATTTTTTACCCACAAAGCTTAGATCCTTTATGTTTGTTTGTTTATCAAACACTAGATTATGATGGTAATTTACTATTATGTACTATGTATCTAATTTTTCCCATTGATATACCACTCTATTTCTTAGTACCAGATTGTTTTGATGATTACCACTTTATAATATAATTTGAAATCTGGTTATGCTAGGATACCACATTTTTTTTCATTTATTCTCTTGATATTCTTCACTTCTTATTCTTCCAGATTAATTTATGATTTTTTAGCTCTATAAAATAATTTTTAGTATGGCATTGACAAAGTAAATTAACTTTTGTCAATTGTTTTAATTAAATTGTTTTTCTCTACCTATAAGCAATTAATATTTTCCCAATTGTTTACTAGAAAATAAAAAAAAATTTCTTTTGGAGACATCGAAGATATATCCATTTGTCTATTAGAGAATAATATAAAACTGTTTTTTTTGTGTGTGAGAATTGCTTTATAATTGTGTTCATATACTTCTTTCATTTGTCTTGGCAGGTAGACTCCCAAGTATTTTATTTTCTTTGAGGTTAGTTTAAGTTGAATTTCTATTTCTATTTCTATATGCTAGATTTTTTGGTAGTGTATAGAAAAGCTAATTGTGTATGTGGGTTTATTTTGTATCCTGCAACTTTGCAAAAGTTGTTTATTGGTTCAACGAGTTTTTCAGCTGATTCTCTAAGGTCCTCTGAGTATAACAACATATTATTATCAAAGAGTGGAAACTTTGATTCTTCATTGCTTTTTTATTTCTTCAATTTATCTTTTTCCTTATTCCTATAGCTAGCACCTCTAGGACAATATTTAATAATAATCATGATAATTCTTTATTCTGATATTAATAGGAAGCCCTCAAATTTATCCCAGTTTTAGACAATGCTTGCACCTGCTTTTAGACAGATACTACACATCATTGTAAGAAATGTTCTGTCTGTTCTTATTGCTTCTACCATGTCATTTTTTTCTTTTTTAAATAGGAATGGATGTTGTATTTTTCAAAAAGCTTTTTTTCTGTATCTATTGATATGATAGTATGATTTTGTTGGTTTTGTTATTGGTATAGTTAATGATGCTGATAGTTTTCCTAATATTGAAGCAGCCCTGCATTCTTAGCATAAATCTCAACTCATCATAGTGTATGATTTTTTTGATGACATATCACTGTGATCTCCTTGCTAGTAATTTATTTTAATTTTTTGTATTGTTATTCATTAAAGAAATTGATGTATAGCTTGCTTGCTTTGTTTTTGCTTGCCTTTGTTTAGTTATCACTACCCATATTTGTGTTCAGAAAAGAAATTTTGTAGTACTCCTTATTTACTTATTTTTAAAAATAGTTTATATAATATTGGAATTAAATATTCCTGAAATGTTTAGTAGAATTCACTTGAAAATCAAAATGGTCCTATGGATATTTTCTTAGGGAGATCACTGATAGTTTGTTCAGTTTCTTTTTTTCTAAGTTAGTGTTAACTATTCTATTCCTTATTCTGTTAATTTGGGTGGTTTATCGTTTCATAAATATTCATTAGTTTCTCATAGACTGTCAGTTTTACTAGCATAAGTTTGGACTAAATGACTTTTCATAATTGCTTTAATGTCATCTTCATTGCTCATCCTGATCTATATCTTGCCATTGGACCCAGATGGTTCTGGAAAAGAAAGTGAGACTGGTGATTTTTAATATGCCTCCCTTACTTAAATCCAATTCACTTACAAGCCTTGGCATTGCCTTCCTGATGCCATGGTCCTCCTTGAGAATGAAGGAAAAAACACAACACATACACAATGGGTGGTCCAATCACATTTTTCACTTTGGATGCTGGTAGTTAAGCTTTCTTCTTTCTTGTTTAAATCAAATTTATCAATGGTTTACCTATTTTATTGGTTTAAAAAATCAGCTCTATAGATATGATGTGTTTGTAATGGTGTATACTGTTCTCCTGGTTCTGCTCCCCTCACTCTGCATCAGTTCATGTAAGCCTTTCCAGGTTATTTTGAAGTGCATTATCGATTTCTCATTTCTTATACCACAATAGTATTCCATTACTTTCTTATACCACAATTTGTTTAGCTATTCCCCAATTGATGGGCATCCCCTTGATTTCCAATTCTTTGCTACTACAAAAAAGAGCTGCTAGAAATATTTTTGTACTTACTAGTCCATTTCCCACTTGTGTGATCTCTTTGGGATACAGCCTAGAAGTGGTATTGCTGGATCAAAGGGTATGAACATTTTTATAGCCCTTTGGGCATAGTTCCAAATTGCTTTCCAGAATGGCTGGATCTCCACCAGCAATGTAACAATGTTTCTATTTTCCCACATCCCCTCCAGTATATATCATTTTCCTCTTTTTTTTTTGTCATTATAGCCAATCTGACAGGAGAGATGTGGTATCTAAGAGTTGTTTTGATTTGCATCTCTCTAATCAATAGTGATTTAGAGCATCTTTTCATATGCCTATATATATATACACATATACATGTGTATATATGTATTATATATATGTATATATATATATATATATATATATATATATATATATATATATATATATATATATATATTTATAATTTCTTCCTCTGAGGAAATATCCTTTCATATCCTTTTGTTCATATCCTTTGACCATTTCTCCATTGGGGAATGACATATTCCTATAAATTTCACTCAGTTCCCTGTATGTTTTAGACATGAGGTCTTTATCAGAGCCACTGTTCGCAAAGATTCTTTCCCAATTTTCTGCTTCCCTCCTATTCCTTGTTGCATTGGCTGTGTTTGTACAAAAACTTTTCAATTTAACATAATCAAGATTATCCATTTTGCATTTTGTAATGATTTCTGTCTCTTGTTGGGTCATGAATTCTTCCCTTTCCAATGAATCTGACAGGTAAACTATTCTTTTCTCTCCCAAACTGCTTATAGTATCAGCCTTTTTTACTTTATATTGGTATATGGTGTACAATATTAGTCTATGCCCAGTTTCTGCCATACTCTTTTCCAGTTTTCCCAGTAGTTATTTGTGAAATAGTGAATTCTTAACCCAGAAACTGGATTCTTTGGGTTTATCAAAGAGTATATTGCTATAGTTGCTGACTACTGGATCTTGTGTACCTAACCTATTCCATTGATCCATCACTCTGTTTCTTAGCCAGTACGAAGTGGTTTTGATGACTGCTACTTTATAGTACAGTTTAATATCTGGTATGGCTGGACCACTTTCCCTACCATTTCTTTTCATTAATTCCCTTGATATTCTGGACCTTTTTTTCTTCCAGATGAATTTTGCTATTATTTTGTCCAGCTCTGTAAAATAATTTGTTGGTAGTTTGATTGGTATGGCACTGTATGAGTAAATTAATTTAGGTAAATTTCTCATTTTTATTTTATTAGCATGGCTTAACCATGAGCAATGGATATTTTTCCATTTATTTAGATCTGACTTTATTTGTGTGAAAAGTGTTTAGTAATTGTATTCACATAGGTCCTGAGTTTGTCTTGGCAGATAGACTCCCAAATACTTTATACCATATACAGCAACTTTAAATGGAATTTCTCTTTCTATCTCTTACTGTTTGGCTTTGTTAGTAATATACAGGATTGCCAAGGATCTGTGTGGAGTTATTTTATAATTTGCAACTTTTCTAAAGTTTTTTAATTATTTCATGTAATTTTTTTTATTTTATTCTCTAGGATTCTTTAAGTTAATCATCATATCATCTGCAAAGAGTGATAACTTAGTTTCTTCTTTGCCTATTCTAATTCCTTCAATTTCTTTTATTCTCTTATTGCTAAAGCTAACATGTCTTTTTTGTGTTCTACTATTTTTTATTTAATATATTTAGTTTTCAGCATTGATTTTCATAGGAGTTTTAATTACCAATTTTCTCCCCATTTCTACCCTCCCCCCCCCAAGATGGCATATATTCTGGTTGCCCTGTTCCCCAGTCAGACCTCCCTTCTGTCACCCCACTCCCCTCCCATCCCCTTTTCTCTTCCTTTCTTGTAGGGAAAGATAAATTTCTATGCCTCACTGCCTGTGTATCTTATTTTCTAGTTGCATGCAAATTTTTTTTTTGTTTTTGAACATCTCTTTTTAAAACTCTGAGTTCCAAATTCTCTCCCCTCTTCCCTTCCCACCCACCCTCACTAAGAAGTCAAGCAATTCAACATAGGTCACATGCGTATCATTATGTAAAACCCTTCCACAATACTCATGTTGTGAAAGATTAACTATATTTTGCTCCTTCCTAACCTAACCACCTCTATCCAATTTTCTCCCTTGACCCTGTCCCTTTTCAAAAGTGTTTGTTTTTGATTACCTCCTCTCCCATCTGCCCTCCCTTCTATCATCCCCCCTTTTTTATCTTCTTCCTCCTTCTTTCCTGTGGGGTAAGATACTCAATCGAATGTGTATGGTATTCCCACCTCAGGTCAACTCTGATGAGAGCAAGATTCACTCACTCCCCCTCACCTGCCTTCTCTTCTCTTCTTACAGAACTGCTTTTTCTTGCCACTTTTATGCAAGATATTCTATCTCTCCCTTTCTCCCTCTCTCAATATATTCCTCTGTCATCCCTTAATTTGATTTTATTTCTTTTAAATATCATCCCTTCATCTTCAACTCACCCTGTGACTTCTCTCTCTCTCTGTCTCTCTCTCTCTCTCTCTCTCTCTCTCTGTCTCTGTCTCTGTCTCTGTCTCTCTCTCTCTCTCTCTCTATATATATATATATGTGTGTGTGTGTGTGTGTGTATACATACATATACATATATATATACATACATACACACATATCACACATATACATACACACACATATATATAAATATATCTATATATCTATATGTATGTATGTATATATATATGTGTGTGTATATATATATATATATATATATATATATATATATATATATATATATGCCTATTTCCTTCAGCTACCCTAATACTGAGGTCTCATGAATCAAATACATCATCTTTCCATGTAGGAATTTTTTAAAAAACAGTTCAACTTTAGTCAGTCCCTTGCGATTTCTTTTTCTTGTTCTTTTTCTTGATCACCTTTTCATGCTTCTCTTGATTCTTGTGTTTGAAAGTCAAATTTTCTATTCAGCTCTGGTCTTTTCACTGAGAAAGCTTGAAAGTCTTCTGTTTTATTGAAAATCCATATTTTGCCTTGGAGCATGATACTCAATTTTGCTGGGTAGGTGATTCTATGTTTTAATCCTAGCTCCATTGACCTCTGCAATATCGTATTCCAAGCCCTTCGATCTCTTGATGTAGAAGCTGCCAGATCTTGGGTTATTCTGATTGTGTTTCCACAATACTCAAATTGTTTCTTTCCGGTTGCTTGCAGATTGGGAGCTCTGGAATTTGGCAACAATATTCCTAGATTTCTTTTTGGAATCTATTTGAGGAGGCGATCGGTGGATTCTTTCAATTTCTATTTTACCCTGTGGCTCTAGAATATCAGGGCAGTTCTCCTTGATAATTTCTTGAAAAATGATATCTAGGCTCTTTTTTTGATCATGGCTTTCAGGTAGTCCAATAATTTTTAAATTATCTCTCCTGGATCTATTTTCCAGGTCAGTGGTTTTTCCAATGAGATATTTCACATTGTCTTCCATTTTTTCATTCCTTTGGTTCTGTTTTATAATATCTTGATTTCTCATCAAGTCACTAGCTTCCACTTGCTCCAATCTCATTTTTAAGGTAGTATTTTCTTCAGTGTTCCATTGAACCTCCTTTTCATTTGGCAAATTCTGCCTTTCAGGGCATTCTTCTCCTCATTGGCTTTTTGGAGCTCTTTTGACATTTGGGTTAGTCTATTTTTTAAGGTGTTGTTTTTTTTCAGTATGTTTTTCCGTGTATTTTTGGGTCTCGTTTAGCAAGTCATTGACTTTTTTTTTTATGGTTTTCTTGCATCCTTCTCTTTTCTCTTCCCAGTTTTTCCTCCACTTCTCTAATTTGCTTTTCCAAATCCTTTTTGAGCTCTTCCATGGCCTGAAACCAGGTCATGTTTTTCTTGGAGGCTTTGGTTGTAGGCTCTTTGACTTTGTTGACTTCTTCTGGCTGCATGTTTTGGTCTTCTTTGTCACCAAAGAAAGATTCCAGAATCTGAGACTGAATCTGGGTGCGTTTTTGCTGCCTGGCCATATTCCAAGTCAACTAACTTGACCCTTGAGTTTTTCAGCGGGGTATGACTGCTTGTAGAGTTAAGAGAACTATGTTCCAAGCCTGGGGGGATGCGCCAGCTCTGCCACACCAGCATTCCTCCTTCCCCAAAAACCCCCAAACCGGACTGGACTTAGATCTTCAGCAGGCTCTGCACTCCTGCTCTAATCTGCCACTTAATTCCTCCCACCAGGTGGGCCTGGGACCAGAAGCAACTGCAGCTGTAGTTCTGTAGCTGCCCCACCTCCGCTGCCCCCGGGGGCAGTGGCTGAACCAGGAACTCTATCCCCTTGTCTCCAGCAGCTTTTCCCACTAACCTTCTCTGTTGTCTTTGGTGTTCATGGGTTGAGACATCTGGCAACTGCCACAGCTCACTGATTCAGGGTGCTAGGGCCCGCTCCACCCGGCTCCTGGTCTGGTTGTTCCCCGTGGCCCACGCTGGGCTCTGCTCCATTCTGTTCTGCTCCCAGTTCATGCGCGAACGACCTCACCCAGCAACCATCCAGGCTGTCCTGGGCTGGGGCCCTGCTTCCCTCTGCTATTTTGTGGTTTCTGCAGTTCTAGAATTGGTTCAGAGCCATTTTTTATAGGTTTTTGGAGGGACTTGGTGGGAAGCTCACACTAGTCCCTGCTTTCCAGCTGCCATCTTGGCTCTGCCCCCTAAAGGTAACATTTCTAGTACCAAAATAATAGGGGTGATAATGGTCATCTTTTCTTCAAGCCAGATCTAGCTTATCTCCATTATATAGTGGTGGCTGATGGTTTTGGGTAGATGATACTTATAACTTTAAGGAAGGGCTATGTCTCATTTTCCCCTAGGTTTTGTTCTGCAACCTCTTATTTAGTTTTTAAAATCACTATTTTTTTGCTCTATTTTTGTCTTCTTACCTCTTAGTAATTCTTCTTGGTCTTGTGTTTACTTTGCACTTTTATTTGAGACTTTGCTTGTAGACATTTTTTAATTATTTTCTGTGTTTGTGTCTTGAGCTTTCCTCTCACCATAGTAACTGTTTATTGTTAGATTCTTTTTGGTTTGCTTATTCTTACAAGTCTACTTCTTGACTTTGGATTTTATGTTAGTTTTGGGCTCTGCTCACTTCTAGCAGGTGGGAGATGCATGGAGAGAGCTTTTGTCTCTTTATATCTATCTGCTGTTTTCACAGCTCTTTCTGGAGGCTTGACTTTTTTCAGAACTTCAAAAGTGGTATGATTTGCATAAAGGTTTGTTCACTGCCCTCCCAGTCTGAGGTCTGCAAGCTCTTGATCCTGGTTTGGATCTATTGGATAGTGTCTGAGTTTCAGTAGACTACTCTGGACTCAGTTACTGTTAGTCTTTTGGGAAGTACAGCAGCTTCAGAGAAATTAAGCATCTTGACTCCGTTTTAGTTTTAGTTTCCTATCCTAGGTATTACACTATAGATTTATGGGTAGGGCTAAAGGTTAAAACTAATTTCCTCCTCTTCTACTGGGCTCAGAGTCATACTGCTAAGATTTCAGGTTATCCATTGCTCCATAAATAATATGGGCTTCTCTCACTTGCAACCCCTCCTCTCTGCCCTGGAAATGTAATCTGGAACTGTGTATTATGACAAAGCTATCATATGATATGTTTTCACCAAAGTGTCCCACTAATGATGCCTATTTGAAGTTAATTTTAGCCTAGTGACTAGTTTCCTTGTCCATTCATTGAAATAGTTCCCAATTTGTCTATCAATACATCCACAATGATATCATATCATAAAGGATATCAAATGACTTTGGCATTCAAAACAGTTCATGACCTAGCCCCCTCATACTATTCTAATATTTTTATCCATTACTGTCCTGCATGATTTTATACAGTGACCTTAGCCTCCTGTCTGTTCCATGGATAAGACATTCCATATCTGAGCTCCAAGAATTATTTTTAACTATCTTCCATGCCTGAATTTATCTCTTCTACTTCACCTACTAACTTCCCTGACTTCCTTTAAGTCACCACTAAAATCCAACCTTCTGCAATAAGCCTTCCCCAACCTCTCTTAATTCTAATTCCTTCCATCTCTTATTTACTATTTATCCAATATATATATAGCTTGCTTTGTACATATTTGTTTTTATGTTGTCTTATCCATTAGATTGTAAGCTCCTTTGGGGCAGAGACCATCATTTGTCTCATTGTATTCCCAGCACTTACCATAACACAGGACGTATAGCAGTTGCCTTAATAAATGTTTATTGATTGATTGACTACCTGAAATATAGATTACCTATGCCCATTTAGCCCTCTGACCTACTAATCCTACAAAAAAGGACATGAAGTATAGTATGGCATAAACTATTTATGATAAATCCATGCTGTTTCTTAGTGGTCATTATTCCTCTAAGCAGCAGCAAGCTATCATTTTAATAATATGCTCTGCAATTTTATTAATACTAAAAATCAACATGGAATTGTGGACAAATAACTGAACTTGAAGTTGGGGAGATCAAGTTTCAAATCTCCCTCCTGATAATTCCTAGCAGTGAAAAGCACTTCAAAAAAATTATATATTTTATTATTACAACAACACTTTCAGGTAGGTGCAATTATAATTACTCTTTTATAGATTAGGAAACTGAGACAGATAATTATTAACTGTTTAATTAACTGCTGCAGGGTCACACAGCTAGAAAGTATCTGAGGTCAGATTTAAATGATAGTCTTTCTAATTCCAGATCCAGCTATAATATTTGCTTCTCATATAGTCATTGTGATTACATATTATCATAAACATTTATTAAGTGCCTACTATGTGCTAGATAATATGTTAAGCACTGAGAATACAAAGAATGGCAAAATAAAAGGTTCTTTGCTAACTTTAAAGTGCTAGCTACATATTGAATAGTATTATTATCATCATAGGAATTAGGGTTATTAAATTGCTCAGCAGGTGCTACAACAGGCCTTCAATGTTCCTGGTAAAGACTTATTAATATTTTTTCAGTACTCATTATTTCTGAAACTAATACATTAATAGTTATTCTAGACTTTGGATAGTTCTGTTTGACTGGGAAACCACTTTCACCTCAAGGAGAGACTTTTTTAGAATGTTTAAAGTGATATCTAGTTGGACTCAATACCTCACTTAAATTCATCTTTTGACAGTTTCAGAAATTGACTCATAGAGAATTCACTAATTCTAAAGTCCATGGACCAAACATTTGGGAATTTTTATTCTCTAACAATGACTGTTGTCATGTCTCTCCTGGGACTTGATTTTCATTTTGTTTCTTCAGTCCCAAGGACAATATCAGTATTGTTATTAAAGTCCAAAAATTGTCCATTAAAAGCCTATGTACATTTTCCATCAATTTGGAGGGATTAGTTATTCCAGTGATACTCTTCTTCTTTCTGGTTCTTATTCCATAAACAAGCAGACACACAGAAAAATAACATTCAAAATAAACCAAAAAATCACAGCATATGCTTCATTAAACAAAGATACAGAAACCAGAAAAAAGAAAGGTGTTGCTTGTCCTTGACCTCTGTATCTTTGCACAGAGATGCAAATAAGACACAGTGCTTCTCTCCAATTTCTCTTTTTTAAGTCATCACCATTTTAGCTTATTTCTTCCTCCAGTTGGCATTGCTCTCCTCCAAATGATGATTAAATGGGTCATGATTAGGGTGGATGAAGAAACTGAGTAACATCTGTTGACATCACACTTAGCTAAGAAATTAATTATTGCTTCAAAGCCATGAGGCAAAAGAGAAATCCCATGTATCATCACTACCAATCTTTCATCCTTTTTTATCATCCCAACAATTTATCTTTCCCTAAATACCACAACATTGATCTAGCAATCATTCTACAATTATTAAACATTTATTTATTTTCTTGTCTCTTTACTTACTATCTAGGTTACTTATTTGACATAAATGATTACTCTGGCATTAATTCATGTATAAATTCATTATTGTCCCCCATTCAAACTATTCTCTATAACGGGAAGAGAGAAAAGATTTATAATTTCATTATATAACAGAACTCTGAGTTGAGGAAACTCCCTCTACCAATAAAGGTCATTAAATTTTCTGCTACTTATGGTCTTAGAAAGTCAACTAGAACACTGGGAAGGTATGTGACTTTCCAAGGATCACATGGCCGATATATGTCAGTCAGAGCTTTGAGGCCAGCTTTGTATCCTCTCTTCCATGTTCCCTATGATAGCTTCTTCTGTTAATTTCCATAAATGTTGCCTCCATATTATCAATTCTTCCAACCTCAGAGCATATTTACAGATATGGTTCAAATTTATGCAGAGAAAATAAAGGTGAAAAAAGAGAACCATGTTATAAATTAAATTAAAAACTTTTATATTAACAAACAAATTCATTAAGATGAGTTTATGACTTTTCTGTGAAGTTTTGGCATTTTCATATGGAGAGACATTTCTTATTTGGCTTGTAAAATTTCTTTTTCCCCTTTCTCTGTAAGATTTTATTGTTGATTTTTACCTCCATATAAAAATAATAAAAATTGAAGACACATGAGGCATTAAGGTCTTTTGGACTGAATAGCTTCTTATCAAGATGTCATTGGGACCTTATGAACATATTTATCTTTCCTATTTCAGATCCATTTATTTCCTTCATTTTACAACTTCAATAAAACAAGGCTTTGTCTCTTCCCTGCAGTCTCGTAGGATGGAAGTGGGTCTGCCTTCTCTCAGGTGAAAGCAGCATTTAATAGCAGTGAGTAAAGTTATAAATAGAAATTAATTCACTTTACCTCCATTAATTGGAGGCAAGAAAGCTCTACCAGGGAAAGGTCTTGACTTGACTGAGGAAAAGAGGAAAAGAGGAAAATGTCTCAAGGCATTACCTCCAGAATGAAACTTTTCCTGTAAGGGCTTCCTATTCACTTGGGTAAAAATGCAAAATTCTCTTGTATTAAAAACCTTTCACAGTCTGATGCAAATTTCTTCTTTCTACCCTCATGACACCTTGCTTTTGCTATTCTAGATGAGTTTATTTTATTTTTTTCCAGAGAAGCCACTCTATCTTCTGCTTCTGTACCTCTGTGGAGGCTGCCTCCCAACCCCTTTCCCTGTGCCTACACCATTCCCTTAACTCACTTTGGCTTCTTGGAATCCTCAACTCTCTTCAAGGTTCAATGTAAAAGCCACCTACAACAAGAGGCCTTTTGTGATTCCCCTGCTGCTAGTGTCCCTCCACCAATTAACTTCTCTTGAGTTTGTGTATATTTTTCCTTTAATTCTTTATTTAGAGACTGTTTCCACCATAGAATGTAAGCTCCTTGAGGCCAAGGAATATTTTCTTTTTTACTTTGCATCGTGAGTGCCAAGAAGAAGGTTTGGCACACGGTGAGCAGATGTTTACTACATTGTTAGTGATTTCTTAATTAATTGATATAGACAGCAATGTGTTCATTGCCCTGATGACATCAGAGGAAAATGAAGCTGCACAAGGGGGTGTGACTTGTAGGCAGTCACAGAAGCAGGCAGTACCAGATCTGGGATAAAAGCCAAGGTTCTCTGACTATAAAACCAGTGCTTTTCTCCATGTACCATACATCTTGCCCCCCCTACAATGCATGTGGAAACTCCTCAACAACTTAGTGTGTTGGTCTTCATCAATTACTTTCACTAAAACCCATCCATCAATTGGCAGCCTATCCTCTAAGGATAAACTTCTTTGCAAGTCATAAGATTAGTTGGTTGAAAACCAAATTATTGAGTACTATATGCCTTTCCTCATGATTGTCCAGGTTGATAGGTCCTGCTAGAGTTTACTCATCATTACCAAAGCCTTTGAAATTCGGGTTCATTCCCATGCCATGGTGAATGATAGCAGCAGGTCCAAAATGGAAGTGAAATGACAAAATGATTAATCGACATATCCCAGTGCCCTGTTATGGTCTTGATATGATGTAGTCTTTATATGGATTTGTTAAAACTGAATCCCAGCATCTCAGCGTTTAGTCCAATCTAAACTTAAAATGGAACCTCCTTTACAACACCTGCTTCTAAACATGGGAAACTCACTTCCTCCTAAGAAGCTTCATTTCACATTTGGACAGCTCTAATTGTTGGTAAATTTGGTTTCCCATCCCCAGCTTACATCAAGTCTAATCCTGCTTTTCTACAATGCCCATTCCTGCTCTGTGCTGTCCCTTGGGGCAAATTTGAATAAGCTATAGAATCAGAGATTTTCAAAGTCAGAAGGGACCACAGTCAATATACAGTCTGTTCCATGTACCCAAACAGAAATCCTCCATGCAAGCTGAATATCTCCTTAAATACTTGAAGACTCTTACTATCATTGCACCCTCCAACCCACACCCCTCCCCTCAAGTTTTCTCCCTTTCAGCCCCAACATACAGAGCCATGAGCCACATATCCTCACAATGAATGTTTTTAGGTCCACCACCCTGCTGCTTACTTACACTGCCCAAGATATATTCCAACTTCTCAGATTATTTTCTAAAATATAGGGACCTATCTGAATGAAAAACAACTCAGAAATAAAAACATACAGTTTAACTGCCCAGCAGACAACTTCCTGGTAGTAAGAATATATGTAGGTATATTTTAAATTGCAACATTCAATAGTTGTGTTCAGTGGAACTTCTTTGATATTTATATAAGATTAGAAAAAATCCTGGATTAAGTTTTCAGGTGAAGAAATTAAAGCTATCTATAGTCATATAAAAAATGCTCTGAATCACAATTGATTAGATTAATGTAAATCAAAACAACTCTGAGGTATCACATCATACCTAGCAGAGTGGCTAACATGACAAAACAGGAAAATGATAAATGTTGGAGAGGATGTTGGAAAATTGGAACACTGTTACATTGTTGGTGGAGTTGTGAACTGATCCAGCCATTCTGGAGGGAAATTTAGAACGATGCCCAAAGAGCTATAAAAACATGTGTACCCTTTGACCCAGCAATACCATTTCTAGGGATGCATCCCAAAGAGATAACACAAGTGGGAAAGGGACCCATATGTAGAAAAATATTTCTTGCAGCTGTTTTTGTGGTAGCCAAGAGAGGGAATTGAGGGGATACCCATCATTTGGGGAATGGCTGAACAAGTTGTGGTATATGAATGTAATGGAATGGTATTGTGCTATAAGAAATTATGAGCAGGCAGACTTCAGAAAAGCCTGGAAAGGCTTACATGAACTGATGCTGAGTAAAGTGAGTAGAACCAGGAGAATATTGTACGCAGCAACAGCAACACTGTGTAATGACCAACTTTGATAGACTTAGCTCTTCTGAGCAATGCAAGGATCTAAGACAACTCCAAAAGACTCATAAATGTTTCCCACATCCAGAGAAATAACTATGGGTTCTGAATTCAGA
Organism: Trichosurus vulpecula; assembly: GCF_011100635.1. Lineage (NCBI taxonomy): Eukaryota > Metazoa > Chordata > Mammalia > Diprotodontia > Phalangeridae > Trichosurus > Trichosurus vulpecula. The sequence goes on along the minus strand of NC_050580.1, from coordinate 27,561,792 downwards.
TAGAAGCATACTATTTTCTCTTTTTTTTGTTTGTTTTTCTTTATTGTATGTTTTCCCCTTATTGGTTCTGATTCTTCTTTACAACATGACTAACATGGAAATATATTTCATATGATTGTAGTCATGTAACCTAAATCAGATTACATGCTGTCTTGGGGTGAGGAGAGGGGATGGAGGGGGGAAAATTCAGAACTCAAAATCTTATAAAAGTTAATGTTGAAAACTAAAAATTAATTTAAAAGAAAATCAAAATCCTAGATTATCAATGATTGATTAAATGTGGGTCAAGCTCCATTCACTAGTAGACTGGGCAACTTGAGTGAGCCAATACAATTGCCATCTATCAAAAATATCGGTTTCAATTGTGTGCATTTTCTATTTATTTTTCTATTGTAAACTCATTGAGGGAAAGAAAAATATATTTTTTTTCTTTGTATGATGCTTACACGGTTCCTGTGACATGCAGATATTTATTCTGCTGAGCTTTAATTCATTGAGGGGTTTAAGCGCTGTTAGTTACCCACACCCTGGTTTAGCCCATCTACCAAGGCAGTTTTACTGGTGTGTGGCTGCTGAATATTTTTTAGCTTCTTGGAGCCACAAGTGAGAGTTGGATGAAAAGTGGACACTGAAGGTGGATGAGCAGCCTTGTAAAGGGCTTGGCAAACCCTCATACCAGAGGTGCCCCAAACATGTGAAGACTTCATTCAGCAGAATGGACAGATGAGAACAATTTATTCCAATAGCCATGAAGGCAGCTGAATCAGGTGCTGTGGAGCACAGAGTGCTTGGTCAGACATCAAAGATGCCAATGTGAACCATTGCCATTGGCCGGGACATTGCCAGTTGTTCTGACTTTCATCTCACCACTGGACTTTAATGACTCTGCGAGAGAGAGTGTGAGGCTATCAACTTTGTGCACCTCCACTTCACTTAAATCCAATTCATGTGTGTGTCAAGACATCACCTTGTGATGTCATCAGTCTTTGAAACAAGGATGAACAATTTCCTAAAGCCTTGATTAATTGAAGTAAACAAATATACAAAAGATTTGTAAGCTCAGAACCTGAGATCCTTCCCATGAAGGAATAGTATTTTATTTCTAATAAAATTTTATTTCTAGTAAAATATTATGTTTTGGATTCTCCTCCTAATTAGCATTTTACATTGCCAACAAGCCTGTTTGGAGGAGCCCAAAAATGACAAATGCTGAGTCTGCTGAAAAAATACCAGGGACAAAATTGTTGTTCACCCAGTTGGTCATAGAAGGATACATGTTGGGATAGATGGGTGACTTGAAAAGAAGTTCAATAAAATATGTGTCTTTTGTGATATCAGCACGAATATATAATAGGGAAAAGGAGCTGAGCTGGTAACAGAAGAGAGGATTGCCAAATGAGGGCCCGAGTGCTGGACTCACATGTAGGCAACTTTTGGCACCCAGAGGGAGGCTTCCAGTGCATGTGAAGGTTCTTCTTTCCCGAACTTTTGCAGAAGCCTGGACAAGAATCACAAAGGATGTTGGGTTATGGGGAGTCCTGATATTCACGGTGAGGAGAGTGTTCACATTGATGAGACTTTGATCTCATGTATAAATAAAAGACTTGGACTTAATGGCCTGTGAGGGCCCTCTCTGCCCTGTATCTATGAACCTGTGATCGATCCTGTACCAAAAATAAGTACAAAAAAGCCCTGAAAAAAGTCTTGTCTTACACAACTTACCTAAGTTGAAACCCTTGGCCCCTTACAATAGATGCAGACTCAGCCTTTTTTGTTTCTTTGCACGTGCTTAATCCTTTTGTCTCCTCCTCTCAGCTTCCTTCATGGCCCTTCTTCTTCAAGAGGTCTTTCCTGGTCTCCTTTCCTGATCTCCTGCCACTTCATTCCAGTCTTAGATTACCCTCCATCTAATGTTGCTTATATTATATATGGCTATTCCTTTACACGTTGTCTACCCCATTAAAAGGTGAGCTCCTTGAGGGTAGGAATTGTTTTTGCCTTTCTTAGTATCCCTAGTACTTAGAACAGTACCTGGAACCTAGTAGGCACTTAATAAATGTTTGTTTATTATATTATCACTGACTACTCACATGCATCCAGGTCAGATACAGGGAATTTGTGCAAGACTTTGTTCACAAAGATTGGAGGAACAAAGGGACTCTCTCCATTTCAGCTGTAATGGTAGATACTATTTTCAACCCAGCCAGCAGTACCATCACTATTATTGCTGATGTCATCCACTGCATTCCGGGTCATCAGCAGTTGTCTTGATTTTTGCTTTGCCACTGGACCTCGATGACTTTGGAAGAGAGAGTGAGGCTTATGACTTTGTGCAACTCTGCCCCATTTAAATCCAATTCACCCATGAGTTAAATCATAATCCTGTGATGTCACTGCTCCTCTTTAAAAACAAAGGACAGGCAATAACAACTATCATTTCTACCTAAGTCAGGTAATGACCACAGCTTAAACCCAGTCAGTGAGAGAAATCCCCTTAGATGTAATAAGTGTTCAGAGACCTACACAGCTTCCTAGTCTCAAAGGCATTCTAAACATAGAGACTAACTTTGTTAGATTCTTTGGAGCCTCTGACTTTATTAAGCTATTGTCAACAGAATTTTGAATGCACTTCAGACCGGACCAGTCTCTAACTTGGGAATGGCCAAAGCCAAAAAGAGCAGGCTAGAAGTGGGTGTGCAGGACAGAGAGGAACTATATAATTTATTTCAGGGTGAGGAAAATGACTTGCACGCAAGGAAGTCCCCCTCCTGAGGACAAGGGCTCCACATGTGGGGGTACAGGCAATGCTTATGTACATAAGTGGGCTGGACTATGACATAATCATTTTCAGGTTTCAAGTTACTGTTCCCATAGCCCTGGTGGGAACAGTATTGTCCCAAGACTTAGGGATCATGATTACTCTATGGGGTACAGAACCAGAGTTCCTTGATGGGAATAGGATTGCAGTACCTGTCACTGACAAGAAACAGGGATTGTGAATGTGTAATGGATGGTCCTAGGAAATAGGGGTAGCTAAATCCCTCAGTGAATACCTGGTGCTGGTCCAAGCAATCACTTTGCCAGAGGGTGAGATGATCATCCAGAGCACAAAGGATTGTTGTTATGCCAAACTCAGGGCACAGCCTGCTTGCTAGGCCTTAGCTCTGAAAAACAGGAAATCTCCAAAATATTTTGACACCATCAATGCCCCAAAGTTTTGTGACATATGGCTTTTTCACCTAGTATTGTCAGACTTATTCCTGTTGCTGTAAATATGAATTTATCCAATAAAACTGCCTTTTGATACCATATTGTGCCCTGATAGTCTCTTGCAACCAATTCCATAACTTAGAAAGTAAGACTTAAGTGATCCCTTCCCCTCTTGAAATTATGTTGTATTATTCCATACTTCTATTTGCCCATTTCCCATCCTCCTAGTTTAAACTCTTTAAGGGCAAGGAATGTTTATTTTCATCATTTAATCTATAGTGCCTGGAACTTAATAGTCATTTAACAAGAGTTTGTTGAAGTGAGCCAAGATGGTGGCTGGTAAGCACGGACTAGAGTGAGCTCCGTACCCGAGTCCCTCCAAAAACCTATAAAAATGGCTCTGAACCAATTCTAGAATGGCAGAACCCACAGAACAGCAGAGGGAAGCAGGGCTCCAGCCAAGGACAGCCTGGATGGTCTCTGGGTGAGGTCTATTCCACACGGAGCTGGGAGCTGGGAACGGAGTGGAGCAGAGCCCAGCCTGAGGGGCGTGGACGATCCAGACCAGAAGCCGGGCGGAGGGGGCCCTAGCGCCCTGAATATGTGAGCTGCGGCAGTTACCAGACCCCTCGACCCACAAACACCAAAGACTGCGGAGAAGGTTAGTGGGAAAAGCTGCGGGAGTGGAAGGAGTTCGCGGTTCGGCTTCCAGCCCCGGGGGCAGCGGAGGTGGGGTAGCTACAGCTGTTGTTACTTCCGGCTCCAGGCCCACCTGGTGGGAGGAATTAAGTGGTGGATCAGAGCAGGAGTGCAACAGCCTGCTGAAGATCTAAGTCCAGTCTGGACTGGGGGTCCTTGGGGAAGGAGGAGTGCGACTCTGACAGAGCTGGCATCTCCCCCCCAAACGTAGAACATAGAACTCGTTAGTCTACAAGCAGTCATACCCCACTGAAAAACTCAAGGGTCAAGTCACTTGGTTGGGAATATGGCCAGGCAGCGAAAACGCGCCCAGATTCAGTCTCAGACTTTGGATTCTTTCTTTGGTGACAAAGAAGACCAAAACATACAGCCTAAAGAAGACAACAAAGTCATAGAGCCTATAACCAAAGCCTCCAAGAAAAACATGAACTGGCCCCAGGCCATAGAAGAACTCAAAAAGAATTTGGAAAAGCAAGTTAGAGAAGTAGAGGAAAAATTGGGAAGAGAAATGAGAAGGATGCAAGAAAACCATGAAAAACAAGTCAATGACTTGCTAAAGGAGACCCAAAAAGATACTGAAAAATACACTGAAGAAAACAACACCTTAAAAAACAGACTAACTCAAATGGCAAAAGAGCTCCAAAAAGCCAATGAGGAGAAGAATGCCTTGAAAGGCAGAATTAGCCAAATGGAAAAGGAGGTCCAAAAGACCACTGAAGAAAATACTACTTTAAAAATTAGATTGGAGCAAGTGGAAGCTAGTGACTTTATGAGAAATCAGGATATTATAAAACAGAACCAGAGGAATGAAAAAATGGAAGACAATGTGAAATATCTCCTTGGAAAAACCACTGACCTGGAAAATAGATCCAGGAGAGATAATTTAAAAATTATTGGACTACCTGAAAGCCATGATCAAAAGAAGAGCCTAGATGCCATCTTTCAGGAAATTATCAAGGAGAACTGCCCTGATATTCTAGAGCCACAGGGCAAAATAGAAATTGAAAGAATCCATCGATCGCCTCCTCAAATAGATCCCAAAAAGAAATCTCCTAGGAATATTCTTGCCAAATTCCAGAGCTTCCAGATCAAGGAGAAAATACTGCAAGCAGCCAGAAAGAAACAATTTGAGTATTGTGGAAACCCAATCAGAATAACCCAAGATCTGGCAGCTTCTACATTAAGAGATCGAAGGGCTTGGAATGCGATATTCCGGAGGTCAATGGAGCTAGGATTAAAACCTAGAATCACCTACCCAGCAAAACTGAGTATCATGTTCCAAGGTAAAATATGGATTTTCAATAAAATAGAGGACTTTCAAGCTTTCTCAGTGAAAAGACCAGAACTGAATAGAAAATTTGACTTTCAAACACAAGAATCAAGAGAAGCATGAAAAGGTAATCAAGAAACGGAAATTGCAAGGGAGTTACTAAAGTTGAACTGTTTTGTTTACATTCCTACATGGAAAGATGATGAGTATGATTCATGAGACCTCAGTATTAGGGTAGTTGAAGGGAATATGCATATATATATATATATATATGTGTATATTATATATATGTTTATGTATATATATAAGTGAATGTGTATGTATATATCTATGTGTATATATATATGTGTGTTTATATATATATATATATATATATATGTAAAAGAGAGAGAGCAGACACAGGGTGAGTTGAAGATGAAGGGAAGATATCTAAAAGAAATAAAATGAAATTAAGGGATGAGAGAGTAACATACGGAGAGAGGGAGATAGGGAGAGATAGAATGGGGTGGATTATCTTGCATAAAGGTGGCAAGAGGAAGCAGTTCTATGGGAGGAGGGGAGAGAGCAGGTGAGGGGGGAATGAGTGAACCTTGCTCTCATCAGATTTGGCCTGAGGGGGAATACCATACATACTCAGTTGGGTATCTTACCCCACAGGAAAGAAGAGGGAGGAAGATAAAAAAAATAAAAAATAAATAAAAGGCGGGGGGATGATGGAGGGGAGGGCAGATGGGGGTGGAGGTAATCAAAACAAACACTTTGGAAAGGGGACAGGGTCAAGGGAGAAAATTCAATAAAGAGGGATGGGTTGGGAAGGAGCAAAATGTAGTTAGCCTTTCACAACATGAGTATTGTGGAAGGGTTATACATAATAATACATGTGTGGCCTAGGTTGAATTGCTCAACTTCTTAGGGAGGGTGTGTGGGAAGGGAAGAGGGAAGAGAATTTGGAACTCAAAGTTTTAAGATCAGATGTTCAAAAACAAAAAAAGTTTTTGTATGCAACTAAAAAATAAGATACACAGGCAATGGGGCGTAGAAATTTATCTTGCCCTACAAGAAAGGAAGGGAAAAGGGGATGAGAGGGGAGGGGGTGATAGAGGGGAGGGCTGACTGGGGAACAGGGCAACCAGAATATAAGCCATCTTGGAGTGGGGGGGAGGGTAGAAATTGGGAGAAAATTTGTAATTCAAAATGTTGTGAAAATCAATGCTGAAAACCAAATATGTTAAATAAATAAATTGCATTTAAAAAAAAAAAAGTTTGTTGAAGTAACATTGAAAGAAATTTTCCACAATCTTGAGATCTTGAGGGATAGTCAAAGGCAAGAAAGACAAGCTGGTATGGCAAAATTAATGGTTCATATAACACTTTTAAGTACTTGAAATGTAGCCTGACATTCAGTATTCATGTGTTTTGAAATATACAAATAAAGAACTGTCTAGTACAGATAATTAGGGTAGAAAATCTTATTTAAGAACACCTAAGTGTTGCCCACTGTTAGTGGAATCTGCTTATCCTTGTATAATTTCAATAAGCAAAAAAGGAAGGGGAAGATGCTTAGGTACATTAGGAGAAGAGCAAGAATTTAATTTTGGCTTGAGTCTATTATTCATCTAGGGTAATAATATGGAAGGAAAAGTCTAGGATTCAGGTAAGAGAGGCCCATGGGAGCAGGAGACTTGGATTGGACTGGGGGACAGCATGAGCTGAGGACTCTAAGCTTTTGATGAGAGGGGAATGTGGGAGGAGGAGCCTAGAATTCAGGTAAGACAGAAGCATAGAGCATGGGTGGAGCCAAGATGGTGCTGTGAAAGGAGGAAACTACTGGAGCTCTCTTACATGTTCTGTCAGATACATCTAAAAAATGGAATCTGAGCAGATTTGAGAGAGTTAGAAGACACTAGAAGACTGAGTGTGGCAGGAGGACTGGGCATACAGAATGGGCACCAGATGATACCTACTGTAAACAACAGAGGAACCCAGTCAGTGCACGAGTCTGGGAGAGGTTTGGGAGAGTGATGGGCTCACAAAACACCAGAGCAGGAGCAGGCCCAGGGCAGAAGTAATGGCTGCACTGGCAATCGATCCCCAGGCCTCTCAGCCCAGGACAGGAGTCTGTCAGAGATACATGAGAAACTAGTGCAGAGCCTGCGGGTGTGGGAGCAGCTACCACTGAGGCCTCCAGCCTACATTCTAAAGGTTTGAAATTCACATTCTTAAACTTCTGGGAGCCATGATGACCAGGTAAAATGGCTGTCATCCATCCCTTCCTCTCCCAGATAATATTCCCTCAGGAGAAAACCTGAAATAGAGGAGCCAGAAGTGGGCTTCAGTAGCCTTGTAGTGAGAGAAGTTTGGGAGAGGGTCTTTCATGTGGTGGTGGGAAGAGACTAGTGCAAGAAGAGAGGTGTCCCAGCAGGCCCCACGTTAGCAGAACAGTGGGAGTTCCTGAGGACCCAGGAGGTGGAGCCAGCAAAAATCAACACTAGGACCCCAGATGTGCCTTCCCACAGCCAGGGGAAGTGGCAGACACCAGCACAGACAACAGCTGAGACCACCCATGCTGTAGAGCAGCCACAGGGGAAGAGGAGACTTCCAGCAACCAGAGCACCTCTCCCCCACACCTTACTAAAACAGAAGCCACAGCACACAAAGCCAGTGATCCCCAGAAGCAGAGATCCCCTTTAGAAGCCAGGGGTGGGGGGAAACAAACACCATGAAAAAACAGACTAGAAAGCCAAAGACCATTGATTCCTATTATGGAGAGAGGAAATATCAAAATATCAATTCAGAAGAGGACAGCATTGACACTATATTCACATTTGAAACCTCAAAAGGGAATGTGAACTGGTCTCCAACCCAAAAAACATTCCTGGAAGAACTCAAGGAGGACTTCAACAACCAAATTAGAGAGATAAAAGAAAAAAACTGGGAAAAATGGAAAAAAATCAATGATGAGAACAAATCTTTAAAAAGTAAAATTAGTGAGATGGTTAAGGAGGTTCAGAATATAAATAGAGAAAATATCTCCTTGAAAAGTAAAATTAACCAAAAGGAAAGGGAAGTAGAGAAGCTAAACCAAGAAAACAATACATTAAAAATTAGAATTGGGCAAGTAGAAGCTAATGACCCTATGAGACATCAAGACTCAGTCAAATAAAATCTAAAGAATGAAAAAAATAGAAGAAAATGTGAACTATATGATTGGAAAAACAACTGACATGTAAAACAGATCCAGGAGAGATAATCTAAGAATTATTGGTCTACCTGAAAGCCATGATGAAAAAAAGAGCCTGGACAGTATCTTGCAAGAAATCAGCAAGGAAAACTGCCTGAGGTCCTAGAACCAGAGGATTAAATAGTCATTGAAAGAATCCACTAGTCACCCCCTGAAAGAGATCCTAAATTGAAAACTCCAAGGAATATTATAGCCAAATTCCAGAATTATCAGGTCAAGGAGAAAATACTGCAAGCAGCCAGAAAGAAACAATTCAAATGTCGTGGGAACTACAGTCAGGATCATGTAGGATCTTCCAACTTCTACAATAAAAGAAAGGAGGAATTGGAATATGATATTCCTAAAGCCAAAGGAGCTTGGACTACAACCAAGAATGAAATACCCAGCAAAATTGAACATAACTTTTCAGGCAAGGAGATGGACATGCAACAAAATAAGAGAATTCTAAACCTTCCTGATGAAAAGGCCAGAGCTCAATGGAAAATTTGATCTTCAAATACAAAACTCAAGAGAAACATAAAAAGGTAAACAGGAGGAAAAATACTATATTATTCAATAAGGGAAATTTTTTTACATCCTTATAGAGATACACACACACATATATAGGTATATATGTATATATACCTATATATGTGTATGTGTGTGTGTGTGTATAAATATATACATATATATACATACATACATACACATATATATGACAATCTTGAGAATGGTACAGTAATTACAACAGTTGAAAGGGATATACATAGACTGAAGGTGTCAGTATGAAGCAAATGATGTGATGATAAAAAACATAATTAAGAGGTGCAAAGGGATTGTTCTGGAAGAAGAGGTAAGGAGGACATAGAAAAGGGTAAATTATGCCTCATGAAGAGGTGCAAAATCATAGAGGTAAGAAAGGAGGAAGAAAAGCATTGTTTGAGCTTTACTCTCATCAGATTTGGTTCAAGGAGGGAATAATATACTCTGATAAGTATAGAAATCAAATTTGTCCTACAGGCAATAGGAAAAAAAGGGGAAAGAAAAGGGGGGGGGTGGATAGAAAGGAGGGAAGAAGTAGCAAGGAGAAAAGTGTAAGATAATGGAGGGGTGTCATTAGGGAGGGAAAATTGAGGAAGATGGTGGTCAAAAGCAAAACTCTTTTGAGAAGTGGCAGGGAGAAGGTAGAAACAAAGGCATAAATGGGGGGGGGGCAGAAATAGAATGGAGAAAAAGACACAGACAGTAATCATAACTGTAAATGTGAATGTGATGAACTCTCCCATAAAATGAATGTGAATAGCAGAATGGATTAAAAACCATAATCCTACAATATGTTGTTTATAAGAAACACCTTTGAAACGGGGATACACATAGAGTAAAGGTAAAAGGCTGTAGTAGAATATATTGTGCTTCACCTAAAGTAAAGAAAAAAAGCGTGGTAGCAATCCTAATCTCAGACAAAGCAAAAGCAAAGATAGATCTAATTAAAAAAGATTAGGAAGGACACTACATCCTGCTAAAAGGCACCATTGATAATGAAGTAATATCATTATTTCACATCTGTGCATCAAGTGGTATAGTATACACATTCTTAGAGGAGAAGAGTTACAGGAAGAAATATGCAGCAAAACTGTACTAATGGGGGACCTCAGCCTTCCCCTCCCTGAACTTGATTTGTTCTTTAATAACTTCATTCAAGAGAATGACAATAATGAGACAATATACAAAACTTACGGGATGCAGCAAAAGCAGTTCATAGAGGAAGTTTTCTATCTCTAAATGCTTACATGAATAAAAAAGAGAAAAAAGAGATCCATGAATTGGGCAAGCAACTGAAAAATCTAGAAAAGGAACAAATTGAATATCCTCAATTTAATACCAAATTAGAAATACTGAAAACGAAAGGAGACATTAATAAAATTGAATTCAAGAAAATTATTGAACTAATAAACAAAACTAAGATCTGGTTTTATATAAAAAAACCAGTAAAATCGGTAAACCTTTGGTTAATTTAATTTTTTTTTAAAAAAAGAATAAAACCAAATTACCAGTATCAAAAATGAAAAGCATGAATTCACCTCCAATGAAGAAAAAACTTAAAACAATACTTAGGAATTATTTTGCCCAATTGTATGCCCATAAGTGTGAGAACCTGAGGGAAGTGGATGAATATTTTACAAAAATATAAATTGCCCAGGTTAACAGAAGAGGAAGCAAAATACCTAAATAACGCAATCTCAGAAAAAGAAATTGAACAAGCCATCAATGAACTCCTTAGGAAAAAATCTCCAGGCCAGATGGCTTTACATACGAATTCTATCAAACATTTAAAGAGCAACGAATTCCCATATTTTATAGACTATTTGGGAAAATAGGGGAAGAAGTAGTCTTACCAAATTCTTTTTATGACACAAATATGGTACTAATACCTAAATCAGGAAGAGTCAAAACAGACAAAGACAATTATAGACCAATTTCCCTAATGAATATTGATGTAAAGCATTTAAATAAAATATTAGCAAAAAGATTGCAGCAATGTATCACAAGAATAATACACTATGACCAGGTAGGATTTATTCCAGGAATGCAAGGGTGGTTACATATTAGGAAAACAATGAGCATAACTGATCACATCAACAACAAAACTAGCAGAAACTGTATGATTTTCTCAATAGATGCAGAAAAAGCTTTTGACAAAATACAACATCCATTCCTGTTAAAAACACTAAAATGCATAGGAATAAAGGAGTCATCCTTAAAATTATAAGTAGCATCTACCTAAGACCATCAGCATCCATTATATGTAATGTGGATAAGATGGATGCATTCCCAATAAGATCAGAGGTGAAACAAAGATATCCATCATTACCCCTATTATTCAATTTGGTACTAGAAATGTTAGCCTTAGCAACAATAGAAGAAAAAAGCAATTGAAGGAATTAGAAGGCAAAGAAGAAACTAGTTATCACTGTTCTCAGATGATTAATGATTTACTTAGAGAATCCTAGAGAATCAAGTAAAAAAAACTACTGGAAATAATAAAAAAAAACCTTTAGCAAAGTTGCAGGATATAAAATAAACCCACATAAATCCTCAGCATTACTATATATTACTAACAAAACCCAACAGCAAAAGATAGAAAGAGAAATTCCATTTAAAATTACTGTAGACACTATAAAACATTTGGAAGTCTACCTGCCAAGACAAACCCAGGGCCTATATGAACATAATTATGAAACAGTTTTCACACAAATAAAGTCAGATCTAAATAAATGGAAAAACATCAGTTGCTCATTGTTAGGCCCAGGTAGTATAATAAAAATGACAATTTTGCCTAAATTAATTTATTTATTCAGTGCCATACTAATCAAACTACCAAAAAATTATTTTACAGAGCTGGATAAAATAATAACAAAATTCATCTGGAAGAACAAATGTCCAGAATATCAAGGGAATTAATGAAAAGAAATGCTAGGGAAGGTGGCCCAGCCATACCAGATATTAAAATGTACTGTAAAGCAGCAGTCGTCAAAACTTCTTTGTACTGGCTAAGAAACAGAGTGGTGGATCAGTGGAACAGGTTAGGTACACAAGATCCAGTAGTCAAGGACTATATCAATCTACTCTTTGATGAACCCAAAGAATCCAGCTTTCTGTTTAAGAATTCACTATTTCAGGGCAGCTAGGTGGCACAGTGATTAGAGCACCAGCCAGTCAGGAGGACCCGAGTTCAAATCCGGCTTCAGACACTTGACACACTTGCTAGCCATGTGACCTTGGTTAAGTCACTTAACCCCAATTTCCCTGCCTTCCCCCCTGCAAAAAAAAATAAAATGTAAAAAAATAATTCACTATTTCACAAAAACTTCTGGGAAATTTGGAAAATGATATGGGAGAAACTGGGCCAATATCTTACGCTGTATACCAAAATAAATTCAAAATATGTTCACGATTTAAGAATAAAGATTGATACTATAAGCAATTTGGGAGAGCAAGGCATAGTTTACCTGTCAGATTTATGGGAAAGAGAAGAATTCATAACCAAGAGATAGAGAGCAATACAAAATGCAAAATGAATAATTTTGATAATGTTAAATTGAAGTTTTGTATAAACAAAGCCAGTGCAAGAAAGATTAGTAGGAAAGCAGAAAATTGGGAGAAAATATTTACAACCAGTTTCTCTAATAAAATATACAGGGAACTGAGCCAAATTTATAGGAATACAAGTCATTCCCCAATTGAGAAATGGTCAAAGGATATGAAAAGGCAGTTTTCAGAGGAAGAAATTAAAGATACCTATAGGCATATAAAATACTCTAAATCACTATTGATTAGAGAAATGCAAATCAAAACAACTCTTAGATACCACATCTCTCCCGTCAGATTGCCTAAAATGACAAAACAGGAAAATGATAAATGCTGGAGAGGATGTGGGAAAATTGGAACACTGTTACATGTTGGTGGAGTTATGAACGGATCCAGCCATTCTGGAGAGCAATTTGGAACTATGACCAAAAGGCTATAAAAATGTGCCTACCCTTTGACACAGCAATACCACTTCTAGAACTGTACCCCAAAGACATGACAAAAGTGGAAAACGGAACCTTTATACAAAAATATATCTAGCAACTCTTTTTGTGGTAGCAAAGAATTGGAAATAAAGGGGATGCCCATCAATTGGGTAATGGCTAAATAAGTTGTAGTATATGAATATAATGGAATACTATTGTGCTGTAAGAAATGGGGAAGATACAGACTTCATAATAACCTGGAAAGACCACATGATCTGATGCTGAGTGAGGGGAGCAGAAGCCTTAGAACATTGTACACAATCACAGATATAATGATTCTGTGATGACTAACTTTGATACACTTGACTTTCCTCAGCAATACAAGGTTCAAAGACACCTCCAAAGGACTCACGATGGACAATACTATCTATATCCAGAGAAAGAACTATGGAGTCGGAATGCAGATTGAGGCAAACTATTTGCTCTCTTTTTTTTCCTCCTCTTTGCTGGTTTTGTTTCTTGTTTCTCATGATTTGTTCCATTGGTCATAATTCTTCTTTACAACTTGGCTATTGTGTAAATGAGTTTAATGCCATTACGAGAATAATACACTATGACCAGGTAGGATTTATTCCAGGAATGCAAGGCTGGTTCAATATTAGGAAAACTATTAGCATAATTGACCATATCAACAACAAAATTAGCAGAAACCATATGATCATCTCAATAGACGCAGAAAAAGCCTTTGACAAAGTACAACACCCATTCCTATTAAAAACACTAGAAAGCATAGGAATAAGTGGAACCTTCCTCAAATTTCTAAATAGCATCTACCTAAAACCATCAACAAGCACTATTTGTAATGGGGATAAACTAGATGCATTCCCAATAAGATCAGGGGTGAAACAAGGATGTCCATTATCACCCCTATTATTCAATTTGGTACTGGAAGCATTAGCTGTAGCAATAAGAGAAGAAAAAGAAATTGAAGGAATTAGAATAGGAAAAGAAGAAACTAAATTATCACTTTTTGCAGATGATATGATGATTTATCTAGAGAATCCTAGAGAATCAAGTAAAAAACTACTTGAAATAATAAACAACTTTAGCAAAATTGCAGGATATAAAATAAACCCACATAAATCCTCAGCATTCCTATACATTACTGACAAAGCCCAACAGCAAGAGATAGAAAGAGAAATTCCATTCAAAGTTACTGAAGGCACTATAAAATATCTGGGAGTCTATTTGCCAAGACAAACCCAGGGCCTATATGAACATAACTATGAAACACTTTTCACGCGAATAAAATCAGATCTAAATAAATGGAGAAATATCAGTTGCTCATGGTTAGGCCGAGCTAATATAATAAAAATGACAATTCTACCTAAATTAATCTATCTATTCAGTGCCATACCAATCGAACTACCAAAAAAATTTTTTACTGAGCTGGACAAAATAATAACAAAATTCATTTGGAAAAACAAGAGGTCTAGAGTATCTAGGATATTAATGAAAAGACATGCTAGAGATGGTGGCTTAGCCACACCAGATATCAAACTGTACTACACAGCAGCAGTCATCAAAACTGCCTGGTAGTGGTTAAGAAACAGGGGTGTGGATCAGTGGAATAGGATAGGTACACAAATAGGTGAAATCAACAAGTTTAGCAATCTACTCTTTGATAAACCCAAAGAGGCCAGTTTCTGGGCTAATAATTCACTATTTCACAAAAACTGTTGGGAAAATTGGAAAATGGTAGGGCAAAAACTGGGCATAGACCAATATCTTACACCATATACCAAAATAAAGTCAAAATGGGTTCATGATTTAGGAGTAAAAGTTGATACTCTAAGTAATTTGGGAAAGCAAGGAATAGTTTACTTATCAGATTTGTGGAAAAGTAAAGAATTCATGACCCAACAAGAGATAGAGAGCATTAAAAAATGCAAAATGGATAATTTTGATTATGTCAAATTGAAATGTTTTTGTACAAAAAACGCCAATGCAACAAAAATTAGGAGCGAAGCAGAAAATTGGGAGAAAATCTTTGCAACTAGTATCTCTGATAAAGGCCTCATCTCTAAAATATACAGGGGGCTGAGCCAAATATATAGGAATACAAGCCATTCCCCAATTGAGAAATGGTCAAAGGATATGAACAGGCAGTTTTCAGAGGAAGAAATTAAAGCTATCTACAGGCATATGGAAAAATGCTCTGGATCGCTGCTGATTAGAGAAATGCAAATCAAAACAACTCTTAGATACCACATCTCTCCTGTCAGATTGGCTAAAATAACAAATCAGGAGAATGATAAATGCTGGAAAGGATGTGGGGAAATTGGAACATTGTTGCATTGCTGGTGGAGTTGTGAACTGATCCAGCCATTTTGGAGGGCGGTTTGGAACTATGCCCTAAGGGCTATAGAAATGTTCATACCCTTTGACCCAACAATACCACTTCTAGGGTTGTATCCCAAAGAAATCACGCAAGCGGGAAAAGGACCCATATGTACAAGAATATTTATAGCGGCTCTCTTTGTGGTAGCCAAGAATTGGAAATCAAAGGGATGCCCATCAATTGGGGAATGGCTGAACAAACTGTGGTACATGAAGGTAATGGAATACTATTGTGCCATAAGAAATGGGGATGATGCAGACTTCATAACAACCTGGAAAAACCTACACGACATAATGCTGAGTGAGCGGAGCAGAGCCAGGAAAACGTTGTGCACAGCCACAGATATATGGATTCCGTGAGGACCAACCCTGACAAACTGCACTTTTCTCAGCAACCTAAGGGGCAAGGACAACTCCAGGGGACTCACGATGGAGAATGCTATCTTCATCGAGACAAAGAACTGCGAAGTTTGAATACAGACTGAGGCACACTACATGCTCGTCTTTTCTGCTTCTCTTTTGTTTTTGTTTTTGGGTTTTTTTTTTTGGTTCTGTTTCTTCTTTCTCATGATTCATTCCATTGGTCAAAATTCTTCTCCACGACTTGACTAGTTCATAAATTAATTCAATGTGAAGTTATACATGACAGTTATATGAGACTTCATGCCGTCTTGGGGAGGGAGGGGGGAGGGAGGGGAGAAAAACTGGAACTCAAAACTATGTAGAACCGTGCATGGTAAACTAAAAATAAAAATAAAAAAAATAATAAAAAAAATGAGTTTAATGCGAAGATATATGTAGAGCATATATTGGATCCCGTACCATCTTGGGGGGAAGGGAAGAGGGAAGGGAGGGGAAGAAAATTTGAAACTGAAAAAATTGTGGAACTGAGTTTGTAAACTAAAGATAAAAAAATCTAATAAAAACACTTGGGAAAAAAGACAGAATCCTGGGTGAATAAGTATAGAATCATCTAGGGAAAGAGACAGGAAAAGGAAACAGAGAAAGAAGGAATAAAGCATTTGTATAGCACATACAATGTACCAGGCACTGTGCTAAGTGCTTTTTTTGATTATCTCTTTTAATCCTTACAACCTGGTGGGATACATGCTATTATCTCATTTTACATATGAGGAAACTGAGGCAAACAGAAGCTAAGTGACTTGTCCAGGGTTACACAGGCAGTAGGGGTCTGAGGCTGGATTTGACCTCAGGTCTTCCTGACTACAAAATCAGCTCTCTATCCCCTTTGCCACCAACTGCTCCCCTAAAGTGTTGATTGGGGCCAGAAGCTGGAGCATTTTTGATAACAGGACAAAGATTGTGAATTTTATTTAATGGTCAACCAGGAGTCAGTGACAATTTTTGAGCAAAGAATAAGATTGGAGCTAGGCTTTAGGAAGCTGAATTTGACAGCAATCTGTAGGTGGGATTTAAAGGTGACAACGGTTGCTTTTTCTTAGAATAAGGTCATTTTGGAGTTAGAGCGATTTTGGAGATAATTTATTCCAAAGTTATCCTTTGGCAGGAGACTATGAGGCTCCAATAGCTTTAGAGACTCTCTCAATGCCTCCTGCTTAGTAGAGGGCAGAATGAGCTCTCACCTGGAGTTTCCACTTCCATCATGCCACTCATTATAGAATAATTTAACAAGGCACACAAGGGGCTAGGATCATGAGTTCTAAAAATTGCGATAACTCTTCTCAGAGTGATGGCTTCTTCCATACGTCAGGTGCCACAATACAACCAAGGGAGAAACTATTTACACAGCGCAATGGAAGCTATTGAAAGGCTAATTAAGCATCCACACATTCCATCTAATGTGTACTTTTTTGGGCAACCCAGAAGGTTCTCCCATGCTTTCAAAAAGTCTATTAATATTAATGCTTATGATTTTAGCATCAGAGCTTTGGTCCATGGTGTCTATACATTGAAGTCTACAAGAATCTCAAGTAAAAATGCAAAGACCTCTGGAAAGGGTAAAAGCCAGTGTTATACGTAGGATTATTGATCTGTAGTTAGGAGGCCTGCAAGATTGTTTTGATATTAGGGATGGTTTTCTGGGTAGGAGAGGGAAGATAGCTATATGGGGGGGAAGGGAAGGTAAATACATTTTTCAAAAAGTAAGTTTATAAAGTTGGCATCACTTCTGCTTTTCAACAATCCCACTGCAATTAGAATAAGAAACTCCCCTCTTGGTGAAGGAAATGTTTTAAAATGGGAAACTTTTAAGTATAACATCTGTGACTACAATTGAATTTAGGGCACGGGTGGGTTGAGAGTTTTTTAAGAATAAAAATATATTTAATAAGTCCTTTTGAAAGAGATCAAAGTAAATATTTTATGACCATACAACTTCCCCCTTCCCCTTCCTACTTGCCCCCCCCAAAGTATCCTGTTCAAATCATGTATCCCACTCTTATTCTGTGGAACTATTGGGCAAGCCATACTCCTTTATTGTGCTTCATGTTCCTCAGCTGTAAAACAAAGGAGTTGGATGAAATAATCTTAAAAGTCCCTTCAAATTCTAAATTTATCATCCTTTGATCACATATATATATATATTTTTTTTCTTAATTTTCTTACTATCCTACCATTGAGTTTACCATCATCTTTTCTTCTCTTTCTTCCCTATCCTTATTGCCTCTGGGAAAGTTTCTTCCCCTTTTTGATACCTGGTTACTATATAGGTACTTTGGAAAGGGATGGACTAAAGAGCTTCTAATGGTCCTTCCAGCTCCCAATCTATGATACTAAGAGTCTATTTTTTCTTGATTCTGCTGTCATCCTCTCAGTCACACAAGCTTTTAACTTGAGCTATCACTTACTCTTCCCTCTCCCTCACTTCCTAGAGTCACTCAGTTACCAAGTTCTGTCAACACATCAACTGGCTTCTATCAAGTCCTATTATAATTACCAACCATTTAAGGCTATATCTCCTCTAGTCTTTGCTCTCACAATATATTCCTAACTCATTGTCCTATTTTCAGTGGATCTTTTGGGATAGATTAACTTTCCCTCTGCTTCCAAAATAACTTCTGAATATGCAGCTTCAAATCATGGTGAGAATATTAGGTCTGGAGTCAGGGGTCTAGAGTCAGGCAATGCTGGGCTCATCTTCCACCTCTGACACAAAGAGTACAAATCAGTTAACTTTAATTGCCAACAGTTTCCTCATTTGTGAAATGGAAATGGTGCCTCTAATATCCACATCAAGAGGAATTCTGCCTGTAGTGAACAGAAAACCAAAGTTGGAACAATAATTATAGCTAACATTTCTGTACTGCTTACTGTGTTCCAGGCACTATGCTAAACATTTTACAATGATTATCTCATTTGATTCTTATAATACAAATCATGATATCCTTGGTTCCAATCCTGATTTCATCATATAGTACCTATGTGACTATGGGGAAGCCTATTGCATTCCTACTCGATCATGCAGGACTCTATCAATCAGTCAACAAGCACTTATCATGTGACTATTATGTTCCAGGAACCATGTTAGCTTCTAGAGATTCAAGAGAGACAAAAATAAAATAGTTCATACCCTTGGGGACCTTATAGTCTATAGGAAGAGATAACATAGGCAGGTATTAGCACAGATTGATAGATATAGATATAACGACATAGATATTCCAGGTAATAATGGAAGAAGGTGGAAGCACCTAGAAATATAAGGAAAAGACTCATTCATGTTTGTTGTTGTTCAGTTCAGTCATATCTGACTCTTCACAATCCCTCATGGGGTTTTCTTGGGAAAGATATTACAGTAGTTTGCCATTTCTCCAGTGAATTAAGGCAACCAGAGCTTAAGTGACTTGCCCAAGGTCACACAGCTACTGAGTGTCTGAAGTCAGATGTGAACCCTGACTCCAGGTCCAGTGCTCTATCCACTGAGCCATCTGGCTGTCTCCTCCATATGTAAAAAGTGTCAATTCTTTTCATCTTTGAAGAAAATTAGGAATACTGAAAGGAGTAGTTAGAGAGGAAGTGCATTCAAAGGAAGGACAGCCTGGGCAAAAGCCTGGCAATAGGTGATGAAGTATTATGTATGTATACAATACTACAATTAGGACAGGCCTGGTGGATTGTAGATTGCATGAAAGGAGGGAAAATGAACAATAAGACTGGAGAGAAAGAATTATTTGAACTCTTTTTATATGGTAAATGGAGGTTATAAGTGCCAGATGGAGGAGTTTGTGTCCAACTTTTGCTTTAAGAAAATCACTTTGGCCTCTATTCAGAGTATATGTTAGAAAGGAGTATGTGAGAAAGGGGAAAAACACGATGGAAAGACCAAAAAATAGACTACTGAAATAATTCAAATGAGAGGTAACAAAGGCCTCTACTGAGTTGATGGTTGTGCAAAGAGAAAATGATGAGGAATTTGGGGGAGGAAGAAATCATAAGACTTAGAAACTGAATTGATATGTGGGGTGAGGGAAAGTGAGAATCTAAGGATTCCTGGAATTTTGAGCCTAAGGGACTGGAAGGTTGGTGTTAGCCTCAACAAAAATAGAAAAGTCCAGGAGATAAATGGGTTTATAGAAGAAGATAAAGCATTAGACATGCTCAGTTTGAAATTCTGGAACGACAACTACCTTATAATGTCCAATAAACTATTGAAGATAAGGGGCTTAAACTAGAGAGAAAGACTAAGGCTTGATATCTAGATTTGGAAGTTATCTGCATATAGATGATAATTAAACCCATAGGAGCTGATGAGGCCCCCAGGCAAGAGATATAGAGAGGAAGTGGGTCCAGGATAGAGTCTTGAGATGCACTTGCAGTTAACATCAAGAACATGGATAATATGTGAGCCAATGAGAGTGACAAAGAGCTGTCAGACAGAAAAAGAACTGGGAAAGACCATGTCATGAATAATAATGTCACCTAACATTTATATTGCACTTGAAGGCTTGTAAAACATATTATCTCATTTGATGACAACGCAGGGAGAAGAGAACATCCCAGAAGAGATATTGGTCCACAGTTCCTGAATGCTGCAAAGATGGACATAAAGGATGAGGATTGAGAGAAGCAATATCAAATTTGGCGATGAAGAGGTCATCGCTACTTTGGACAGAGGAGTGTAATTGAGGTGCTAATATTGAAAACAAACCTCAATGGTTGGAGAAGTGTGTGAAAGGAAAAGTGTAAGTAACATGAGAAGACAGTTCCCAGGCCCCTAGGAGTTTGACAAGGAAATCTAAGTGAAATACAGAGGAGACGAGTAGGGTCAAATGAGTGGTCGTTTAAGGATGTCAGATGTGACCTATGCACATTTGTAGCCTCTAAAGATAGAAGTTGTAGAATGGTTGTAGTTGTTCATTGGCACCTTCACTGAAGAAATTACTGGTTCAGACCACCCCCCCCAAAAGGACCTATTTCATAAGGTCATTGAGAGTTTCAAATTAAATGATATATGCAAGAAGCGTTACAAAACTTTAAAGTGTCTTATTAAGGTTTATCATCATTAGCATCATCATTGTCATCATAATCATACTGTTATTTAATTAAGATTATTATCATTTTTCTTTACTCAATAATCTTCAGTGAGTTGCCTAAAAAGCACATTAAAGACTCTAAGGTAATAGATCCACATCGCTGCATGCTGAGCTTGCCCTTGAAAGACAGCAATTCCTAAACCCATACCCCACATCCTACAAAAGTTAAAGAGGGAAAGGAGCATTGGGCTACATACTACATCCATAATTGCTCCAAGAACTCTAATGCTGAAAGGAAACCTCTAAAATGGATATTTGCTATAAATTTGCTTGTGAATGTCTGACTTAAAGTCACAGTTGATAAGTCAATTTCCTTCCTGCTGCCCCCTAGGGGGAGGCTGGGCTCCTGGGCTTCCTCTTCTTTGGGCCTCGCACCTTCTCCCACATGTGGAAGGGGGTTGTGATTGGGGCCTGGGTCAGGACAGTTAAAGCCTGAGGTGACAGAGGCTTGTGGGCGCAGGCTTGGAGCCCATTCTGGCCAACTTGAGAGAGGAGAGGACACCTGTGGACAGCAGCCCTTCCCAGGGGCCCAAGAAAGCCAAGTCTGACCAGCTACCTGCAACTCTTTTAATTTGTAAATCTGAAAGCAACTTGGTAAAGTTTTACAAAAAGAAAAAAAAAAAGAAAAATTAAAAAAAAAGTCACAGTTGAAGTCTCACCTTTTGCAAGAAATCCTCTTTAATCTTAGTGTCTTTTCTCTTGGAATACCTCCAATTTATCTCGTGTATATCTTGTTTGTACATGGTTATTTACATATTGTCTCCCTTATTTGACGGAGTTCCTTGAGAGCAAGAATTTTGGGGTGTTTTTGGTTTGTGTTTTTGTTTTTGTTTTTATCTTTCTTTGGCTCCCCAGTGCTAAACACATTGCCTGGCATACACAGTAGATACTTAATAAATGCTTGTTGATATACTGACTGAAAGCACAGCCTTTTTTCCATGATACCTCACAGGACTCTGAGAAGCTGACAACTCTTTCTCCCAAATGACCACAAAAACCTTCTGTCTGCATATTTATTGATGTCACTGTAGTAGCACAATTTTTCCCTGGCCCCCTACCTGGTCAGTTGAAGAAAAGGAGAGAACCCCTCCCACCCTCAAGAAAGAAGTGGCACTTAGATAAATAGTCCACCCAGAAATCTGAAGTATCCCACTTTCTAGACAACTTACTCATTTTTTTCCATATTGCAAGCGGATTGAATGAATCACCCATTTCCCTGATTTGTACTCTCCTCTCCAGCCTCCATGCTTTTATTCATGCTGGTTCTCCTTGCTAGACTGGGACTCCTCACTCCCTCCTCTTCCACCTCGATTTATTGAAATCCCTTTTTTTTTTCTTTGATTCCCAATTCAGGTGATATGAAGGTTTATATGTTACACCTATCTCTGCTTTACAACCACAGAAAACGAGCAATCAAACATACATGAAAATACATACATATAGATATAGAAAGACTGAGATAGATATAGATTCCAAGACAACTATAGATAGACTATAACCATAGAATGTGCCTCTGAACTGACTGTACTTCATACCTGAATGGTCTCCCTCCTAAGTTCCACCTTAACTCAGGAAGTAGCCCATAAGCTTCTTAGGCTTCCTTCAATGCATAACTCACACTCAGCCTTCCTTTTAAAATATTTTTCTACTTACACGTAATTTCTTTTTTACATTTTGTTTTAAATTTCGAGTTACAAATCCTTTGCAAAAAGGTTTCTTTTAATTTTAGTGCCTTGTCTCTTTCCTGTTTACCTTTTTACACTTCACTTTAGCCTTGTATTTGAAAGTCAAATTTTGTATTCAGTTCTGGTCTTTTCATCAATAATGCTTGAATTCAAAGTTCTCTTTTTTATTAAATATCCATTTTCCCTTGAAGTATTTTCCTCAGTTTTGTTGGGTAGGTGATTCTTGGTTGTAATCTTAGCTCCTTTACCCACTAGAATATCATATTCCAAGCCCTCTGCTCCTTTAATGTAGAAGCTGCTAAATCTTGTGTTATCCTAACCATGGCTCCATGATATTTGAATTGTTTCTTTCTGGCTACTTCCAATATTTACTCCCTGATATGGGAGCTCTGGAACTTAGCTATAAAATTCCCAGGAGTTTTCATTTTGGGATCTCTTTCAGGGGATGATTGGTAGAATTCTTCAATTTCTATTTTACCCTCTGATTCCAGAATATAAGGGCAATTTTCTTTGATAATTTCTTGAAATATTAGGTCTAGACTCCTTTGTGTTTGGTTGGGTTTCAAGTAGCCCAATAATTCTTAAATTATCTCTCTTCAAACTATTTTCCAAATCAATTATTTTTTTCAATGAGAAGTCTCAGTTTTTTTCAATGAGAAGTCTCATTTTCTTCTATTTTTCCATGCTTTTGAATGTTTTATTTTTCTGATGTCTCATTGAGTGATTAGCTTCTATTTGCCCAATTTTCATTTTCGAGGAATTATTTTCTTCAGTGAGCTTTTGTACATCATTTTTTTTCTTTTAGCCAATTCTACTTTTTAAGGAGTTCTCTTCAGTAAATATTTGTACATCTACCATTTGGCTAATTTTGCTTTGTAAGGAATTCTTCTCCTTTGTGGATTTTTGTGCCTCTTTTACCATTTGGCCTTTTCTGATTTTTGAGTTGTTATTTTCTTCATTATTTTGTTCCTCTTTTACCAAGTTGCTGGCTCTTTTTTCATGACTTTTATGCATCATTATTATTTCTTTTCCCAATTTTTCCTTTACTTCTCTTATTTGATTTTGGAAATCCTTTTTGAGCTCTTCCAGATTTTTTTGGAGGCCTGAAACCAATTCACATTTTTCTTTGAGACTTTGCATGTAGCTGTTTTGACTTTGTTGTCTTCTGAGTTTGTTTAGATTTTCCCTTTTACCATGGTAACTTTCTGTGGTCAGGTTTAATTTTTTTGCTCATTATTCCAACCTATTTCTTGACATTTGACATTATGTCAAAATGGGTTATTATTCCTTGGATGGAGGGGCATTGTCCCAAGCTTCAGGTTTTTCATGCTCTTGGTTTTGGAACTAGTTCTGGGAGTTTGCAAGCATTCAGTTGTTTTAAGATGGTATTATCTAAGGAGAAGTGTGGCCCTTGCCATGCTGGTCTTTGCTCTGGTTCATGAGTGACAACAAAAACTCTTTTCTACCCTAGAACTGTACCCAGTGCCTTCCATTCCTACTAGTGCTCCTACTCACTCTGGGACTGCCACCCAGAACTGTGTATAACCAATGCAACAGATTCCTGTTCACAGTGCTAGCAAAGGTTTTCCTGTAATTTCCTTCTTTTTTATTTTATGCAAATTTATTACATATTTTACAAATATCTATTTTTAGGTATTGTTATTTTTTCAGATATTATTTTTTCTTTTTTATTTATTTAATATTTTTAGTTTTCATAATTGATTTTCACAGGAGTTTGAATTACCAATTTTCTCCCCATTTCTACCCTCCCCCCCCCACTCCAAGATGGCATATATTCTGATTGCCCCATTCCCCAGTCAGTCCTCCCTTCTGCCACTCCACTCCCTCCCATCCCCTTTTCCTTTACTTTCTTGTAGGGCAAGATAGATTTATATGCCCGATTGCTTGTATATCTTATTTCCTAGTTGCATGCAAAAACTTTGTAACATCTGCTTTAAAAATTGAGTTCAAAATTCTCTCCCCTCTTTTCTCCACACCCACCCTCCCTAAGAAGGCAAGCAATTCAAAATAGGCCACATATGTATCATTATGTAAAACACTTCCACAATACTCATGTTGTGAAACACTAACTGTATTTTGCTCCTTCCTATCCTATCCCACTTTATGCAATTTTCTCCCTTGACCCTGTCCCTTTTCGAAAGTATTTGCTTTTAATTACCTCCTCCCCCATCTGCCCTCCTTTCTATCATCCCCCCTTTTTATCTCCTTCCCCCTACTTTCCTGTGGGGTAAGATACTCAATTGAGTGTGTATGTTATACCCTCCTCAGGTCAAATCTGATAAGAGCAATATACACTCATTCCCCCTCACCTGCCCCCTCTTCCCTTCCAACAGAACTGCTTTTGCTTGCCACTTTTATGCGAGATAATTGACCCCATTCTATTGTTCCCTTTCTCCCTATCTTAATAAATTCCTCTCTCATCCCTTAATTTGATTTTACATTTTTAGGTATCATCCCTTCATATTTAACTCACTCTGTGCCCTCTATCTATCTATCTATCTATCTATCTATTTATCTATCTATATATGTATATATATATATATACATATATATATATATATATATTCACACACACACACACACACACACACACACACACACACATATGTATATTCCATTAGGCTATCCTAATACTGAGGTCTCGTGAATTATACACATCATCTTTCTATGTAGGAATGTAAACAAAACAGTTCAACTTTAGTAAGTACCTTATGATTTCTCTTTCTTGTTTACCTTTTCATGCTTCTCTTGATTCTTGTGTTTGAAAGTCAAATTTTCTATTGAGTTCTGGTCTTTTCACTGAGAAAGCTTGAAAGTCCTGTATTTTTTGAATGTCTATATTTTGCCTTGGAGCATTATACTCGGTTTTGCTGGGTAGGTGATTCTTGCTTTTAATCCCAGCTCCATTCATCTCCAGAATATCATATTCCAAGCCCTTCAGTCCCTTAATGTGGAAGCTGCTAGATCTTTCCACAATACTCAAATTGTTTCTTTCTGGATGCTTCCAGTATTTTTCCCTTGATCTGGGAGGTCTGCAATTTGGTAACAATATTCCTAGGAGTTTTCTTTTTGGGATCTTTTTCAGGAAGTGATCGGTGCATTCTTTGAATTTCTATTTTACCTTCTGGTTTTAGAATATCAGGGCAGTTTTCCTTGATAATTTCTTGAAAGATGATATCTAGGCTCTGTTTTTGATCATGGCTTTCAGGTAGTCCAATAATTTTTAAATTATCTCTCCTGCATCTATTTTCCAGGTCAGTGGTTTTTCCAATGAGATATTTCACAGTCTTCCACTTTTTCCTTCCTTTGGTTCTGTTTTATAATATTTTGATTTCTCATGAAATGACTAACTTCCTCTTGCTCCAATCTAATTTTTAAGGTAGTATTTTCTTCAGTGGTCTTTTGGCCCTCCTTTTCCATTTGGCTAATTCTGCCTTTCAAGGCATTCTTCTCTTCATTGGCTTTTCAGAGCTCTTTTGCCGTTTGAGTTAGTCTGTTTTTTAAGGTGTTATTTTCTTCAGTATTTTTTTGGGTCTCCTTTGACAAGTCATTGACTTGTTTCTCATGGTTTTCTCACATCACTCTCATTTCTCTTCCCAATTTTTCCTCTATTTCTCTACCAAATCTTTTTTGAGCTCTTCCATGTCCTGAGACCAGTTCATGTTTTTCTTGGAGGCTTTTGATTTAGGTTCTTTGATTTTTCAACTTCTTCCAGATGTGTGTTTTGGTCTTCTTTGTCACCAAAGAAAGATTCCGGAGTCCAAGTCTGAATCTGTGTGCATTTTCACTGCCTGGCCACATTCTCAGCCAACTACTTGACCCTTGAGTTTTTCATCATGGTATGACTGCCTGTAGAGCACAGAGTACTTTGTCCCAAGCTTGAGGGGTGGTGCTGGTGTTTTCAGAGCTATTTCTACACAGCAAGTTCTGCCACACCAGCGCTCCTCCCCCAAGAACTGCCAACCCAGACCACGACTCAGATCTGAGCAGGCTCTCCACTCCTGCTTGGATCCACCACTTATTTCTTCCCACCAGGTGGGCCTGGGGCTGGAAGCAGCTGCAGCTCTAGTTCTGTAGCTGCACCACCTCTGCTGCTCCTGGGCCAGTGGCCAAACTGGGAACTCCTTTCACTCTGTCCCCGAGCTTTTATTTCCCACTAACGTTCTCTGTTGTCTTTGGTGTTTGTGGGTTGAGAAGTCTGGTAACTGCCATAGCTCACTGATTCAGGGCACTAGGGCCTGTTCCGCCTGTCTCCCAGTCTGGTTGGTCCAGGTGCAGCCCACGCTGAGCTCTGTTCCGCCCCGCTACAGCTCCATGCGATAGGCCTTACCCAGCAACCATCCAGGCTGTCCTGGTATGGAGTCCTGCTTCCCTCCATTATTCCGTGGGTTCTGCAGTTCTAGAATTTGTTTGGAGCCATTTTTGTTGGTGTTTTTAGGGCCCTGGGGGAGAGCCCCAGGCAAGTCCCTGCTTTCCAGCTACCATCTTGGCTCTGCCCCACTGTAATTTCCTTCTGACCAGTTGTGTGGCCTTCTTAGCATCTGTGGACTGAGAACTCCAGAAACAGCTTCCACTGATTCAGTCATGCCCGAGGCCTTATGCTGCTTTGCTGGGACATGGCTTGTGTTTGCTCAGCCTCTGCTGGATTGCACTCCACTCTCACCCCAGAGAGAAAGACTTTTCCTGTTGATTTTCTAACTTGAATTATGCTGGAAAAGTGCTTCACACCATACTTTTGGTTGTTCTATCACCTCAGAACTTGTTTTGAGGCAGTATTTTAACATTGTTTGTAGGGGAATTTGGGAGAGCTCAGGCTAGCCCCTGCCTTTGCTCCATCATCTTAACTCTGCTCTCCACACCTCACCTTCTTCATGAAACCTTTGCTAGTCCTAGTCCCCCTCAAAGCTCATGCCTTCCCTGTGATATTATCTCCTGTTTACACTGTACATGTGTTCTTTCAATAAAGTTATTTCAGTGTTTTCTTCCTGATAGGATGTGAGCACCATTTATGCTGGGACCATATGTTAGTAAATTTACATGTGTGTGTATGTATGTATGTATGTATGTATATGTGTATTTATGTGTACATGTATGCACATACATATATACACTACACATATGTTTGTGTATATATACACATACACATATAATGCTATATATGTATATTTATACAATACATATACATACACACATATATACACATATGTTTCTCCATAGATATAAGTGTGTGTATATATGTGTGTGTATGTATGTGTATACACACAGACACACATATATATGTACATATATGTATGTACATATATATGTGTGTGTGTGTGTGTGTGTGTGTGTGTGTGTGTGTGTATATATATATCAAGAGAGAGAGAGCTTCTCTCAAATACCCTAACTTGCCAGTTGCTCTACCTAATTTTCCATGACCTACTACTAGCTGATACCATGTCTGCTACATAGAAAGATGCTAATACCCTTGATCTTACTTTCATCTACAAATGTTCCACTTTCATGAATAAAAAAACCAAATTTCAGATCATAAGCTGTTTTCATTCTACCCCTCTCTCCATCATACAACTACAAACCCTCTTCTTCATCCTTACCAAGACTTCTATTTCTTCCCCCCTTAGCCCTTTCCCAGGCCCCCTGAACTTCCTAAATTCTCATCCCTTTTTAGTGATCCAGTTCAACTCTACACTGGAATTTTCTCTCAAGGCCTTTGCTCCCTTCTTCTATTAAAGATCTTGTCCTGCCTAACCTCAACCTTGATTGATTCCCACTACCTATAGCCTTTGATCCTGTTCACATGTTGTTGATTAAAGCTGGAGAAAATGAAGAAAATGAAGAAAGCATGTTGACAGGATCTACTACTGTTTTATGTTCTATAATTTTGACTTGCTGAAGCAAGACAATCTTTTCATACATCCTAACTGATTCATCCTAGAATGATATCACACTCCACATAGCAGATTTTATAAATCTTTCATTCCTATCTCCTTATAGTTCTCCCTTTCCTTTCTCAGCTGAGACCCTTGCCTAATATTTCAACCAAGTACTCAAGTGATCTACCAGTAAACTAGGGGATTCAATTGCTTACACAATATATACACATGCACACACAAACATACTTGCATACCACTTTTCCAAAGCACATTTCAGAGTTAGTGAAACATTGCTTTGTTGAGTTTCCCTATTGCACTTTCGCGCCAACTTTCTCAAGGGCTATTCAATTGAATTCAAATATTCTTGAGACAAGAGATACGAAGGGAAGGAAGAACACAGAGGCATTATGGGGTAGTGGTTTGGATTCTAAATCTTACCTAGCTTATAAAATCATAGATTTAGATCTGAGAATTAACTTCTCAGTAATCTAATCCAACTGCTCACCTTTAGAGAGGAGGAAAATAAGGTCCCAAGAGGGTAAGTGACTTGCCCAAAGTAATGTAGCTATCATGTAGTAAAGGTAGAATTTGACCTCAGATCCTGTGACTTCAAGTAGAGCTCTCTTTTCTCTGCCTCATGCTTCCACCTCACTGGAAAAATCACTTCAACCCCTTACATCAACCAAACATTCAGAGAAGTAATTTCAAAAGTAGAAAAGAAAGTATAACGAGATTTATCTGGAAGAACAAAAATCAAGACTATCAAGGGAATCAATAAAATAAATGTAAAGGAAGGAAGCTTAGAAATACCAGATTTCAAATGATATTATGAAGCTATAATTATCAAACAACCTGGTATTGACTAAGAAATAGAGTGGTGGAAAATGGTATAGATTATACAACACACAGTAATAAATTACCTTAGTATTCTAATGTTGATAAACCCAAAGATCCTAGCTTTTGAGGTAAAAACTCACCCTTTGACAAAAGTTGTTGGGAAAACAGGCAAACAGTTTGGCAGAAACTAGGCATAGACCAACACTTCACTAAGATACCAAGGAATGCCAAGATGAGCTCAAAATGGATAAATGATTTAGACAAAAAGGGTAACATCAAAAGTAAAGTTGGGGAACAAGGAAAAAAATGTACTTGTCAGGTCTATGGAAAATGGAAGATTTTATGACCAAATAAGAGATAGAGGGTGATCATGGAAAGTAAAATAGATAATTTTTATTTCATGAATTTTTTAAAAGCATTTACACAAACAAAACCAATGCAGTCAGAATTAAAAAGAAAACAGGGAATGGGGTGGGAGGAATTACAGGAAGTTTCTTGGATAAAAGCCTCATTTCATATAGATAGGGAACTAAAGCAAATTTATTAAAATAAGAGCCATTCCTCAGTTGATAAATGGTCAAAGGAAATGAACAGGCAGTTTTCAGAAGAAGAACTCAAAGCTACCAACAGTCAAAAGGAAAAAATACTCTAAATTACTACAACTTAGATAAATACAAATTAAAACAACTCTGAAGCACTATCTCACACTTATCAAATCAGCTAACATGACAGAAAAGTAAAATGGCAAATGCTGGAGGGGATATGGAAAAAATTGGGACATTAATGCACAATCCAGAATTGAGAACTGACCAACCCTTCTAGAAAGCAATTTGGAACTAGGCCCAAGGACTATAAAACCATGCGTATATTTGACCCAGCAATACCACTGCTAGGTCTGTATCCCAAAGAGATCAAAGAAAAGGGAAAATTACCTATTTAGTAATATTTATATTGACTCTCTTTGAGGTTACAATGAACTGGAAATTGAAGGGATTCCAATCATTTTGAGATTAGCTGAAAAAGCAGTGATATATGATTGGGCTGGAATAATATTGTGCTATAAATAGTAGACAGGATGGTATCAGAAAACACTTGGAAGATTTGTATGAACTGATGCAAAGTGAAGTGAGCAGAACCAGGAGAATACAATATGCACAATACTATCAATTTCATAATGATGAACAACTATGGCAAACTTAGAATGAGTAAAGATAATTCCAAAGAGGCATGATAAAAAATGCTATCTACTTCCAGAGGGGGGAAAGAACTGATGAACTCTAAGATTGAAGTAGTCTTTTTAAAAATTTTCTTTATTTTTCCTTATTTTGTGCCTGTGTGATTTCTTTTGCAATATGGCTAATATGGAAATATGTTTTATGTGACTTCAAATGTATAATTGATAAAATATTTGCCTTCTCAAAGGCTGGTTAAAAGGAGGGTGGAGAGAAAGAATTTGGAATTCAATTTTTAAAAATATGAATGTTACAAAAGTTTGTAAGTAATTGGGAAATATTTTAAAACATAAAACTTTAGGGGGCAGAGTCAAGATGGTGGCTGGAAAGCAGGGACTTGCTTAAGCTCTCCCACAAACCCCTTCAAACACCTGTAAAAAATGGCTCTGAACAAATTCTCAAGCTGAGGAACCCACAAAATTGCAGAGGGAAACAGGTCTGCAGCACAGGAGAGCCTGGATGATTGCTGGTAAGGGTTGATCACATGGTGCTGGGAGAAGCCAAGCCAGGACAGACCAGACCAGGAGTCAGCTGGCAGAACAGGCCCTAGGGCCATGAATCACTGAACTGTGGCAGTTAACAGACTTCTCAACCCACAAACACCAAAGAGCAGTTTAGTGGGAAACTGTGGGATTGAGGTGAGAGTGGTCCAGCCCCAGCCCTGGGGGTGGCAGAGGTGGTGGCAGCAGTGGTGGTGGGAGCAGCAGGAAGCTCCTGAGGCTGCATCCAGAACTCCAGAGTCATCTGCTTCCTGAGTCCCTGGCTCATATGGTGGGAGGAACCTAGCACCTTGTGGGCACAAAGACAGGTTCTTTTGATGTGCCTTGCTTGGATCTGGACTGCAGTCAAGGTTGGTGGTTCTTGGGGGACAAGGAGTGCTGCTGTGACAGAGCCTGGGGTGATGGTGGAGTAGAAGTAGCTCTGAAAACAGCAGTGCATGGACCATAAATCTTGGGTACAAAGCAGTCATACACTGACAAAAAGCTAAAGGGTCAAGTAGTTGGCTGGGAACATGAGCAGGAAGGGAAAACAAACTCAGACTCAAACTCAAACTCTAGATTCCTTTTTTGGTGACAAACATAAAAACATACAGTCAGAAGAAGTCAACAAAGTCAAAGAGCCTACATCAAAAGCCTCCAAGAAAAATAGGAATTCATCTCAGGCCATGGAAGAGATCAAAAACAATTTGGAAAAGCAAGTTAGAGAAGTAGAGGAAAAATTGGGAAGAGAAATGAGAGAGATGCAAGAAAATAATGAAAAACAAGTCAATGACTTACTAAAGGAGACCCAAAAAAATACTGAAGAAAACAACAACTTAAAGAATAGAGTAACCCAAATGTCAAAAGAGCTCCAAAAAGCCAATGAGGAGAAGAATGCCTTGAAAGGCAGAATTACTCAAATGAAAAAGGAGGTCCAAAAGACCACTGAAGAAAATACCACCTTAAAAGTCAGATTGGAGAAAGTGGAAGCTAGTGACTTCATGAGAAATCAAGATATTATAAAACAGAACTAAAGGAATGAAAAATGGAAGACAATGTCAAATATCTCATTGGAAAAACCACTGACCCAGAGAATAGATCCAGGAGAGATAACTTAAAAATTGTTGTACAATCTGAAAGCCATGATCAAAAAAAGAGCCTAGACATCATCTTTCAAGAAATTATCAAGGAGAACTGCCCTAATATTCTAGAACCAGAGGGTAAAATAGAAATTGAAATAATCCACTGATCACCTCCTGAAAAAAATCCCAAAAGGAAAACTCCTAGGAATATTGTCACCAAATTCCAGAGTTTCCAGGTCAGGGAGAAAATACTTCAAGCAGCCAGAAAGAAATAATGTGAATATTGGGGAAACACAATCAGAATAACATAAGATCTAGCAGCTTCTACAGGGCTTGGAATATAATATTCCAGAGGTCAAAGGAACTAGGATTAAAACCAATTATCACCTACCCAGCAAAACTGAGTATCATGCTCCAAGGCAAAATATGGATTTTCAATAAAATAGATGACTTTCAAACTTTCTCGGTGAAAAGACCAGAGCTAAATAGAAAATTTGACTTTCAAATACAAGAATCAAGAGAAGCAGGAAAAGGTAAACAAGAAAGAGAATTCATAAGGGACTTACTAAAGTTGAACAATTTTGTTTACATTCCTACATGGAAAGATGATGTGTGTAATTCATAAGACCTTTCTCAGTATTAGGGTAGTTGAAGGGAATATACATATAGATAGACAGAGGGCACCAGGTGAGTTGAATATGAATATAGAAAAAATAAAATAAATTTAAGGGGTGAGAGAGGAATATACTGAGAGAGGGAGAAAGGGAGAGATAGCATGGGGTAAATTATCTCATATAAAAGTGGCAAGAAAAGGAGTTCTGTGGGAAGGGAAGAGGAGGCAGGTGAGGGGGAATGAGTGAATCTTGTTCTCATCAGATTTGACCTGAGGAGGAAATAACATACACACTCAATCGGGTATCTTACCCTATAGGAAAGTAGGGGGAAGGAGATAAAAAGGGGGGATGATAAGAAGGGAGGGCAGATGGGGGAGGAGGTAATCAAAAGCAAACACTTTTGAAAAGGGACAGGGTCAAGAGAGAAAACTGAATAAAGGGGGGTAGGATAGGATGAAAGGAAATATAGTTAGCCTTTCACAACATGAGTATTGTGGAAGTGTTTTACATAATGATACATGTGTGACCTATGTTGAATTGCTTGCTTTCCTAGGGAGGGTGGGTAGGAAGGGAAGAGGGGAGAGAATTTGGAACTCAAAGTTTTAAAAGCAGATGTTAAAAGCAGTTTTGCATGCAACTAGGAAATAAGATATACAAGCAATGGGGCATAGAAATCTATCTTGCCCTATAAGAAAGTAAGGAAAAAGGGGATGGGAGGGAGTGGAGTGGCAGAAGGGAGGACTGACTGGGGAATGAGACAATCAGAATATATGCCATCTTGGAATGGGGGGGAGGGTAGAAGTGGGGAGAAAATTTGTAACTCAGAATCTTGTGGAAATCAGTGTTGAAAACTAAAATATTAAATAAAAATAATAAAAATAGAAAATATAATAAAAATAACAAAATAAAACTATATTTTTAAATGGCATAAAAATGTTATGGAAGAAAATTAAAGTAGTGGAGCTTATATGATTCCCCAAACACTCAGCACAAGAAAAAAATTACCTATATCACAACTTAGTTATAGATTTACAGTTGCAAGAACTCTAAGATGTAATCTAAGTAAACCTGCTTCCTGCTGCCCAAACTTCACTTTACAGATCATGAAACTTAAAACTCTGACCCTGACCACACAACTTATAGAGAGCAAAGCCAGAATTCAATCCCAGGGCATGTGTCTCCAAATCTTAAAGACTGTGCAATCCTGCTTTCCTCAACTGTAAAATGATGGAGTTCACTGATTTCTAAATTTTCTTCTAGGTTGAATTTGGAATTTATCCACCAAATATTGTTATGCAGACAAGAAGTATGTAACCATCTCTATAACAATGGAGGCTTTATGGGGATTCCTCTGCCATTGTATTGAATGCCTAAAATTTCTCTTTCTCCCACACTCTATGTTTATCCCCTCCCCTCTACTCCTGTCTCCTCCTTTTTTCCTCTTCTCACATTTTTAACTACCCAGTATCTACTCAGTATCTACTATTTCCTCTACTTTTCTTGCTTCTCTTCCCTCCTCTTCTCATTCTTTCTTTCCCCTCCCTTTCCTTCTCCATCTGTTTCCTTCCATATATCTCTGCCTTTTTGTCTCTAATTCTGTCCCTCTGTCTTAGTCTCTTTGTCTGTATTTCTCTCTATCTCCCTCCCTCCCTTCTTTCTCTGTTTCTCTCTGATTCTCTTACTCTGTTTCTCTCTCCTTTCTGTCTCTCTGTTTCTGTTTTCTATCTGTCTCTGACTTTCTCTCGTTGTTTCTCCTTCCCTTTTTTCTTTTTGTCTCTCTTTGTCTCTGTTCTTCCTCCCTCTGTTCTTTCTTTATTTTCTGTATCTCCCTTCCTCCTCTTCCTCCTCCTCCTCTTTCTTCTTCTCCTCTCTGTCTCTCTCTCTCTCTCTCTCTCTCTCTCTCTCTCTCTCTCTCTCTCT
This sequence comes from Trichosurus vulpecula, assembly GCF_011100635.1. Taxonomy (NCBI): domain Eukaryota; kingdom Metazoa; phylum Chordata; class Mammalia; order Diprotodontia; family Phalangeridae; genus Trichosurus; species Trichosurus vulpecula. Next base: position 27,527,226 of record NC_050580.1, on the reverse strand, counting down.
CTCTCTCTCTCTCTTCCCCTCCCTTCCTCCCTCCCTCCCTCTCTCCCTCCCTTTCTCATTTTCTCACACACCACCCACAGGTATTGCTCAGCTGTTTCACTTTTCCCTGAAGTTTCTTTTATCCATTTCACTTGAGAATATTTCCCTAACTACCTAAAGAGGATGGCATTCGTCTTACTGCATCAAAAGAAAAAGCTATTTATAGTGTACATACAATTTTTGAGCTAGGAGCGACAGAAGACATCAAGTCATCCAACCCCCTCATTTTGCAGATGAGGATTTTTAGCTAGAAACACTCTAGTCACATTCTCACTACCCACTCACTCCTTAATCCCTTGCAATCTGGCTTCCTTCCTCATCACTCTTCTGACACCCTCTCACTCTGCAAAAGTTACCCTTGGCATCAGTAAGGAAAGTGTAATTAACTATTTCCCATTTCTGATTATCCAGGCTAATCTTTCTTCCCCATCCCCTGCTTTGGCTTCCTTAATTCAGGACTCAGATGGTTTTCCGATGTCTTTTTTGACCAGTTCATTGCTGACTTCTTTGCTGTATCCTCTTCCTCCCTCCACCTGCTAAATATGGGTCTGTTATCCCCATTATACCCTCTATGAAACACTCTTCTTTTCTCACATTCCCTGAACAATCTCATCAACTCCCAGGGTTCAATTCAGACCTTTATGTGAATGAGAAAGCATGATGAGGTTCTGGACCTAGAACTTGGGGTCAATCAGTGCATTGGTAATTAAGATCCTTCCCTAATTAACACTTATTCAATCAAGTGCCCTTGAAGAGTTTGCCTTTGTTTCCTTGATTAAATTAGGAGTCCTTGATGACCTCCTTGCCTCAAGGGAAAGCCTAGTTTACAACATGGGCTTAATTCTCATTTTTTTGACGCTTTTAGGTCATGTGGGTGAGTTGCATGTGTGACTCACCTTTGACCCTGAACAAGATATATAAACCCAGAGGTTGGCTCTCTCCCTTGGGCCTCTAAGCTACAGGAGGAGTGGCGCATGACTCTGGGCCAGCTGTTGTTATGAGTTGTTATGAGCTCCCCGGCTACTGAACTCAGACATTGGTTTCTTGGTAACTATGAATTGTATTTGGTCTGTTTATAGTGTATCTTTGTAATTTGTATTTGCTCTGAAGTTCAGGGTGCTGGCTTTTTCCCCTGAATTAAGTGATTGATATTTGAATGTTCAATTGAAATAATATTGTTAACTCCTTAACGTTGCTTTCCTTAGTAAAGCAGATCAAAGAACCTATGCTGGCAGCGTTCTTGTTGTTGGGCTTGTGTTGGTCTTTCCACACCCCACTCCCCCAAGCAGCTGCTAGCCAACTTGTTGCAACAATCAGAAAACTAGCTGTAAAACTTTGGATGCCACTTAACTTCTCCAGGGCTCACTTCCCTCACCTGTAAAATGAAGCAGTTGTACTCAATTCCTTTTAACATCTGCTCCAGCTGTAAATCCTATGAGAGAGACTAAGATTGCAATTAATTAAGAAACTCCATTTACAAGTGCAGTCCGGCTTCTCCTATACAATTTAGTCTTAAAGAGTTGACCAAAGTATTGACTGTGTGACTTACCCAGGGACACACAACCAGTCTGTGTCAAAGGTGAGACTTGAACTCAGATCTTCCTGGCTCAAAGGCAAGCTTTATAAATAACATGCCATTCTCCTCCTATGACCTTTAAAATGTCACCCAAATGTAGATATCTCCAACAAAGATCTCTTTCCTGAATTCCAGGTCTCATTTCCAACTCCCAGGTCTGGTCATATCTCCTGACTTCAATGGTTCTAGGATCTATAAAATCATGATCCGTGACAACACTTTCTACTGTCATAGGTTACTCTGGATGCTAGTTAATGGTCACTGAGAGCTGACATGAAACTCGTCGATGAATCTATAGTCAAAGCTTTTCCATGTTGAGATGTGGTCAGCAGCTAAATGTCACAATGGCTAAAATGCTGCACATGGAGTCAGGAAAATTTAAGTTTAAATTCAGCCTTAGAAACATACTAGCTGCATGACCACTTACTCTCAGTTTCCTCATGTGTAAAATGGGGAAAATTATAACATGTCATTTTCAGCATTTTTATGAAGTCAAAATGAGTTACTATTTGTAAAGTTCTTCACAAACCTTGAAGTGTTGGTTAGTTATTATTAGGAAGCCCTTCCAGAGACTGCCCTCTGTTGCCAAGATGTGGGAGCCTCCAGAGTCACCTCCATGCCATAGTGAGCAGTAGAGGGGAACTTTGATTCCCTTCCTTTAATATAAAGCCCATCTACCACCATTGGCATGAAACTTCTCTTGATGATGCTATTGGCTGGTGCTCTCCCATGCTAACCTGTACTTTACTTGTGTTTATTATCTTTCTATTTATTCTGCATATACTTAGATATGTATTTATTGTTACCTCCATTAAGATATAAGTTTTGTATCTCCAGTCATACTTTGTCTAGTGCCTGGTACACAGTGGGTGCTAAGTGTTTGGGTGATTGATAAATTTACATCAAATTCCTGAAAAAATTCTGTTCTTCCTGACCTCTCTGTTTCTGTTAAGAAAACAACCATTTGCTTAGTCAGCTAGGTTCAAAACATAGGAGTCTTCCTCAACTACTTAGTTTTAGGCACTGATCAGTACATCTGATATAATGGATCACTGGATGCCTAAGGGCACCATTAAAATCCTTTCACTAAAAAATATATTTTGATACCACCAGGAGAAATCAGTATTTCAGAAGGAAGTCAAAATTAATTAGCAAAGAAGTTCCCTGGCTTTTCTGGAGCTCCCCTTCAAAGTCCTAAAAACAACTCTGCTTGTCCAAAAGTCCCACAGCTGAGATACCATTTAATCTACCTGGATGTAAAGCTGACCCTAACTCTCCCAGGTCTGCACCACAGCTTCCACACCCATAATAGTACTTGTTAATATTGTGAGGGTATGGGAGGATAATTCATACCTCCTCAGTTCTACCAATCGTTTATCCCACCATGTCTCTCCACCCCCTTGCCTCCCATATTCCTTTGTTGTTGTTTAATTGTTTTAGTTGTGTCCAACTCTTTGTGATCCCTTTTGGGGTGTTCTTCTTGGCAAACATAATGGAGTGGTTTGCCATTTCCTTCTCCAGTTTATTTTATAGATGAAGAAACTAAGGTAAACAAGGTTAAGTGATTTGACCGGGGTCAGAGAGCTAAGTGTCTGAGGCCAAATTTGAACTTCCAAAAATGAGTCTTCTTGACTCTAGGCCCAACACTCTATGTACTGCACCACCTAGCTGCTTCCACTTTATTACTGAGTATTCAATAAATATTTACCTTTCAAAAGAAAAAAATCAATAATGGTTTTTTATATGAGACCCTTCATCTTCATTAACCTGAATTTTCACTTCTGATCTTCATGCATTGAATGTTCTCCCTCCTTATCTTGTCTTCCTGGATACCCTGGCATCTTTCAAATCTCAGCTAAGAGGGGAAGGGAGCGGAGGAGAGGGGAGGAGAAGGGAGGGGAGGGAAGGGGAGGAGAGGGGAGGAGAAGGGAGGGGAGGGAAGGGGAGGAGAGGGGAGGAGAAGGGAGGGGAGAGAAGGGGAGGAGAGGGGAGGAGAAGGGAGGGGAGAGAAGGGGAGGAGAGGGGAGGAGAGGGGAGGAGAAGGGAGGGGAGGGAAGGGGAGGAGAGGGGAGTGCATTGTTGCCTGAATATTTTCTCCCCCAGGAGTCAAAGGGTGTTTGTGCCTTTGTTTGTATCCTTGGAGTTTAGCACAGTGTCTGGCACATAGTAGGCACTTAATATAAGCCTATCATGACTTAATTTCAGTATATACCTAATTAAATTGCTATTCTTATCTATAAGCATATATTCTAGAATCTTCCATACAGCAATTTGTACAGTGTAAAACTCAGCAGGTGTTATTGAACTACTGAATTTGAGAGTTGATAGTAGCCGATCATAACTGGGCAGCTAGGTGTTAAGGTAGATAGAGCACTAGGCCTGGAGTCAGGTAAACTGAGTTCAAATTCAGCCTCAGTTACTCACCAGTTGTGTCTCTAGGCAAGTCACTTTACCTTTAAAATATTATGGAGAAAGAAATGGCAAACCACCCGTCTTTGCCAAGAAAACCTCAAATGGAGTCATAAAGAGTCAGACAGACTTGACTGAAAAGGATTCAACAGCAACATCAACAAAGTGACTGAAAGGGCCCACTAGCACAATGCAAACAAACCAAACTCTCCTCTACATATTCCTGCCTTATCATGGATTGAAGACTTCAAGAGTCAACATGCCACCTTTTCTACTTCTGGATAATTCTCATTGTTAGTGGGTTTTCCTGGCATCAAGCCTAATGGAATTTACTTGTATTACTTATATTAACATATGAGCTTTGCAGCACCATTATGAGGCACATAATTATGAGTATGATTATTCTCATTTTATAGATGGGAAAACTAAGGCCCGGAGCAATGAATAGTCATGCAAACAAAAGGAATACTCATCCAAATTACTTTTTTTTACTCTTGATATAACTGCATCAATATAGATATATAGATGTAGATATAGATGTAGATGTATAGATGTAGATGATATAGATATAGGTGTAGATATAGATATAGATAGGTATATTTGGGATATCAAGTTTCACCTTGGTAATAAGGGGAAGAGGCAGAATTTGAATCCAGGTCCTGTTTCTTTAAATCCAGCTCCTCCCACCCCAGTTGTCCACACTATCATCTTAAGAAGTTAACCAGTTAAATTTCTTCAGAAGCAAATCTGGCTCTGGTAAGCTACTTGCCAAAGGTCACAGAGGTATGATTATGAAGAACAATAATTAACATTCCCATAGCATTTTAAAGTTTATAATAGCATTTCACATATATTCACTCATATGAGCCTCACAAAAACCCTGTGGGTTTAGGTAACTCCGTAATAACTGGAGTGTCATTAGCTTCATTATACCAATGAGGAACTAAGCATCAAAGAAGTTAAGCAACCTGTCCTTGGCCAATCAGCTGGTGTGTAGGAGAGGTGGCATTTGAACCCAAGGCTTTGCGTGTCATACCTGGCAATCTCGCTATTAAAGTCAGGATTTCAACCAATTATTCAATTAAACTGTTGTCATCTTTACACTGCTTTGGCCTTCAAATGGCTGGCAGTTGGAGAAATTCATATGCTGGATTCAGAAAAAATTACTTATCCTGTCTTACTCTTCCTTATTCACTCTGATCAAAGGGCCAGGTCAGAGATTCAAATCCTACACTAGTTATTATGAAGCAGTGCTAGGTAGCACAGTTGATAAAGTGCTAGACTTGGAGTCAGAAAAACCTGAGTTTAAATATGGCCTCAAACACTTTAGCTGTGTGACTCTGGACAAGTCCCTTAACCTCTGTCTGCCACAGTTTCCTCACCTGTCAAATACTAATACTAATAATTAATAATAATAACACCTTCCTCCCAGTGTTGTTCTGATTATTAAAATTAGATATTTATTAAAGTGTGGAACACTGTGTCTAGTACCTGGAAATCTTTCAATAAATGCTTTTCTCCTTCCTTCCTTCCTTTCTTCTTCTCTCCCCTTCTCCTTTCCTCTCTCCCTTCCTTCCTTTTTCCTCACACTCTCTCCCTCCCTCCATTCCTTGGTAGGATTTAGTGGATGGTTCTGTTCCACAGAAGATTTCAGATAGTCCATGTCTGCTCAAGTGGATTACTGCTAAAGGAAAAAAAAACTTGGAACTATGGTTTCTGCCTTCACATATGTTGTACAAATTGAAAGGACTTAACCATAGTTGAGAATTTTAACCGAAGGACTAGAAAGGACCTCTAAGAGTCACCCAGTCCATTTGCCATTGTACACAGTCCCAGGCTATAGTAATGACCCCCAGAGAAGAAGAGTAACCTTACTCAGTGACCCATCCCAATGTGTAGGAAGTGTCGGAGCAATAATAGAGAGCTTAGATCAATCCAAGCCTTTGAAATGTCAGTGTTTGAAGTGTGGCTCTTGAGATGAAGAGATGTACAGCCTCGTGTTTCGATCATTATGCCGCTGCCCCTTTTTTCTTGACACTTTCATGTAATTTTAGTCTCCTGGTAAAATTATCAAGTATTAATGCCGCCTTCCAATTTAATTTATAGAACAGAGGACCCAGATATGCCTTAAGAAAATACCCAAATTTAATTCAATGATAATTTATGGAGTGTCTACTCAGTGATAAGCACTGCTTTAGTGATTGTTGAAGGAGGGAAGAACAGGTAGGAAATGTTTCGAATCCTTAGCAGTTTAAAGCAAAATAATCAGTCTCACAAGGAAATAAATGATCCACTTCCGCACATATTAAGCAAGTCTTACCATAGGCTCTGCTCAGGGCTCCCTTCTCTTCTCCTTACATTTTATCACTTGGTAACCTCATCAACTTCTTTAAACTTAATTATCATCTCTATGCAGACAATTCCCAAATCTATCTATGGTTTTAACTTCTCTTCTGAACTCTAGTCTCGTATCACCAAATGCCTGCTGGACTTCTCTACACTGATGTCCCATTGGCATCAAATTTAATATGTCCAAAATGACTTTCTATTTCCCTACATACCTGTCCTTTACCAGTTTCTGTCAAGGACACCACCATCCTTCCAATCTCACAGATTTACCACTCCAGAATTGCCCTTGCCTCCTCTCTCTCTTTTACCCTCCCCCAACCCACCCATATACCAATTCAATTGATTGTTTAGACTGCTTCTCTCTCTGTAATATAACATTTCTCTCATCTACTGCCTTCTCTCGACTCACACATCCCCTACCTTAGTTACTGCACAGCCTCTCATCACTTCTTAAGTAGATTTTTTTCAATAGCTTCTTAATTGATGTCATTGCCTTTCTCCCCTTGCCAATCCATGCTGCACAAGGTGCTGAAATGATTTTCCTAAAACATCAGTCTAACAGCAGCATTTCATCACTTCAGTATCTATGATTTTGGATAGGTTATGCTCCATATCCAGAATGTGCCTCTCTCCCCTCAACTTCCACATCTTAGAATATCTAGCTTCCTTTTGGGACAATTTATATGTCGTCTCCTACGTAAGACATTTTCTGATGTCCTTGTGACCTTCCTCCAATATCAGTGAATTCTTCCTCTTAAAATTAATTTGTTTCTATTGATGTGTAGATAAGACATTTCTCCTTGACCACACACACACACACACTCAAATCCACACACTGCTTGCACTTTCAAGTGTTTGGCAGGGACAGTTTTTTTAAATTTTTTTTCTTCATCTATCTTTTCCTTTCTCCCTCCCTCCCTTCCTCCCTTCCTTCCTTCATCTCTTCAATTTTTTTTTAATTTCTGGTAATTTTTATATAGTACGTATATGATATTTTTATTGCTTTCAATAAATGAATTAACTATAGACCAGACAATTACCCCTGGGAGAGGAAGGAGAAACCATTTCAATTGAAATAAATCATCATTGACATTACAGGGGAGGATAGATTTGACCTAGACCAGGAAGCCTGGGTGGCACTTAGATAGACCAAGGGGAAGGAAAATGAGTAAAAAGTTTCGGGCTATGAATGATGATGGAAAGGCAATGAGATAGCAAAAAGACTGTCCTGACCAAATGGTAAAGGTCACGTTGAGTACCACAGGGAAATATGGTTGGCCAGAAAGGGAAGGAGTTCAAATCTTGGTTCTTGGCCAAAACAATTCTCCTGCGGAGTTACTACATTTGTTGTTCTGATTTTAATGGAGGCATTGCATAACCTGATAAAATGAACAACATTTTTCTTGCTCTGATATCCATCTTTAGTATTTTAATTGAGATAGCAAATTACTGCAGTGTTCCAGAAGGATGCAAATGACATATTTTAATTAGTACCACTGTGAAATAGATTATTTTACTGTTCTTTTTAAGTGACTTGAGGAAGTGATTGTATCTTTATGCCACTTAGGTGGTTACTGATTTGGAGATGGGGAATGGGGGCAAGGGGAAATGCTAGTGTCTTTTCAACCTTAGAGACAAATTAAGGAAATCTGGGGACCCGCCTAAAATAGCATTTAACATTTACACTAATCTTCCCCATATGTTCAGAGATTTTTTTAGATAGAGCTAGAAGACACTATAGAGAGCATCTAAACTGATCTAAATTTATAGATAAGGAAATCAAGGCAGGAAGAAGAGAAGTGAGCAGACCAAACTCACAGGCCAGTAAGTAGGAGGGAGAAAGGCTTAGCTGAAAGAACATTTGGCCTGGACTCAGAGGCCCCTGAATCAAATATTGTTTCTGCCACTGAAACTTGTTTTCAAGTCCTTCTCACACACAAGCTTTCATCTCCCATTTCCATGTTTTTGCCCTGGATATTCTCCATGTCTCTAGCACACTCCCTTTTTATCCACACCTCTTGGAAGTCTCGATGTCATTCAAAATTCAAACTGAGAGCAAACTTCTGTATAAATCTAAATCTTTTTCCCTCTAATTCTTTCAGTCACATTTCATTTTTACACATGGTATATATTATCATATTTCTCTCAATTTTAATTCATTTTGCATGCATGCTACATATTCTCTCTCACAAACACACACACACACACACACACACACAGAGTTTCTTCTTATTAGAAGATAAGGTACTTTAACACAGGCATTGGTTCTCTTTTTTCTTCATATCCCCAGCACTCAGCACAGTGACTGCTACATAGTAAGGATTTCAGAAATATTTCATAAATGATTGATTGACTGGGCCTCTGTTTCTCCAGTATACACAATTAAAAGCTTGGACTATATGACTTTTATTGTCTCCTGTTTTTCCTGTATATATCGTACTCCACATACATTTGTTTGAATGTTGTCTCCCCCATTGGATTGTAAGCTTCTTGAGGGCAGTGACTGGTTTTGGGGTTTTTTTGCCTTTGTATCCCCAGTGCTTAGCACAGTGCTTGACACATTGTAGGTGCTTAATGAGTGTTTATTGAATTGAATTCCAGTTGGAACATACAATTTTTCAAATAGTATTTTCCCGTACAGTGTTATTTTTTTAGTACATATGTCCAGTTATACTCAACCTTTAAAAAAAGTTTTTGTGTGACTATGCATTTATTTCAGTAAGATTAAAAGGAGGATTGCTTGGAGCAGGCTGTTGATAGGTCTGAATCCCAGAGGGAAAAAAAACTGACAAAAGAAATGTAAGGACAATGAAGAAAAAAACATAAGCAAAGCAAGAGTATAAGGAATGTCCCTTGATATTTCAGACTGTCTTTCTTTTGCATGTTTGTTCACCCAATTAAATTGCTTTCATCCTTGTAGAAGATGAGGCAAAAAAGAAAAAAACACATGCCCTTGATGCACACTTGGCTTTAATTGCTCAAAAGAAAAGTGAAGGAAAATGCCTCAAGCTCCAAAGAATGTCATCAACAGTCTTTTTTTTCCTTATTTGTTCTTGAGGATATATTTTCTAGAGAATAAAGTATTGGCCTTCCAGTCTGAAACACTTGGGCTCAAATCCTACCTCTGACACTTACTGGTTGTGTGATCTTGGGTAAGTCTCTTAACATCTCTGAGCCTAACATCTCTAGTAGCTGGATCACAGGGCTGTTGTGAGGCTGAAATTAGAAAATATGGGAACTTAGATCACTATATAAATGCTTCCTCATATTATTTTTTTTTTAAATGCAATTTATTTATTTAACATATTTGGTTTTCAACATTGATTTTCACAACAGTTTTAATTACAAATTTTCTCCCCATTTCTGCCCTCCCCCCCCACTCCAAGATGGCTTATATTCTGGTTGCCCTGTTCCCCAGTCAGCCCTCCCCTCTATCACCCCCCTCCCCTCTCATCCCCTTTTCCCTTCCTTTCTTGTAGGGCAAGATAAATTTCTACGCCCCATTGCCTGTGTATCTTATTTTTTAGTTGCATACAAAAAGTTTTTTTGTTTTTGAACATCTGATTTTAAAACTTTGAGTTCCAAATTCCCTTCCCTCTTCCCTTCCCACCCACCCTCCCTAAGAAGTTGAGCAATTCAACCTAGGCCACACATGTATTATTATGTATAACCCTTCCACAATACTCATGTTGTGAAAGGCTAACTACATTTTGCTCCTTCCCAACCCATCCCTCTTTATTGAATTTTCTCCCTTGACCCTGTCCCCTTTCCAAAGTGTTTGTTTTGATTACCTCCACCCCCATCTGCCCTCCACTCCATCATCCCCCCGCCTTTTATTTTTTTTTTTATCTTCCTCCCTCTTCTTTCCTGTGGGGTAAGATACCCAACTGAGTATGTATGGTATTCCCCCTCAGGCCAAATCTGATGAGAGCAAGGTTCACTCATTCCCCCCTCACCTGCCCTCTCCCCTCCTCCCATAGAACTGCTTCCTCTTGCCACCTTTATGCGAGATAATCCACCCCATTCTATCTCTCCCTATCTCCCTCTCTCAGTATGTTACTCTCTCATCCCTTAATTTCATTTTATTTCTTTTAGCTATCTTCCCTTCATCCTCAACTCACCCTGTGTCTGCTCTCTCTCTTTTACATATATATATATGCACATACATACACATACATACATATACACATAGATACATACATACATACACATTCACTTATATATATACATAAACATATATATATGCATATATATACATATATATGCATATTCCCTTCAACTACCCTAATACTGAGGTCTCATGAATCATACTCATCATCTTTCCATGTAGGAATGTAAACAAAACAGTTCAACTTTAGTAAGTCCCTTGCAATTTCCGTTTCTTGATTACCTTTTCATGCTTCTCTTGATTCTTGTGTTTGAAAGTCAAATTTTCTATTCAGTTCTGGTCTTTTCACTGAGAAAGCTTGAAAGTCCTCTATTTTATTGAAAATCCATATTTTGCCTTGGAACATGATACTCAATTTTGCTGGGTAGGTGATTCTAGGTTTTAATCCTAGCTCCATTGACCTCCGGAATATCCCATTCCAAGCCCTTCGATCTCTTAATGTAGAAGCTGCCAGATCTTGGGTTATTCTGATTGGGTTTCCACAATACTCAAATTGTTTCTTTCTGGCTGCTTGCAGGATTTTCTCCTTGATCTGGGAGCTCTGGAATTTGGCAACAATATTCCTAGGAGATTTCTTTTTGGGATCTATTTGAGGAGGTGATCGATGGATTCTTTCAATTTCTATTTTACCCTGTGGCTCTAGAATATCAGGGCAGTTCTCCTTGATAATTTCCTGAAAGATGGTATCTAGGCTCTTTTTTTGATCATGGCTTTCAGGTAGTCCAATAATTTTTAAATTGTCTCTCCTGGATCTATTTTCCAGGTCAGTGGTTTTTCCAAGGAGATATTTCACATTGTCTTCCATTTTTTCATTCCTCTGGTTCTGTTTTATAATATCCTGATTTCTCATAAAGTCACTAGCTTCCACTTGCTCCAATCTAATTTTTAAAGTAGTATTTTCTTCAGTGGTCTTTTGGACCTCCTTTTCCATTTGGCTAATTCTGCCTTTCAAAGCATTCTTCTCCTCATTGGCTTTTTGGAGCTCTTTTGCCATTTGAGTTAGTCTATTTTTTAAGGTGTTGTTTTCTTCAGTGTATTTTTCAGTATTTTTTTGGGTCTCCTTTAGCAAGTCATTGACTTGTTTTTCATGGTTTTCTCGCATCCTTCTATTTCTCTTCCCAATTTTTCCTCTACTTCTCTAACTTGCTTTTCCAAATCCTTTTTGAGTTCTTCTATGGCCTGGGGCCAGTTCATGTTTTTCTTGGAGGCTTTTGTTGTAGGCTCTATGACTTTGTTGTCTTCTTTAGGCTGTATGTTTTGGTCTTCTTTGTCACCAAAGAAAGAATCCAAAGTCTGAGACTGAATCTGGGCGCGTTTTTGCTGCCTGGCCATATTCCCAACCAACTAACTTGACTCTTGAGTTTTTCAGTGGGGTATGATTGCTTGTAGATTACAGAGTTCTATGTTCTACGTTTGGGGGGGAGGTGCCAGCTCTGTCAGAGCCGCACTCCTCCTTCCCCAAGGACCCCCTGTCCAGGCTGGGCTCAGATCTTCGGCAGGCTGTGCACCCCTGCTGTGATCTGCCACCTAATTCCTCCCACCAGGTGGGCCTGGAGCCGGAAGTAACAACAGCTGTAGCTGCCCCACCTCCGCTGCCCCCGGGGCTGGAAGCCGAACCGCGAACTCCTTCCACTCCCGCAGCTTTTCCCACCAACCCTCTCCACAGTCTTTGGTGTTTGTGGGTCGAGGGGTCTGGCAACTGCCACAGCTCACATATCCAGGGCGCTAGGGCCCCCTCCGCCCGGGTTCTGGTCTGGATCGTCCACGCAGCTCAGGCTGGGCTCTGCTCCACTCCGTTCCCAGCTCCCAGCTCCCAGCTCCGTGTGGAATAGAGCTCACCCAGAGACCATCCGGGCCGTCCTGGGCTGGAGCCCTGCTTCCCTCTGCTGTTCTGTGGGTTCTGCCGTTCTAGAATTGGTTCAGAGCCACCTTTATAGGTTTTTGGAGGGACTCGGGTACGGAGCTCACTGTAGTCCGTGCTTACCAGCCGCCATCTTGGCTCCGCCCCCCCGCTTCCTCATATTATTACAATCAATTGGGTGCACTATATAAATGTCCTCTTTAATTATTACCATCCTGTGCAATAGTTCACCAAACATAAAGAATGACAGCAGGACATAGACTTATCCCAGGACCGTTCCTCTTTGAGGCCCGTTGGATATAAAGATGAGGAGAACTAAATGAAAGCAATAACCACACTGCCAACTACAGTAGAGTCTGGCTGGCATCTTGTCATTGACGGAGAGCTAATGTGAAACTCAAAGTTCATTTAGCCAAAATCTCTCATTTTATACACAGGAAGATTGAGTTCTAGAAAGATGAAGGAACTTACCCAAAGTAAACACATGTAGTATAAAGCTGGAATGAAATCAGAAACCATCTAATTCAACCCTTCATTCCACAAAAGAAACTGAGGTCCAGGGAGCAAGTCAGCCATGGTCACACAGGTGGTAAAGATCTGAAACATAATCCAAAATAGATGCCCAGACTTCACAGCCAATGTTCCATTCACATTAGCAAGTTACTATAGAAACAAATGTAGTGGATAAGCAGCTGTTCTCTGAGTCAGGAAGTCCTGGGTTCAAGGTAATTAGGTGACATTGCACATAGAGTACTGGATCTGGAATCAGGAAAATTTGAGTTCGAATCCAGCCTACTTTACTAGTTGTGTGACACTGAGCAAATCAATTAACCTCTGCCTGCCTTAGTTTCCCCGTTGGTAAAATGGGGATAATAACAGCACCTATCCCCTGTAGTTATTGTGATGATCAAATGAGATCACATTTGTAAAGCACTTTGGAAACCTTAAAATTCTTTATAAATATCAGTTAAAGAAACAAATAGATAAATGGATAGCTAGGTAAATAAATAAATCAATAGACAGCTAATAAGTAAATAATTAGATGAATAAACAAATAAATAAGCAGGAAAATAAATGAGTGAATGGATAAATGAAGTGAGTGAATGAATGAATGAATGAATGAATGAGAGAAAAAAAGGTTCCTATGACACATACTGGTTGTTTTACCTTAAGCAAGTCAGTTAACCTCTCAGTTTTCAAAACAGCTTTATAAGATGACAAGTTGCAAACCAGATGTAGGTCTCAATTGTTAGGGGAAATGGCTTCACTAGAAATCTTTGACATAAATGAAACCCCAGGGTTGCTTCCAAAAAGTCCTCTTTATCAAATATGTTGCTGGTGATGCTTTCCACTCCCCCACTGCAATCAGGGGAAAAAATCATTAAAATAGCTCAGAGCTCAGCAGCCAACACAATCTCCAAATCAACTCAACCCTTCCCAACTGCACACAATTTTCCTGGAATGTGTTTCAAGGTTTATTTTATAAGTGCTCTAAGATGTTTGCAATTTGCATCTGTGAATGTAGATTTTTAAAAATCATCTTCCCAAAGTAGACAAGTTCAATTCTGTCACAAAAATTCATACAAAGATATGGCCTTCACATATAAACCATTGGAGCATCTTCCTTTTTAAATATTGTCTTGCTTGGCCTACACAGAGATACAAGCTTTGTATCCTCTACAATCAACCACAGTTCCCTTCTCTACCCACGTGATGAGTTTAGTAAGTGGTTATCATAAAAAGCATAGTTCTGAAATCTTATATTTTACTTTTCGTCCATCAGAATGAGGGAAGGGTGTTCCCCTTTGTCTCTGTTTCTCTCCCTTCTAGAAATTCCCCATTTTTCTACTCTTCTAGAAAAGATGCCTCCTCCCCCTTCTTATTGGTTTTATGCCTTCTCTGTGGAAAGCTGCATATAGATTCTGGTTGTCATGGACATTCCTTTTCCTTTAGAAAAAAAAAAAACTGCTTAAGACCCAGATGCTAAAGTAACACTGGCTTTTAAGTTTAATTAAAGAAATGATCTTAGCAACTGAGATCACTATGATCAATAGGAGCAGTTTGTTCTTTGGTCACTTATCCTGGTATAAAGAGCAATGAACAGATTGTGTAGCTGTGGGCCATTGATTGCCCAGTCCACTGGTCTGTAACTTTGTGCAAGACATTTCTCTCTCGGCATTTAAATTACTTTATCAATAAAAATAGGATAAGAGCACATCAGAACCCCAGACGATGATGCATGGGAGGTACAAAAAGTTAGTTCAGACTATGACAGCAAGGCTGTTTTACTGGGAGGTTTTGTATGTGTGTTTGTGTTGTTGTATTTCTTTTTTTTTTAATTAGATTTCCTCGAATGCAATATGGCATAAAGGAAACACTTTCCCTAACTGGCCTTGGACAAGTCACATAACTTCTCTGGGTCTCAGTTTTCTCCTGAGAATGAGGAAGTAGAGCTTTGTCTTTGTGGTTCATACTTACAATCCCTACTACTGAAAGAAGCTACAGTTGGTTGATCATTTGTGTTCCAGAGTTCTGAGTTGCATAGGAGGTAAAGCTGATTGAGTATTTCATAAAATCTGGAACAAAGATGATGAGCTCCTGGGAACAGGGGGATATCAACTCTGCCTAAGGGAGGGACAAAGGTGCCAAAGCCTGATATCAAGCAGGCCATAGTTTACTGCTGATCAGTAGTGGGATTGACACATGAGTGGCCACTCACTCCCAGCCTGTATGATATAGAGACACCTAGACCTTAAATGAATAAATGAACAAATTACTACCAAAATTATTAATTCTAATTAATGAATAAGTCAACAAATGAATAATATAAAATGAGGGGGTTGTTCTACATGGCATTTAAGGTGCCTCTCAGGTCAACAATTATGATTCTATGTCAATATATCATTATCTCTGCATTTTTTACATAATCTGCCTCCCACTACAAAATGCAAGCTATTTGAGATTAAAGCCAATTCTCATTTTTGTGTTGGTATTTTGGGCCCATGAGATATAACCTGGGAACTGGAAAGAAGGCTTAACCTCAGGGTCAGGACACCCTGGGTTCAGGTCCTGTCCTTTACACATATTACCTGTCTTCTCCAGCATGTCATTTATGTATAAAATATGCTTTGCCCTCATGCTGACTGAGTAAGGCTACCTACACTTTTCCTCTCAAAGTTCTAGGGAATACTCCGGAGTGTTTAGGCCAGGGGTGGGGAACCTGCAGCCTCAAGGCCACAGGTGGCCCTCTAGGTCTTCAAGTGAGGCCCTTTGACTGAATCCAAACTTAACAGAACAAATCTTAGGCCATCTTTCTATAATGCCACGAGGTTGAAACCCCAATACATGTGCATCCGCTCTCCTATTTGACATCACAGATTAATATCCCATTTCTATTTTAATGAATTACATTAATTACCTTTTATAAAAGAACATTAATTGCAAAGAAATAGTAAGAACTGAAATTCCAGCATTTCCTCTCAAAACCTTGGGGTAATACTCTATCCCGAGGTTTCTTAAACTTTCTCACTCACAACTCCTTCAGTACTGAATGCTACCTCAGTCTCTGGGGAAAGTAGGCTAAAACGTAATATAGTTTTTACATAGCACAGTTTCACTATATCTTTACAAATATGCCTTCATTGAAGGATGAATATTGTTTCATCTGGACTGGGATCGGACCTAAAGGTCATTATTCACTCTGTTGGGGCATTGATACTAAGGAGCTGGCTAAGAAACTCAGTGTGGACTTGGCTCCCAGCCTCTCTGATCCCTAGGCTTTGCATGGCCAACTGCATTGATCTCCAGAAACTCACAAGTCATCACCTCCTACTTTTTAAACTGAAAAATAAAGGGGGAAAAACGTAGAGAAACAAGGTCCATACTTATAGAACCACATATCACCCTTCAATTTAGAGAAGACCAGAGTCTTCTCCCTTTACAGCATTGTTTCTTTTTGGATGATGTCAAGCAAGAAGTCAGCTGAAGAGAGACAGATAGAAGTTGGGCTAAGGCTAGAGCCTCCGTTTCCTCCATTTCCCCCTCAATCAATTCTGATTCTGTGGCCAAAGCCAATCAAAAGTCTGCTATTCATCATTGAATTAAATTGAATTGAAATGAAAAACAGACATCCCATACATGCACCATTTGGCAAAGAAATCAACATAATGAAATAGCTTTCTACAAAATGAATACAGAAGCAAAACAAAAACAAAACTCAAGCTAATTCCCACTTACTAATAGAGGAGAGGAAGTCTAGGAATGACATAGTGTATATTCTATATTTAAGGAAAGTAGATTTCAAAGGAGTAAGAGAAAGCTCAGAAGGAGCTGAGTTCAGCTAAGAATGACAAAAATGCTTTTTTAGTTTGTTCCTTTTTATTTATATTGTCAAAAAGGCATATCAAAACAGGAAAAAAACCTTAGTTTAGAGAGGATGGGACAATGGCAGGTCACAAAAGAATGAACACAGACCTGGTTGCTTATTTAGCTCATGTTTTTTGTTTGTTTGCTTTTCGCTGCCTGTGGAATGACACTTATACTAGAAACGACTATAACTGAACAAAATGGTTAATAGATACACAATTGAAGATAATTAAGAGGAAAGTAAGAGCATGCCTAGTAGCCCTTGGTGCATTGAAGTCACCTAATCCAGATGAACTACATTATGGTGTATATGTTGTGTTCAGAGAGGACAAGTTCCTCTGGTGTAAGAGCTTGTCAAGCCCTTTTTGCCAAACCCTTTGCATGGCTGCTCAGCCACTTTTGGTATTCACCTGTTACCCAATTATCTGTGGTTCCAAGAAGCTGAGCATGTGCAGTAGGGTAGCAACAATTTGGCTAACAGCAGTTGTTGAGGCGTAAGACCCAACAAGACCAGCAACAAGAGCTGCCAGCACAGGTTCTTTTGATCTGCTTTACTAAGGAAAGCAATGCTGAGGGGTTAACAATCTTACTTTAATCAAACATACATGTATCAATCACTTAGTTCAGGGGGAAAAGATCAGTGCCCTGAACTTTGAGGCAAATACAAACAGAAATTACAAACATCAACAGACAGACTTTGTCTGATTCAAATGACAATTCATAATTACCAAAGAACTGATGGGTCTGGGTTAGCAAAGCCAGGGGCAGTAACAGCTTGCCCAGAGTCTCAACATTCCTTCCATGAGTATGCCCCAAAAGTTAAATGCCAACCTTGGATCTTATATACCAGTCTTAGGGCCCTGGGGCACTTGATTACCTCCGTGTTGAAAAGTACTCAAACAAAGAACAGTGAAAAATCCCATTTAGGGTGTGGGAAAGTTAATCCCTAGTACCACCATATACAAGTCAATGATTCCTGATTGTCTTAGTGCTGAGAAACATTCCAAGACAAGATCCCATTTTATCTGCCCCATTCAAACAAAGGCCAGAATTATTAAAGGCACTTACAAGAAGAACAGCAAAAAGTCCCACCTTAATTACTGATACAAGTAGCCACATCCCAGTAAAATAATCCCAGCAAATAGTTTAAAGCACATTGAGGATTACCAACAGGCCTCAAACCCATTGGTGAGTTATGGGGATGTCTACCCCAAGCATGGAAAGATTTCCCCTCAGAATGGGTAGATGAAAACAATTTGTTCCAATAGTCATGAAGGCAACTGAAGCTGGTCAGATGTTGAAGATGCCAAGGTCCTCCACTGTTTTTTGGGCCCTCTCCAATCATCCTGACTTTTGTCTTGCCACTAGACTTCAATGACTCTGGAAGAGAGAATGAGGCTGATGACACTGAGTAAATCTACCTCACTTAAATCCAATTCATGGACAAGTCAAGACACCCTGTGATATCTTTAGTCCTCTTCGAAAATGAAGGAGGAAGGGCAGCTAGGTGGTACAGTGGCTAGAGTACCAGCCCTGGAATAAGGAGGATCTGAGTTCAGATCCTGCTTCAGACACTTATTAGCTGGGTGACTCTGGGCAAGTCACTTAACCCTTATTGCCTTAAAAAATGAAGCTTCTAAGTCTTGGCTCTGATTCAATCCTGCTCAGTTAGATTCAGTTGGCCTGCTGGTATTACCTTCATAAATGCTCAGGCTCCCTAAGAGTTTACCCGTTATGGTGAATCTTTAATAAACTTTGTTTTTCTCAAAAAAATAAAAAGAAAATGAAGGAGGAACAATATTATGAGGTACTGAAAGAACCTTTGAATATCATTGCAGAGTGATTGAGCAATATTTGAAATAATCTTGGAAAAGAAGAGGAAAACCACATGACAAGAAAAAGAAACTTTTTGTATTTTTTAAGAAGAAAAAAGAATAGGAAAACCATAGGTCACTGAAATTTACTTTAATACTGGGGAAAATTCTATAATGAATCATTAAAGTTGTTGTTGTTTGTCTCTTGTACCCATAGAGGACCAATGATCTCAAAATGTTGGGGTCAAGGTACAGTATGTTTGACTGTGGCTGATCAGTACATTTTGAGCTCAGAAGGCTCTAACACAGGTCCAGCTCAAATAGTCTGTTTGAATATTTGGCATGGAGACATCTCTAGATTGGTGCATCTCATATTTCCTGATGGTTAGTGAAAGACAAAAATAAGTGGCAATAAAAAGGAGCCTATGTGGCTTTATAAAAGAACAGATTATATCAGATTATCCTTATCTCCTTTTTTTAAGGTTTACCAAATGAGTGGATAAGGAGGAAGCTGTGTATTTAGTTTAATCAGATTTTAGCAAACCATTTGATGATGAATCTTATACTATTCTTGTGAAAAAGATAGAAACCTAGGGATAAAATAAATAATACAATTTGCATGGATTTGAAATTGGTTCAATGGCCAGAATCAAAGAAGAGATGTTAATGGTTCAACTTCAACATGGTAGGAGGGGATGTTTAGTGGACTGGCTCAAGGAATTTCCATGTGGCCCTGTGCCATTTTCCATGTGTATAAATGACTCTGACAAAGGCATTGATACCATGCTCATCAGATTTGCAGATGACTTTGTCTGAGCTCATATAGACCTAGCGAAATGAACTCACTTAAGATATATAAGTATTTTCTTAACACTTCTTCAACTAGAATATTTAGCAATACTAACAGATTTTAAGCCATTTGTAAGAGAAATGTGGATGATTCATTCTGTACCAATCCCCCACACAAATTTATAGATTCACACACACACACATACACACACACACACACGAGCGTGTGCATGTGCATACACACACATATACTGCAAACACACAAGAATCTGTGTACACATGTTAATCATATTTTTTGCAGAAATCTTCCAATAATAGATTAAGAGCTAGATGGGATTTTGGACAATATTTAGTGTCATTCTCGCATTTTATGGAAAGAACTGAGGTTTAGGCAAGTCAACAGAAAGTAATATTTTATTGTAATGATAACAATTACTATTATTACTCTCATTTATATGCCATTTAATAGGTTCAGCTCTACCATCTGTACAAGACAATGTCATAAATGAAAAACACTAAGAAATTTTGAAATGTTATGGGAACATACTCCTTTAGCATTAAATATGTAATTTCACAAGGCACTGTTTTAAAAGCATCTATATGAAACCCTAGCCTCCACCTCAACCCCACCCATGTACTTTGATTTAAATAAATACAATAAATGCATGAAGCTACAGCAGCCAACCAAGGTACAATATTTGGGAACATAGCACCAGGTGGTGAACAAAGCTTAACAAGCTTTGTTATTCCAGCTTGTATCTAAGACTTTATCCTACTGTCCCAGCCTTAAGTTGCCAGTTCATCCACACTACGCACACACAAGAAACAACAGGAATTTCCATCTCTTTACTCCTTAAGACTTTCTGATTTCCTCTCTCTTTCTATCTCTGTCTCTCTCAATCATAATTTCCCTATTTCATTCCTCTGGGCATAGCCTTAGTATCCATGTAAATAGCATAAAAGTTAAATTCCACCTACTACATTGAAAGCAAAATACAAAGTCTAGAGCAGTTGAGAATACCATTCCTGGTAAAATAAATATTTTTTCTGCATAACCCACCAGATTCCTTTAAAATAATCCAGAAGGGAAGGGAAAACATGCACCCCAAAACATTTATCTTTAAGCATCCCTAGTATCAAACCATTGAGGACAATGAAAATTATCTTGCCATTTTCCAGCTAATCTCCATTCTCTCTCCTTATATAGCCTGCATTAAAACTCATCAGTTGGAGAATGGCTAATGGCATATTACTGTAACACAAGAAATGATTAACAAGAAGAATAGAGAAGAGTGATGACCTGATTTGATGTGAAATAATTAGGACTAGGAACAAAATACAGTTATCCCTTCCACATCACAGGGGATTAGGGGTGCAATGATGCACAATCTGGAAAATCCAAGTAAACATTTTTGGCCCTCTCTTTTTACCAGTCTGATTTTTTTTTCTTTACTTTTCTGGAATTTTTACAATACCTTATTGTAAAATTTGGGTTAAATATTTGGTTATAGGCTAGATATAGGTCAATATTAAGTAAAAATATTGTGACTTATGCAAAACTCTGCCCAAATTCTCTTTTACAGCAATTTCTTATGCCACCCACAATATATTGAAATTGCAGTGGGAAGAGTTGTAATGCAGAAGGGATACGTGTATGCAAAATAACTTCAAAAATGTAAATGAAAGAAGAACAAAAATGAACACTGCAATGATGATGACTGGGCTTGGGCCAAAGAAGAGATTTAAAAAGTCACTTTTGTTCATTCTTTGCGGGAAATGGGGTGTGTAGCTGGGTAACATTGAATACTGTCAGTCTTAGTTCATATATTGGTTCATTTCTACATTGCTCGGCCCCACCCGTCCCCTACTGCTTTCTTTCTACTCTTTGATGAAAGGAATAGCTTTCTGAGTAGAGGAGCAGAGAAGAGAAATGCAATGGAAAAACAAAATATATCAATAATATTTTCTTTATTTCCTTTCTTTTCTTCCTGCCTTCCTCCCTTTCTTCCTTCCATTCTTTTCCTTCCTTCTTTCCTTCTTTCCTTCCTTCCTTCCTTCCTTCTTTCCTTCCTTCCTTCCTTCCTTCTCTCCCTCCCCCCTTCTTTCTTTCTTTCTCTCTTTCTTTCTGGCTGATGGTAGTGTTTTCTCCTTGATCTGAAAACTCTGGAATTTGATGACAATATTCCTAGGAGTTTTCTTTTGAGGACCTTTTTCAAGAGGCAAGCGGTGGATTCTTTCAATTTCTATTTTACCCTCTGGTTCTAGAATATCAGGGAAGATTTCCTTGATAATTTCTTGGAAGATGATGTCTAGGCTCTCTCTTAGATCATGGCTTTCAGGTAGTCCAACAATTTTTAAATTATCTCTCCTGGATCTATTCTCCAAGTCAGTGGTTTTTCCAATGAAACATTTCAATTATCTTCCAGTTTTTCATTCCTTTGGTTCTGTTTTATAATATCTTGATTTCTCATAAAGGCACTAGCTTCCACTTACTCCTATCTAATTTTTAAGGTGATATTTTCTTCACTGGTCTTTTGGACTCCCTTTTCCATTTGGCTAATTCTGCCTTTCAAGGAATACTTCTCCTCATTGGCTTTTTGGAGCTCTTTTGACATTTGGGTTGATCTATTCTTTAAGGTGTTATTTTCTTCAGTATTTTTTTGGTCTCCTTTACCAAGTAATTGACTTGTTTTTCATGGTTTTCTTACATCTCTCTCATTTCTCTTCCCAATTTTTCCTCTACTTGTCTCACTTGCTTTTCCAAATCCTTTTTGAGCTCTTCCATGTCCTGAGACCAATTCCTATTTTTCTTGGAGGTTTATGATGTAGGCTCTTTGACTTTGACTTTGTTGACTTCTTCTGTCTGCATGTTTTGATCTTCTTTGTCACCAAAAAAGGAATCTAGAGTTTGAGTTTGAGTCTGAGTTCATTTTTGCTGTTTGTTCATGTTCCCAGCCAGCTACTTGACTTTGAGCTTTTATTCAGGGTATGATTGCTTATAGAGTAGAGACTACTTTGTCCCAAGCTTTAGGGTCCAAACACTCCTATTTTCAGAACTACTTCTATTCCATCATCACTGCAGGCTCTGTCACAGCAGCGCTCCTCCTCCCCCAAGAACCACCAAACAGGACCGCAATCCAGATCCAAGCAAGGCACAGCAAGAGAACCTGTCTTTGTGCCCACAAAGCGCTCCTTGCACTCCTGCTCTGATCCACTGCTAGATTCCTCCCACCGTGTGAGCTGGGGACTTGGGAAGCAGCTAATGCTGGAGCTCTGGAAGCAGCCTCAGGAGCTTCCTGCTGCTGCCACTGCCACCACTGCACCACCTCCACCCCACTCCCCACCCCCAAGATGGGGCCCTCACCTTGATCCCACAGTTTCCCACTAACCTACCCTTTGGCGTTTGTGGGTTGAGAAGTCTGATAACTGCCACAGCTCAATGATTCATGGCCCTAAGGCCTGTTCCTGTAGCTGACTCCAGGTCTGGTCTGCCCTGGCATGGCCCACGCTGGGCTGTGCACCACTCCCAGCACCACGCAATATACCCTTCCCCGTGACCATCCAGGCTGTCCTAGGCTGGAGACCTGTTTCCCTCTGCTATTTAGTGGGTTCCACAGTTCTAGAATTTTTTCAGAGCCATTTTTTACAGGTGTTTGGAGGGATTTCAGGAAGAGCTTAAGCAAGCCCCTGCTTTCCCCTTTCTTCTTGTTTTGGAGGTAAATGGAGTTAAATGACTTGCCTAGTGTCACACAGCTGGTAAGTATCTTAAGCCACATTTGAACTCAGGTCCTCCTGAATTCAGGGCATCATTTTCTTTCACAAAAATTGCATTCACATCCTAGCTACCCAATGAATATATCTTTCCGCTTATCTCAGTGCTCCATTAAGCTACTTGACTATTCAGTAGCTTGGCCCCTTTGGGTGTGGAGGTAATTTCTTATAGTCTGCTTCCTTCAATACATGTGCTCACAGTAAGTACATGGCACTGCTGGTCCACATTACCAGGCTGTAAAAGTGATTGTTTGCCTCTATCTTCTCCTCATATTACAGCTACCAGCCTACCAGGAGTAACAAGGTGGCCAATAAAGGAGAACACACACACACAAAAAAAAGGAATCTCAAATCTCTGGACCTGCCCCCCCTTTTTTTCTTTTAAATTATTAGCCCCTACTAAGCATCCAAAAAAATTCCTTCTATGTAAATTATATTTACTTTGTATAAACATATTTATGTATAAAAACACATCTAATAAAATGAATTAATTGTATGTACAGGGTAATTTATATTATAGTCATACATATTCATAGGTTTATGATACATATTTTTGTATACATAAATACAAATACAAGTGTATATATGCATGTATATATGTATATTTCATATATTGCTTATAAATTCCATGAGGGTAAGGACTATTTCATATTTGTCCTTATATCCATGGTGACCTGGGAATAGGTACTTGAGAGTGTTTCTTGTGTGAATGATTGATTTATTTGACCAAATGGCCACATATAGTTCTCTGTTGTGATATTTGTAAGATGTTCTACTCTACCTGCCATCTTTACAGCATGTTGGAGTGGTTACAAACTGGGCTGAAATGTTTGGGTTCAAATCCTGTCTTCACTATATACTGACCATGTGATTTTCGCAAGTTGCATAACCTGTCAGAACTCTGGACAACTCTCTAGGAATATTAATTGCTGAGAAAAGGCTTACCTGTATTGGTAGAGGGAGTTTCCTTTAACTGGGAGTTCCTTACACCAATGAAATCATAGGACCAGTCTTACTTTAACCCTTCCATTTTTATTGGTGTCTAAGGAACCAGAAAATGCAGGGAACAAGTAACAGTCCCTCTGGGAAGCAGAAAGCTTCTTGCCCAGGTGGCTAAGTATAGAGTTCCAAAGCAAACCTAATGAAAAATAAAAAATTCAGCCCATTTGGGCAAAGAAACAAGAAACTGAAAGACTGGTTGTTTGACTGAATTCAGTCCAACATGTGGGTGTAATTACCTTTTGGTTAAAATAAGATTTAAAAAAAGATATCTCCAAACCTTCATTTATATAAAGCCACCAAGGAGCACAGCCCAGACGCTTAAAGACATGATTATTGACTCTAGTGTGAGCAGCCATTTCATCAACCACTGTGTTAGGAAAATAGAATCCAATTGAAGAACTGGTAATATGAACAGAGAAGAATTTTCCCAGATGGCAACTAAAGAAATCAAATTTACTTTGGGAGCCTTACAAATGAACTATTTTAAGATGTGGAATTAAAAGTGTGCCACAAAGCAGCCCTTTTGTGTGTGGACCCACAGAAGCATGTGAAAAGCTTTCTGGAATGCATTAAATAATGTTCCATTTTATTCTCTTGCAAGCAGCTTCTCAAAACAGTGGTATTACAATGTAAAGGAGAGAGAAAGAGAGAGAGAGAGAGAGAGAGAGAGAGAGAGAGAGAGAGAGAGAGAGAGAGAGAGAGAGAGAGAGAGAGAGAGAGAGAGAGAGAGAGAATTTTATGGACACAAAGGGCACACACACATTACCTGCTGGACTTCTTCACTTGGATGTTCCAAAGGCATCTCCAATTCAACATATTTGAAAAAAAGAACATATCCTGTTTCTCCCTACCCACACTAGCTCCTAACTTTCCTAATTCTATCAAGGGAACTATTGTATTAATGTCAATAAAAGTAAAAATAACAGTTAACATTTGTCCTAAGATGCATAAATTATTTCAACTGATCATCACACCAACCCTCTGAAAGTGGATGGTATTATGTCCCATTTTTACAGATGACAAAATGATGCCAAGAGAGGTTGCATGAATTTACCTAAATCATACAACGAACAAATACCTGAGGCAGGATTAGAACTTATATGTCTCTTTTTAATATTTAATAGTATTTTATTATTTCCAATTACATGTAAAGACAGTTTTTTTATATCCATTTTTGTAAGGTTTTTGAATTTCAAACTTTTCTCATTCCCTTCCCTCCCTCCTCCTCAAGATAGCAAGCAACCTGACACAGGTTATACATGTACAATGATGTTAAACATATTTCCACATTAGTCATGTGAAAAAAGAATCATAACAAAAAGGGAAAACATGAGAAAGAAAAAACAAAAAAAGGTGAAAATCATATGCTTTGATCTGCTCTCAGACTCTATAGTTCTTTCTCTGGATGTGATTACAATATTTTTATCATGAGGTTTTTTTGAATTGTCTTGGATTATTGTATTGCTTAGAAGACCTAAGTCTATCATAGCTGATCATCACACAATATTGCTGTTACTGTGTACAATGTTCTCCAGGTTCTGCTCATTTCACTCAGAATCAGTTCATGTAAAATTTTCTAGGTTTTGTCTGAAATTCACCTGCTCATCATTTCTTATAAAACAATAGTATTCCATTACACTCATATGCCACAACTTGCACAACCATTCCCCAATTGATGGGCATTCCTTCAATTTCTGATTCTTTGCCACCACAAAAAAGAGCTGCTATAAATACTTTTGTATATGTGTGTCCTTTTACCTTTTTATGATCTCTTTGGGATACAGACCTAGAAGCTCAAGTACCAAATATCAAAGTGTATGCCCAGTTTTATAGCCTTTTGGCCATAAGAACTTATATCTTTGTGACTCTAAATCCGACACTCTATCCACAATGGCATCCTGCTCTCTAATAACTAGGCTTAATAATCAGAAATGTTTCTCAAGAATTCACCTTCTCTCAACAACTCACAAGTGTGACCTGCCTCAATCACATGATCAGTTGTGAAGTCTTGCGGATTCCACCTCTTGAAATCTCTTGCATCTGTGCTTCTCTATGTACAACAGAACACCCTAATCTAGACATTTATCACCTCTCAGCTAGATTATTACAATAGGTTTCAGACTGGTCTCTTCAGTCTTTTCCCCCATCTTCTGTTTATCATCTATGCAGCTGCCAAAGTATACTAAAGTATATGTCTTAGGATGTTACTGTCCTACCCCAAAAGAGTTAATGGTTCCTCACTGTCTCTAGAATAAAACATGAATTCCTCTATTTGGCACTGCAATCCTAAATAGTCTATTTCCAACCTGTTTTTCCAGGCTTCCCTCACGTTACTTCCCCAAACCTACTCTATACTTTTGCCAAATTATATTAAGATTTGCTTGTTGTTCTTCACGTAGGCAATGATATCTTTCACCTCCATGACTTTGCACAGGGTGTCACCTATATGATCCAACAAAATTTTTCTTTATTTCCACATTGTGGAACCCATTATCCTCAAGCATCTCAAATGGAACCTCAAGTGCCAGTGCCTGTAAGAGATCTTTGACAATTATCTCTGTGACTAGCTATACCAACTCTACCATATAATTTTGTATTTATTTTTAAAGAACATGTACCAATCTGTCAACATATATGTCCCCAGTAGTATAAACATCTTGAGGTCAGGAACTGTTTCACTTTTGCATTTGTATCCCTAGTACTTAGCACAATTACTGGTTCTTAGTTGTCCTTTTTTGTCCTTTGTTTTTGAAGAGGACTATGACATCAGGAAGGTGATGTTATTATTTGAAATGAATTGGATTTAAGTGAGGGAGGGCTATGCAAAGTCACCACCCTCACTCTCTCCTCCTGAGCCATCTGAATCCAGTGTCAAGATGTACATCCAGATGACTGAAGATGGCCCAGATGCAATGGGAGACATTGGCCTTTTTAAGTTAAGGTCTTTCCCAGGTCTCAGTTTGACTGAGGTAATGCCCATTCAGTGATTAAGGCTAGGTAAGAAATGAGCCAAGGAATGACCTAAAAAAAAGCAATCAATCTGGGAAGGGAAGACCCTCAGGGTTTCTGGGCAAAACAGAAACAATTGCTATGTATATTCACTCAGAGTTATTGCTGGCTAATCAATGAGAGCCAGTGATTTAAGGCATGGTCCTTAAGAAAGAAATCTAGCCCATAAACCTCAAGATATCTTGTGGAATTTCAGTGGTCAAAATTTACATTCCTTTGTACAGAGTATCTGTAGGTAAGGGTAGGCTAGCCTATGTGGACAGAGGGAGAGGAAGGACAAAAGGAAAGGAGAGGAGAGGAGAGGGAAAAAAAAAGCAAACAGGAAGAAAGGAAGGAAGGAAGGAAGGAAGGAAGGAAGGAAGGAAGGAAGGAAGGAAGGAAGGAAGTTGCTGCATTGCCAACTGGAACTGTCCAGTTGAGTCCCCATTGGGGCAACTCATGCTACTCATAGTTTGTTGTTTGTCCTTTCTTGAACAGGACCATGACATCACTTGCAAATGAATTGCATTTAAGTGAATGAGTGCATGTTAACCCCAAATCATTCTGGCTTTCATTGATTGGCCAGCAATGGTTCAGAGTGAATGTAAATAGCAATTGTTTCTATTTTGGTCAGAAACCCTGAAGGCCTTCCCCTCCCAGATTGATTTTTTTAACTAGGTAAAAGAAACCATTCTTTGTCTTATTTCTTACTTGGCCTTAATCTCAGAATCCTCATTGCTTCAGTCAAACTGAGACCTGGGAAAGACCTTAGCACAAAAAGGCCAAGGTCTCCCACTATATCTGGGCCATCTCCAGTCTTCCTGATCTATATCTTCCCACTGGATGCAGATGGCTCCAGAGAAGAAAGTGAGCTTGGTGACTTTGGCAACCCTATTGACCCAACCTGCCCCACTGGGACCCAGCTGGACAGTTTCAATTGGGCAATGGAGCTCCTTCCTTCCATCTTTCATCTTTCATCTTTCATCTTTCATCTTTCATCTTTCATCTTTCATCTTTCATCTTTCATCTTTCATCTTTCATCTTTCATCTTTCATCTTTCCTTTCCTTTCCTTTCCTTTCCTTTCCTTTCCTTTCCTTTCCTTTCCTTTCCTTTCCTTTCCTTTCCTTTCCTTTCCTTTCCTTTCCTTTCCTTTCCTTTCCTTTCCTTCCTTCTTTCATCTTTCCTTTCCTTTCTTTGCCTTTCCTTTCCTTCTTCATCTGCCTCCATCTACATAGGGTATCATGCTCTTACCTATGGATGCTCGCCCAAAGGAATGTAAATTATGGTCCCTGAAACCTCACATGATACTGGTCCTTCATAGGTGCTTAATAAATGCTTGTTGATCAATTGATAGTCCAACTCATATAACCTGTCAATTACTTATTTCATTTTTATTGTGATAAAATTAGCATAGTTAGTACAATGGAAATTATTTCTGTGACATGAAATTAAAGCTTCTAAAATGCCATATTTGAGTTTTCACTTCTCACTAATTCCTATATTATTGACACTGAGCCTCTTTTTGCATTATCCCTTTATATGTTATACCTCACTCTTTAAGGTTTATATTCATGAAACAAGTCATAAGGATAGTATTGACCCACTGTAGATATAATCCTGTGTCCCAAATTTACCTCCTGCCTTCCATATGACTGAATTCACATTCTTATTTTCCGTGGATTCTCTTTATGGTCCCATGTCTTCCCATTGTTCTGAGTTTCTTTAGTTTTCCTATAGGATCTCTGATTTTGCTTCTTAAACATAGTGTCTGCAAGATGCACAGCATGCTTTCAGAGGAAGTAGTTTCAACATTCACCAATTCCCTAAGAGTAGATCCACCATAAGTTATACATCTCTACAGATATATGACCTCTTTAGTGCCCTCCTATATTTTACTAATGCCTAACTGTAATATTAATGGGATATGAAGATCTTTCCTGTCCATTAAGTGAAGCTTGCTTAGGGGAGGCTTGCTTATAGGAAGGTTTTCACAACTTTTGGTGCTAAGTTGATTAGGCACTGAGTCTGGAGGATTGTGATGCCTTCTGGCTCTGAGAAGTGTGTATATATTCTGAGGTGAGGTTTTGCTCTGGGGTTCACTTACAAGAAGGACCTTTTGATTTCCTGGTTGAGGCCCTGACTGCTGAGATGTAAAGGCTCTCTCGATCCAGTGATATATGTAAAGTGTACAGCAATATTGCTTTGATTCAGGCAGTCAGAGCACTATCTGCTGGTCTTTGTCCTAATTTCTCTGCTCATATTTTTCTTTGCTTGTATTTTCTCTGACATTCAGGGTGTTCACCCTTCCCCTGAACTAGTGAATGTAATGAAAAGTAGGATTGTTAACCCTTTTTGAGCAGTCTTTCCTAGAAAAGCAGATCAAAGAACCTGTTCTAGCAGCTGTCCTAGGTATGCCAGGGTGCTTGCTCCTACCCTACCTTTCATTCCTCCATTTTCAACCCCTTACTTCTGTCAGCTTTTGCATTCTCCTGTTGCCCCTTTTCTTTCTGAAAGACAACAGGAAGTATATTTTCCTTGAATTCACCTGTAGACTTGATTAGGATCAATCACACATCCCACTCTATCCTCCAGCTCCCTTCTTCCCTTCACTTTCTCATTCTTTTATTCATTTCCACAAAATATATTGATTCCCTTCCATGTAGGTTGTGAGGTTTAGTACAGAAGTGGTTCAGGACTATTCCTTCACATCATTTCTCCTATTCCTTCGAATCGTTTCATGCAGCTTCTCCTTTTCATTTAAATTTCACTTTTATCTTTATGCTCTGGAGTACTTAAAAAATTTCTTAGTGATCTTTCTGTTGTCGTTGTTGTTGTTGAACTTAATAGGTCAGTCTTCCTCTAGCTTTGTTTTTATATTGTTTTTTTCCAAATAACTTACAGAAATGGGATAATGTATTGCATTTTTTTCTTTATCAATTGTATCTATTTACTTTCCTATTGTTTCTATTTCTTTGGAGTGTTTTCAACTTAAATGATGTCTTCATATCTTTCCCCCCACTTTCACTATCTATCTCTTTTATTATTGATGAAGTCAACTAGCTTTGCTAGCTATGTCTTTTCAAGATTTTTTGTATGTTTTGTTATTCAGAATATATATATATATATATATACATATGTATGTGTGTATATATATATATATATATATATATATATATATATATATATATATTGTGTGTATGTGTGTGTATTCCATTCTCTTCTAGGATTTCTAATAGGACAAATAGCTGTGTGTTATTTGATTTCCCTTTCCTTAATATTTTAAAGGTCATTTTCCCCTGGCTGCTTGCAGAATTTGAGGTTCGTTGTTGGAATCATTAAACCTAACCACTTGGAGCATAAGTAGAGTTTTTCATTTTACTTGTTTTGCTTTTTTTCAGGTAGGAATCAATAGATTCTTTCCATTCAGGTTTTGTTTTCTTTATTCAGAAGTTTTGGAGAGTTTCCCTGTATTATTTTCTGCATTATAGTTTTCCAAATTTTATTTCTCATATTTTTTTCTGGAGACTTATGACCCCAATATTGTTTCCTTGAGTTGTATCTCCATGATCTTGGCTTTTGTCTGTATAAAAATCATGTGCCTTTACAATAGTATTGCCTTCAGCTTTTATTGTTCCAAATCCTCCTTCATTTCAGTATATTGATAATTGAATCTGTTGTTTACTTATCATCATTTGGAGAGACCCTCTTGATGAATTTATTTATTTTGTCTTTTGCCTATTATGTTTTCAATGTAGGTAAAATATGGCATTTTTCTTCTAACTTGTTCACATTTTTTAAAGTGTCTTTTGAACAATCCTAGAATCCCTTTATGTCTTAGGTTTTCTTGGAATCTGAGAGGATGCTACTTCATCAGGCATTAATTTAATTGTCTTTGTTTTGTAATATTTAGAGAAATTTGTACTCTTAATGCTTAAATAAGTTATTCAAATATTAAATAAATAAATGGATATTTTAATTTAACTATAATATTTATATATAATATAATAATATATTATATAATATATATTATATAATATATTATATAATATTATATATAATATAATTATATTATATATAATATAATAATATAATATAATATAATATTTAATATAATATTTGCTACTTCTTTCTAATGTTCCTTTCTGTTGATTTTTCTGCTTGGAATCTTTGTTTTTTGTTGGATTTTTGTCCTCTTGAATTTTTTTGTGGTTTTAGCTTTAAAAAAACAACATTCCCCTTCCCTTCACCTCTGACTTCCTTTCTTGTGTGTTTATTCCAACAGCAGCTCTACAAAGCTGCCTTAGTCTTACTCCCCCAAAGAGAAATTTGCTTTTAATTTCTTTAGTCTGATTGGGTTTGATGTTTTGTGTAGATTCTTTGCTTTGAGTCAATAGGTTAAGGATGCATGCTCTTTAGAGTTGATTCATAGGGCTGTTACCTTGGGTTTCTTGCTTACATGTTTCTTGTGGATTAGGTTGTAATTGATCTACCTTCAGTGCATAACTCCTCTTTTTTTGTTAATGGGGACTAGTGAAAATATATAGTTCTCTCTCTTGGTCATAAGATCTTGAATTTTCAAATAAAAGAAATCACACAAGTCTGAGCCTACATTTAAAACATAAAGATAATTTGGAATTATTTAACAGGATAGTCTAGTGATGAAGAAGTTCCAGCCAAACCCCTAAAAGTACATTGCTTTGGTGGAGTAAATAATATTTGTCTCCATCCCCCTTTCTAGCCCTTATTTCCCATTGATTGTGTTATTACAGATACTGGATGAGTAAGAGCCAAAACATAGAGACATACACAAATGAGCACAGACCCAGATAAAGAAGCATAGTCACATGAAGGTAAAATAAATTTCAGGGGCTATGATACCTAAAGGAAGAATGATTGATATGGACTCTAGAAGAACTCCTAGCCTTGCATTACAGAATAGAGCTTCACTTAAGAACTTCTTGGAGACTCCTCCTAAAAGGGAGAAAAACAACTCCCATTGCCAGGACTTGTAAGGTATATGTTTTGCCATATGTGGTCCCGTTGTGTTTGCCTCACAATCTTTATACTTTCAATCTAAGTCCAATTTCCCCAAGCATCTTATATGTGCACATGGAGAGTCCACCCTTGGTTTGGGGTAGATGTCTTGTCCTAATTATTCTTTCTATACCTTCCAAAGGTATTGACACAGAAAAAAAAAATTCTTGTGACCGAAGTCCTTGGTACTATCAAATAAGTCAACGTGAAAAACATATTTTTTCATTAATGGAAGTGAGATTGGAGAAGCAAGCATTGACATCTGCTTTGTTGCTGCATCCTAAGGACCGTAAGAGCTTTCTATCTAATTTACAGTCAAAATCCCCTATGCCTAATGTTTCTCCTTTTTTGAATGTGAATTCCTTGGGGGCTGTCTTGCTTTTCTATTTCTAGCTCCAGAACTTTTCAAATTCTTTTATACCTAGTAAAAAACATTAGTGGGGCAGCTACATTGGATATATTGGATAGAGTGCTGGGCCTGAAGTCAGAAGGACTCATCTATGAAAGTTCAAATCTGGCCTCAGACACTTCACTAGCTGTGTGGCCCTGGGAAAGTCACTTAACCTTGTTTGCCTGAGTTTCTTTATCCATAAAATGAGCTAGAGAAGGGAATGTGAAACCACTCCAGTATCTTTACCAACAAAACCTTAAATGGACTTACAAAAAGTTGATAACTGAAAAATGACTCAACAACAATAAGAAAAAAAAGATTAATGAATGTCTTTTATTTCATTCATTCACCCCCTGTTGGAGCTAATTAAGTCTAATTGTTAATGAGAACTCTTGGAAGAATGACATTTTTAAGAGACCAAATCCTCAGGGTATTCTTCAACTCTGATGAAAGTAGTAATCAACTTATCCTGTAGGGGCCTGAAATTTTGAGAATAGGTTAGAATAGTGGCCATAGAGTAAGTGCTGCCCTTGGAAAGTGGAAGAGGACAAGAGTTCCTAATTATGTTCATTGACCTTTCAAAAGCATTTGAAACTAGCAGTAGACATTGTTAAAGCAGCTACTAAGCAAGTTGTTTTGGCCTTGGAAATGGACCAAGATCCCAAGGCAAAGATGTGATGGTAAAGGACATTATGGTAATGACATTAGCCTTCTCTATTCATTTTGTATTATGACTAGACTAAAGAAGGACTTCATTATAGATGTAATATTATTCAATTTACTTTAGAACATTGCCTCAGTGACCTGAAAGCTTGCATTGGACTGTGTTTTAGGACCTCTGGGGAAGTTTTTAATGTTTTAAACAGGATCAAAGAATTCAAAAAATTACTTAGAATGCACTACACTCCTGAGAGAATCAAAGAAGATGACATACAGGGAATTATTTATCAGTTCTTATAAGTAAAACCCACTTTTTGGATTATCAGTTAGTCTATAGAAGATTAAGGTTTTGTGCACCAGAAAAATTATATATACTCTAATATATGATCAATCAATTAATAAGCAATTATGATTCACCAAAACTATGTTCCAGGTGACATCCTGGGTTTGAGGAGAAAAAGAAAAATAGACACCCTTGCCCTCAGAGAGCTGCATTATAGCAATAAAGATAACAAGTATACATATACAATTGCTGTAGATAAGACATATATCGATCAGTTACAACGTACAATAGATAGAACGAACAACACAGGTACATTCTATCCAGGGAGACAATAAGTACTTATATGTGTATACAGAGCATACATACAGAATAGGACAGAAAGGAACTAATACATGGAAAAATAACATGTAGATCAGCAATCATCAAAACTACTTCGTAGTGGCTAAGAAACAGAGTAGTAGGTCACTGGAATAGGTTAGGTACACAAGATACAATGTCAATGACTGTAGTAATCTACTGTTTGGTAAATCCAAATACTCCAGCTTCCGAGATAAGAACTCACTATGTAACAAAAGCTGCTGGGAAAACTGGAAAACAATATGACAGAAACCAAGCATAGACCAACATTTTACACCCTATACCAAGATAAAATCAAAATGAGTACATGATTTAGATATAAAGGTTGATACTATAAGCAAACTAGGAAAGCAAAGAATAGTTTAACTGTCAGATATATGGGGAAGGGAAGAATTTGTAACTGAATAAGAGATAGAGAACATTATGAAATGCAAGATGGATTATTTTGATTACATTAAATTGAAAAGTTTTATTGGCTTTTCTTGTACAAACAAAACCAATGCAACCAAGATTAGAAGGGAAGCGAAAAGCTGGGAAACATTTTTTTATAGCCAGTGTCTCTGATAAAGGCCTCATTTCTAAAATAAAGAACTAAGTCAAATTTATAAGAATACAAGTTATTCCTTGATTTATAAGTGGTCAAAAATTTGAACAGGCAATTTTCAGATGAAGAAGTTAAGCTATCTATAGTCTTAACGAAAAAATGTTATAAGTCACTATTGATTAGAGAAATGCAAATCAAAACAACTCTGAGGTACCATGTCACACCTTTCAGATTGGCTAACATGACAAAACAAGAAAATGATCAATGTTGGAGAAGATGTGGGAAAATTGAAATGCTAATGCATTATTGGTGGAGTTGTAAACTGATCCAACTATTCTGGAGAGCAATTTGGAACTATGCTCAAAGGGCTATAAAAATGTGCATATCCTTTGACCCAGCCATACCACTTCTATGTCTGTATCCCAGAGAGAGCATACAAATGGGAAAAGGATCCACATGTACAAAAATACTTATAGAAGCTCTTCTTGTGGTGGCAAAGAATTGGAAATTTAAGGCATGCCCATCAATTGGGGAATGACTGAACAAGTTGTGGTATATGAATGTAATGGAATACTATTGATCTATAAGAAATGATGAGCAGGTGAATTTCAGACAAAACCTGGAAGATTTTATATGAATGAGAAAGGGAGGGGAGAAGGGAGCTGTAAGAAATGATGAGCAGGCATTCAGAAAAACTTTGAAATATTTTTATGAACTGATGCTGAGTGAAGTGAGCAGAACCAGGAGAACATTGTACACAGTAATAGCCACATTGTGCAATGACTAACTTTCATAGACTTTGCTCTCCACAGCAATGCAAGGATCTAAGACAACTCCAAAAGATTCATGATGGAAAATGCTGTCTACATCTAGAGAAAGAACTATGGAGTCTGAATGCAGATTGAAATATACTATTTGATCTTTTATTTCTTTTGTTGTTTTGTTTTGTTTTGTTTTTCTTTCTTATGTTTCCTTCCATTGGTTGTAATACTTCTTTACAACATGACTAAAAAAGAAAGTGGTACTCCAGCTAAATCTTGATGGCAATAATCGATTTTGCAAGATGGAGGAGAGGAGGAAATACATCACACATCACATTCACAGAGAAAGCAGGAAGTGGAGAGAGAGGTAGGGATCAATTTAAGGTAACCACATAGGTATGGAAGATAAAGAGAATGCATGAGAGACAATAAGAGAGTCAACTTGACTGGACCATTGGCAGCAGGAAAGACAACAATGTATAATGAGCCTCAGTGGATAAGTTGGAGTAATGTTGTGAAAGGCTTTAAAAGATAAACAGAGTTAATTACATTTTATCCTAGTGGCAATAAGAAGCCTCTAAAATTTGTTGATTAAAGGAGTGATATGATCAGAGCTCCTTTTAATGATAATGGAGGATCTGTTGGAGTGAGAAGAGATCTGAAGCAGGTAGACCAATTAGAAGTCCATTGCAATAATACAGAAGAGAGGTTATAAGGACTTGAACTAGGGTAGTGGCTATGAAGGCAGAAAGATAGAAATAGATATGAAAGATTTTAGGATGTTAGAAATGGTGATGTTTGGCCACAGATTGGCTGTGGGGGACAATGCAGAGATAGGAGAAAAAGTTGACCCTGAGTAGTCATAGAATCCGGAGCTGAAAAGAACCTTTAATAACAAATAGACTATGTCTTTTATTTTAGAGATGAGGAAATCAAAGCACAGAGTGGTTAAATGACTTGTCTGTGGTTAAACAGCCAATAACTATCAGTAGGGATGTAGGAAGTAAAATAGCTTACCCAAGACAAGCAGAATTGTAGTGACAGAAAGTTTAGTGAACAAAGGAGTCACCGTATAAGTGTGGACACAAAATTTGAATTTAGATACAATTCAGTAATTCAGTAAATGGAGTTGCTAGTTTTAAGCAGATATGAGTTGGAAAGTCAGAAACATAACCAAGCCACCTGACCAACAGAAGTGCAACAGCTGTAAATTAAAGATCAGTCTTCTATTTACCAAAAAAAAAAGATCTTTTCAGTCAAAGCTATAGAAATGATTAATGTGAACAAATAATTCATGTACACACACACACACAGACACACACAAACCCTGATCATATACATATATATGTATGTGTGTATATATGTATGTATAAGTATATATGCATAAATACATAACACATACACATTTATATATATATATATATACACACATATAAATACACACGTATATATATGCACACACACATAACCACCCTATAACGTTATTTTTATGGAAAAAACTCATAAGACATAGTTTGAGAGTTGAAAGGGAAATATGGGGGAGGGTGGACAGATGACCCTTATATTCCCTTCCAAATCTTAATTAATGATCTTATGATCCTTCAATCTAAGAGGCTCCCATTAGATTTAAGGTTCTTGAAGGAACTGTCTTTTGCCTCTTTCTGTATCCCCAAGATGGAGCATACTGTCTGTAAAATAGTAGCTGCTTAATAAGTGTATATTGACTGATTGAGGCCAACTGAACTGACTTATTTCTGAAGAATCTCATACACAACATATGTGACAAGTAATTGTTCAATCTGGTTTTATTTTTTGAAGACTACAAGAAGAATGCATTAGGTCCCAGGGGAGTCCATTCTGCTTCCATGCAGTGAAATGATCTGCCTCTACAAATCCTGATTTCCCCATTAACACACATCATCAATAAAAGGATGACCAGTTAGCAAATGTGCAGTGTAGAATTTCTTCCTATGTATTGAACTAGATGGCTACAGGAATCTCTTATGATCCTGGAATTCTTTGATTCTATGATATTGGAGATTTAAACATAGTTGTGAAGATCAAATAAGATCGCTTATTTAAAAATCATTTGTAATGATGAAGTATTCTTTGTAGTAAACCTTCTTTAATACATAGAATCATGTATCTCTTACAAATATTCCAAGAATTTCATGATCTTGGAATCCTTTGTACGGCAATAGCAACTGTCAAAAATAAGACTCAGCAATTCATGCTTCCAATTCTTTGAAAATATCACTCTAAGTTTTGTTTTAATTTTATTCAAATATGCAGTGATGAGTTTAAGAACATTTTGGCTCATTGAAAAGTAGATGAACCAATCAGGAAATTCAGTTCAATCAGATCAGTTCTCAGCTAAAAATTTCCATAGGAATTTAAGATTTTGTTTAAGCCTGCTAAATATAAGACAATGCATATGTGCATATGTGTATGTATATGTAGTATATAACACTACTTTACATGTGCATAGTATTAGCAGGATGCTCACTGGAATGCTGATCAAAGACATACTGTTGCTATAATATTGATTCTGAGGGGTTCATCTGAGGTTTAAAGTGTATATTTGGGATCAGGGAGAGACATTAGAAGAGCATTTGTAAAAAGGTTGCCACAGAATTGCTCAGAAATCCTCCAGGACATAGCTACCAATGAAGAACGAAACAAAAAAAAAGGCTTTTAGTTGAATTTGTAGAAAAGTTGCCACAAATCCATGCACTTCATTTAATATAATGGAGCATTGATCTTTAGGACACTGAGTAGTTGAGACAAGAGGTATATTAGGGTCATGGTTGTGAACTTTAATTACACTGTGGTACAGCATTGCAATGATTGGATTGGTCAATTTCCATG
Source organism: Trichosurus vulpecula (assembly GCF_011100635.1). NCBI lineage: Eukaryota > Metazoa > Chordata > Mammalia > Diprotodontia > Phalangeridae > Trichosurus > Trichosurus vulpecula. The sequence goes on along the minus strand of NC_050580.1, from coordinate 27,489,196 downwards.
TTTGTGACAGCTGTTTCTTTTAATCTCCTGATTCTACTCTGCAGCAAAATAGACAATCTTATGAGCAAAATATATATATATATATATATATATATATATATATATATATATATATATATATATATATATATATATATATATAATTTGCCTAAAATAAGCTAAATAGGTTCTGAAGTTCCATCCTGTCACATGAAACACATGGTTTTTGTGATAATTTTTTTTTCCTGGAATTCTAACCCAAAGTCCTTCCTGTCCCCTTTTTGGGTGTATTTTCTACTTTCCATATATGTTTTAGAGAATTAAAGTTTCCAGGAGTTTTATTTCTAGATTAGAAGAGATAACCTATATCTATCTATCTACTATCTATCTATCTGTCTAACTATCTATCTATCTTGGGTATGGCCACTGCACATACTATAGTTTCTTGGAGCCACAGGTGAGAATTGGGTAACAGGTAGATGCCAAAGGTGCATGAGTAGCCCCAGAAACAAAGTCTCAGAAGATGGGCTAAACCAGGTCGAGAGTAGCCAATATGATTTAAACCTGTTGGTGAATTAGGGGGATGCCTACCCCAAACGTGAAGAACTCTCCTGGCAAAATGGGTAGATTAGAACATCTTGTTTCAATGGTCATGAAGGTAGCTGAAGCAAGTACTGTGGAGCACTTAGAATTTGGTAAGACATTGAAGGTACCAAGGTCATCCACTTCATCACAGGCCATCATCAGTCATCCTGACTTTTGTCTTATCACTGGATTTCAATGACTCAGGAAGAGAGAGTGAGGCAAATGGCTTGTGCAGCTCTGCCTCACTTAAATCCAGTTCATGTGGAAGTCAAGACATCACTCATCTGTGATATTATTGGTCTTCTTCGAAAACAAAGGACAAACAGCATATATCTATCATTTATCAATATGTCAATCTACACCTCTACATTTATGGATGTCTATATTTATATTTACCAGCTATCTCTCCACTTTTGAGAGACAAACAGAAAGACAAAGACAGAGACACAGGGAAATAGAGATAGTTACACAGAGATAGATAGATAGATAGATGGATAGATAGATAGATAGATAGATAGATAGATAGATAGATAGATCACACAGTCATAGTTCCAAAACATTTCATTAGATTTACTATCCAGCTTTTCTGAATAAAGGTATCTTGTCTCCTAAGTGTAAACAATAAATAATTTAAAGTTTTGAATAATCACTAACAGATACCATGGCCTTTAACATGATATGTCAAGGCATTTAACTACTAGATATCCATCTCCTTCTAATGACAGGATCAGTAATGCATTTAACAGTTAATGAACTGGAAATGCTATAGCATTTGAGGAATTATTGTACAGTACAGAACTATACTGCTAATCATGTTGAAACTATATTTCCCAACACTTGAATAAGTCTTCAAGATTAGTTTTGGATTATGATCTATTTCTTTCTCTTTTTTTTAAAGTGACTCCTGACAGATACCCTTTCTGATTTGTGTTACCCTTTTTCATGCCCTGAAATGTAATTCAATAACTTGCCCTTATAGTTCATTAGTTTAAAACAATGGCCTAATTTTTTCCATTTCAGAATGTTGGTGAAATCCATAGCTTTAACATGTGACAAAAAAGACATAATAAATGGTTGAAAAGTTTTCATTTTTATATCTAATGGGATGACACTATACTTGTGCCTGAAAACAGGGAATTCACTACAATTAATGGACAAAATAAAATTAAGTTGTGCATAGGATGAGTTTCAGTTCTGAATTCAGAGATCATTTAAAATTGTATTACCCATTCCCAGACATCAAAGGAATAATTTTGAGAAAGTAGGTTACAGGACAAAGGGACATTTAGAGCATCTCTAAATGGTATCCACCTCCTACAGTTGTAGAAGTATAAGAGGCTCTGGTGATCATCCAAGATCATGGAATCAAAGGTTTGGAGCTAGAAGGAGTCTTAGACACCACCCAGTCTACCTCTCTCCATTTATAGATCCTAGGATTGTAGATTTAGAACTACATCAGTGGTCAGCTATTATAAAAGATTCCTTTTATAGCTGTGGAAACCAAGATCCAGAGAATTTCAGGAATCTACTCAATGTCACACAACTAAGTGTAAAAATAGAAACCTAAACACATATCCTGTGACCACTAGTCTAGTGCCTTTTCTATTACATTTTACCTCCTCCATCTGGACAACTTGCTATTTATGAATTTATTTACTCTTATTATTCCACAAACAACTATCTTAAAGTCATGATTTTATAGTTATAGGACATATTTTTGGATGACATTAGAAGTTCCATTTTTCCCCTGACTGGTAAATTCTTATTACTATAAATATATTCATTTCAGAAAAAAAGCACATGGCATCTTCTAGATATAACACAAGAATGATAACTCCCTAACTGATAATGAGGATTCAGAATTCCTTTAGAATCAGGAAATCTTTCACGTCATTCTGTGAGTATGGAGTTATAGCATAGAATATAGTAGAAAACTATGGATAGTAACTAAGAAGAGGAATGCCACTGTTAACTTTTTGTCAGGCTCCTAAGTAACCAGGGACACTTTTAAAAATGCTATTATCAGAGAGTGCCAGATATGGGGTGAGGGTGACCTGGGTTCAAAGCACAATTTTTATATCTTAGCTCCTCAGTAGACTCTAAGCTCCATGAGGACAGAGATCGCTTCTCTACTAGTAACTAGCATACTGTGCTCTGCAGTTGGCAGTAATGAATACAGAAAGACTGAAAGAAGATTGACTGTATAAACAATGCTATTTCTTGGGTGGGCTGTATATTTCATTGTGAAATCAATTACAACTCTAGACAGAAAGGCATCCAGGGGTGGAGAACCTGCAGCCTCAAGGCCACATGTGGCCTTCTAGGTCCTGGGAGGCAGCCTTTTGTCTGAGTTCAAGGTTTAAAGAACAAACTCTTTTAAGGGGATGTGTTCTGTGAGGTTTGGATTCATTAACCTGCAGAGTGATATACAAATATGCCCTGGATAAGATTTTGAAGCAGGAAGCTCAAAGACTCTTTAAAAAATACATAATCTGGGGCCGAGCCAAGACGGAGGAGTAAAAGCAGGGACTTGCTCGAACACTCCCCCAAACCCCTCCAAATACCTGTAAAAAGTGACTCTAAACAAATTCTAGAGCTACAGAACCCACAGAATGACAGAATAAAACAAATCTCCAATCCAAGACAACCTGGAAGGCTAACAGGAAGGGTCTATCACACCAGGCTGGGAGTGGAGCACATTCCAGCCTGGGCCATGCCAGCACATACAGGGCTGGAGCAGGCCTTAGGGCACTGATTCACTGGCAGCTCTGGTGGTGTCCTGTCTTCTCAAACCACAAATGCCCAAGACAAGGTAGAAGATCAGTGGGGAAACTCTGTCTGACCTGGGTGAGAGAAGAGCACAATCCAGCCCGAGCCCAAGGTGGCAGTGGTGGTGGCGGCAGCATCAACAGCTGCTTCCAGGAGCTCCAGGCCCACAGATGCTGGGTGGATTGAGTGGGTGATGAGAGGGAGATCACAAGGGTCTCTTATCTGGTTTCTCTTAGCAGGATTCTCTTTCTTTGCCCTGCTTGGATCTGAGTCAGAGTCCTAGGTGGTGGTACTGAGTGAGGAGGAGTACTAGTGTGACAGAGCTTGTGGTGGGTATGGAGAAGGAATCCTCATCATAATTCCAAAGAAGAAAAGAGTGCTTGTGGTTACTCATAGACCAGAACACAGGCCGGGAAAGGAATAAACACCTCTCATTGGATAAAACCACCTCAGAAGAATGGAAAATTTACAGGTTCCTAGAAGTAGCTCTGAAAACAGCATCACAAAACTCATGAAGCTGGGACAGAGCACTCTCCACTCTGGAAGCAGAGTTCTACCTTGGCAAAGAGCTAAAAAGCCAAGTAATTGGTTGGGAGAATGATCAAACAGCATTAAAACAAATCAGACCATAGAATCTTACTTTGATTGCAAAGAAGATCAAAACACACAATCAGAAGAAGACAAGAAAGCAAAAGTTCTACATCTTAAGCCTCCAAGAAAAATATGAATTGGTGGCAGGCCATTAAAGAGCTCAAAGAGTATTTTGAAAATCAAGTAAGAGAAGTAGAGGAAAAATTGGGAAGAGAAATTAGAGTGATGCAAGAAAATAATGAAAAACAAGTCAATAGCTTGCTAAAAGAGACCCAAAAACACTGAAAAAAATAACACCTTAAAAGTAGACTAAACCTTTGGTCAATTTGATTTAAAAAAAGAAAGAAGAAAATCAAATGACTAGTATCAAAAATGAAAAGGGTGAGGTCACCTCTAATGAAGAGGAAATCAAAACAATAATTAGGAATTATTTTGCCCAACTGTATGCCCATAAATTTGACAACCTTAGAGATATGGATGAATATCTACAAAAACATAAACTGCCCAGGCTAACAGAGAAGGAAGTGAAATTTCTTAATGACCCCATATCAGAAAAAGAAATTGAGCAGGCCATCAACGAACTCCCTAGGAAAAAATCTCCAGGGCCAGATGGTTTTACATGTGAATTCTATCAAACATTTAAAGAACAACTAATTCCAATACTTTGTAGACTATTTGGGAAAACAGGTGAAGAAGGAGTCCTACCAAATTCTTTTTATGACACAAATATGGTACTAATACCCAAAACAGGTAGAGTTAAAACAGAGAAAGAAAATTATAGACCAATTTCTCAAATGAATATTGATGCAAAAATTTTAAATAAAATATTAGCAAAAAGATTGCAGCAACTCATTACGAGAATAATACACTATGACCAGGTAGGATTTATTCCAGGAATGCAAGGCTGGTTCAATATTAGGAAAACTATTAGCATAATTGACCATATCAACAACAAAACTAGCAGAAACCATATGATCATCTCAATAGAAAGAAAAAGCCTTTGACAAAGTACAACACCCATTCCTATTAAAAACACTAGAAAGCATAGGAATAAGTGGAACCTTCCTTAAAAATATAAATAGCATCTACCTAAAACCATCGAGAAACATTATTTGTAATGGGGATAAACTAGATTCATTCCCAATAAGCTCAGGGGTGAAACAAGGATGTCCATTATCACCGCTATTATTCAATTTGGTACTAGAAACATTAGCTGTAGCCATAAGAGAAGAAAAAGAAATTGAAGGAATTAGAATAGGAAAAGAAGAAACTAAATTATCACTTTTTGCAGATGATATGATGATTTATCTAGAGAATCCTGGAGAATCAAGTAAAAAACTACTTGAAATAATAAACAACTTTAGCAAAGTTGCAGGATATAAAATAAACCCACATAAATGCTCAGCATTCCTATACATTACTGACAAAGCCCAACAGCAAGAGATAGAAAGAGAAATTCCATTCAAAGTTACTGAAGGCACTATAAAATATTTGGGAGTCTATTTGCCAAGACAAACCCAGGGCCTATATGAACATAACTATGAAACACTTTTTCACGCGAATAAAATCAGATCTAAATAAATGGAGAAATATCAGTTGCTCATGGTTAGGCCAAGCTAATATAATAAAAATGACAATTTTACCTAAATTAATCTATCTATTCAGTGCCATACCAATCGAACTACCAATTTTTTTTTTACTGAGCTGGACAAAATAATAACAAAATTCATTTGGAAAAACAAGAGGTCTAGAGTATTTAGGATATTAATGAAAAGACATGCTAGAGATGGTGGCTTAGCCACACCAGATATTAAACTGTACTACACAGCAGCAGTCATCAAAACTGCCTGGTACTGGTTAAGAAACAGGGGTGTGGATCAGTGGAATAGGATAGGTACACAAGTAGGTGAAATCAACAAGTTTAGCAATCTACTCTTTGATAAACCCAAAGAGGCCAGCTTCTGGGCTAATAATTCACTATTTCATAAAAACTGTTGGGAAAATTGGAAAATGGTAGGGCAAAAACTGGGCATAGACCAATATCTTACACCATATACCAAAATAAAGTCAAAATGGGTTCATGACTTAGGAGTAAAAGTTGATACTCTAAGTAATTTGGGAAAGCAAGGAATAGTTTACTTATCAGATTTGTGGAAGAGTAAAGAATTTATGACCCAACAAGAGATAGAGAGCATTACAAAATGCAAAATGGATAATTTTGATTATGTCAAATTGAAATGTTTTTGTACAAAAATAGCCAATGCAACAAGAATTAGGAGGGAAGCAGAAAATTGGGAGAAAATCTTTGCAACTAGTATCTCTGATAAAGGCCTCATCTCTAAAATATACAGGGAGCTGAGCCAAATATATAGGAATACAAGCCATTCCCCAATTGAGAAATGGTCAAAGGATATGAACAGGCAGTTTTCAGAGGAAGAAATTAAAGCTATCTACAGGCATATGAAAAAATGCTCTAGATCACTACTGATTAGAGAAATGCAAATCAAAACAACTCTTAGATACCACATCTCTCCTGTCAGATTGGCTAAAATAACAAATCAGGAGAATGATAAATGCTGGAAAGGATGTGGGGAAATTGGAACATTGTTACATTGCTGGTGGAGTTGTGAGCTGATCCAGCCATTTTGGAGAGCAGTTTGGAACTATGCCCAAAGGGCTATAGAAATGTTCATACCCTTTGACCCAGCAATACCAGTTCTAGGGTTGTATTCCAAAGAAATCACACAAGAGGGAAAAGGACCCATATGTACAAAAATATTTATAGCAGCTCTTTTTGTGGTAGCTAAGAATTGGAAATCAAAGGGATGCCCATCAATCGGGGAATGGCTGAACAAGCTGTGGTATATGAAGGTGATGGAATACTATTGTGCCATAAGAAATGGGGATGATGCAGACTTCATAACAACCTGGAAAAACCTACACGACATAATGCTGAGTGAGCGGAGCAGAGCCAGGAGAACGTTGTGCACAGCCACAGATATATGGATTCCGTGAGGACCAACCCTGACATACTGCGCTTTTCTCAGCAACCTAAGGGGCAAGGACAACTCCAGGGGACTCACGATGGAGAATGCTATCTTCATCCAGACAAAGAACTGCGAAGTTTGAAGACACCTTGAGGCGCACTACATGCTCGCCTTTTTTGCTTCTTTTTTGTTTTTGTTTTTGGGTTTGTTTTTTTTTTTTTGGTTCTGTTTCTTCTTTCTCATGATTCATTCCATTGGTCAAAATTCTTCTCCACGACTTGACTAGTGCATAAATTAATTCAATGTGAAGTTATACATGACAGTTATATGAGATTCCATGCCGTCTTGGGGAGGGAGGGGGGAGGGAGGGGAGAAAAACTGGAACTCAAAACTATGTAGAACCGTGTGTGGTAAACTAAAAATAAATAAAGAAATTCAAAAAAAAAAGAAATGGATTACTATGGATCAGACTTGCTCAGTTAGAGGCAATTCTTGGAGATATTGAAAGAGCCTGAGCAATATACAAGTTGGCTATTAGCCATCCATGCTTAGATATTCCAGAGGTGCTTTAGATATTCTGAATTGATTTTAAAATTAAAGAAAAAGCATCTGAAAAAAAAACAAGAAGCCTTTACAGGATATTGCTGAAATGAACATGACAGGCAAAGATGTGGATTGGCTTTGCCCAGTTTGAGCTGTCTGCAGGAAATAAAGTTTAGCTAAATGCAGACAAATTTGTGAAGAAACCCACAGAACTAGGAAAAGCTATGGAGAGAAGGAAGAAAGACGTATTCTTAGAAACCTGGTGGAACTTTGATGAATTTGGAACACAATTGCATAAGTAGGCAATGGATAAACTCATACCTGAAAACTATAGGTCTGATGCTGCTGGAAAAGTACTATGATTATTACTTTCTAGAAGATGCTACAAACCAGCCCAGCCTCAAACCACTGGCTATGGCCAAACTTCAGAAGAAACAGCAGCAAGAAAAGGATATTGTAGAGCAAAACCCAGACAAAGGCATGAATAAGAGTGAATCTTGACTTTTTTCCATGTTTTTATATTTTTGTTATTTTTATAATTTCCTACTTTGCAATTATCATGACTTAGGAAACTTTTGTGTAGTATTTTTATCACTGGTTAATCTTGTACTTTTTCCATACAATGCCTTTAAAATACTGCTGAGTTAGCATTGAGGAGATTGTAAATAAAGAACGTAAAATTTCTTCTTTACAAAAAAAAGAAGATCTAAATATTACTGTTGTAAGTGGCATTAATGATCATCTGAGGTCATAGTTTTTCTTCCAAATCATTCAGTCAATTCTTAAAAAACTGTTGTGTGTTTTTTATGAGTATTAAAGAATAAAAATAACTGTCATCCATGTAGTATCTACAGCAGGGGTTATTTGTCATCTGGTGTCTGTGAACTTATTTCTACAAATACTTTGAAAACAGATCTTAATATAAAATGGTTTCCTTTATAAATTTTTTATTTTACTATATTCATTCACAGCCATTATTCTGAGAAGCTCCATAAGCTTCATCAAACTGACAATGTGATTCATGACCAAAAAAAAAAGAAAACCATGCTAAGAACTCTTGATCTAAAGGTTTGCAAAAATTTTATGCCCTCTCTGGCTTCTTTCAAGTGCCTTCTAAAATTCTACCTTCTCCAAAGAGCCTCTTCTGATCTCTTTTAATACTAGTGCCTTCCCTCTGATGCTTATTGTCACTTTAGCAAGAATATGTTTTATATGTTCATAGCTGTTTTCATGTTGTCTCCCTCATCAGACTGAGCTCCTTAAGACCAGAAATTGTTTCTGCCTTCTTTTTTATGTCCAGTGCTTAGCAACTACCTGGCACATGGGAGAAGACTAAGAAATGTTTATTACCTTACACTGAAAAATGCTTTACATAGATTATTGCATCTGAATCTCATAATAGCATGGTATGTTGATGCTATAGGAATTAGTCTGCCCATCTATAGATGAGAAAAATGAGGTTCAGGCAGGTTGTATGATATCCCCATAGATGGTAGATATTAGGAAAAGGACTTAAATGCAAGTCTTCCTGGTTACAGGTCCAGCATTCTCTTCAGTAAACCACCCTACCTCCACTACCATTAATGATTGTACTAGGTGCCATAATAATTGTGAAAATCCCAATGGTAGACAAAGGAAAATGAACCAGAAAACATTCAGCAAATTTGAGTTTTTGCTATAATAGAAAGCATCATGCTCATCTGCTATTCCTCTAAGGTTTTTAGATAACTTTTACTGTTTGTAAAAATGATCATGATTTTTCTTGATTTCTTACTGGGCCAAAAATGGATGATGCTTTTTCTTTAGGGGAAGATACCATTAAGAAAGCTAAGTGGAAAAAAATCAAAGAATTATACTTGAATATTGTTTTTTTATATTTGTACTTACTAAGATTTCATTTGTACAATTCAGAGAAATAAATTATTCAGTACCTAGAGTAAATCATTATGCAAATTACTGGGAAAATGGCAAAGTTGGAGTGAAATATGTTTGCACTCTAGACAGCAGGGATATAATTTCTTTCACCTAGAAGTCTTATCAGGTCATTTTAAAATTTATTTTTGTTTTTACAATCTAGGACAAAATGGTACAAAAGAATTATCTGAAAAAATGTTTATGTGTAAATAGAGTACCATCTGGCCTAAAGATTTCTGAAACATTTATGATCTACTTCCAACTCAGTAATATGTAATCCAGATTTCTTCTCATCCCCCAGGGAAAGCCTAAAAACAAACTTTCAGATTTGACAAAATAAAGAACATTATGCTTTAAACAAATCACAAACCAAAAGCTGGAATCGTCCTCTGATATCATCTAGCCTAATGTCCTCATTCTGAAAATAAGGAAACTGAAACCCAAAGAGTTCAAGTGATTTGCTCAAAGTCAAACAGGTAGGAAAAGAAAAGATAGACCTTGGATCAATTTTAATATCACAGGTTGATTACAGACACTTGAAGTCATTTAGTCCAATTTATAATTTATAGTTGGGAAAACTGAGGCACGGAGGTTAAATGAGTTGCCTCTCATCACACAGTTGTCAAATGGCATAATGAGGATCTGAACTCGTGTTTTCTGGTTTCAAATCCTTTACATTGCCAACCATTGTCTCTTGATCTTAACTGACTTCACAGTCAATGACCTTTCCATGGTCTCAATGGCATAAGAGAGAAGATTTTTGCTTCCCATTTCCCTTTCAAACTGATATTGTTAAAGAATAGATGAATTTCAAGATTTCACTTAGTCTTTCCAAAGAGATGGTGAAGAATTATGCTCAAATATAAACATTTATAAATCAAATATTTGTGGAAAGAAAAACATATATTTCTTTGGATATCATACAATCATAAATTTAGAGCTAGACTGGAAATTGGTGCCATCTATTGATGCTATGAAGTTCAACCCTTTTGAAATAGGATTCATTTCATCTTATTTTGAATTCCAGTAGGACTAACATTAATGGATGGATGCTGGGATTCACCACCCCTGGTACCTGGATATGTTGAATTTAGAGTCAAATTTTCAATTTCATTAAATCAGTTACGATGATTCTTATACCTCTTAACGATTATTCTAGAAAACCATGAAAACTTATACCTACAAGCCACTGCGTTTCCTAATAATTCTGTTGGTAGACTTTAATAAAATAGAATTTAATAGATAGCTGATGGAGCAAGTAGAATCTTAATGTGAATCGTGCATTATTTATAAGACCAGGTCCAGAGAATCATGGAAAATGCATTTCTAATAACATAGATGTCATAGTTGTTTAAATTCACCTCCATGACCAGTTGGAGACATTCCTCGTAGAAACATAAAAAGGCAATGGTGAGGTATTGAAAATATTATTGTACTTTATTAATATATTAATACATATTACACAAAGTATGATTTCATGGATTGATATCACCTCAACATATTAATAGTATAACATTATATCAACAATTTACGTTATTTTGTAATATGTTAATCATTTTGAATATTTTAATGAGTGATTTTTGCCTTCTAGAAGAGAAATATAGGGACTGAATTTGGGAGTCAGGACACCTTGACATGAATCCCAAATGTATGACTTATGGAACTTTTTAAAGGCTACTATATATCCTTAAGTAAATCAATCCATTTCACCGTGCCTCAGTTTCCTTATATGAAAAATTGTAGGCCCTGCAAAAATGATCTCCGAAGTCCTTGCTAGCTTTAAATTTTCCAATTTGTGTATATATTGGGGGAGGGGGTAAATTGCATGAAGTAATATATAATTATATTTTGCAAACAATACATCAGTGCATTGGAATGTGTAGATACATTTTGTAGAGTGAAACAAACAGATGGATTACACATTTCATGGAAGGATTTCAAGCCATTAATATGAATAGCCTGAAAACATCTCATGTAAACCATTGTCATTAAATGACAATCTAGATACTCTTGAATTCATATTTCTCCTTTGAGGAATTGATAGTTTGCTCTTATTTTTATTCATTCAATATTTCCTGAAATACCTTTCTTTCCTTCATGTACATTATTTTTGGCTTTCCTCTCCTTCTCGAAAAGGAATCCAAAACTGACGGGGGAAAAGCTAAACCTAATATATAATGAAGAAAAATTCGCTCAGATTGTCCGGATCTGGGATTAATCCTTTTTAATTCTCAGGCACTTATTTAATAATATAAATCCCCCAGCAAAAAAGAAATGGAAGAAGAAAGAAGAAGAAAGAAGAAGAAAGAAGAAGAAGAAGAAGAAGAAGAAGAAGAAGAAGAAGAAGAAGAAGAAGAAGAAGAAGAAGAAGAAGAAGAAGAAGAAGAAGAAGAAGAAGAAGAAGAAGAAGAAGAAGAAGAAGAAAGTTTGCTTATAGGTATAGAGCACTTGATTTTCAGGATTTTTGATGCTACAAGAATCCATCATACATTCTGTCTTTGATAGTCATATAATTATAGTATCAATGCATCTCATTAATGGAAAGAAATTCAGAAGGCATCAAGTGTAACCTATATTTGTCCAGGCATTCTTCCGACACCTCCTCTGACAAGGCGTCATCTAGACTTTGATTGAAGACCTTAGAATTAAGGTAAACCCACTCCATGTCTAAGCAAGCCTCTCAGGTTCCAAGAGCTCTACTTATTATGAAGTATTGTTTGTGGTTTTGCTTGTCTTGTACGTCAAGACAAAATCTACCGCTCTGGACCTTTAAACCATTGCAGAGAGAGCCATTTTGCTGCTCCAGGCTCAGCAAACATAATCGCTCTTTCATGGGGCAGCCCTTCAAAACCAGAAGACAGAAATTATGACCCCTCTCCATTGTCTCCTCCCTAGGCTAACTATTCCCATTTTCTGTAATCAATTTTCAGTACCTGGTCTGTTCAGCCTGATTGCCCTCCTCCGGAGGTTTATGGTCTCAACAATCCTTCTCCTAATATCTGAACACAGAATTCCAGATGAGACTTGACCAGCACTGAATATACCCAGACCTTCTCATTTCTGGACACTATACCCTTCAACGAAGCCCAACAGTTTCCTGTTTTGTTTTGTTTGTTGTTTGTTGTTGTTCTAGCTTTTGGCTGCCATATCACAATGTTGACTCATTTTAAATTTTTGGTCCACTAAAATTCATTGATTTTAATTAGGTTGTGTTCATTAACCTTACTTCTTCCAACTATGCCATAAGCAAGTGCTGTGAATAAAAATATTTCACTTTTTTATTAGATACTTAAATCCTATAGAAGTTGTTTATTTCACTTCAAAATTAATAGCAATGATAAAAAGCATTCAGACTATCAATCTTGCATGGGCTTCTTAAACTGGCCTTATTAACTATTTTTAATTGACATTTTAATATAATTAATTTTCCTTATAATCTTGATGTTTGTTGTATACATTTAATAACATTTTTGAGAAGGTGTCCATAGACTTCACCAGACTGGGCTACAGGTATCTAGGCCATGAAAAATATTATGGACCCTTGATCTAGTCCAAGCTATGTTGAAACAAAAGTGATTGACAAAAGGTCACCTAGCCCAGTAAGAGGACATGTTCCTCCTCCCAACATAGCACATCCTACAAGTCAAAAGGGCTATAATTGTAAAATGCTTAGCACCGTGCCTAGCACATAGTAAGTGATATATAAGAGTTAACTACTATTATTGGCATTACGATCAAACTGTTTTAATTGTAGGCAGATGTTTACCCCCCTTACATAGTTGTGTCTTCTCCACATTGCTCCTCATTCTATTTAGACCATATTCTGCCATCTTGCTCCCTATCACCCCTCTAAGTCTGACACTGAAACGCTTTAAATGTTGTGTAGCATCTAACATATATCATGCCATTAGAGTCTAATAATGACCCTATCTCCTTTATATTACAAATGAGGAAATTAAGTCTCAAAGAGGTAAAATAATTTGCCAAACATGAAAAACTTCCTTATTATTGCGGAGAGTACTATCATCTTCCCAGTCACTGAGGTCCTAGCTGGCATCTTTAACTCCTTACTCCCACCCCTCATAATCAATCAGTTGTTGAGTCCTATCATTTCTACTTTCATAATATCCCCTTCTATAGCCTCTTCCATCCTTCTGCATGCTACGACCCTGGTGCAGCCCCTCATTACGTCACACCTGGACTGTTGTGGTAGAGTAGCCTGCTGTTTCATCTCCCTTCCTCAGTTTCCTCCCTATTCTATCCAATCCTTCATTCAGAGACCAAATACACGTTGCTAAAACTGACTATATTATCCCTTATTCAAAAAACTCCGGTGGCTTGCTCTTTCTTTCATGAACAGGTGTAAAATCATCTGCTTGGCTGTTAAAGTCTTTTTCATAATTTCATGCCTTCCAATCTTTCCAGCCTCCTTTCACCTAACCCACCTCCATATAATGTGATATCCAGTAACACACTATTAAACCTCACATAAGACAGTCCATTTTGTGACTTTTAGCCTTTTGGGGAGTGGTCCCTTAGGCCTAGAATGTTCTCCATCTTGATTTCTGTCTCCTAGTTTCTCTGTTTTCCCTAAAGTTCCATGGATTCTTTCACCTTCTGTAAAGAGTCTTCCTCACGCCTCCTTAATCTTAGTGCCTTCCTTAATTTTTCCAGTATGGATCTTATTAGTACATAGTGTTTGCCTGTTGTCTCCCCCATAAGATTGTGAGTTCTTTAAGACCAACAATTGTTTCCCCCCTCTTTACTTTCTTTATAACCCCAGGGCTTAGCACAATGCCTGACACACAGTAGGCACTTAAAATAAATGTTAGTTGCCTGACTGGCTGATAACTAGCATCAAAGGTGAAATTTGAACCCATATCTTCCTGACACAAATTTCACAATAACCATTTATGATCTTTGGGCCAATCTTTATAAGACATTCTCTATTCCCCTCCCTATCAACATTATAATATATTCATTAAACATTTGTAATCTTTTGACCTTCAAGGCTATTTTCATAAGGAGTTGGGGATATTTTCCAAGCAATTCTGAAACATAAATACATGACTCAGGAATGCAGCAATAGAACCGTGATCAAAGTAATATAATGAACATGGCAAGATCTCTCTGGTTCCTGCTATTCCAGAATTGATTAAAAGAACTAAGGATGTTTCACTTGGAAAAACTGAAGATATAGAGAGACATTAATGCTGTCTTCATGTATTCCTGAGGCAGATATGCACTAAAAGTATTGAGGTTTATTCTGCTTGGCCCCAGGAGACAGGACTAAGATTAATGGGTAGGAGTTCTAGAGAGAGACAGATTTTAGCTTGAGGTAAGGAGAAACTTCCTTACACTTGGAACTGTCTAAAAGTGGAACTGCCTTGGGATGTCCCGGGTTTCCCTCTTATTGACTGGACAGCTACTGGTCACCTGTGCTATAAAGGGATTCTTGGACAATATGGCCTTGGAGAGCTCATAAACTTCTAGATTTTCTGACACACCAAAAACAAAGTCCCCTAGACTAAGTGAAGGTGATTTGTTCAATCTTTCTTACAGTAGGACCTCAAGCTATGTACTTTCCATCTCCTAAAGTTCTCAAGCAAGAACCATAGATAAAGTTTGTTATACAAAAATACACAATGATGAGAATGAGAATGAAAGAGTCTTAAAGAATTCAGGTTATTGCAGTTCTTTGGATAATATCAAAAGGTCCTGACACTTTGGCTATACGATACAAAATAAAACTCACTAGTCCTTGGAGCACAGCCCTCAATGCTGGACGAAATACAACAGTTTACAAAGATGGGGCTCCTGCCTAAAGAGCTGGTGTGAGGGCTTGAGCAAGGTCATAATCAAACCTGTTCATATGAGTTGGTTCCTATTTAGTCTAAGATGGGAGCAACTGTCTATTGGCTAGATATTCGAAAAGAACCCAAGTTATAATTGCAAATGAATCGTCCTAGATATGATATTTGGACAAGTGAACACTTCACATTTTCTTTGGGGGTGATAAGATAGGTGTGAATGCATTGGGAGATTTGGAGTGTGAAATTTAACACATCAGTTGGAATAAAGACTTTGTGAAAAGTTTCTCTAGAATTTTGAGGTTTCATTTGAAATACTTACAGTGATGACAACTTGGGGGACTGGAGAGGAAATAGGAAAAACAAAGCAAGTAGAAAGTAGAAAGCTCTGTTGAAATTAGGAAGAGAATCTAGAGAGAGATATCAAACCTGTGACCATTACTATTGCAGGCTGGCATCTTGTCTGTGATTTATATTCTTAGAGTTAGCTAGAGGACTGAAGAGGTTGGGACTTCTCCAGCATCACCTGGTCAGTATGTCCAAGATAATAATAAAGTGAATCCCATTTATATTAAACTGATGTGCTAGCATCTACTGTCTTTTAGCATTATATTTATTCTCCTCAAACTATATTGTTTTCCTAATTCTAAATCCAGTGGTGAGATTCAGCCAGTTCACACTGGTTTGATAGAACCGGTACCTAATTTTAGGCTGGGTTTGCAGCATAGGTTGTGGGGGGACAGGGTCTGCACCTGCCATGGTTCTGTGGAGAACTGGTTGTTAATTCATTTGAATCCCCCTACGGCCTAAATCTCTCCTTCCCCTTTTCACTTTCTATTGTCTTCCACACTTAAATGACCTGGGGAGTTTAGAAGACTGTGTTTAATATGTAATACTATAATTGAGAGCCAATAATTAAGTAATACAGTCTGGGGTTACATTAAAGAGATCCATAGTGTGTAAAATTTCCCATCAGGTTTGATTGTTCAGAGTTGGTGATGTTCTCAGAGCCAAGATGTCAAGCCATGTAACATTAGCAGAATATCCATGTTAAACAAGTAGTCTTTTTGTGACAGAACATAATGTGTTTGTAAACCTATTTGTCCCCAATAGGCACATACATGCTTACACACATACATGCATATATATATATATGTATGTATTATATATATATATATATATATATACATATATATGCACACATATATATATGCACACACAGTACTGGACTCATTAAAAGTAGTAATGAATCCTAACTTATTAAGATAATAATTATTTATATTAATTATATAATTAATTATAATTATTATCTCAATTAATTGAAATAATAAAGTATTTCCTCAGCTGCCTAGAATTATTTGTTTGTGTTTGTTTTTACTGAACTAGTAACTTTACTCATGTAGGAAGTTCCATCTACCAGAGAAGAAACACTTGAGAGGATTGACCAAGAAAAGGCAGTAAGAATTAATTAAGCTCTTACTATAGGCAAGGAACTATACTCAATGCTGAGGATACAAAGAAAAGCATAAACAAAGACCATCACTGGACTCTGGATGTTTCCACTCTAAGGGAGGAAGACAACAGCTCAGAAAAGCTGTAAAGCTGGGGGCTGGGGACAATTTGTGAGGATATTTTGTTGATGATTCCAGTAGTCTGAAGCAGAGCTGGAAGGAGAATGAAAGTTGTCGAGGCTGGGACTTTCTTCAAAATGGAAGCATGGGAAGAAACTCAGCAATGGGAGAAGTAGACCAATATGTTAGAGGGATTTTCCAGAGTGAGGCCCCAGAAGTTAAGGGAAGTTCTAGGGTGAAAAGACAGCTGAGACACGATGGCAAAGTCCAGAAAGTCACAAGGAGAGGTCATAAGGAAAATAGAGTAAGCTTGCATCAGAGATAAAACTGGACCTCAGTTCTTCCTGAATTCTATGACAACTCTTTTTCCATTATCACATGGCTGCCTCACATAATCATCACTTAACAGATTTTTTTTCAAATACCACATTGAAGGTAAGTGTTGTTCACAAACTATTCCCTTCAGATTATTCTTAATGCAACAATCCTTCAATCCACTCTATACACTGCTGCCAGGCAGTCAATCAATACACTTATTAAGAGGCTAATATGTGCCAGGCACTGTGTTAAACTCTGGGAATAAAAAGAATTTCTCAAGACAATCCTAGCCTTTGAGAAGCTCACAATCTAATGGGGGAGACATTTATTTCCAAGATAAAATGAAGACAGTCAAGAGAGGGAAGGCATCAGCTTTAAATAGGATCAAGAAAGACTTCTCACAGAATAGGAGATTTTAGCTGAAACTTGAAAGAAGTTAGGGAAATCAGGATGCAGAGATAAGGAGGGTCAGGGGCATGAGGAGTAGACTGAAAGTTTCAAGACTCTGGAGATGGAGTGGCTTGTCAGAGAATCAAGGCCAGTGTCACTGGATCATAGAATATACGGGTGTAGGAGGAAGTAAAGTGTAAAGATCCTGGAAAGAGAAGAGAGGTCAAAGTTGAAAAGGGCTTTGAATGCCAAATAGAGGCAAAAATAACCTATCTGATGAAAAAAATTGTCCATGTTACTCACCTATGCAAAATTTCCATTGGCTCCCATAGCCATCATCACCCAGCCAGCCAGTTGGACAATACTATAGTTATTATATCTGTCTTTTAAACTATTTTTCTCTACCAATCAAACTACCAAAAATTATCATATAGAGCTAAACAAAAAATAACAAAATTTGTCTGGAAGAACAAAAGGTCAAGAATGCCAAAGGAATTAATAAAAAAGCAATGGAAGGGAAAAAAAAGCCACATCAGATCTGAAACTCTATTATAAAGTGTCAATCGTAAGAACTATTTGGTTCTGGCTAAGAAACAGAGTGATGGATCATTGTAATAAGTTAGGTAGAATTTAGTAATCTACTGTTTGATAAACACGAAGACTCCAGCTGGTAGGATAAGAACTCATCATTTGTCAAAAACTCCTCCAAAAACTGGAAAATAGCACGGCAGAAACTAGGGACAGAGCAATATCTCACTACATATATCAAGATAAGGATGAAATGGGTACATGACTTAGACATATAGGGTGATACTGATGAGGTCATGGAACATAGACCCCTAAAAGGAAAAGACCCTAACCCTAACTCTGAAAGCAACCCAGTCCCCGAATTTTCCCACACATTTCAGCAGCCCAGGCATCTGGCCCAGCCCAGTCCACCTAGATACTTGACAGTCCTTTCACTTGGTGTGGTGGCTCTTGACCCACCACAGATTGCTTAATACTCCTTTCAGTATTGCACCTGGCCCACCCCAGGCTATTTACCCCTCCTTATTCTCATGTGTTTTCACTGTCCTTTTATTGTATATAAGTATCAGTCTTAATTCTGTGAAGTTCCATGAGGAACCTAGCTAATAAACCTTGCCACCTTGACTGAAAGACAGTTTGAGTGTGTGAATTCATTCCAGGCTGACTCACCCTCTACCCTGACATTTCAGGGCTCCCAGCAACCCCAAACCACATCAATACCATAAGCAAATTAGAAGAGTAAAGAAGAGTTTACCTTTCAGATCTATGGAGAATGGAAGAAGTTATGATCAAACAAGAGATAGAGAATATAATGAAATGCAAAATGGACAATTTTGATTACATTAAATTAAAACATTTTTGCACAAACAAAGCCAATGCAACCAAGATTAGAAAGAAAACAGAAAACTGCAAAACAATTTTTAATTGATAGTATTTCTGATAAAGGCTTTGTTTCTCAAATATAAGGGAACTGAGTCAAATTTCTAAGAATGCAAGTCATTCCCCAATTGATAAATGGTCAAAGAATATGAACAGGCAGTTTGCAGATGAAGAAATTAAAGCTATTTATAATCAAATAAAAAAATGCTCTAAATAACTATGCAGTAAAGAAATGCAAATTGAAATAACTATGAGGTACCACCTTATATCTATCAGATCAGCTACTATGACAGAAAAGGAAAATCATAAATGTTGAAAAAGATGTGGGAGAGAAATAATGCATTGTTGGTAGAGTTGTGAACTAATCCAACCATTCTGGAGAGCAATTTGTAACTATCCCTGAAGGGCTATAAAACTGTGCATACCCTTTGATCCAGCAATACCACTACTAGGTCTATACCCAAAGAGATCATAAAAAGGAAAAAGGATCCATGTATACAAAAATATTTATAGCAGCTCTTTTTGTGGTGGACAAGAATTAGAAATTGAGGTGATCCCCATCAACTGGGGAATGGCTGAAAAAGTTGTGGTGTATGAATGTAATGGAATACTATTGGACTATAAGAAATGATGAGCACACAGATTTCAGAAAAACCTGGAAAGACTTACATGAACTGATGCTGAGTGAAGTGTACAGAATGAAGAGAACATTGTACACAGAAACAGTAATATCGTGTGATGATCTACTATGATACACTTGGCTCTTCTCAGTAATACAACCATCCAAGACAATTCCAAGAGACTCATGATAGAAAATGCTATCCACATCCAGAGAAAGAATTTTGGAGTCTGAATGCAGAACAAAACATACTATTTTCACTTTTTTATTTTTTTTTCTTTCTCATGGTTTTTCCCTTTTTTCTGATTCTTCTTTCACAACATGACAAATGTGGAAATAAGTGTGGCATAGTTGTACATTCATAACCTATATCAGATTTCTTGCTATCTTGGGGAGAGGGGTGATAAGCAGGGGAGGGAGAAAATTTAGAACTCAAAATCTTAAAAAAATGAATGCTGAAAACTATCTTTATGTGTATTTGGAAAAAATATATATACTATTAAAATAAATAAACTTTTTTTTCTTCTGCTTTAACAGCCATTTCCTGAATGCCATCTATTCTTTGAACTATATTTAGAAGGTTCTACTTCCATATGGCTACTGGTCACTTTATGAAAATTATTGGTACAGAGTAAAGCTATTAATTTTTAGAGTTCCTTCTTACTGGCATTAATGAACTTACTGTAACCCCAGCAATTATAATGAATTCAGTTTCTTACCTTATATATTTCTTCAGGATAGATCATAATATGTCTTATTGTCTGTTGTCACAAGAGTATTGGTATTGCAATCTTTGTTTTCTTAAGTTTAATTTGATTAAATACGGATCTTTGATTATCTTAGGTCACATTAAGTAGATTCAATAGAATCTGAAAAATGGGGGTTTGTTGTTGTTCAGTCATGTTCAACTCTTTGTGCCCCTATTTGGGGTTTTCTTGGCAAAGATAATGGAAATATTTGTCATTTCCTTCTCCAGCTCATTTTATAGATAAGGAAATTCAGGAAAAAAAGGGTTGTGACTTACCCAGGATCACACAGCTAGTAAGTATCTGAGGCTGGGTTTGAACTCAGGTCTTCCTGACACCAAGTCCAGTGCTCTATCCACTAGGCTACCTAGCTGCCCATAAGTTAACATTCACAGGACAAAGAATAATAGACCATCATAAGGATATATAAATATTTGAAACTGATAGTTGGACATTTCTTTTTTCTTGTCCCTTTGTTGAAGCCTTTAGAGGAATATATACCATTAATACATAGTTTCCATATCTGGAGAGAATTTCGATAATAAAATTCATGAAAAAAATTAATTCTGTAATTAGCTGGAATCATACTATATTCTTGAACATTGGGACAAGCACTTTTCTGTTCATCAAAGCAAGAGACATGAGGATATAAACAACTCAGATAAAGGTAAAAAATTGACTTAAACTCTGGAAAATCACACAATCAGTCATTTACTTGAGAGACAACATTGCTAAAATTGTCTAGTGGAAGTAATTTAATAAATCAATTTTCCCCTTTTCAAATTCTAATTCCCCAAACATTAATCAATTTCCTCTTCTGTGCAAATAACTATGTTAGATTCAAGGGGAAAAAGAAAGTGTAACTAAGACCTAGCTCCACCCAGGTGAATTTTTTATGTAATTAGAAGCATAAATAATTATTTGGAGGTAGGGGGATGTATGGTAACTACCTAAGAGAGGTAGATATGAAGTGTCATATGAGACTTGAGAGAGAAAAGGTCATTATCAACTAGGGAAATCTGGGATGGATTCTCTCAGGACATGGCATATAAATGGGTTTCCAAGAACATGAGGGAAGTCAATAGTCAATAGATAAGGGAGAGGGGCGTTGCCAGGTATAGGAACTATGTGAGCAAAGGCAAGGCAATGGGATAGTAATAGGTGCATTCAGGGGTCAAGGATAGTCTGATCTGGTTAGAACATAGGGTAGATGGAAAAGAAGAGTATATAATAAAGCATCACAAATAAATAACTGACGTTTACATAGAACCCAAGTATCTGAAAGTCATGATACTTATATTATTTTGCACAAATAATACTGGGATATAGAGATTACTAAAATTATTAGCCCCATTGTATAAGTGAGGAAACAGAGGTTCATTCTTAGTCACATAGCAAGTAAATCTCAGAGGTGGGCTTTGAGCTCCTTTTATGTGTTTTCTTCATCCATTAGACTATAAGTTCCTTGAGGACAGGGACTAGACGTAGTTGAGATTTTTGGAAATAGCTTCAAAACTGTGTTTCCCATGATGAAATCAAAGATCTGAACCAAAACAAACAAAACACATTATTGGATGCTAGAAAGCAAACCAACCTTCTTCTTATCCCACTTCTCCCTAATAAGCCATTTAAGTCAAACAGTGATGCAGTTTGGTGTTGCTGGGCACCGAAAAATGTCAGGGTATTGGGGGAGGGGGTCCTGCCTGGAAAGAATTCAAGCACTCAGACCTTTCAGTCAAGGTGGCAAGGTTTATTGTAAGGCCAATAGGAGGGGCTAGATTCCTAGTGAGTCTGCACCTTAATGGGAGTGAGACTGATATTTATATACCAAAAAAAGGGGGAGAGTGAAAAAATCTGGATGGGATTAAAAAGTGGTATATAGCCCAGGGTGGGCCAGGTACAATAGTGAAAGGAGTATTAAGCAGTCCGGAGCAGCTCAAGAGCCACCGTGAAAGGATTGTCAAGTATCTAGGTGGGCTGGGGTGGGCCAGATGCCTTGAGCAGTGATCTTAGCTGTTGACAGGTAAGGGGAAATTCAGGGATTGGGTTGCATTCAAAGATGGGGCCTTTTCCTTTTAGGGGTCCAGGTCCCATCACCCCATCAAAAGGATCATTAATTGAGGGTTGACAAATATCTTGTGGATTACTAATGGACAAACTAAGGGATTTGCCCAGGATTCCATGGGCAGCTTATGGCAGAGCCCTGAATTTAAACCAAAGACCTATATACCTGGTTAGAACATACCAGAATACTAGCTCCAAATAATGACCAAGAAATCCCAGACACCTCCGGATAAGGAGAAGTGATTCCTTTCAATTTCCTTCTTTGAGGGGTAGAGATCAACCATTGAATTTCTCATTGAATAATTCAATCTGTAAGTTTTGTGCCATAAGACATTGGAGACCATTAAGATGCCAGCTCTATCTACATTGTTGAGGTTTACAGGTGCTGGACCCTGAAATAGTGATACGTGGGTCCTGCCTGAATGAATTTGACTCAAGCCTTCTTTCAGCCAAAGAAAAACAAAGTTTATTAAAGATTTGCTATATTGGCCAGACTCTTAAGGAATTCGTAACACTGATGTAAGTAAGCCAGATTGAATTTGACCACCTTCATGGAGGCTGAGATGGATCTCATATACAGAAAGACTGGAATGGATCTAGGATTTGTCAAGTAGTCTGGGGTGATTGGGGGAGGAGTCTATGGAGGATCTTGATGAGAGTGACCAGTAGGCTGGGGTGACTGGAGGTTGGAGGCCAGGAACCAAGACAATGAGGTTTAGATAGGATCAAGGGTGGGAAGTAGCTGGATCCAATCCTGAGGTAAACAGTGAAGTTGGGCTTAGTGATAATGAAAGGCCAGTTGAGGGGATTATAGACTCAGGCTAATTCCAGATCAAGTGGGAAGATTCAAGGAGAGTTCAAGAAGGTTTCCAGAGCCTGTGCCTGCCCCATCAAGATTATCAGCAAAGTCTGGCATAATAGAGATGAAACCAGACTCCAATGTGAAGGCAAGCAACATTAATGCCACTTCTGTTCCTGAAACAATGATTAATGATTTTCAAAGATCTTATTTTTGTTGTTGTTGTTGTTTATTTAAACTACTGTCTTTGTCCTGAATCCAGCAGTGCAAATAAGGAACTGAATTACTTGGACATGGGTGTGTTTTATTAGTCCAGTAAAATAGACAAAATATTCCTATTAACAGGAATGTTTATATAGTTATATAAATTTAATGATTTCACTTACAAAGGTTTTAGTCATCCACCCCAGCCAAATAATCATATGACCTTGTAAAAGAGTAGCATGAGATCTTACCCTCCCCCAATCTTTAGCCAGACTCAAAGGAAGAGTCGCTTCAATGAGAATGGAGCAAGGTCTGGTACCCACAATTTGTCAGCAAGAGTCTGCCAAAAGATGATGAGGGAGGAGAATGGAGGAGAGGAGGAGGGAAGGGGAGGAAAAAAGATGAGAAGGGAGAAGAGGGCTGGAAAAAGGAGTAGAGAGGAAGGAGAGGGGGGAAGGGGAAGAGAAGAGAGGGCTAGAGAGGAGAGTAAAACAAAAGTGTTTCCATTTATTTCAAAATAGTTTATGCAAATTAAAAGTAATTGAGGCGTAAAAGCACATTTACCACAATTTGGGAGGAATACTGGAATTATAGTCAATAGAATGCAAGGAGGAAAGGAGAGGAAGCATGAACTAATTTTAATAAAACAAAGAAGATATTGATGAATGATGGCTATGTCACAAGGAAGAAAATGTTCGACTGTATCATCTGACCAGCTACAACAAATAAATCAATCAGAGACCTGATAAACAATGATAGCTCAAGGAGAGAAATACATCAATGCAATTATGGTTTGTTACATATAACATTTCCTGGTGCGACTTCTTTCAAATGAATAAACCCTGAAGTGTTCGAGACATCAAGTATATGATGCAAAGTCTATACCTTGGATGGGGAGCTGGTCAGGTCAAATAACTCACAGTCATGGCAACAGATGGTACCTATGCCTGACCAAATGGATCCCAAGGGGTGGGACTGTGTGGTGTTGACTTACATCCAAGCCACACTGATGACAACCAGTCAAAAAAAGCTAAAGATGAAAAACCTTGGCAATTTTAATGATGAAAGCACATCAGAAGCTGCAGTGACTGAATTGGGGAACTTGTTATGTCTTTGCAACTTTGAACAACACTGTTCTCCCTAGCTGCCTTCATAGTTCAGCTTCTAAAATGAGCTCAGAAAATAACTATACTATCTTCCTTCAATGGATACTTACAAAAACAAATGAAAAACAGCCCTTATATATTTAACATGTGTGTTTGTAGGTATATATGTATATATCACATATGTATATACATGTATGAATATGTACATTTCTTCCCAGTTGAATCTAAGGTCTTTGATATACAGCAGTATTTTTATTTAATTATTCATATCACATGCATGCACACACAGAGGGATACACACATGTTCTCTATATATTCTATATGTACATATCTCTATGTATATATAGGTAGAGAGAAGTCTCTCTCAGAGTACTGCTTAATAAATGTGTTTTAATTAATCAAGTAATTGATTTAATTGGATAAAATTACTTCATTAAATATTATATTCAATTAACTAAATATCTTGAGCTCCACAGAGCATCTTAATAGAGTAGCAAAGTATCTGTTGCACACCGGATGCAGAACAAGACTATGTCAAGAAGACCTGAGTTCAAAGCCAGCCTCAGAAAGTAGCAGTTTGTCTCAATTTTCTCATTTGTAAAATGGGGATCAATCTTTATAAGGAGGATCAAATTAACTAATGCATTTGCTCTACAAATCTTTTAATGTTATTATTATGCTATTGTTATGTGGTATGGTGGAAAGAATTCCAAATCGGGAGGTAGATGCCCTGGCTTTGGATCTTGACTTTGTTATTTAGTGTCTAGGTGACCTAGACCTAGTAATTTACTTTTACTGCATCTCTGTTTCCTCATCTACAAAATCAGGAAATTGGACTGGATGCCTGGTGTGATGAATGAAAAACCCTGAAAGACACAGTTTCTGGGTAATTGATGATCAGTTTCTTAATGAGGCAAGCTAATAATCAATAAATTGATGATCAATGGCTTCTCTCAGTAATCAAAGACAAAAAACACAATAAGTCTGAAAGTCTTAAATATTGTTTGAAAGGACATGCCCCTGACAAGTGGAAATCATCCTAATTGGTGGTCATTTCATGAGGTGGGTTAGGAGTCTTTAGCTCCTCCTCCTGAGAACATGGCTTGATCATGGGACTCAGTTACCTCCAGAATCTGGACAGGAGATTGCGTCTCTGGTGACACCACTCTGGTTTGTTTTCTCCTTGATGAGTTAGGTCACCATAAACTCCAATGGAGGGGTGCAGTGCCAGGGTTGTTCTTCTTGGGGCAAAACCTTGCCTAGTTTAGATTCTTTTTACACTCTATAAAGGACTAAGGTCTTCTAGTTGGAATGGGTCCTGCCCAAGATCCAGGAGCATGGTCCCATACTGTCATCAGTCAGTCACGTCCTTCCGAGACTGGCTAACTGACCTGTAGGTGCTGGTCCCCAAATGAGGAAATAGAGAGAAATCCTTAATCCTAATTAAATAATAGATTGTTTACATAATAGTAAAATATTGATTTCTCTCACTGCTAAGTGCTCTTTTGGTTCTAAATGTACAGTCCTTTAAAATATAATAATTGAAAATTGAGTCATCATATGTTTATGTTTAGTTTTCATCTACAGAT
Organism: Trichosurus vulpecula; assembly: GCF_011100635.1. Lineage (NCBI taxonomy): Eukaryota > Metazoa > Chordata > Mammalia > Diprotodontia > Phalangeridae > Trichosurus > Trichosurus vulpecula. Next base: position 27,463,205 of record NC_050580.1, on the reverse strand, counting down.
TCAATTTTATGAAGTACTAGTGATTCTAAACTAGAATTAATACTCTAAACTCATTTTAAAAATATCTCTTTCATCCTCTTATTCTTATCCAACTTTTCCAATACCATCCACTACCACCTTCTAAATGTCTGTCCTATTGTACATAAACCCTTTTACTGGCATGAACATTCCTTAATAAGGTCCCTTCCACTTCTTAACACTACCAGAAACCAGGATTTTTTGTGGGATGTCACATCTTTCACAATCCTCTTCAATCAGTGTTTTTGAAAACACATTAAGTGTTGGACCTTCCTAAACCTTCCTCAAAGTCTTTCTCTTTGAATTTATAGGTACAATGAAACTAGATTACATGGCATACCTGAACATAGCCTCGGTTTTCCTATTCTTGTGTCTTTGAATTTGTTCTTGATGTTCCTTATGACTGGAAACCATTCTACTCTTCATAACTACACTTTTCTAAAAATCCCATTAGTGCTTCAAGGACCAGCTCAAAGGCAATTTCTTCCAAGAAATCTTGCCTGAGCCACCCTCCTTCCCCACTGTGGTTATTTCTTCATCCATTTACCTCTGAAGAACTTTTTTTAACTTATTTTTTTTTACCTTAAAGGCATTCTACTTTGCATTTTAGATAATTGTCTAATAGTACACATTAAATATTAAGTTTCTTTACAGTAGCAACCATGTCATCTTAATTTTGTATCTAGCATGGCCTTACTCAAAGAAAACCCTCAAATGTTTGCTAAATTTAATAATGTATGCAGAATTTTTTACATGATAGTCCTAAAATAAATTCTCACATAAATATTTGAAAAAGTTGTGCCATGGTTTTTGTCTCCAGTTTTGAATACTAAGTTTATTTAGTTCATTAGCAAAGATTCCTTTCACATAGAAGACAGTAAGTGTTTGTTAAATTGAATTACAATTACATGAAACAAACTATTTTCAAAATGGGGGAGAACTGAGCTAATTGAACTTTAATATTCATTTTTGTTTCTTTCAGTCCAATCCTAGAGGACTCTATTGTGACTATACACATTAAAAGGCAATATGAAATATAACAAATAATAGAATGGGACTGTATTTTAAATTTTAAAGAAATTTGAAATATTACTTATGTGTGTATGCTTGTTCATGTTTATTTGTATAAATATATGTATGCATGTATTCATGTGCATTATATATACATACATATTTCCCCATATACATTTTAAAAATAATTTTAAAATAATAAACATTTATTAAGAACTTACTATAAGCACTGGGAACATAAATAAAAAAGAGAAAGTTCCTACCCTCCAAAAGCTTACAAACTAAGAAGGGAAAACAATTTACAAAAGGGAGCTGAAAAAGAGGACAGGAGCTACCTGATAAATGGGTATGGCCAAGAAGTCAGAGATGTCTCAGAGTAGTACAGCCAAGTGAGAAATGAGAAGTTCTGAGTTGGGCTCTTTCCTTATAGGGAGGTTTTGAATTTCATGTCTCTCATGTTATGAGTGTACATTCCATCTAGAATGGGAAAATCACATGATAATTTGGGACGGCCTGCAAATTGGAAAGCCATGGACATATCCTTAAACTGGTATCCCAAGTTTTCTGTTTGTGTAGCTAAATTATTATATTTTCTAATCAAAATTGTAGATCTTATTTAATAAAAGGAAGTTTAAATTTAATTTACATAATGGAAATCTGCTTAAAACGTGGTACATATTCTCATTTCTGTATATACATATAGACATACACATATATGCATGTATGTATATGTACACACACATTTAAATATATATAATTTCCCTCTTTTCTTCCTTCTCCACTCTCTACCTTGTTTTATTTTTGCTTAAGAAAAAAAAAGAGGAATAAAAGGAGGACATAGTATCAGGATAAAGCCTCCAATCCATTAATCTATCCAAATGTTTATATATTTTTAAAGGGTGGATCAGTTATCTTACTTTAATATAATTCAATGTTTCTTCAAAAAATGTAACTTGTAGAGCTATTTCCAAAGAAATTAGTGATAAAAAAATAGAGTAAGGTAGTTTTCAAAAGAAAAATTTCAAATCATTGGGAAAATACTTTAAAATCACTAAGAGAAACTCAAACTAAAACCACTCTGAAATTTCACCTCATAATCTGCAAATTAACAAAGATGAGATTTTGGCAGACTATTAATGTAGTTGTTGCTGCATTGCAGTGTTCAAGTCTGGTATCACATTGAGGCGAGGGAGGGACGATAAAAACCCAGAGATAACAGTAATGTACAAAAGCAAAAGCATTGATAACATTTTAAATGGAATTTGTGCTGCGGAAAATGACTCCCAAGGATTGTCTTTTATGTTTTCAAACAATAAAGCAACGTTTTCTCCCGATTCCATCAGGAAGTATTCAAATGTTTCCCTTTCAGGGCTATGAGTGCTAAATGAATCATTCACTAATTGAACCAGGTCGTCCTTTCTCGATCACCCATGGACAATGTTCAATGACTTTAATTTTCATCTATTGATTTTCTATCAGGATTTCACTAAATGATCTCTTGAATTTTTGGTGGCAACTAATGAGGACAAAAAAGCTAAAACAAGGTAGATCATTTACTTGTAGCTTGAGGCTGGAGAAGTGACAGGATACGAACAAAGAAAAGGACAGAAAAGCCTCTATTAAAAGAGTGAATAGATGTAATGGAATCATTGATTTAGGAATAGGAGGGATATCTGACAAAAACTGGGGGCCAGATAATAATAGTAACAAGGGTTATAATAAACACTACTGTTTACGTAGTTATTACTCTGTAGCAGGCACTGTGCTATTTGCTTTAAAACCATTATTTCTTTTACTCCTCACAACACCCCTGGGAGGGAGGTGCTATTAGAATCTCTGTTTTTGTTGCTATTGTTCAGTCATTTCAGTCATACCTAACTCTTTGTGACCTCGTTTGGAGTTTTCTTGCCATTTTCTTCTCCAACTCATTTTACAGTTGAGGATGCCGAGACAAACAGGGTTAAGTGACTAGTAAGTGTATGAGGCTGGATTTGAACTCAGCAAGATGAGTCTTACTAAAGCCAGACCCAGCACTCTATCCACTGTGCCATCTATCTGCCCACCTATTTGCCCCCATTTTACAGATTAAGAAAGTAAAGGAAACAGAAGTTAAGTAACTAGTAAGTGTCAAAAGCCTGATTAGAACTCGGGTCTCCCTGACCTCAGTCCTAGTCCTCTGTCTACTATGCCACCTAGCTGCCTATTGAAAGTCACATAAATAGTAAATGGCAGAGGCAGGATTTGAATCCAAGTCTTTTGACTCCATATCCAGCATTCTTTCCACTGTACTATGGAAGATTGCAACTGGAAATGTGTTAGTGCCATAGAGAGCCTATCAGGTTTTTTTGAGAGAAATATTTCCAGATTTCTTTTTCATACTTGCAAACAACCTTAATTTCTCACATTCCTCCCACACCTTCAATCAATCATCCATATTTGCTGAATTGGCCTCCACATTATCTCTCATATCTTCTCCTGTTTTCACTCATCCAGATATCATCTAGTTCAGAACATTACCTCTCCCTGCTTCTAGCGTCATCTTTCTCCAGTCTATTCAGGATACAGTTGCCACAGTGATATAAAAATAATAAATGATAATGATGAGAGAAATAAATATACAGCAGGAATTTGTATAGCATTGTATGCCATGAAAAACATTATGCATGCAATCTTTTCTATTCCCACTATAGATCTGGTAGATAGGGACTATGATTATTCTCACTTTAAAAATAAGGAAACTGAGACTGAGAGAGGTTGAATAATAGGCCAAGGGTCAGATGGTTAGTAAGCATCTGAAGCGTATTTTGAACCCCGTAACATCACCTTACTTGCTAGTATTTCTTAACCAGAGATCCAGCCATATCTCTCCTGTCAGGATCCATTGCTGGGACTAAGGAGGCTTTGCTGTAGAGGCAGACAAACCCACGAAGGTCTAAAGAAACATACCTTTATTTGGCAAATTCAGGGGAAGGCCTCAAAGGGAAGAAAATGGAGCTTATTTGGAGATACCCAAAGAAAGGCAGAGGGGAGAGGAGGTCAATGGGTCCATGATACAAGGGAAGCCTGATCTCCATACACTGAGCTCAAGAATGACACTTCCAAAGTAGCACTGAGAAAGATCAAGAAAGAGACATAGGCTAGGAAATAACCAGGGAGCCTTAGGCTCCATGACCTTCCGGCCATGGCAGGACAAAGTTGTTTAAGACTGTCTTGGAGGGAGCTGCTGCTAGAACTTGCTTTGTGGTTAGCCAAGATTTCCCTTGCACTCCTGTGCACATGTTTCAGCAATGATATTGCTGCAGGATCAGGGTTACTCAAATGTTTTATGATAAGAGGGACCCTGGGTCTAATAGGTTTCTCATCCTTGATATCATGGGCCAAGAGACAACAATAATAATTTTTTTAAAATTTCTGGAAGTTTCTACCATGAGTTGAAAGATTCCAGAAAGCAGTAGGTGGCAGGTGGGGGGAAAAATATTCAGAAGAAGGGCAGAATGGAATTGAGAGGGGATACCAAGCCAGAGGAAAGGCTATGGCCTAGACACAATGATGAGAGAAATAAATATACAACAGGAATTTGTATAGCATTGTATGCCATGCAAAACATTATGCATGTAATCTTTTCTATTCCCACTATACATCTGGTAGGTAGGTGCTATGATTATTCTCACTTTAAAAATAAGGAAAGAGAATAGTGTTTGTTTTTTCTCACTGGATTACAAGTTCCCCAATTCAAAAAGTTTCAGTTGATCCTTTATTCTCTGTGGTATGAGATATGAATAGAAATACTTTGCAATACAAAATTAAAAAATGGTCAGTCTGGCATTTAAAGCTTTCCACTGTTTGATTTCCACCTAATTTTCCAGCCTCTCATACTCTCCTTCATGATTCTATTATCTAGTGAAATTGGACTGAGCTATTCCCCATAAACAACCTGCCGTGTCTCACCCCCATGCTTCTGCACAGGTTTTGACCGATGTCTGGAATGCACTCCCTCCTCACCTCTGTCTCTTAGATTTCTCACCTCCTTCAGTGAATACCTCAACTGCCACCTCCAACTTTTCTCCCACTGGAAATTATTTTGTGTTACCTCAGTTCGCTGGGAAAAATTAATCAAATAATAAGTGTAAAGCACTTTAAACTTTTAATTTCCACATGAACATTAGGCCTTGTTGTGGTTACTGATATCAGCCTCATCATCACTTTGTACTTTTTGTATCTGTATACATGGTCCATAGTACTATCACCAGAGAATAATGTAAATGACTTCAGGGCACAGAACATTTTCATGTTCCACTGCCAAGCACAGTGCTTGGCATATCATAGATGTTCATCTTATGTTTATTGAATTGAATCGGATTGGATTGAAATGAAATGAAGTGAGTTGAACCAAGCAGACCTTTCCTTGTAAACACCATAGAAAGAAAGGACTGAAAATTCTAAACTACTAAGAAAACATAATGGAATCTCCATATCTCCTCCTTTTTGCCAAAGTATTTTGACTTTCCTTTTCCCACTTAATCCCCCACCAATAGTCATTACCTTTAAGAAGAACTCTAGGGGCAGCTAGGTGGTGCAGTGAGTAGAGCACCAGCCCTAAAGTCAGGAGGACCTGAGTTCAAATCCAGCCTCAAACACTTGACGTAATTATTAGCTGTGTCACCTTGGGCAAGTCACATAACCCCAAATGCCCTGCCTTTCCCCCTCCAAAAAAAAAATTTTAAAAAAAAGCTCTACCTGAGGAGATTCATTATTAAGTACATTGAAGCATTTGGGAACTGTTCTCCTTGCACGGGAATTTGAACACACCATGCTTACGCAGTCTAGCTAAAAAATTGGGACCAGAGACACCAATTCACCATAATGAGTTGCAGAGCAGAACTGGGCCTAACTCATTAGAGCAAACTTTACAGCTCACATCAAGGCCTCACAAGCAAACCGCTGCTTCAGCTCCCTAAGAGGTCAAATGAACTATGGGGAATAGAAGAAAAGCCCAACCACCGCCATTTCAATTTACTGATGAGAATGTCCAATATATCCACGTGCAGGCTCCAAATTTTGTTTCACAAAATAGGCTTCTCACATCTTAAAATTAGCCAAGGTTATTGTTCTACGGTTTGCAAAATAACCTTGGAATGCTTTTCTCCTGTTTTCCTGTCCAGGCTATGGTTAGAGCTTTTGCTGGTAAAATTACCACATGTTAATGCCAGGGATAACCTTCAGGGTACCCCAAGGTGGGTAAGTAGGATGGTAACAGTAACACAAGATCATCCCACACTTTGTGTGGCATTGGTTGAAGGAATTTTTTGATATTTTGCCAGAAGAGAAGACACTGGGAGGAATATTAGCTATTCAAGTATGTATGCATAGGTTCCCAAATATTTTTGGCCTACCATCCCCTTTTAAAAAATACTCAGCACTCCCCCAAAATCTTACAAACCTGAAGTCTCAGATTAAATGCACAATTGCACTTGAAGCTAATACCACCCCCTGGATCATTCCAGAGCCCGCCAGGGAGTGTTATTGCCCACTTTAGGAACCTCTGAATAGGATTATCCTGAAGAAAATAGATTAGATTTTTTTTTTCTGGGCCCAGAGGATAGAGTTAGGAATGATGGAACTAGAGCCAGTAAAAGATACAAGATAGATGACTTGGACCTCATCAAAATAAAACCAGTAAAGTAAAAGGGGAACCAACTATATTATCTGTTCTCCCTTGTAGAAGGTCTCAAAGCATCTACTATACAACCACCTGTTGGGGATGATGTTGAAAGCAGTCCTGCTTAAGTACCAGTCGAACTAAATGAGTTCTAAAATCTCTTCCAATCTGAACATTTTTTGATTCTAAGAAAGAGCACAAGACTGTAGAATAAGGTTGAAAAATCAAATATGGCATCTTGTAAAAGATTAGTCTTGCCAATTCATTCCAATATAATGTGAAATCTAGCGCATCAAAGAACTCTAGAAACTATCTAGTCAAGCCTATCCCATCCCTCATTCCTCAGATGAAGAAATTGTAGCCTAGAGATGGGAGAATAATTCATTGGCTTCAAGGATTTTAGGACAACAGATTCAAAGTTGAAGAAACCTTAGAATCGATCAAGTCCAGCACCTTCATTTTATAAACAAGAAAATGGAGTCACAATGACATTAAGTGAATTGCCCAGGGTCACTTAGAAAGTATTTGAGGTTAGAATTTGGGCCCAAGTCTTCCTAACTTGTCTAACATGAGGGATAGCTCAATAGATGAGCTGGAATTTGAATCCTGGTAATACTGATCCAAATCCAGTTTTGGTTCTATTATACTTCACTGTCTCTTGGGAAAATATTGATCTAAATATCTTACCCTTTGCAAGGTTTTGCTTATTAGAAGAAGAAGAAGAAGAAGAAGAAGAAGAAGAAGAAGAAGAAGAAGAAGAAGAAGAAGAAGAAGAAGAAAACAAATGGCAAACTTCAGTCCAGAGATAGAAATGCAGTTAAAAACTACTAACTATGAATTTAGGAAAGCTATGTGGGTGTGGCAGACATCAGTACCTACACAGGATTTCCATTCCCTAAGCAGACAAATCATAGCCTATAGAAGGCAAAATCATTTTGGTTTGTTTTGCTTTTTCCATTACATAAAACCATCTTTGCATTTTTATTTTCACTGCATGTTGATCACTCTTATTTCCTGGCTTTTTTTTTTCCTGAGGAAGTTATTAGCTCAAATACTAGAAGAAAAAAAATATGCACAAGGAGGTGAGTCATTGAGTTATGTAGCTCTGATGAGATGGCATGGTTCATCTCCCCTGCTAGCAAAATCAATGGACTTAGAATGTATTTGCTATATGCTGTTATTGGCATATATATTATCAAAATTAGGGCTCTGTGTATTGTGCTTCACTGGAGTTTACTACTTGAGAAGATTAAATATTTAGATTCTTGCAAATTCAGCAAAACTCCCATCAAGGGATAGGGGGTGGGTGCTGAAGGCAGGAAGTGAAACTAACAAAAATAGACTTTCTAAGCAATTGAAAATCCTGTTTACCAATTTGACTCTTTTAAAGTAAGCAGAGAATGTGCGTTTGAAAGATTAATAGGGTACATTCAACTGTGGTAGAGAACTAATTATTCCATTCTGATTCTCTCTCTTCTCTACATTCTCATGGGATTTCCTTTTTAAAAATGAGATACAAACAATTTGCTTTCATATTTCTGTTCTCCATCAGGGGAGGGTTTGAGTCATACCTGAGCAAAACCTTGATTATGAAGAAGGCAGTCATGGTTATCAAGAACTGCTATTTTTGAAATTGGTTCCATTGCATTACCTTGATCAAAAAACATTCATTTGATTAGCCTAATTTATAGGGAAATGTCTTTTCCTGGAGGCTCATAATAGATTTGCAGAAAACTAAACCCTAACTTAGATTCACACAGAAGTATAACCCAAAGGCATTCAAAGTGCTTCATGGTAAAATAATCATAATTTTAAAAATATTTCAGTGGGGCACTATTAATTTCATTTTGCAAATGTATGATAAGCACTCAAAAGATCAGTCTTGCGAAACAAGGCAAAGGCTAGACTATAGAGCTTGACAGTTACCCTGTTTTCCTGCCCTGTGTACTATAATATTCCAACTCAGGTGTAAGGAGCTGGCTCTACACATACATAGATCACCTAACATGGAGGAACCCTGCATTTTCCTGCAACCTGGGTGGGAGTAGCCAGAGGAAGTTGTGGGCAGTTGCTCTCTTTTCTTCATGCTCTTTCCTGCATGTTGATCCCACAGTATAGGCACAGTGAACTGAACTGGGAGAAGGGGTGCCATTCCCTTCTTCCTTTAGATCCTGTGCCTGAGGCATATGTCTTGTTCTGTTTTATTTACCTTTCTCAGTGTCACTCGTCAGTTGGAGAGCTTTTTGGACTGAGTCTGAGCTATAGAGCCCCCAGAACTAAGATTCTAGGAAGAAAAAGCAAAAAAAAGCAGGGTTCCTGGGACTCAAACCTGAGAGGATTTTGAACTTGGACCTTGAACTGTGCTCTATAGGAAGTTAACTAAGATTTCAGTTTAATCCTGTTCCCTTCCCAAGACACAGAGGTGGTGCAGAAGTAGGATTAAATCCCACATATTGGGGAAGTAAGTTTGTATATTTGTTATTTTAGCTTTTGAATGAAATGTTCCTTTGTAAAAGCTAATATAACTGTAAATGGTTAAATATAACCGAGATTCAGGAGACTAACCCTTACATTGGAGGGAACACCACCAGCTGGGACTGTAGCTATTTACAGAGAGCCTAAATTTCCCCAAGGGAACTTGAGAACTCTGGAGGAGGGGTGAGATATAACATACCTGACCTTCCAGCAGTATGGGCTAGGCAAGTCTGTGGCATACAGGGAAGACCTGAGTTCAAATCCCATAGCTGACACTTTCTATATGATGATGAAATGAAATAAAAATTATTGGAGGGATTGAGTAAGACAAGACATACTAATGCACTTAGTGGAGCTGTGAATTGGTCCAGTGCTTTTTGGGGGGAAATATGGGGGAAATTGAAAATCGAAAGTATGTCCTGAAAGTCACTTAACTGTTCATACCCTTTGATCCAGCATAACCACAACTAGGTTTATAGTGCAAATGGGACAAATACAGATGGAACAGAATACAAGTGCCCAGTGTCATTTACAGCTGTATGTGTGGGATCAGCAAAGAACTGGGGGGTGGGAGGGACGACAACAAGATTACCATTATTTAGGGAAAGGCTGGACAAATACTGGTATATAAATGTGATGGAATATTATTATGCCATAAGCAATGACAGAAGTTTTGATTTTAGAGAAAACAGGAAAATCTCTGTGAACTGATGCATAGTGGAAAGAACAGAACTAGAACAGCACATTTAGGACTAGAGTTCGGAAGAGAACACAAATGGGACAATATTGAGGATCATTTTAAGTTTACTATAGACATTCAACAAAATAAACTGTATTAAACAGATATATTGTTCCATATACTTTCATGTGTTTTCTTTCCTTTCTGTATGGCAGTAGTTATGCATGGTGATGTTTGTCAGGCTCATAATAAAGAAAAATTAAAAGAAAAATAGAAAAAGAAGGAAAACCAAGGTTGGCACCCAAGTCTTGTAACATCGAAACAAATGCTGTTCCTTTACACCCACAATGGCAACCGTGGAAGAATAGTTTTAATCACATTTGTACTATCACAGCTCTATCGACATTTATCACTATGGTACTTTTCAAACTGTGTGTGTATTTGATTGAAACCCTCTTTATACAAAACATTTTTGGCAGCTGGTAAATGTCAGTAGATTTCAAATAGATTTTTAACTTATCTTATACTCAAGATATGAATTTTCACTGGAAAAAAATGTGAGCTCATCAAGTACTGGTGACAATTCACATGTTGGGACACACATTAACAGTTTTGCTTCCCTGCAGAAAGATTTCATTCCAGATTACAAATTCACAGGAGACCTTCTAATACATCTATTTAATTCTACATCTGAAAAAATATGACCCATACAACGTATGCAACGTGTGCAACAACACATGGCCATCCAGCCTTTGCTTAAAGACCTCCAGTGAGGATGAAACTCCTACTTCCTCAGTCAACCCACTCCAATTTTGCAAAGCGTTAATTGCAGGAAGTTTTGTTATACTTTATTTTTCTCCTGGCATCAAACTGAAATGGGCTAGTTTTCATCTGCCATCTGTTGCTCCTGTTTCTGCCCTCTGGGGCCAAGCAGAACAAGCCTAATCCCTCTTTCACATGACAGTCCATCAAATATTTGAAGACAGCTATCAGATTGACCTTATTTTTCATAAGACATTCTCCTTCCACATAATACACCCACGCTTAATGCTGGAGCCTTCCTACCACTGAAAATGAAACTAAGAAAATGGAGACTTTTCTCTATGCTTCTTAGTGAAAATGTAGTGAAACACTAAAATGTAATTTTTTTAAAGGATTGTGAAACAAATTACCATGACAACCTTAAGGGAGCAGGTGTTGGAGGGGTTCAAATATTTATTCAGCTGTGTATTGAGAAATGGTATTTGAGGAGAAACAGCAATAAGCATCTTTGACCTAAGTGGAAACGATATGTTCTCCTTAAACACTGAGCCCTGAAAGAAACCACAATGAACCAACATCATTGTGGATGGAGGGGAACACATTATCCAATATGAATTGTAAATGCATTGGCCTATGACTAATGTTTTATATATGCAGGCTATTTTTTTTTCTTCTTTCAGTATACCTCCCCACCACACTCAGTGCATGTCAACAAGCATTTATTATATGCCAGGAACTTTGCTAAGCACTGGGAATATGAATGTAAGTGAAGTCAATGTGATATTAAAGCAAACAGCATAAAGAGGGAGGGAAACACTCCAATCCAGTAGAGAGGCCCCAACATCTCAATAGATTACTTTCGAAGGGACTTTTAAAGTTGAAGCTGTAAGTTCAGAACACAGAACCCTTTACTTGAAAAATTATCAGGAGCAAACTAATTAATTCACTATATATACATATATATATATATATATATATATATATATATATATATATATATTGACTTCATTCCCTCCTACATATAATCATATTTTTAACATAGAATACTTGCCATCCCAAACAAATCTCCATTTGGTAGAATTTCAGGCAGCTTAAAATAAAGAATGGATGTGTTTGGAGGAAGATTTGGGTAATATAGGACAGTGTTTTGGGAAAGAGAGAATACCATGTTCCATAAACAGGCTTAGCTGGCCTGGGAGACTGCCCTCCGAAGTTAGCTATCTGTATCCTTCTTTGATGTCAGGGCTTTATGTCTTTCTCACTGATCCTGGATAAATCAGTTTTCAAAACACCCTCAAATTTTATGTCTTAACAGCTGCCTCAGTAAGAGTAACAACAGAAACTCTGGTCGTAGAAGAGGCTGGGGAAGGAGGGCAGACTTTTCATGTTTGGGCCATTTGTAACATGAGGACCTTTACATTTATTGATGGGAGCAGAAGGATTCAGATATGCATACAATCCTCTGTGTTCCAAAGATTCTATAGTGGAGTAACCAAGGGAAGCACAAGCTGTATTCAAACAAATGGATAAATGAATGAAATGAATAAATGAATGAAAAAGTACTTATTTAGCTCTAAGCCAACAAATTCTTAGCCTTCTCATATTCCTACCAAGCTGAGATTGTATGGCTCCTGGCCTAGCACTGGTTCTGCTTCATTATTAACTTCTCCCCTACCCTGATTCTCTACGTAACAACTATTTCAGGATTCCCCCTTTGCTTCCAATGGGTCACCCACCAGACCTTTGTTCTCTCTATCTGCTCACATTACCTCATATTTAGTTAATTATGTACATTTTGTACCCACCCTAATAGAATAACTTCTTAGATGACAAAGATTAATTCTTTTTTTAAAACTATCTCAAGGATCTAGTATAGAAACTTGCACATAGTTGGTAGTCAATAGATTTCTATTGAATTAAATTGAAATAAAGATACACACTTGGATGTTCCAGGAAAATAAGTAAGCGGTCATATTTAAGGTAAAGAAACAGGCTAGGGAAGAAGTCAAAAGTGTTCTTCTTAACACTCTATGTTGGCTCTGCCAATGGCAGGACTCTGGGAATGTTCAACATATACCCATTATGAGAAAGTGTGTAAAATTCTTCAGAGCAAGACTATATTTTCATCATTGGCTATATAAGTGTTTCCCTTTTGCTAATATGAAAATTTTGAAAATATTCAAGTGCATTGACTTTGATCAACTCAAAAATCAATTAGTAACTTTTATGTCTTGCTTTATTTCCTCACTGTGTCAAACATCACTTCTCACTTTCACAATTGGATCTATAGTGGGAAGTGCGTGAACCTGACTCCATCTTGTATAACTGGCTCCATTTTGAGACTTGTTTCTTTTTCTGCTCTCTCCCTTCCAAATGTGGGAATTGAATTATATCCTATTTCATGTCTGGGAAATTGCTGAAACTGTCTCTTTCCTTTCCAACTCAGGAAGTCTTTAATCTTTCCTTCAGTAAGAAATCAAATTACCTAATCTTATATCCTTCTTTATATACTGTTTATTGTTTTCAAATAATGTATAAAAATCTGTGCCAGGGGGGGCGGAGCCAAGATGGCGGCTGGTAAGCACGGACTAGAGTGAGCTCCGTATCCGAGTCCCTCCAAAAACCTATAAAAAATGGCTCTGAACCAATTCTAGAATGGCAGAACCCACAGAACAGCAGAGGGAAGCAGGGCTCCAGCACAGGACAGCCTGGATGGTCTCTGGGTGAGGTCTACTCCACATGGAGTTGGGAGCTGGGAACGGAGTGGAGCAGAGCCCAGCATGAGCGGCGTGGACGATCCAGACCAGAAGCCGGGCGGAGGGGGCCCTAGCGCCCTGAATATGTGAGCTGCGGCAGTTACCAGACCCCCCTCAACCCACAAACACCAAAGACTGCGGAGAAGGTTAGTGGGAAAAGCTGCGGGAGTGGAAGGAGTTCGCGGAGGTGGGGCAGCTACAGCTGTTGTTACTTCCCGCTCCAGGCCCACCTGGTGGGAGGAATTAAGTGGCGGATCAGAGCAGGAGTGCAACAGCCTGCTGAAGATCTAAGCCCAGTCTGGACTGGGGGTCCTTGGGGAAGGAAGAGAGCAGCTCTGACAGAGCTGGCACCTCCCCCCCAAACGTAGAACACAGAACTCGTTAGTCTACAAGCAGTCATACCCCACTGAAAAACTCAAGGGTCAAGTTAGTGGGTTGGGAATATGGCCAGGCAGCGAAAACGCGCCCAGACTCAGTCTCAGACTTTGGATTCTTTCTTTGGTGACAAAGAAGACCAAAACATACAGCCTAAAGAAGACAACAAAGTCATAGAGCCTACAACCAAAGCCTCCAAGAAAAACATGAACTGGCCCCAGGCCATAGAAGAACTCAAAAAGGATTTGGAAAAGCAAGTTAGAGAAGTAGAGGAAAAATTGAGAAGAGAAATGAGAAGGATGCAAGAAAACCATGAAAAACAAGTCAATGACTTGCTAAAGGAGACCCAAAAAAATACTGAAAAATACACTGAAGAAAACAACACCTTAAAAAACAGACTAACTCAAATGGCAAAAGAGCTCCAAAAAGCCAATGAGGAGAAGAATGCCTTGAAAGGCAGAATTAGCCAAATGGAAAAGGAGGTCCAAAAGACCACTGAAGAAAATACTATTTTAAAAATTAGATTGGAGCAAGTGGAAGCTAGTGACTTTATGAGAAATCAGGATATTATAAAACAGAACCAGAGGAATGAAAAAATGGAAGACAATGTGAAATATCTCCTTGGAAAAACCACTGACCTGGCAAATAGATCCAGGAGAGATAATTTAAAAATTATTGGACTACCTGAAAGCCATGATCAAAAAAAGAGCCTAGATACCATCTTTCAGGAAATTATCAAGGAGAACTGCCCTGATATTCTAGAGCCACAGGGCAAAATCGAAATTGAAAGAATCCATCGATCGCCTCCTCAAATAGATCCCAAAAAGAAATCTCCTAGGAATATTGTTGCCAAATTCCAGAGCTCCCAGATCAAGGAGAAAATACTGCAAGCAGCCAGAAAGAAACAATTTGAGTATTGTGGAAACCCAATCAGAATAACCCAGGATCTGGCAGCTTCTACATTAAGAGATCGAAGGGCTTGGAATGCGATATTCCGGAGGTCAATGGAGCTAGGATTAAAACCTAGAATCACCTACCCAGCAAAACTGAGTATCATGTTCCAAGGCAAAATATGGAGTTTCAATAAAATAGAGGACTTTCAAGCTTTCTCAGTGAAAAGACCAGAACTGAATAGAAAATTTGACTTTCAAACACAAGAATCAAGAGAAGCATGAAAAGGTAATCAAGAAACGGAAATTGCAAGGGACTTACTAAAGTTGAACTGTTTTGTTTACATTCCTACATGGAAAGATGATGAGTATGATTCATGAGACCTCAGTATTAGGGTAGTTGAAGGGAATATCCATATATATATATCTGTATATATATGTTAATGTATATATATAAGTGAATGTGTATGTATGTATATATCTATGTGTATATGTATGTATGTGTATATATATATGTGTGTTTATATATATATATATATACATATATATATATATATATATATATGTAAAAGAGAGAGAGCAGACACAGGGTGAGTTGAAGATGAAGGGAAGATATCTAAAAGAAATAAAATGAAATTAAGGGATGAGAGAGTAACATACTGAGAGAGGGAGATAGGGAGAGATAGAATGGGGTGGATTATCTCGCATAAAGGTGGCAAGAGGAAGCAGTTCTATGGGAGGAGGGGAGAGGGCAGGTGAGGGGGGAATGAGTGAACCTTGCTCTCATCAGATTTGGCCAGAGGGGGAATACCATACATATTCAGTTGTGTATCTTACCCCACAGGAAAGAAGAGGGAGGAAGATAAAAAAAAAAATAAAAGGGGGGGAATGATGGAGGGGAGGGCAGATGGGGGTGGAGGTAATCAAAACAAACACTTTGGAAAGGGGACAGGGTCAAGGGAGAAAATTCAATAAAGCGGGATGGGTTGGGAAGGAGCAAAATGTAGTTAGCCTTTCACAACATGAGTATTGTGGAAGGGTTATACATAATAATACATGTGTGGCCTAGGTTGAATTGCTCAACTTCTTAGAGAGGGTGGGTGGGAAGGGAAGAGGGAAGAGAATTTGGAACTCAAAGTTTTAAAATCAGATGTTCAAAAACAAAAGAAGTTTTTGTATACAACTAAAAAATAAGATACACAGGCAATGGGGCGTAGAAATTTATCTTGCCCTACAAGAAAGAAAGGGAAAAGGGGATGAGAGGGGAGGGGGGTGATAGAGGGGAGGGCTGCCTGGGGAACAGGGCAACCAGAATATAAGCCATCTTGGAGTGGGGGGGAGAGTAGAAATGGGGAGAAAATTTGTAATTCAAAATGTTGTGAAAATCAATGCTGAAAACCAAATATGTTAAATAAATAAATTGCATAAAAAAAAAATCTGTGCCAGATATTTATTCCAGGTTCATTGCTTTTCTGAGGAGACCTGGTCCCACTTCATTGTGCATTGGCATGCCTTGTAAATATATTGATAGACTTAGAAACTGGAACCTTTGTTGACTAAATTATAGCATATTTTATTCATCATAGTTTTTGGAAAAGCCAGCCAGGATGAGAAGAGATATGAGTCCCGAGCATGGTCTCTTAGAAGAACTCCCTAGAATAGCTTCAGTCCATTTTTCACCAAGGGACTTCTCTGCAGAAGATGGCCTGGAAAGTCAGATTCTGCTTCCACTGCCCCATCCTCAGATCCCAGTTTCTTCTGAGGTAAGGTAAATCCCTCACACTACTACTAAGGGGTACCTATGGTCAGCTTCCCATTCTGCTGGGGTATACCTAAAGTGTTGCTATAAGCTCCCACATTGTTAATGCAGGTATTGCCATAAACCCCTCATATTATTGGGGCAAGTATTTCCTAGGAAGTCCTCAAAGAGAAATATTTGTTGAATTATGTAAAACCTGATCGAAAACTATAAGAAATTCAGCTGACAATCTGTTTTGGCCCCATATTGGTACTTCTCATTATTGCAATTTTTTTTAATTGAGGCTAGTCATCAGAAAACCTCATTTAAATCAGATGCTTAATCTGATAGACTGTACCCAATACCCCATAAAGGTTTTTCTTCTCTATATCTTGTGCTGTCTGTTCCCCTCAAGCCTCTTTCATCTAGCCTCACCCTCATGCTTCTAGGCAAGCTGACAAGACACTCATTGGAACTCTAATGTTCCAGTGGACTATACCAGGCTACAGCAGGCTAGGGAGTCTTTGATCAGGGGCGTGGAAGCATGTGCTGTCTGCCCTGAGAATTGGAGCAAACTCAAAGAAACTGTCCAGGAAGAAAATGAAACCCCTGGTTTTAAGTAGTATGCATTATTTAATTCAGTGTTCTTGGCCTGAGATGAGGGCAAACTACTTATTCAAAAGGGGTGACTAAGAATAAGATCTCTTGAATTATTCAAAAATTGGTTAAAATATATAAAAATCCAAATGAGTCCTAAATCTGACTTAAAGAAGGGACTTTTAATTACTGCAGATTAAAGGCTTTTAAATGGCTTTAGAAAACTGTGTGAAAAAATAGGAAAAAAAACTGCTGGGAAAAGGGAAAAGCAATTTGGCAGAAAGTAACTATAGACCAACATCACACATTGTATACCAAGATAAGGTCAAAATTAAATATGAACAGTAATAACATAAAAAAAAACAAATTAGGGGAGTATGAAATAGTTTATCTGTCAGAATTATGGACAAGGAGAGAATTTAGGACCAAACAATAAACAGAAAGCATTATGCGTTGTAAAATGAATAATTTTGATTACATTAAATTAAAAAAAAATTGCACAAGCAAAACCAGTGTAGCCAAGATGGAAAGGAAAGCAGAAAAGTAGGGAAAATTGCTTAAAGCAAGATTCTCTGATAAAAGTCTAATTTCTCAAATACATAGAGAATTGAGTTGAATTTACAGGAATCCAAGTCATCCCCCAAATGATAAATGATCAAAGGATATGAAGAGGCAGTTTTCTGAAGAAGAAATCAAAGCAATCTATAGTTATATGAAAAAATGCTCTAAATCCCTATTGATTAGAGAAACACAAATTAAAACAACCTTGAGGTACCATCTCACAAGTATCAGATTGGCTAATATGACAGAAAAAAATATGGAGGAGATTTGGGAAAATTGGGACGTTAATGTACTTTTAGTGGAGTTTGAAGTGATCCAACCATTTTGGAGAGCAATTTGAAAGTATAACTAAATGACTATAAAACTCTGCAGACCCTTTGACCCAACAATAGTACTACTAGGTCTATATCCCAAAGAGATTCAAAAAAGAAAAAGAAAAAGACCTATCCATACCAAAATATTTATAGCACTTCTTTTTGTGGTAGCAAAGAATTGGAAATTGAGGGAATACTCATCAATTGGGGAATGGCTGAACAGGTTGTGGCATATGGTCATGGTGGAATACTGTCATGCTATAAGAAATGTTTAGGATTATTTCAGAGAAACCTGGAAAGACTTACATGAACTAAAGCCAAATGAAGTGGGCAGAACCAGAAAAACATTATATACAGTAACAGCAATATTGTGCAGTGATCAACTGTGAATGACTTAACTATTACTATAATCCAAGACGATTCTGAAGGGTTTATGATGAAAAATGTTATCCACCCCTAGAGAAAAAAAAAAGCTTATGGAGTCTGAATGCAGATTTAAGGATTTTTAAAATTTTCTTTATTTTTTGTCTGTGTTTTCTTTCACAACATGACTAGTACAAAAATATGTTTTGCATGACTGCACATGTAAACCCTATATCAAATTGCTGACCTTCTCAATGAAGGGGGAAACAAAAGAGTGAGAGAATTTGATAATCAATTTTAATGACTTTTAAAAATTTTTACATGTAATTGGAAAAAACAAAAATGTTTTAAAAGAAAAAGAAAATTTTGCACCCTAACCTTTTGATTAAACTTTTAGCAGGAGACAAGGCCAGTAAGTATGTGTATTTCTAGTGTGGTTGTAGATTTTTCTACCTTAGAAGATTGCTAAAGGGAAAATTCAGTCAGCCATAAAGATTTCTGCAAAAAACTGCAGCCCAAGAGTTAAGAATGTGAAGGAAGGTTAATGAAGTTTCATATTTGAAACTGTTCTCCCAGCTTTCTGTAATCTGATGCTAAACTCTCCATCCAAGTAAGCAGGGACTGACCTCCTCCCACTGTAGACTTTCAGTGGTAGATAAGAGTTTTAAAAAAAAAACCTGTAAAATACATTTTTTGTGTCATTTCAGCCCTCATCAGATTGGAGTTATAGACATAAAATCGGATTACCAAAGAAAAGAAAAAAAAATTTCCTTGTTTGTAGAAATGTACAACATTACAATTTATTTAAGGAATAAATTTGTAATTTGCATGCGATACATTTACTGCAAATTTACTGTAGATTTTGGAAATTTGCAGATTAAGGTTAAGCACCTCTCTCATCTTTCTGGAGAAAGGATTTAGAATTGTGAGAGAGACTGGAGACCTATTGATTCCATTGAGATAAGCCAATTTGAGGCAAGTGCCTCAGGCCCTTCTCTTTGTCCTTCCTGATAAGGCACTTCGCAAAAGCTTAACAAATGTTGAAATAACATAGTGAGTTTCTGAGTACCACTACTACAAAGTACCACTCTGTAGAATTTTTTTTAAAGGAAATACAACAATATCATTGGTGATTTCACTGATTAGAGAAAAGGGACTAAACTTAGCCTGCAAGTAGTTCCAAAGTAAACAAAAATGGGTTTACAATTTGCAGTTCAAATTTACTTGGGACTTAAGAACTGTCTGTTATTAAGTATTTGATCTTGACAACAGAAAGCTTGTTTACACCAAGGAGCAACATTAAAATAAGTCACACACACACGTCCTTGAGAGGAAGGACTGCTTGCCTCAATCCCACTGTTGCCAGAGTCCAGGAAATGGAAATAGACATTCATATTCATTACGAAAGGACTGGATAGGTTGGAGTGGAGGAGATAACCAGGAGCTTTTGGGAAAGCTCAAACAGAACTTTCAAAGCATTATGTAACAGAATTATTTGTTTAGGTAAATTAGAAACAAGGTCAAATGCATTCGTAAGCTCTTAAGAACTCAAAAAGGTTATATATTTGTAATTGCAAAGGGGAACTTCAGTGGAGTGAACATTAGTTCTTTAGATAGTCTGGGATGTGACTGGGAAATATAGCAGTTTGAAATACAGTACCCCGAAATATTATTCAAAAGCTGTATCCCAATCTTCTGAAACTTCCGGAGCTCCAAAGTAGGTGGACAGTAATTCAAGGTTGCCACCTCTAGCCTCTCCCCATGTTTTACCTAGGATTAAAACTGAAAAGCCTCCAGGAGAGGGTAGGGCTGGGTTATGAACACGAAAGAAATCGATTTGACTCTTTGGGTACTTTAAAAGGAAATAAAGGGGCGGCTAGGTGGCACGGTGAGTAGACCACCGGCCCTGGAGTCAGGAGTACCTCAGTTCAAATCTGGCCTAAGACACTTGACACAAGTGTGTCATAAAAAAACATAAATGTTTTGATTCTTCTGCCTTCTACTTTGAGAGTTTCTTATATCCGGCGGTTCCGAACCTTTCAGACATGTTTATGATCCTCTTTGAGATTATAAACTCTGCCCTCCTAATACAACTTACTAGCTGTGTGACCTTGGGCAAGTCGCTTGCTCCAATTGCCCTGCCTCCCCTCGCCCCCGCAAAAAAAGGAAATAAAGGAAAAAGTAATGAGGGGCTGGGAGTGCCACCATGAATCTTTGAAAATGAGATGAAATTTTGTTCTGAAATTAAGTAGGATAATTGTGGTAACTCGAAACCTACTACAAACTACATTTGCTATTTGGCATTAAAAAATATGTTAGCTGTGTGACATTAAGCAAGTTACTTCACCTTTGATTACCTCAGTTTACCATTCAATAAGGGCATAAAAATAGCACCCACCTCTCAAACTTTTGGGGAAGATGAAAATTATATAATGACTGTGAAGTGCTTATCATAGTGCCTGGTATATAGTAAGCACTGTATAAATGCTAATTATTGTTATTATTATTATTATTTATACTGAATGTATTTACTCCATACTTGATAAAGCTACACCTGGTTTTAGATGTGATTAGTATAAAATGCCAAAGGTAATAAAATGAATTATTTTCCATGTAGAATAAATTTGAAATACGTTCAACTGAATAATGGCATTTAGATGGTGTTTTATTATTGTGTTTCTAAAGTTCAGTAAACTATTATATTTAACACAGCCTGGATTAATAGAGAAGTTGCTTTTCCAAAAATGTTGGTAGGGAAGTAACTTTTCTTTGGTCTGATGTCTGCTGGATTGTGAATAGAGCTATTAAAAGATTGTGATAAAAATAGATATTTGAAAACTGTTCAATATTTAATGGGGTATACTTTGTTTTCAAAAAGAAGAAGAAGGAGGAGGAGGAGGAGATGATGATGATGACGATGATGATGACAACAACAACATGACTATGATTATGTCAACAATTACAGCTTTGGAGGAAAAGTTGCACAGACCAATTAAAATATCGTATCTGTGAGGTCCCTTGAGACTTTGCATTTAGACAGGATCATAAGATCTTATCATCCCTGCTGTCTGCATGCTGTAAAATTTGAAGTTTAAGAAAGTACGACTGAGAAAATAGGATCTTCTTTCTCAAATTTCTTTTGTCAAAAGGGAAAGGTTTGCAAGTTTAGAATAATGAGGAAGGAGTGTTAATCTAGAAATATTTGGCTATCATTTATGTAAGTATGAAAATGTAGAGAGTGGTTTAAAGATGTAATTTCAATACATTAAAAAATAGTTGCATCTTTGAACCAACTTAACAGTTGACCTGAGATTCAAATATTTCAGTCTTGCCTTAGGGGTAAATGGGCAATACAGGCTGGAGGCTTACAATACCCAGCAATTTTCTAGAGGCTTTTGAGTCAACTACCATGTATTCACTATATATTTGTGGAAGCCCAGGATTTGATTATTCTTGATTTCTAAATTCCTAAATAAAAACCCCAGAATGTGATTATTCTTGATTTCTAAATGTCATGTATTCACTAAATGTGCGGGAAACCCCCAAATGTGATTGTTCTTCATTTTTAAATGAAGGCTACATGAAATGTCCATATATTTTTGTTCCTTGTTAACCATTATTTGAACATTTGAGTTAAAAATAATAATCTAGACTAAGCCGTGATTAGTGAAATTCTTCTATTTGAGGTAAAATCTCTTAGGACTATAAGTTACTATTATTCTGAGTTTGATTTCAGAAATGGTTATCTAAAGTGCCCATTAAACCAATAGTCTGCTATTCGAGAAGAAAATGGCGTGAGGTGCTGAAGTCTGAGAACTACAACAAGTAGGTGTCAATTTTTCCTGGGAAAAGTTGGAGGGTTGAACATGGGGTGGCCTAAAGCAGCAGCCTCCTGACTCAGTTTCTCCATGAAGCTATGTGAACAGAAAATTTCCCACATGATTAATCCTGAGCTTGATTTTTGATGCCATGTGAATAATGTGGAACGTTGTTACATGACTAACAGTTAAGTTTGATTCATGCCCGGAATCAAAGAGAGCTAAGAATGTTTTCTCCCTGTTATAGTTTGTGTCAGGTCAGTCTGTACCATAGATGGGATGAGTCTTTATGCAATAGTTATGTCCCTCCTTTTCCTTTGATACAAATTTTCTATAATTGAATAGGTGAATTTTACACATTTGTTTGATTTATAGATTTACTATTGCAACATGTAGAAGTTTTGCTTCTGGTGATGTTGAATCTATTACTTAAATACATGAATTATAATATAGGGATGATATCCTCCTAAGGAGGGTGTAATTAGACAAAATAATAGCAAAAAGATGTAATATAAACATTTTTGAATGAAATGAAATAGCCACTTTTGAGAAAGCAGCAAGATCAGACTGTTCTCTATGCAAACTAGCATATATACATTTGTATATGATTGGCTCCCAAATGTTTCTAATAGGAAGATCAGACTTGGAGTGTGTTTTAGTAATAAGTTCTCAAAATTGTATTAAGGATTTTACATACAATTGCAGTAGTAATTGTAAATAAAGTGAAATCACGTTCCTCTTCTGAAGCATATGCTTCAACTGATAGAAAGGCTCATTTTTCAAGTTAGGTCCTCATGAATTTTGTTTTTTAGAATCTTCCTTCAGCCTGTTGATAGTATTTTCCATATCAGGTACAGGGTTTAGATCAAGATAGGAAAAGCAAGTGGTATTTAAAAACTGAAATTCTCTGAAGTTTTATATGAATTGTAAGTTCATAATTTGATGTTCTTCTTATAAATCTGTTAATAGGATTAGCACCATAAGATTTAAACTGGTTTTCACCATTGTTAATTTAATATAACCTTCTAAATAAAGAATTTCTACAAGTGACTTCGAACCAGAAACATGTATTCCTCCTTCAGAGCTGTCCTGCGTGTAAGGCCTATTCCAGAATGTCCAGGAGAAGATTTTCCATGTACTGGATGACTAACTGGTACATCTGATACTACTTAGAATGAAATGGGTTGATTAAATGAACATTAGGAATATGTTGCTAGGAGACAAGGAGTCAATGTTATTTAATATTAATGATCATTATTATTCTTGTGCTCTGTAGTAGATGTTGTACTAAGCTATGAGAGAGAGAGATTCCTGGGGGTCTTTTATTTTTTCTATGCAATTCTGATAATGTGCATATCAACACATTATAAATCTAGCCTATAGATAAGTCATCCATGAGGGCTGGGCGTGCCCCTCCCAAAAATCAAGAGGGGAATTGTGAAAAGCAAACTGACTCCATCTTGTAAATCTGACTATTTTGAGGCTTAAGTTTTATTTTCCACTCTCCCCCTCTCAATTGTAAGACATAGGTGACATCCTATTTCACATCTGGAAAAGTCCTAAAACTCCTTCTTTTCCTTCCAACTCAGAAAGTCCCTGCCTGATCTTTTCTCCAATAAGAAATTAGATTATCTAATCTTACATTCTGGTTTATATCTTATTTATTATTTTCATATAATGCATAACAGTCTGTATAAAATCTTTCTTCAGGTCCCAGTGCCTTTCTTAGGGGGCCCCTGGTACCAATTTGTTGTACAATCACATGCCTTGCCAATTAATCAAATGTTTAGAAGCCAGAATCTTCATTTCCTCAATTATTGTAGATTTCACTCACTATGTTATTGACAAGATTATTAGCTTTCTTTGCTTTGTAACCCGTGGAATTCATCCCCAATGGCTATTCTTCTCCAAACTATATGCCACCAATGATGGAGTTCAAAAAAAAAAAAACCACATCAGCCTTACAAGTCAACAATCCCTGAGACATAGACTGGAGAATGACATAGTCACAAATGTCCCTGAAGCTCCTTGGTGTAATAAGTAATTGTGGTTCTTGTTTGATTCCAGGATGATTGCTGATATTACCGATAGTTCAGAAGAAACAGCAGAAAGGATGCCATTGAAGATGTATATTTGGGAGAAGAAAGTCAGCTTTTCTTGCAGCAATAGAAATAGACACAACCTGTATTGATATCTGTGTAATGTGGAGTGATTTAGTGGGTGGCCAGTGGCATACTAGTGGACCATCAGTGAAGGCCTTACCAACTGACATGAGAAAGGGTCATATAAACTAAAGAGGCATGAATTGGCTGTACCATGCAATTCTGTAGCAAGTAGCAATATCTGTTTGAACAAAGACAGGATCATGGGTTCATTTCAAAGCTGAAAGTGACTGGCTTTATGTCCTGCATGTGGCCTACAACTTGCTATGTGACTATGAACAAGTCACTGAATCTATAAATGGCTAAAAGATACAGAGGTTGCTGATTTGCTGTCATGAGAGACTTTTTATTCCAGGAGCTCTCCACACTGATAATGATGAATTCCATAACTTTTAAGAGAGAGACATATGGACAGACAGGCAGAGAAACAGAAAGACAGAGGCAAGGAGACAGAACAATATAGATAAGGGAGAAACAGAGACAGATATAGACAAATAGGGGAGAGAGAAAAAGGCAGATAGAGACAGAGAAGCAGAGACCAAGAGACAGAGACAGATAGAAAGCAGAGAAAGACAGAGACCCAGAGAGATAGAGACACTCAGAGAGATAGTCAGAGTATATAATGCTCATGGAAACAACAGTGCTTATCTTTAAGATATATTAATCTACTTGTAAATAGATTTCTTTATAGCTTTACCAGCACAATTGTTGGGGTACCATTTATAAAAGAAGCCTTTTAAATCTCAGTAAATTATGGTTGGGAAAAGAAAGTATGTTCTACTGGAAGAAGCATTCTAAGTCCGTAAGGAATACATATGTAAGCAAAATACTATGAAAGAAGTTCTAAATTCAATACAATTAAATATATACTTATTTAATGTCTACTATAGAGAAAACTTCCCGAAGTCCTACTTTGATGCTTTCTCGTGACATGGAAGTGCCCATAGGTTTTCAAGGATTATGCTAGGTCATGCTGGCTGGTTCTCCTCTGCTGGAAATGCTTTCAGTTTTTTCCTAGATAGAAATCGAGTCTGTTTTCTGAGCATCTGCCTAACGAATTACACAGGTGTTCTGTTTCAGTAGGCTAATGAATACTTTGGTCATAGCGCCCCATGAAACCAATAAAAATACAAGAGGTCCTTTGGTCTTATCCCTAATCCCTCTATGATGATAGTGACATATTACTGGAAAGAAGGCCAAAGGTTAGTAATTGGGCAGTTTGGAAGAAAGATTAGGGTGGACTTGAGTATGGTGTGATTTTAAGAAGTAAAACCATTTAGGAATAGCTAAAAGGAGTAATTATATCATACAAATGAGATGTGACAGAAAGAGCTGACACAGAGGAATTAAATGGGAGAGGAGGGCTGGTAGTTTGGGGAACCTATTTTCATCAAGAATGAGTCCAAAAGGGAACAATACATACATACAGACAGACAGACATATATACAAACATACATACATACATACACATATGCATACATGTGTGTATGTATGTGTGTGTATGTGTATTGTGTATCTGTCTATATCTATCTATAAGAGTGTAAAAATCTTCCAAATTAAGAAAGGAATAAAATGCTAAGGGGTAAAGAGGGAGGGGAGGATAAGGGAGGGATGTCTAGGTGGGAGGGAGAGGGAATAGGATAAAGGGGGGTATAGAAGGGTTCTAGATTAATGGGAATGGGAAGATAAGGGAGGGATTCTTGGAGCAGGGTAGGTTAAGTAACAGAAGGGCAAGGTAGCAGGTAGAAGTAAAGCATAGGAGTTAGAAGGGATAAGAAATAAGAGATATGCACAAAAATAAAATATAGATCAGGATTAGAATTTGTTAAAAAATAAAAGGAGCTGGGTGGTAATCATGATCTTAGACAAAGTTAAGGCTAAAACAGATTCAATCAAAAGAGAAAAATGGAGGAACTACGCTATGTATCAGCCATATTCAGCAATGTTGTTTGGGGCTATTTAAAATAACTATACAGCATAAGACTGGAATATTTCTGTGGTATAGGAAATGAGTTGGTGGACTTGGAAAAAACAGAAAGATTTGGATTTATGAAGGAAGAGTTTATCCACCTTCAGAGAAACAGAGGACAAATAAGTGTAGTACAGTCTAGTATAGATGCATATGAATGTATATATATATATATATGTGTGTCTATATATGTCTATATATGAGTATGATTACAGATACTTAAGTATCTGTATTATGTATGTGTATTATGTAAGCATATATGCATGTATGCGTGCATGTCTATATGTGCATGTATACATGTTGATGTATGCATGTACATGTGTACAGCTTTGCATAATATATGTTTGTGTATGTGTGCATGAGATTAATTGGAGCCTTGGGGTGGGAAGAAGGGGGAACAGGAACAAAGTAAAAAGTGCACAGCATGCGGCAGCTAGGTGGCGCAGTGAGTAGAGCACCAGCCCTGGAGTCAAGAGGACCCAAGTGCAAATCCGGCCTCAGACACTTGACATACTTACTAGCTGTGTGACCTTGGGCAAGTCACTTAACCACAATTGCCCTGCCCTCTCCCCTCCAAAAAAAAGTGCACAGCAGAGAACAAAAGAAAACTTACATGGAAGCAAAGATGGACAGAAACAATGTGTAGTATTTATTAAATAGGCTTTCCTAAAATGGAAATTTATTGCTATATATTTTGAATCCTCTCTTACATTCTCCTGTGCACATGGCAATATGTTTTTTTCTTTTCTTATTTTGTACTTAAGTTTCAATGTTTAAGTTTATAATATGTTTCCTTTTCTCTTCTTATTATGTATTTAAGTTTTAGTATTTAAGTCTAAAATAAAAGAGAAGGCCAAAGTAACTATCAGTCATAGTTTATGGAAATTGTATTCACTTTGACTTAACTCCTGATATTCTAAATGTGTGCTCGTTGCTCAATGATCAAAGAGTGAATATACTGCCAGAGGAAATGAACCATATCTAGCTCGACATTTTCAGTGTAAAAGAAACAAGAGAGTAGAATACTATAGCTAAATGAAAGAAGGGATCACAGGTTCTTTGAGGGGCAAATCAAGGATTTGACTGCTTCAATTTTATAGCGTACCCAAAGGTCAAAATACAGAAAGCATTTATAAGACAGTTGGTCATCTTGTATTGCCATGCTCATGATAACTATTTGCAAAGACTACCATGAAAAACCTTTATATCTTCCACTAACAATCTTTACAGAGACAAAGATGTTGAGGATTTCTATGGAGAAATTGGCAACACCTCCCAAATTTAAAAAAGCATATATTCTGTTGCTTTGGTGCTAATTTTGAATTAACAGTAATAAATGAGAAAAGTTGAGGACTTGTAGACTACACAGAAGCCATGCGTAACTCTATCATGAATACTTTTTTTTAGGAAGCAAATCAGTAGATATTGAACAGGATAAAAACTAAATAACATTACAAAAAATGAAAGCACATACTAGTAAGCACTTCTCCAATAAAATGTATCTTATTCATATGTGAAATTTTTTTTATATTCCTTCAAGGAGTTAACAGAAGAGGTAAGCTTGCTGAACGATCCTTTGATTGTTATTACATTACTATTGCATGTTAATATAACCATAATTCATTAGATTATGAGCCCTTTCAGTCAGAATTTTTTTTATTTCTTATCACCAGGATTCTAAGTACTTGCACATAATCATAGCTTAATAAATGTTTTTTTGACTTGAAATATAATTCAAGAAGATATACTCATGAGTGGTAATCCTCATTGTCATGAAGGAGATAAAAACACGGAGTCCAAGTTGAAGAGAGATAATCCATGAATGGTAGAGATTCTTATATATTCTCTAGATATTCCTATCTGTGTATTCCATTAGGTCAGTTTCATCAACCACAGAGCATTACATTTTCTGGAAGAGCCCCATAATCACTCAAAAGAATTTCACCATGGGGCAGCTAGGTGGTGCAGTGAGTAGAGCACCACCCCTGGAGTCAGGAGGACCTGAGTTCAAAACCGACCTCCGACACTTGACATACTTACTAGCTGTGTGACCTTGGGCAAGTCACTTAACTCCAATTGCCCTGCCTTCTCCCCTCCAAAAAAAAAAAAAAAAAGAATTTCACCAAAACATCCATATGGGGGGAAAATTAATGATCCATGCTTGTTATCTAGCTTACAACATGCAGGTAGAGGGACTGCTTATAGGACTATCTCATCAATGAATGGGATATGGTGGAGAGCAAGCAAGCTCAGAGTGAAGAAGAGAGAAATTCAATGTATAGTTACACACACTGTCTATGTGATTATGGATAAGTAACTATATATAACATGAAATGCTACAGGCAAGTTTCTTAAGTCTATACATCCCAGATCAGCATTGTTAGATAAATTTTCTTCATGGTGGGTTTCCTATACCAATGAAATCACAGATGGGGTACAAATATGTGTATGTATATAAGCATGTGTGTATGTATATGTGTATATATATATATATATATATATATATATATATATACACACACATGTGTGTATGCATACAATTTTGAGTATGTGCAAAGCACTGCTTTGGATGATTGGGATGCAAGGACCAAAACACAAGCAAGCGTACATACATGCATACGTATGTACATACATGTATGCACACATCTATGCATACTTGCATACATACATGTTGTATAGGGCCTGATCTTGAGGATATTACACTCCATTTGGGTATATAACATTCCCCCAGTTAAACAAACATAAGGTGAAAGAGAATTAGAGACAGAAATAGAGAAAGACAGAGAAGGGAGAGGGGGGAGGTAGGAAAAGAGGAAGTGAATGGGAGACAGAGAAAGAGAGACAGAAAGATGCAATGTAACACTGAGCAATGGTTAGAGCACTTTTAGAACATGGTCAAACTCCAGATCTGTGCCTAAGACAAAATACTAACAACCATGACAAACCTATTAATAGCAATAATTATAATAAGGAAAACAAATAGTGATGATAAAATTAGGCTACTACTAATATGTATGTTTAGATTTCACAAAAAATCCTTTAAGTGCAAAATTACTCATAGAATATTGTTATACTCATAGTCAAGCATAATAACAAATAAGTCAAGACTTCTGATTGCCCTTTGGAAATTATGCATTCAAATCATAACTTTATCAGTCACCACTGTCTACCTCTAAATTATTTTCTCTGATCAGTTTGTTTGAGGCATGGGTGGTTTAATTTTATAAAGGGAGGAGAGAAAATATCAATTCATTAAAATTCCAAGTGATCCTTCAATGAAAACATTTTTTTCCAAAAGTCAGAAGTCAAACTTTAACCAGCTGACTCCCGGCCACTTCAAATTAGGCCATGTGTCCTACAGTGTATATTCCAGGAGGGAAAAGACCATATCTTCAATTGAACATTCCCCAACAACTCACCTTGAACATAGGATGAACTAAATATATATTTCTTAGATGAATGTACGAATGAGTGGCGAGAGTCCCTTACATAATATCCTCTTTAGGTGGGTAAATTCTGCACAACGACATAGCTAATGCATGAAAGACAGCATTCTATGGAAAAGACAAAAATTAATGCACATCAAAATGGAGACAGTGTTGCGTAGTGAATAAAGTGTTGTAATTAGATGCTTGGGTTTACAATCATCTCAGACACTTGTCAGATGTGTTATCTTGCCCAAATCTCTTAAAATCTCTGAGCCTCAGTGACCTCATCTATAGAGTGGGGACAATCACTGTTGTTGTTTTGTTCAGTCATTTCAATTGTGTCTGACCCTCTTTGGCGATATATTGGTAAAGTTACTGGAGTGGTTTGCCATTTCTTTCTCCAACTCATTTTGTAGATGAGGAAACTGAGGCAAACAGGGTTGAGTGACTTGTCCAGGGTCAAATAGCTAGTAAATGTCTGAGGCTAGTTTTGAACTCAGGTTTTCCTTACTCCAGGCCCAGGGCTCTATCCACTGCTCAACATTTTTGTTAAGAATAAATGAAAAGATGAATACAAGGTTCTTTGGGGATATTAATTGCTATGTAAATGCCAATCATTATTACTTCTAGAGTTATACTTCTCTAAGGTTCAGGTTCTTACTGAGATCAGTTGATTCAACTACCATAAAATCTAGAAGAGGAATTGAAAACGTGGAAACTAAGAAAGCATTCAAAGGCCTGAATTCTCCTAAGAATATTGAATGTCAGCAAGGTAGAAAAATGTGTTGCTTTTATTGCATTTTCTCTGGCCAAAATTCTAGTATTGTCCTCTGGCCCTTTTCTATTTAGTGTTGGCTTCTCCAACTTTGGAAAACTGAGAACGTATCAAGAAAAAGAAGTCTGAATTTACACAGACATGTTGTAAATCTAATTTATTCATTCTTATCACTAGTATTTACCCTATTTGTCTTACAATCATTATAAGACAAATAATGCATTTCTATTTTCAGACACTTTCCCTCCTCCCCAAGTTTATGTTCCTCCCTTTTTTAAATCAGATTAATGATTCCATTGGTATAGAAAACTCCTGCCAAATAAACTCCCTCCATCAATTGGGACCAGAATCTGGTTTCCACCTCATAGTGTTAGAGAGTTTTTCCAACTATACACATCTATATGAATACATGTAGAGGTGCACTTGTAAAATATACATCTAAAATACTCTTATACAGTCTTATTCAAATGCAAAAGATTGTCACTATGTGAAAAGATCCCATTTACCATAGAAATAACACTAGATTTATATTCAGAGGATGTATGTTCAAATCATCTACTTCCTTCCCTATTCATTCTAAAGGTATAATTATGTGTAGGTTTTTAATCTTCAATTCTTTTCAATGATATTATTATAGTAATACTACTCATCTCACAAGGTTTTTATGAGGAAAATGACTCTCAAACAGAGAAATTACAAAAATGTGAGCTATTGTTCTTAAGATCATTATGATTATTTCACTAAGAGGCTACTACAACATTTTTAGGAGATAGTGAAACATACTGAAAAAAAAAAAAAGATTCTCTCTGGGGATTTAATCCAGCACCATCTACAATATTTACCTCACCTTTTATCCCACAACCAGTATGATAGACCTTAGGTTGATGTGGTCCCAGCCTCAGAAAAAATATTAATATAGTCACCATAATTGGGAGCCCCCAAGTAGGATAACTCAGTGGTTCAACTCTCTGCTCAAATTTAATTTTTCTTTGTCTCTCACTTACCCCTGGCATCTCTCTTTGAGGTTAGGTTAGGATATAGAAAGTATCTGTTCTAAAAGAAGTGAGTAGGCTTCATGACAAAGCCTGTTTCTGTGCAAGCACAGGGAAGAAAACTTATGGAAAGAGTAGGCTCCTCTTTTTAAAAGAACTTCCTTTAATTCTGGAAGAGGTGAATACAACTGTCTGTTGTAAGATGCCTACAAAGATAACCCACCCACACCTTCTTTGATACAGCCCGACCCGCTTTCATTTTCTTATTTCTGTCTATTGTAGCTTCTGTGCCACCAATGTTTTCCATCTTGTATTGTTAACTCCTCAGTGGGGCTGGAAATTCCAACTCCTAGCCTCTTTTTGATCTTTCATGGTATGTATGTCTTTGTTCAAAATTCGCATATGTGAAAAAGTGCACTTTTTCTCATAGACTGTGACAGTCCAAATGGAATAGAAAAAAAAAACACTCTCTGGGTATATGCATGTGTGTATATATATATGTGTGTGTGTGTGTGTGTGTGTGTGTGTATGTGTGTGTGTGTATGTGTGTATATGTGTGTGTATGTATATATATATATATACATACATACATATATATGTACATAAATGCATATATACATATATATGCTGTTAAAGTAGGGCTCTGCTTCCAGGGTGGAAGGCACACTGTCCCAAACTGCTATTTTTGGATACTTCCAGTGACCTGTAAGTTTTCAGTTCTTCCAAAGTGATATGATCTAAGGAGGGGTGTTTACTATTCTCCTGGCCTGTCTCTAGTCTGTAGGTAACCACAAGCATTCTTTTTGCCCTGGAACTATGGGGGGGGGAAGTCACCCCTCCACTGTAGCCACAAGCTCTGCTATGCTAGTGCTGCTTCTCACCTTTGGACTTCCACCCAGGACGGTGATCAAGATGTGAGTATGGGCAAAGCAAGAGTCCTGCCTTAGTGCTAACAAAAAGATCCATGTGATTTCCTTCTGACCAGTTGTTTAACGCCTTTACCACCTGTGGTCTGAGAGCTCTGGAAGGAGCTGCTGTCACTGCTGATTCAGTGGCTCCTGAGGCCTGCTCCTGATTGCTGGGGCCTAGGCTGTGCTGGTGTAGCCTGTCCTGAAGCTTGGTAGAGTGTGCCCTCCACCCTGGAAGCAGAGCCCTAATTGAACAAAGAGTTAAAAGTCAAGTAATAAACTGGAAAAATGAGCAAACAACAGAAAAAAATTCTGACTATAGAAAGTTACTATGGTGACCAGGAAGACCAAAACACACACTCAGAAGATGACAACAAATTCAAAGTTCCTATATCTGAAGCCTTTAAGAAAAAAAATATAAACTGGTCAGACCATGGAAGAGCCCAAAATGGATTTTGAAAGTCGAGTAAGAGGAAACATTGAGACGATAAATGATAGTGATGCAAGAAAATCATGAAAAAAGCCAACAGCTTGGTAAAAGAGAAATAAAAAAAACTACTGAAGAAAATAACACCCAAAATATCATACTGGGCCAAATGGAAGAAGAGGTCCAAACAGCCAATGAGCAAAAGAATGCCTTAAAAAGCAGAATTGGCCAAATGGAAAAGGATATCCAAAAGCTCACTGAAGAAAATAATTCCTTAAAAATTAGAATGGAGCAAATGGAAGTTAATGACTTTGTGAGAAATCAAGAAACAATAAAACAAAACCAAAAGAATAAAAAAATAGAAGAAAATGTGAACTATCTCATTGGAAAAACAACTGACCTTGAGAATATATCCAGGAGAGACTATTTAGAAATGATTGGACTACCTGTAAGGCAGGATAATAAAAAAAAGCCTAGACATCATCTTTCAAAAATATTATCAAGAAAAACTGCCCTAATGTTCTATAACCAGAGGGCAAAATAAAAATTGAAAGCATCCACCAATCACTTCCTTAAAGAGATCCTTAAATGAAAACTGCCAGGAACATTATAGCCAAATTCCAGAGTTCCCATGTCAAGGAGAAAATATTGCAAGTGGACAGAAAAAAAAAAACCATTCAAGGCAGCTTCTACATTAAAGGATCAGAGGGCTTAGAATATGATATTCTGGAGGGCAAAGGAGCTAGAATTGCAATGAAGAATCACCTACCCAGCAAAACTGAATATAATCCTTCAGAGGAAAAAAATGGATATTCAATGAGATAGAGTACTTTCAAGCATTCCTGATGAAAAGACCAGAGCTGAATAGAAAATTCAACTTTCAAATACAAGACTCAAGAGATGCATAAAAAAGTAAAAAGGAAAGGGAAATCATAAGGTACTTAATAAGGTTAAACTATTTGCATTCCTACATGGGAAAATGATGTTTGTAACTCTTAAGACCTTTCTCATTATTAGGTAGTTAGAAGGAGTATATATAGATAGAGGGCGCAGGTGTGAATTTGAAGGGATGATATCTAAAAAATAAAATTAAGGAGTGAAAGAGAGATGTACTGGGAGAATGAGAAAGGGAGAGGTAGAATGGGGTAAGTTATTCCACACAAAAGAGATAAGAAAAAGCTTTTACAGTGGAGGGGAAGAGGGAGCAGATGAGGGTGAACAAGTGAACCTTATTCTCATCAGTATTGGCTCAGAGAGGGAATAACATATGCTCCCAATTACATTAAGAAAACTATCTTGCCCTACAGGAATGTAGGAGGGAAAAGGGATAAGAAAAGTGGAGGTGATGAAAGGGAGAGAAGATTGTGGAGGGGATAGTCAGAAGCAAAACCCTTTTGAGGAGGAACAGGGTGAAAGGAGAGAGAGAATAGAATAAATAGGGGTAATAGGATGGACAGAAATACAGTTAGCAATAGTAACTGTGAAAAAAATTGAAGTAAGTTTCTCTGATAAAGGCCTCATTTTTTAAACAAATAGAAAATTGAATCAAATTTATAAAACTAAGAACCATTTGCCCACTGATAAATGATCAAAAGATATGATCAGTGTTCAGATGGTGTAATCAAAGTTATCTGTAGTCATATTTAAAAAATACTCTAATTCATTATTGATTGGAGAAATGCAAAATAAAACAGTTCTGAAGTACTACCTCATGCCTATTAGATTGGCTAAAAGGAGAGAAAAGGCAAATAACAAATGTTGGAAGGGATGTGGGAAAAATGAGACATTAATGAACTTTTGGTGGAGTTGTGAACTGATTCAACCATTCTGTAGATAAATTTGGAACTATGTCCAAAGCACTATAAAACCATTCATACCCTTGACCTAGCAATAACACTAGTAGGTCTGTGTCCTAAAAGAGATAAAAAACAAAAAGGAAAAGGAGCTATATGTATGGAAACATTTATAGCAGCAATTTTCTGTGGGCAAATAATTAGAAATGAGGGGATGCCCATCAACTGGGGAATGGCTGAACAAGTTGGGATGTGTGATTATCATGGAATATTATTATGCTATAAGAAATGATGAGCAAGATGCTCTCAGAAAAACCCGGGGAAAAGACTTGCATGGGCTTATGTAAAGTGAAATGTACTACATATAAAGTAACAGAAATACTGTAAGATATGTGAATGACTTAGCTATTCTCAGCAATACAAGGATCCAAGACAACTCTGAAGGACTTAGGAAAAAGGCTATCCATTCTGAATATAGGCTGAAGAATACTTTCATTTTTACTTTATTTTTCCTTTTTTTGTCTATGTTTTCTTGCACAGCATGACTATTATGAAAATGTTTTGCATGACTACAAATGTACTACCTGTATCAAATTGTTTGCCTTCTCATTGAGGGGAGGTGGAGAGGGAGGAAGGGAGAGAATTGGGAACTCAAGGTTTTGCTTTGGTTTGGTTTCGTTTTTTTTAAGAGTCCTTGGTTCTTAGGTTACATTAGCAAAGTAAATTTTAAAGTTCCTAATCTCATGTCATTTTCACTGATAGAATTATATCAGTTTCTTTTGTTTACACATCTGACAATGCCAAAGATTTTGATGGTAGCAGGAACTCTCTATGGTGGGTTTTCAAAAAATGCAACTCTAACACCTATAGGAGCAGTTTTTTCCTGTTTATCAGGCTGCTGTTCGGGGAAGGGGGTGATGCTTCCTAAAATGAGAGTTGCAGACATTCAGCATTTGTGTATACATATAGACATACGTACATGTATATGCAGAAATACATATGTGCATTTGTATAAGTTTATATGTATATTTATACACATATATTTATTATTCTCCCTTTCTCTTTTTGCCCATTTCTCACCTCTCCCTGCAGTATTGTCTGTCTTATTCTTCTCCTCGTAATATTCTTCCTCTCCCTGTAATATTCTTCCTCTCCCTTTCCCTACTCTCTTCTCTTCTCTTTCCCCTACACCTATCATTATATCTCCATTTACTTTACAAAATAAAACTGGATGAATGGCCAGACACAAAAATGCTAATTAATAGATCAACTTTGAACCTGGAGAACTTCAGCGATCTGTCCTTGCCCCAATTCCGTTGGACATTTGATTGATGATTAGGGCAAAGCACAGATGGCATGTTAATATCATATGTGGATGGCACAGAAAGAGAATGAATAGTGCTCCCAATGAATAACATATTAAGAATTACAAAACTTCCTAATTAGTTAGAATATGATCAGTCCAATGAAATGAAAGTTAATGGAAATAAATTTAAAGGCCAATAGGTAAGTTAAAGCAAAATCAAGTGTAGAGAAGTACAAGATGGGGAAAATATGGCTGGTCAGAAGTTCATGTGAAAAAACAAAACCTGAAGTTTTAGTGGGCTGAAGGCTTAATGTGTCCATATTGTGATTTGGAAGGCAGAAGCATAATGGCACTTGAGGTGATATGAATAGAAGCAAAAATAAGGGAGAAGACAGTTCCATTCTACTAGATTGTCACAAGGACTGCATTGAAACAGGAATGCAGATAACAGCTATTCAACCCTCCTATTTTGAAAGAGGATCTAAAAGAGCTGAAGCCCAGAGACAAGAAAAAGGATGATGCTCAAAGTTACATTAAGACACTGTCACAACTGAAATCCAGGTCCTCTGACTCCATATCCACATAAGACTATAACATATTTTATATCAGCACAAATTTTAGGAACATTTTGCGAAAACCTTAAGCAAACACAGAGGAAGCTGACCATTATCATAAGTGACCTCAAAACATGGACTATGAGTTGAGGAGGAGAAATGAATGCTTAGCTTGGCAAAGAGAATAAAGACTCGGTAAGGGAAGGAAAAGGGCATTTGGGCATGGTCAGTGTTTTAACAGGGGGGCATGATGTGGAAGAAAGAAAACTGAGGCTAGATTCAGGAAATATGGATGAGAATATGGCTTTGGGTATTTAGCATTTGCATGACCTTAGGCAAATCACTGCCCTACTCTATGTCTCAGTTTCAACTTGGGTAAAATTGAGATAATATTATTTGTAGCACCTACCTCATAAGGATAAAGGATAAAACTTTAAATAAAAGTGTTTAAATATCATTGAACAGAGAGGATAGAACTAGAAGCAAGATATAGAGAGCCAGATTTTTCACTTAATATAAGGAAAGAAACTTCTTAACCACAAGAGCCATCCCAAAGTGGAATGAACCTCCTCAGGAGAGAGTGAGCTCCCTATCACTTTAAGTTATCAATCACAGAAAACTGACTGGCCCTGTCAAGGATGTTTAAAAAAAAAAAAAAGATTCCTGATCAACTCTAGAGGAAATCAAATGATCTCTGGGAATTTATACACTGTCTTAATACCTTAGATTTGAACTATAAATTTTGTCCTCTAGCTCAGAGTTGATAAACTCAAATAAAAATGGGGGGCCACTAAAGCATACATAAGGATCTATGTGGGCCACATATCAACTTAGAGAACCACATATTAAAATTATCCTTATTTTACTGTCTTTTTATGAGGAAGGGAGAGATGGGGAAAAATTTGGAACTCAAAATCTTGTGGAAGTGAATGTTGAAAGCTAAATATAAATTAATTAGAAAAAATAAATAAATAAATAAATGGATAAAATAAATAATATAATTAATAAATAAAAATAAAAAATAATTAATTAAATAAAAATGCCAATTATACTTTAATATGGTTTGGGCTATACTCTGAAATGTACTCTGAAGGGCCACAATGAAGCACCCTGTGTGTTTGACAACTCTGCTCTCCCTCGTTTAACAAATATCAATGCAGTGTGTATTACAATTAGATGTACAATTGGTCCTTTCAATAAATCGATTCACAATTATTCATTAAGGACCTGTAATAGTATGTGTCAGATACTGTGCTGGGTACTGATGATACAAAGCCAAAAATGAAACAGGCTATACCCCCAGGAGCTAATGTTCTTTAGAGAGAGACAAATTACGTGTATATAAAAGTACATTTACATATATGTATATATATATATATACATATATATGTTGGTGTATATACACATATATACATATAAGATAATGTATTAATAAAAATCAATTATTATATTAATCTTAAAAAGTTTGGAAAGCTAATAGCATTTGGAGAAATATTGTGTGGTCAGTAAAAGCAACGTATAGACGACTTCTCAGCTTTTTCATACTCCTTTGCCAAATCATCATCCATATAATGCCCCCTAATTTTGAGTGTTTATTGGGGCTCTGCCTTGAGCTGCCTTCATTTTCTTTTGTTGATTTCATCAGCTCCTATGTGTTTAATTATCATTTTCATGTAGATGACCCTCAAATCACTATATCCAAACATAATCTCTCTAATCTCTCTCCTGAGCTTCATACTCACATCACCAACTAGCTATTAAACATTTCTAACTTTATGTCCCTAGACATCTCAAATATATGTCCAAAACAGAACTCATTATCAGCCACTAAAGGCACTTCTCTTCCAAACTTTCACCTTACTATCAAGGATAGTCTCATTCTTCTAGTCGCCCAGGTCCAAAACCTCAGTGTCATCTTAGATTCCTCACTCTCAGTAACTCCACCTACAGAACCAGTTACCAGATCTTGTGATTTCCATCACCACTGCATCTTTCACCTCTTCCCCCTTCACGTAGTCATCACAGTTGTTCAAGATCTCAGGACCTCTTGCCTTAGCTATTGCAATGGATTTATTTTTGGTCCCTGACTCAAGTGGTTGCTTTGATTCTGATTGTTCCAAATCACCAAAGTGATTCCCCAAAGTACAGTTTCAACCATGTTCCTTCACCGGGCCTACTTAATAAAATGATTCTTTACTCCTGCTACTATCAAATAAATGTTTTTGTAGCCATTATTGTTGTTAGTAATTTAAAACCATTCACAACCTGATCCCGAACAGCCATTCAAGCCTTATTACTCATTATTCCTCTTCACACATGCTGCACTCCAATCAATCTGGCTTCCTTGCTGTTACTGAGAAAAGGCTGAGAAGGGGCAGGCTGGGAGTCTTCCATCTGTGCCAGAAGCCTATCACTGCCTGTTGCAACCTCATAGCCAGAATCCTCACTTGAAAAGACTTTAGACTTCATTAACACCTTGTACTGTCCTCCTGCTGGGTGCAGAATGTTCCATGAGGAAAAGTTGCTAGGAGCTGGGCCAGGCATCTTCCATCTGCCTTATAGCAACCATTTCCATCTGTGCTAGGACAAGGCACCTTCAACCTCCTGCTGCCAGCCTAATCTCTCAACTGGGATGTGGAGAATTTCCTGTGCAAAGAAAAACAGCCCTCTCTTTGACTTCAGGCCTCCCATCTCCTGAATCACCTGTCTTTTGATGATAGAGGATTGGCAGACTTCCCTCAATGATGAACATTCTCACACCTGATCAAACCCTTCATATCCCAGTGACTCTGACCTCCTGTAGATCATCATGCAAACCTCATTCCATACCTCTTACCACTTGATTCCTTATTCCCATTCCCCTCGACCCTCCTACCCAATGTTTTATCCTAATTCCACACAGCCCCTCCACTGTGCCCTTTGCAATGCCTATTTCATAGGAAACAAATTCCCCTTCATTTCGACTCTTTTCCTCTCCCACTCCTTCTATCTATCAACTCTTACTGAAACCTGTCTTCCTGCTGGTGACACAACCTTCCCGGCCTAGTACTTTTTCTAGTTTTCTAGTACTCACAGTACCTTAACTTATTCTCCTTGATTCATTGGTCAAGGCAGGGGAATTGAAATATCCCTTTTCTCCCCTTGCCAATTCTTGACGCTTTGGTAAACCAATTCATCTCTATAAGCCCTCCTCTCTTGAATCTCTGGCCCTCTTATCATATTATCAATTACAACCAGCCAAGCCTAAGGCTTAGATCACTCCCACCATTCATCATCTTCGCTCGTACGCATGTGCTGCTGAACAAAGATAGAGAAAATCACACAACCATTCAGACTAGGTCCATGAAAATGTTATCTTTCCTCGAATAGTCCTGACTTTTTTGTGACTCCATTTGAGGCTTTTTTGACAAAGATACTGGAGTGGTTTGCCATTTCGTTCTGCAGCTCATTTTTACAGATGAGGATCTAAGGCAAACAGGGTTAAATGACTTGCCCAGGGTGACAGAGCTAGTAAGTGTCTGAGGCCAAATTTGAATTCATGAAGAAAGTCTTCCTGATTCAAAATCTAGTGCTTTACCCACTGTGCCACCTATGTGGGGTTACAAATTTATGTTACATATGCTCAAATGGGCCTTCAACGCTGCAAGGCAATCCAACCATACCTCCCTTATGAAGTCATTATCAGTTTCCCTAGTGGTTCTTCCAAACCTTTTCATCTCTTCTAAAACCTTCCATTGTCCACCCTCCCCACTCACTTGAGAACCTTGTGTCATATTTTACCCCTCTACTGACTCAAGTAAACCCATTTCATTCTATCTCCTCCAACAGATTTCCCTCTCCATTATTCCTACTCTTTCATGTATGTTCAATCTCTTCCTGCTTATTAGTTAATTTCTTGCTGCTTACAAACACACATTATCCTGAAAAATCCCTCATTTGATCCTTCCATCCCCCCGAACTATTGTCTTATATCTCTTCTGCCCTTTTGTAACTAAACTATTTTTTAAAGGCCGTCTATAATAAGTATCTCCACTTTTCTTTTCTCACTTGCTTCTTAACCTACAATCTGGCTTTGGACTTTATGATTGCACTGAAACTCTTCTCGCCAAAGTTACAAATGATCTATTTGTCAAATCCAATGGCATTGACTAATCCTCATCCTCCTTGACCTCTGAGTAGGCTTTGATACTGTTGATAACTCCTCAACGATACTCTATTCTGTCTAGATTTTCAGGACACCACTCTTTCCTGGTTCTCATCCTACCTGTCTTACCACTCCTTTCCTGTCTCCTTTGTTGGATCCTATTCCATAGCGTGCTATCTAATCATAGGTGTCCCTCAGAATTTGTCCTGGGCCTCCTTCTCTTCTCCCCTTATACTGCTTCACTTCTTGATTTCATCAGATCCCAGGGATTTAATGACCATTTCCATGCTGATGATTCTCAAATCTACGTATCCTGCCTCAAACTTTCTACTGACCTTAAAATGGATGTGTAGTAGACATCTAATACACGATTATCCAAAACAGAATCCACCCCCTCCTACCTTCTCTATCACTGTAGAAAGCAACATCATTTTCTTCAGTCCCTCAGGCTCATAACCTAGAAGTCATCCTGGATTCTTCGCTATCTCTTAACCCCTTCCCTATATCTAAGCTGTTTCTAGGGTCTATCAATTTTACCTTTGCAATACCCTCTTCTCACCACTAACATTGCTAAAAATCTAGTGTGAGCCCTGATCACATCATGCCTGGATTATTGGTGTGTCTGCCTGGATCAGGTCTCTGCCCAGTCAAATTTGTCTTCCACTGAGCCACTAGATTGATTTTCCTGAAGTGCATGTCAGATCGATTCACTCCCCTCCCCATACCATTTTCACTACTCAATAAACTTCTGTGACTTCCTATTGATTCCAGGATCAAATATAACATACTCTTTTTGAAGTTCAAAGCCCTTCAAAACCTAGCCTTTTCCTACCTTTTCACTCTTCATACACCTTACTCCCTACAGTGTACTCTTCTATCCAGTGACATTGGCCTCCTACCTGTTCCACAAACAAGACAGTTCATCTCTTCTATCCACTGTGGACATTTTTTCTGGCTGTCCTCCAAATGTGGCATGCTCTCCTTCCTCTCATCTGACTACTGATCTCCCTGGCTTCTTAAAATCCCAATTAAAATCTATCTTATACAGGAAGTCTTCCTCAATCCTTCTTAATTGCAGTGCTTTCCCTCTATTAACTATAGCTTGCTTAGTGTATGCCAGTTTGCATGTTTTCTCCTCCATTAGATTTTAAGGGCAAGGATTAACTTTGCTCCCCCCCCTTTTATCTCCAGCCCGTAGGCACTTAATAAATGTTTGTTAATTGATTGATTATTGCTCCTTCACAAGGACCTATCTCCCTTTTCCATGCCCTTTCTCTGGCATTATCTCATGCCTGAAATATACTTTCTACTTGATTCTACCTACTAGAGTCCATAATTTTCTTCAAGGCTCATCTCAAATATCTCCTTCTATGTGGAGCTGTTCCCCAAACCCCAAGCTTTGAGTGTATTTCCCACCAAAATTGTCACATATGTATTTTATAACAATTTTACCTACATATATATGTACTGTTTACCCTGGATAGACTGTAAGCACCTTGGGAGCAGGGAATATTTTTTTCATGATTGTTTTCCCAATGCCCGGCTCATTGTTGGTACTAAATAAATGCTTGTTGATTACTTGGTGGATGGATAACAGGGAACATTTAAACTATGTCTATGAGGTAGATGCCAGTAGTGGGGGACAGGAAGTGCTTTCTCAGCATTGGGTTGGAGGAATAGAACAACATGGTCAAACTCTGCTTTAGGAAAATCACATTGGAAGCTCGAAGAAAGACGGATTTGAGAAGCAAGAAACTGGAGGGGAAGTAAGAGTAATTAAAAATCAAATTTGAAAGACTATTGCAATCACCCAGGTAAGAGATAATAAAGACCTGAACTAGGAAGGTAGCTATGTGAGTAAAGACAAGGGGATGAATTGGGGGAGGAAGGGGTAAACATTTATTAAGGGCCTACAATGACCAGACACTGTACTAAATGCTTTATAAATATTTTGTCATTTGTTTCCACATAACAACCCTGTGAGTTAGGTGATATCATTAGCTACATTTCACAGTTGAGGAAACAGAGGCAAACAGGCTAAATGACTTGACCAAGTTCCTCCAGCTAGTAAGGCCAAATTTGAACTTAGGTGTTCCTGACTTGAGCCCTAACTCTCTATTCATGTTCCTTCCTAAAAGCTTGAGAGATAATTCAGATATAGAATAGGTATGGAAATAAGCTATAAGCTTTCTCTAGCTAACATAAAATAATGTCAGAACGAAGACTTCTTAATCACTCTTCCTCATCACCACCACTGTAGGCATAGGAATATGCAATCTAAATGATTAGTAGTCTCCACAATGACACAATCTCATGCTTTGTGGAGTTAGATTTCCATAAGGACTTGATTTATTCACTAGAGCTCAGTCATTTGACTTTGCAGTGAAGCTCAAATTGCAGTTATTTGGATCAGTGAAAGCTTGTGGAGTGTAAACCTCCAATCCAATTGGACCCTGGGGACTGAAGTTCTCCAGCATTTGAACTGAGGGGAAAGTGAATGTTCTGCATGGCTGCATGAAAATATATCTTGATTCTTCATCTCTTTAACTCTTGTTTGTTTCACTGGGAGGAGACTGGATGAGAAAAGAAGGCCAAGAAGAACCTGAGATAAAAAAGAGGAGATGGATGAAAACAAAAAGTAATTGTGAAGGACTGGAGGAGATCTGGAGGATTTAGGATGTTTTTTGAGGTTGAAGTTGGGGAGAGAAAAGGGAGAGGATCAAAGAAGTCAGTCAATTACTACATGCAGGTATTGTGGCTGAGCACTGTGGTGAATTAAGTAGGACCTAAAGCAGAAGAAAGAATCAAGCTGAAGGAGAGGTATTTAAGGAGAAGGACCTGAAGAGAAAGAGAATGAGGAAGAGGAGAAATAATAATAGGTATTTATCTAGAACTTTAAGGTTTGAGAAGCACTTTTCATAAGTTATCTTTTTTTTGTTCTTCACAATAATCCCAAGACAGGAGGATTATTGGGCCTATTTTGCAGATAGCCAATAAACATTTATTAAGCACTTATCATGTGCCAGGCACTATGCTAAGCACTGAGGATACAAATAAGATAAAGAAAGATGGCTCCTGGCCGCAAAGAGCTTACCATCTAATGGGAGAAGACAATAGATTAAAGGAAGCTGAAAAGATAGAAGGAACAGAGCCTAGAAGTACCTAGAATTGGGTCATGATACTCCTGGAGTCAAAACCAAACAGTTACTGATGGAAAATAAAGATTTAGTCACCTGGAAAGGCTTTGAGAGAAGTTTATTGTTTCTATCTTGAGCTTTTTAATCAAATCAACTTTGCAGATGAGGAAACTGAGGCTGAGAGAAAATAATTAACTTCCCAGTAGTTACACAATTAGTAAAGGTGTGATGCAGGATTTTAACTCTCCATCCACTATGTCCAAGCTCAACCCTCTATCCACTCTACCACCTAGCTACTTCAAGAAGAGCTTGAGCTCTGGTAATTGACTGACTGAGTGATTGATTGAAACATGTGCATTTCAATAGGAAGCTGAGCTCTCAGGAATAACTTGCTGGACTTGAAATCAGAAAACCTAAGGTGGAATCCCCACTTTTCCTCTTTCTCTGTGACTGTGGCTAAGCTGATTAACTGCTCTGATCTTTAGCTTCTTCATCAGCAAAGTCAGATGCTTAGACTGGGTCCCCTCCTAGATTTCTTCCAGCTGGAAGGCAATGACTTTACCTGAAATACTAAGTAACAGTTCTAGCCACTAGACTGGTACTATTAGGGTCCTGTCTTGGGGTATTTTATTCTGTCTAGTGGTTATCACTGCCAAGTAATAACCTGCTGGGTTTATCAATATCATTTGCATTCCTTCCTTTGCCAAGAGTAGAG
Organism: Trichosurus vulpecula; assembly: GCF_011100635.1. Classification (NCBI taxonomy): domain Eukaryota; kingdom Metazoa; phylum Chordata; class Mammalia; order Diprotodontia; family Phalangeridae; genus Trichosurus; species Trichosurus vulpecula. The sequence continues at coordinate 27,418,879 of NC_050580.1, read as the reverse complement.
AATTTGGGACTTGGCCCCAGAGAAAATTTAAGAAACTATATTATAACCCACTTGCTATATAATATGCCCTACAAAATATCTGTCTAGTATCTGAGTATCTATCTATAATTTTAATAATATCAATACTTTCTTCAGAAGTTTGTTGGAAAAGGAACATTTTTAAAGAATAAAGCACCAACAAAATGTAAATCGTCATCATCACCATTAATTACTATTTCATATTTCCACCTTACTAATGAACCAAATTTTGGAAAAAATTTGTAAGTGGTGATGCATCAGAAAGAAATGGGTGAGAATTTATTGATTAATGGCCATTTAAATTAGATTCTTAGTAGAACTGCTTACAGATTCAGTTTTCTAATTCACTCCCTAGATAATTACACAAATAACAAACCAATAAGGGATAACAGAATCTTCACATCATAGAATGAATATGTAAAGATGCTCTGGGCATTTAGCAAATCAGTACCATGGATTGCGGCCTTTGAAAAACAACACATTTCAGTTCACATGCATATAAATTGACTGCAAACAAGATGTCCATTTAGAAAGTTTATGGCAAAGTTGAAAGATAGTTAAGGAATAGAGGGAAAGTGGCTGCTTGGGCTGGATCTCTTGTCCTTTGGTGAAACACAAAATAATACTAAGTGGAAAATTGATTTTTTTTGGTCAGGAAGATACAAGTTCAACTTTCTCAATCACCTAACACTAGCTGGGTTGCCATGTACCAATTACTTAACCTTATATATGTTTGAGTTCTTCTCCTATAAAATAGGGATAATGATAGTACTAACTTCCAAGTATTATTATGAGTAAAAAATTAGGCATATTCGCAAAGTGCTTTGAAAGACATATAAGTGCTGTATATCTACTGTGTGCAAGAAGCATCATGGTGGAATGGATAGAAGACTAGCCTTCACAACAGGAAGGTATGAACTCAAGTCCTACCCAATTCTAACTCTGAGGCAGGTTCTATGCACTATGTCAAACCACAAATATGTAGATAAATATCATGCAACATGAGAAGTGATAAAGATAAAGACACCTAGCAAGAAATATAACCTGGGAAAATTTGAGGATCATCTCAGGTCAAGTCTGGTCCTTAGTTCTACAGGCTCAAGCAGATCGCACGTGGGATGAAGGGAAGGGAACTGACTTTATCATATAAGACTGATTTGTAAACAAACAACCGATTTATTAACTTATGACAGTAAGTTACAGTCAGACCAGAAATATCTAGAACATCTTCCAGGTGAGGTGTCCAGGTACCCCAAAAGCTGAATTCCAATTAGTAACTCACATTTCTAGACAATGCATCAGTTTTCTCACAACATTCCTAAGAGACAGGAAGTATAAGAAAGCAGTATTACCTTCATTTCATAGACGAGCAACCCAAGTCTCAGAAAAGAGTCATACCTTGCCCAGAATGTCACAGGGAGCAAGCACCAGAGATAGTATTTTAACCCATGTTTTCTGACGCCAAGAGTTAACTCAAACATAATTATGTGAAAATGAGATAAGAATCAAAGGAATTGTAGCGGTTGGAGGAAGAGGTTGGAGGAATAGTTCAATTAGGTTGACTGGAGATTATCTCTATTTCACTCTGGAATAATTCTTCCTAATGCCTGTATGGGGCAGCTAGGTGGCACAGTGATTAGAGTGCTGTGCCTAGAGCCAGGAAGACTCATCTTTCTGAGTTCAAACTTGGTTTCAGACACTTACTAGCTGTGTGACCTTGGGCACCTGTTTGCCTCAGTTTCCTCATCTGTAAAATTAACTGGAGAAGGAAATGGGAAACCACTCCAGTATCTTTGCCAAGAAAACTCTGAATGGCATCATGAGCTGAAATGTGACTGAACCACAACAATGCCTAGTTACTATGACTTTCTCCTTTGGACAGTGCTAGGAAAACATTGGCAAGTTCTTATTCTTTGTCCTTTTTCCAGACACCCTGCGCCACATCGCCCTTCTATAAAAGCCATATTATCTTGGACATGCTGCAATAGAACTGAGAAGATCACAGTTTATTTTCCTTAGTTACACTTCAGATTGACATCTCCCTGAGGGAGTTTCAGTAGACACCCACATCTCTTCAGCAACTGATTTATATGCCATCTCTTAGGAAATAACAATTGTAACTGGCAAATCTCATCCATGTTGTATTGACTTTAGTTGTCATACTCTGTTACAAAGATACCCCCACTGGGTAATTGTCTCTATCGATGGGGGATTGGAATCAGTCAGGAAGGGTTGGATGTATCTGGGAGGATGAATGAGCTAGGCATGCCATAGCCACTCAGATTTGCTGTTGGATATATTCTGTGTCCTGGTGCCTAAATAGTACAAGACTTAACAGGAAACCAACAAGATCCCCAAGGAAATACAGATATGCCACATGAACTTCAGACTGATATACCCTCTCTAGACATGCAGCAGTCAGGGTCACAGACAAACACAACACTAATAGGGAACTCAGGAAAGGAAAGACTTGTGTAGCCACAGCTAAGCCATTGCAAAAGGCGGTTAGGTGGCAGAGTAGATAGAGTGCATGGCCTAGAGTCAGGAAGACCTGAGTTCAAATGCCTGCCCAGATACTACCTGTGTGACCATGGGTAAGTCTCTTAACCGTGTTTGCCTCAGTTTCCAGATCTGTAAAATGAGCTCGAGAAGAAAATTGCAAACCACTCCAGTATCTCTGCCAAGAAAATCTGTAACAGGGTCATGAAGAGTGTGACATAATTGAAAAAATGGAATAACAGCGATAAGCCACTGTAAAAATCTTGGTCACTTTTTTTCACTTTTTTTTGTACTGCCCTGTAACTCACACCAGTTTTTTGTCTGTACTGACACCAGTGTTATACTGGATTACACTCTATTTCTAATATTCTAGATGTGGGTGGAACTCCCAATACTTGTCTCCCCAATTAAAATGTAAGGTCCTTGAGAGTTGGAGTTATTCCATAACGTGTATCCTAAATTCCAACTGCCTGACAAATAGCAGGCTTTTAATACTTAGTTGTTGATTAATAGATTGGGTTTCCATTCCTTATTATATACTTATTTCATCTACATTTGAAGATAGCATTTCCTTGGTAGAGCAGAAAAACTAAGCGAAATGGGTAAGGCCATCACCCTGCTATAGCGATCAACAGTTTTCTTACAGATAAATCTCACTAATGAATATTGGGGAGAAAAGAAGATGATAGATATAGATGATATTCTGTCAAAGTCTTTCTATGATAGCAATATTATTCTGATACCCAAAAAGGGAGAGACAGAGAAGAAGAAAAATTGGTGTTAACAAATCTTATTAAAGAATGTTAATTTTCAAAGAAAGTAAATCAAATTCTTGTGAGAAAAGTTCAGAAATATGTACATAAAATAGTTCATTCTGCCTGATCCTGATCCATGCCAAAAATGTAAGGACAGCTCAAAATTAGCCTCCAAAACAGCATAATTAATTATATAAATACAAGGGTGGGATTGATTAACTCAGTCGATAAATCATCTGCTATAATTGAAGTAACTAACAGAATGGCAATCCCTGGTATATTTATCATATGAAAACACTTCTCTTGAACATTCAATAACCCTAAAGACATTGTACTAAGTGGAAAAATTCGAGTTAATCAAGTTTGGAAGGAGTAGAATAATTTTAATTATCAGAAGAAATTAAATGAAACTCCCCTGGAAGTTTGTTAGGATTGTTTGGGAAGACCAAGTCATTGCATGTGGGGCTTGAAAAAATGTTCAACTATTCAGGATTCCAGAAACCAAGTAGCAAGATGGCCTGGAAAGCATAACTCTAGTCAGTCCCTTCAGAGGGAATCTCTTATGAGGAAGAAGAGCTTCACTCTCCCCTCTTGCTTCTCCTTGATCAGAGGATGGCCTTGTGAATTTTAAAGGGCTGAAGATCTTAGACTTCTTGGTAACATCCTCACAGTATCTCCAGAAAATCATTGGTCAATGCTAGTATCTGCTTTGGGAAGCAAGGGCAAGCTAAATTCATTAAGGGAAGGCAGTTTAAGGATGCCATAACTATGTTACATGATATACAGAGGAACTTTATGTGGTTCCCATGAAGAGGGGGAAATGATTTCCAGGCAAAGGATTTCTAGGACCAGTGAGCTATAAGCCACTTTGTCACAAGAGCCCTCTTTTACCTGGCCTCTATAGATGTGTGTCACAAAATGTGGAACTTTTTTTTGAGGAATGAATGTATTATACCAACTATTCTTACTATACCACTTTGATTAATACCCCTAAATAAAGGCTAATTAAATATTTCTGGTTAATTGATATCAACTGATAATCCATGGGAAAAGCATACTAGTGGGGCTTCAAGATCCCAAGTATTTGAAAGTTAGAAAGCTACTTCCCTCAAACTCTTAAGAGTGTGCCTAGAACCTGAAAGACAATAGCCACCTTCTGGGGATCCAACCTGCCAGTAAGAATCAGGATTGGAGAGTAACTCCAAAGCATGCCCCACATAAATAACAACTTCAAAAATCTACATGATTAGTTTTATAAATGCAAAAAAAAAACTTTGCCAAAAAGCATAGCACTCATTTGTGTTAATTCTTTAAGCATAAATATGAAAGGGCAATGATAAAATGTGATCAAAGTATGTATTTAAAATCAATAAATAATACTGTTTACAATGGAGAAAAACTGGAATATTTCCAGGTATAAGCAGGGATAAAAAGAAAAGAATGCCTTATTTCATCAGCATTCTTTGGTAAAGATCTAGGTAGGGTAGACATAGTATAAAATAAGGGAACAAAATAAGGCAAAATTTATCTTGATTTGAAGATGCCATGATGATTTACCACAAAAAAAGAAAAAAATCAGCCAAAAAGTGTTTTTGAGATGATTAATAGATTTGCTGAGATGGTAATATGCAAAATAAACAATCACAATTACCATAAAGTACTAACAAAAGACCAGGAGAAAGCATAATAAAATAAATTTCATTAAAAATTAGAGAATACATAAAATATTTGGTAATTAATTAAGCAAGATACACGCAGAAATGACTACATGAAACATTCTCCAAATTACTGTAGTAAGATGTGCAAAATAAACGATTCTCTAATTTCACCTCACAATTCACAAACTGACAAATATGACAAAGAATGTTAATAGCTAATTTTGATGCAGTTCTGGCAAGATGGACACATTGTGATATTCTGGTGCAGCTGGGAAGTAGCCCAATCATTCTGGATTTCAATTTGATATTGTGAAAGAAATGAGACTAAGCCCTTCTTACACTTTACTTGGAAATCCTAATGATGATGATGATGAAAATCATAGTAATAACCACCATTTATATAGCGCTTTGAGATTTGCAAAGGACTTTCTAACTATTTCTCATCTAACCCTCACAATAATCCCAGGAGGTGTTAGCATTATCTCCAATTCACATAAGAGGACTTTGAGACAAATAGAGATTAAGTGACTTATCGAAGATTTCCTAGCTAGTAAGTATGAGGCAGAATTTGTATTTGAAAAATTAATATTTGTGAAGTGCCTACTATGTGCCAAGCACCGTGATAAGTATTGGGCTTAAAATGGAGTAAAAAGACAGTCCCTACCTTCAAGTAGCTAGCAATATAATGGTGGAGAAAACATGCAAACAAATATATACAAAGAAAGCTATACACAGGATAAATAAGAAATCATTAAGTTTGGAATTAAGAGGATTTAAGAAGGCTGCATATTGAAGGAAGGGGTTTTAGTTGGGACTGAAAGGAATCCAGGAAGGTCAGTAGTCAGAGCAGAGGAGGGAGAATATTGTAGGAACAGAGAAAATGCCCAGAGTAGAGAGATGGAGTGTCTTGTTCATGGAACAGCCTGGAGACCAGTGTCACTAGATCAAACACTAAGGCACAAGAAGACTTAAAGGTAGGATGGGTCCGGCTTATGAAGGGGTTTGAAAGCAAACACAACCTTTGTTTTTGATCCTGAAGTCAATAGGAAGTCGCTGGAGTTTGAGTGGGGTGGGGTGTGTGTGTGTGTGTGTGTGTGTGTGTGCGCGCATGCATACCTATGTGCACATGAACACACGAGAGAGAGAGAGAGAGAGAGAGAGAGAGAAAGAAAGAGAGAGAATCAGATCTGTGCTTTGAAAACATCTTTTTAGTGGCTGAAGGAAGGATAGAATGGAGTGAGCAGAGCTTTGAGGCAGGCAGACCCACCATTAGTTATTTCAACACTCTAGGCATGAGGTGATAAGTTCTTGAACTGAAGTGTTGGCAGTATCAGAGAATAAAAGGGGGTATACTTGAGAGATATTATAAAGGTGAAATCAACAGGCTTAGCAACAATTCGGATGTGGTAGGGGAGTAATGATATAGTAAGGAATCTAGAATGACTCCCAGGCGGCAAACCTAAAGGACTAGGAAACTGGTATTGCCTTCTACATTAATAGGGGAAGTAGAAGGGACTTAGGGGGAAAGATAATGAGTTGTTTTTAATAAGTTGAATTTAAGATGTCTACCAGCATCTCTTCTGGGATGTCTGAAAGGTAGTACAAATGTGAGCTTGGAGATCAGCTGGGTACTTGGGAATGATAGGAAGATTTGAGAATTATCAATATAGAGATGTCAATTAAATGTTCTAGCCACTGAATCACCTAGTTTTAACTACTGTGTATGTATTCCAAATCCAATATATACCAAAATGTTAAATGTAGCACTTTGTGGTGGCAAAAAACTGCCAACAAATTGAATTGACTTCTATTGAGCAACTGAGATATGTAAAGCACTCCTCCCAGAAGCCAAGCCCTTGTTTTCCAGATGAAGAAAATGAGGCCAAGAAAAATATGTATTATGCCCAAGGTCACACAGGTAGTGATTAGCAGTCAGGATTTGAACTCAGATCCTCTGACTTCAGCTCCAGAACTCTTTCCACTGTACTATATAGGCATTATCACATTGTGTAGAGTAGATTTAGTTAGCTGTATATACTCAAGAGAATGAAAAATCCTTCATGGCAGGAATTTTAATTTTAATTTTGTCTTTTTACCCCCAGTGTCTAGCGCAGTGATTTACATGTAGCACTACTTAATAAATGTTTATTAAATTAAAGCCAATTGGATTCATCATCTTCTGTTTCCCCTTTGTACCTCAATTTTCTTTAAATATACAAATCATAAATTCTTAAACATATGGAAACAGTGAAGTGTAGCTGCGCACTGAGTCAACCTGGTGATGTGGCAATTTGTGTATTTTCAATTAGATATCCATAGTCTGCAAGTTAATTTATTTAGGCCCATATATCAGCATCATCAACAAAAATATTCATCATCATTATCACTTTCAGCTGGCAGGAATTAGTAGCAGATGTTATGGAACTTTTCCATGTTGATGTGCAGAGACATTCAACATCCCCTTGTGAATTCCAAATAAGAAAACACAATGAATATGGTTTCGCGTTCACTGCAAACTATATATTGCATCATAATATTCATTTGTATAACAAAAAACCCACCTCTACAATTTGGATTTGCAAAGAATAGCAGAAATTTCCACTGCAAGCAAAGACAAAGAGGATAAAATGATGTTGTGAAGGCAAAGAACATTTGGATCGCATAAGAAATAACGTTTTCAGTAGCTCAATTTAAGAAATGTCTAGCCCTATAATACACAGTTGATCAGCTCAACCAATATCATCATTCTACTCCAGTCTTGGTTATTTAACTAGAGTACCAGATCTATACCTGCTCCATTTCCTATCAAGGGACTGGATCTCCTTTGGTATGTCAACCCACCATTTTTGTAGTGCTTCTATTCACTCTGGGTAACCCTGGTGCAGCTGGGTCTTCTATGCCCAAGTATGCCTCTTTGAGGAATCATTTCAAACATTTGTTTTCTTTCATTTTTTTCCTTTTTAAATAAAGTTAGTGTTATCAACAACAAGAAAGAAAAATGAATTCACACATGAAAATAAGTAACTTTCAAAACTATAAAATCTTCACTTGTAATTTATTTTTTAATCTGTCTACTCAATTTAACAAAATAATGTTTTTGCTTCTCTATCCCTTCCTCATTCTAAATATGAAGTGTGTGTGTGTGTATACATACATACATACATATATATACATGTACATATGTAATATGTTATTCATACATATACATATATTTATGAATATACATATACATTCATATGTACACATATACACATATGTGTATAACACATCTTCCTTCTTTCCTCCATCATTCAAAATCTCTGTTGTTTCACATACACACATATATGCATGTATGTTCAATTATGTTTATTACATTCATATGTATGTATGTGTAGATAGATAGATTGATCGATCCTTTCCTATTGCCTCAATCACTCAATATCCCTGATCAAACTAGGTATGCCTGCATTCCCTCAAAATCACCGTGTATCTATTTTTATCTACACATTTCTATTCATTTTTCTGTCTCCTCTGGCTAGACTTGAGGACCATTACTGTCTTGCTTTTACCTTTTTTTTTTTTTACCATAATGCCTAATATATAGCAGATGCTTAATGAAGGGTTATTGTGGCTTTTTGCATAACCAAAATCAATATATTATTTCAGAGTTAAGAAATTCTATTATCTATTCATTGTTACCATGTGTTTTTTTTTATTAATTGCCTTGAGACTCCCAACTTATTGTTCCTCAAAATGTGTCTTGTTATTAATTTGTCTACTTTAGTTCTATTAAGTATTCCTTCAGTCTAAGTGTGGTGACACAGGCCTATAACAACTGTTTCTTTAGAATCTGGTGATTTTACCTAACTAACTTATTTTTCACTCTCCCCCAAAATGATCATTTTCCTTTGGTCAGGGTAGTATCTTCTCCTGCCTATAAACAGTCTTTATATTCCAATTGAAAGAGGCAACTCATAAAGGAAAGTTAAAATACACACTTCAATGTTTCAGTCATGCTTATGGTTTGTAAACTTCATGCATGACAAGTCTCAGAAATCCACAGGATACGTTAATAAGTCAGGTCACAATGTCTAGGGATCTAGAGGGAACAACAGCAAGGAAGATGCAAAGCCTAAGTTTCCTTAGAGTGTAACAGTAAAGAAAACACAAGGTAGTCTTTCCTGCAGTGTGGTAAAAAGAAGCATGATAAGACCAAGTGGAACAAAATCTCAGCAGAAGGATTCTTCCTGGTGAGGCTCTGCTCATCCAAATGTTTATAACAGCCATATCTTCCTTTCAGTAGCAGGGTGGAAAGGAATGCCCCATGACTGTTAGTGGACTTGATTGTCAGACTGAAGCAGGAGCTATGGGGTTTCCCCAGTGAGGGTGGGATTGAGAGGCTCAGTTGTCAGCCAGGAAAGACAGAGAGGAGAGAGAAAGGTAAGTAGGCTTAGCAAGTCTCTAAGAATACAAGATATAGTAGAGATGTGCATATGTACTCCCAAATCTTAGGGGTGAGTAATTGATGGCAATATGGAGAGGGGTGTCTAAGGGGAGTGCCGTCAGGTTTAGCTCTTAATCCTTTACTATATGATCACTTGGATGAAATAACAGAAGCTATGCCAATCAAATTTAATGTTTCCTGATCAAATCTGAGATCCCATCAGGCAGGAAGGATGAACCCAAAAGAATAAGATGAAAGTCACAGGAATAAATGGAAAGTCTCAAGATGAGCCAAGAATTCAATTGCATAAATGCAGGCTGTAGAATATTTCATTTTGGAATAGAGATGAGGTTTCAAGTCCATTCCAGTGTAGCAGAAGTTATGACAAGCTCTGAGTATGAGCCAAATGATAAACTGTGCAATGTTGTCTGAGGGCCAACTTATTTAATTTAGTGAGGCAGGGGTCATCACGAAGAGGGATTACTCTAGGTGTGGATGTAGTAATTCCTGACAGAAAGAAAAATATAACATGGCCCTCAGCGCTGAGTGGTCCCCTTCAGCATCTACTGTAATGGTGATAGAATGGTAGAAAATAGCACAGAGAATCAGTTTTTAGGACAGATAGCCTTATGCATAACCTGGAAAAATATTTTCCCACATATTAGGCCTACCAAAAAAACAATCAGTTTCAAGATATTGCACAGGTCTCCATCATTCGTAATCTAAGTTCATGGTCCCACATCAATTGATTTACTATTGCTAGTTGTCCAGAATTCATGATTGGCTTTAAAAATTATTCCATATGGAGAAAATATTAGATTTGCTCATGTTTGGTCCCAAAAGGAAAATTTGGAGCAAAAGGTAGACGTTGAAATTTGGCCTTGAAACAAGACAGAAGTTCTTAAAGCTAGAATGGGCTGCTTCAGGAAGTGGTGGGCTCCCCTTCTTTGGAAGTCTTCAAACACAGGCCAGGCCACCTCTGTAATAACATTTATTTGTTTCTATTTTGGACTAAATTCCAGTGAGGTCCCTTCTAAATCTTCAATTCTGTGATTTTGTGATTAAGACAAAGGCATTTAAATGAATAGCATAGTAAGAAGAAGCAGTAATCCTCCATGCTAATGTCAATTCATGGACACACATGTGCACTTATGCACATATGAACTTGGGGCACACTTTCTCATGAATATATATATATACTATCATCAGAAAGAATGGACACATGTAGGGAATCAAGAAAAGATGCACACACATAATTATCTAGATTTTACCGTCTGCTACAATCACATATAGGCAAGACCCAAGAAATACGTGGCAAGTGATAATAACTTCTAGCAAGGTCTAAACTTCTGGGGATTCAGTGTGTGTTCAGGGAAGACAAATATCTCTGTGTGAGGCCTACTGAGCTCTTTTCAGGGTTACTTTCCATCTTTGGTGTCTACCTGATCCACCTAATTCTCAACTGTGGCTCCCAGAAGCTATAGCATGGGCAACAGCCTCACACTGGTAAACTATTTCAGCAGATTGGCTAAACCAAGTTGAAGGTAACCAAGGGACTTCAGACCCTTTGGTGAGTTAGGGGGCTGCCTACCCAAACATGTTAAGACTCCCCCAGTGGAATAGAAGGATGAAAACAACTTGTTCCAATGGCCTTGAAGGTGGCAGAAGCAGGTGCTGTGGAATGCTTAGAGCTTGACCAGACGTTGAAGACACTAAGGTCATACAATGCATCTCAAACCATCTCCTGTCATCTTGACTCTGGACTGTTATGACTCCAAAAGAGAGAGAGAGGTGACATATGCATGCAACTCTGCCTTACTTAAATGCAATTTATGCATAAATCAAAAGATATTCCCCATACCAAGGGAGGGGAAACTATGTCCTCAAGGCCATATGTGGCCCTCTAGGTCCTCAAACTTCTGTGAAGTTTAGATTCAGTCAAAGGGCCACACTTGAGGAACTAGAGGGCCATGTGTGGCCTCAAGGCCATGGGTTCCCCACCCCTGTCCCATACCATTTTATTATTTCTATCTATCTCAAACTCCTTGGGGATAGGCAAGTAATAAAACAGCAGGTGCATATACACTGAGAGTTTTAGTCACAATCCTGCACACAGATGGACATGGACTCTTTGTGCCCAACTTGTGGTAGAGCACTCTGAGCTCATATTGGTCTGATTAGCCACAGTTGAACTCTTGACCCTAAAATAAAGAGGTAGTTTTGGTCCTCTTTCAAGAACAAAGGACAGCCACCAAATATCTGAGACTGCTTCAATGAGGAAAACTATGTTTGTCTTTGAAAAAAATTCCTGAATATTCATTTAATCTTTGATCATAAAAGTTAGGTAAATATTTTTGTCAAAAAGAAATCAATGTGGTTTTCAGGCAATACATTGCCTAATACCTTCCAAAGAAAGTGAGGTTATAAGTTAAATTGCCTCGTTGTCTTTAGGTTCTATGACTATCAAGCACACAAACCCAGAGGCAGGAGAGGAGATGCAGAAGAAATTAAGGCTGACTCACATGTTTGGCTCATGTTCTAAAATCCTCCTCTATATTGTGAACATTCATGAAAATAAGGAGGGGAAAAGGCCCCTGCAGTTCATGGGGGATGGACTTTGTTTAGAGTCAAGTCCTAGGAAGTAAAGAGGTAGAGAGGGTTCTAGATTGTTGGTTTAGAACCTTGGATAAGGGAGAGCAGCTGATCTTTGGTCATCGGTCTAAAACTTTTGCCAAATTTAAGTGTAATTAGAGAATCACACAGACCAGAGATAGACACAGGTGGAAAAGTGATGCCATTCATTTGTGTTCCTTTATAGAAAGTAAACTAGTGAATATATTGGTATAGGAAGCTCATAATGAGGAAATTCACTTCACCAAAGCAGCTGTTTTGCACTTTACATTCTTACAAAGCAGCATGGGACACTGACTCATTAAGTAATTTATTCACAGGCAGTGGTGTCAGAGGTAACACTTGAGAGCAGATCTTGCTTAATCTGAAGTCATATCTGTGTGTCTCTCTCTGAATCTCTTATTGCTCTCTATTTCTCTCTTTGCGTGTCTCTCTGTGTCTCTGTATGTCTGTCTGTTTCTGTCTCTGAAATTGCCTTGAAAATGATTTAATAATCTCATTGAGCCATATACCATTCTTATTTATATATCCATGTCTGTCAATAAATCTTTCTTAAAGGATTTGTGGAAAGGATTCTAATCATATCTCTAGTACATTTAAAACTTCATAAGTATTAGGGCAGTACTCTTGCTGGGGATCAGCACTTTGTCCCACCTCCTAGCATCACTAAATGACTGACTCATTTCTTTTTCTATTCATAGATAGCCATGATGATGTTTTAGGCCATTTTTTCCATGAAAAACCTTGTAGATCACAAAATTTCAGAATTGGAAGGGATCTTGGGGGACGACTAGTCCAATTCCTACCTAGAAAAAATTCTGTCCACAGTATACCTAACCTAATAAATATGGGCTTCCCTAATCTCTAACCACTTCCCTTCACAGGCTCCTCACCAGCTCCCTCACTTCAGGGTTATAGTACAATTTATTTTCACCACTTATCCTCATCTACTTCGAATTCCAGAAATTTGAGCAAACCAGCTCTGCCAGTGTTCCCAGATGAAATGTGCCAATCTAATTCTATATAGTCCCATTCATGATCCTTATAAATTTCCTAACTAAATTAGTCATCTTGGGATACCCCTTTCTGTGTATATGTTTATTCCTTTAGAATGTAAGCTCTTTGAGGGCAAAGATTGTCTTTGTTTTTAGAGTTGTGTTCCTGAAGCTTAGCACAATGATTAACACATAGCAAGTGCTTAATAAATGCTTTTTAATGAATTCATTCCTGCTTTTATCAAAAGACTTGGGGTGGGGAGAGGAGAACAGACACCTGCTGCCTCATGTGGAAATTCAACCCTTTTCTGGGAACTTAATTCTAAGATTTTTTTTCCCTTACAAGGAGCCTGTCTATCTCTTTGCAGAATCCTACTGATGATTCCTGCTTGATATGGTGTATCCTATTTAAACTCACAATGTTACTTTTTAATTACTATCTAGTTCATCTGAATTGACGGCGCTTCTAAGATTGTGGGGCTGCAGGAATGGTAGCTCTGTATTATCTATGGGAGAATATTCCTCTTATAAATTTTTGTGATAATATTTTTGGGTCATTGAAAACACTTCAGAAATACATTTACGCTAAAAGTGCTACCAAAGGTAAGCTTCAAGGTATATTTTAACATCATAAAAATATTCCTAAACCTGAAAGCAAGCATTATATGCAAAAGTTATATGCTAAAATTTTCCCAATAATTGCAGAATTAAAGTAAGGGTACCTATAGTATCTATTCCCCCTATTATTTTTAAATAGTTTCAGAAATGCTAGCAATAGCAAAAGAAAAAGAGAAAGAAATTAATAACCTAAAGTTTGAGAGAGAGGAGACAAATCTATCCTTATCTTTTTATGACGTGACTTAGAAAACCTGAGACATCAGCAAAAATTATAATTGAGAAAATTAACACCTTTAGCAAAATTGCAGGCTAGAAAATATATCCACAAATCAACAGTATATGAACATAGTAATAACAAAATCCCTAAGGCAAAAATAAAAAAGGAGATTACATCAAAATAATTACAAAATGTTTTAAGTATTTGGGAGTCAATCTACCAAAATACAGTCCATACTTGTAAGCATTCAATTTCAAAATGTTCCTCTGAGAAATAAAGAAGAGCTTAAATGCTGATGGAATGTTCATTGGGTATGGCTGGGTTATGCCAATAAAATAAGCATTACAATACTATCAAAATTAATTTACAATGTTAATTTTATGCTAATTTAACTACCAAAAGGATATTTTGCAGAACTCAATAGAATAATAATAAAATTCATTTGAGGAATTAAAGATATAGCATATTAAGGAAAATAAGGAACAAAAGGTAGGAAAGAAGGGAGGATATATCCTAACCTTAAACTATATTATAAAGAAAAAAATCATCAAAACCACTTGGGGTTGCTGGGGAAAAGGTGGATTAATATAACAAACTAGACAAAAGAATATAAGAAATAATGGTACTCAACAACCCAGTGTTTAATAAAGCTGAAAACATAAATTTCTTAAAGAAAGTACTCCCCACTTGATAAAAGTCACTGGGAAAATTGAAAGTAGTTTGGCAGAAATTACATTTAGGCCAACATTTGATATCATATTCAACAATAAATTGAAAATGGATTCCTCTCCTAAATATTAAATATCATACTATAAAACTAGAAGAAGAACATATCATACATGTTTCACTGCTATGAATAGGGTGTGGATGTTTAAACAAATAATTGGTGGAGGTAATCACAAAAGATAAAAGAGATAATTTTGATTATATGAATTTGAACAGCTTTTACACAAAGTAAATATGACTAGGATAGAAGCAGTCTAATAAAAAAAATTCTTTGAATCAAATTTCTTCGATAAAGTTTTTATTTTTAAGTTATCTAGACAGAAAGATAGATGTGCATATAAATGGATAGACTACAAATTTGTATCTATATCTAAGAAAGGTATCATGGCTTAGTGTATAGATAATTGGTCCTGGAGCCAGAAACACCCATCAAATCCTAAAACTGACACATGCTTTATCCCCACAGAAGCCAATTCACTGATTGATGTGTTCCTGCCTAGAACCATCACCATATGGAAGCCCCAAGCATGATACTCATTTTGCTTCTTCTCCTATCTCTCTCTCTCT